>NC_141346.1:13930209-15305209 GCF_057382095.1 Aulonocara sp. 'chitande type north' Nkhata Bay
ATCAGGTTTTATTTAATTGTGTTAGAGAAACTCAAACGTGCTCTTCGTGCAGCTGAGTACATCAAGCGTTTAAAACGGAAGCTGTGCAGGTCTGAGATCAGCAGCTTTGTGAAACACCAAACTGAGGTCCTGTTAATGCTGATATATAGTGACACAGTTACATGAGTGATTAATCCTTTAGGTTTTTTATCTTTAACTTTATCAATAAAACAGCTGCAGCTTTCACTACAGCACATGTGGTACTTTAACCTTTGTACTGTTTTGATCAGTTCATTTTGCAGTTAACATGTTGGATGATCTGTCTGCTGTCACTGGGTGGTGCTAAGGTCTGAATCTAAGGGCAGCTCCTGTAATCACAAAGACAACAGAACCATCAAACTCAAATATAAATTTTATCCCTCAAAATTGAAATAAAGCTGATTCTTCTGTCCTCACACACTCAGGATCTGAAGTTGTTCTCTTACATTTTTTCCAGTATTACAGTACACTACAGTACTTTAATCCATAGTTCCTGAGTAATGAGGAGCTTCAAGGTACAAGTAGAGCTGGGCGATATGAGATTTTTTCATATCACGATATGTTTTTTTCATTTCAGGCGATAACGATATCTATCACGATATGAGCCAAATAACTATATTTGTAAGATTTAAATGTGCCGTTGCTCACAAGTAAAATGTGAAATAATCAGCAGCTTGTTTTTATTTAAATATTTGTTTCCCATAATAAGTTCAACAGGGTAGATGTACTTAAGGAACATGAGACTTTTTCAGATAAATAAAGGCAAATATTACAAACTACACAAAAGGCAGCCGCTAAAGCGTTTAAGTTTCAAAATAGAACAAACGAAACAGACTACTAAATTGTCAATTCCACTTAGAAACAAAATATTAATTCTAAAAATAAATCTTAGTCAATTTTGTCTGTTCTTCTGTAAAACAAACTAACTTTTGTCAATATCAAATAAACTGAGAACTAAAAGGAAATTCTCAATCTCTCCTTGTTATATAGCTTAGCTTTTCAAACAGTTTTAACAGTTACTTTAGTCTGACAAAAGCCAAATGACGAATTAGCGCTTCCAGTCAGAGACTGAGGCTACGTCCACACGTATTTTTGAAAACGGAGATTTTCCGTTTTCGTTTTAAAAAATAATCCCGTCCACACATAAAGGCAGAAATGAAGGAAAATGCTGCTATGAACATGCCAAAGCAGCAGGTGGCGCTAGATTCCTAACCGTGCAGAAATGTTGGCCAATCAGAAGTATAGAAGCCTCGGTGGGAAAAAGTAAACAAAGCTGGGGCATAGAAGCAGAACTGAGTCGTATGTGTGGAGGGACAGTAACTGTGTGTATATGTAAGCATTTAAACACTGCAGAGAGTAGAATTAACAGTATTGTAGAAATTCATTTCACCGAAACAATAACGTGGCGCACAGTGTGACGTCAAAAAATGCGCACACCTTTGACGCTGCGTTTTCTCCGTTTTTCTAGTCCACACGTAAATGCAAAAACTGAGTTTTCAAAAATCTTTCAAAAAGTTTTCAGTGACCAAAAACGCTGTTTACGTGTGGACGAAAGGTGCAAACGCATAGAAAAATCTGCATTTTCAAAAATACCCGGGTACGTGTGGATGTAGCGCATGCACCAGTTTATTGTATTTCCAGACTTGCTTTCGGCACAATTTACAGTGCACGCTACTCTGTTTTTTGTCAGACTTGAAATAGCCGAAATACCTTCACACTACGGAACTTCTATGGCTCTTCCGTTCGACAATCTCTCCGGCATTGGAACCTTCATCTGTTTTCTTTTCGGTAACCTTCGGTCACGCTCGATTGATTTTTCTAGTCGGCACACTCATTTCCTCCATTACCCGGGCGGTACGGTGGCTGGCTGCTTCCCAAACAAACACACATGTGCGGCTTGGCACTTGTGCTGTACGTAACAAGTCACGTGACGTGACGCTGCGGCTGTGATTGGTTCGGCTCTGCGCTACTTAATTTGGATTGGCTGACCTCTTTTTTTTTTTTTTTTTTTTTAAAGAGGACAAGAGCGGCGAGGTCTATCGCGATAGTTTAATTTTTCTATCGAGAAAAAGTTATATCGCGATACATATCGTTATCGTTCTATCGCCCAGCTCTAGGTACAAGCTTTTTTTTTTTTTTCAAAAAAAGTTACTGTCTTTACAGATGTGGCAAGAAACTGAAAACATGCTGTTGTTTGCACATATTTAATAATCAGCTCGGCACAGGAGCTGAAGCAGGATGCAGCCTGTTGCTTTTACAGTATAATACTTGTAATAAAAGTACAGTAACAGTAATTAGTGACTGAGCAGCCCGGAGCGTTTCTCTTGATTTCTTTAGTCAGGGTAAATTCATTCACCTGCATGGGTTAGCTAAACGAACCCTGACAGCCGAGTCCTCATCTTAGCTAGCTAGGTCTCAGGACCGAGCTAAGGACGGTAGTTACGGATTAGCTTACAAACACGTTTAACTTACCGAAAAAGTGCAGCAGGGCCTCGGGTCCTTCTGTCGGGTAGTCCAGTTTACTGAAGAACACCTCAGGCTGTCAGGTTAAAACACTCGGTCATGTTTTCGTAGCGTAAACGCTGGCCCTCCTCTCAGAGCCTTCGCTCTATCTGCTATTCCCGAACAGAGATACGCAAGTTTCTCCGTGACTGCAGCTGCCAGTCAAAGCTGTAATGATGACGTTTCACCCCAATTTAACATCACTGCGGTAGGAATTAGAATCAGACTTATGGGAGAGGAGACCCCTTGGACATCAATCAGCGTGATGAGAACTATTGAAAACAAAAGAAAGAATCTTTGGAAAAAAATTATCTGAGGAGAATAAATTTATTATAGTCTGACCCCAGTCCCATCCGCTAACATGGAGGAGGCGGGGTTTATGACCTATACTGCAGCCAGACACCAGGGGTCGGTAGAGACATTTTGGCTTCGTTTTTGGGGAGCTGTCGTGTCGTCCCATGTTTTATACAGTCTGTCACTACCCGATCCGTACCGGAAACCCGATCGGTGCCCCGCATGCGCGAAAGGTTTCTACTTCCGGTCGTAGCGTTTTACGATAGTTATGGGTCAGAGTATCTGTTAAGATGTTAAGACTCTCCGATCCTTACTGCGCATGTGTAAAGTCTGACCGTACAAATCGGGTCTACCCGATCCGTACCGCGCATGTGCAGATGTTTTCTTCTTCTTCTGTTCGTTTAATGGCAGTTTACTCCCCAGTGTACGAGGATACCGCCACCTGCTGACCGAGCGAAAAAACCCTATCATAAACTGAATTATCGTCATTACAAACGTGTGTTAAATCTGATTTAGCGATAGTCGAGTGTGTTTATGCTTGTCTGTGAGGAGAGAATTGTTGGAATAGTGATGATGATGTGCGCTATCACTGTCAATTGTCAGTAAACACTTCATCTGGCTGATGAATCTCTACACGTGAGATATTACAAAGTCTGCATTATTAACTCTGTAATTAGGCGCCATTCTTCTTATTTTACGGTGCTGTTGCTCAATCGGGGGACGCTCTCTGTTGAGGAGAAAAGCATGAATTTCTTTGTATACGGATTATCCATTGTTTAAATGTCCCGGGCAGTCGAAAAGAAGGCAGAGCTGTTGAGAAATGCTAGGAGCTAACTGGGCGCTAACCGCATCATTCAAATATATTGAATGTCGCAAAGAGAGGAAGTGACGTAAGATTTGCGCATGCGAGGTACCGATTAGTGATGGGATTTCCGGCTCTTTTTAGAGATCTGGATCTTTCGGTTTGGCTCACTACAAAGAGCCGGGTCTTTCGGCTCCGAACCGGCTCTTCAGGTTGTTTTGTTGCTTTAATTTATTTATTATTAACAATAATATAAAATTATGCACAAAAGGAATTACTAACGTAAAAAAAAGTGGTTTTATTTATATATGTTTATATATAAATATATGCGGTGGCCCCTAGAGACAAAACGCGTACAAACTCCAAAACACATTTCTAGCATGAACTGAACTTCCAAAGCAGAGCTACTAGATCACTTAAATTACACAATTGAAAGCATGAAAGCATATGTGTATTGCTTGTGTATTTATACACAGGCACTCATATATATTCAAATAATTTAAAAACAATGTTCATTTACCTGTTACTACCACACACCAAATCCGGTCGTTGGTACTTGCTGGCTTGTGTAGCCACTAGGTAACAAAAGCTCAACACTGCACCTAGCATCCTGGAGCACTTCTGTTGTCTTTTGTACGTGTTTTGAGTTTTTATGTGCTTCGGAGTTTTTACGTGCTTCGGAGTTTGTACGTGTTTTTACGTGTTTTGGAGTTTGTACGTGCTTCAGAGTTCGTACGTGATTTGAAGTTTGTACGTGCTTTGTCTCTAGGGGCCACCGTAAATATACTTTTATTTATTCACTCCACATAAAATGTAATAAATAAATCATATAATACAAAAATCAACTATTCACATTTCAACTTTTAACTAATTAAATTTTCAGCTTTTTCCTTTTACAAATTTAAAGTAAAACAACACAAAACACTGCAAACCACAACACAATTAAATATAAATTAAAATATGAAAACTAAAAGAACATGCACATTCTCTGTCATATGGACCTGCATGAATAAACTTTCTGAATCCTTTATCATCTGCAACTGAAAATAGTTGTGGATGATTACTATACCTTTCTAATGTGACGTTGTTGTCCCTGGCTCTCTTTCTCTCCCTCTGGCTCTGTTCCTGTGCTGAGTGTAACTACCGCCCCTCCCCCCTCTTCCCAGCGTAAAGCACACAGCTCGCGTGCGGAGTGAAGCGAAAAAAAGTGCTAGAGAGAGGTTGAGAGAAAGGAAAAAAAAAAACCATGTGACGACTCGCGATAAGGAGCCGGCTCGCGTCGTTCACGTCAAAGAGGCGGTTCTAAGAGCCATTTCGTTCACGAACGACCCATCACTAGTACCGATCGGGTTTCCGGTACGGATCGGGTAGTGACACAGTCATTGGTTGCAACAAGCTTAGCTTCTGTCTTGCTAGCGTGTGCTGCGCTCAGTGGATCGACAGTGCAGCATAGGCGGAGTAGTCGAACTCAGATCCACTGAGCTCTCAACAAGACGAGAAGAGACAGACAGCATTGTCAGAAGAAAAGCTGATTACCCTCCCCCTGGCTCTACCCGTGGCTTCATGTCCTGGGGTGGGGGTTGGCTGTTCTCTTGCCCTGCACTCCATTCTTTTGTTCATATTCCAAGATAATTTTTTCTATATGTACTCTTACCCTCTAGCAACCGCCATATTAGAATATTGCAAGCAATCACAAACGCGACAGTCTCTCTAACTTCAATGTATAGTAAGCAATCTATTATTCTCACTAGAGAAAAACTCAACATAAACTAAAACCACATCAAAGTTAGCTCCGTGCTTACCTTTAGATGAGCTCACAAACGAGAGAACTCTGTGATTAAGCTACAATCCAAGAGACAACGGTGGGCAGATCGATGCAGGTATCGATTGAAAAGTAGGTAGTTGTATATGTTCCTGTAAGTTTACTACTTTACTCCCGTTTCACGAAAAAGCAGCTGTCTCTGCTCGACTCCTCTCCTGCACACGCACTTTGCTCCGCCCCCTTTACCCAGCTCTGTAGCGATTTTTTTGCTGTGCGGCCACGTGACTAAGCTGCGCAACGTAATCACGTGGTGCGTTATTTCAAAATTAGCGCTCCTATGGGATCAGAACATTTGCTGTGTCTGAATTCAGGGGAAGGATGCTCATAAGGACACTACCCACCTAAGTCACAAGGTAATGTCCTTAGACAAACTGGTAGTCAGAAAGTGAGCGGCTGTGGATCGCCCCCTTTTTTCAAGAGCGTCTGGCTGCAACCACCGGGAAGCGTCATATTGCGACTTCCACACTAACCGGAAACACGTGACCTCCACAGTAACCGGAAACACGTAACTTCAGTTAAATCGACTTTGACAGCTAAAACGAAATTGTGTTTTTTTATTATTCATGCAGCTGATAAATAAATTTGGTTCTAAGTGGGTTTTTTTTTAACAATATGGGTTTATTAAAAAAATCCATCTCTTCAGCTTGTTTGTGGAAAAAGTGTCCATGTGTTATGTTTTTATTTCTTTGCTACTTTTTCTGCATAAAGGTTTTTTCATAAATATAAACTAGTCATTACTTTTTACATTTTTAATCCTTCAAACACCTTTTTCTAGTACAATGCACGTGTTTGAAGACAACCTCAAAACTCACCATTTTATATATCAGCAGTGCTACTGTAAATTATTGTACAGTGGTCCCTATATATATGTTCTGGAAACGATATATCCATAAAGTTAATGTCAAACAGGAACTTTTGATATTGCTTTGTAGATGCTGGTGTTGCATGTTGACTGGTTTAAAAAGTCAAGAGTTTTTGTCTGGGATCATTTTCTTATGTGCTACTAAAAAGTTCAAAAATCTCTGTTTTCTTTGTTATACTTAAGGATGACATTGATGCTCGAAGGGAGGCCCTCATCAAAGTGCTCCACATCTGTGTGAAAGACAATTGCAACATCTTGGTGCAGGAGTTCATGGTGAGTGTTTTATGAGTAGATTGTGGCTTTGCAACATTTAAAAATGCATTTAGTTATCCACTTGATCCTCATTGGACTGGTTAGGACCAGTAGTCGTCTTTAATAATTTGAAGTTCACATGAGGCCTGGTAGTGAAGTCAGCCACCGGCCCTTGAGGCCCCACCCCCACCCTGTATTAGGGGTCACATCAGTGTGAAAAAACTTTAAATTTGTCATTCTAGTGAACAAAGGAAAATCCCACCAATATTTACATTAGCTTTTGTTTGAAAAAAAAATGACCAACTGACCAACAGCTAACCAAATTGTGAGGCTGAAAGTCTAAATTCTAACATCTTCTGAGTGACATAACCTGGATTTCTGATGGGCCGGTGTCTTTCTAACAAAAACTAATGTAAAGCATTTTAAATTATTATGTTTTTCACTCTCTCTTAGAAACTCTGTTAGACCATGAATGGCAGCATGGCAGGCCACTCTTTGGCTATAGCTATTTACTATGTTGCTTGCATTGGTTTAGAGAGTTTAAAAAGGAATCTTAAAGAAATGTTTTGTGTTTAACCAGGACTTGACTGTGGCCACTGCACAGATTGAGAAAACCACAATGAACATCTGTCTCCAGAGGATGCGCCAGGCAATGACTTTTATGATGTTGGCATCATCATCGAGGGTATAGTAGTTCTTCAAGATCTGGATAACGTGACAGGGCTGGGGTTTTTTTTTGTTGTTGTTGTTTGTTTTTCCTGTTGCTCTGTACAAGTTCTCTGTTTGTCTGTTTGGCAGCATTTTTCAATTTCTGTTTGTATTTTTTTTTCTTTTACTAGTGAAGAGATGTAGCGTGAACAGTTATACAGTCTAAATATCCCATATGTGGATATGGTATTTTCAGTTTCATTCGGTTGAAGTAAAGAACGTTGAATATTTCTAAGTTTGCTGTTTTGAACCAAGATGTCACAGTATGATCAGTGCTGTAATTTTTGACAGTCACTGTATCAATGTTATTTTTGCGTCTCTTGAATAAAGGTTTTGACCTGCAAGTGCTAAATTCTTTAGTTATTGGGGTAAAATGGGTAATGTTAATAGGAAGGTGTTTGCCAATTCAGTAACCTAATTCAATGTTAATAGAAACTAACATTACCTCAAATTGTTTAGTTATAATTGTTGTTTAACTGAATCTTGATGTCACAGGCCTTAAATAGAATGTTTTGTATTGCTCTTTCCCAAGATGGTTAACTGCAGAGATGGGCAGTAACACGTTACTTGTAACGCGTTACTGTAATCTGATTACTTTTTTCAAGTAACTAGTAAAGTAAGGGATTACTATTACAAAAACGGTAATTAGATTACCGTTACTTTCCCGTAGGAACGCTGCGTTACTGCGTTACTAAAACCGTAATTTTTTCGCGAGAATGTCTCACGACAGTGACGTAAGCAAGTGCGACGTTCATGACAACAGCTGTGTGCAGATCAACAGTGGATCATATAGCAGTGTGGGAGAGGGTATGAGCGTGCAGCGTTTAAAGTGTGGAAGTACTGACCTTATTTTAAGTTTGATTCCATAAAAAGTGACAAAAACATTAGTGTCCGTTGTGCGTGGGAAGTGTTACGGATTCAAATATTGGGGATGGATACAAGAGGAAAAACCACAATAACAACACTGGTCCGGCTGGGTTGAGTCAAACGATGATTTTAATGATCACACGCGTGGGAGATGGACACTGTACGCAGACAGCATCAGATCTCGAAATGGTGGAGCATTGATCAAACTCTTATAGCCTCTAGTGGCCCCCACCTAATCATAAAAGCCTAAACATTCACATTCTTTCTCTCACACAGCGCCTAAGCTACGACCTTGGCTCCCTGCTTATCTGCTCCTGCTGAGATGGGGCAGAAAACTCCAGCATGTTCTGTTCTCTTCTACTCAGACAAATAAGGCGATGACTTTCTGCAAACAGTATTTCTTATAACTCAGCAGTATAATGCATCATAAAGCAATATCATTCATTCACAATAAATCAGCAGTCTAATGTAATGCAAATCAGTTTAACAAATGCAATAGTTACCACCTTCTTCTAATTCAGGAGAATAATGCAAACTAAAACTACATAATAATTCACAATCTTTAATTAGGGGTATAACATGGCATAAAATAATATTATAATCCCACAGAAGAAAACTTCTTTTTCAGCGAAAAAAAACCCTAAACTTCCGAGCAAGCACTGAGTGCGCTACCACTTAATGGGAAATTCACAGAGAAACTCGCGGATTCTTCCACTGACCGCTGCGGTACACCTGCACCAGGATAAACCTCCGCCTACCCCACTCCTGCTTTACAGGTGAAAATAGAGCAACAGGACCGCTAGTCTTTGACTTTATTTATTTTCTGCTGTGTTTTACTTGCATCTATTTGAAAGACTGAGTGTAAACACAAAAAAAAGATTTTATTTTATGTGCTGGAATGTGCAGGAAATAGGTTTAAATATTAAACAAATTTCTTCCAGTCAGAGAATGTTGCATATAATTAAATTTTTGCTTGATGCATAAAGTTAAAAGGTTAAAACTAATAAAACAAGTTTTAAAAAGAGACTTTTCCATTTGATTACATTTTGTATGATGGATTATGCAGAAAAAGTAGAATTGGGCTGAAAGATCTATCGCTTTATCGTTGTAGTCTCTGCTCGTTAGCACATTTAAAAAGATCTCCATGTCCTCTGCAAACTGAAAAACAAAGAAAAAGAAGTCCCTCTACAAAAAAACACAGCAGATGACAGGCCAGGCAAACATCTATTGACCTGTTTGAATGCCTCCTCCTCATGTGAGCCTTGAAGTTTTTTTGTAAGAAGACTAAGACCACAGTGAGGGCGTTTCATTTCCATGGACTTTCCACAAGCCGCAGTTTCATTTAGCACAGAGGGTAGAGCACATGTATGTTCTACCGAATATTCAGAAAATGGTTTAGATGCTGGAGACAAGACATCGAGAGGGAGACCAGGCTCCACGGAGAGTTCAGCAGGAGCAGTCCTGAATGCTGACATGACAATAATTGACTTGCTATATCCCCACGCTGTATGACTGTCATGTTGCAGACAGGGCAGTGAAAGTACACCGGCATATCATTTTGTCTGTAAGAGAGAAAATAAACAAAGAAAAACAACAACATGTAATTTAAATGTAGTTATATAGGGCTTTGGAGCGTGATGCCACAGGGGTGTGCGTGGAAAGGATTTTGGCCCGATCCACCATTTTGGGGGTCTAGCGCAAGTGAAAAGGGAGCACGACCGGCAAGAGAATAAGGTTGAAAATGGTTTTCATTCTTTCCCAACCTGGAAGCAACATGAGGCAGCTCGTGTATCAATGTTACCAAACGAAGGTGTCTAGCCTGTAATAATGTGAATTATTGTTTGCAAGATGTTTTGTTCCACAATAGATTGTGTTGCTGCACGGACGTTTTAGAGTGTCACACAAGTAAGGATTGTTAGGCTGTATGTTGCTGTTGTACATGGCAGAGGACCAATCTGAGTCACATGACTTGTTAATAAAACTTACTACCCCGTTGGGTAGGAAATAGATATTCTGGAGTCTGTCGTGAATGAGACCAGAATATAACATAGCCTGGATAGCAGCTGTGAGACGAGCTGACGTGCAGTTCTCTTCCATCTCCAAATATCTGTTGGTGCTCCAGACATTTTCATTCCGGTAAGTTCTAAATATGTTCATATCACTCTTTATAGCCTATTAGTTTTATTTTCGATGCGCTCTGAGGTCATAACAAATTAGAACAAACATCCAACTGAGTGATTTTGCAGAACTACCTTCTATTTATAGAGTTGCTAATTATTTGGCATTATTGCAGCAAACCAGCCTATGAAATGTATGAAACATCATGACTGGGTTCCAGCGCTACACAAGGGACCTGCTTCAAACATACCACCATGCCAATCAGATTACTTCTTCCATGTGAGAGTGAAGAGGTGACCCTTCTGGATAAGATGGTGAAGGTTTGCTGCGTTTTGGTGAACAGTGTGGTAATAAAAACAGGGAAAAATGAAACCTGCTCCTGTTAAATATTCTTAAGTATTGTGCTGTTAAAATTGCTGTATTTTTTCAAAAGATACAGTAAATAAAGTAATGATAGTAGTGGGTGATATCATGTAAACACTCATGATTTTGTGTAAACATTTTGTCATTTGTAAACTATAAATGACATGGATTCTACATTGTAACTGATGTGATGTTCTATAAGGTGGCTTCAATAAAAAAAAAAGAGGCAAAAATTAGTTTGTTTCTTTATTCAACTTTTGAACAGTGGTACTCAGTCAGTACATATTCAGTAAATGCAAATTATTTACACGGCAGTGCACTACAGGCATAAATCTAGACCCCTAGATAAAACATTATGGGTCATTCCCCCTGAGTGGATCCGGGGCAGGCGTGGGAGGTTTGGGGTTCGGGGGTGCTTCGCCTCCGTGCTGGGGCTCTGGCTGGGTCTTGGGGTTTCGGTCCTTGTCGGTGTGTCACCGAGGTTGTGAGCGGGTGGGTGCACGGGGGCTCAGCCCTGGCGCAAGGGGCCTCTTGTGCATCAGACTAACTGGGGGGCTCTTCAACTGGCGGGGAGGTTGTTCCATTCTTGCAGGAGTCCACTCTGCAGGTGGGGGAGAGACATAGGAGAGGTGGAGAATAAACTTAACCTGGGTGTCTGTTGTCTTGTCAAATCAAATCAAATTAAATCAAATCACTTTTAATGTCACATCACATGTGCAGGTACATTGGTACAGTACATGTGAGTGAAATTCTTGTGTGCGAGCTTCACAAGCAACAGAGTTGTGCAAAATACAATAATGTAAACAAGCAAAATACAAGAATGGCTACATCTGAACTAATAAATATATGTAGAATATATAATAGTATATGCATTTCTGGATGTGTATACTAAATATTTTTCTACGTGTGTGTGTGTGTGTGTGTGTGTGTACACATATTTTACAAATTAAATAGAGTAAACAATAAATAAAATATATAAAAAATATACAGAGTTGAGACATGTGCAAAACAGTGGCATTACTGTACAGTATGGAGTGCATAATGTTGAAGTTCCAGTAGTGAAGCTGAGTGTCTATGACGTGTTCAGCAGTCTGATGGCCTGATGGAAGAAGCTGTCTCTCAGTCTGCTGGTACGGGACCGGATGCTGCAGAACCTCCTTCCTGATGGAAGTAGTCTGAACAGTTTATGGCTGGGGTGACTGGAGTCCTTGATGATCCTCCCCGCTTTCCTCAGGCAGCGCTTCCTGTAGATGTCTTGGAGGGAGGGAAGCTCACCTCCAATTATTCGTTCAGAGCGCCGCACTACTCGCTGGAGAACTTTGCAGTTGTAGGTGGTGCTGTTGCCATACCAGGTGGTGATGCATCCAGTGAGGATGCTCTCAATGGCACAGTGATAGAAGGTCCTGAGGATGCGGGGGCTCATGCCGAATCTTTTCAGTCTCCTGAGAAAGAAGAGGCGCTGCTGCGCCTTCTTCACTGTTTTGTTTGTGTGTACTGACCACGTAAGATCCTCAGCCAGATGTACACCAAGGAACCGGAAGCTGCTCACTCTCTCCACAGCAGCGCCGTTGATGGTGATGGGGGTGTGTACTTCTCTGCACCTCCGGAAGTCCACTATCAACTCCTTTGTCTTTGCGACGTTGAGGGTGAGATGGTTGTCTTGACACCAGTGGGTCAGGGCGCTGACCTCCTCCCTGTAAGCCGTCTCATCACCATTGGTGATAAGACCCACCACTGTAGTGTCGTCCGCAAACTTCACAATGATGTTGGAGTTGTTAGTGGCCGTGCAGTCGTAGGTGTAGAGTGAGTATAGGAGAGGGCTCAGTACACACCCCTGTGGAGCACCAGTGTTCAGTGTGATGGGGGATGAGGTGATGCTGCCCAGTCTGACCACTTGGCGTCTGTCAGACAGGAAGCTAAGGATCCAGCTGCAGAGGGAGCTGCTCAGTCCTAGATCCTGCAGTTTCCTGTCCATGTTCGAGGGAACGATGGTATTGAATGCTGAGCTGTAATCTACAAACAGCATTCTCACATACGTGTCTCTCTTCTCCAGGTGTGACAGGGCAGTATGTAGTGTCAGGGCTATGGCATCATCAGTGGACCTGTTGTGGCGGTATGCGAACTGTAGAGGGTCCAGTGAGTCGGGTAGTGCAGAGCAGATGAAGTCCCTGACCAGCTTCTCGAAGCATTTGCTCACGATGGGGGTCAGGGCTACAGGTCGCCAGTCGTTCAATGAGGAGATGGTGGAGGATTTGGGTACAGGGACGATGGTGGCCATTTTGAAGCAGGCTGGGACTACAGACAGAGAGAGGGAAAGGTTGAAGATGTGCGTGAACACTCCAGCCAGCTGAGCCGCGCATGACTTGAGGACGCGGCCGGGAATCCCATCCGGACCAGTAGCTTTGCGTGCGTACACCTTCCTGAAGCACTTCCGCACATCCTCCTCAGACACAGTGTGCGCACTGACGTCATCCGCGGTGCGCACACTGTCCGGTCTCATGGTGTTCGCTGTGTCGAATCTAGCGTAGAATATGTTTAGATCCTCACACAGAGAGGCCGTGGTCTGCGGTGTGCTGGGTTTCCCTCTAAAGTCTGCGATCGTGTTTAGTCCCTGCCACATACTCCGAGGGTTGTCAAACTGTTGCTCCACCCTGTCCCTGTACTCACGTTTGGCTGCTTTGATCGTCTTCCGGAGTTGGTAATGTGCGTGTTTGTAGTCCGATGTGTTCGCGGAGGCAAAGGCGGTGTTCCGTGCCGCGCGAACATCTCCGTTAATCCAGGGTTTTTGATTTGGGAAGGATTTGACTGTTCTGGATGGGACGACATCTTCCACGCATTTCCTGATAAATCCGCAGACTGAGTCTGTGTACTCATCAATGTTCCTAGCAGCCACGTGAAACATTTCCCAGTCCACGTGATCAAAACAGTCCCGCAGCGCAGACTCCGATTGGTCCGTCCAACAGTGCACCGCCCTCCGGGTTGGAGCTTCCTGTTTCAGCTTCTGCCTGTAGGAGGGCAGGAGCAGAATGGAGCGGTGATCTGATTGGCCGAATGGGGCGCGGGGGAGGGCTTTGTACGCATCCCGGAAAGAGGTGTAGCAGTGGTCGAGAAGCCGGTCTCCACGAGTGTTGAAGTGGATGTGTTGGTGGAGTTTGGGTGAAACTTTCTTCAGGTTTCCCTTATTAAAGTCCCCGGCTGTGATAAACGCTGCCTCTGGGTGTGCGGTTTCCTCGCTGCTGATCGCGCTGTACAGTTCCCTGAGTGCTCGGTCAGTGTCGGCTTGTGGGGGAATGTAAACAGCCGTAATAATCACTGCTGTAAATTCCCTCGGTAGCCAGAATGGCCGGCACTTAATCATCAGGTACTCCAGGTCCATTGAGCAGAAGGATTTGACCGGGTGCACGTTCGCATAATCACACCAGCTGTTGTTGATCATGAAACATACACCACCGCCTCTGCTTTTCCCAGTAAGATCCTGTGACCTGTCCGCGCGATGCACGGAGAACCCCGGTAGTTGTATTGCGGAGTCCGGTACCTTGTCCGATAGCCAGGTTTCTGTGAGGCAGATCACGCAGCAGTCCCGCATCTCTCACTGGAATGAGATCCGTGCCCGAAGCTCGCACAGCTTGTTCTCCAGAGACTGCACATTAGCCAGTAATAAACTGGGTAACGGTGGTCTGTTAGTGCGCCGTCTCAGTTGAACCAGAACGCCAGATCTTCTCCCTCTGTGTCGGTGTTTGCGGCCTCCAGGGCCAGAGAACAAAGGCGTCTCAGGTGAGATGAATGGGGGGTCTGCGAACGGAGGGTCCGTGTTGCAAAACTTGAACTCCAGAAAGTTATAAGAAAGACCGTCTTTTATGTCCAGTAAGGTTTGTCGGTCGTACACAAGGAGACATGTGCTACTCGCGAAAAAATGAAGGGAAAGTAAAATTAAACACAGAAAAAAGCTGTTGCTTGGGGGAGCTCGCGACGAGGCTGCCATACTCGGCGCCATCTTGGGTAAACATCTTGTGTAGTCTGGGAGACGATTGAATGTTGGGGTGGGTACAGTTTCCTCTGCGGTGGGGTAGGGTGGGCTGCCCCGGGTCCTGTGGGGCTTGGCAGTGCTACCGTAGGCCCCGGGCTGGATGGACCTGGGCTCCCTTGCCTTGGTGGGTACCAGAGGACGGGGGTGCCTACTGGGGTCAGCGGGGGAGCTAGCCCTAAGGAGGCGCATCCTCCCCTCCCTCCTTTTCCTCCCCATCCCCGGCTACCTCCCTCTTCCCGCTCCACCACACTCACCCACACAGGTAGGGCCTTGGGGTGCGGGTGTGTCACGAGGGTGCAGGGGAGACATTCCCCCCCCTCTGTCCCCTTCTGGCCACCTGTGCCTCAATTTTATCTCACAACTTAGACATCCACATTACTTACACTCTCACAACACACACATATATATAGGGCCTTGAGGGTGGGCACGTTAACGGCGTCCAGTGGATGGTCTGTGTACTCCAACCTACCTCTGGCGCTGGTGCCCACCTCTCAATTTTAAATCCATGTAGACATTGAGGGTTCTCGGGAGGGGCCGTGCTAACACCTGCTGCTCTCTGGCATGCTCTCCCTTGTTTTAAATGCACTTAATACAGGGGTGTCAAACTGAAATACACAGTGGGCCAAAATTCAAAACTGGATCAAAGTCGCGGGCTAACATTAATATTTATTGAAAAAAAAATCTTCCTCCAAATATAACAAGGAATCTTTTCTTATGGACTCAAACAAGTTTTGCTGAAAAACTGAGTATGGAACAAGCAAAGCTTAATACTAAACAATACATATAACTTATATAAACGTATATATAACTTAATATTGCACACATGCAAAATCGAAATTCCAATTAAATAACACATCAGTGGAATTCATTTCTTAAATAAAAATTGTATTTGCAGCCAAAACACCAACAGAGCATTCTGGGAATTGTAATATTAGCAGTACATGAACTGTATAATACCAGCAGGCCAGCTCTAATAGTAATTTTGTATGGCTTCGCGGGCCAAATGTAATTAGGCTACGGGCCAAATTTGGCCCGCGGGCCAGAGTTTGACACGTATGCTTTAGAACAACACGCAGCAACACTACACATGAGCGGGAGGAGGGAGGTATGGGGTCTTCACACACCCCCGTTCTCTGCTAGCCGTCGGGGCGGGGGGGCTGGGAGGAGATGTTGGCTGTCCGATTGGCCTCCCTGCTGCTGCGGAGCCTGGGACGGTCTGCTTGCCTCCACCCTGGGGGGAAGGGTAACATCTCTTGGGTCTGGGTTCTGTTTCCCCCTCTGGGGGCGAGGGTACCTGGGCCCGGGGTGTAGAGTATGTTTGGGGAGTGTGATTGTGTGTACATGTCCATTTATGTCAGTCCTTACGTTGGGTGAGTGCTGAGTGTTTGTGTCAGAATGCATGTTTGTGTCTGTGTGTGCCTGTTTGTCTGTGTCTATATGTCAGGTCAGGTCTTAGACTCCACCTCTCTGGGAACTCCCAGGCCCTCCAAGGCCTATCTCCCCTCACCACACTCCCTGCCGGTGACTGATGCTCTCAGGGGTCGTACGTTGGTGGTTCTTGGTGTCCGGGGCTGGGTGCTCAGGTATGTACCAGCTCACTCCCGGGGGCTACTTGGCGGGGCCTGGCGCCTGTTGCTCGGTCAGGCCTCCTCCGGGGTGCGGGGGGCCCTCGGGCCTCCGGCTTCTGGGCCTGCAGCTCGGTTCACTCTGGCACAGCTGGCTACCGGCAGAGCCGGCGGGCACGCCGGTGCAACCCCTCTAGCTTCTGCTCGGTGGCTACTGGGTGACACCTCGTCTGGGGATCCTCAGCCCTTCCCATGAAGGTGGCACGGATGACCCTCCGGTGGTCCTCCTTGGGCTCTCGTGCTCTGGGGCCTCTGGATGTCTGGGGCCTGGATCTCCTCCATGCCTGCTTCATGCCCTGGGGGACGGGGCTATGGCTCGCTACATCCTCTTGCAGACCATTACATGTGGAAACCATTTGAATACAAGCGCGCTGATCCACACAGGTATGCACACGGATGTTCACTGCTCGTAGACTTAAATTACACCTTTCTTGGCTGCTACTTCAAAGCACATTGTGCGCTGTCTGTCCTGTGTGCTGCACAACAACATTGAATATTTAATATTTACTGCTGTTTACACTTAGCTAGATTAATGCGATGGTGTTGTGTTTAGTATGTTGCTTTGTTTTGGTTTTTTTTGTTTTTTTTTCTTGTTTTCTATTCTTCTTCTCTCAACAGGTGATCCAGGAGATTTTTTTTTCTCCCCTCCTTTCTCACTGTCCCTCTCCCCTTCTGTTTTTCCTTTCCTTCCTCTTTCTCTCTCCCTTTCCTATCCCTCACTCATGTCTGTCCCGTCTGTAACAACTGAAAATAAAACAAAATAAATAATAAAAACAAAGGTCGATCAAATGGACCAATACGGCAATGCCACGATGATCCATTTGGCAAAGTAAATCCACTGGGTATCCTTGTTGGTCTCTAGACAACAATTCTGATGGCTAAAGAACCAAATGGGACAGGCAAAAAAAAAAAAAAGGAATAGAGAGTATTAGTATTTATAAAAGTATAAATCTCTTTGTGACAAACTTTACAATGTTGATGCAGGTGAAATGAGAGACATGAATAAAGCACAATATGCAGTAAATGGAACAATGTGCATTGATGTCAGATAGTGAAAAGCAGTGAAGTGAATTTGTTCAATAACAAGCAAAAATCAAATATGTTTGAAAGGGACCACTAAATGCTAGTCAGAGGTGTAAAAAGTGCACACATTCCTTACTTAAGTTTAGATACCTCGGGGGTATGACCCATATGGAAAAGACACATATAAATCTTAAAAAGTTTGTATCTGTCTTGTGTGGAACTTGAGTGAAAACACATATAAGATCCCTTGAAAAATTATATAATGAAACTTGTATGTTTTGGATACTTACTAAAACAATATATGAAAGTTATGAGAAAGTGGCCACTTTCATGAGTAAATCATGTAAGTTTTTACTATTTCTTTTCCATATGGGGACTGTTGTTGTAACACTAACAAAGTGCCAGTGCCAGCGGTCCATTGCAGAGGGATTCCAGGAGCTCTGGAACTTTCTTCTCTGCTGTGGAGCTCTCGATGGGAAGCACGTCCAGACAAAAGCACCCCATATATCATATAGAGATTGAGAATGTGACGTCATTCAGGGGTAAAACTGCAAAGGATTATGGGAACTCATGGCAAGAGGTACTAGCGCACACAGGCTTTCAATTTAAATCATTTACACAGCGATAAAAAGGTACACAAAAAATGGCAAGAAGCTGTTGTATTATTAACTGCAATAGCCGAGAGGAACAGAAGACTGCCCTTAACAGCCCTATAACTAAGACCGAAGTGTTTAAGGCTATTAAATCACTACGAAGTGGAAAGTCACCAGGGCCTGATGGCTTCTGTTGTGAATTTTATAAACAGTTTCGGGATATTATTGTGGAACCGCTTCTTGATATGTTCAACCACTCCTTCATTACGGGTGAATTCCCACAGACACTGAAGGAAGCCAACATTTCCCTAATTCTAAAGAAAGGGAAGTGTCCTGATTTGTGCGGATCCTATAGACCTATAGCCCTCTTGAATGTGGATAGGAAACTGCTTTCTAAAATTCTGGCCTCCCGCTTAGAATTTTTTTTACCTGTGCTGATAAGGGAGGACCAGACAGGCTTCATAAAGGGTCGAAACTCAGCCACCAATGTTAGACGCTTACTGAACGCTATTGTAGCTTTCAAGCAAAAATCTATTGACGGCCTGGTGCTTTCTCTCGATGCGGAGAAAGCATTTGACAGAATTGAGTGGTCTTATTTGTTGTATACTCTGGGCAAATTCGGCTTAGGGGAGAATTTTATAAAATGGGTCAAAGTTATCTACAATAATCCACATGCAGCAGTCCTGACTAATGGACTTAGGTCTGATTACTTCAACACTCATAGGGGAGTTATGCAGGGCTGCCCCTTATCGCCCCTTCTATTCGTTCTGGCCATAGAGCCTCTTGCTGAGGCCATAAGGGCGACGCCCACAATACGTAGTTTAGAGATTGGACAGCTGTGTCATAAAATAACCTTATACGCGGACGACATCTTGATTCTTTTGACTAACCCTGTAACATCCGTACCCAGTCTCATTGAGGTGATTGACAGGTTTAGCCATTTCTCTGGCTATAGAATCAATTTGGCTAAGTCAGAGGCCATGCCTCTCGGTACTCTTTTCACAATGCCGGCTACTGTTCCTTCTTTTCCTTTTAAATGGTCTCCTAATGGATTTGTGTATTTGGAGATCTTTATTACCCCATCTCTTGACCAATTGTACAAAGCCAACTTCACACCCTTATTTGGCAAACTCAAACAGGACCTAGAGCGGTGGGCGTCACTTCCTGTCTCCTGGCTAGGACGCATTGCCCTGATCAAAATGAATATGCTGCCCAGGCTATTGTATCCTATCCAAATGATCCCCGTCTTGTTCTCTAAGAGAGTACTGAAGGACATAAATGGTTGGCTTACCTCTTTCATCTGGAACAAGCGCAGACCCAGACTCAAGATGGCAGTGTTGCATCTGCCAAGCTCCGGGGGCGGCTTGGATCTACCTAATATTAGATTGTATCAGCTTTCTGCCCATTTAAGATTTGTGAGCGACTGGGTTAGGGGTAAAACCTCAATCTGGTCGGATATTGAGACAGCTCTGTCACAATGCAAACTGAGCGATCTATTATTTTGTAATGATTTTAACGGAATTAAGGCCCTTTGTACAAATCCTGTAACAATCAACACCCTAAAAGCGTGGCGAATTGCCCGCCGTCTTGAGGGAAGATCGAGAATAACATCAACCTTTACCCCTATAATGAATAACCCTGCTTTCCCTCCGGGTTCCTTGGACCCCGGCTTTCAACGATGGTCTGATAAGAATATTAAGTCTCTTGGTGACCTTTTCTCGGGTGGTGAACTCATGTCGTTTGAACAACTTACCAACAGTTACGGCTTGCCTAGACAGGTTTTCTTTCGTTTTTTGCAAATACGACACTATATCACTCACAGTACAACCCTTGCTGAGCACCCTGAAGTATCTGATGTTGAGAAGGTTTTGTTTAGGCAACAGCTGAAGGTGTCTCTGAGTTCATTTTATCATGTGCTTAATGCTTTGACTACCACTGATGCGCAGGGGATTAGAGGTGTGTGGGAGAGGGAACTGTCGGTAACCATAGATGAAGATAAGTGGGATACCGTTTGGTCTCTCGCAAAAAGGATTTCAATTTGTACTCGGACAAGAGCAATCCAATTTAAGATTTTACACAGATTACACGTATCCCCTCACCGCAGACACCTCTTCAACCGCTCTCTTTCCCCTGTGTGTCTTAAGTGCAAAACTGATGTAGGGACTTTAACTCACTGTTTTTGGTCCTGTTACAAGCTTCAAGAATACTGGGCTGACATTACAGGTGAACTGGGGAAAATCTTCCACGTTGATATAGAGATGGACCCTTTATCCCTGATTCTAGGTCTTCCAAGTGACCGCCTAAAAGCGGCGGCCAACAAAAGATTGTATAACACTCTAACATTTGCAGCCAGGAAAAATATCCTCTTACAATGGATCAACGATAGGACTCCCACTGTCTGTGGCTGGCGCAAAATAATTTTTGAACTGATTCCTCTGGAATACCTCACACACGTTATACACCACAGTGTGGGTCAGTTCTATGGGATGTGGCACCCCTTTTTGGACTATATTGGACCGGACCTTTCCGCTATCTTATTCAAAGGACTACTATGCACATGATCACCACCCGGGCGCTGTAAGACTGACTCACCACCTCTTGTATGTTATATTTTGTATTTTGTATCTTTTATTATGCCTTATTTAAGAGCTGTTGTGTACGTTTTGTGTTTGTACTGTTTTGTTGTTCTGTGTCTAATGTCAAGACACTGTCGTGTTAAAGGAAAATATGCAATAAAAACAATGATGAAAAAAAAAAACTGCAATAGCCGGTGGCATGACAGCCACAGGAAGCCGACGGATAAAGAGTTCGGTTGTTATCGGATTACGTCGTTGAAGAGAAATTGTTCGAGCCATGTTTCCGAAGTAACAAAGAGCCACGGATGGCCTGGATTGCAGGCGTTCGAAGACCAAATATAACGTCCCAGACCACTCCAGCTCACATGTTAGTCTGCTCCAAGCATTTCCACAGAGGTCAGTCTGCTGTTGTAGTTAATGCGTCATTTTTCTTAACATAATTGGTGATATTGTTTACAAGCAAGTCTGGCGCTGAACAGAAATTGTCGCGCTTTGCTCCTTTGTTTATTGCGCGTAAATAGTGAATTTCCTGACACAAAATTGCGTTTCGCTTCTGTTATTACCATGGTACACTGACAAAAACATATACTTTTATTCACAGGATAAAACAGGGTTTTTTTTGTATCATTAATTGCCCAGTACGATTACAGCATACAATATTATTGTCACTGCTACATTTCTGTAACACGTACTGTTAGAGTGAATTGTTAAATGTTGTCATTTCTATGCTTGCCAATGTAGCCGGTCTGGCCTTAAACTCTTATTGCTGTTAGTTCTCTGCGTTGTGTTGTGCGAATGACCAGAGGAGTCAGCTCTCACTTTGCCAGCTGGGTGGATTTATTCTCCCAGAACTGTTTAAAATAAAAACAAAACAGTACAGCAACTTCACTTTACTGGACTTCTGCATGAACACCTCTCCTCAGCGGGGCCTCTCGACGACTGAGGTGCAACATTACAACAAATCCAATTACCAAATAATACTGCTAAAATGTATTTATATTCATATATAACAAACAAAAATGCACTGCATCGTGAACATATAGTGACAATTACCTCATCAACAAAATTATACTTTAGGGAGACTTCATTTACCAGTGGCAATTTTACATATTTACAGTAAGTTGAAACAGTGAACATGAATCACAAACAAGCAGAAGATATAACCAGTTCACATGACACAAAAATAAAAGAGGGAGCTCACATACCTGTTTAAAATAAAAACAAAACAGTACAGCAACTTCACTTTACTGGACTTCTGCATGAACACCTTCAAGGGAGAGAGAAGGATAGCGGACCACATGAGAAGCCACGTGCATGCTCCTATGCTCTCATCTGAGACATGCTAACTAGCATGTTACAATAAAGTGCTGTACTCGACAGACAAACAATAATTCACGCTAAAACATCAAACAGAACTATGAGACAAAATGCACAAAGGGAACGAGCAGTGTTTGAATTACTTTTAGTTACTTTAACTGTGTTTATTCGCTCTGTAACTGAGAACACTAGCGTACGCTCACCTCTCCTCAGCGGGGACGACTGAGGAAAATAGCGCGCAGCTACAGGAAGTGACTTCGTGGGAAGTCAAAGGTCACACAAACAAAATAAAAGCTCCCAAAATATAAATACAGAAAATAAACATATATAAATAAACACATATACATAACCAATACTGACAAAGCGAGATAACACTGCAGGATGGATCTTTGGTGAAATATAAATTATTTTTTAATACACCCGTTACACCAACTCTGATGAAAGGAATTCCACTGTCCTTCCCCCCAGATTCTCGAGGTTCTGGGTGGGGGGCTGTAGTGTTTTATTGCAGATACATCCTATCTGGAAGATCTGCTTCTTGTGATGTTGCTCCTGCTTTTATGACCACACGCACACTGTTTTGAGTTTTGTTCAAAAAAGAATTACTTCATATAGGGAAAAATATATATCACATATGCAGGACACCTTAAACTAGTTTTTTAATTAAGCAGCAAGGCGGAACAAAGTTGGGGCTGCATCAAGACACGAGGACTAAACCCCAATTCAACCAGACCCAGAACTGATCCGGAATTAAAACAGGACTACAACAGTTCGAAATCAGGACCACTTAGGATTTAACCAAGACAGAACCAGAATCAGAACTAGATGATAATGGATTGGATTGATATAGCGCTTTTCAAGGCACCCAAAGCGCTTTACAATGCCACTATTCATTCACTCTCACATTCACACACTGGTGGAGGCAGCTACAGTTGTAGCCACAGCTGCCCTGGGGTAGACTGACAGAAGCGAGGCTGCCATATCGCGCCATCGGCCCCTCTGGCCAACACCAGTAGGCAAGTAGGTTAAAGTGTCTTGCCCAAGGACACAACGACCAGGACAGAGAGCCCAGGGATAGAACCGGAGACCTTCCGGTTACAGATGCAATTCCCAAACCCCTGAGCCACGGTCGCCCCAAATGATGATAGTAGCACAAAAAATCATCATAGACCTGCACTTCACTTATTTTTTTAATTCTACCAAAGTCCACTATTTAGATTGAGAAAAGTTTATATAATTATTTACCCTTGTTGTGCAAACAAGCCCCCCCCCCCCAACCCCCCCAAAATAAATAAATAAATAAATAAATAAATAAAATAAAAACATCCCACATGCATACTACCTTTAGGGCTAAGCCCCGGGTGTTTCAAATGTCTGGCTCTGCCTCTGATACAAAATATGAGTAAATGTATCCGTTACAATTACCGCTCAATAAGTGATATTGAGAATGCATTTACTTTGTTGAAATAAATGGATTACATGGCGGTATTTTCCTGTTTCATATGTTAGGCTATGGCCTCTCTATTTTTGGTAATTCCACACCGGTTGAAACCCAAACAAAACACGCAATAAGAGCCTCTAAAAATTATTATATAAAAGTGATTTAATATGAAGGCAATAGCAGAGTGTTACAGGCATCGCCCTAAACAATGTAGCCTCATGGGCAGTGTAGTCCGTGCTGCAGGGAGAATGGACTGCCATACCCGTTATGTGTCTGTGAGCGAGGGAGGGAGAAAAAGGAAAAGTACGAGCTGTCACCGAGCAGAAACGGGAGCTGGAAGCATGTAAATATAATAATAACCACTAAAGCCAAGAAGAGTGCCTGACGAGCCCAGCTGTAAGTAAGCTGTTAAGATTCGACTGTACACCGTGTTCATGTTTTCCTCCGAAACAATAAGCAGCCTTTCAATGCCTCTCTCTGTCTCTCGCTAGCTAACTTGACCCAGACAACAAAGTAAAGCTAGTTTTCAGCTACGAGCCCGACACGAACCCGACGTATCAGCCAGAGGTCCCTTTACGGTTTGGAGCCGCTGACCTGTTTTATATACGCGCTGAATAGTTTTCTACACGAGATCGCTGCAAAAAGTGCAGCCTTACCTAATGTCCACCTACTGTTACTCATTTATATTAAGATTTTAACATCTAGTTGGTATTGGTATGGCGAGTAGCCTTCAGTAATAGTAATAAATCACACAGCAATAGGACATTCATGTAGTTGTAAAGTATTCAGAATACATTACTTCTATAATCTTTGGTGGAATACATTTTAAAATTAACCTTCCCAACACTGTCAACAGGTTAGCACCTCATACCACAGTGCATCAAAGCAGTCTCATGAGCGCTGGGAAGGACGAGCCCAGAGCCCAAAACAGACAGTGCAGGAGATGACAAGGTTAGTAATTGAATGGTGAAAATTATACTTTGTTATCTTGATTGGCAAAAGAAAAGTAAATACAAAATCTGCTTCTCACATTTAGGGCATTTCCAAGATTTTTTTTTCAAAACTTCTTCAACTTCTTTCATTACAGCTGTCCTGTGCCAGAAGTTCTGTTGACCCACAGTGAGAGGCATCATTTCAGAAACACCAGGAAGACTGAAACTCATCGCCAGGATCAAGCAGGGCTCGTGATCTTCACCAGCAGCTCCCTCACAAGAAGGATAAACCCAGCATTTCATGAACACTGATGGAGACCATTGCTTTGTGTAATGTTAGAAGTACTCAGATAATCCTCAGAGGGTCTGGACTTTTACATAATATAATAGCTTTAAGTCCTGTAGAAAGTTAAATATATGTTTCCTTCTGGTTACTCTGGTATTTATGACTCTGAATTACTTACTAAATAACAAACTATTGTCAAAAAACAGCTTTGTGAAACACCAAACTGAGATACTGTTAATGCTGATGTATAGTGACACAGTTACAGGGGTGATTAATCCTTTTGTCTTTAAATTTATCAATAAAACAGCTTTCACTGACAGCACATGTGGTACTTTAACCTTTGTACTGTTTTCTTCAGTTAATTTTGGAGTTACTACAAAGATTGAAGATATAGGATGATCTGTCTGCTGTCACTGGGTGGTGCTGAGGTCTGAATCTGAGGACGGCTCCTGTAATCACAAACAGAACAGAATCATCACAAACTGAAATATAAAGTTTATCTATCAAAACTGAAATAGAGCTGATTACTTCTCTGTCCTCACACACTCGGGATCTGAAGTTGTTCAGTCCTATAGTTCTGCCAACAGCTGTTTATTTTTTTATTTGTTTTAAAGGCTTTACTAACACATTTTCTAATATCATGTTTACCTTTGAGTTGTTGATGCTTTATAAATGGACATCTGCAAAGATGAGATGATGGAGCAGGTTTCAGTCGAGGTTCAGTCTGCTGCTGCATCCTGGTCACAACATACAGAGGTGTTATCAGCAGTGGTATTGAACAAGAAATATTAATGTTTCAAATTATTTGTCCTAAAGGATGCAAGCTGTACAGAATACTGCACATGTGACTTTGTGAACATAATTCATTAAAAGTAATTTGGACAGTTTTTTAACCTGAATATTTGTAACAAACTCAGTAAAAAAAAAAAAAAAAAAAAAAGCTGAAAAAAATAATCAGGGGAAAAATTGAACATTTTAACTTAAGCTGACAAGCGGAAGTAGTTGGTTTCAGAGGGGAATTTAAAAGTTGGCGTTAATGTCCTTGCACATGTGGAAAGCGACAGAAAACATGCTGCTGTTTGCACATATTTAATAATCAGCTCTGCACAGGAGCAGAAGCAGAGTCCAGCCTGTTGCTCTTACAGTATAATAAAAGTACAGTAACAGTGGTTAGTCACTAAGCAGCCCGGTGCGTTTCTCTTGACTTCTTTAGTCAGGGTAAATTCATTCCCCTGCACGGGTTAGCTAAACGAACTTTACAAAACATGTTTCCCCTACAGCCAAGTGCTCATCTTATCTTCCAGCGCCGCTCTGAGCTGGCAACCAGCAGCTCCAACCTGACCGAGTCCTTTTTTCTCTTTAATATATGTTTCTCTGTTGTTTTGTGTTTTTGTTTTTCTATTGTGGACTGCTTTCTCCCACAATGGAGCTCAGAATTCTATGGACAATGGTATTCTTAATTACATTTTTTACGGCGTCTTTGTCCGGAGAGCGCGTGGAGGTCCGATCTCCCAGATCACAATCTGGTTCATCTCCAGCCTGTGTATAAACCTCTAGTACACAGAGAACCAGTTGTGAAACGCACAGTAAGGAAATGGTCGGCAGAGACTGAAGAGGCCCTGAGGGACATTTTCTGTTCTACTGTGTGGGACAACCTCTGCAGCCCCCTGGAGGATGACCTCAATAGCATCACAGACTGCATTACGGATTACATGAACTTCTGTGTGGACAACACCGTAACCATCAAAAAGGTATGTTGTTTTTCTAACAACAAGCCATGGATAAATCCTAAAATTAAGGCTCTCCTCAAGCAGAAGAAGAGAGTCTTTAGATCTGGAGACAAACAGGAGCTGAGAGTTGTTCAGAAGAAGCTGAAATGGAAGATAAGGCAAGGAAAGGATAACTATAGGAGGAAGATGGAAGAGCAGCTGCAACAGGACAACATCAGAGGGGTTTGAAACAGCCTGAAGACAATCTCAGGACAAAAACCAACCCCCCAGGCTGCAGGAGACTTGGGGTGGGTGAATGACCTAAATAAATATTTTAATAGGTTTGATCAAACACCCACCCCTTCCACAGCACCGTCCCCCCCTGCTGCAATCTCCTTCATCTTCAGGTACTGCCTGTCCTTCATCTCAGGACTTCACACCTCCCAGCTCCTAGTCATTACACCCACCCCCGGCTTCTGTGGACTCCAACATACACACCCCTCCCCCAAAATCCACTCTTTCTATCTCAGCACTTCAAGTGAGGAACGAGCTTCGCAAGATCAAGGTGCGGAAGGCTGCAGGTCCAGATGGTGTCAGCTCCAGACTCCTGAGATGCTGCGCAGATGACCTGTGTGGCATCCTAGATTATCTGTTCGACCTGAGCCTGTCACTGGGGAAAGTACCACAGCTGTGGAAGACCTCCTGTGTGGTACTGGTACCAAAGACCCCCCATCCCAAGGACCTCAGCATCTGATGAAGACCCTCGAGAGGTTGGTTCTAAACCATCTGCGCCCCCTGGTAGGTCTTCATTGGATCCGCTGCAGTTTGCTTACCAGCCTGGCATCAGGGTGGAGGACGGCATCATCTACCTCCTGCACCGAGCTCTGACTCACCTGGAGAAGCCTGGAAGCACTGTGTGGATCATGTTCTTTGATTTCTCCAGTGCTTTTAACACCATCCAGCCACGACTTCTGAGAGACAAGCTGGAGCTATCAGGAGTGGACCACCACATGTCCCAGTGGATACTGGACTACCTCACAGAACGTCCACAGTATGTGAGGTCACAGGGTTGTGTCTCTGACAAGCTGGTCTGCAGTACGGGGTCCCCACAGGGAACTGTGCTGGCACCGTTCCTCTTCACCCTCTACACTGCAGACTTCTCCATCAACTCCCCACGCTGCCACCTACAGAAGTTCTCTGACGACTCTGCCATAGTCGGCCTCATCACAGGTGAGGACGACTCAGAGTACAGACAGTGGACTCTGGACTTTGTTGACTGGTGTCAGCAGAACCACCTGCTGATCAGCGCCGGGAAAACGAAGGAGTTGGTGGTGGACTTCCGGAGACACAGACCCACCACACTGACACCGGTGAACATCCAGGGAGTGGACATTGAGATAGTGGACTCTTATAGGTACCTGGGTGTTCACCTGAATAATAAACTGGACTGGAGCCACAACACTGATGCTTTACAGGAAGGGTCAGAGCAGACTCTATCTACTGAGGCGGCTGAGGTCATTTGGAGTCCAGGGAGCGCTTTTAAAGACCTTCTATGACTCTGTGGTGGCATCTGTCATTTTTTTACAGTGTTGTATGTTGGAGCAGCAGTTTATCGGCAGCTGAGAGGAAGAGGTTGGATAAACTCATCAGGAAGGCCAGCTCTGTTCTGGGATGCACCCTGGACCCAGTGCAGGTGGTGGGAGACAGAAGGACTCTGGCCAAAATAACATCTCTGATGGACAGAGTCTCCCACCCCATGCCGCAGAGCTCCTTCAGTGACAGACTGCTGCATCCTAGATGCATGAAGGAGCGTTTCCACAGGTCCTTCCTCCCTGCAGCTGTCAGACTGTACAATCAGAACTGCTCCCAACAAACATAGATGTTTACATCAATGCTGTAACGGCAATAAGTTAGTTAACCAATTCACACTACAACCTGGTTTGCCTCTTAGCTGTAATTATTTTTATTTAATTTAATAACTATAGAGTAGGCTACTCTCTGTTTATAGTAACCATTGTCCTTAATGTAAATATGTAAGAAAAATTGTGTATGTTTCTGTTCCGTGTCCTGTGTACTGTTTGTTTGTATATTTGTCTTTTTGGCTGCTGTTACAACCAAATTTCCTCTTGTGGGATAATTAAAGGACTATTCTATTCTATCTTAGCTAGCTGGGTAGCTAGAGGACCTTAATTACGGATTATCTTGTGAATGTGAAAAAAGTAACACCCCTGCTTGTGTCAAAATTTGATTGATGACCCTAGCCTTGACCTTTTGACCCTACTGGAAGTACTCCGGAAGTGTCTAATCGATTCCATATGTGTGACTAATCGCATCCAGTGGGAATCGCGGAAACGCGAGGCAGCTGCTGAGTTTGGGCAGGCTGGGCTGATTATAGTTTATCATTTTAATGAATTATAGTTGATATAGAGGAGTCCGCGGGAAACAGCTTCATCACATCATCACTGGAGACGTTCTTACCATGGGAACATCGGACGTACAGCTCACCTGTGAGAAGCTGTGGTGGATTTTTTGTCGAGCTTGTCCAAGAAGTTTGTGCTTTGGTTTTGTGAAGTGCACTTGAGGCTGCAGCTGGAGTGCAACTTAACCCTGAAAAAAGACCGGGCTCCTCCACCAGCCTGAGAGGCTAGCTGCAAGGCCAGGCCGGGCTCCACCACCAGCCAGAGCAGCTAGCTGCCAGGCCAGGGCAGGCTCCACCACCACCAGCCAGAGAGGCTAGCTGCCAGGACACGCCAGGTTCCACCATCAATAGGTGAGGCCAGCTGTCAGAACATGTCAGCCATGAGCACCAGCCAGTGAGGATAATCGCCTAACCCTACCAAGCTCAACCACCAAACAAAGCTCAGAGGCAGGCTGGGCCACGCACCACCAACAGCCAGTGAGGCAAACTACCAGGACAGGCCCGGCTTAGGCAAGCCACAAGGGTGCTTCTCAACTAATAGGCCTTAACACCGAAAAGATGGAGCAAAGTCAACAAGGAGGAACTGGAGGACATAAAGAAATCCCCCATTGAAGCTTCTCGGATGAGAGGTGAAATGTCTTCAAGCAACTTAAAGAAGTCCAGACGCTTTTCTTTCCAAGCTATTTGGAGGACATAAAGAAATCCCTAAACTTTATGTCAGAAGAACAACATTTTAAAACAACAAAAACTGATACTTAATTTAATGGAGGACATTAAAGAACTAAGAAGGCAGACTGAGGAAAAAGACAAGAAGATTGCTATGCTGGAAGGAAGGGTGTCAGATCTGGAACAATATTCAAGAGTAAATGATGTGATACTGACTGGACTAATTAATTAAAATGTGAAATAAATAAATAATCATAAATATTTATGTAATTAATTATTTCCAATTTTAATTTATTATTGCCATATTTAATTAATTATTTAATGGTGTATTTAACTAATTCATTATGGCAGTCCTGCCGTTCCATAATATTGTGGTGGGGCTTGTTTATTTGTTTTGTTTATTTATTTGTTTGTTTGTTTTGTCTTTGTTTTACTTTTCCTTTATATGTTGTTTGTTTAATTTAAGGTTAAAAGAAAATAAAATCAATGAGAGGTAAAATTTGAGGGGTAGTGACTAATAAGTGTATACTTCTGCCTACTCCTTTTCAAACAAAAGAATGGAACTATATTTGTAATGATTGTGAATGCACATGTTTGAAATAAAAATGAATTGAACTGAACTGAACTGAAAAAAGGAGGGGTTGTTCCTGGGGGGATGATTCTGATCAGAGAGGGAGGGGTTCCTGGGGCATGGAGCATTCGGAGGGGTGACGCAGCAGATTTCTGTTGAGTCAGTCTGTCAAAAAGACAGAGCAGCAGTTAGTTTTTCCACAGACAAACTCATAGTTTGATTTCTGTTAAAATGTTTCAGTATTATGACAATGATCTTGATATCCTTTTTTTCGGTAAAGAGCTATTTCTTTTTTCAATAGAAATAGCTTTATTTCAATAGCTTTATTTTGCTTTCTTATATTAACCTTATTACAGACGCAATAAAATAAAACCTTTAAGATTATCCGACTAGTAACGGATTGCATTAATATAACGCTTTGTGGAGGCAAGCTACATCCTTGTATGTGTTAAAACAATAATATCCCTTAGTGAAAAGAGCACCGCGCACATATTCAGAACACTGTCCTACTTGAACAATTAAAACACCCTGATGAGGTATTTTGGTTTTGTGCAGACACTCCTTCCCAGACCAAAGTAAAGAGTTTTTCTTCATTTTTGAGCTACTTTTACAACAGGGTTTCTCAATAGAAAGAAAAACAGAAACCCTAAAAGAAAATGACATCAAGATGTCAGACGACCGTCGGTTCATCCCAGTCAATTACCTCCGAGTGCTCAGGATGCTTCAACTTCCTCCATAGGATACCATAAGCACATAAGAAAAAATCCCCAGAAAAATTATTATTTTTCAAGACACACAGAGAGAGAGAGAATCAAGCAAACTTTTCCACAACACGTTATACCACTCCGGGTCAGGAGGGGCGATATAGCACAGACCACTCAGACGACTACGCCAGATGGAAGCATAACCGGAAGCGTCCCGAGGACTGTCCTTTTGATCCTGCTCCATGATAAGCCGTTAAATGTTTCCTCAAAATTGCTGTAATGTAACAACAAAGTTAGTTTTTTAAGAACAGACAGGGTTACAGTCCCAAAACATTCCTTACACATTCCCACAGTCACCTAATTAGCATCTGTGAGACAAATAAGCTTCAGGGACTGACTTTTTTTTTAGAACCGACCTTAAGAGGCCTTTGACACATGGATGCTGGCTTAATTTTTCCCCAAAGAGAAATTTGACCCCAATGAAAAAAAAAACCCTCGATACTGTGATAACCACTTACCTCAACTTTGATGGATTTTTTTCACAGCTATTTATTTTGAAAAAAAGTGAACATGTTACAAGGACACAATGCACATTGCAGAGTACATGAATAGGATGTAGGAATTCCTCCTCTCTGTACTTACACTCCTCCCTAACAATTGCCAAGTCATCATTTCTATATTGTGTGTCCCACTCTTCAAGTTTCATTGGAGTATACTCAAGTGCACAAGATGTAAAAACAATGTATTAGTTTTTTAAGTCATTCACCAAGTCCCTGTCAAGATGCTATTCATTTAAGAGACTAATAATTTTTTGAATTTAAATTGTGCCAAATTCAACGCAGTAACATTAAAAATAAAAAAATATCAGAACCCATTTTTGTTGGACACAAGAACAACTCAAGCATCTTTTTCATTTGTGAATTTACTAATTTGTTTTTTAACTGCAGTTTTCACAAACTGCAGATGATGAAATCCTCTGTATTGTAGAAAATATCTTTAAACTATCGCTCTTCCTACTTACTCAGTTTCTGAGCTACTTCTTTACTATGTGAATAAACAATTTGAACAAGAAAGGATTTAAAGACACATCTGAATTGAAGCAAAGGCAAAAAAATTGTAATGAAATTTATGTGACCATTCTTCTGAAATCCGGCAGAGAGTGAAAGTCCAAGAGCTGCTGCAATCCCCTGCATTAATGATCTTTCTGTTTCTCTCCTTCTGCGTGTGTGTGTGTGTGTGCGCGCGCTCTCACAGAGGGGAGGTCACGGCAGGAGTTCCCTGAGTATGAACCATAAAGTCAGTTTGGACTGAGGAGCATTTGGTAAACTACATTTAGTGTATACAAAATTACTTTTTTATCCAAAGCATGCACAAGACGGTGGAAAAAAGATGTATGTCTCTAAGGAAGCTCTTAAGACTAGCTGGAAAGTCTATCAGAGAGCAGTAAATTCTGCCAAGCACTCCTATTTTTCCCAAAGTATTGCTGCCAGCTCGCATAACCCTCGTGGTCTATATAACACTATAAATTCTGTACTTAATCCGGAAGGCTATATTCTTTTGCACTCTTCTGCGGTTATGTGCAATAAGTTTCTTACTTATTTTGTGGACAAGGTTGCTAGTTTGAGACATCCGACTCTATCTATTGCCGACCCAGCCATGCATGGTTCTTGCTCAAGTTTGTTCTCTGCCTTTCTACTAATTGTTTTATCTGATTTAGAGAAACTTGTGTTGAATGCTAAACCGTGTGGCTCTCCAAATGACGTTGTTCCTCCCCGTTTTCTTAAAAAGGTATTTCCTATCATCGGACCACACATTCTGAACATTATTAATACTAATCTTTTGTCTGGTCAAGTAATTTAAGCATGCAGTCATACATCATTTACTTAAGAAACCGGGCTTAGACAGTTCAGTCATATCAAATTTGTTGAAGCCCCATGTCCCCACTCGTTCCCTTCGGTCAGCTGAGCAGTTGCTGCTTTCGGTGCCAAAGTCACGGCTGAAACTTAGAGGAGATCGAGCGTTCTCTGTTGCAGCACCGATGCTTTGGAACAACCTTCCTCTCCATGTTAGACAGGCTACATCAGTGCCAGTTTTTAAAAAAACTGGCACTGATGTAAAAACCTATTTTTATTCTCTGGCTTTTAACTCTGTGGGTAACTGATATATATATATATATATATTTTATTGCTATGTTTATCGCTATGTCTGTTTTTTATTACTATGTGCATATTAGTATTGTACAACACTTTGGCCCACCATGTGTGTTTTTTAAAGTGCTACATAAATAAATAATGATGATGATGATGATGATGATGATGATGATGACGACAAGAGTCCAAATCTCTGTATCACAATGATTTCAATAAAGCCTTATTATTTTATGGGGGAAATATCACAAATTACCGTAGTTCATTAATAGGGAACAGAAAAGGAGGATCACATCAGCAATGGGAGACAGAAGTCTTGACACGTGTTTATAACTTAAAACACAAAAAAACCCAGTTACACCTGGTAAGATTTATGGTATAAAGCAGACTTTCACAGTCTGCATCTTTACAGGGGGTTTTCTGCTTTTGTTCACTCCTGGTGTGATTAACAAACAACAACCACAAACACAGAGCCCGCTAACTATTAGCCGTTTTCTCCCCTAAACAGTCAGTTGACTGAGAGAAATGCAATCCATTATTCTGAACGCTGAAGGAGATGTGCTCCATAGTCAAACTTATATTTCCTTCTTGTTATATTTATTATCATCACAGTACCGTATAAAACCGTGCGCTCACTTCTTAATTACCTGGAAGCACCTTAAAGACAACCAGCCCCTCTCAACAGCTGGGACAAATCATCTGGCAAACAGATAAGCATAGGAGACCAAACACTGAGGAACAAATCCTCATTACATCCTATGATAACAGCATTTTCACCATTTCAGCCAATTCCTTTCGCACAATTTGTCTCTTCTGCTCTGGCAACTTGTAGGGCCATGAACGCACTTTCACACCAGGCTGGGTTTCAAATTGGTGCTGCATGAGAGTCATGCAGACACGCAGGGGGGACAACACATCTGCAAATGGCTCTTGCAATGCATGACCTTTTTGTCCTTGAAGATCATTTCAGAGTTTTTAATGAGCTGCAGGAACCGTGTTCACTGTGAGTGGAGAACAGCCAAGTCTCCTCCTCTGATAAAGCTCCACATGTACCACTGAAAACAGTTAAATTAGTTTGAATCTGAAATCATGGCTCAAACTACTTGTTGTGAGATCATTTCTTTATTTTTCACACCAAACTGTTTAATAAGACAAACTATACACCGAGTTCATCAAATATAAGTAACACTTTAATATTATCAGGATTTCATTATAAAAACTTCAAATCAACAGGAAAACAGCTGCAGAACATGTGGATCAAAATGAATTCATTAAAAACAACACGTGGACTTCAAAAACACAGTAAATATACTAAAGTGAAAGGAGGAGTCAAAAATAGAGCTTTAATAGAATTTGAATTAACTAAGAGTAGTCACCTGTGATCTTTAAAATGGTCCTGATGTGTGCTGCTGTTTTTAACTTTTAACAGTTCTTTGCTGCCACTGTGAATAAGGTGTTTTTTTCACTAATTAAACAAAGGTTACACAGCCTCACTGCTCCATCTTCTGGTACAAACTGGTATTACATGGAAATACAGCCCCAAACCAATTTAGCTTTTGTGGACATGAAGTCACAGCAGGTGTTGTTTCAAAGATGGTGGACAGATTTAGTTCATTTTAGAAGTTTTAATTGCAACTGCTGTGTAATTATTTGCAGTTTTTGGAGAAAAGGATTTAAGAGAAGATTTTACCACAGCAAAAGTTTAAATATGAATGAAGGATTGAAATTTAACTTAGGTGAAACATAAAATGAATACATACAAAAAGAAGTTAATTGGGAAAAAATAAGAATGTTCAAATAAAAGAAATTGACATACATATCCATATCTGCAATTTTGATACAGTATCAGTTTGGTAAACAAGACATACCTATAACTTTAATAATACAGTAAGTACAACTACAAAACACTACTGTGTCCTAAGGGAACAAAGACTAAACTGTAATAGGGATAAAATTTTAGAGAATTAAAATCCCTCAAAGGAAAAACCATAAACTCGATATACATATCTATACATGCAGGTAGGGCTGGGCTATATCATACCATTCACGGTAATACTGGTGTAATGTTGGGCAACAATAAGAAAATGAAATATCGTAATAGAATATGGGTAAAACGCGCATGCGCAGTGTCTTTGTTTACATACACACATGGCGGCGACGCAGAATGAGAAGAGTGAAAGCGGATCGTTGAATGAAACGGATGAACTAGAATTGGTTTGTAAAAATGCTGCAACTTCAGTGGTGTGGAACTGGTTTAGCTTTCGTCCCTCAGATACACAACAAAATACTATTTTTGGTAGAGCATGCTAGCGGGCCATCATTATTACAGTGTTTTTTGGAAAATACGGCACACTTAAAATCAATCCTTTGATTTTTCTGAAAATCGACAGTGCCCCTTATAATCCTGTGTGCCTTATGTATGAATTCTGGTTGTGTTTACTGACCTCGAAACGATTTTATGTACACGGCGCTCGAAAATCTGTCAAATGTTTCAGTACGACTCTGCTAAGCTACGAAGCCGCACCGCTTGATGGATTGTCGGAGCATTACGGCTATCGTAGGCAGGAGCCTCGCGGAGTGATACGTACTGTGCTTCAACATACCGTATTTTCACAACCATAAGGCGCACTTAAAAGTCTTAGATTTTCTTCAAAAAGTACGGCGCGCCCTATAGCGTAGTGCGCCCTGTGTGTTGTAATGAGGACGTAGTAGAGAACACCATGAGAACGCTAAAGGGTGAAGTGCGTGCGTTGACTTCATCGCACATACCTGTATAAAAGAACAGGTATGTGCGTTATGCAGGACATCGTTGTTTTAACAACCCTGAAAATGGCAAAGAGACACGCTTATGAAGCACAGTTTAAACTGAAGGCCATCAGCTATGCGGAGGAACATGGAAATCGAGCAGCGGCGAGAGAATTTAAGATTAACGAATCGATGGTTCGCAAATGGAGGAAGCTAGAAAACAAGCTCCGGCAGGTCAAGAAAACGCAGCTGAGTTTCCGCGGACATAAGGCAAGGTGGCCCGAGTTGGAGGAAAGACTCGAGCGGTGGATCATCGAGCAAAGAACGAGCGGGAGAAGCGTTTCGACGGTCATCATTCGGCTAAAAGCAGTTTCACTAGCTGAAGAGATGAACATTGAACATTTCCAAGGAGGTCCGTCTTGGTGCTTTCGTTTTATGAAACGGTGCCATTTTTCCATCCGGACCAGGACTACGGTAGCGCAGCAACTTCCAGCGCATTATAAGGAAAAGCTGGCCATCTTCTGCTCCTACTGCAGCAAACACATCGGCGACAAAAACATCCAGCCCAGCCACATCACAAACATGGACGAGGTCCCGCTCACTTTTGACATCCCAGTGAGTCACACTGTGGAGAAGAAGGGGACCAGCACGGCAGCGATACACACAACGGGGTATGAAAAGTCTTCTTTCACTGTTGTGCTTGGCTGCCATGCTAATGGACAGAAACTGCCGCCTATGGTGATTTTTAAGCGAAAGACTTTGCCTAAAGAGAAGTTTCCAGCAGGAATCATCATTAAGGCAAATGAAAAGGGCTGGATGGATGAGGAAATGATGAAAGAGTGGCTGAGGGAGGTGTATGTAAGGAGACCAGGTGGTTTTTTCCATGCATCACCATCGCTCTTAATCTGTGACTCTATGCGTGCCCATCTCACAGCCGATGTGAAAAAACTAATGAAACAAATGAACTGTGAGCTTGCTGTCATTCTGGGAGGCCTGACAAAGGAACTCCAACCGCTGGACATCGGTGTGAACCGCCCGTTCAAAGTAAGGCTGCAAGCGGCCTGGGAGCGATGGATGACCGATGGAGACCACAGTTTCACCAAGAGTGGAAGGCAGCACCGGGCGAGTTACGCCACAATTTGCCAATGGATTGTAGATGCTTGGGCTAACATGTCTGCTGGCACTGTTGTTCGAGCTTTTGCAAAAGCCGGCATCATTTCCGAGGAGCCGCACGGCACGGAAAGTGACTCTGACAGTGACGAAAGTGAACTTGGCATGTTTGATGGAGATTTAGCGCAGCTGTTCAATTCAGACACAGAGGATGAGGACTTCGATGGGTTTGATTGATGATAAAAATGTGAGTACCAAACTTTGTTTTGCTCCTGCTTAATTTTTAAATACGCACATTTGTATGCTTGTGTGTTGTTGATGATGGCGATTACCGGTAATAGAAATGTGAGTAAAGTACCGAACTCAGGATTGCTCCCGCTTTATTTTTAAATACGCATACGGTACTTGTATGCGCCCTATAATCCAGTGCGCCTTATGTGTGTGTTAAATACAGTAATGGCACACATAACTGAGACTGCGCCTTTTAGTACAGTGCGTCTTATGGTCGTGAAAATACGGTAATATTACCGTATTGTGTGTGTGAATAACCTCTTTTTAAGTTTTGTGGATATTATACATGGTTATGCTGAGGATATGTCAGCCAGTTTCCACTTGAAATGCCTTTTGGTTAAACTGTCAGCAAGGAATTTGTGTTTGCACTGTTAATTTTTATATAATTTTAATGCAGATAAAAAAAAACAGCTGCTTGTTTAAGTGAAAATACATTGATGGGGTTTTTACAATACCACTATTCATTCACTCTCACATTCATACACTGGTGGAGGCAGCTACGGTTGTAGCCACAGCTGCCCTGGGGCAGACTGACAGAAGCGAGGCTGCCATATCGCGCCATCGGCCCCTCTGGCCAACACCAGTAGGCAAGTAGGGTAAAGTGTCTTGCCCAAGGACACAACGACCAGGACAGAGAGCCCAGGGATCGAACCGGCGACCTTCCGGTTACAGATGCGATTCCCAACCCCCTGAGCCACGGTCGTCCCACTAATCACAGATGTGCTTCATCACCACACTGTGGAAGAATTTGTGTATTTTAATGTACTTGGTGTGTGGAAGCCTCTCCCACATTCTTTGTAATTGTTCATTTTGTCTCCAGTGTGTCTACATTGATGTGGTTTTAGGTCCCATAATTGATTGGACGGTTTTCCACAAAGCTTACAAAGAAACTCTTTCCCACCATCACAGTGACGACAGGGTTGAGAACTGGATCCATCTGTGTTGCTCTGCTTCTAATCAATATATTATAACACTGAGCTTACCGGGCGAAAATGACTCTTCATGTTTCCAAACAGTTCATTCAGTATAACAGTTCATTCTGTATAACTCCATAAGTTTACTGATCAGACTTGTTCCAAACAATCAGGTTAAAATAACAAGATAAAAAAAAAAAAATCCATACCTCACAGTAACTGCACTTGTAGAGTTACTTTCAGGAGTGGATCTGTTGGTGTTTGTTCAGCTGATGTGGAGCTTTAAACGTCTTCTCACACAGGTCACATTTATAAGGTCTCTCCTCAGTGTGGGTAAACATGTGTTGTTGTAACTGTGCATCTGTTGCAAACAGTTTCCCACACTGATCACAGAAGTAAACATCATTTCCAGTGTGAATCCGTAGGTGAATATTTCGGTACCGTTTGTCGCTGAAACTTTTGCCACAAAAGTCACAGCTGTACGCCTTAATTCCAGAGTGGGTAACTAGATGCCTCTGTAAGTTTCTATTTCGAGCAAAAGACTTTCCACACAACTTACAGCTGTAAGGTTTAACTCCACTGTGGATGAGTTGGTGTATTTTTAAGTCTCCAGCCTTGGTAAAAGACTTTCCACACAAGTCACAGCTGTAAGGTTTAAATCCACTATGGATTAAGTGGTGTGTTTTTAAGCTTCCAGCCTGGGTAAAATAATTTCCACACAAGTCGCAGCTGTAAGGTTTAACTCCACTGTGGAGGAGTTGGTGTCTTTTTAAGCTTCCAGCCTGGGTAAAAGACTTTCTACACAAGTCACAGCTGTAAGGTTTAACTCCACTGTGGATGAGTTGATGTTTTTTTAAGTCTCCAGCCTGGGTAAAATACTTTCCACACAAATCACAGCTGTAAGGTTTAACTCCACTGTGGATGAGTTGGTGATTTTTTAAGTGTCCAGCCTGAGTAAAAGACTTTCCACACAAGTCACAGCTGTAAGGTTTAAATCCACTGTGGATGAATTGGTGTGCTTTTAAGCTTCCAGCCTGGGTAAAAGACTTTCCACACAAGTCGCAGCTGTAAGGTTTAACTCCACTGTGGATGAGTTGATGTTTTTTAAAGTTTCCAGCCCGGGTAAAAGACTTTCCACACTCATCACAGCTGTAGGTTTTCTCTCCCTTTCTTCTGTGAGGTTTGTCGGCCTCCCGAGAGCGCTGACTTCTTGCTGCATGTTGGTCCTGCAGTGACAGAGATACAAACAGAGGCAGTGAGTGAAATGCAGTCGTGGAACAAACTGAAACTCCCTCCGTTGGTGGATTCAAACATGTCAACAAACACATTGATTGTGTGTTACCACCACCTTCTGGTCATAGTATCACATTACAATGATGTGCTTCAATGAGAGTTGAAAATGACATTATTGAAGAAATATTGATCAGTGGAGAAAATCTTTCAATTCATAAATAATTGTGAGTTGAACTGATGATATTTTTTTATTTGTGTGCTGATAAAATATGACCTTTGTATGTTCTTTTAACTTCTGCGGTTTTTGGTTGAGAATGTAGATTCAGTACAGAGATTGAAAATACGACGTAAAATGGGAATCCGACGAGTAAAGAGATCGGTTTTTATCAGATTACATCATGGAAGAGAAATTGTTTAAGCCATGTTTCCGAAGAAACAAAGAGCTGACGGATGGCCTTGATTGCAGACCAAATATAACGTTTCAGAACACTCCAGCTCACATGTTAGTCTGCTCCAAGCATTTCCACAAAGGTAAGTCTTCTGTTGTAGTTATTACGTAATTTATAATAACATAATTGTTGATGTAGGTTACAAATAAGTCTTATATTGATTTGAATTGAATTTGTTGCGCTCTGCTGCTTTGTTCACTGTGGCTTTGCGGGCTAAAGTTTGTTGTGTTTTGTTGGAAAACCAGCCTACAAAGTGCAGGAATGTACAAATCACCAAAGTAAACTGGACTTGGGCTTGTTGCAGGGATCTGAAGTTACTAAACATTTTGTGAGTGTGTGCACTCACACTTAGGACTATATAATAATAAATATGTGCGTGATGAAAGTTGGGCAGCACAGTAACATCCTTATTCCACTCTGTATGCTTGTATGGGTCTAACCCTTTCATTCAGATATTTTCCTTGTACTTTTTTTATGCCTTTTCGTCAACTCTGTCTTTGTACAGACCTGCCGTGTTCACCATCGTTTTGTACATAACTGTTTTTGAGGCTAATAAAATGCAAGTTGGGATTAAAAGCACAAAATTTATGATTACAGGTGCTGGAAATGCTAGTGCTTGATGCGGTGTATTGATTTTATTGCCACTCGTACCCACAATGAAATGCGCAAAAGTCACATGGTCTGTCAATCTCTATATATGGATGAGCCCAGGATGGAAATATAAAGCTGGTGTTAAAGGGTTTTTAAAAACCAACCAGCTGTGCACACAGTTTCGATAACAATGTAACTGTGATATTTTTCTCACCTTTTGTGTTGAAGTCATTGTTTCCTCTGTAGTGGCTGAGCTGAGTCCAAATGGCTGAAATTGTTCCTCTGCTGCTCCACCAGACTCTTCTGCTGTTACTCAGCTGGGGCACAAAAAAGTATATATATTTATTTTATTCCTGATAAAAAAGAAGCAGAGCAAATAAACATTACTACACTCCTTAGTGACAACAATACCTATGAAACTTCAAGGTGAAAGCCCAGAAGCAGCTATAAAAAGAAAGTCATTGTAGGCAATTGATGACTTTTTCTTGATGACTTCTTGTAGGCCCTACAAGCACCTGAAAGGATAAAAGCCACTGACTGTCCTGTATGTCACCGCCTTTACCCAGGGGATGCTACACCCTGTATATACGGACTTCCATAGTTCCACAAAGGAGTCCCGCTCAGACTCATTGGTAGCAGTATAAACTCAGCCACCTACAACATTTCCAAGCACCTCATAAAACATTTCAAAAATCTCTTTGCTAATGTGGAATTCAAAAATGACTTTACAAATGCAGAATTTATTCTACAATTCATTATCTAAGCACAGAATTCTGTTTTTGAAGTGTGTGGCTATTGTATTCCTCCATATAGGGGGAGCAAAAATCAGATAGGAAGTGGCACACATCATGAGGGGGTACCTGTTAACAACAAACAGTGTGGTTGGCTAAGTTAACTCGCAAACAGGAGTTAGCTGTGCCTGACTACGATAGAGACTTCTTTCTTTTTTAATGTTAATGAAACAACAAGCTAGCAGTAGAAACTTAATTCGAAATAAGAAGTTCTGCTATCAGCAATAAAGATATAGAGACTGACTGGACTGATAATGGGGACAAATGTTTGACTGACTTTACACTGATATGCAAGATTGCAACTTCTCCACCCACACAAGGAAAAGGGTGGATGTATGCATGTTTTTCAGGAGCAGGAAGATGACAGCAACATCCTAGGGTCGCATGAGCTTGTGGGCCATGCAGACTTAATCTTGTAGTTGTTCATTTCTGTCTGTATTTACCAGCGGTATGTTATTCACGGGGCGATCGTGGCTCAAGAGTTGGGAGTTCGTCTTGTAATCGGAAGGTTGCCGGTTCGAGCCCTGGCTTGGACAGTCTCGGTCGTTGTGTCCTTGGGCAAGACACTTCACCCGTTGCCTACTGGTGGTGGTCAGAGGGCCCGGTGGCGCCAGTGTCCGGCAGCCATTGTGGCTACAATGTAGCTTGCCATCACCAGTGTGTGAATGGGTGGATGACTGGATATGTAAAGCGCTTTGGGGTCCTTAGGGACTAGTAAAGCACTATATAAATACAGGCCATTTACCATTCATGATGTGGTGGCAGATTTCTTTTCTTATGTATTAATCAATTTTCACATTAGTAATAGTGCTATTATTTCCTCACTTTAGTGTTCACCAGTTGTAATCATGCATGTAGAATGCTATCACAAGTGGACCCCTTGTTATTGCACCTTCACGGTGGACCCATTGTAGACTGGAAGATCTCCAGACATCCTGCTTTAAGGGAGGTTACGGGTGGTCATAACCTTTCTAAGAGATGGAGAAGGTCAAGGATGAGCTGGACTGAAAAACCCATCTCCACAGAGACTGTGTCAGCTCCCAAAAAGACAAAAAACAAACTAAAAACCAGCAATAAACAACTTAAACATAAACAATTACAAAGAAAGAACAATACAGTATCCACATCTGAACCAAAGAGTAAAACAGTGAAAAGTGGATTATTAAATATTAGGTCTCTCTCCTCCAAGTCTCTGTTAGTACATGACTTAATAATTGATCAACAAATTGATTTACTCTGCCTTACAGAAACCTGGTTGCAGCAGGATGATTATGTTAGTTTAAATGAATCAACACCCCCGAGTCATTCTAACTACCAGAAATCTCAAAGCACAGGCCGAGGGGGCGGTGTGGCAGCAATTTTTCACACCAGCCTATTAATTAATGAAAGACCAAGACAGACTTTTAATTCATTTGAAAGCCTGATGCTTAACATTGTCCACCCCAGCTGTGAAACTCAGAAACCGGTCTTACTTGTTATCTATCATCTATCGTCCACCTGGGCCCTACACAGAGTTTCTGTCTGATTTTTCAGACTTTTTATCTGATTTAATCCTCATCTCAGATAAAATAGTTATTGTGGGTGATTTTAACATCCATGTAGATGCTAAAAAGGACAGCCTCAACATTTAATCTGTTATTAGACTCAATTGGCTTCACTCAAAATGTAAAAGAACCCACCCACCACTTTAATCACACTCTAGATCTTGTTTTAACATATGGCATAGAAACTGAACATTTAACAGTGTTTCCTGAAAACCCTCTCCTGTCTGATCATGTCATTCTGTAATATACTTACATATCTACATTATTGCTAATATATATTGTATATTGTATATTGTGATATATATTGTAATATATCTATATCACTAAAGCACTTCTGGATGGATGCAAACTGCATTTCGTTGCCCTGTACCTGTGCATGTGCAATGACAATAAAGTTGAATTCTATTCTATTCTATTCTATTCTATTCTATTCTATCATTTCCTGGTAACATTTACATTTACAATAATTGATTACACAGCGGTGGAGAGTAGACTTTATCACAGTAGATGTATTTCTGAAAGCGCTGTAACAAAGTTTAAGAATATAATCCACCCACTGTTATCATCTTCAATGCCCTGTACCAACACAGAGCAGAGCAGCTATCTGAACGCTACTCCAACAGAGATCGATTATCTTGTTAATAATTTCACCTACTCACTACGTACGACTCTAGATACTGTAGCTCCTGTGAAAACTAAGGTCTCAAATCAGAAGTACCTGACTCCGTGGTATAATTCTCAAACACGTACCCTAAAGCAGATGACTTGTAATCTGGAGAGGAAATGGCGTGTCACAAATTTAGAGGATCATCATTTAGCAAGGAGAAATAGTTTGCTGCTTTATAAGAAAGCCCTCCGCTTTTGAGCCAACCATCCCTTTAACGTTAACTAGTAATGACTTCATGAACTTCTTCACAAATAAAATTTTTATCATTAGAGAAAAAATTACCAGTAATCATCGCACAGATGTAATATTATCTACAGCTACTCTTAGTACCATTGATGTTAAGTTAGACTCTTTTTCTCTAATTGATCTTTCTGAGTTAACTTCAATAATTACTTCCTCCAAACCTTCAATGTGTCTTTTAGACCCCATTCCTACAAAACTGCTCAAAGAAGTCCTGCCATTAATTAATTCTTCGATCTTAAATATGATCAACCTATCTCTAGTAATCGGCTATGTACCACAGGCTTTCAAGGTGTCTGTAGTTAAACCTTTACTCAAAAAGCCATCTCTAGACCCAGCAGTCTTAGCTAATTATAGGCCAATCTCCAACCTTCCTTTCATATCAAAAATCCTTGAAAGAGTAGTTGTCAAACAGCTAACAGACTCACTATCTATTAACAGACCTCTCTGCATTGAATCATATCTGTTATTAACCTCTGTCTCTCTTCCACAGCATGTCTTTTATCCTGTCTTCCTTCTCTCACCCGAACCAGTCGCAGCAGATGGCCGCCCCTCCCTGAACCTGGTTCTGCTGGAGGTTTCTTCCTGTTAAAAGGGAGTTTTTCCTTCCCAACGTCGCCAAAGTGCTTGCTCATAGGGGGTCATATGATTGTTGGTTTTTTCTCTGTATCTATGAAGCGCCTTGAGGCGACTTTAGTTGTGATTTGGCGCTATATAAATAAAATTGAATTGAATTGAAGGTATAGGTATGCATGATGTGCTGTGGAATATTCGAGAGTATCTGTGATGGTGTATATAAGCTGTAAGGGTGGTGGCCATTATTTAGAGATGATCCCTGTGTTTGGCTGGAATGTGTCACATTGTAATATGCTTATTAAACGTACTTCAATCAAGCTCACAAGGTGTGGTGCAGGTTGTTCTTAAAATTTCCATAACAATTTGGCATTGGCACGCAGCTAACTGACTTAGCGTGACTACGCTAAGTCACATGGTCTGTCAATCTCTATAGATCAGAAGAAAAGGAAACGATTTGTAAGTGTGTGTTTTGTTAGGATGACTTTGTTAACCCCCGTTTAAAGTATAAAAATGATACCACAGCAAGAAAGCAAACATTTCATGTCATCTTAAATCTCACAAGAATGAGATTAAGTTGCTGTACCCTTGGGAATATTTAGATGTGACACAATTAAAATTACCACTACAAACAATATTAGGAGATAAAAAAATATATATTTGGAACAGAAAAACAATCTAAACGAGTGGACTAAAACTCCTTTAAAGATATGGTATGATGAATGCGAAAGCTTCAAATCAGTAGGCAACATGAAACAACTCAGATGGGTCACATATGATAGGGAATTTATCCCTGCACAAATAGATGGACGTTATACAAATTGGTTAACAAGGGGGATTGGACCATTTTGGTCAATGTCAGGAAAAGAAGGATTACATAGTTTTGCTATGTCACATTTGTCTCTTAGCAAAAATATGTAATTTGCATAGTTTCGCTAAGAGACACCTATGGTTTGGAAAACTAAGTTTTTTTTTCCAATATCTCCAGGTCAGCTCCTATTTTAACAGTAACATAAAAACTACAGAAGAACATAGTAGAGGCCTAGTCCCTCTTATAATAGAGGCTTATAAAGGTAAAGCTAAAGGTAAAGGTGATGATGAGATGATGATGAGATAGCCATTATTTGTCAGTTGCAGGTCTTTTGCCCACAACCGAGATGACAGACCTTGCCAACCGTACATACAATACAAACATCACATTGGGGAGACAGGTCAGGCCAGGTAGCTAGAGGTAAGATTTGTCATGAATCGCTGTGTGGCAGGCAAGCAGGAGTGGTGGACCCAAAAGCGCAGCTTTATTGCTGGGAAAAACCTCGTACAAACTAAACTCACCAAAAGAAAACCAAAAGTCAGAACAGAGGAACCAAGGACTGAAACACTGGAAAGAAACACTAAACTGGAGCAGAAGACCAAACACTAGGAACATAGAAGCAGAACACACAGCTAGTTGAGGGTACGACGCGACACTAACACAGAGAAACACAGGGCTTAAATACACAGATGGCAGTAATCAAGGGATGAGAGACAGGAGGGGAACACACCTGGGAGAAATCACAGCTGACGAGGCAGGGGAAACGTAAATTGAGCACACTCACATATGACACAGACCTTCACAATAAAACAGGAAACTCAGACACATGGAACCAGACAAGACACTGAACTAAACAGACAGATTCACAAACAGATGGGGAGACACCATAGACAGACAGAGACACAGACTCAAAGGCAGACCAAATATAACACATAGAACTCAAAAAATAATAATCATCATCATAAACTAGAAAATGATAACCAAAAGCGCTGGGTCACTGACCCAGGGCCATGACAAGATTAAAAATAAATTGATAGCTAAACTTATAAAATATTTAAATATGTAAGAAAAATTGAAAAGAAATCAGATGAAAACTACTAGTTCGGGTTATTGGAATTGGAATTCACATGGAGGGAATTCACATGGAAAAATTTTATTAGTTTTTTTTTTTATAACCCCCAAAATAAAATACAAACAAAAAGGTCAACCGAGAGATGGATCCTGCTGGAGAAACTGTGGGGAAACTATGGCAGATCACCTTCATATATATTGGAAATGTGGATTTATAATTTGGAAAAACTATAAAACTTTCAATGAAAATAAAGTCTAAAAAAAGCCAGATAAACAGCGTGGAGGACAGGCCAAGCACCCCACTCTATGGCTGTATCCCAATTCAGGGTTGTAGCCTGAAGGCCACCAATGGGCCCTTCACTTTCCCGGATTTGAAGGATGGGTCAGGTGTATCATTCGCAGCCCAGTATATCCCAGAATTCATAGAGCAGCAGTGGCTTTGGCTAATTTTTTCACAAAAAAAACCAAACAAGCAGATGGCTGAAGCGTGGTTGCCGAAAAGTAAACTTTTAAAACTAAGTATTGAATGTTATACCACTTATTTATGTGCAAATGTTAAATAACAAAGAAGATTAAAACATTACTGTTGGCCACACGCTGGCAAAGGTATGTGACATTAGTGATGTTTGTACTTTGTGCGTTAACTTGGTTTTAAAGCTTTGACTTTAAAATATACGCCGTTCAATAGTCGACCTTAATATTAGAGTGAATGTGATGATTTTATGGATAATTAAAGTCAGATATATATCCACAAACACATTAAGCTGAAAGTCAGTGAATGCTGCTCGGTTTGCAGTCCTGAATATCACGGCACAAGCAGGATTCACTGCACTGTTAATGTTAGCTATGTTATATTGCTGCCTCTGTTCGGTGGTGTCGAGCCAAACAAACTTCAACGTATGTTTGAACGAGCTGACGGTTCACTTGTTAAGCTGAAAGAAAGATGCTTTCAGCTTAACAGTGGTCACGCATGTGTCCACTGTACCATCTGGGAGCTCTTCTTGTTTAGCACTCTGTGGTGGAAAATTTCTTTTCTCATGTAATAATCACATATTTAACCATATCACATTAGTTATAGTAATATCGCTTTCTCAGAGCACTCCTGTAACTAGTTCACATACATGTGGAATGTTAACACAGTGAGGCCATTGTAATGGGAGAAGTTAAACAGATAGTGAGACTCCTTTGTAGGGATGGGTATCGTTTAGGTTTTATCCGATACCGGTGCCAAATCGGTACTTTTGAAACGGTGCCGGTGCTCAAATGGTGCTCAAACCGGTGCTTAAAGAATGGAGAACACAAAATTGGTCCAAAAACCTCTCATCTTCAGCTGGTTTTTGTAAAAAGATAACAATGTTAGCCTTTTCTGCAGCTATGGGGCATATATGGTATCACTCTTGGCTAGAAGGAGTGCTTAACCAATGAAAAAACACACTTTGTCCAAAAACCAATCATGTTTAGCAGTTTCCCTCTTTTTCTTTGGTCATTTTAGCCTTTTTGGCCAGGGTGAAGGGGGTATCTGCCATCAAACAAGAAGACAGCCGCATGTAGCTATGATGATGTTTGCTAGTTCACCTTACCTGCATTAATGTAATAACGTGATTAGCCTACTCAACGTAAATTACACTCGAACAACATTAAGCTACTCACGCAGAGAAGAACAGCTGCTGCTGCATCATCATCCTCATCATTTCTGCTACACTGGCAGGGCTAGGGGCCAGGACTCTCCTCTTCATGTTTTTGGGGATGTTGCTAACTCCGGGTCCGATAACAGGCACCACACCCGCAGTAGATGCGCTCGGTGTGAGGTCTCGCAGCAAGCTATCAAATACAGCGCATTTCTTGGCTTTTAAAAAAAAAACGCTATGCGTCGCCAGGTGTTTCATCGGATTCTTGGTGTTACCTCCTTTGACAGTATCACAGTATCAGCTTAAAGCACTTGTTGCAGGCTGCTGAGTTTTGCATATTTTGCTTCGAAGTACAGCCAGACTTTTGACCGCTTCGCCTTGGACATTTTTAATCTGTAGCTCTGCTCTAAAAGAACGTACGTACCTGGACCCGCCTACTATCCTCGGAAACGTAAAATGATTGGCTAGAAGTGTATCACAGCTCAGGAAAAAAAAGCACTGAAATAAAGCACCGAAATGTGCTTTATTTCACCGGTACCCATCCCTACTCCTTTGGCTTATCAGGGATGTAAATCCTTAGGTGATGGCCACTCAGAAAACAAGGTCATAATTCTCTCTGTGAGGGAGGAAGTATAGCCCCCTGTGAGAGAAGCCAACATGTGTGTTTGTGGAATGTTCTTTGTCTGTGTGTCTTTATATAAGATGTAAGGTTACTTGTAACGCGTTACTGTAATCCGATTACTTTTTTCAAGTAACGAGTAAAGTAAGGGAATACTATTGCAAAAACGGTAATTAGATTTTTTTTTTAAAAAATTTTGCCTGTCCCGTTTGGCTCTTTTGCCATCAGAATTGTTGTCTAAAGGCAAAGAAAGATGCCCAACGGATTTACTTTACCAAATTGACCATCCCAGCCTTGCCGTACTGGTCCATTTGATTCACTTTTTATTGTTTATTTTATTTTCACTTACTGAATACGGGACAGACTTAACTGGGGGAAAGAAGGGGAGAAAGAAAGAGGGAAAGAGAAACAGCTAAGAAGAGGGACGGGGGAGAAGGGCAAAAGACAAAAACCAACAGAACGGGCAGAAAAAAAATGCATATATCGATCACCTGGATCACCTGCTGAGAAAGAAAAAAGAAAACAAGCAGAAGAGAACAAGAGTAATAGAATAAACAACATCACAATGATATATGGGAATATGACAGTAAATACTAAATATTAAACATTATTGTGCAGCACATAAGATCAACAGAACACAGTGTGCTTTGAGGTAGGAGCCAAAAAGGGTGTAGTTTGTGGGTGTGATCACCCGTGTGTACACCTGTGAGCATGGACGCGCTTGTTTTTTTTTTTAAAAGGTTCCTTCATGTAATGATCTGCTAGAGGGTGTGGGGGGGCCACAGCCCCGTCCTCCAGGGTATGAAGCAGGTATGGAGGAGATCAAAACTCCAGACATCCAGAGGCCCCCAGAACACAAGAGACCAAGGAAGACCAACAGAGGGGCAGCCGCGCCACTGTCCCAGAAAGAGCTGAGGAGAGTCCCAGATGAGGGCTCACTCAGCAGCCGCGGAGCAGAAGCCAGGGGGAGTTGCAGTGACGTGCCCGTGAGCTCCGCCGGCAGCCAGCTGTGCCTGAGTGACCGAGCCCCAGGCCGAGAGGCCGGGGGCACCCCACCTCCGAAGTGGCCCGAGCGAGCCCCAGGCTCCAGGCCCCGATAAGCGGCCGCCAAGGAGTGAGCCGGTGTGTACCTGGACGCCCATCCCCGGACACAAAGAACCACCAGCGCACCGATGTCTGAGGGAGTCCGCCACTGGCAGGGGAAGTGGTGGTAGGGGGAGATAGGCCTCCAAACCTTGGAGGGCCTGAGATGTCCCCAGAGAGGTGGCGCCTGATACCCAACCTGACATATAGACACAGACATACAGGCACACACATATACAAACATCCATTCCCACCCTCATGCTCTCATATGCACTTAACGGTAATTAGATTACCGTTACTTTCCCGTAGGAACGCTGCGTTACTTTTTTACCAATGAGATGTGGCCATGCAGTCACATGACCAGTTTGAAACTGTGGTGGGCAGAGCGGCCCAAGCGTTTCAAAGTAGCGGACACACGGAAAGAAGAAACATGAAAACATGGCGGAGTCTACGCTAGAGCTGAAGAGGATGAACACCCTTGGCCTCACATACAAAGAATGTTTCACTTAAAAGCAGTACAAAAGAACAGATATGTCTTCAGTGCTGGTGTCTTCAGTGAGAGCCAAAACGAACCTTTTCTTTTTTCAGCGTGAAACAACTCAACTCGTGTAACCTGAGGAAACAGTAAGTTTTCTCTAAATATCTTTTTAGCTGTGGTTAGCTGGATGTCAGTCTTATGTTACAGCAGCGGTGTTGAGCTCGAGCTGCGAGTCATATTTTCGGCGCTACGTTGTAGTGAGATAAGTTTGTGGGTGTTTTGTGCAGCTTCGGCTGTCCTTTTTGCTGGTTAGCCTATAAGCTAACAGCTTGCCTGGTTAATGACGCTAGAGTTCCACGCACATGCAAACAGCTCGTCTCTACTGCTTTAACTGTTAAAACAGAAGGCAATACTGCGGCTGACAGGGTTTATTATGTGAAACAGCAGCTTGTTTAGTTTAAACAGTCTGCATTAAGCTGGGCAAACACTGTGCGATTTATTTTCAGTCACGTTATTCAGCTCCTGCTCAATCTGTACAATTAAATCTCAGGGGTTAGAAGTTCATAGGTCACGATGCAGGGTCTCACACTATACGGCCTGATGCTCTGATGCAACCTGAGTGCTCAAACTGTGTGTCCATAACTGAAGGTTATCATACAAAATCTGTCTCTCGCTCTCCCTCTTTGTGTCTTTCACTCACTTACACAGACACCACCACCGTCAACTTTGCTAAATTACTAATGTAAAACATTGACCAGGCAGCTGTAATTGAGCAGCAATGTCCATCCAACTCTTTTCATGGTTGTTGAAGTCGTGATAATTTTGTGAGGCCACATTGAAAGGCCTCAGATACGGAAGCGTAGAGTTACCACCCAGGCAAAAGAAAAATAGAGCTATATCACGTTATAACATGAAAAGTATATTATTATTGTTCTAACAATATACCTTTCACGTTTGAACAATATAATATCACGTTATTACAATATACATAATTATCACATTCGTACAATATAAATATTATATTGCACAAACATGAAAAGCATATTGTCAGAACAATAAACTTTTAAGGTTATAACGTGATATGGTTCTATTTTTCTTTTGCCCCGGTAGCAGCTCTACGCTTATGTACTCAGATGGGCTTGCCTCATCCTACAAGTTATGCCTCCATCTCTTGTGTCCAGATCACACGCTGCACTGCCGTGCTGCTCCACCTTTTCTCTTTCATTTCTGTGTTTGTGCGTGCGCAGTGTGAGAGGCTGCGTTGAGAGGCGACAGGATTTCAAACAGGTTTGATTATCATGCAACCATACGATTGATGATTGGGAGCTGGTCGTGAGGTGTTAACTGCTTTTAGTTACCCCATGTATACTACATGATGCACACACGATTAAGGCAAAACATGGGCCGATCCCCAAAACGGTTGCGCGACTGAAAAATTGGCTCAAAATGGGCCACAAATCGCACAGTGTATGCCCAGCTTTTGGAGGCTAGCTCCAAACAAATATCCGCAGCTTGGCAGTGTATACAGCACTATAATGACCAGACCTAATTCTTTTGAAAACCACACATCTTTCCACAGGTCTCCACTTCATCAGACATCACCTAGACAGAGAGCTGGATGAGGCCAGCACAAATGGCAGCCTAACCGACGAAGATGATGGATCCATGGGGTCAGGAAAGCCAGAAGCAGGTAGGGCTGCCACGATTTGTCGACTAGTCACGATTACGTCGACGACTGATTTAATAGTCGACGCGTCGTTTGAAGCTTTGTAAGATCGCAAAAGACGCAGGAATAAGTAGCAGGATTTAAGAGTGTAATAACGGACTGAAACAGAAGATGGCAGCACTGCATGTACAAGGATGCCAGCTGCCGTTAAACCCAGAAGAAGAAGCAGCTGTGTCCCAGAATTCATAGCGCGGCCCAGCTTAGTTTCCAACAATGGCGGTAGCTAGTTAGTTTTAATATTACTCTTATTATTCTTTCTGGGTCACAAAATAAACGTTTAACATATTTTCAGGCGAGAATGTAGCTGTGTAAACCTCAAATATCGGCTCAGTTTATCGGGACACCACATATTTTCAAAAGCGCTCCGACGTTTTCGGAGACGTCTGTTACCCACTAGCTCGATAGCGAGCCGGGGGCTAGGTCACTAGCGCCGTGAGAACACCGGACTCCCGGCAAATTGTTTTCAAACCCACCGCCGTCTTTCGCGACTCAGGTTAAATATATATGAGTCACTTAGATAAATTAAAAATGTTGTTGTTTGGCTTTTTTTTTTTTTTTTTTTAGTATTTTATTTGTTCTTGAGTAAATCGGTTTGTCTGAGATTAAAGTTATAGTTTTTACACAGCTGAATAAACGTCAAGCAGACAGCTGATTATCAGAAGTGTGAGATGCTCCAGAATATACTCCAGTGTCCTGTTATATTTTAGATAGCAAGGAGTTTATTAAACTTTACCGAAACAATCTGCAAATTTCATTAAAATTGAATAAACTATCATCTTGTCTTTATTTTTAGTTAGCACCTTAAAAGCTTAAAGCTGTAAGCTAATGATAGTTATATAAGAGCAGATGCTGCTGGTGCAATAAGCTGTAGTTTTACGTGCAGTGGATGATGATCTGATTAGTCGACTAATCGCATAAATAATCGGTGACTAGTCGACTATCAAAATAATCGTTTGTGGCAGCCCTAGAAGCAGGGGAGCTGGAGAGGTACCTTTCATGTCCATTCACTGGAGGTGTGGATCTATTGCATAGCATTCCTCACATCAAGAAGCTGTTGATCAAAATCAATGCAGCTCTTCCTGCATCTGGAGCTTGTGAAGGACTTCTTAGTCATGCAGGACTCCTGTTCACTGCTAAACAGTTACAGCTTCACAGAAAGAACCTTGAAAGCAAACTGCTGCTAAACCTTAACCATCACCTCACTGAGTGAAGAAATAGCACATTTTTGCTAAATATGCAGAAATACATGCACACCCATAACTTATGGTAAACTGAGCTGCCTTGTATGTACATATGTTGAAGATGCCTCGTTCTGTTTTCACTGAGGCTGCTGTGCCATTTGGAGCAAAAATGAATATACAGTTTACAGCATATCTTGTCACTGGAAATTGTTGCACTGTTTATATGTTTATATTATTTACTGTATTGGTGAAAAAAGCTTTATGTTGTGAAAAACTGAAATCTGGAAATTAGAGTTGTTGTGTTGTTGTCCTTTTGTCCCCACAGAGGGATAAAAGGACAAGGACACCCGAAACTCTGGCTGATTGGGACCCGCACCCAGTTTCACACCTTGGCTCCGGCGATTAGAGGATCATCAGGGGGTCCTTTTGTCCCTCTGTGGGGGGATACTCCCACTAGGTTTATATCTGGGACTCTCCACCATTTGACCTTAGAATTGAAGAAGCTTCTCGGATGAGAGGTGAAACGTCTTCAAGTAACTTAAAGAAGTCCAGACGCATTTCTTTGCAAGCTCCTTTGACTACGATGACCTGGATGACTGAGAACCTTCACAGACAACGCATTCTGTACTGTACAGCAGCGGTGTCCAACCTTTTTTGCACCACGGACCAGTTTAATATCAGAAAATATTTTCACGGATGGGCCTTTAAGGTGTTGCGGATAAATACAACAAAATAAAATGATACAGACAAAGACAAAAACTGTGGTATTTTGTAAATATAATGAACGCAAATTCAGCTGTGTAATTGGGCAACTTTATTAGCATTGTTCTCCTGAAATGCACCAACAGCATCGAGAGTAACATCCTCCTCTCTGCTTCTTGACGCTCTCTAGTCACTATAGTAATGCATAAATAGTTCTTTCAAAATAAGATACACAACTACAACATGGGAAAAGACCCAGGGAACCAGACTTAACGATTAAAAACCCTGAAAACCATACACTTCACACCCGAGCCTCAACTCTCGCGACCCGGTACCAAAGGAGCCCGGATGTTGCGGACCGCTGCTGTACAGGAGACATGGCACTAGATTGATTGACAATGGTCTACAGCAATCAGAATGCACAACACAATGTGCTGTAAAATCCAGTTAATCTAAGCGCCAGTTAATCTGGAACACCAGTGTTCCAGATCTACTGCCGTTTAGATCGACTGGCGTTGGTCGAACAGATGTGTGGCAGACTTGCGTTTCAGGAGCTGCTACAGACAAATCAGCAAAAAAAAAAAAAAAAAAAAAACCACGCCAAATGTGTCATCTGTGACACTTGTGAGGTTATCTCAAACACACTCTGTCAGTCTTGATGCTGTTGAACAACACAATGTTTAAAAATGTGGCGACTTTACCTGCTAATATCCTCATGCGCGACACAATCACGAAAACAGCAAACAATTAACACCACGCCGATGTTGTCCACAGGACAGCAGGAGTAAACGAGCGGGAGACTCTTGTCGTCGTAATCGTTCCCCTCGCACGTTTTATTTCTCCGGTTTCAGCGTTTTTGCTTCACAACTAAAGCGAGCAGTTTACTTTGTGCACTAATATGGACTCGAGTCAACCAGCGCCACCTCTGGCCAAGTGCCACAGCCTACAGCCAGATCAACCTGTGACACACATCTGCAGCACGTTTGAATTCGTTTCTTGCACAACACATTTGATTGCCTATATTTCTCTGGAAATGAATATTTCCAGCCAATATAGGCAATCCTTCAACATGGCTGGAGAGTTGGTAGTTATATACAGTCTGTATAAGTGTGGTTAATCTAATGAACATTTGTAAGGAGATGGCAGTTACTGTGAATTCACAGCAGTTACACAGTGATTAGTACTAAACAGCCAGAAGAAGAAAGAAGAAGAAGAAGAAAGAAGTGTACTTTATTGGTCCCCGTGGGGAAAATCCCTCTCTGCATTTAACCCATTCACTCAGTGAAACAGTGGGCAGCCATTGGGCGCCCGGGGAGCAGTGTGTAGGGACGGTACCTTGCTCAGGGGTACCTCAGGGTAGCTGTTCAGGGGAATCGAACCCCCGACCTTCCGATCATGGGGCCGCCACTCTACCCACTGAGCTATCCCTGCCCTACAGTGAGGGTGAGTGGATATAAGAAAGTCAGTGACTCAGGTGTGTCGCTTGGTTTGTCATCTGTTTGTGAGACTGGAGGAGACGTAGAAATCTTTTGTTTTAAATCTTAGTTAGGAAAGTTCCTGTTTTAAAACAAGCACTTTTTGTGAGAAATGCAAGAAGTACATCTACAGAAAGCACACAGTTACATTCTGTCCATCATGTCGACAAAACTGAAAATGTTGAACATTGAAAAACTGAGAACGTTGGGCAAGTTCAAAAGAAATGTGTTTGTAAGAACGAAAAACCAAATTGTTCCTAAAATAGTTATGGAAAGTCTAACTGTTGTATGTCTTTGTTCTACATGTTTATCTCATGGGAAATAAAGTTGCTATTGTTTCAGTGCAGTTTTTTGACAATTCTGAGTGGATTGACACAGTACAGGTCAAAATGACCCGCAACAAAATCAATGTCACTTTTTTGTTCTTCAACATAATACAAGGGTTAACCCTGGTACATCCAAATCTACCCACAAACATGTTGAAAGATGCAATCCCAGCAATGTGGATTGTCAACACTAAAAACAATCAGTAAGCAAAGACAACAGGGATCAATTTTCTCTGTTTATTTAGCACCCACAACATTTGTAGTTGCCTTCTGCACAAGGGAAGTCCACACACACACTGTGTGGTACCACTTTACGCAGAAGGTGCAATCTGCAAGATTGAATGAGATTGTCAGAGTCATTGTCTGACTGTTTATTACTAATCACCTGCTGTACATTCACAGTAACTGTCATCTCCTTACAAATGTTTATTAGATTAACCACACTTATACAGACTGTATATAACAACCAGCTCTAAAATGTTTGTTCGCAGAGAAAAGACGCAGACAGACTGCGCTAACAGCATGTGATGTTACAAAACTAGTGAAATATTAGTGTCATTTTCAAAGGTTTATTTGCATGACGCACAAACAGACACAATTGAAAGGTACAAATGTGCATGAAACGAATTCAAACGTGGTGCAGATGTGTGTCACAGGTTGATCTGGCTGTAGGCTGTGGCACTTGGCCAGAGGTGGCGCTGGTTGACTCGAGTCCATGTTAGTGCACAAAGTAAACTGCTCGCTTTAGTTGTGAAGCAAAAACGCTGAAACCGGAGAAATAAAACGTGCGAGGGGAACGATTACGACGACAAGAGTCTCCCGCTCGTTTACTCCTGCTGTCCTGTGAACAACATCGGCGTGGTGTTAATTGTTTGCCGTTTTCGCGATTGCGTCGCGCATGAGGATATCACCAGGTAAACTCGCCACATTTTTAAACATTTTGTTGTTCAACAGCATCAAGACTGACGGAGTGTGTTTGAATTAACGTCACACATGTCACAGATGACACATTTGGCGTTTTTTTGCTGGTTTGTCGGTAGCAGCTCCTGAAACGCAAGACTGACACACATCTGTTCAACCAACGCCAGTTGATCTAAACGCCAGTAGATCTGGAACACCGGGTCTAAAGTAGCCTGCGTTTAATATGGCTTTTGTGCTGTTAACATGTTTAATGTTATGTAGGAACACGGGCCGATTTTTTAGTTTGTTTTTTGTTAAGTCCTATTCTAAAGGCTGATTGCCCTCCCCCACGCTTGTACCTGTGGCTTTCTGTCCTGGGGGTGGGGGCTGGTTGTTCTCCTGCCCTGCACCCAATCCTTTTGTTCATATTCAAAGACTGTTTTTCTGTATGTATTCCTACCCCCTAAAAGCCATTATAATGTTGCAAGCAATCACAAACTCTACAGTCTAACTCCAGTGTATACCAAGCAATCTATTATCCTCAACAGAGCTAAACTCAACATAAACTGCACCCACATTAAAGTTAGCTCGGTGCTTACCTTTAGATGAGCCCACAAACCGAGAGAAACTTCGTGATGAAGCTGGAAGTTTTTCCAAACACAGGGAGCAGAGACCCACGTGATTCACGCTGATCTCAGCTACGATCCAGGAGACAAGGGTGTGCAGATCGATGCAGATATCGATCCAAACGTTGCTAGTGGTATATGTTCCTGTAAGTTCACTACTTTACTCCCGTTTCATGAAAAAGCAGCTCTCTCTGCTCGACTCCTCCGCCTCCTTTCTTCTTCTTCTGTGTGTTTAACGGCGGTTGGCAACCAACGTAAAGGAGCATTACCGCCTCCTACTGTTGGGTCAGACCAATGGCTGTATCCCAATTCAGGGTCTGCAGCCTTAAAGTACGCAGCCCCAACGATCCTCAAGGGCCGCGTACTTAAAGACCGCTAAGGCCGGAAGTCCGAGCCTTGTGAAATGGGACGGTCTCCGTTGCGCTGCCCAGGTTGCCTAGCAACCATGATACTAACAGCTGGAAACGTGTCATACAGCTTTGTTTGACAGAAATGAAGGAGAAAATATTTTGTTCATTTGTTTGTTTGTTTCTACATGAGCTTTGATCATTCTCTGTAGGATTAAGCTCAGCTATTGAACGGCGTGTTAGGTTTTGTATTGTTGATTGTCATTTATGCTTAGAAATATTTAACCATATATGCTTAGAGGTGTATAATCAATTGTGTAGTGATAGGACTGTAATCTTTAGCAGGCTGCAAAGGCTTGGTGTGCATTCCACTCTAGAATGCACACCCACATCCTAGGAGCATAAGAGAGGTCCTATCTTCTCTTTGTTGATATAGCAAACACACGTATATCTCTCTAAATATAAGAGCCTTTTGTTCAGATGGACCCGCTAGACTCCTGGCACCAGCTTTGGGGAGTCTTCACAGGGTCACATCTTGACCTCACACAAATCACTTACACACACACACACACACAGTATTCTTTCTTCACATGTATACCTATGTAAGATGTTATATGTTAATAATGACCCTATGCATATTCATGTGACCACAATAAAAGGAGTGCTATGGGGAACCTGGCTGAGAGTCTGACGGAGGTCAAGTGGTGGAACGACACTTGGCTCCAGGCAGGTCTCCCTCATGCATGAGTAACATGAAGATCTTTGCCTACTTCGGGTCTTGCTTGCTGTGTAATTATATTGTCCTCAACGTTCCAGCGAATAGGTTCAAGCTACAAACCTATCACGGCGTATATTTTAAAGTAAAGGCTTTAAAACCAAGTTACCGTATTTTCACGACCATAAGACGCACCGTACTAAAAGGTGCAGTCTCAGTTATGTGTGCCATTACTGTATTTAACACACACATAAGGCGCACTGGATTATAGGGTGCATACAAGTACCGTATGCGTATTTAAAAATAAAGCAGGAGCAAAACAAAGTTTGGTACTCACATTTTTATCATCAATCAAACCCATCGAAGTCCTCATCCTCTGTGTCTGAATTGAACAGCTGCGCTAAATCTCCATCAAACATGCCAAGTTCACTTTCTTCACCGTCAGAGTCACTTTCCGTGCCGTGCGGCTCCTCGGAAATGATGCCGGCTTTTGCGAAAGCTCGAACAACAGTGCCAGCAGACATGTTAGCCCAAGCATCTACAATCCATTTGCAAATTGTGGCGTAACTCGCCCGGCGCTGCCTTCCACTCTTGGTGAAACCGTGGTCTCCATCGGTCATCCATCGCTCCCAGGCCGCTCGCAGCCTTACTTTGAACGGGCGGTTCACACCGATGTCCAGCGGTTGGAGTTCCTTTGTCAGGCCTCCCGGAATGACAGCAAGCTCACAGTTCATTTGCTTCACAAGTTTTTTCACATCGGCTGTGAGATGGGCACGCATAGAGTCACAGATTAAGAGCGATGGTGATGCGTGGAAAAAACCACCTGGTCTCCTTACATACACCTCCCTCATCCATCCAGCCCTTTTCATTTGCCTTAATGATGATTTCTGCTGGAAACTTCTCTTTAGGCAAAGTCTTTCGCTTAAAAATCACCATAGGCGGCAGTTTCTGTCCATTAGCATGGCAGCCAAGCACAACAGTGAAAGAAGACTTTTCATACCCTGTTGTGCGTATCGCTACCGTGCTGGTCCCCTTCTTCTCCACAGTGTGACTCACCGGGATGTCAAAAGTGAGCGGGACCTCGTCCATGTTTGTGATGTGGCTGGGCTGGATGTTTTTGTCGCCGATGTGTTTGCTGCAGTAGGAGCGGAAGATGGCCAGTTTTTCCTTATAATCCGCTGGAAGTTGCTGCGCTACCGTAGTCCTGGTCCGGATGGAAAAATGGCACCGTTTCATAAAACGAAAGCACCAAGACGGACCTCCTTGGAAATGTTCAATGTTCATCTCTTCAGCTAGTGAAACTGCTTTTAGCTGAATGGTGACCGTCGAAACGCTTCTCCCGCTCGTTCTTTGCTCGATGATCCACCGCTCGAGTCTTTCCTCCAACTCGAGCCACCTCGCCTTATGTCCGCGGAAACTCAGCTGCGTTTTCTTGACCTGCCGGAGCTTGTTTTCTAGCTTCCTCCATTTGCGAACAATCGATTCGTTAATCTTAAATTCTCTCGCGGCTGCTCGATTTCCATGTTCCTCCGCGTAGCTGATGGCCTTCAGTTTAAACTGTGCTTCATAAGCGTGTCTCTTTGCCATTTTCAGGGTTGTTAAAACAACGATGTTCCACATAATGCACATACCTGCCCTTTTAGACAGGTATGTGCGATTGTCCGGTATATACGATCAACGCCCACACTTCACCCTTTAGCGTTCTCATGGTGTTCTCTACTACGTCCTCCTTACAACACACAGGGCGCACTGCGCTATAGGGCACGCCGTACTTTTTGAAGAAAATCTAAGACTTTTAAGTGCGCCTTATGGTCGTGAAAATACGGTAGTACAAACGTCACTAATGTCACATAACTTTGCCGACATGTGGCCAACAGTAATGTTTTAATGTTCTTCGTTATTAAACATTTGCACATAAATAAGTGACATAATATTCAGTACTTTGTAACACTGATGTAGCGCTAATGAGTTAATACAGGCTAGGGATTGAGTGTGATTATTATTAATCAGAAGATTTAGGAATGCTACTGGAGCTGATGGGCAGTAATTAAATACACACAACACAAAATGCTTTTGCAGGTACCATGTATTTAACCGAAAGCAAAGAAAATTAAGAAAAGAAAATGAAAGCTTAAATAATCATTCCTGCTGTAGCTATTTAATTAATAGAAAAACCCAGTGGGGGTGCACAAAAACAACTAAGCAAATTCTTCTGGCTTATACCAAGCAATATAGATTCTCAAAAAAAGTTCCCCATAAATAACACATGTTAACATCGAAAACACTGATCCACACTGAAGTCCATGAGTTTTATCTGAATATCCATGAGAGATGTCCAAGCGCTATTGTCCATAAACGGGGGAACTGGTGTGTATGATTGTGGAAATCAGTGTATTCGGAAATTACGGGACAGAGCGTCGCCTTTGATAGCTTCCTACCAGTCCAGTGGAAGCTTCAATGCAGAATGAGTCCTGCTCCTAGCCGTTCATTGGCTCGCCATCCTTTTCCATACCCAAAAAAGGTTCACCTGGCCTGCATTAAATAAACAAGGCCAATAAGAAATCACAAGAATAACATACAAAAATGTCAGCCAATTAAGCTAAATACATTAAGTTATTCTTGTTCCTGTGTACACAATTTATAAAAATAAACAAACAATATATTGGTTAAATATAATATTTCTAACCAATAAGGATTTAACTGAAAACATTTCAACTGCTACATACATACATACATACTATGTAGCTCCACAACATTTGTTATTCAACAACTATCAGTCAAATCAAAATCAAATTGTTTGGACCGGCAGCAGCCGATTAGGGTCAGCTGGTAGCAATACAAACAGTCAATTAAAAGTTCAAACTCTCCAATTCCGTTCTGTTCAGTGCACAACAACATTATGGCTCTGGCTCACAGTAATCAGCATCTAAGTTGCATAAGTTAGTTGGTGTTAAAAAAAATGCATTAAAACGGGAAAAGCAAATGTTTGCCAATACACACCTGCAACAGCTCTGTCACCTGGCTTGCCTCCACGCATCTGACGGGAGGAAGCCGGGACAGGCTTACTATGACCTACATGCCATTCGATTGGCTGAGCAAAGTCATGTGGTTGGAGTCATGCATTTGTGATGCGTTCAATGGCAGGAAATTACTCTGGGTTACAACTTACTTAAAGTTTACTCTCCGGGCGCCCCTCATCCGCCGTTTTTTTTCGGCAAAATTATCCACACCCACCGCCGCGCTATGCATTCTGGGATACGTTGGGCCATGAAGTCTACACTGCCACGTCCTTAAAATTCAGGGAAATGAAGGACGCATTTGAGGGCCGCATTTCGATCAGCCTTCGAATTGGGACAACCTTTGTCGCGTCGCTGTGACGCAATCGGCCTTAAAATGCGGCCTTAAAGGCTGCAGACCCTGAATTGGGATACAGCCAATGGTTGTGTCCCAATTAAGAGACTGGATGCGGTCGATTTCCCCAAATATCAAGCGTGGTCCGGTGCATGCTTCGTGGTCCCATATATCCCACAATTCATAGCGCGGCGGTGGGTGTGGAGAATTTTGCCGCAAAATACGGCAGAGGGAGCGGCAGAAGAGGTTGTTTTTTTTTTCCAAACTTTATTAAAATCATAAAGCGAACAGTCAGTCATTCCAGTTCAGTTAGCACAGTAGACATACAAGGCAAATAAGAGTAACAATATACAGTACAATGAAATAAGATGGATAAATAAATAAAGGAGAAAAAAAGAAAAAAAGAGGGGAAATGTGACAGACAGTTGTGACAGGTCATTCGTTAAACATTTCTGAATGAATTTCAATCAATGATAAACCTTTTTTATTGGAAGTTAATTTAAGAGAGTTTAAGTAATATTCAATTTCAATCAAAAACAAATTAAATGATGCGGTTGAGTTTTGAAATTTACATTTATGTATATGGCATTTCCCTAATAAGATGGAGCGGCTGAAGAGTGAACTGTCGAAAGTACTGAATATGACGTCACTTATTTATGTGCGAATGTTTAATAATTAAAGTCAGTTATATATCCACAAACACAACATATATATATATATATATATATATATATATATATATATATATATATCATAAAAATCTGACAATACTATAATATTGGCCATACTATATTTACATTGCCACAGTGAGATGACTTTAATCTCATGAACAACATTAACTAATTGTTATTTACTAACTAATCTTAAATGACTGTTCAGCACAGAAATGAAGCCCAACAATCATGTTTTACAGTCCTGTGGTCTCAGCCTCAGATAATCAACTAATCAAAGTGATGTCATGACAAAAATGAATGACCAACAAAACATTTTTCTCCTTCATTTCTGTCAAACAAAGCTGTATGTAACGTGTCTCGCGGTTCGTATCATGGTTGCTAGGCAACCTGAACAGCACGACGAAGCGTATACCGTCCCATTTCACAAGCTTCTCACTTCCGCACTTCTCGTACTTATAGTACGCGCCGTACGTAGTACGCGTAGTGCACGTACTTCAAGCGTGCAGACCCTGAATTGGGACACAGCCAATGACTGTATAAAACATGGACGACGCGACAGCTCCCCAAGAGTGACGCCAAAACATCTCTATCGCCCCCTGGTGTCTGGCTACAGTATAGGTCATAAACCCCGCCTCCTCCATGTTAGCGGATGGGACTGGGGTCAGACTAGAATAAATTTATTCTCCTCAGATAATTTTTTTTCCAAAGATTCTTTCTTTTGTTATCAATAGTTCTCATCACGCTGATTGATGTCCAAGGGGTCTCCTCTCCCATAAGTTTGATTCTAATTCCTACCGCGGTGATGTTAAATTGGGGTGGAACGTCATCATTACAGCTTTGACTGGCAGCTGCAGTCACGGATAAACTTGCGTATCTCTGCTCGGGAATAGCAGATAGAGCTTAGGCTCTGAGAGGAGGACCAGCGTTTACGCTACGAAAACACGACCGAGTGTTTTAACCTGACAGCCTGAGGTGTTCTTCAGTAAACTGGACTACCCGACAGAAGGACCCAAGGCCCTGCTGCACTTTTTCGGTAAGTTAAACGTGTTTGTAAGCTAATCCGTAACTAACCTACACAAGTGTCTCATTGTTGTTTATTCACCTGACTGTTTGTTAACTGTAAATCTCTGACAACCGTCCTTAGCTCGGTCCTGAGACCTAGCTAGCTAAGATGAGGACTCGGCTGTCAGGGTTTGTTTAGCTAACCCATGCAGGTGAATGAATTTACCCTGACTAAAGAAATCAAGAGAAACGCTCCGGGCTACTCAGTCACTAATTACTGTTACTGTACTTTTGTTACAAGTATTATACTGTAAAAGCAACAGGCTGCATCCTGCTTCAGCTCTTGTGCAGAGCTGAATATTAAATATGTGCAAACAACAGCATGTTTTCAGTCTCTTGCCACATCTGTAAAGATAGTAACTTTTTTTTTTTTTAAAAGCTTGTACCTTGTAGCTCCTCATTAATCAGGAACTATGGATTAATGTACTGTAGTGTACTGTAATACTGAAAAAAATGTAAGAGAAGAACTTCAGATCCTGAGTGTGTGAGGACAGAAGAATCAGCTTTATTTCAATTTTGAGGGATAAAATTTATATTCGAGTTTGATGGTTCTGTTCTCTTTGTGATTACAGGAGCTGCCCTCAGATTCAGACCTCAGCACCACCCAGTAACAGCAGACAGATCATCCAACATGTTCACATGTTAACTGCAAAATGAACTGATGAAAACAGTACAAAGGTTAAAGTACCACACGTGCTGCAGTGAAAGCTGCAGCTTTATTGATAAAGTTGAACACAAAAAAACAAAAGGATTAATCACCCCTGTAACTGTGTCACTATATATCAGCATTAACAGGACCTCAGTTTGTATCTCAGACCTGCACAGCTTCCATTTTAAACACTTGATGTACTCAGCTGCATGAAGAGCACATTCGATTTTCTCTAACACAATTAAATAAAACCTGATGAAGGTCAACGGTCGTCACTTGTATGTTGAACTACAAACAGTTTTTTTGCACATAGTGTGTTATTTACCATAAAGTGATGCAGAGTTATTCATACCAGAGTAACCAGAGAGGATCATATATTTTTAAATATATAACTTTCTACAGGACTGAATATAATATCTTTATGTAAAAGTCCGGAGCCTCTGGGGAGTATCTGAGTATTTATAACATTACACAAACCAGAGGTCTCATCACAGTGTTCATGAAATGCTGGGTTTATCCATCTCCTGGGGCGGGCCTACAGAGGAGTGCTGAAGATTTCCCTATGAGGGAGCTGCTGGTGAAGATCATGAGTCCTGCTTGATCAATGCGATGAGCTTCAATCTTCCTGGTGTTTCTTAAATGATGCCTCTTTCAGTGGGTCAACAGAACTTCTGGCACAGGACAGCTGTGATGAAAGAAAGGGAAGAAGTTTCTCCAAACCTCTGGACCCAGAAACCCAGCTTAGTCCTGATGGTCTCCCTCACTAATTTCTCTCCAGGGTGAATGTAGCTGTTATACATAATACGGATTATTATTAAATAAAAAAAACACATTAGACTACACTACTGAAACCTTCTGCTGCTGTTTTTAAAGTTTCCATGTTACCAGGCTGTAGACTTTTTTTTTTGATATACAATTTTTATTCGTTATCAAGAATAGCATAAAACATAACAACCAAACAGAAAAGAAAGAAAAAAAATTTACACATCCCCACACACACACACACACAAATAACATATTTTCACTCAATTACCCACAGATATAGAAAGAGAAAAAGATAAACTCCAAGAATGAATTGTCCTTTACACTTACTTCCTATTTAACTGAGAACATCTTAATCGCAACCACCCCCCCTCAACAGTTGGGACAAATCATTTGGCAAATAAGAAAGCAAAGGGGACCAAACATTGAGAAAGAGACCCTCATTTCCTCCTAAAATAGCAGCAGTTCTTTCGTGAGGAATAACTTTAAATAATTCTCTGTACCACAACGTCACAGAGGGAGGTTTATCCTTAACCCAATTAATGAGAATACATTTCCTAGCTACCAGCAATAGTTTGTGACATAATTTGCGCTGCAAGTGATTCAATGTTACTTCTTTTGAGGGTAGACCAAGAAGAAAATACCCGGGGTCCCTTTGAATCAGGTTGTTAAAAATATTACTTAGTTCTTGAGAAATGAAGCTCCAAAATCTTTTGATTAATTTACATTCCCAAAAGTAATGAAAAAAAGTGCCATTTTCTTTATAGACTAGAGATTTAAACAGTTTTAGATCCATTACACTCAGTCTTAAATGTTAAAATCTCAAAGGACAGCATTATATTTTTGATATTAACAGTAACTCTGGGCCTCTGTGGAGTGTGCAGCTGATCTCATTGCTGTCTAAAAATGGATAAAAAAAAAACCATAAGTGTTGAAGACTATTAAGAGTAACAGGTGTGTAGCATCGCTAACTAGCTAGCAACAAGCCTCCAACACAGTGCATATGCTAGCGGCTAATGTAGCAAACAAATTAACAGTGATTTTAGAACTATAAGATGATAAGCTGTGTGTCTTTTTTTATAACAGTGACATGGTTGTATTTACCTTAATTAAACGAGTCGTCAGTCGCGGAAAACCAGCAAAAAACTCGAACCACAGGTGCTACGTAAAAAGTGTAGGGGGCGTGTTTGCGGTCATGTCCAGCAGGTGTGTGGGCGGGAGTGTTACAGTCGCTCCACCTCAAGTCACTACTGTGCAGACTCTGGCTGTGTCCCAATTAAGAGACTGCACGCTTGAAGTACGCATTTTAAGTGCGGTTACGTCACCACCACGCAACGACGGCTGTCCCAATTCGAAGTGTGCTTCAAATGCATACTCCAAATGCGCCGTCGATTTCCCCAAATTTCCCCAAATTTCCCCAAATATCAAGCGTGGTCCGGTGCACGCTTCGTGGTAAAGGAGAAAAAAAGAAAAAAAGAGGGGAAATGTGACAGACAGTTGTGACAGGTCATTCGTTAAACATTTCTGAATGAATTTCAATCAATGATAAACCTTTTTTATTGGAAGTTAATTTAAGAGAGTTTAAGTAATATTCAATTTCAATCAAAAACAAATTAAATGATGCGGTTGAGTTTTGAAATTTACATTTATGTATTTGGAATTTCCCTAATAAGATGGAGCGGCCAAAGAGTGAACTGTCAAAAGTACTGAATATGACGTCACTTATTTATGTGCGAATGTTTAATAATTAAAGTCAGTGATATGTGTGTGTATCACTGCATGCATGCATGCATGCATGCATACATGCATACATGCATACATACACACACACACACACACACACACACACACACACACACACACACACGTATATATTAGGGGTGCAACGATACACAAAATTCATAGTTCGGTTTGATACTTTGGTGTCACGGTTCGATATTGTTTCGATACAAAAAAATGTTTGTGCTTTTTTAATTTGTTATTTATTAAAATTATAAATATATATTTTAACTCAAAAGTACAGTTTTTAAATTTAATGTTGCTGAACCAATAAAGTAATAAAAAAATAAATAAATCTGATTGAGAAATCCCTCATCTTTGGAAAAGAGAGTTTATTACAGAGAAATGGCTCTTTCCAAAATAAAAGCTATACTATACGCTTCTTCAGGGCTATATTCTCATCAGCATATTAAACATATCAGGTCCCCATAAGAAGAATCGTGTGCTAACGGCTGTCTAAATGACTCGGGTAAAGTTTGTAGCATGCGTGCTTGCTTGTTTTTGTCTGCTTCCACTTGTCTTTGCACTAGGATGATGTCGGCGTAAATGTGCAGTCATATTCGTTGTTTTCCCGCTAGTGCTGTCAGCATTAATCTGAAATGACGTTAACGCCACAACACGGCAAATCTCCGTTAACGAGCTACCGCGGATTGCCCCGTGCGTGGGGCTGGACGGCCAACACGTTAACGAGCAAACTGCGCTAACGCAGTAGTTTCCACCCATGTAATTGAGCATTGCGTGGCACATCCAACATACTGTTTTACTTTTGTCCATGACGCGCATACCTTCAGAGTCATATGTCACATGAAGACCAAAATAGTTCCAAAGGCCAGATCTGAATGAGGGTGGGGGAGGTTCAATTTGCCATGTTGCAACCAATGACTGTATAAAAGATGGACGACGCGACACCGCCTCCTCCCATTGTGCAAAAATGAAGCCAAAATATCCCATTTGTGGAGGCTGCCATCTTGCAAATTTGGAGCCAGAGTCTGCACAGTAATGACTTGAGGTGGAGCGACTGTGTAACACTCCCGTCCAGCGACCGCAAACACGTCCCCTACACTTTTTACGTAGCACCTGTGGCTCGAGTTTTTTGCTGGTTTACTGCGACTGACGACTCGTTTACGGTAAATACAACCATGTCACTGTTATAAGAAAAGACACACAGTTTATCATATTATAGTTCTAAAATCGTTCTGTTGTTAATTCGTTTGCTAGATTAACCACTAGCATACGCACTGTGTTGGAGGCTTGTTGCTAGCTAGTTAGCGATGCTACACACCTGTTACTCTAATAGTCTGTGTTATTGAAGGATCAGCACTCCTTAGTTTTTTTAACCATTTTTAGACAGCGATGAGATCATCTGCACACTCTACAGAGGCCCAGAGTTACTGTTAATATCAAAAATATAATGCTGTCCTTTGAGATTTTAACATTTAAGACTGAGTGTAATCGATCTGAAATGTTATAAATACTCAGATACTCCCTCAGATACTCCCCAGAGGCTCCGGACTTTTACATAAAGATATTATACTCAGTCCTGTTTGTGCCGAGACGAGGTTGGGATATAAAGTAAATACTCTTCAGTTTTAAAGAACGACAACGCCACCCTGGGAATCTCACCCAGAGAATACTGGAAATAACACTAAATCACCAAAAAGGCACTTAGGTTTGCTATACTCAATCCAGAGACGAGGTTCAATAATAAACAAATTGACAATTTATTGGTAATTATTTAAAACACCAAATAAAAGCATAATCATAAATATTCAAGTACAAAGATGCTTAAAACGCTGGCCCTCCTCTCAGAGCCTTCGCTCTATCTGCTATTCCCGAACAGAGATACGCAAGTTTCTCCGTGACTGCAGATGCCAGTCAAAGCTGTTATGATGACATTTCACCCCAATTTAACATCACCGCGGTAGGAATTAGAATCAAACTTATGGGAGAGGAGACCCAATGGACATCAATCAGCGTGATGAGAACTATTGATAACAAAAGAAAGAATCTTTGGAAAAAAATTTATCTGAGGAGAATAAATTTATTCTAGTCTGACCCCAGTCCCATCCGCTAACATGGAGGAGGCGGGGTTTATGACCTATACTCCAGACAGACACCAGGGGGCGATAGAGACGTTTTGGCTTCATTTTGGGGGAGCTGCAACATTGGCTGCAGACTCACCCACCCCCACTGCTGCTGTTCCACCTCAGACACTTCACACCTCCTCTATTCACCCTGCTCACTCCCCCCCACCCCCAACAACAGCATCCAATACACACTCAACACAAGGCTCCAGCCTGTCTCTCTCAACCACCCAGGTTAGGAGGGAACTGAGGAGGATTAATGGCAAGAAGGCAGCGGGTCCAGATGGCATCAGCTCGAGGGTCGTCAGGTCCTGCACGGACCAACTGTGTGGGGTGATGGAGCACCTCTTCAACCTGAGCCTGAGGTTGGGAAGAGTCCCACAGCTCTGGAAAACCTCCTGTGTTGTACCAGTGCCAAAGACTTCACGCCCCAAGGACCTCAACAGCTACAGGCCGGTGGCTCTGACATCCCACCTGATGAAGACCCTGGAGCGGTTGGTCCTGGCTCAGCTTCGGCGCCTAATAAGCTCATCACTGGACCCACTTCAGTTTGCCTACCAGCCTGGCATTGGAGCGGATGATGCCGTCATTCACCTCCTACATCGTTCCCTCGCTCACCTGGAGACCGCTGGAAGCACTGTGAGAATCATGTTCTTTGATTTCTCCAGTGCCTTCAACACCATTCTTCCCTCGGTTCTAAAGGACAAGCTGGTGAACTCTGGAGTGGACCATCACCTCACTACCTGGATCCTGGACTACCTCACCGACCGACCACAGTATGTGAGGACTCAGGGCTGTGTGTCGGACAGGGTCGTCTGCAGTACGGGGGCCCCACAGGAAACGGTTCTGGCTCCGTTCCTCTTCACCATCTACACTGCAGACTTCTCCCACAATTCCACCCAGTGCTTCCTGCAGAAGTTCTCTGATGACTCTGCAATAGTCGGCCTCATCCCTGATGGGGACGACAAGGAGTACAGAGGTCTGACCCAAGACTTTGTGGACTGGTGCCAGCTGAACTACCTCCAGATCAACGCCAGTAAAACCAAGGAACTGGTGGTAGACTTCCGCAGGCACAAGCATTCTCCACTGCAACCACTGAACATCCAAGGTATGGACATTGAGGCTGTGGACAGCTACAGGTACCTTGGTGTTCATCTGAACAATAGACTGGACTGGACTCATAACTCAGACGCCCTCTACAGGAAAGGGCAGAGCAGGCTGTACCTGCTGCGGAGACTCAGGTCGTTTGGAGTGGAGGGCCCACTCCTGAAGAAATTCTATGACTCTGTTGTGGCTTCTGCTATCTTTTATGGCGTGGTCTGCTGGGGCGGCAGCATCTCTGCTGGGGACAGGAAGAGACTGAACAGGGTGATCCGAAGGGCCAGCTCTGTTCTAGGATGCCCTCTGGACCCAGTGGAGGTGGTGAGTGACAGGAGAACGGCGGCTAAGCTGTCATCCCTGATGGACAACATCTCCCACCCCATGCAGCAGACTGTGACAACACTGAGCAGCTCCTTCAGTGGAAGACTGCGGCACCCACGGTGTGGGACGGAGAGATTTCGCAGGTCTTTCCTCCCCACTGCTGTCAGACTCCATAATAAAGACTTTAACTGATCAAGCACACACATCCATACATATGCAATAATACTAAGTGCAATAATCCTTTCTGTCATCGTTGTATTTTTACTCAGTTGTATATAGTATTTGTATTTGTATTCTATTTTTATCTTATTGTATATTTATTTTATTTTATTCTACTGTATATAGTATTTTATTTTATTCTATTCTGTACAGTTGTGTACTGTATTTATTCTTATTGTATTATAATTTTTGCCTCATAACTTTTGCACTGTCCACTTCCTGCTGTGACAAAACAAATTTCCCACGTGTGGGACTAATAAAGGTTATCTTATCTTATCTTATCTTATCTTATCTTATGTCCTCCCATGTTTTATAGAGTCATTGGTTGCAACAAGCTTAGCTTCTGTCTTGCTAGCGTGTGCTGCGCTCAGTGGATCTGCGCTCGACAGTGCAGCATAGGCGGAGTAGTCGAACTCAGATCCACTGAGCTCTCAACAAGACGAGCAGACACAGACAGCATTGTCAGAAGAAAAGCTGATTACCCTCCCCCACACTTGTACCTGTGGCTTCATGTCCTGGGGTGGGGGTTGGCTGTTCTCTTGCCCTGCACTCCATTCTTTTGTTCATATTCCAAGATAATTTTTTCTATATGTACTCTTACCCTCTAGCAACCGCCATATTAGAATATTGCAAGCAATCACAAACTCTACAGTCTCTCTAACTTCAATGTATAGTAAGCAATCTATTATTCTCACTAGAGAAAAACTCAACATAAACTAAAACCACATCAAAGTTAGCTCCGTGCTTACCTTTAGATGAGCTCACAAACGAGAGAACTCTGTGATTAAGCTACAATCCAAGAGACAACGGTGGGCAGATCGATGCAGGTATCGATTGAAAAGTAGGTAGTTGTATATGTTCCTGTAAGTTTACTACTTTACTCCCGTTTCACGAAAAAGCAGCTGTCTCTGCTCGACTCCTCTCCTGCACACGCACTTTGCTCCGCCCCCTTTACCCAGCTCTGCAGCGATTTTTTTGCTGTGCGGCCACGTGACTAAGCTGCGCAACGTAATCACGTGATGCGTTATTTCAAAATTAGCGCCAATAGCGCTCCTATGGGATCAGAACATTTGCTGTGTCTGAATGCAGGGGAAGGATGCTCATAAGGACACTACCCACCTACGTCACAAGGTAGTGTCCTTGGACAAACTGGTAGTCAGAAAGTGAGCGGCTGTGGATCGCCCCCTTTTTTCAAGAGCACCTGGCTGCAGCCACTGTGGAGCTCCACAGTAACCGGAAACACGTGACCTCCACAGTAACTGGAAACACGTGACCTCCACACTAGCCGTAAACACGTAACTTCGGTGAAATCGACTTTGACAGCGAAAACTAAATTGCGTTTTTGTTACTATTGATGCTGCTGAGAAATAAAAAATGGTTTTAAGTGGGGGTTCTTTTTAACACTCTGGGTTTGTTCAAAAAAATTCACCATCCCCTAAATTGTTCGTGGCCAAAAGTGACACTTGCTGTTTCGCTGATTTTTTTTTTACAGTACATCGCGTTGTGATTGCTGTAGACCATTGTCAATCAATCTAGTCCAGTGTCTCCTGTACAGGAGCGGTCCCTAACCGTTCCGCGAGGGTTGATCCTCCGGTGTGAAATGTATGGTTGTAGTTGTGTGTCTTATTTTGAAAGAACTATTTACGCGTTACCATAGCGACCAGAGAGCCTTAAAAAGCAGAGAGGAGGATGTCACTGTCATTGTTGTTGGCGCACAGCTCAAGTTATGTTTATTATTACATTTAGAAAATACCACAGTTTCTTTTTTTTATTCTTTTGTTGTATTTATCCGCGACACCTTAAAGGTCGTTCCCTAAAAATATTGTCTGACATTAAAGTGGTCTGTGGTGCAAAAAGGTTGGGGACTCCTGCTGTACAGTACAGAATGCGTTTAGCTTGTCGAATTTACATAAATCTTCGATCGCTAGCAGTGTAACTCTGAAGTGCTGTACTGTATGTTTGGAAGTTTTCTCCCAAACAAACACAACAATGCCGACGAAACGTTTTGCACCCTCAAATGCACCTTTAGGTTTCATTCCATAATACTGGACTTATGTTTCTACGAAGGTTTGAACTCTAAGAGTGTTTAAACAAAAGAGAAAAGTGTGAAAATGTTCATGCCTGTCTGAGAAAAGTGTATAAAGCATGTAGTGAGGGGTTTTACAGTCTTAACATCTATAATAATTGTAAAAAATAAAGTTGGCTACTTCATGGATTTCACCTACCGCGGGTTATTTTTAGAACGTAACACCAGCGATAAACGAGGGGCTGCTGTATTATTAATAGTAGAGTCTGGGACATCTAATTGATTAACATCAACATTGATTATTATGCACTATTATTTTTGTTCAAGGAGAGCAAAAAATATAAAACTCTCTCTCAGCTTGTTTGTTGCCAAAAATGGCCACTTTTTGTGTATGTTCACAAAATGCTATAAAATGTGTATTTCTTAAAACATTTATCTACTTTTACCGATGTGACTCTTTAAAATAGCACCAGTCCTTTTCATCAAAATCAAAACTGTATCTAAATGTTTTACTCTTTATAGCCAGTTAGGTTATATATTACCATTAACTTTTCAGATAAAACGGTGATAAAGTCCTAATGTTTTCATGAAACTTCCTTTTTTTCCCCCCATCTGAGCATCGGGGAAAAGGCTGTCTTGCAATTGTTGAGGTCACTAGTGTGTGCCCCGTTTCTTCCAGGATCACTCTCTTTATAGGTTTTAGTGGACTCCTAGTACTGCGAAGTGGTTTCATGGTACAAAGGGATTGTATTCCAAGATCTGGGAGACTGTAGAAATGAGCAGTGATGCCCTTCCTACCATCTTTCCAGAAAAATAAGTGATCTGTAAGCTGTTAGGCTTACTTACAGCAGCAGCACTTTCTGCACCTGCATAAACTCCAGGACACATTTACTAACGGTGTTTGTTGCTGTATGTGCAGCTTTGAATTTTTTAATAATATATATTTTGTTAATATTTTGGCTATGGTGTCTTGTTATGAAATGTAAAAGAGTAAAAGTGTTGTTAGCATGTGCTTCAAAGATAAGTTTGACTGGGAAACTCAAAGCTCAATTGGCTGTATCAGCAGAAATTCACTGCAGCCTATGTAATATTTCATGCATCATAATTTATTCTACTCTATCTTGCAAATACATATTTGTGTGGCAATGTCATGCACAACACACACAACTATTAGATCCTTAAGATCAAACCCGTGTCATTGTTTTGGTCCACTGCAGTGCAGTAGTAAAAAAAGAATAAGTGAAGTGTCCACAAATGGCCAGGATAGAGCACAGAGTGTTAATGTTTAAAATGTATAAAAATATTATTGATTACAATTCTTTACTGTTAATATCAACAATAAGCTTTTTATTTTGAAAATACAAGTTTTAAAAAAAATGCTGTTACATTTACATTTAATGCTGTTACACTGTAATCCTTTATTATAAGTATGGACACAGAATAAAGTGAACAACATTTTGAAATAAGTTTAATTGGAATTTTGTACTATGTAAAAAACAAAACAAAAAAACAACAACGACGACATATTAAACAAACAAACAAACACAGCCAGTGCCTTCATTTGTCCATTACATGTCATAGCACTGACCCTTAGTCCCTGCTCATCAGCACATGCTTTCAAAAAGAGCTCCATGTCCTCTGCAAACTGAAAAACAAAGAGGAACAAGTCCCTTGCTCCAGTGTCTTCTTCCTCTGACATGTCTCTTAAGACCCTCTGCTGGTCCCCTTGATTTAAGGACAGATATTTTGGCATTGTTACGTGTCCACGGAAAAGTGCCTTATTTTGGACAACCCACTGCACAGCAGGACGCAGATCTTCAACAACTGCTGGCTCCTGTGTCAGGCAAATGGGGATAAAAACATAGTTATTTCTCTGTTGCAGAACAGTTTTTAACAGTTATTCAAATGTCACTAACCATGTAATTACACTACTGTTTAAAGTGAATACTGACCTGACTGACTTCCTGGAACTTGTGCTTTTTCAGTCTGAAAATGGGCACGTGTTGTCCTTCAAGCACAGCTTTGGCTTCCTCTCTCCAGTGTGCAAATAGCTTGCCAGAGCTACGAAGAGTAAGGCCACAGTGAGGGCATGTCATTTTCATGGACTTTCCATCAGCTGCAGTTTTATTGAACACAGAGGGTAGAGCATATGAATGTTCTAACAAAGACTCAGAAAATGGTTCAGATACCGAAGACAAAACCTTGGGGGGGAGCCGGGGCTCCTCGAAGAGTACTGCCGGAGGAATACGGGTCTCCTTGGAGAGTTCAGCGGGGAGCAGTCCTGATAATGGTGGCTGACTTGGCATTGAAGAATGCTGACAAGACAATATATGCCTTGCCATATCCCCACGCCGTATGATTGTAATCTTACAGACAGGGCGGTGAAAGTGTCCTGTTGTCCTACGAGGCAGCCTGCACCGGCATATCATTTTATCTGTAAGAGAAAAACAAACAAACAAACAAACAAACAAGTAGACAGACGTAATTTAAATGTAGTTGTATAGAATGCAATCAATTTGTCTAGCAATCAGATTGTACATGTTAACAAAAACATCTAAGCCAACCTCAATAATGAAAGCAAAATGGTATGGATCACAAAAGTTATGTCAAGAAAAGTGGTGAAAAGTAAATAAAAATATATTTTATAAAAACACTATTTTTGTTGCAGATGAATGCACTGAACTGTACAATATCAACAGCAACTTTTAAGTCAACAAAGATACTGCAGAAGTGCTTAAAAAAGTGCATATTTATAACTATAAAGTATATTTAATACAAACATACCTTTGAAAGGCAAAGCATTTTTTATATGCACACTTAGATGCTCCTCAATCTTTGCCCTGACAGTAGGGCTGAAAGTGGGGCACAGAGGGCAGTGAAAGAGTCCTCTGCAACACGTGTTGCATTCCTGCAATTCTGGCTTTAAGCCCGAATTCCAGATTGATATGTGCATCTAAAACAGAGAGAGAAACAGACAGACATATAACAGTCAATTGAACAGGGGCTAACTAAAATCTGGGCAATAAAAAAGCTGTACAGAAAAGAATGATGAATAGAAGTATTGATAAATATATAAATCTGTTTGTGACGAAATTTACAGTGTTGACGCTAACCAAAGGTGTCACAAGTACACACGTTCCTTACTACAGTTTAGATACCTCTGTTTAAAAAGCACTGACTCGACTTTTTAGTTAAGTCGAAGTAAGAAGTACAGGGTCTAAAATATAATTTATGTACAAAATTTTGAAGTAATCTTGCGTCCAAAGCACGCGTGCGGGGGGCTGATTTACAAATGTACGGATTACAAAGTACAGATACGCGTGCTAAAATGTGAGAAGTAGAAGTATAAAGAAGTATACAGTAGGCACAAAAAAGTACAGCAGTAAAGTAAAGATACCAGAAAATTCTACTTAAGTACAGTATTGAAGTATTCATTATTTTGCATCTCTGACGCCAACAATAAATCATACTCTAATGCAAAATGTGTTTTTTGCTTCTTCTCGCCCACAGAAGTCGTTAATCCAGCTCTCTTACTTAAACCAGGCCCAGGAAAAAACATATCTGTGTGTTTCTCTGCCATGGAGCACGATGAAAAAACATTAAAATAAGGAGGAATGTTGTTGTAACGCAAAAAAAGTGGCAACATGATCATTGTAAGAAAACTAGACGATTCCTAGAATTATGAAATCACTAACGGCAAATTTATTTAAGAAAGACTTAACCAACCTTTGCGATCAACTTGTAAGACTTCCACGGTATCCATGCGTGTTTACGGCTAGTGTGGAGGTCACGTGCTTCCGGCTACTGTGGAGGTCACGTGTTTCCGGTTACTGTGGAGCTCCACAGTGGCTGCAGCCAGACCCTTCTCCCTTTTTTCAAGAGCGTCTGGCTGCACCCACCGGTGAGCGCCATATTGCGACCTCCACACTAACCAGAAACACGTGACCTCCACAGTAACCGGAAACACGTAACTTCAGTTAAATCGACTTTGACAGCTAAAACGAAATTGTGTTTTTTTACTATTCATGCAGCTGATAAAGAAATTTGGTTCTAATTTTTTTTTTTAACAATATGGGTTTATTAAAAAAAATCCATCTCTTCAGCTTGTTCGTGGAAAAAGTGTCCATGTGTTATGTTTTTATTTCTTTGCTACTTTTTCTGCATAAAGGTTTTTTCATAAATATAAACTAGTCATTACTTTTTACATTTTTAATCCTTCAAACACCTTTTTCTAGTACAATGCACGTGTTTGAAGACAACCTCAAAACTCACCATTTCATATATCAGCAGTGCTACTGGAAATTGTTGTACAGTGGTCCCTATATATATGTTCTGGAAACGATATATCCATAAAGTTAATGTCAAACAGGAACTTTTGATATTGTTTTGTAGATGCTGGTGTTGCATGTTGACTGGTTTAGAAAGTCAAGAGTTTTTGTCTGCGATCATTTTCTTATGTGCTACTAAAAAGTTCAAAAATCTCTTTTTTCTTTGTTATAATACTTAAGGATGACATTGATGCTCGAAGGGAGGCCCTCATCAAAGTGCTCCACATGTGTGTGAAAGACAATTGCAACATCTTGGTGCAGGAGTTCATGGTGAGTGTTTTATGAGTAGATTGTGGCTTTGCAACATTTAAAAATGCATTTAGTTATCCACTTGATCCTCATTGGACTGGTTAGGACCAGTAGTCCTCTTTAATATTTGAAGTTCACATGAGGCCTGGTAGTGAACTCTTGAGGCCCCACCCCCACCCCTGTATTAGGGGTCACATCAGTGTGAAAAAACTTTAAATTTGTCATTCTAGTGAACAAAGGAAAATCCCACCAATATTTACATTAGCTTTTGTTTGAAAAAAAAAATGACCAACTGACCAACAGCTAACCAAATTGTGAGGCTGAAAGTCTAAATTCTAACGTCTTCTGAGTGACATAACCTGGATTTCTGATGGGCCGGTGTCTTTCTAACAAAAACTAATGTAAAGCATTTTAAATTATTATGTTTTTCACTCTCTCTTAGAAACTCTGTTAGACCATGAATGGCAGCATGGCAGGCCACTCTTTGGCTATAGCTATTTACTATGTTGCTTGCATTGGTTTAAATTAATCTACCATTAGAACTGGTAGATTCAAAAGAGATGAGTTTAAAAAGGAATCTTAAAGAAATGTTTTGTGTTTAACCAGGACTTGGCTGAGGCTACTGCACAGATTGAGAAAACCACAACCTCTGTCTCCAGAGGATGCGCCAGGCAATGACTTTTCTGATGTTGGCATCATCATCGAGGGTATAGTAGTTCTTCAAGATCTGGATAACGTGACCTTTGCAGTAGCCATGCTGTTTGGACTTTTTTTATTCCTTCAATATGAGTTACCCATCACAAATCTGCTACATTTTTGAGGTGATTCAAAGGGTGTAATGGAGTAGCAACTCAGCTCTCAAGAAAAGCTCACAAGACAAAACTGCTCCTGCAAGGAAAGCTCACTGTTATGCATGTGAGGTGATCAGCTCTAGGTGAGAGGACATTTAAATCTCACACTCGTTCTGCAGCATTTTTCAAGTTCAATTCCAGAAACAGATCGCAGGGTTCATTTTTATATACTCTGCAACTGCCATGAGGACAGGGCCATTTTTTTAGTTGTTGTTTGTTTTTCCTTTTGCTCTGTACAAGTTCTCTGTTTGTCTGTTTGTATTTTTCTTTCTTTTACTAGTGAAGAGATGTAGCGTGAACAGTTATACAGTCTAAATATCCCATATGGGTCATGTGAAATGGTATTTTCAGTTTCATTCGGTTGATGTAAAGAACGTTGAATATTTCTAAGTGTGCTGTTTTGAACCAAGATGTCACAGTATGATCAGTGCTGTAATTTTTGACAGTCACTGTATCAATGTTATTTTTGCGTCTCTTGAATAAAGGTTTTGACCTGCAAGTGCTAAATTCTTTAGTTATTGGGGTAAAATGGGTAATGTTAATAGGGAGGTGTTTGCCAATTCAGTAACCTAATTCAATGTTAATGGAAACTAACATTACCTCAAATTGTTTAGTTATAATTGTTGTTTAACTGAATCTTGATGTCACAGGCCTTAAATAGAATGTTTTGTATTGTTCTTTCCCAAGATGGTTACTTGCAGAGATGGGCAGTAACACGTTACTTGTAACGGGTTACTGTAATTCGATTACTTTTTTCAAGTAACTAGTAAAGTAAGGGATTACTATTGCAAAAACGGTAATTAGATTACTGTTACTTTCCCGTAGGAACGCTGCGTTACTCCGTTACTAAAACCGTGATTTTTTTGCGAGAATGTCTCATGACAGTGACGTAAGCAAGTGCAACGTTCACGACAACAGCTGTGTGCAGATCAACAGTGGATCATATATCAGTGCGGGAGAGGGTATGAGCGTGCAGCATTTAAAGCGTGAAAGTACTGACCTTATTTTAAGTTTGATTCCATAAAAATTGACAAAAACATTAGTGTCCGTTGTGGGTGGGAAGAAAACTTATTTTTACAGTGAAAAAAGCCCCCTAAACTTCCAAGAAAGCACCGAGTGCGCAACAACGTAATGGGAAATTCACAGAGAAACTGCTGGATTCTTCCACTGACTGCTGCGGCACACCTGCACCAGGATAAACCTCCGCCTACCCTGCTCCTGCTTTACAGGTGAAAATAAGGCAACAGGACCGCTAGTCTTTGACTTTATTTATTTTCTGCTGTGTTTTACTTGCATCTATTTGAAAGAGTGAGTGTAAACACACAAAAAAAGATTTTATTTTATGTGCTGGAATGTGCAGAAAATAGGTTTAAATATTAAACAAATTTCTTCCAGTCAGAGAATGTTGCATATAATTAAAATTTTCTTGATGCATAAAGTTAAAAGGTTAAAACTAATAAAACAAGTTTCAAAAAGGGCCTTTTCCATTTGATTACATTTTGTAAATGGCCTGCATTTGTATAGCGCTTTTCTAGTCCCTAAGGACCCCAAAGCGCTTCACACTACATTCAGTCATTCACCCATTCACACACACATTCACACACTGGCGATGGCAAGCTACATCGTAGCCACAGCTGCCCTGGGGCGCACTGACAGAGGCGAGGCTGCCGGACACTGGCGCCACCGGGCCCTCTGACCACCACCAGTAGGCAAACATGGGGTTAGTATCTTGCCCAAGGATATTTGGCATGCAACCAGGAGGCAGCCTGGGATCGAACCACCGACCTTCTGATTAGTGGCTGACCTGCTCTGCCATCTGAGCTACAGCCACCCATGATGATGGATTATGGTACCGGCCTGCTTCAAATCCACCTCCATCGTCCCGATACCCAAAAACTCCAACCCATCTTGCCTCAATGACTACCGCCCAGTAGCACTCACCCCCATCATCACTAAGTGCTTAGAGCAGCTGGTCCTAGCACACTTCAAATCCTGTCTCCCCCCCACCCTGGACCCCCACCAATTCGCATACCGCCAGAACAGGAGCACAGAGGATGCAGTCTCCATCGCACTGCACTCTGTCCTCTCACACCTGGACAACAACAACACCTACGCCAGAATGCTGTTTATAGACTTCAGTTCAGCATTCAATACAATCCACCCCTCACAACTCATCAGGAAACTGACAGACCTGGGCATCAGTTCCCTCATCTGCAAATGGTTACTGGACTTCCTGACCAACCGCCCCCAACATGTCCGGCTGGATAACCACTGCTCATCTACCATCACAATGAACACCGGTGTACCACAAGGCTGTGTGATGAGCCCTTTCCTCTACTCCCTCTTCACCCACGACTGCAGACCTGCTGATGGTTTCAACACCATCATTAAGTTTGCAGATGACACCACGGTGATTGGCCTCATCAGTGACAACGATGAGGCCGCCTACAGGGAGGAGGTGGATCGTCTGGCTGAGTGGTGCGACACAAACAACCTGCTGCTTAACACCGAGAAGACCAAGGAGCTCATCGTGGACTACAGGAGGAATGCTGACCCACATCCACCCATCCACATTAAGGGGACGGCTGTGGAGCGTGTGAGCAGCTTCAAGTTCCTGGGAGTCCACATCTCCGAGGATCTCACCTGAACGACCAACTGCTCCAAGCTGGTCAAGAAGGCTCACCAGCGCCTCTTCTTCTTGAGGACTCTGAGGAAGAACCACCTGTCCTCAGACATCCTGGTGAACTTCTATCGCTGCACCATCGAGAGCATCCTGACCAACTGTATAACAGTCTGGTACGGGAACTGCTCTGCCTCGGACCGGAAGGCGTTGCAGAGGGTTGTGAAAACTGCCCAGCGCATCGCCGGAGCACCACTTCCTGCCATAAAAGACATTTACAGGAAGCGGTGTCTGAAAAGGGCTGGGAAAATCATCAAAGACCCCAGTCACCCATCACATGGACTCTTCACCCTCCTGCCCTCTGGGAGGCGCCACAGGAGCCTCCGGACTAAGACCACCAGCTACCGGAACAGCTTCTTCCCCACAGCTGTCAGACTCCTGAACTCTGCCTCCTGACATCTGACCCACGTTAAACTCATGGACTGAACATACACACCCCCACAATGGACAACTGTACCCTCAAACACACAATAATAACATGGAGTGAACCACCACTCACAACCACTAGCACTTTATATAGCCTCTGTAGGAATTATATCTCACTTATCTTAACTGCACTACTGTATAGCTCTGTGTAAATAATCATTCTGTACATTCGATAATCTTTAATCCTACAACTGTTTACAACTTGCATAGTTCCCATTTCTGTATAGCTGTATATCTCAGATTTCTGTAAAGTTATTTATTTCATATTCTGTATAGTTTTTCATATTTATATCCTGTTCATATCCTGTACATAGCTTGTACTCACTACAGCCTGTACATACTTAGTTATAGAATATTCACAACATACTTCATACCGTGTACATTATAACATACCATAATAGACCCATTTCTGTAATATACTTACATATCTATACTATTGCTAATATATATTGTAATATACCTATATCACTAAAGCACTTCTGGATGGATGCAAACTGCATTTCGTTGCCCTGTACCTGTGCAATGACAATAAAGTTGAATTCTATTCTAATTCTATTCCTTTAAGCTCATGTCCAGTGGTGAAGGATGACCCACACTAATCACAGATGTGCTTTATCACCACACTGTGGAAGAGTTTGTGTATTTTAATGTACTTGGTATGTGGAAGCTTCTCCCACATTCTTTGCAGTAGTTCATTTTGTCTCCAGTGTGTCTACATTGATGTGGTTTTAGGTCCCATAATTGATTGGAAGCTTTTCCACAAAGCTTACAAAGAAACTCTTTCCCACCACCACAGTGACGACAGGGTTGAGAACTGGATCCATCTGTGTTGCTCTGCTTCTAATCAATATATTATAACACTGAGCTTACCGAGGTTAAAATAAAGAGACAAAAAAAAAATCCATACCTCACAGTAACTGCACTTGTAGAGTTACTTTCAGGAGTGGATCTGTTGGTGTTTTTTCAGCTGATGTGGAGCTTTAAACGTCTTCTCACAAAGGTCACATTTATAAGGTCTCTCCTCAGTGTGGGTAAACATGTGTTGTTTTATCTGTGCATCTGTTGGAAACAGTTTCCCACACTGATCACAGCAGTAAACACAATTTCCAGTGTGAATCCGTAGGTGAATATTTCGGTACCGTTTGTCGCTGAAACTTTTGCCACAAAAGTCACAGCTGTACGCCTTAATTCCAGAGTGGGCAATTAGATGCCTCTGTAAGTTGCTATTTCAAGCAAAAGACTTTCCACACAATTCACAGCTGTAATTTTTAACTCCACTGTGGACGAGTTGGTGTATTTTTAAGTCTCCAGCCTTGGTAAAAGACTTTCCACACAAGTTACAGCTGAAAGGTTTAAATCCACTGTGGGTGAATTGGTGTGTTTTTAAGGTTCCAGCCTGGGTAAAAGAATTTCCACATAAGTTACAGCTGTAAGGTTTAACTCCACTGTGGACGAGTTGGTGTATTTTTAAGTCTCCAGCCTTGGTAAAAGACTTTCCACACAAGTTACAGCTGAAAGGTTTAACTCCACTGTGGATTAATTGGTGTGTTTTTAAGCCTCCAGCCTGGGTAAAAGACTTTCCACACAAGTCACAGCTGTAAGGTTTAACTCCACTGTGGATGAGTTGATGTTTTTTTAAGTTTCCAGCCTGAGTAAAAGACTCATCACAGCTGGAGGTTTTCTCTCCCTTTCTTCTGTGAGGTTTGTCGGCCTCCTGAGAGCGCTGACTTCTTGCTGCATGTTGGTCCTGCAGTGACAGAGATACAAACAGAGGCAGTGAGTGAAATGCAGTCGTGGAACAAACTGAAACTCCCTCCGTTGGTGGAATCAAACATGTCAACAAAGACATTGATGGTGTGTTACCATCACCTTCTGGTCATAGTATCACATTACAATGATGTGCTTCAATGAGAGTTGTAATGAAAAGTACATTATTGAAGAAATACTGATCAGTGGAGAAAATCTTTCACTTCATAAATAATTATGAGTTGAACTGATGATATTGTTGTTTATATATATTTATTATTTATATGTGCTGATAAAATATGACCTTTGTATGTTCTTTTAACTTCTGCGGTTTTTGGTTGAGAATGTAGATTCAGTATAGAGATTGAAAATATGACGTAAAACCACAAAGGATTGTGGGTATGAGTGGCAAGCGGTACTAGCGCAGTCTTTCACATGAAAACAGTCACACAGCAATAAAAAGAAACACAAAAAATGGCAAGAAGCTGTTGTATTATTAACTGCAATAGCCGATCACATGACAGCCACGGGAATCCGACGAGTAAAGAGATCGGTTTTTATCAGATTACATCATGGAAGAGAAATTGTTTAAGCCATGTTTCCGAAGAAACAAAGAGCTGACGGATTGCCTTGATTGCAGACCAAATATAACGTTTCAGAACACTCCAGCTCACATGTTAGTCTGCTCCAAGCATTTCCACAAAGGTAAGTCTTCTGTTGTAGTTATTACGTAATTTATAATAACATAATTGTTGATGTAGGTTACAAATAAGTCTTATATTGATTTGAATTGAATTTGTTGCGCTCTGCTGCTTTGTTCACTGTGGCTTTGCGGGCTAACGTTTGTTGTGTTTTGTAGGAAAACCAGCTTACAAAGTGCAGGAATGTACAAATCATCAAAGTAAACTGGACTTGGGCTTGTTGCAGGGACCTGAAGTTACTAAACATTTTGTGAGTGTGTGCACTCACACTTAGGACTATATAATAATAAATATGTGCGTGATGAAAGTTGGGCAGCACAGTAACATCCTTATTCCACTCTGTATGCTTGTATGGGTCTAACCCTTTCATTCAGATATTTTCCTTGTACTTTTTTTATGCCTTTTCGTCAACTCTGTCTTTGTACAGACCTGCCGTGTTCACCATCGTTTTGTACATAACTGTTTTTGAGGCTAATAAAATGCAAGTTGGGATTAAAAGCACAAAATTTATGATTACAGGTGCTGGAAATGCTAGTGCTTGATGCGGTGTATTGATTTTATTGCCACTCGTACCCACAATGAAATGCGCGAAAGTCACATGGTCTGTCAATCGCTATATATGGATGAGCCCAGGATGGAAATATAAAGCTGGTGTTAAAGAGTTTTTAAAAACCAACCAGCTGTGCACACAGTTTCGATAACAATGTAACTGTGATATTTTTCTCACTTTTTGTGTTGAAGTCATTGTTTCCTCTGTAGTGGCTGAGCTGAGTCCAAATGGCTGAAATTGTTCCTCTGCTGCTCCACCAGACTCTTCTGCTGTTACTCAGCTGGGGCACAAAAAAGTATATATATTTATTGTATTCCAGATAAAAAAGAAGCAGAGCAAATAAACATTACTACACTCCTTAGTGACAACAAGACCTATGAAGCTTCAAGGTGAAAGCCCAGGTGAAAGCCTTGTAGGCCCTACAAGCACCTGAAAGGATAAAAGCCACTGACTACCCCGCACATCACCGCATTTACCCAGGGGATGCTACACCCTGTATATATGGACTTCCATAGTTCCACAAAGGAGTCCCGCTCAGAAACATTGGTAGCAGTATAAACTCAGCCACCTACAACATTTCCAAGCACCTCATAAAACATTTCAAAAATCACTTTGTTAATGTGGAATTCAAAAATGACTTTACAAATGCAGAATTTATTCTACAATTCATTATCTAAGCACAGAATTCTGTTTTTGAAGTGTGTGGCTATTGTATTCCTCCATATAGGGGGAGCAAAAATCAGATAGGAAGTGGCACACATCATGAGGGGGTACCTGTTAACAACAAACAGTGTGGTTGGCTAAGTTAACTTGCAAACAGGAGTTAGCTGTGCCTGACTACGATAGAGACTTCTTTCTTTTTTAATGTTAATGAAACAACAAGCTAGCAGTAGAAACTTAATTCGAAATAAGAAGTTCTGCTATCAGCAATAAACATATGGGGACTGACTGGACTGATAATGGGGACAAATGTTTGACTGACTTTACACTGATATGCAAGATTGCACCTTCTCCACCCAGACAAGGAAAAGGGTGGATGTATGCATGTTTTTCAGGAGCAGGAAGATGACAGCAACATCCTAGGGTCGCATAAGCTTGTGGGCCATGCAGACTTAATCTTGTAGTTGTTCATTTCTGTCTGTATTTACCAGCGGTATGTTATTCATGATGTGGTGGCAGATTTCTTTTCTTATGTATTAATCAATTTTCACATTAGTAATAGTAATATTATTTCCTCGCTTTAGTGTTCACCAGTTGTATTCATGCATGTAGAATGCTATCACAAGTGGACCCCTTGTTATTGCACCTTCACGGTGGACCCATTGTAGACTGGAAGATCTCCAGACATCCTGCTTTAAGGGAGGTTACGGGTGGTCATAACCTTTCTAAGAGATGGAGAAGGTCAAGGATGAGCTGGACTGAAAAACCCATCTCCATAGAGACTGTGTCAGCTCCCAAAAAGACAAAAAACAAACTAAAAACCAGCAATAAACAACTTAAACATAAACAATTACAAAGAAAGAACAATACAGTATCCACATCTGAACCAAAGAGTAAAACAGTGAAATGTGGATTATTAAATATTAGGTCTCTCTCCTCCAAGTCTCTGTTAGTACATGACTTAATAATTGATGAACAAACTGATTTACTCTGCCTTACAGAAACCTGGTTGCAGCAGGATGATTATGTTAGTTTAAATGAATCAACACCCCCGAGTCATTCTAACTACCAGAAATCTCAAAGCACAGGCCGAGGGGGCGGTGTGGCAACACCAGCCTATTAATTAATGAAAGACCAAGACAGACTTTTAATTCATCTGAAAGCCTGATGCTAAGCCTTCATCCCCCCCCCCCCCCCCCCCCTTCTTAATTCAGATAAAACTGAGGTTATTGTACTCGGCCCTGAAAATCTTAGAAATATGGTGTCTAAGCAGATTCTTACTCTGGATGGCATTACCTTGGCCTCCAGTAACGGTGTGAGGAACCTTGGAGTCACTTTTGACCAGGACATGTCCTTCAACGCACATATTAAACAAATATGTAAGACTGCTTTCTTCCATTTGCGCAACATCTCTAAAATTAGAAATATCCTGTCTCTTAGTGACGCTGAAAAACTAGTTCATGCCTTTATTACTTCCAGCCTGGACTACTGTAATTTATTATTATCAGGATGTCCAAAAAACCAGAGGTGTGGACTCGAGTCACATGACTTGGACTCGAGTCAGACTCGAGTCATTAATTTTATGACTTTAGACTTGACCTGAAAAAATGTTCTAAGACTTGTGACTTGACTTGGACTTTTACACCAATGACCTGGGACTTGAATTGGACTTCAACCGGTTTACTTGAAAAGACTTGATATTTCATCCCAAATATAAAATTTAACATGCATATTATATAGAGATTGAAAATGTGAAGTCATTCAGGGGTAAAACTGCAAAGGATTCTGGGAACTCGTGGCAAGAGGTACTAGCGCACGCATGCTTTCAATTGAAATCAGTCACACAGCGATAAAAAGAAACACAAAAAATGGCAAGAAGCCGTTGTATTATTAACTGCAATAGCCGGTCGCATGACAACCACGGGAACCCGACGGGTAAAGAGATCGGTTGTTATCGGATTACGTCGTTGAAGAGAAATTGTTCGAGCCATGTTTCCGAAGCAACAAAGAGGCAACTGGATTGCAGCCATTCAAAGACCAAATATAACATCTCAGAACACTCCAGCTCACAGGTTAGTCTGCTCCAAGCATTCCCACAAAGGTCAGTGTTTTGTAGTAGTTAATACGTCATTTTTCTTAACATAATTGGTAATATAGGTTACAAGCAAGTCTGGCTCTGAACAGAAATTGCCGCGCTATGCTCCTTTGTTTATTGTGCATAAATAGTGAATTGTCCTGACACAATATTGCGTTTCGCTTCTGTTATTACCATGGTACATTGACAAAAACATGTACATTTATTCACAGGGTAAAACAGGTTTTTGTATCACCAATTGCCCAGTGCGATTACAACATACAATATTGTCAAAGGAGCTTGCAAAGAAAAGCGTCTGGACTTCTTTAAGTTACTTGAAGTTTTCAAGTAACTTAAAGAAGTCCAGACCTGGATGACTGAGAACCTTCACAGACAACATACAATATTATTGTCACTGCTACATTTCTGTGATGAACCAGAAATTATTTCCACTACTAATTAATTACCGTTGAGCTCAAAGGTTATATTGATAAACTGTTAACGAATGTGTATTTATGACGACGATTTGTGAGACTGGTAAACTTATGATACGTACGATGGTCTTTCGTTCTACACGGTGCATTTCAAGGTCCTGCACCCATCCGTCAGTAAACTGTACCTGGGCTTGTTGCAGTGACCTGAAGTTACTAAACTTCACGAGTGTATGCACTCACTCCAAGAAGCGTATAATTATAAATATGCATATAAATATGCTACGATGAGATAGCTGACTTCATCAAACTAGCAAATCTTATCCAGGCTACGTTGGTGATGCAGTTTTTTTTTAATGTATATGATATTTTTGTCATGCGATTTTAAAGCCGGTCCTACAACCCCATCCAAGAATAACATGCAGCTTATCTCAGAACTGTCGGTGAAAATTATTCTAGGAGCTAGGTTTAATTGAGCTGCATTTTAAAGAGGTGCAATTTCACAATTTGTGTATATTTTCTAAGTTCACTATTTCGTCATGTGTTGAGAAAAACACAAATTTAAAAATTACATGGTCTAATATTTACATTTAGCATATAACTGCAATATTATTTTTTCGTTTTTTTTCAAAGACTCGAAAGGACTTGAAATTCAAAATTTCAGACTTGTGACTTTACTCGGACTTTTACACCAGTGACTTGAGACTCGACTCTGACTTGCCTGACATTACTTGAGACTTGACTTGTGACTTGAGGATAAAGACTTGAGACTTACTTGAGACTTGCAAAACAATGACTTGGTCCCACCTCTGCAAAAAACTCACTGAAAAGCCTTCAGCTAATCCAAAATGCTGCAGCAAGAGTACTGACAGGGACTAGAAAGAGAGAGCAGATTTCTCCTGTTTTGGCTTCCTGTTAAATCCAGAATTGAATTCAAAATCCTGCTCCTTACATACGAGCTCTCAAATAATCAGGCCCCATCTTATCTTAATGACCTTATAGTACCATATCACCCTATTAGAGGACTTTGCTCTCGCTCTGCAGGCCTACTTGTTGTTCCTAGAGTATTTAAAAGTAGAACGGGAGGGAGAGCCTTCAGTTTTCAGGCCCCTCTTCTGTGGAACCAGCTTCCAGTTTGGATTCAGGAGACAGACACTACCATGTGCAATCCTACCATGTGCATTCATGGATTTTTTTTTTTTCACATTCTGTCTCTCACAGTTGAAGTGTACCTCTGGTGCAAATTACTGACCTCTGTCATCATTTTAAGTGGGAGAACTTGCACAATCGGTGGCTGACTAAATACTTTTTTGCCCCACTGTATAGTTAGGGCTGGACCAGGTGACCCTGAATCCTCTCTTAGTTATGCTGCAATAGACGTAGGCTGCGGGGGATTCCCATGATGCATTGAGTTTTTCCTTTCCAGTCACCTTTCTCACTCACTATGTGTTAATAGACCTCTCTGCATTGAATCATATCTGTTATTAACCTCTGTCTCTCTTCCACAGCATGTCTTTTATCCTGTCTTCCTTCTCTCACCCCAACCAGTCGCAGCAGATGGCTGCCCTTCTCTGAGCCTGGTTCTGCCGGAGGTTTCTTCCTGTTAAAAGGGAGTTTTTCCTTCCCACCGTCGCCAAAGTGCTTGCTCATAGGGGGTCATGCTGCGTGCCAATGCCAAATTGTTATGGAAATTTTAAGAACAACCTGCACCACACCTTGTGAGCTTGATTGAAGTACGTTTAATAAGCAATGTGGAATGTGAAACATTCCAGCCAAACACAGGGATCATCTCTAAATAATGGCCACCACCCTTACAGCTTATATACACCATCACAGATACTCTCGAACATTCCACAGCACATCATGCATACCTATACCTTCAATTCAATTCAATTCAATTTTATTTATATAGCGCCAAATCACAACTAAAGTCGCCTCAAGGCGCTTCATAGATACAGAGAAAAAACCAACAATCATAGCTAACTGACTTAGCGTGACTATGCTAAGTCACGTGGTCTGTCAATCTCTATAGGCTGCGGCTGTAGATCAGAAGAAAAGGAAACGATTTGTAAGTGTGTGTTTTGTTAGGATGACTTTGTTAACTCCTGTTTAAAGCATAAAAATGATACCACAGCAAGAAAGCAAACATTTCATGTCATCTCAGATCTCACAAGAATGAGATTAAGTTGCTGTACCCTTGGGAATATTTAGATGTGACACAATTAAAATTACCACTACAAACAATATTAGGAGATAAAAAAATATATATTTGGAACAGAAAAACAATCTAAACGAGTGGACTAAAACTCCTTTAAAGATATGGTATGATGAATGCGAAAGCTTCAAATCAGTAGCCAACATGAAACAACTCAGATGGGTCACATATGATAGGGAATTTATCCCTGCATAAATAGATGGACATTATACAAATTGGTTAACAAGGGGGATTGGACCATTTTGGTCAATGTCAGGAAAAGAAGGATTACATAGTTTTGCTATGTCACATTTGTCTCTTAGCAAAAATATGTAATTTGCATAGATTCGCTAAGAGACACCTATGGTTTGGAAAACTAAGTTTTTTTTTTCCAATATCTCCAAGTCAGCTCCTATTTTAACAGTAACATAAAAACTACAGAAGAACATAGTAGAGGCCTAGTCCCTCTTATAATAGAGGCTTATAAAGGTAAAGGTAAAGGTAAAGGTGATGATGAGATGATGATGAGATAGCCATTATTTGTCAGTTGCAGGTCTTTTGCCCACAACCGAGATGACAGACCTTGCCGACCGTACATACAATACAAACATCACATTGGGGAGACAGGTCAGGCCAGGTAGCTAGAGGTAAGATTAAAAATAAATTGATAGCTAAACTTATAAAATATTTAAATATGTAAGAAAAATTGAAAAGAAATCAGATGAAAACTACTAGTTCGGGTTATTGGAATTGGAATTCACATGGAGGGAATTCACATGGAAAAATTTTATTAGTTTTTTTTTATAACCCCCAAAATAAAATACAAACAAAAAGGTCAACCGAGAGATGGATCCTGCTGGAGAAACTGTGGGGAAACTATGGCAGATCACCTTCATATATATTGGAAATGTGGATTTATAATTTGGAAAAACTATAAAACTTTCAATGAAAATAAAGTCTAAAAAAAGCCAGATAAACAGCGTGGAGGACAGGCCAAGCACCCCACTCTATGGCTGTATCCCAATTCAGGGTTGTAGCCTGAAGGCCACCAATGGGCCCTTCACTTTCCCGGATTTGAAGGATGGGTCAGGTGTATCATTCGCAGCCCAGTATATCCCAGAATTCATAGAGCAGCAGTGGCTTTGGCTAATTTTTTCACAAAAAAACCCCCAAACAAGCAGATGGCTGAAGCGTGGTTGCCGAAAAGTAAACTTTTAAAACTAAGTATTGAATGTTATACCACTTATTTATGTGCAAAAGCTGCTTGGACTATTCCGCAGCAACCCTATCACATTGGTACATCCCTCCAGGTAACCATTGTCTTGTACAGTAGAGTGGGACATTAGATTTACTCTCAGCGGAATTGACCGGAGAAGGCATCAGTTCATGCACTGCACTGGCCTGCACCACGATTAGTATAAGGTAAGAATGAATGACTTTTGTTCTATTCGTTATTTCCACGGTTGCATTTGAATAACAGTAAAAAAAAAAAAAAACAACTTGTTAATGTAAAGTTTCGGATAAAATGTGGGAGCCCGAAATTGTGTCTACTTTCTTCTTACAATCCGGCAACAAATAAATTGCACTGCAAACAAAGTCTATCAACAAAGAAAACATTTTCGTTTCATACTTTTCTGTTATATTCCCTTACAAAGCTAGCTTTAACGCTTCGAGGGTTCCTTTGTTCTTGCCGTCGCCTCGGCGCTTGACCCAGACTTTCGCTCTGTGGTTGCTTTTTAGCATAGTACTACAAAAAATTGTAAATCTGTGATATATGATTGATAAACGTAAAGGTAACTGTATAAATGTGTTCAATGACTTTGTTACTTTTAATGATTGGAGAGCACCCGCTTCGATTCGCACTCAATTCAAACTTTACGCTGCACGCTCACCTAACTTGCGTTTGCACCCTTTGTCCACACGTAAACTGCGTTTAGCATTTACGTGTGGACGAGGAAGACGGAGAAAACGCAGCGTCAAAGGTGTGCGCCTATTTTGACGCCACACTGTGCGCCAAGTTTTTGTCTCGGTGCCATGAATTCCTACAATGGCAGACTTAGACAAAATACTGTTAATTTTATTATCTTCAGTGTTTAAATGCTTACATATATGGGTTTGCTTGTAATTGTTGCCTATATACATTTTAAGCTATTATTTATTATTTAGTTCAATCAATAGATCAAGTTTTGTAGTGACTATGAAATATATTGTAATTATCTGTTTCCTGTTTATCCTAGACAGGGCAAAAAAGGACTCCAAATTAAAAAAAAGATAAAAATGAAAGACTGGTGCATTGTGCAGTTTAGCACTGGTGGTACAGAAATAGTCCCTAGATCAAGGATAAATGGGGAGAAATTGTCATGGCCTCCATATCCTCCATGAGACACATTCAGGATCCACGATGCAGTAAAGAGGAGAGTTCATCCTGGTGCAACATGGCTCACCTATGCACCAGTCCGACTTCTAATAAGCCATGGTGGGTATCATCTGGATTGGTGTTGTATAAATGTAACAATAACAAGTTTTTCGTGTCCTAATTTATGTCTGGCCATACATTGTGTTTGTACTTCCAGACACATTTCACGAAGCAGAACGCAGTCTTCAGAAATATCTAAGTGAACACTGTGATATGTCTGACCTTCAGTCCGAAGCTGAAACTCAGACCAGTCATAAAAGAAAGCACAAGTAAAACTTTTTTTATTTCACAAACATATCTTTGATTGCTAAGAATTTATGATCTTGTCTTTTGTACATATCTGTGGTGCTTGCATACTGCTATATCACCACATAATATAGTCCAAAAAGTGGAAGCTTGTAAACTTTTTATAAATGCAAAGCCGTGTACACTTGTGCACTTCAAAAATCCCTTGTATACTGTACCTTCTTGCACATCTCCGTTTCCTGTGTGTGTTGTTATAAATCAAACTGTAACTTTAGGAAAAAATATTCCAAAAGCACATTTGTAATTACTTATGACCGTTTTCAACTTTTTTTCTTTAGACCAAATCCCCTGTACACATATAGTGACTCAGAGGATGAGCAGCCCACAAAAAAAATGGTTTCCCCGGGCCCCTCGAGTGAAAATACCAGGTAATAAAATACTGTCTAGTGTCTTTGTACATATCTGTGTGTGACACAAGGAAACTTTTGACAAGTTGTCTGTATTCTTAAATACTTAAAAAAAATTATCTTTTTCTGTCAGACCTGACGAGAGCTGTTAACGAACTCCGTGAGGAGGTCAGAGCCATCCGCAATACCGGCTGCAATGAATCGGTAGATGCTGGGGTACTGCCTCTGGATTTGCCCTTGCACAACATTGAGGAGCTAAACAATGCAGAGCCAGCTCTTCAATCACAAGAGGCAAATAAGGCAATGGTAAGTATATAAAGGTTATGTACACTTTGTAACTATAAAGTGTAATAGCTGTCAGATGTGATTTAAATACATAACAACGGCTTGTTGATTAAACACACAAGCACTTGCATACACATTTAAGACATGAGACATGCTAATTCCATCTCTTAAAATGTGTCTATAGGTGAGACGCTTTGCCTTGATTGGAAGGACCACACTGGAGGTGCGAGTCCGCCGTGTAATGGCTTATGCCATTACAAACGAGCTGGCCTCGGTACTAAACTGGGCAGGGAAAAAAACCAAGGACCAGACAAAGCAAAAAATGGCATTTAAAGATACAGCGCTCTGCAAATGCATATTTGGTAAGTTTTACTGTTTTTTTGCTATATTACTTTGTCTTTCTTAATAACAAGACTTTCATGTCCGGTTAATCTGGAGATGGAGTCTTTGGTCTTTGGCTTGTTTAGTCCTCGGGTTGTAGTTTGTACAGCCCGAGGACCCCATGTTTATTTTGTTTTAAAGGATACACGGCACACCATGCTAAGACTTATCACTTTTTCCGCTCATAGCTCTTTGGGAATCAAATGCGGCAGTTTGCAGATTTACGCATGTTTATCAGCCTAGGAGTTTACATACTTTCTCCCCGCTGAAGACAGTTAACGAGAGCTTATTCATGTGCTCTAATTCACTTTTTTTGTTTGTGTGTGTGTGTGTGTGTGTGTGTGTGTAAGATAAGATAAGATAACCTTTATTAGTCCCACACGTGGGAAATTTGTTTTGTCACAGCAGGAAGTGGACAGTGCAAAAGTTATGAGGCAAAAATTAGAATACAATAAGAATAAATACAGTACACAACTGTACAGAATAGAATAAAATAAAATACTATATACAGTAGAATAAAATAAAATAAATATACAATAAGATAAAAATAGAATACAAATACAAATACTATATACAACTGAGTAAAAATACAACGATGACAGAAAGGATTATTGCACTTAGTATTATTGCATATGTATGGATGTGTGTGCTTGATCAGTTAAAGTCTTTATTATGGAGTCTGACAGCAGTGGGGAGGAAAGACCTGCGAAATCTCTCCGTCCCACACCGTGGGTGCCGCAGTCTCCCACTGAAGGAGCTGCTCAGTGCTGTCACAGTCTGCTGCATGGGGTGGGAGATGTTGTCCATCAGGGATGACAGCTTAGCCGCCGTTCTCCTGTCACTCACCACCTCCACTGGGTCCAGAGGGCATCCTAGAACAGAGCTGGCCCTTCGGATCACCCTGTTCAGTCTCTTCCTGTCCCCAGCAGAGATGCTGCCGCCCCAGCAGACCACACCATAAAAGATAGCAGAAGCCACAACAGAGTCATAGAATTTCTTCAGGAGTGGGCCCTCCACCCCAAACGACCTGAGTCTCCGCAGCAGGTACAGCCTGCTCTGCCCTTTCCTGTAGAGGGCGTCTGAGTTATGAGTCCAGTCCAGTCTATTGTTCAGATGAACACCAAGGTGTGTGTATTTTTGTCCTAGATGGCCTGACGCAACAGTTAGGGGCAAACTCTATGTCCGAGTTTGTCTTTGCGCAAGCAGTGCAGAAATGGCTCCGATACGCCCCAGATCGTTTGGGTGGTGCAGGACGCACATCATGCATCCCCATCCCAGAGTAAAAAATTACAAACTTCTGTGAAACATATAAATGTAAATAGGAAACTGTCTTTTAATAAAGTATTTAGCAAACAAAACATGTCTATTGACCTTTTTTTTTTTTTTTTCTCTGTTACATCACATGCAATGCTTTCTTATTTTAGGATATTAATATTGACATGATACATTGTGAGACATTTGGGTTTTTTTTTTATAAAGGTTGTCCAATTTGAGGAATAAGTACAATTATGTGTTTAGGTGGTTGAAGTATTGATGGAAACATGCAGTAGTTTAGTATTGGTTAAAATACCTATAAAGAAAGGTAGATTTCCAGTCATGATTTAACTGTTGTTTTAATAAAAAAGCAACTGTGTGAAAGAGGTGGAAAATCAACACCATAGCTCAACAGTGTTTCAATATCAGAATCTGACATTGTTTCAATGTCAGGTTTCAACATTGATTCAACATCAAAACCTGACGTTGTTTCAACGTTAAAAAAGGGTGCAAGAGTGACGTTAGGTCAACGTCACATTTCAACGTTGGTTCAATGACACAGCCTGATATTGACTCAACAGTGTTTCAATGTTTCCTTGCTATCTGGGTTTGCTTATCAGGGATGTAAATCCTTAGGTGAGGGCCACTCAGAAAACAAGGTCATAATTCTCTCTGTGAGGGAGGAGGTATAGCCCCGTGAGAGGAGCCAACATGTGTGTTTGTGGAATGTTCTTTGTCTGTGTGTCTTTATATAAGATGTAAGGTTACTTGTAACGCGTTACTGTAATCTGATTACTTTTTTCAAGTAACGAGTAAAGTAAGGGATTACTATTGCAAAAACGGTAATTAGATTACCGTTACTTTCCCGTAGGAACGCTGCGTTACTTTTTTACCAATGAGATGTGGCCATGCAGTCACATGACCAGTTTGAAACTGTGGCGGGCAGAGCGGCCCAAGCGTTTCAAAGTAGCGGACACACGGAAAGAAGAAACATGAAAACATGGCGGAGTCTACGCTAGAGCTGAAGAGGATGAACAACCTTGGCCTCACATACAAAGAATGTTTCACTTAAAAGCAGTACAAAAGAACAGCTATGTCTTCAGTGTCGGTCTCTTCAGTGAGAGCCAAAACGAACCTTTTCTTTTTTTCAGCGTGAAACAACTCAACTCGCGTAACCTGAGGAAACAGTAAGTTTTCTCTAAATATCTTTTTAGCTGTGGTTAGCTGGATGTCAGTCTTATGTTACAGCAGCAGTGTTGAGCTAGAGCTGCGAGTCACATTTTTGGCGCTACGTTGTAGTGAGATAAGTTTGTGGGTGTTTTGTGCAGCTTCGGCTGTCCTTTTAAGCCTATAAGCTAACAGCTTGCCTGGTTAATGACGCTAGAGTTCCACGCACATGCAAACAGCACGTCTCTACTGCTTTAACTGTTAAAACAGAAGGCAATACTGCGGCTGACAGGGTTTATTATGTGAAATAGCAGCTTGTTTAGTTTAAACAGTCTGCAACAGCCAACAACCCTGCGTCAGTGTGGAGGGGCCTGCAGGAAATCACCAGCTACAGACGCCCCCCACCCACTATTGAAGCAAACAAAGACCTGGCCAACGAGTTAAACACTTTCTATTGCAGGTTTGAGACGGACAGACTCCCACACCCCACCCTCCCCTCCCCAGGGACATTGCTTCAGACATTGACCCCCAACACACATTCCACCTCTCCCCCCTTCACCTTGCCCCTCCCCAATCAAGACTCAACGACCACCCCCACCCACCCCAATCCAGACTCAACGACCACCACCACCCTCTCCAATCCAGACTCAACGACCTCCACCACACCTCTCACCCCCCTTTCCTCCTCCCTGAAACTCAGAATACACACTCAGGATGTGAGCCGATTATTCCAGAAACAGAAGCCCAGGAAAGCCCCCGGACCAGACGGCGTCTTACCCTCCTGCCTCAAAACCTGTGCTGAACAGCTGGGTCCCATCTTTACTCGCATCTTCAACAGATCCCTGGAGCTGTGTGAAGTTCCCTCCTGTTCAAACGCTCCACCATCATCCCTGTTCCCAAGAAACCCACCATCACAGGACTGAATGACTACAGACCTGTCGTCTTGACGTCTGTGGTCATGAAATCCTTTGAACGACTGGTGTTAGCCCATCTGAAAGACATTACAGGCCACCAGCTGGACCCTCTGCAGTTTGCCTACTGGGCAAACAGGTCGGTGGATGATGCAGTGAACATGGGGCTGCATTACATGTTGCAACGCCTTGACCGCCCGGGAACTTATGCCAGGGTCCTGTTTGTGGCCTTTAGTTTGGCTTTTAACACCATTGTGCCTGAACTTCTTTCCTCCAAACTCTCCCAGCTCAGCGTGTCACCAGCTACCTGTCAGTGGATCACCAGCTTCCTGACAGACAGAAAGCAACAAGTGAGGCTGGGGGAGATCACCTCTGAAACCCGGTCCCTCAGTATTGGTGCCCCTCAAGGATGTGTCCTCTCACCACTACTGTTCTCCCTCTACACTAACGACTGCACCTCCAAGAACTCGGCTGTCAAACTCCTAAAGTTTGCAGATGACACCACTGTCATTGGCCTCATTCAAGATGGTGATGAGTCTGCATACCGGCAGGAAGTTGAGCGGCTGGTACTCTGGTGCAGTCAGCACAATCTGGAGCTGAACACTCTTAAGACTGTAGAGATGACAGTGGACTTCAGGAGGCATCCCTCAACTCTGCTCCCCCTCACCATATCAGACAGCCCTGTGTCAACTGTGAAGACCTTCAAGTTCCTGGGTACAACCATCTCCCAGGACCTGAAGTGGGAGACCAACATCAACTCCATCCTCAAAAAGACCCAGCAGAGGATGTACTTCCTGAGACATCTGGGGAAGTACAGTCTTCCACAGGAGCTGCTGATCCAGTTCTACACTGCGGTCATTGAGTCTGTCCTGTGCTCCTCCATCACAGTCTGGTATGGAGCAGCCACTAAACAGGACAGGAGCAGACTGCAGCAGACTGTACAGGCAGCAGAAAGGATCATCGGCACCCCCCTGCCCTCCATCCACGATCTGTACCTCTCAAGAACCAGGAAACGGGCAGGGAAAATCATCACAGACCCCTCACACCCTGCACACAGACTTTTTGATCTGCTGCCCTCTGGCAGACGGTACAGAAGCCTGCAGACCAGGACCACCCGACACAGGAACAGTTTCTTTCCCCTCGCCATCTCCCTTCTTAACAGTTGACCTGTCACACTGCTCCGACTGCCAGACCGCAACTGCACCTTATGTACATTTTGTAGTATTCATTCCACCTCATTCATTTCTGTATTTTATGTTGTTACGAGTTCAAAATTGGGGATGGAAACAAGAGAAACACCACAATAACAACTCTGGTCCGGTCGGGTTGAGTCAAACGATGATTTTAATGAACACACGCGTGGGAGATGGACACTGATGCAGACAGCCTCAAAATCTCAAAATGGTGGAGCATTGCTCAAACTTTTATAGCCCCTGGTGCCTCCACCTTATCATAAAAAGCCTAAACATTTACATGCCTTCTCTCACACAGCGCCTAAGCTACGACCTTGGCTCCCTGCTTATCTGCTCCTGCTGAGATGGGGCAGAAAACTCCAGCATATTCTGTTCTCTTCTAATCAGACAAATAAGACAGTAACTCTCTGTGCACAGTATTTCTTATAACTCAGCAGTATAATGCATCATAAAGCAATGTCATTCATTCACAACAAGTCAGCAGTTTAATGTAATGCAAATCAGTTTAACTAATGCAATAGTTATCAGCTTCTTCTAATTCAGGAGGAAAATGCAAACGAAACTACATAATAATTCACAATCTTTAATTCGGGGTATAACATGGCATAAAATAACACTACAATCCAACAATGTATATAAGTTTAGGTTCGTTATTTATAGTTGGTTTTCACAGCTTTGTGTATGTATGTGTAATGTGTATATATAGACACGTACGTGTGTGTGTGTGTGTGTGTGTGTGTGTGTGTGAGAGAGAGAGATTTACATTGCTGTGCTTGAGAGCCACCATCTTCTACCGGAACCAAATTCCCTGTATGTGTCTGCACATATACTTGGCCAATAAACACGAATCTGATTCTGATTCTGATTCTGCATTAAGCTGGGCAAACACTGTGCGATTTATTTTCAGTCGCGTTATTCAGCTCCTGCTCAATCTGTACAATTAAATCTCAGGGGTTAGAAGTTCATAGGTCACGATGCAGGGTCTCACACTACACGGCCTGATGTTCTGATGCAACCTGAGTGCTCAAACTGTGCGTCCATAACATGAAGGTTATCATACAAAATCTGTCTCTCGCTCTCCCTCTTTGTGTCTTTCACTCACTTACACAGACACCACCACCGTCAACTTTGCTAAATTACTAATGTAAAACATTGACCAGGCAGCTGTAATTGAGCAGCAATGTCCATCCAACTCTTTTCATGGTTGTTGTAGTCGTGATAATTTTGTGAGGCCACATTGAAAGGCCTCAGATACGGAAGCGTAGAGTTACCACCCAGGCAAAAGAAAAATAGAGCTATATCACGTTATAACATGAAAAGTATATTATTATTGTTCTAACAATATACCTTTCACGTTTGAACAATATAATATCACGTTATTACAATATACATAATTATCACATTCGTACAATATAAATATTATATTGCACAAACATGAAAAGCATATTGTCAGAACAATAAACTTTTAAGGTTATAACGTGATATGGTTCTATTTTTCTTTTGCCCCGGTGGCAGCTCTACGCTTATGTACTCAGATGGGCTTGCCTCATCCTACAAGTTATGCCTCCATCTCTTGTGTCCAGATCACACGCTGCACTGCCGTGCTGCTCCACCTTTTCTCTTTCATTTCTGTGTTTGTGCGTGCGCAGTGTGAGAGGCTGCGTTGAGAGGCGGCAGGATTTCAAACATGTTTGATTATCATGCAACCATACGATTGATGATTGGGAGCTGGTCGTGAGGTGTTAACTGCTTTTCGTTACCCCATGTATACTACATGATGCACACACGATTAAGGCAAAACATGGGCCGATCCCCAAAACGGTTGCGCGACTGAAAAATTGGCTCAAAATGGGCCACAAATCGCACAGTGTATGCCCAGCTTTTGGAGGCTAGCGCCAAACAAATATCCGCAGCTTGGCAGTGTATACAGCACTATAATGACCAGACCTAATTCTTTTGAAAACCATACATCTTTCCACGGGTCTCAACCTCATCAGACATCACCTAGACAGAGAGCTGGATGAGGCCAGCACAAATGGCAGCCTAACCGACTAAGATGATGGATCCATGGGGTCAGGAAAGCCAGAAGCAGGGGAGCTGGAGAGGTACCTTTCATGTCCATTCACTGCAGGTGTGGATCTATTGCATGGCATTCCTCACATCAAGAAGCTGTTGATCAAAATCAATGCAGCTCTTCCTGCATCTGGAGCTTGTGAAGGACTTCTTAGTCATGCAGGATTCCTGTTCACTGCTAAACAGTTACAGCTTCACAGAAAGAACCTTGAGAGCAAACTGCTGCTGAAGCTTAACCATCATCTCACTGAGTGAAGAAATGGCACATTTTTGCTAAATATGCAGAAATAAATGCACACCCATACAATTTATGGTAAACTGAGCTGCCTTGTATTAACATATGTTGAAGATGCCTCGTTCTGTTTTCTCTGAGGCTGCTGTGCCATTTGGAGCAGAAATGAATATAAAGTTTACAGCATATCTTGTCACTGGAAATTGTTTGCACTGTTTATATATTTATATTATTTACTGTAGGTATTGGTGAAAAAAGCTTTATGTTGTGAAAAACTGAAATCTGGAAATTAGAGTTGTTGTGCCTTATTTTGTTGATGTTTTTACATATATTTCTTTTGAAAATACTATACTTTGTATATTTATTTATTTTTGTTTTTCTGATAGCATTTATTTAAAAAATAAATCGGACATTTTAAACAGTTACTGGCTACTTGAGTAGTCTTTTCACCAAGTACTTTTTTACTCTTACTTGAGTAACTTTTTTGACGACTACTTTTAACTTTTACTTGAGTAATAATATTTTAAAGTAATGCTACTCTTACTCAAGTACAATTTTTGGGTACTCGACCCACCTCTGGTTGCAGGTTATTGTTAAATTTTCCACAACTACTCGTAATAACACAAACACTAAATCCTCCTTCTCTTGTGCTGTTGTGTAGCAGTGTATACACCTGAGACTGTCACCTGTCTGTCTGTCCTGCACTCTCTCTATTTATCTTTCTCTCTGATTGTGTAATAAAAGTATGAACATGTATTTATAAGTTACACTTGTGTTTGAATCCTGATGCTTATGACACATTTGATTTCCATTTTTGACAACTGCAAGTGTCCAGAGTGAGGACAGACTGAGGGACCCACTGCTATACATCATCTGTGAGGCTTTGCACCCCTGATGATCCACCAGGACAAACTCAGCAGTGTGTGAGGAAGAGGAGGTGGAAGAGCCAGCAGCAGCTGACAGATGGAGAGAATAGACAGACTGTTCCCTGTTTGTGAAGGACTGCTAGAAAAGTTTAACATAACTAATCGCCTGTCCTGAATCAGTCTTATTAGGTAATGTTCACAGTAAGTTATCTTTCTTGTAGAATTGTGCTCCAAATAAAGAACTTTGTGTTGACAAGATTGTTAGTTAATCATTTACAAATCAATATTTGAAATAATCAGTCAAGAACAAGCCAAGTCTCCTCCTGTGATAAACCTCCACATGTATCACTGAAAACAGTTTATGTACTTTGAATCTGAAATCATGGGTCAAACTACTTGTTGTGAGACCATTTCTTTATTTTTCACACCAAACTATTTAATAAAAAAACAAAACAACCTTTACACAGAGTTAAGCAAACATAACTAATGCTTTAACATTATCAGGATTTCATAATACAAACTTCAAATCAATAGGAAAACAGCTGCAGAACACATGGATCGAAATGAATTCATTAAAAAAAAACAAAAAAACATATGGACTTCATGTAGACTTCAAGCATACAGTAAATACACCAAAGTAACAGGAGGAGCCAAAAATAGGGGTTTATTAAAATTTTTGAACTTTTAACATTTCTTCGCTGCCAATGTGCTCTTTGCGTAATTGAATCAAGGTTACACTGACTCACTGACTCCATCTTCTGATACAAACTGGTATTACATGGACCTACAGGCCAAAACCAGTTAGCGGGAGTTTATTTTATTCTGGACATAAAGTCACAGCACAGTGTTGTTTCAAAGCTGGTGGACAGATTTAGTTCATTTTGGAAGTTTTACGAGCAACTGCTGTGTAATTATTTGCAGTTTTGGGAATAAATGATTTAAGAGAAGATTTTACCACAGCAAAAGATTAAATATGAATGAAGGATTGAAATTTAACTGAGATAACACATAAAATGAATACATTAAAAAAAGAAGTTAAATTTAGGAAAAACTAAGAAAGCTGAAATAAAAGAAATTGATATACATATCTGATATGATACCAAACTGATAGATTAAAAGTTTGGTAGAAAAAAAGACATTCCTATAACTTTAATAATACAGTAACAAATACAACTACTAAACACTACTGTGTCCTAAGGGAACAAAGATTAAAATGTAACAGGGATAACATTTTAGAGAATTAAAATCCCTCAAAGGAAAAAACATAAACTTGATATAAACATATATCTCATGTATATCTCATGCACATATCTTTCTTTCTACATAGCACTTTAATTCTTATTGTCTGCACTGAAGCACCGCAGCAATTTCCTAATGTTGTAAACCTCAACATCTGGCAATAAACCCATTCTGATTCTGATTCTGAAATATCTATTAGGGGTGCAACGATACTCGTATCGACATTGAACCGTTCGATAAAGTGCTTTCAGTTCGGTACGCATATGTATTGAACAATACAAAATTTTTAATTTATTTTATCAACTTTTCTTCTGACAATGCTGTCTGTGCTGAGAGCTCAGTGGATCTGTGTTCGACTACTCCGCCTAGGCTGCACTGTCGAGCGCAGATCCACTGAGCGCAGCGCAAGCTAGCAAGACAGAAGCTAAGCTCGTTGCAACTTGGCAAATTGAACCTCCCCCACCCTCATTCAGATCTGGCCTTTGGAACTATTTTGGTCTTCATGTGAATATGACCCTGAAGGTAAGCTGTCATGGACAAAAGTAAAACAATATGTCGAATGTGCCACGCAATGCTCAATTACATGGGTGGGAACTACTGCGTTAGTGCAGTTTGCTCGTTAACGTGTTGATGCCGCCCAGCTGAAGAACGGGGCGATCTGCTTTGCCGTGTTGGGGCGTTAACGTCATTTCAGATTAACTCTGACAGCACTAGTGGGTACACAACGAATATTACTGCACATTTACACCGACATCATCCTAGTGCAAAGACAAGTGGAAGCACACAAAAACAAGCACGCATGCTACAAACTTTACCCGAGTCATTTAGACAGCCGTTAGCACATGATTCTTCTTATGGGGACCTGATATGTTTAATATGTTGCTGAGAAAATAGCCCAGAAGAAGCGTATAGTATAGCTTTTATTTCGGAAAGAGCCATTTCTCTGTAATAAACTCTCTTTTCCAAAGATGAGTTATTTCTCGATCTGATTTATTTATTTTTTTATTACTTTGTTGTTTCAGCAACATTAAATTTACAAACTGTACTTTTGAGTTTAAATATATATTTACAATTTTAATAAATGACAAATTAAAAAAGCACAAACATTTTTTTGTATTGAAAAAATATCGAACCGTGACACCAAAGTATCGAACCGAATCAAACTGTGAATTTTGTGTATCGTTGCACCCCTAATGTCTATACATGCAGCTTCCTAAATGTAACATTCAGGATTATTCACTGCAGGTCCAGAAATCAGAGCTACCTCATCAGATCCAAGTGTGACATCAGCTGACACTCTTTACAGGAGATTCCATCTGAACCCTGTGGAGCCTGATCTCAAGGTTTTTAAGTCTGACCCTGAAACCAGAAGAGGATCTTTCTCTCTCTTCAGATTCATTGTGATCCAGTGATTTCAGTCCTGCATGATCAGGCTGATGTTTGCACAGAGCAGATAATGAAGTGAATGTTTTTGCACATTGGTAACAGTGAAACAGTTTATTTACAGCTTGGGATCGTTTGTGTTCGGTGTATGAACTGAGATTCCTGAAACTCTTGTCACACTGGTCACAGCTTAAGTTCACTTCCATGTGTGTACGTTCATGTTTGTTACGATGACCTGATTGTGAGAAGCTTTTGTCAGTGTCTGCACTTGTATGGTGTCTCTCCTGTGTGGATTCCCTTATGCTTGTTCTTTAAGCTCTCGTGCAGTGGTGAAGGATGACTCACACTGGTCACAGTGCTTTTTGACCCCACTGTGGAAGAGTTCATGGATTTTAATGTACTTGGTGTGTGGAAGCCTCTCCCACATTCTTTGCAGTAGTTCATTTTGTCTCCAGTGTGTCTACGTTGATGTGGTTTTAGGTCCCGTTGATGATTGGAAGTTTTTCCACAAAGGTCACAGAGAAACTCTTTCCCACCACAGAGGTGGGAAAGAAAACAGTTTCCACTTCTAAACAAAGACATTGTAAGTCAGAGAATTCCTTCAACAATTTTATCCTGAACGTTGCCGGGAATAAAAAGCATCTCTGCCAACGTCCAATTACATTTTACTGTTTACATTATAACACTCAGCTTACTGGGCAAAAATTATTCTTCAATTTTCCAAACAGTTCATTCAGTATAATTCCAGAAGTTTACTGATCAGATTTGTTCCAAACACTCAGGTTACAATTACAATTACAAGATAAAAACTAAATACATCCTCACGGTAACTGCACTTGTAGAGTTAGTTTCTGGTGTGGATCTGTTGGTGGCTTTTCAGGTGATGTGGAGATTTAAAAGTCTTCTCACAAAGGTCACATTTATAAGGTCTCTCCTCGGTGTGACTAAACATGTGTCGTCGTAACTGTGCATCGGTTGCAAACAGTTTCCCACACTGATCACAGCAGGAAACATCATTTCCAGTGTGAATCCGTAGGTGAATATTTCGGTAGTGCTTGTCAATGAAAGTTTTTTCACAAAAGTCACAGCTGTAAGGTTTAACTCCACTGTGGATGAGTCTATGTTTTTTTAAGTTTTGAGACACGTTAAAAGACTTTCCACACAAGTCACAGCTGTAAGGTTTAACTCCACTGTGGATGCGTTGGTGTATTTTTAAGTTTTGAGCCTTGGTAAAGGACTTTCCACAGAAGTCACAGCTGTAAGGTTTAACTCCACTGTGGATGAATTGGTGTGCTTTTAAGCCTCCAGCCTGGGTAAAAGACTTTCCACACAACTCACAGCTGTAAGGTTTAAATCCACTGTGGGTGACTTGGTGTATTTGTAAGCCTCCAGCCTTCGTAAAAGACTTTCCACACAAATCACAGCTGTAAGGTTTAAATCCACTGTGGATGAGTTGGTGTGTTTTTAAACTTCCAGCCTGGGTAAAAGACTTTCCACACAAATCACAGCTGTAAGGTTTAACTCCACTGTGTATGAGTTGGTGTGTTTTTAAGCCTCCAGCCTGGGTAAATGAATTTCCACACAAATCACAGCTGTACGCTTTCACTCCACTGTGTATGAGTTGGTGTGTTTTTAAGCTTTGAACCTGGGTAAAAGAATTTCCACACAAATCACAGCTGTACGCTTTCACTCCACTGTGGATGACTTGGTGCTTTTTTAAGCTTTCAGCCAGGGTAAAAGACTTTCCACACAAGTCACAGCTGTAAGGTTTAACTCCACTGTGGATGAGTTGGTGTGTTTTTAGGCTTTGAGCCCGGGTAAAATTCTTCCCACACTCATCACAGCTGTATGTTTTCTCTCCCTTTCTTCTGTGAGGTTTGTCGGCCTCCTGAGAGCGCTGACTTCTTGCTCCATGTTGGTCCTGCAGTGACAGAGATACAAACAGAGGCAGTGAGTGAAATGCAGTCGTGGAACAAACTGAAACTCCCTCCATTAGTGGAGTCAAACATCTCCAAAAACACTTCGTAGGTGTGTTACCATCGCCTTCTGGTGATATTATTACATAACAATGATGCGCTACAATCAGAGTTGTAATTAAAATTACATATTGAAGAAATACTGATCAGTGGAGAAAATATTTTACTCATAAAAAATTGTGAGTTTAACTGATAATATGGTTTCAATGTGTGTAGATAGAATATAGTCTTTGTATTTTCTTGTAACTTCTGGGGTTTTCGATTTTGAATATCGATTATGTACATATGGATGAGCCAAGGGTGGAAAAGATAAAGCTGCTGTTAAGAGCTTTTTAAAAAATAACCAGCTGTGCACACAGCTTCAAAAAGTAACTGTGATATTTTTCTCACCTTTTGTGTTGAAGACATTGTTTCCTCTGTAGTGGCTGAGCTGAGTCCAAATGGCTGAAATTTTCCTCTGTTGCTCCACCAGACTCTTCTCCTGTTACTCAGCTAGGACACAAAACGTATATATCAGGGCTCTAGACTAACTTTTTTATTATTAGGAATTAATAGGCAAGTTGTATTTTTGAGAAATAATTTTATTATTGAACAACAACCATGTTCTCAATGAACCCAAAAAACTCATTAATATCAAAGCTGAATGTTTTTTAAGCAGTTTTTAGTTTGCTTTTAGTTTTAGCTATTTTAGGGGGATATCTGTGTGTGCAGGTGACTATTACTGTGCATAATTCAAGTCAAGTCAAGTCAAGTCAACTTTAATTGTCAATTCTGCCACATGTACAGGACATACAGAGAATAGAAATTGCGTTTCTCTCAAACCCTAGTGATTAGAAAAATGCAAATAAAATAATTAAAAAGTAAAGTTTAAATAAATACAATACAATTTTACGTATAACAAAAAAAGCTATGCAATATACAATATACAATATACAATATTCAAGTAAGGAGGCATAGTGGTGCAAAATAGGCAAATAGTGCAAATGGAGATTTAGTAGTATATGGTAAGAGATAGTGTAACAACAGAGTCTTATGAGGTAATGGCAGTCCAATGCTCCACAAAGTGACTGGAGCAGGCCAGTGAGTGCGTCAGAGAGTGAGTGTGTGTGACAGAGTTCAGTGAGACCGTGGTGGAGAAGAGGGGAGAGGGGGGCAGAATCGGGAGGGAGTTAAGCTTCCTGACAGCCTGATGGATGAAGCTGTCCTTCAGTCTGCTGGTCCTGGCCTGGAGACTCCGCAGTCTCCTCCCTGACGGCAGCAGCTTGAAGAAGCTTTGCATTGGGTGCGTGGGATCAGCCGCTATGCAAAGGGCTTTTTTAGTGAGACGGGTGCTGTAAATGTCCTGGAGGGAGGGGAGAGAGACACCAATGATCCTCTCTGCAGCCCTCACTATGCGTTGGAGGGTTCTATGACAGGACGCATTGCAGGCTCCAAACCACACAGTGATGCAGCTCGACAGGATGCTCTCGATGGTGCCTCTGTAGAAAGTGTACATGATGGGGGCTGGTGCTCCTGCTCTTCTTAGTTTGCGGAGAAAGAAGAGACGCTGCTGTGATTTCTTGGCCAGTGCTGTGGTGTTGTTCGTTAGTTATTAGGCAACTTAACAAAAAACAAATATATACCCATTTTAATTATTTATTTTTACCAGTGACACCAATATAACATCTCCACATTCACAAATATACATTCCTGACATTCAAAAACAAAACAAAAACAAATCAGCGACCAATATAGCCACCTTTCTTTGCAATGACACTCAAAAGCCTGCCATCCATGGATTCTGTCAGTGTTTTGATCTGTTCACCATCAACATTGCGTGCAGCAGCAACCACAGCCTCCCAGACACTGTTCAGAGAGGTGTACTGTTTTCCCTCCTTGTAAATCTCATATTTGATGATGGACCACAGGTTCTCAATGGGGTTCAGATCAGGTGAACAAGGAGGCCATGTCATTAGTTTTTCTTCTTTTATACCCTTTCTTGCCAGCCACGCTGTGGAGTACTTGGACGCGTGTGATGGAGCATTGTCCTGCATGAAAATCATGTTTTTCTTGAAGGATGCAGACTTCTTCCTGTACCACTGCTTGAAGAAGGTGTCTTCCAGAAACTGGCAGTAGGACTGGGAGTTGAGCTTGACTCCATCCTCAACCCGAAAAGGCCCCACAAGCTCATCTTTGATGATACTAGGCCAAACCAGTACTCCACCTCCACCTTGCTGTAGTCTGAGTCGGACTGGAGCTCTCTGCCCTTTACCAATCCAGCCACGGGCCCATCCATCTGGCCCATCAAGACTCACTCTCATTTCATCAGTCCATAAAACCTTAGAAAAATCAGTCTTGAGATATTTCTTGGCCCAGTCTTGATGTTTCAGCTTGTGTGTCTTGTTCAGTGGTGGTCGTCTTTCAGCCTTTCTTACCTTGGTCATGTCTCTGAGTATTGCACACCTTGTGCTTTTGGGCACTCCAGTGATGTTGCAGCTCTGAAATATGGCCAAACTGGTGGCAAGTGGCATCTTGGCAGCTGCACGCTTGACTTTTCTCAGTTCATGGGCAGTTATTTTGCGCCTTGGTTTTTCCACACGCTTCTTGTGACCCTGTTGACTATTTTGAATGAAACGCTTGATTGTTCGATGATCACGCTTCAGAAGCTTTGCAATTTTGAGACTGCTGCATCCCTCTGCAAGATATCTCACTATTTTTGACTTTTCTGAGCCTGTCAAGTCCTTCTTTTGACCCATTTTGCCAAAGGAAAGGACGTTGCCTAATAATTATGCACACCTGATATAGGGTGTTAATGTCATTAGACCACACCCCTTCTCACTACAGAGATGCACATCACCTAATATGCTTAATTGGTAGTAGGCTTTCGAGCCTATACAGCTTGGAGTAAGACAACATGCATGAAGAGGATGATGTGGACAAAATACTCATTTGCCTAATAATTCTGCACTCCCTGTAATGTGTTTTCTGTATACACTGTGCTTTTTCAGCATTCAAAGATTGATGGCACCGTGTCAGAGCACTGGCTATGAATTTCAGACGGATCAGGCCTTAACTTAACAAAAGGTTATCAATAATTCTTTTAATCTTTTCTTATTAACCAGAGCTACATCCACTTCTGTCAGGCCTAGGCTACTCACTAGGGCTGGGTATCATCACTGATTTCTACAATCCATTCGATTCCGGTTCTCAAAGTCCTGATTCGATTCAACTTAGCCTCAGACAGTCAGAAATATTATAATTCTGATCATTTATCAGTACTGACACATGTGAGACTTCATCAGAATTGTGAACATCACAGCAGATGCCTTTGTGTGAAAGTAACTGAGAACAAAACACAGAAAAACATGAAGGAGACTGGCCTGACTTTTTATAGCAGATAACCTTAAAAACATTCTGCAATCTTATGAATAATTTTAAAAAGTTTAAATTTGTTCAGTATTTAACAGCAGAAAAATTAGGCTTTCTTGTCCGAGGTCATTTAAGTGAAAAAAAGTAAAGAAAAAGACTGGCTGACAGCGCTGTAAACAACGGTAGACTGGTGGGTGATAAGCGAATGAATAATGCAGAAAACAGAGATTTGAGACGGGAAACTGTTCTTGAAGTACAGAGAGAGAGAGCGAGCTGTGCATGAAGTGTGATTTTTACCGTGGTGGAAAAAAAGAGGCAAAACTCATGACAACATTGATCATATGTCAAGCGCAGTTTGCTGCTTCTTTTGCTGCTGGCTTGGTGAATTTTGGTTGGAGAGAGACAAAACCTGCAGCTCAGAATCTGTGTGCAATCCGTGTACCTCATTTGCGGTGTGGTGGTTGTAGTTCATTTGCTGTGTGGTGGTTGTTGAAATAGTTCTGTGAGCTTTAACCTGAGAATCTGGTGTTTCTGGTAAAACACAGTTATATTTAAAAGTCAATTCAGGATTTAATGAATCGATATCACTTTATTCAAACTACTCACCTGCACTTTCAACTGGACCACGGCCAATCAGAGAGGTTCTGCCCCTGACTATCTCTGATTGGTTTATGCCACAATAGGGGAATAATGTGTGTCTGTTGTTGACCACACGGAGAGTTGCAGAGATTTTTTATTTATTTTTATTGTTTTTACCCGAACAGTTGGTCGCACCGGTGTAACCAAATATTTTTTTTAGTTGCACCACAAAGAAATTTGGTCACACTCTAGAGCCCTGTATATATATGTATTTTATCCCTGACAAAAAGAAGCAGAGCAGATAAACTACAGTCCTCAGTGACAACAATACCTGAAGCTTCAAGGTGAAACCTCAGTACCAACTACAAAAAGAAAGTCATCAGGTGTATTCAAGAACTTGAAAGGGAAGAAGCCACTGACTGCCCTGCACATCACCGCCTTTACCCAGGGAATGCTACGCCCTGTATATATGGACTTCCATAGTTCCACAAAGGAGTCCCGCTCAGACTCATTGGTAGCAATATAAACTCAGCCACCTACAACATTTCCAAGCACCTCATTACCATCCTAATGAGGTTTTTTAAAAAAACATTTCAAAAATCACTTTGTTAATGTGGAATTCAAAAATGACTTTACAAATGCAGAATTTATTCTACAATTCATTATCTAAGCACAAAATTCTGTTTTTGGAAGTGTGTGGCTATTGTATTCCTGCCTTTTAGGGGGAGCAAAAATCAGATAGGAAGTGGCACACATCATGAGGGGGTACCTGTTAACAACACACAGTGTGGTTGGCTGGGTCAACTTGCATGAATTTAGTTGTGCCTGACTAAGATAGAGATTTTCTTTTTTAGATGTTTCTGAATCAAGAAAGTGTAGAAAACAGTTTTGTTTGGGTAAAAAAAAGGGGGGGGGGGTAATTAAAATTACATACATGAGCACAAAACGTATTAATCCTACTAACACATACACACACATGCAATGAAGCTCATGAAGACCAGATGATTTTAAGCATGTTTTTCTAAATTTAATCATCTTGCTCGGTTCACTTAGTGCAGGGGTCTCAAACTCAAATGAGCCATGGTCCACTTCTAGCTTAATTGGAGGGCCACTTTAGTGTCCAAGTAGTACAACAAACAAACAAACACGAAAACACCCACAAAATGTACAACCCATTCCTAAAATGTAGTGTTTTGTTTGTTTTATTTATTTCCAAATATTGTGTAACAAGAAAATTGCAAACATGAGCACAATTTTTTTCTCACTCTTAACTATCTGAAGCCTTTAAGTTTCATTTGTCATATGCAAGTTAGCACAGGAACTTGAAAGGGAAGAAGCCACTGACTCACAGGGTAGGGCTGGGCGATATGGCCTAAAATTCAAATCGTGATATAATTTGAAGCATGTGCGGTAACGATATATATCACGATATATTCTTTTCTTCTTTATAACGTATTTTCCACACTTTAAGGCACACTTAAAATCCTTTAATTTTCTCAAAAATCGAGAGTGTGCCTTATGTATGAATTCTTGTTGTGCTTACTGACCTCGAACCGATTTTGGCTGCAGAAATCTGTTAAAAATGTTTTAGTACAACTTTGGTAAGCCCCACCGCTTGATGGATTGTCAGAGCATTATGGCTGCCGTAGTGAGGAGCTTCGCAGAGTAATCTGGGTCCAAAACTCCGTCCAATTTAGGTCCCAAAGTCAAACGAACACTAAGAGTTAAAAACAGTCTAAATTATTTCATCTTTAATTAAATCATCAGCGTTGCTGCTTTATCGAGTGTAACATCTCTGAATCCATGAAAACAAAATTTATTAAATTTAACGGAGTTAGAAGTTAACAGGAAGTTAGCTCGCTAGTTTCCACCTAAACATGACATACCATGTTCTGACTGAGAGATTTTTGTAACTAATTAAAACGTACAGCTCTGCTATCACTTCCAACATAAATGAAGACAGAAAACTAAACAGCAGTGGCGTATGTAGGGTTACTGAAGTTGGACTACCTGGTATATAATGTGCTACGTGATTGCTAGCGACACAGCTATGTTAGCATAACATTAGCACAGTGAAGCTGGAGGATGAACGCCAACTTTTTTTTCACTCGATAAAAGTTAACGTGACGGATTCTGGTGGTTAGGGACAAATGATATCACATAGCAGGATGCTGTACACGGGCCAAACTGCAGTCAGGAGAACAACTGAGATTATTCATCCGCAATATGAGGTTAGTTATTAATATACTGCAACAACATGGGAATAGAACAGCTGTGAGAGAATTCAACATTAATGAATCAATGTTATGGAAGTGGAGGAAGCGCAGTTTTTGGCTTTCCCCATATTTCAAAAGTGCTACGACTGTTGCCCGGCATAATTTGCAGACGATAATGGTTGTAGCTGCTGCGATGCTTTCGACCAAAACAAGCTCAGCTTGATGCCATCATCAACATGCGCTATCGCGATATAGTCAAAATCTCTATCGTTGGCCAAATTTATATCGTTTCTATCGTATATATCACCCACCCCTAGCACAGGGTCAACATTGTAATGAAATGTATTTGGCGAGCAGATGACAGTCACTCAGCAGTGCAGTACAGTAATTTCATTGAACTACCAAATAAACAACTCTTTCTGGCCAGACATGCGGCAGCACTTTTGCTACAATTTTGTTTGTATTTAACAAAATAAAACTGCAGGGATAAGCGTACACATTAGTTTTCAACTGTAAGTGAAAACTGTTTTCTTTCCAAAAAAATCTCTCAATGAACTAACACAGCCAATCCCTCAACATGTTTGCACTCTCTTGTTACCTCGGCCAGGTCTGCGGCTCCTAACTGTGGTAAGGAGATCTCGGGCTAATACGTTTGGTTCCGTGTCGGGCTCGTAGCCGGGAACTAACTTTATTGTCTGGGGCTGTGTTCCAATTATTAAGAGACTGCACGCTTGAAGCACGCATTTTCAGCCCTATTAATTCACAGTGACACGACGACGGCTGTCCCAATCTGAGGTGTATACCAAATGCGTACTCAAAATGAACCGTCGATTTTCCCCAAATATCAATATCGTGGTCCGGCGCACGCTTTGTGGTCCCATGCTTCCCGCAAATCATAGCGTGGCGGTGGGTGTGGATAATTTTGCCGCAAAATAGAGATTGAAAATGTGACGTCATTCAGGGGTAAAACCGCAAAGGATTCTGGGAATGAGTGGCAAGCGGTACTAGCGCAAGGAGGCTTTCACATGAAAACAGTCACACAGCGATAAAAATAAACACCAAAAATGGTAAGAAGCTGTTGTATTATTAACTGCAATAGCCGGTCGCATGACAGACACGAGAAGCCGACAAGTAAAGAGATCGGTTGTTATCGGATTACGTCGTGGAAGAGAAATTGTTTAAGCCATGTTTCCGAAGTAACAAAGAGCTGACGGATGGCCTTGATTGCAGACCAAATATAACGTTTCAGAACACTCCAGCTCACATGTTAGTCTGCTCCAAGCATTTCCACAAAGGTAAGTCTTCTGTTGTAGTTATTACGTAATTTATAATAACATAATTGTTGATGTAGGTTACAAATAAGTCTTATATTGATTTGAATTGAATTTGTTGCATTCTGCTGCTTTATGGGCTAATGTTTGTTGTGTTTTGTAGGAAAACCAGCCTACAAAATGCAGGAATGCGACCCAGGCTGGACACCCTCTATCAACCTGGGTCATACAGAGTTTAAAGCTGCTACCACAGCAAGATTTGATCAGTTAAGAGCAGTGTTGGGAATAACGCGTTATTAAGTAACGCGTTACAGTAACTACATTATTATTGTGGTAACGAGCACGGTAACTAGTTATTATGCCAAAATCAGGAACGCGTTAGTCGCTACTGGGATTTAGATAGGGTCGTTACTCGTTACTTTGTGTGGTGGCTATCGCGGAGCTTCCACAGATTCAGTAACATTAGCAAGTGGTGTAGGCCAGCAGGTGGATGAAGGAAAAGGGAGGCAAGAGGAGAGACCCGAAGCAGCCGCCGGTCCGAGTGTGAACTGAACTTCAGGTAAGAAGTTATGGCCTGCAGTCTCTCTGGGTCAGATATAAACCAAGTTTAGGTGGAGTTTATTTTCGTTGTGCTGACTTTTTCCGTACTGCGTGCTAGCTAGCATGACGGAGTTTCCATACAGCTGGGTGGGTGCTATGAAGTTAATGATGTTGCACTTTATTTTGTTCATAAGTTATTAGAGTTGCCAACCGTCCCATCTGGTATTCAGAGAAAATATTACGCGTTTCTTATTGAGGTGAAAAGGAACAGTTTGTCCTGTAATTCAGCTACAAAGACAAAGGCACAAAGCTGGAGTTATTCTGTGTCTTTGCTGCACAGCTGCCTCTCCTCTCATTCTCCCCCCTCCCTCTCCCGTTTCTACTTCAATCATGAAAACTGATCAGTGATCAGCTGATCGGCTCTCTTGTTTGTTTATTGCCCACTTTGCGCCGAAAGAGGAAACCAGAGGATATCGCGCTTGTGATGGCATGTCACACATGGTAAGCTCCACACCTCACCATCCGCTGTTCACTTTAGTTTAATTAACAGTCACTACTTTAAAATATTCTATTTATTGTTCAATATCGTTTCTTTATTAAATGTATTCATTTTTCCATCACACCTTCCAATGTTTATATGGCGTGCACACATATTAACCTTGCAAGGTCAAAGTTCTGTTTTATGTTATATTAATACATCTTTCTTTGTTTGAGTTACCTGGGGGTTGGTGTCTCCTCCTGTCTGGCAAAAGGTGTGGCAAAGGGCTGGGAGACCTGAAGTACTACTGACAGCCTAATTGGATTGCACCACATGCTTCATTGCCTGGGGGGTGTTTCACGTTTGTTTAAATGTTTTGTATTAGTTGGTTATATGGCAGCCATTTTGTTTTCCCCCGTGTGTGTCATTTGGTTTAGCTAAACCAGTATTTAAGTCCCCCTGTGTGTCATTTCAGCAGGTCAGTTTGTCATATGTTTGTTTGAGGTTCTGTTAATTATTATCTTGAGTTTAGTCTATTGAGTTGACCTCTTTTATTGGTCTGCCTGTTTAAGTTTTGGCTTTGTTAAATATATTTTCATATTTTTGGGTCAATAAAACCCATTTTTTGAATTAAAACCACCTGTGTCCTTTATGCTTTACTGCTTGGTCCCTGACAGCGCTAAACAACAGCAGCACGTTTAAGCTTGATCAGTTGTTGTTAGAATTTATTTAATATTAATTTTTAGTATCAGCTGATGTTGGCTGGAGCCACAGCTGCAAAAAAGCTGCTGGTCATGATATGGTTTGGTTATCTGGTGAGAGGGAAACATGAAGATGATACCAGGAGATGTCCTTACTGGATCATCAGAGCTGAGCAGGTGATGGAGAAACAGGTTTATCTTTTAGGTGACATGAATGAGTTGAAGGGAAATTATGAACTGTTTCTGAGAGACAAATAACACCAGTATCCTTTTTTAGGTAGCTGACAGGTGGTAACTGTGCAGGGGCGGGTCTAGCAAAGTGTTGCCAGGGGTCCATGTAGGGCATTAACAGGGAGAGGGGGGCACAAAGAAGTACAGAAATACTTTTCTTTCTTATTCTCATTTAAAATGTCTAGCTTTAAAAAAATAATTATCTGAATCTTACAACAAACGATTGATAGATTAATGCATATATACCATCAAAACAGTGTACATCACTGTCACAACAGTGTTTATTTTCATTCAAAGACTTTATGATTTTCCCTACAATGGTGGGCCAGTCTCTAGTCAAAATGCCCGGGCCAATTTTCTGTCCCAGTCCAGCTCTGTATGCAGCTCATGTGCAGTCTGGTGTTACCTACATCTTCCTATTCAGAAGGCAGAATTTCCAAGTTCTGAGTACAATCGAAAGCATCACGACTGCAGTTTTTGTGTTGGATGTAAAAGGCGCACATGACGCTGTGACGTAGGCTGGAATCATGGCAGCAGTCAATGACGGTCCAGGTGTGGGATTTCTCTCGTGGAAATATGCACATTATCTTTTCCTGTCTATTGGTAGGTGGCACAGTGCACTTGTGGCAAGTAAGCAAGCTAGAAGACTGGCAAAGTTATGGAAGCAACACATTAACAAGAGAATTTTGAGTAAAACCAAAGTTACTTTCCCTAGTAACTAGTTACTTTGAAAGTAACACATAACTTGAAGTAACTGAGTTACTTTTGAGAGAACTAACTAGTAATGTAACTAAGTTACTATTTTAAAGTAACTTACCCAACACTGGTTAAGAGACAGCGCAATATCAACACAGCCACGAAACATCCCGCATATATGTGCCCAAGTTTTGTATTGAATCAATCAAGTGATGAATAACTATTTTCCAGTATGTTGTTTTGATAGGTTTTTTTGGCATTGTTGATTCATTTTTTAACCAATGTAGCTAATAAAGCACAATGGAATACAATTTTGCCTCTTTCTTGTAAGATTCTATAATAGAATGAAATAATAATGGCAGTTATAAATAAAGACAATAAATTGAATGAATTATGAAACACTTATTTTATTTCTATTAGATCTGAAAATTTTGTGTAATACTACAACGTGAAATGACAAATAGATAAAGAAAAAAAATTAACAACAGCTGTGTATGAAGCGGTGTATGAAGAGTCAGATGTGGACAAGGCTTATGATAATTTTCTAGATATTTTTACTATGTGGTACAATAAACATTGTCCTATAAACGAACACATGACAAAGAAAAGAAAAAAAAAGATAAAAAGTCCTTGGCTCACAAAAGGAATTATTAATGCTTGCAAAAAGAAAAACAATCTGTATAAACAGTTTATCAAAGTAAAAACAAAAGAAGTGGAACAAAGATATAGAGCATATAGAAATAAATTGACTGATATTATAAGAACGAGCAAACAATTTTATTATAGAAGAAGATTATATGAAAATAAAAACAATATTAAAGGAACTTGGGATGTGTTAAACAACTTAATTAAACAAGGATCTTCTGGAACATCATATCCTGAATATTTTACTGATGCAAATGGTGAAAATCACAACATGAGTAATAGTGTCGATGGGTTCAATAAATTCTTCATAAATGTTGGCCCTGAACTAGCAGCGAACATCCCGTGTCATAAAAATGAAAATATCAGTAAAATCAAATCCCTTTTCACTGTTCCTCTCAGCTACAAATGAGCAAGAAGTAATAAATATCACATTAAAATGTAAAAGTAAGTCTTCAATGGATTATCATGACATAAATATGTCTGTAGTTAAACAGGTTATTCTGAATATTGCTAGTCCCTTAACATATATCTGTAATTTATCATTTCAGTCCAGTTGTTTTCCAAAAAAATGAAAATTGCGAAAGTAATACCACTATATAAAAGTAATGACAAACACAGTTTTACCAATTATAGGCGTATTTCTCTACTGCCTCAATTCTCAAAAATTCTAGAAAAACTTTTTAATTCAAGATTAGAAAAATTCCTTGAAAAACATCAAATAATAAATGTTGGTCAGTATGGTTTCAGAACGCAAAGAACCACTTCAATGGCGATAATTGAGGCAGTAGAAGAAATTACTAATGCACTGGATAAAAATAAATATGCAGTTGGTAAATTTGTTGATCTCAAAAAGGCCTTCGACACAATCAATCACTCAATTTTATTGGATAAATTGGAAAGATATGGTATTCGAGGGAAAGCTGGTAACTGGTTAAAAAGTTACCTAACGGGTCGGGAACAATATGTTAGCATAGGGCATTACCATTCAGAGAAACTTGGTATTACATGTGGTGTTCCCCAAGGGTCAGTGTTGGGACCAAAACTTTTCAATGTATACATAAATGATATTTTTGATGTTTCTCAAGTACTTATAAGCTCATACTGTTCGCAGATGACACCAACATATTTTTCAGTAGCGATGATTATACTGATCTTGTAATGACCGTAAACAGAGAGCTAAAATTAATTTTAAAAAAATGGATGGACATAAATAAAATATCATTAAATATAAATAAAACTAAAGCAATGTTTTTTGGTAATTTAAAATATAATATAGAATTACCAATTGTCATTGAAGGTGTACCAATTGATAATGTGAGTGAAAACAAATTTTTGGGAGTCGTAATTGACAATAAAATTTCATGGAAACCCCACGTCAGACACATAAAAACCAAAATTTCCAGAAGCCTCGCAGTTTTGAACAAAGTGAAACAATTCCTTGATAAAGATGCACTTCGTACTCTGTACTGTACCCTGGTTCTTCCATATCTTACATATTGTGTGGAAGTGTGGGGAAATATGTGGTGTGAAAATCTGGAACAGTCTGAGTTTACAATTGAAACAATGCAAAATATTCATAGATTTAAATTTCTCTACAAACAGTGGGTCTGCTCACAGTATACTCAATGATGGTTTTTAGTGTGCTCTGTAATGTCTTCTCTTACCATTGCTGGTATGGATTCCAAAAAATTTAAAAAAAAAGTGCGTATGTATGTACATATATGTATGTGTGTTTGTTACTTGTAGTTATTACCGCCTGTTACCTGTGGTAATGCAATTTATAATTTATATATTCAGTTATGAAGGCTCTAATTGTTGTTTGCGAGCTGCCGTTTAGATGCTTGTATGTGCCCGGGGCTGTTGATGGGTCTGTATGCAATGATAGGCGTAGCTGCGGGAAGTTTATTGTTTTTTTTGTTTTTTTGTTGATGAGTGAGAATAGGGGTGGGATTTAATAAGTTTTCTTCGTCCCACTCCTTTTTGAGGCAATTTTTGTTTTTTGTTTTGTGCATTTTATGTTCAATATAGGTATTTGTTGTGCCTGAAAATGAACAAATAAATGAAATGAATTAAATGAAATGAAATATTTTAATGATACAAGTTTGCATATGGTAGAATACTGCATGTAATCATTTGTGTTTAGAAGCATATAGTTGGTGACATATTGAAAGAATGTTTCAGACCCCCTAGGATGAGACATTCTAAGGTGTTCTAGCGTCCACCCCCACATCCTGGGAGCATGGGAAGAGGTCGTACCTTGTCTTATTGTTTTACAGTAGGATTAACGTAGCTATGTCAGTTTTAGTCTAAGTGCTTTTTTACATAAACAGGGAGTGCAGAATTATTAGGCAAGTTGTATTTTTGAGGAATAATTTTATTATTGAACAACAACCATGTTCTCAATGAACCCAAAAAACTCATTAATATCAAAGCTGAATGTTTTTGGAAGTAGTTTTTAGTTTGTTTTTAGTTTTAGCTATTTTAGGGGGATATCTGTGTGTGCAGGTGACTATTACTGTGCATAATTATTAGGCAACTTAACAAAAAACAAATATATACACATTTCAATTATTTAATTTAACCAGTGAAACCAATATAACATCTCCACATTCACAAATATACATTTCTGACATTCAAAAACAAAACAAAAACAAATCAGCGACCAATATAAACACCTTTCTTTGCAAGGACACTCAAAAGCCTGCCATCCATGGATTCTGTCAGTGTTTTGATCTGTTCACCATCAACATTGCGTGCAGCAGCAGACAGAAAGAAAGACGGACGCAACAAGATTGTCATCCCCTATGTAGCCAGTGTATCAGAAAAACTCAGGAGGGTTTTCTCCAAGCATGACATCCCGGTGCATTTCAGACCCAGCAACACGCTCAGACAAAAACTGGTTCACCCGAAAGACAAAACGCCAAAACACAAACTTAACAACGTGGTGTATGCTGTACAGTGCAGCGAGGAATGCCCAGACCTCTACATTGGAGAGACCAAACAGCCACTTCACAAGCGCATGGCACAACACAGAAGAGCCACCTCCACAGGACAAGACTCAGCTGTCCATCTGCATCTTAAGGATAAAGGACACTCTTTCGAGGATGCCAATGTTCACATTTTGGACAGAGAGGACAGATGGTTTGAAAGAGGAGTGAAAGAAGCCATTTATGTCCACTGTGAGCGACCATCTTTGAACAGAGGCGGTGGTTTACGACACCAACTTTCTGCCATTTATAATCCAGTTTTGAAATCCCTTCCCAGACGCCTTGGCGGCCACTCACATCCTGGGCCATCTGATCTCAGGAATTTGCATGATAAGGTGGGGCCAGGTTTCACAATGAACTCACCCGAAACTCTGGCTGATTGGGACCCACACCCAGTTTCACACCTTGGCTCAGGTGATTAGAGGATCATCAGGGGGTCCTTTTGTCCCTCTGTGGGGGATACTCCCACTAGGTTTATATCTGGGACTCTCCACCATTTGACCTTAGAACTGAAGAAGCTTCTCGGATGAGAGGTGAAACGTCTTCAAGTAACTTAAAGAAGTCCAGACGCATTTCTTTGCAAGCTCCTTTGACTACGATGACCTGGATGACTGAGAACCTTCACAGACAACGCATTCTGTACTGTACAGCAGCGGTGTCCAACCTTTTTTGCACCACGGACCAGTTTAATATCAGAAAATATTTTCACGGATGGGCCTTTAAGGTGTTGCGGATAAATACAACAAAATAAAATGATACAGACAAAGACAAAAACTGTGGTATTTTGTAAATATAATGAACGCAAATTCAGCTGTGTAATTGTGCAACTTTATTAGCATTGTTCTCCTGAAATGCACCAACAGCATCGAGAGTAACATCCTCCTCTCTGCTTCTTGACGCTCTCTAGTCACTATGGTAATGCGTAAATAGTTCTTTCAAAATAAGATACACAACTAGGGCTGGGCCATATTATACCGTTCACGGTAATACCGGTATAATGTTAGGCAACGATAGGAAAATGAAATATCGCGATAGAATGGGAGTAAAACGCGCATGCGCAGTGCCTTTGTTTTCATACGCACTGTACGCATTGTTGAGCGAAACAGATGAACCAGAATTGGTTTGTAAAAATGGTGCAACTTCAGTAATGTGGAACTGGTTTTGTGTTTGTCCGTCAGATACACGACAAAGCACATTTTTTTGCAGAACATGCAAGCGGCCGTCGTTATTGTCGTATTTGTCGGACTAAGATGCTCTTAAATCTGGGAGTAATCTGGGTCCTAAACTCCGTATGTTTCAGGTCAAACGAACACTGCAGCATCACTGAGTTAAAAACTGTCTCAATTCTTTCATCTTTAATAAAACGGTCAGCATTGCTGCTTTACCAGGTGTAACTATAAAGTTTAACTTCCAGGCATCCATGAAAAAAAATTTATTACATTTAACGGAGTCAGAAGTTAGCAGGAAGCTAGCAGAAGTTAGCTCGCTAGTTTCGCTAGTTACCTAAGCATGATATTGCATGTTCTGACTGAGAGATTTCTGAAAAAATTCAAACGTACAGCTCTGCTATCACTTCCAACATAAATGAAGACAGGAAACTAAACAGCAGTGACGTTTGCAGGGTTACTGAAGTTGGGCTAGCTGGTATATAAATGATGTGCTACGTAATCGCTAGCGACACAGCTATGTTAGCATAACATAAACAGTGAAGCTGGAGCACGAACACTAACACTTTTCCACTTATAAAAGTTAACGTGAAGGTTCCTGATGGTTAGAAACAAATGCAATCGCATGGCATGATGCTGTAAAAGGACCAAACTTCAGTCAGGAGAACAACTGAGATAATCCATCCACAATACGAGGTTAGTCATTAATATACTGCAACAACATGGGAATAGAGCAGCTGCCAGAGAATTCAACATTAATGAATCAATGGTACAGAAGTGGAGGAAGCAAGAAGAATGAGTTTAATAAAGTTTGATTTATCTGACTGCTTCGTTTCGCTTAATGTGCCTTATAATCCCGTGCACCTTATGGTCCGAAAAATCCGTACTGCACACTGCAGTTTAATGTTGCAAAGCACCTCTTTTTAACTTCAGTGGATATTATACATGGTTATGCTCAGGATATGTCAGCCCATTTCTACTGGAAATGCCTTTTGGTTAAACTTTCAGCAAGGAATTTGCATTTGCACTGTTACATTTTTATAAAGCTTTAATGTACATAAAAACCAGCTTCTTGTTTAAGTGAAAATAAATGGAAGGTTGTCTTTTTGCGCTAGTAATGTTGTGGAGTTGTATTTTGTCTTGCATCAATTATATCGTCAGTTATATCGTTATCGCAAATTTTCAAATACATATCGTGATAAATATTTTGGCCATATCGCCCTGCTCTATACACAACTACAACACGGGAAAAGACCCAGGGAACCAGACTTAACGATTAAAAACCCTGAAAACCATACACTTCACGCCCGAGCCTCAACTCTCGCGACCCGGTACCAAAGGAGCCCTGATGTTGCGGACCCCTGCTGTAGAGGAGACATGGCACTAGATTGATTGACAATGGTCTACAGCAATCAGAATGCACAACACAATGTGCTGTAAAATCCAGTTAATCTAAGCGCCAGTTAATCTGGAACACCAGTGTTACAGATCTACTGCCGTTTAGATCGACTGGCGTTGGTCGAACAGATGTGTGGCAGACTTGCGTTTCAGGAGCTGCTACCGACAAATCAGCAAAAAAAAAAAAAAAAAAAAAAAAAAAACACGCCAAATGTGTCATCTGTGACACTTGTGAGGTTATCTCAAACACACTCTGTCAGTCTTGATGCTGTTGAACAACACAATGTTTAAAAATGTGGCGACTTTACCTGCTAATATCCTCATGCGCGACACAATCACGAAAACAGCAAACAATTAACACCACGCCGATGTTGTCCACAGGACAGCAGGAGTAAACGAGCGGGAGACTCTTGTCGTCGTAATCGTCCCCCTCGCACGTTTTATTTCTCCGGTTTCAGCGTTTTTGCTTCACAACTAAAGCGAGCAGTTTACTTTGTGCACTAATATGGACTCGAGTCAACCAGCGCCACCTCTGGCCAAGTGCCACAGCCTACAGCCAGAACAACTTGTGACACACATCTGCACCACGTTTGAATTCGTTTCTTGCACAACACATTTGATTGCCTATATTTCTCTGGAAATGAATATTTCCAGCCAATATAGGCAATCCTTCAACATGGCTGGAGAGTTGGTAGTTATATACAGTCTGTATAAGTGTGGTTAATCTAATGAACATTTGTAAGGAGATGGCAGTTACTGTGAATTCACAGCAGTTACACAGTGATTAGTACTAAACAGCCAGAAGAAGAAAGAAGAAGAAGAAGAAAGAAGTGTACTTTATTGGTCCCCGTGGGGAAAATCCCTCTCTGCATTTAACCCATTCACTCAGTGAAACAGTGGGCAGCCATTGGGCGCCCGGGGAGCAGTGTGTAGGGACGGTACCTTGCTCAGGGGTACCTCAGGGTAGCTGTTCAGGGGAATCGAACCCCCGACCTTCCGATCATGGGGCCGCCACTCTACCCACTGAGCTATCCCTGCCCTACAGTGAGGGTGAGTGGATATAAGAAAGTCAGTGACTCAGGTGTGTCGCTTGGTTTGTCATCTGTTTGTGAGACTGGAGGAGAAGTAGAAATCTTTTGTTTTAAATCTTAGTTAGGAAAGTTCCTGTTTTAAAACAAGCACTTTTTGTGAGAAATGCAAGAAGTACATCTACAGAAAGCACACAGTTACATTCTGTCCATCATGTCGACAAAACTGAAAATGTTGAACATTGAAAAACTGAGAACGTTGGGCAAGTTCAAAAGAAATGTGTTTGTAAGAACGAAAAACCAAATTGTTCCTAAAATAGTTATGGAAAGTCTAACTGTTGTATGTCTTTGTTCTACATGTTTATCTCATGGGAAATAAAGTTGCTATTGTTTCAGTGCAGTTTTTTGACAATTCTGAGTGGATTGACACAGTACAGGTCAAAATGACCCGCAACAAAATCAATGTCACTTTTTTGTTCTTCAACATAATACAAGGGTTAACCCTGGTACATCCAAATCTACCCACAAACATGTTGAAAGATGCAATCCCAGCAATGTGGATTGTCAACACTAAAAACAATCAGTAAGCAAAGACAACAGGGATCAATTTTCTCTGTTTATTTAGCACCCACAACATTTGTAGTTGCCTTCTGCACAAGGGAAGTCCACACACACTGTGTGGTACCACTTTACGCAGAAGGTGCAATCTGCAAGATTGAATGAGATTGTCAGAGTCATTGTCTGACTGTTTATTACTAATCACCTGCTGTACATTCACAGTAACTGTCATCTCCTTACAAATGTTTATTAGATTAACCACACTTATACAGACTGTATATAACAACCAGCTCTAAAATGTTTGTTCGCAGAGAAAAGACGCAGACAGACTGCGCTAACAGCATGTGATGTTACAAAACTAGTGAAATATTAGTGTCATTTTCAAAGGTTTATTTGCATGACGCACAAACAGACACAATTGAAAGGTACAAATGTGCATGAAACGAATTCAAACGTGCTGCAGATGTGTGTCACAGGTTGATCTGGCTGTAGGCTGTGGCACTTGGCCAGAGGTGGCGCTGGTTGACTCGAGTCCATGTTAATGCACACAAAGTAAACTGCTCGCTTTAGTTGTGAAGCAAAAACGCTGAAACCGGAGAAATAAACCGTGCGAGGGGAACGATAACGACGACAAGAGTCTCCCGATCGTTTACTCTTGCTGTCCTGTGAACAACATCGGCGTGGTGTTAATTGTTTGCTGTTTTCGCGATCGCGTCGCGCATGAGGATATCACCAGGTAAACTCGCCACATTTTAAACATTTTGTTGTTCAACAGCATCAAGACTGACGGAGTGTGTTTGAGATAACCTCACAAGTGTCACAGATGACACATTTGGCGTTTTTTTTGCTGGTTTGTCGGTAGGAGCTACTGAAACGCAAGACTGCCACACATCTGTTCAACCAACGCCAGTTGATCTAAACGCCAGTAGATCTGGAACACCGGGTCTAAAGTAGCCTGCGTTTAATATGGCTTTTGTGCTGTTAACATGTTTAATGTTATGTAGGAACACGGGCCGATTTTTTAGTTTGTGTTTTGTTAAGTCCTATTCTAAAGGCTGATTGCCCTCCCCCACGCTTGTACCTGTGGCTTTCTGTCCTGGGGGTGGGGGCTGGTTGTTCTCCTGCCCTGCACCCAATCCTTTTGTTCATATTCAAAGACTGTTTTTCTGTATGTATTCTTACCCCCTAAAAGCCATTATAATGTTGCAAGCAATCACAAACTCTACAGTCTAACTCCAGTGTATACCAAGCAATCTATTATCCTCAACAGAGCTAAACTCAACATAAACTGCACCCACATTAAAGTTAGCTCGGTGCTTACCTTTAGATGAGCCCACAAACCGAGAGAAACTTCGTGATGAAGCTGGAAGTTTTTCCAAACACAGGGAGCAGAGACCCACGTGATTCACGCTGATCTCAGCTACGATCCAGGAGACAAGGGTGTGCAGATCGATGCAGATATCGATCCAAACGTTGCTAGTGGTATATGTTCCTGTAAGTTCACTACTTTACTCCCGTTTCATGAAAAAGCAGCTCTCTCTGCTCGACTCCTCCGCCTCCTTTCTTCTTCTTCTGTGTGTTTAACGGCGGTTGGCAACCAACGTAAAGGAGCATTACCGCCTCCTACTGTTGGGTCAGACCAATGGCTGTATCCCAATTCAGGGTCTGCAGCCTTAAAGTACGCAGCCCCAACGATCCTCAAGGGCCGCGTACTTAAAGACCGCTAAGGCCGGAAGTCCGAGCCTTGTGAAATGGGACGGTCTAGGTTGCGCTGCCCAGGTTGCCTAGCAACCATGATACTAACAGCTGGAAACGTGTCATACAGCTTTGTTTGACAGAAATGAAGGAGAAAATATTTTGTTCATTTGTTTGTTTTTTTCTACATGAGCTTAGAGCTGGGCGATAGAATGATAACGATATGTATCGCGATATAACTTTTACTCGATAGAGAAATTAAGCTATCGCGATAGACCTCGCCGCTCTTGTCCTCTTAAAAAAAAAAAAAAAAGGTCAGCCAATCCAAATTAAGTAGCGCAGAGCCGAACCAATCACAGCCGCAGCGTCACGTCGCGTGACTTGTTACGTACAGCACAAGTGCCAAGCCGCACGTGCATTTGTTTGGGAAGCAGCCAGCGACCGTACCGCCCGGGTAATGGAGGAAATGAGTGTGCCGACTAGAAAAATCAACCGAGCTTGACTGAAGGTTACCGAAGAGAAAACAGATGATGGTTCCAATGCCGGAGAGATTGTCGAACGGAAGAGCCATAGAAGTTCCGTAGTGTGAAGGTATTTCGGCTATTTCAAGTCTGACAAAAAACAGAGTAGCGTGCACTGTAAATTGTGCCGAAAGCAAGTCTGGAAATACAATAAACTGGTGCATGCGTCACACTGTGCGCCACGTTATTGTTTCAGTGAAATGAATTTCTACAATACTGTTACTGTTAATTCTACTCTCTGCAGTGTTTAAATACAGACAGTTACTGTCCCTCCACACATACGACTCGGTTCTTCTTCTCTGCCCCAGCTTTGTTTACTTTTTCCCACCGAGGCTTCTAGACTTCTGATTGGCCAACATTTCTGCACGGTTAGGAATCTAGCGCCACCTGCTGCTTTGGCATGTTCATAGCATCGTTTTCCTTCATTTCTGCCTTTATGTGTGGACGGGATTATTTTTTAAAACGAAAATGGAAAATCTCCGTTTTCAAAAATACCCGTGTACGTGTGGACGTAGCCTCAGTCTCTGACTGGAAGCGCTAATTCGTCATTTGGCTTTTGTCAGACTAAAGTAACTGTTAAAACTGTTTGAAAAGCTCAGCTATACAACAAGGAGAGATTGAGAATTTCCTTTTAGTTCTCAGTTTATTTGATATTGACAAAAGTTAGTCAGTTTTGTCTGTTCTTCTGTAAAACAAACTAAGATTTATTTTTAGAATTAATATTTTGTTTCTAAGTGGAATTGACAGTTTAGTAGTCTGTTTCGTTTGTTCTATTTTGAAACGTAAACGCTTTAGCGGCTGCCTTTTGTGTAGTTTGCAATATTTGCCTTTATTTATCTGAAAAAGTCTCATGTTCCTTAAGTACATCTACCCTGTTGAACTTATTATGGGAAATAAATATTTAAATAAAAACAAGCTGCTGATTATTTCACATTTTACTTGTGAGCAACGGCACATTTAAATCTTAGAAATATAGTTATTTGGCTTATATCGTGATAGATATCGTTATCGCCTGAAATGAAAAAAAACATATCGTGATATGAAAAAATCTCATATCGCCCAGCTCTACATGAGCTTTGATCATTCTCTGTAGGATTAAGCTCAGCTATTGAACGGCGTATATTTTAAAGTAAAGGCTTTAAAACCAAGTACAAATGTCACTAATGTCAGATAACTTTGCCGACATGTGGCCAACAGTAATGTTTTAATGTTCTTTGTTAATAAACATTTGCACATAAATAAGTGACATAATATTCAGTACTTAAAGGTTCACTCTTCGGGCGCCCCTCATCCACCGTTTTTTTCGGCAAAAAATTATCCACACCCACCGCCGCGCTATGCATTCTGGGATATGTTGGGTCTTGAAGTCTACACCGCCACGTCCTTAAAATTCAGGGAAAGGAAGGACGCATTTGAGGGCCCCATTTCGAGCAGCCTTCGAATTGGGACAGCCTTCGTTGCGTCACGGTGACGTAATCGGCCTTAAAATGCGGCCTTCAAGGCTGCAGACCCTGAATTGGGATACAGCCAATGGTTGTGTCCCAATTAAGAGACTGCACACGGTCGATTTCCCCAAATATCAAGCGTGGTCCGGTGCACGCTTCGTGGTCCCATATATCTCACAATTCATAGCGTGGCGGTGGGTGTGGAGAATTGTGTCGCAAAATACGGCAGAAGGGAGCGGCCGAAGAGGTTTTTTTTTTTCCAAACTTTATTGAAATCATAAAGCGAACAGTCAGTCATTCCAGTTCAGTTTGTACAGTAGACATACAAGGCAAATAAGAGTAACAATATACAGTACAATGAAATAAGAAGGATAAATAAATAAAGGAGAAAAAAAGGGGGGGGGGGGGAATGTGACAGACAGTTGTGACAGGTCATTCGTTAAACATTACTGAATGAATTTCAATCAATGATAAACCTTTTTTATTGGAAGTTAATTTAAGAGAGTTTAAGTAATATTCAATTTCAATCAAAAACAAATTAAATGATGGGGTTGAGTTTTGAAATTTACATTTATCTATATGGCATTTCCCTAATAAGATGGAGCGGATGAAGAGTGAACTGTCAAAAGTACCGAATATGACGTCACTTATTTATGTGCGAATGTTTAATAATTAAAGTCAGTCATATATCCACCAACACAATATATATATATATATATATTTATATATATATATATATATATTTATATATATATATATATATATATATATATATATACCGGCAGATAGAGGAGGTGGCTGATATCCAGAAATCCTACCAGTGGCTGGACAAAGCTGGACTGAAAGACAGCACAGAGGCACTAATCATGGCAGCACAAGAACAAGCTCTGAGTACAAGATCCATAGAGGCTGGGGTCTATCACACCAGGCAAGACCCCAGGTGCAGGCTGTGTAAAGATGCCCCAGAGACAATCCAGCACATTACAGCAGGGTGCAAGATGCTAGCAGGCAAGGCATACATGGAACGCCATAACCAAGTGGCCGGCATAGTGTACAGGAACATCTGTGCCGAGTATAACCTGGAAGTCCCGAGGTCAAAATGGGAGATGCCCCCAAGGGTGGTGGAGAATGACCGAGCTAAGATCCTGTGGGACTTCCAGATACAGACGGACAAAATGGTGGTGGCTAACCAACCGGACATAGTGGTGGTAGACAAACAGAAGAAGACGGCCGTAGTGATCGATGTTGCGGTTCCGAATGACAGCAATATCAGGAAGAAGGAACACGAGAAGCTGGAGAAATACCAAGGGCTCAGAGAAGAGCTCGAGAGGATGTGGAGGGTGAAGGTAATGGTGGTCCCCGTGGTAATCGGAGCACTAGGTGCGGTGACTCCCAAGCTAGGCGAGTGGCTCCAGCAGATCCCGGGAATAACATCGGAGATCTCTGTCCAGAAGAGCGCAGTCCTGGGAACAGCTAAGATACTGCGCAGGACCCTCAAGCTCCCAGGCCTCTGGTAGAGGACCCGAGCTTGAAGGATAAACCGCCCGCAGGGGCGTGCTGGGTGTTTATATATATATATATATGTGTGTGTGTGTGTGTGTGTGTGTGTGTGTGTGTGTGTGTATATATATATATATATATATACACACACACACACACATATATAAGGTGGGACCAAACTATGACCCCCCACCCCCACTAGGTGATGGAGCTGATCAAAGGAGCCCAGAGCAATTGATCTGATGTGGTGGCAGAGGCTGTATCAAGACTAATGTAATCTAATAGATAATTTCTATATTGGTTAGAATTTTATTTTTCCAGTTCATGAGGACAGTTTTCTTGGCTATGCATAGGGCAGTGAAAACCATATGGGCTATATTCTTTTCTGAAGTGACATTATCTAAGCTGCCCAACAAACACACTAAGGGGGAAGTTGGAATGTTACATTTCAGACACTTTGATAAGTCTTCACATACCTCGCGCCAAAACTTCTGCACTGGTGGACAGAACCAAAGAGTGTGAATGTAATTGTCTGGTGTATTGCCTTGACAGTGTGAGCAGTTGTTGGAAGATGTAAAGCCCATCTTGAACATCCGATGACCTGTATAGTGCACTCTATGTAGTATTTTGTATTGTATTAATTGCAGACTGGGATTTTTAATCAATTTAAAGGTTTTTAAGCATACCTGAGACCAGAAGTTTTGGTCTAAACTGACTGATAAATCTGCGTCCCACTTTGCAATAGGAAGGGATATTGATTCATCTAATTTAGAAAGTGTTCTGTATATTTTAGATAATAATTTGGGGGATTTAAGAGTAAGGAATTGTGCCGCACTTGGTGGTGTTTGTAATTCAACTTGACTGAGGTTAAATTTCTTTTTTATTATGGATTTAATTTGTTGATATTCTAAAAATCTTTTCTTGTTGATCCCATATTGTGCAACTAGTCTGTCAAATGGGATAAATTCTGTTCCCTCTAATATATGTTCTAAGTATTTAATTCCTTTACAACTCCATTCTGGGAAATTAATCATATTATTGTTTTGTAATATGTCAGGGTTATTCCAGATAGGTGTACGTTTGCATGGGATTAGTGAAGACTCCGTTATTTTTAGAAACTCCCACCATGCTGTCAGAGAGAAGCTGATGTTGATACTTTTAAAGCATTCATGTCTTTTGATGTTTGAGCTAATAAATGGTAGGTCTGAAATCTCTAGATCCTTGCATAGTGCCTGTTCAACATCTAGCCAGGGCTCATCTAAGAAGGTATGTTTTGACCATTCTGAGATGAACTGAAGCCTGTTGGCTAAGAAGTATTGGTGAAAATTAGGCAGATCTAATCCTCCTCTACCCTTGGTTCTTTGTAGCGTTTTTAAGCTGATACGTGGGGGTTTATCTTTCCAAAGGAATTTGGAAAAATATGAATCCAGAGATCTGAACCAATCTTGTGATGGTTTGTTAGGGATCATCAAAAATAAGTAATTTATTTTTGGCAAGATCATCATTTTTATAGTGGCGACCCTTCCCATGAGTGATATGGGTAAAGATTTCCATCTAGTCAGATCGCCTTCTACTTTCTTTAGAAGTGGGATGTGGTTTAATTTAGTTAAGTCTGAAAGCTTAGGAGAAACATTAATACCTCAATATTTAATATTTCTGGATTGCAGTGGGGCAGAGGAAGAATTATGGAAGGAGCAGTTAATGGGGAGAACTGTAGATTTTGGCCAGTTAATTGAATAATCTGAAACTCTTGAAAACCAGTTTATTAGCGTAATTACCTCAGAGAGGTTGGTTTGTGTGTTTTGCAGAAAAAGCAACACATCATCCGCATAGAGACAGATTTTATGTTCTATGTTCTTACATTTTATGCCCTTAATTGTTGTAGCCTGTCTAAATGCTGCTGCTAGAGGTTCGATAAAAATTGCAAAAAGTGAAGGGGAGAGTGGGCATCCCTGCCTGGTGCCCCTCAGGAGACAGAAGCTGGAGGATGTCTGGTCATTTGTTCTGATACGAGCTGTTGGGGAATTGTATAATATTCTTATCCAGTTTATAAAAGAGTTTCCAAAACCAAATTTGTGTAAAGTTGCGAATAAAAATTTCCAGTTAACTCTGTCAAATGCTTTTTCTGCATCTAGAGATAATATTATGGTTTCGATGTTGACATTCCTGCTGTCAGCATGCCAATTGCACGCTCCCTCATTGCTTGTGGCATCTGTGGCATTTTGCTGTGAGACAAAACTGCACATTCCAGGGTGGCCTTTTGTTGTGGGCAGTCTGAGGTACACCTGTGCACTACTCATGATGTCAGATCAGCATCCTGATGTGGCACACCTGTGAGGTGGGATGGATTATCTCAATATAGCAGATGTGCCCACTACCACACATTTGGACTGATTTGTGACCACTGTTTGGGAGGGATGGTTATATTGTGTATCTGGAATGAATTTTAGGTCTCTACGTCCATCCCATGGGGAATGGGAGCAAAAACAAAAGTGTTGCGTTTATATTTTTGTTCAGTGTAGTTGTGTTTTCTTTATTTATTTTTAACTGGTTAGCTAGAAATCGACCTGATTTGTTACTGTGTTCAAAATTCTGCAAGCGAAGTCTTTGTATAAGGAATTGTGTTTTTTTATTAATAGTTTCATTTAATTCTAGTTTTGTCTTGCATATTTTGTTCAATGTTTCCTGATCTTGGTCGCACGCGTAGGCTTCTTCTAGTGATTTGATGTTTTTTTCTAATTCCTGAATATTTTTGTTTTCTTCTTTCTTTTTGTGTGATGAGAAAGAAATTATTTTACCTCTCATCACAGCTTTCCCTGCTTCCCATAGAACAGAAGCAGATATTCCGGGAGTGTCATTAAAGTCTAAATATGAAGTCCATTCCTTTTTAAAATATTTAATAAAGTCTTCATCTTTAAGCAGTGATGTATTAAATCTCCAGTTTTTACTTGGCGTAGTATTATTCTTGTGCATTAGTTTTAAAGATACAGGAGCATGATCGCTGACAGCTATAGGATGAATCTCAGTGTCTGAAATGTCACACAGCAGTGAGCTGCTGACCAGAAAATAATCCAGACGAGAGTAAGAGTGATGAACATGCGAGAAAAAAGTATATTCCTTACTGTTGGGTTGAAGGGAGCGCCATGCATCACGAAGGCCAAAGTCGCTCATATACTGTTTGATTATATTTGTGGATTGCCAATTGCGCTGAGTTCCTGTTGTGTTGAGCCTATCGATTTCTTCATTTAGTCCAAGGTTGAGGTCACCGCCAAGAATGAGTGTGCAATCGAGGTGTTCAGAGAGTGTACTAAAAAATCCGTGGAAGAATGAGGGTTCATCAACATTTGGACCATATATACTTACAATACATAGTTTTTTGTTCAATATTGATAGTTTAATAATTAGAAATCTACCCTCTGGATCTATAACTGTATCGAATACTGTAAAATTAACATTTTTATGTATTAAAATTGCTACTCCCCGTTGTCTAGAATTATAACAGGCTGCAAACACGTTAGGAAACTCAGGTGTTTTAAGTTCGTTTAAACCTGTGACAGGTCTGTGAGTTTCTTGTAATAAAACAACATCTGCCTGTAGTTTTTTAAGCTGGTTAAATATCTTTAACCTCTTTCCTCTGGTGCCAGCTCCATTTACATTCCATGTGACAAACCTCAGCGTGCCCATAATTGTGTGTGTATGTCTAATGATGTACGCTGGGTGTTTCGTTTAGACAGGTGGAGAGAATGTGGAAACATCACTTGTTTGTAAATAGAAAGAGAGAGAGGAAAAAAAGTGTGGTGAGAGGCTCCATAAGTCTGACTATGTGTGAATATTCACTAATATGAACAAGCGTGGCTTGCTTATGTGTCCTGCAAGTCTGTGCGTGCTGTGGAGCCTTTCTGGATGAAGCTACGTCGAACTGGGAACAGGACCTTGCGTCGTTCCAGGATCTCTTTGGGGAACTGGTCGTTCACGCTGAAGTCCGTTCCTTTCAGCTCTCTGCCGCGACTCTTCACCTGTTCCTTCTGTTTGAATTGACCGAATTTGGCCACAATAGGCCGTGGTCTCCCGGTCCACGACCGCACGCCTCCCAGGCGATGTACTCTATCGAAGTCGATGTTCTTTACGGTGTCCTCCGGTAGCTTCAGGTGGATTTTGATGAAGCTTTTCACCGTTGCCTCCGCGTCCTCTCCGGCAGATTCTGGAATACCAGAAAACACAAGATTATCTCTCATGCTACGGGCTTGTAGATCGATAACGGACTCTTTTATTTTTTTATTTTCAATGTTTAGCTGGGTCACGTTATCGGTGAGAGATTTGACCGACTCCCGTAGCGTGGTATTTTCAGCGGCAAGCGTTTCCACCTGCTGCTGGCTGAATTCCAGGGATTCTTTTAGAGATTTAAATTCCCGGTGTAAAATCTCCACCAGGGCCAGCCTCGCATCGAAACTGGACAATCGCTTGTCGATTGACTCCAGGATGTCTGCGATGTCTTTGCCGGCAGGCGATGTTGTACCGGGGGAGTCTGCCGGGCGACATCTCTTCGATGATGGCGTCTCAATTTTGGTCGGGGAGGATGTACTCTGGGCCTTCTTCATTACTAAATCTTGAAAACAGCGGTCGATGTAATCTTGGAGAGCGTCTAAACTCTCCCCGTTGTCCTCCAGGGTGTTAGAGATGATAGAACAGATGTTGTTAGTTATATGACAATTGATTAGTATATTTGGTAATACTGAAGCTTGAAAAACCTTTGTTAAACTCTATGCTACCATTTGCTTTTTTTTTTTTTTATTCCGCCAATTCTGCGGCGTTCTGCGTCTACAACAAGCGACCCATGTTGTAGGTGACCTACAACATGGGTCGCTTACCTTACTCGTCACTTCCGTCACTTACCGTCTCTCAAGCTTTCCAAAGTTCTACAAGTGCCTCCATCGCTTGTGTCCAGATCACACGCTGCACTGCACGTGCTGCTCCGTCTTTTTCACCGACGTTTATGTGTTTGCGCGTGCGCAATGTGAGCAGCTGCAGTGACACCCTCACGACGGTCGTGAGGATCTCAAACCTCCCAACCAAGTGATTGATGATCGGGAGCTGGTCGTGAGGTGTTAATCGCTTCTTGTTACCCCACGTATACTACAGGATGCATGAGGCACGATGAAGGCCAAAATTGGGCCGATCACCAAAACGGTCGCACAACTGAAAATGGGCCAAAAATCGCACAGAGTAAGCCCAGCTTTACGTTGCTTGAAGATGTTTCACCCGTCATCTGAGAAGCTTCTTCAGTTCTAGGGTCAAATGGTGGAGAGTCCTAGATTCAAGCTCTGTGAGGCCCTCCAGCGGAGACGAGGAGGTGCTAGCCGGGCTGACCAGAGCCCCCAGCGGAAACGAGGAATGGCTGGAGAGGTTCTCCTGAACCCCCAGCGGAAACGAGGAGCAGCTGGAGAGGTTCTCCTGAACCCCCAGCAGAAACGGATGCAGAGCCAGCAGGTGCGGGGACCTCTGGCCCAGCGGATGCTAACTGTAGCGGCACAGGGCACGCAGTCGGCTTAGGATGCAACGGCTGGGGCTGTGCAGGGCAAACAGTCTGTCCAAAGTGTGTCAGCACCATGCAGTCCCCAGCTGGCGGAGAAAGTTCACAAAAGCTTCCAGCTGAGGTGGGCAGTGTCTGAACGGGTTGCTGAGCAATGAACTGAGCTGATGACGGAGTTAATAACTGAGCTGATAACTGTGCTAGAGACTGACCTGAAGACAAAATAGGAAACCGGGCCGATAACTGGGCTAATGACTGTGCTATCGATTGAAGTGCAAGTTGTAGTTGTGGTTGTAGTGATGGTGGGACAGCAGGTAGTTGAACCGGTGACTGAACAGGTGACTGACTCTTGGCTGCTCTCCTCCGAGGAACAGGAACGGGTGCTGGGCCCGGCCGAACACCAGTCATCCCCACCCGAGAAACAGATACGGGTGTAGGGACAAGCTGGGCTCTGGCTGCCTTTACCCTGGGGGCCGGTGTAGGTGCAGGAGCTAACTGGGCCTCTGCAGCTCCCACCCGAGGAACTGAGATGGGTGTAGGAGTCGGCAGGGTCACAGTAGACCTCACCCGGGGAACCGGAACTGGCGCAGGCATAGGCTGGGCGTCCATCCTTACTTCCGGCGCCCCCCGTGTGCGGCAGCCTGTTACAGCAGCTCTGCTCATTCTGAGTTTCTTTCTTTCTTATCTTTTCTTCTCGTAATTTTTTATAACTAACGTATCAGTAATTAGACTCTGCAACCATGTTCTACCGTTTTGTGCTAGTTCTGGTCGTTTTTCTTAGTTTATTTCTACTTTTTTCACGCGTGTCTGGGGACCCAGAGCAGGGATCCTTTGTTTACAGTAAGGATCAGCTGTTAGCGCTGCGTCCCGCAGCGGTACTGCCGGCGGACAGACCCGACATTCCCAGCGAGCTGAGGAGGAAAAGACGGGGGTGTCGTGCTGGGAAGGAGCGCCGTCGCCCGAGAAGGAGACGTTATCGACCATCTCTTCCTTCTGTAATCATTGGAAACGTAAGATCTTTGCCCAATAAGATGGATGAGCTCACGTCGCTAACCTGGTCACAGAGGGAGTACCGGCAATGTAGCATCATGATGCTAACGGAGTCGTGGCTAACACAGCTAACTCCGGACACAAGCGTGACACTACCGGGATTTCAGATGCTGCGAGCGGACAGGACGAGAGAGAGCGGTAAGAGGAAAGGAGGGGGACTGGCAGTTTTTGTGAACGACAGATGGTGTAACCCTGGGCACATCACTGTGAAAGAACAACTCTGCAGCAGAGACATTGAGCTGTTAGCCGTTAGCATGCATCCGTACTATCTGCCCCGGGAATTCTCGCATGTTATCGCAATAACAGCGTATGTCCCCCCCCTCGGCCAACGCGGATGCAGCCTGTGACACTCTTCACTCAGTGGTCAGCAGACTGCAAACACAATCTCCGAGAGCCCTTCTCATAATATCAGGGGACTTCAATCATGCCTCTTTGGACTCCACACTGCCCACCTTCACCCAGTATGTGACCTGCTCAACCAGAGACAATAAAACACTGGACTTACTGTATGCCAATGCTGAAGAGGCATACAGTTCATCACCTCTCCCTCCACTGGGCAAATCTGACCACAACCTGGTGCACCTTGTCCCTGTGTATGAGCCCTTAGTGCCACCAGCCACCCGCACAGTGCAGAGATGGTCAGAGGAGAGCGAGGAGGCTCTTAAGGACTGTTTTGAGTCGACTGTGTGGGAGGTGATCTGTGACGACCATGGAGAGGACATCGACAGCCTTACTACATGCATTACTGACTATATTAATTTCTGTGTGGATAACACCGTACCTACCAGGACTGTACGGTGTTTCTCCAACAACAAACCTTGGATTACCCCAGAAATTAAAGTTGTCCTCAAGCAGAAGAGGAGGGCCTTCAAATCCAAAGACAAAGAGGAGTTGAAAAGGGTGCAGAGACAGTTGAGGGGACTGATAAGGAATGGGAAGGACAGCTACAGGCAAAAGATGGAGAACCAGCTTCAGCAAAACAACGTTGGTGAAGTCTGGAGAGGCCTCAGAACCATCTCAGGCCACAAACAGCAGAACTCTCTGCCTGGGAGGGATGTGAGGTGGGCAAATGAACTGAATCATTTCTTCAACAGATTTGATTCAACCATGAGACAGTCTACAACATCGGCTGCAGACTCACCCACCCCCACTGCTGCTGTTCCACCTCTGACACCTCAGACACTTCACACCTCCTCTATTCACCCTGCTCACTCCTCCCCACCCCCAACAACAGCATCCAATACACACTCAACACAAGGCTCCAGCCTGTCTCTCTCAACCACCCAGGTTAGGAGGGAACTGAGGAGGATTAATGGCAAGAAGGCAGCGGGCCCAGATGGCATCAGCTCGAGGGTCGTCAGGTCCTGCGCGGACCAACTGTGTGGGGTGATGGAGCACCTCTTCAACCTGAGCCTGAGGTTGGGAAGAGTCCCACAGCTCTGGAAAACCTCCTGTGTTGTACCAGTGCCAAAGACTTCACGCCCCAAGGACCTCAACAGCTACAGGCCGGTGGCTCTGACATCCCACCTGATGAAGACCCTGGAGCGGTTGGTCCTGGCTCAGCTTCGGCGCCTAACAAGCTCATCACTGGACCCACTTCAGTTTGCCTACCAGCCCGGCATTGGAGCGGATGATGCCGTCATTCACCTCCTACATCGTTCCCTCGCTCACCTGGAGACCGCTGGAAGCACTGTGAGAATCATGTTCTTTGATTTCTCCAGTGCCTTCAACACTATTCTTCCCTCGGTTCTGAAGGACAAGCTGGAGAACTCTGGAGTGGACCATCACCTCACTACCTGGATTTTGGACTACCTCACCGACCGACCACAGTATGTGAGGACTCAGGGCTGTGTGTCGGACAGGGTCGTCTGCAGTACGGGGGCCCCACAGGGAACGGTTCTGGCTCCGTTCCTCTTCACCATCTACACTGCAGACTTCTCCCACAATTCCACCCAGTGCTTCCTGCAGAAGTTCTCTGATGACTCTGCAATAGTCGGCCTCATCACTGATGGGGACGACAAGGAGTACAGAGGACTGACTCAAGACTTTGTGGACTGGTGCCAGCTGAACTACCTCCAGATCAACGCCAGTAAAACCAAGGAGCTGGTGGTAGACTTCCGCAGGCACAAGCATTCTCCACTGCAACCACTGAACATCCAGGGTATGGACATTGAGGCTGTGGACAGCTACAGGTACCTTGGTGTTCATCTGAACAACAGACTGGACTGGACTCATAACTCAGACGCCCTCTACAGGAAAGGGCAGAGCAGGTTGTACCTGCTGCAGAGACTCAGGTCGTTTGGGGTGGAGGGCCCACTCCTGAAGACCTTCTATGACTCTGTGGTGGCTTCTGCTATCTTTTATGGTGTGGTCTGCTGGGGCGGCAGCATCTCTGCTGGGGACAGGAAGAGACTGAACAGGGTGATCCGAAGGGCCAGCTCTGTTCTAGGATGCCCTCTGGACCCAGTGGAGGTGGTGAGTGACAGGAGAATGGCGGCTAAGCTGTCATCCCTGTTGGACAACGTCTCCCACCCCATGCAGCAGACTGTGACAGCACTGAGCAGCTCCTTCAGTGGGAGACTGCGGCACCCACGGTGTGGGACGGAGAGATTTCGCAGGTCTTTCCTCCCCACTGCTGTCAGACTCCACAACAAAGACTTTAACTGAACAAACACACACATCCACACATGTGCAATAACACTAAGTGCAATAATCCTTTCTGGCATCGTTGTATTTTTACTCAGTTGTATATAGCATTCGTATTCTATTTTTATCTTATTGTATATTTTTATTCTATTTTATTCTACTGTATATAGTATATTATTTTATTCTATTCTGTACAGCTGTGTACTGTATTTATTCTTATTGTATTCTAATTTTTGCGTCATAACTTTTGCACTGTCCACTTCCTGCTGTGACAAAACAAATTTCCCACGTGTGGGACTAATAAAGGTTATCTTATCTTATCTTATCTTATCTTATCTTATCTTATCTTATCTTATCTTATCTTATCTTATCTTATCTTATCAACCCCACCCGAGGGGCAGGTATGGGTGCCGGGACGAACGGCGCCTCTGCCAGGCTGGGGACAGAAGCAGGGACCAGCTGGACCTCAGCCACCCTCCCCCGAAGAACTGGTACGGGAGCAAGGGAAAGCTGGGCCCGCGCTGCCCTGGTTACAGGAACTGGAGGCGGAGAGCGAAGCACAGGAACAGAAACAGTCACTGGGTGAACCAAGTTGGTGGGGCCAAACACAGTGTCAGCAAACCGCGACTCATGGTGCGCTGGTGCCAGCAACGCTGCTGTACTTAAGTTGTCCATGTCATGATTAGCAGTTTTAGAAAGAGTGAGTCCAGGAGCAGCCACAGGTACAGGAAAACTCACACAAGCAGCGTCCGGATAATCTGGATGTGGAACCACACTACTCACAGTCGTACAGGACGTAGCCCGAGACGTAGTGCACATAGAGTCCATGAAACCTGGCCGAAAAGCATGGCGCACAGAGTTAAACCGACCTGACCGGGGAACAGAAAAGTTAACCTGTGCAAACAGCTCTGCAGTGCTCAAACTAAAATCTTTTGCCAGTCTATGTATAGCGGATGAAATCCTGCGACTCTTAACCTTAGCAGGCCTTGAATACACAGTTTCAGTGGGTATGTGTTTCTCAGCATGCACCATCACATCTAGAGCTGATGATGCTAACGGTGTGTGGCTGAGCTCAGACTGGAAAACCTTAGAGTCTAAGGGCTGAAATAAACAGTTCTGCGGGGCTACGATGCTAGTAGCAGTACGTAGATGAGTCTGGTGTGAAGCAACAGTCCTAGGTTCAGTTAAATCAAAGAAAATACTGTGAGCATTACCAGAATCAGAGGGCTCAAAAACACAAAGGCTACTAGCGAGAGCAACCGGTGAATGATCTGACACTGAGGTGCCTCGCTGTACAGTGTCTATGGAGTCCAAACAAAAGGTGACGGAATTATCCGAGTCAGGTAACACAAAAACAGAGCCACTCACAGTAGTGCATAAGTCATGAAGTCCGGGTGCATAAGTCATGAAGTCCGGGTCCAGAAAACTTGGGCTGAGTATGTGACGCACGGTCACTCTCACCCAGGGATGAAAACTGCTCCGCTGCTCGGGAACGCCGTCGGCGTGAAAGCCGTTTTCTCCGGGAAGGGGAAGGAGGCAAGCCAGGCCGCGAATCCGTCAGCGGACCGGGCTGAACATCCTCCGGCTCTTCATACTGGAGCAGCTGCTCCAGGCGGATGCCTACAGTGGAGATGAGAAAGTCCTGGATGTGGGGGCGTAGCACGCCGAATAGCCACGGGAGTCCGGACACCATCCGCTGCAGACGGACGGCTACGATCTCCCGGTATTCGCCTCCTGGCAGCACCACCCACTCCTGACAGTGATACTCCACTGTAAAAATCAAATCCTCCCGGAGCTCAGCGGAGGGGTTGTGAGTTGCTGGGTCCATTACTGGTTGCGTCGTACTGTCATGAACTGGCTGTGTGGAGGCAGAAGAGGACCCAAACGCAAAAACTCACGGAGACTGGAACTGAACTCAAAAATGCTGCTTTATTGCAGAAGTGCAAAGTAACAGAACAAAAACCGGGAATATAAACTGAAGACCGAGGGAACAGAAAGCCACACAGGTTCGGGGAAGACACATTGACGACGCAACACTGGACTGGGGGAGACATGCACATAAATACACAGAGGGTTAACGAGGGAAGTGGGAACACACGGGGACACAGCTGACACAGATAACCATAACGAGACAGGGCGGGGTGAACATAACATGACGTATACAGGCGCGAGAGTCAGAAAGTAAAACAGGAAGTACACAGGGGTTCAGACAGGAGGAGAGAGAGAGCACAGGGAGAACATAGACATAACGGACAGGGGAAACATGGAATAAACACAAAGAGAGACGAGGGCCCCCTGGCTGGGGGGCTCCTTGGCCTCCCTCCTGCTGTGTGCCCAGCCTGGAGGCTGCGGTCTGTGACCGGCTCCCGGTGCAGACGGCTCCCTGTTATAGTGTTTCCTCACTTTGCTCATGCGAGCCCAGCCCAATTTTTACTCTTTAAGTGTGCGCGTGTGTGTATGTGTGTGTGTGTGTGTGGGGGGGGGGGGGATATATGTGTATTGAGAGTGTGGGGAGTGAGTTGGAGGGTGGGGTGGGCTGCTTTTAACTATGTAAAGCACTTTGTGCTACATTTTTTTCTGTATGAAAAGTGCTTTATAAATAAAGATTGATTGATTGATTGATTGATTGATTGATTGATTGATAAATACACAGAGGGGCACATGGGGGTAAGAGTCACGAAGGGAAAACACTTAGGGAACAACACAACAAGGCAACTCAGGAAACATGGCCTAAATAAGGAACAAAATACAAAAATACAAGAAACTAAGAATACTGGGCCAACATAGCCCAGGATCATGACATGAGGACCCGGCCTTTGCGTTTTAAAGAAAGCCGGGTAGTACCTCACGAGCTCCCTCGGTGGAGTGAAACTGCCGTCTGCTCCTTGCTATCCAAAATATAACCATGTGCTGACTTAAATTCTTGACCATCTCGCACTTCTGTTTAATCAGTTTTCTTTTTGACGTTTATTCAGCTGTGTGAAAACCCCGGAGGAACCTCCTGAGGGATTAATAAAGTTACATTTAACTTAATCTAATCTAATAACTTTAATATCAGCCAAACCGATTTACCCACAAACAAATAAAACACTGAAAAAGCCAAACAATAACATTTTTAAGTTATCAAAGTGACTTATATATCATGTTTAACCCGAGTAATGCCGCGGGGGTTTGAAAACGATGTGTCGGTCGGCTCAGATATTTGAAGTTTACACAGCTGCATTCTTACCTGCAAATATGTTAAAAGTTTTTTTGCGACCCAGAAAGAGAAATAAGAGTAATATTAAAACTAAGTCGCTGCCTCCAAACTGGAATTGGCTGGGCCGCGCTATGAATTCTGCGATATGGATTTTCAATTTTGTTGTCCAGGTGGAAAATCGGGAAAAATTCGGGAGAATGGTGGCTCCGAGAGATTTTCGGGAGGGGCACTGAAATTCGGGATTCTCCCTGAAAAATCAGGAGGGTTGGCATGTATGGTTGTGGCAACATCACTAACCTTGTCAAACACCTCAGAGTAAAACATATGACAGAATATGACGAGCGTATGTTGAGGTGAACTGAAGAGAAGAGGACAGGTGCTGCTAGGGCGAGACAGACGTCTCTCATGGAGTCCTTTAGTGCTGCAGGCTGGCAACGTGTTCAAATAGCGCGCAACTTCAGTTTTTGTCACAGGCTGGGTCTCCGACCCAGCACTCTGAGTTTTCTTTGTATTTTTTGATATGTTATTAGTTTTTGTGTTATTTCCTATTTTGCCTTTAGTTTAGGCAGTTATTGGTTATTATTCCTGGGTTTTCTATGTTTTGGGGTTTGGTATTTATTCATCACGTATTAGGTCTGTTAAGTTGTGTTGTCATGTTTAGTTAGTATTTCCTGTTTTATTCTGACAATGTCATGTGTTCTCTGTTTATTGTATTTAGCTTTTCTCTCCTGGTCCTGTCATTAGGTTTATGGCTGTCAGCTGTTACCCCATATGTTTCCACTTCCCCTGATCACCTCATGTCTGTATTTAAGCCTTTTGTTTTCTTCATGCCATTGTCGGGTCGTCTGTTTATTCTGCCCTAGTTCTAGCCTGGTTCTGTTTATTTGACCTCAGTCTTAGTTTCGGTTTTCGTCTGTTATGTATTATTAGTCTTAGTCGTGGTCTTTGCTTGTAATTTTCCACCACAGTCATAGTTTAGGTTTTGGTCTCAGTACCGTTTTAGTATTTTGTTTCTTAGTGTCTTGTCAGTTTACTTTGGTTTCCTGGTTTACTTCTGCCGTCATTTAAATAAAGCCTCACCTTTCTGTTAAAACCTTACTACTCCTCGTCGTCATCTGCTTTTGGGTCCTGTTTCCACTCACATCGGCGCACCCCGCCGTGACAGAACGACCCGACCAGTATGGACCCAGCGGATGCAGCTCTCGTCGAGTGTCTGGAGGAGACGGCTCGTATCCAAGCAATCCTCGACCGCATCTTTACAGCGCCCGATTTGAAGAGCAAGCTGGTGATGGTTAACGTTGCTGAAGCTATTATGGAGAGGGATCCCCGCCTTCTCCAGCTCCCGGACTCACCTGCCATAGTTGCTGCCTTTACCAGGATAAAGGAGATGCTGCAGGCCCAGAAACTGTCGAGTCAGGAAATGGCTTCCAGCACCCACCAGTCACAACAACCCCACAATCAGTCATCTCCATCGCTGCCTCCGGAACCTGAGAGTGTTCGTGTCGGTTCGCTGAGATTCGCCACAGCGTCACCACCTCTCAGCTCACCAGTTTCCACGCCCTCATCACAGTCTCGCCATACTCCTGTCACAGTTCAGCGCGAGGTAGCACTGGACACCATAGACTTAGACCACGACGAGCGCCAGTCAATATTCTGCGCTCTGTTGGAGGAGGAGCTCCGGTGGAAGCCATGGCTCATTCCGGAGCACGAGGCCTCTTTCCGGGGAACTCGACTGGCTCTCGGGGGACCTCGGAGTTATCAGGGACTTCCACCCATCGCTCCGCCGTCTGCCACTTCAAAGAAGAAACGGCGCGCGCGCCACCGACGCTCCGTATCACAAACGCAAGTGAGTGATTACATTTTGGCTCCTCATGTTTTCTCTCAGGAGGTTGTTGAATTTGACACTACTTTTCTGGTTAATGAGCCCGGCTATAAAGAGACTGTTTGCCCTGGAAATGCTAGCCCTCAGGCTCAGCTAAGCTGCTGTGGGACTGCTATCCAGGCCGGTTTGGAGCCGGAGACGGAGGTACAGCTGGTGCAGCCAATTTCAGTGTCAGCCGGAGGGCCCGGGGAGCCCGTCCAGCCTCATGCTTCGTCTGCTGGAGGTTCAGAAGAACCCAGCCAGCTTCATGCTTCGTCTGCTGGAGGTTCAGGAGAACCCAGCCAGCTTTACGTCTCGTCTGCTGGAGGTTCAGGAGAACCCAGCCGGCTTTACGTCTCGTCTGCTGGAGGTTCAGGAGAACCCAGTTGGCTTTATGTCTCGTCTGCTGGAGGTTCTGGAGAACCCAGCCGGCTTTATGTCTCGTCTGCTGGAGGTTCAGGAGAACCCAGCCGGCTTTATGTCTCGTCCGCTGGAGGTTCAGGAGAACCCAGCCAGCTTTATGTCTCGTCCGCTGGAGGTTCAGGAGAACCCAGCCAGCTTCATGTCTCGTCTGCTGGAGGTTCGGGAGAACCCAGCCAGCCTCACGTCACGTCAGCTGGAGGGCCCGAGGAGCCCGTTCAGCCTCACGCCACGTCAGCTGGAGGGCCCGAGGAGCCCGTTCAGCCTCACGCCACGTCAGCTGGAGGGCCCGAGGAGCCCGTTCAGCCTCCTTCTGCTTCACCACCTGTGGCTGCAGGACCACCACCTGCTGCACTACTGCTTGCTGCTTCTACGCCTCAGCCTGAGGACGACGCCTCGCCTGGTTCTGCCACACCTCAGTCTGAGAACACATATAAACTCATTTCACCCAATATAGACTGTGTGTTGCTGCAACTTACGCAGCCTCCTGCCATGTCGGCTGGGGGGCCTGAGGAGCCCGTCCAGCCACCACCTGTGGCTGCCTCACTGTCACCTGGTTCTGCCTCTGCTACGCCAGGACCAGCTCCGGTCTGTGCTTCGCCTGGTCCAGCTTCAGCCTCAGCTTCTGCTTCGCCTGGACCAGCCTCAGCCTCGGCTTCTGCTTCGCCTGGTCCTGCTTCAGCCTGGGCTTCGTCTGCTGCAGCTCCAGCCTGTGCTTCGTCTGCTGCAGCTCCAGCCTGTGCTTCGTCTGCTGCAGCTCCCGTGTCTTCATCTTCGCCTGGTCCGGCTCCCGTGTCTTCATCTTCGCCTGGTCCAGCTCCCGTGTCTTTATCTTCGCCTGGTCCGGCTTCTGCTTCGCCTGGACCAGCTTCAGCCTCAGCTTCTGCTTCGCCTGGTCCAGCCTCTGCTGCTGCCTCGTCTGGTCCAGCCTCTGTTGCTGCCTCGTCTGGTCCAGCCTCTGCTGCTGCCTCGTCTGGTCCAGCCTCTGCTTTGACTACGCCTGGTCCAGCCTCTGCTTTGCCTCCGCCTGGTCCAGCTTCGGCCTCTGTTCCTGCTTCGCCTGGTCCGGCTTCAGCTTCTGCTTCACCTGGTCCGGCTTTGGCTTCTGCTTCACCTGGTCCGGCCTCGGTATCAGCTCCTGCTTCGCCTCTGTTTCTATGTTGGCCTCGCCTGGTTCTGCGGCTGTGTTGCTGCCGCCCAAGCCACGTTTTGCCCCTCGGAATCGCCGGCCGCTTTCCGGGCCGTCAGCTGGACTTCGTTGCCATCAGGGTCGGCCGCCTGAACTGATGACCTATGACCTGCTGTGCTCTCGACCTCCGGGTCGGCCCCCTGAGCTCATGGATTTTGGACTGCTGGACCGTTGGCCTCCTGGTCGGCCTCCTGAACTTTTGAACTTTCTTTTATTTTGCTGTCGACCTCCGGGGCGGCCACCTGAACTGCTTCGCCATTCGCTCCTGTTCTGCCGGGTTCATGGTCGCCCTCCTGAAGATGGGTCTCGGACTTTTTGTGCCTTTGTTGTGTTTGCTCTGGGTGTTTTCGCTTCTTTGTTTTTTGTGGTTTTGTTTCCAGCCCTCCTTCCTGGTCCCCCTCCGCCCGCCCTGGGTGGGTTGTTGTGGTTTTGTGTTTGTTTTCTGGGTGTTTTCGGGCGTCTGGAATCCGCCCTTAAGGGGGGGGGGCTCTGTCACAGGCTGGGTCTCCGACCCAGCACTCTGAGTTTTCTTTGTATTTTTTGATATGTTATTAGTTTTTGTGTTATTTCCTATTTTGCCTTTAGTTTAGGCAGTTATTGGTTATTATTCCTGGGTTTTCTATGTTTTGGGGTTTGGTATTTATTCATCACGTATTAGGTCTGTTAAGTTGTGTTGTCATGTTTAGTTAGTATTTCCTGTTTTATTCTGACAATGTCATGTGTTCTCTGTTTATTGTATTTAGCTTTTCTCTCCTGGTCCTGTCATTAGGTTTATGGCTGTCAGCTGTTTCCCCATATGTTTCCACTTCCCCTGATCACCTCATGTCTGTATTTAAGCCTTTTGTTTTCTTCATGCCATTGTCGGGTCGTCTGTTTATTCTGCCCTAGTTCTAGCCTGGTTCTGTTTATTTGACCTCAGTCTTAGTTTCGGTTTTCGTCTGTTATGTATTATTAGTCTTAGTCATGGTCTTTGCTTGTCATTTTCCACCACAGTCATAGTTTAGGTTTTGGTCTCAGTACCGTTTTAGTATTTTGTTTCTTAGTGTCTTGTCAGTTTACTTTGGTTTCCTGGTTTACTTCTGCCGTCATTTAAATAAAGCCTCACCTTTCTGTTAAAACCTTACTACTCCTCGTCGTCATCTGCTTTTGGGTCCTGTTTCCACTCACATCGGCGCACCCCGCCGTGACAGTTTTTGTATTTCTATATGATGAACTCTGCATTATTAAGTGATAAGAATAAGTAATCTGATGTCCTGTAAACATTATGACGCTATAATTTAAGATACAATAAATAAAATACGTTTTTGTACAAAGTATCGGTATCGGATCAGTATTGTCGATACCACCCTGAATATTACTTAGTATCGGATTGGAAAGGAAAACAGTGGTATCGCACATCACTATTGGATATTTGGTGAGAGGGAAACATGAAGATGAAACCATGAGATGAATCATCAGAGCAAAACAGGTGATGGTGAAACAGGTTTATCTTTTAGGTCACATGAATGAATGGAAGAGAAGTTATGAACTGCTTCTGAGAGACAAGTAACTCCAGAATCCTTTGTAGCTGACAGCTGATAACTGTGCAGGGGCTGGTCTAGCAAAGTTTTGCCAGGGGGCCAGGTAGGATATTAACAGTTAAAGGGGGTCACAAAGAAATTATTTTCTTTCTTACTTAATAAATAATTATCTGAATCTTACAACCAAAGTTTTCATCTGACATAAAATGTATAGAAATTATACATACATCAACAAGACAGTGTACATCACTGTCACAACAGCATTTGTTTTCATTCAAAGGCTTTATGGCTTTTCCTATAATACCTGGTGGACTGATCTCTAGTCAAAATGCCCGGGTTGATTTTTTGTCCCAGTCCAGCCCTGATCTTAGCCAAACTGATTTACTCAGGAACAAATAAAACACTGAAATAAACCAAACATTAACACTTAGAAGGTATGTAAGTGACTTATATATCGTGTTTAACCTCAGTAGCGAAATCTCTACTACTAAAAATAGTGTACATGTATGCCTTAATAAAATCAAGCAGGTGAGATGTTAGAAAACTTTGTTTTTTATTTTAGTGGACACTCAAATGTTACAATAGACAGCTGCTGGGGTTTGGAAGAGAACTGAACAAATATTTAAAATAGAATCTGATCATTTTGAAGCAGCCTTCAAAATCTCCACGTATTAACATGCTGTTTTTGTTCCTGGTGAAAATGTTTCTGTTGGGTCTGTGCTTCAGCAGACCCACTAGTTCAGAGACTTATCACCCATGAAGAAAACAAGACAATAACATAGCCGGGTTTTATTTGCTAGCAAGGGAGGCTGATCGGAACCTGGCTCTTCGAGCTGAATGCTCCTCAATGTGTGTGTGTGTACATGACTTCCTGCCACACAATATTTCCTTACAATTGTTTAACCACATTTCCTAGTTATCCAAATGTCATCTCCCCACACCCGTACACGGCTTAACTTTAATGGTTCACCATATGCAAGTATAGGTGAGCCCCTAAATGGCCGGGGTGGACATCCCTCAGAAGATAAGGAAACCAGAATCTCACATGGAATGTACCTGCAGTTAAACAGCTACAGCTAATTACTCCCCCAGCACCACAGATGTGTAGGGGAGGAACAGATGAATATCTAACCATGCAGTTTAAGGCATGGTTTACAAATTTGAGGGTACCTTCTGGAGTAGCACATGGAATAGACTCGTTCCCAGATGCTCCTCCGTGCAAAACTTAGAAACTTATTTTAACGGTCTCCTAATTCATCTTTCTCTTCGCAAAAAAGTCAACTATTGAAGCTTGTACTGTATACAACAAAAGATGCCCAGAAAACCTGTTAAACAGATTAACTCTTCATCACGAATTATGACTTCAGCCAACACTGCTAGCGCTGTGGCTAACCCTACTGTTAGCATTGGCTCTCCTGAGGGCAGAGATGACAACAATACTGAAGAGATGCCGCTATTATGGGAGAAGATCTCCAACAAAATTCTCCGTCATATAAACAAAAGGTTTGACAATTTGGAACATAATCTTCATGCAGTACAGGAATCCCAAATAGAACTGCTGGAGAAAGTTAAATCTATGGAAGAGCAGGCTCTAGATCAGGAAAATCGTCTGTCCCGCTTGGAGAAAGTGGTCTCCAACTTGGAAAGCAAGAATAAAGCACTGAAATTAAAAGTGGATGACTTGGAGGGTCGTTCGAGCTGAAACAACATTATGATCATTGGCATCCCTGAGAAAGCAGAGGGACCTAGACCGCATGAATTTATTCAAGATTTGATCCCTAAACTCCTCGGTGAGGATCATCTCAAATCTCCGGTTATTGTCGACCGAGCACACCGCTCGCTGAGACCTCTACCGGCGGCAGGCGCAGCACCAAGACCAATCATCGCACGAATCCACTTTTATCGGGATAAAGAACTCATTCTAGAGAGCGAGCGTTGGAATACCAGGGCCATAAGGTGCTCTTTTTCCGGATTATACATCAGGGGTGAGGCAGCAACGTCGTGAGGTGTTGAAGGTATTACGGGAAAAAAACATGGAACACAGTCTTCGGTATCCTGCTAAACTTCATATGAAATATAATGAACACCTGAAGGTCTTTTCTACACCGGGTGAGGTGTCCGTGTTTATAAACTCCGAGCTGAATAGTTTGGAATAGAGCTGTATGATTTATGCTTCTTCTGTAAAATACTCTTTAATGTTCTGAGAGACTAGTATATTGCATTTTTTTTACTATTTAATAGTTTGTTTGAGCACGGAGTCAAGCGTAGTAATTCTTTTTATTTCATTAGACACTCTGTGGAGGAATGTGTTGAAGGCCGTGTGCCCAGTGGCCTCTGGCAGAGAGGGACGCCAGTACTTCATCTCAGAAGTGCTTTATGCGGGGGTGGGGAGAGGATGGGGAGTGGGGGTTTTTATGGGTTTGTTTTAGGCTGCTTAAGTGTGTTTGGTTTTTGTGTGTGTGTGTGTGTGTGTGTGTGTGTGTGTGTGTGTGTACGCGGATGGGGATGGAAGTTGATATCTCATGGAGTTGATACATGATGTTTGGGTCAAACAATGAGGTGTGTTCTGAGGGAAACAATCTAAAAATAGTTTATTGGAATGTAAAAGGTCTCGGATATATAATTAAGAGGTGAAGTTCTCTCACACCTTAAATCAATCAGTGCAGATATAATATTCCTTCAGGAAACTCATATAAATATTAATAGGCAACAAAGATTAAGAGCGAGTTGGATATCTCAAATGTATCAAGCTCCTTTTACCAGTAAGGCCAGAGGAGTTGCAATTCTCCTTAAAAAGAATGTTTCATTTTGTTCAGACTTTGTGATTGCTGACCCATATGGCACATAGCTTATAGTCACCGGTCAAATTAATTCACTACCGATAACCTTGCTTAACATCTATGCTCCAAATGTGGATAATCCTGATTTTTTTTAAAGAAAGTTTTCAACTTAATGTCATGGTCCTGGGTTGGTGACCCAGTGCTTTTAGTTATCATTTTCTAGTTTATTATGATGATGATTATTATTATTGTTTGAGTTCTATGTGTTATATTCGGTCTGCCTTTGAGTCTGTGTCTCTGTCTGTCTATGGTGTCACCCCATCTATTTGTGAAGCTGTCTGTTTAGATCTGTGTCTTGTTTGGTTCCTCGTGTCTGAGTTCCCTGTTTTATTGTGAAGGTCTCTGTCTGATGTGAGTGTGTTCAGTTTACATTTCCCCTGTCCCATCAGCTCTGATTTCTCCCAGCTGTGTTGCCCTCCTGTCTCTCATCCCCTGAGAGATAAAATTTTTATCATTAGAGAAAAAATTACCAATAATCATCCCACAGATGTAATATTATCTACAGCTACTCTTAGTACCATTGATGTTAAGTTAGACTCTTTTTCTCCAATTGATCTTTCTGAGTTAACTTCAATAATTACTTCCTCCAAACCATCAACGTGTCTTTTAGACCCCATTCCTACAAAACTGCTCAAAGAAGTCTTCGATCTTAAATATGATCAACCTATCTCTAATAATCGGCTATGTACCACAGGCCTTCAAGCTGGCTGTAGTTAAACCTTTACTCAAAAAGCCATCTCTAGACCCAGCAGTCTTAGCTAATTATAGGCCAATCTCCAACCTTCCTTTCATATCAAAAATCCTTGAAAGAGTAGTTGTCAAACAGCTAACAGATCATCTGCAGAGGAATGGTTTATTTGAAGAGTTTCAGTCAGGTTTCAGAGCTCAGCACAGCACAGAAACAGCTTTAGTGAAGGTTACAAATGATCTTCTTATGGCCTCTGACAGTGGACTCATCTCTGTGCTTGTCCTGCTAGGCCTTAGCGCAGCGTTCGATACTGTTGACCATAATATCCTATTAGAGCGATTAGAACATGCTGTAGGTATTACAGGTACTGCGCTGCAGTGGTTTGTATCATATCTATCTAATAGACTCCAATTTGTGCATGTAAATGGAGAGTCCTCTTCACACACTGAGGTTAATTATGGAGTTCCACAGGGTTCAGTGCTAGGACCAATTCTGTTTACATTATACATGCTTCCCTTAGGCAGTATCATTAGAAGACATAGCACACATTTCCACTGCTATGCTGATGACACCCAGCTCTATCTGTCCATGAAGCCAGATGACACACACCAATTAGTTAAACTGCAGGAATGTCTTAAAGACATAAATACCTGGATGGCCGCTAACTTTCTGCTTCTTAATTCAGATAAAACTGAGGTTATTGTACTCGGCCCTGAAAATCTTAGAAATATGGTATCTAACCAGATTCTTACTCTGGATGGCATTACCTTGGCCTCCAGTAACGCTGTGAGGAACCTTGGAGTCATTTTTGACCAGGACATGTCCTTCAACGCTGTTACGGCTGTGGCCATAAGAACACTGTGTGGGCTGTTTGTTCTGTGTCTTTACTGTGTTTAAGACTCTTTACAGGTCCCTCCCCTAATGAAGAGTAGTGAGCAGCTGATTGGACCATGGAACAGGTGACCACATTCAAAAAGCCACTCTGACAGCTCCAGAGAGAGAGAGAGAGAGTGTGGAGCCGTCGCAGTCCTGACCCTGGTTTTCCCAGCCTGTGTTTATCTTGTGTATTTGTGGGAGTGTGAATTGTAAAAGCACTCGTGGGCTGAAGCGGAAGGGGTGAGCTGCCTTTTCTTTTGGAATCGTTTTCTCCTGTTTTCTTGGTCAGGGAGCGAGGGATAGCTCTGGCATTTGTTTGTTCTTTTTTCTTTCTTAGGGTTTAGTTAGTCTTTTCTGGTGGGACTTAGTTGGTTTTGTTTATTATTTTGGCCTGGGCTCACCCTGGAGCTATGCTTCTTGTCCTTAAATAAAATCACTTTTTTTACTCACAACTGGTTTGGATGTTTGGCTTGGGAACCAGGGCGGGGATTTGTCTCTCTCTCCTCCAACCTTATGTGCGTCCCTACCCGCCTAGACTAGGGGCGTAACATAAATGGGGGCTCGTCCCTTTTCGTTCATGTGATTGGTTCGTTTCCTTTTTGCGTTTGTGGTGGGGGGGAAACGTTGTGCGCGAGTTTTGCGGCTCTGGAGTGCGCGAATGCGGTTGGGTGTCTGCGGAGTTGTGTTTTCCTTTTTCGCTTTGCTCGTGATGTCGTTTGACATGGATGATTTTGCGCAACGTCCCTCCATTGAAAAGTTGGAGCGGTGCACAAAAGCAGATTTGTTGGTAGTGGCTAACTTATTCAGGGTGGATGTTCCGTTGAATGCTAAGAAGGCGGAACTTAAACACTGTTTGGTGGAGAGACTGGTGGACAGGGGAGTGTTTGGGGGGCAGAAAACCTCGCCGAGTGGGTCTGGGAGTTTGGAGACGGCAGTGGGGGCGGAAGCTGCTGGGGCCGTCCCGAAGCCTTCCAAGGGGCGGATGCCGTCGGGGGCGGAAGCTCCTGTCGCCATTCAGTCTCCTGTATTTGACCCGGCTGGCCAGGTTGGGGCGGGTTTGGTGACGGAGGATCTCAGGCTTGCCCTTCGCTTGAAGGAGGTGGAGTTGGCGGCTAAGGCTAAGGAAGTCGAGCTCATGCATCTCCGCATTCGAGCTATGGAGCTTGATCGTTCTCGAGCGAGTGACGCTGCTCCCGTTCCTGTAAGTACACTCCCCGACACTCCCACCATAGACCAGTTTAACGCTAGCAAACAGATTGTTTTGGTACCTCCTTTTAGGGAAGGAGAGGTTGACTCATATTTCACTGCTTTTGAGCGCATCGCAACCACTTTAAAATGGCCAAAGGACGTCTGGAGTCTGTTGCTGCAATGCAAATTAATAGGAAGAGCGCAGGAGGTCTGTGCGAGTCTTTCTATTGCGGACAGCTTGGATTATGAGGTTGTCAAATCCACTATTTTGCGGGCTTATGAACTTGTCCCAGAGGCGTATCGACAGAAGTTTCGTGCCTGTCGCAAGCTTGATAGTCAAACGTTTGTGGAATTTGCACGTGAGAAAACTGTCTTATTTGACAAGTGGGTGGCTGCCAGTCACGCAGAGGACTTAACTCAGCTAAAGGAGTTGATCCTGCTGGAAGAGTTCAAGACATGTCTCCCTGAAAACATTGTCGTGTATCTTAATGAGCAGAAGGTTGGGTCACTGTCTAAAGCCGCGGTCCTTGCCGACGAGTTTGTGTTAACTCATCGTGCTGCACTTTCGACAGAGCGCCGTGAGTACACTTCCTCACCTCGTCCTGTCAGAAGTTATAGGGTTTCCCCTAAGCGCCAGACACGTTCTGCTGCTATTCCTATGTCAGATCGCAAATGTTTTTATTGTCATGAAATCGGGCACCTCGTTGCTGCTTGCCCATCACTGCAGCGCAGGGAGCAGGCCAACACGGTGAGGAAGCCGAAAAGTGTGGGTTTCGTTCGTTCTATGTCAGCTTCCACTTCACCTAGCAATGGAGTGGGAAGTGAAGGCTTTGATGAGAGCTACCGCCCTTTTGTGTCGGAGGGGTTTGTTTCGTTGAATGAAAAAGAGGAGGATCGGGTGCCGATCATGATTCTGCGTGACACTGGGGCCGCGCAAACTCTTATTTTGAAGGGGATTCTACCTTTTTCTGATGACTCTTTTTGTGGTTCGGATGCTCTTGTCTGGGGTGTAAAAATGGATGTACTGCGTGTGCCACTGCACAATGTGTTTCTTCAATCGCCGCTCGTTTCGGGTTCGGTACCGGTTGGCGTGCGCGACCAGTTGCCAGTGCCCGGAGTTGCGATGATTCTGGGGAATGATTTGGCTAACGGAAAAGTGTTTTCTACCCCGAGAGTGGTTGAGATACCGGGGCCTGATATTTCATTACCTAACCCTGTCGCTGAGGAGCATTCCTCCTCTGTTTTTCCTGCTTGCGCGGTAACTCGTGCGCATAGGCGCAAGTACGGTGACGTGGATTTATCTGATTCCTTTCTCTGTGCTGGTGGTGGGCCGGAGTCTGAATCTGAAACCCGTGTTCCACTGACGGGCGACTCTGAGGCGATGCTGCCTATTAGCCCATCAGTGACACCTCAACTGTCTTTGGAAATCAACAAAAAGGAGTTGGTTTCGGCACAGCAGAGTGACCCAACTCTTGTGAGTTGTTTTTCCGCGGCCAACTCTAGCGACCAGTACCCTCGTGTTTATAGTGTCGAGGATGACGTGTTGATGCGTACTTGGTATCCGCCTACAGCTGGTGATTTGGGTTGGAATGTGTTTAAACAGGTTCTGGTGCCTCAACAGTACCGACCCAAAGTTCTTGGTCTTGCCCATGACAGTTTTTCTGGACATTTAGGTATTAGGAAAACCTATCACCGCATTCTGCGTCATTTCTTTTGGCCAGGATTGAAGAATGACGTTGCTCAGTATTGTCGTTCTTGTCACACCTGTCAGATTAGTGGTAAGCCTAACCAAGTCATTCCACCCGCTCCATTACACCCTATTCCAGTTTTAGGGGAACCTTTTGAACACATCCTCATCGACTGCGTTGGTCCGCTCCCTAAAACAAAATCGGGTCACCAGTACCTCTTGACTCTGATGTGTGTTGCTACCCGTTTTCCCGAGGCAATTCCGTTGCGCACCCTTAAGGTTAAACCAGTTGTTAAGGCATTGGTGAACTTTTTCTCTATTTTTGGTTTACCAAAAGCTGTTCAAACTGACCAAGGCTCTAATTTCATGTCTAGGATTTTTGCTCAGGTTTTGCAGTCACTTGGCATTAAACATCGGAAATCTAGTGCCTATCATCCGGAGTCGCAAGGTGCGCTCGAGCGGTTTCATCAGACATTGAAATCGATGATGCGGAAATTTTGCCTTGAGTCTCAAAAGGAGTGGGATGAGGGGTTGCCGCTGCTTCTTTTAGCAGTGAGAGAAAGTGTGCAGGAGTCGTTAGGATTTAGCCCTGCTGAGCTGGTGTTCGGTCACACAGTGCGTGGACCCTTGCGATTGCTTAAGGAGAACTTCCTGTCCGACACTGTTGCCCCTAAGGAAAATGTGTTAGACTATGTGAGCTCTTTCAGAGAGCGTTTGCATAAAGCGTGCGCAATTGCACGGGATGCTCTCAGTGCAACACAAGGTAGGATGAAGAGGAAGTTTGATGTGAAGGCTGTGCAGCGAAAATTTGAGGTTGGTGATAAAGTTTTAACACTTTTACCGGTCCCTGGATCTTCCCTCCAGGCCAAGTTCAGTGGTCCGTATACAGTGCAGGCGAAATTGAGTGACACGGATTATGTCATCGACACCCCAGAGCGAAGGAAAAAGTGCCGTGTGTGTCATATTAATATGATGAAGCCCTACTTTGCTGGTGGTGTGTCAACAGTTGCGACTGTGGGGGTGCCGGTTTCCGAAACTCGGTATGACCCAGTAGGTGACGATTTGGTTTTCGGTTGTGCTGTGGGCTGCGCACGACTTAGGAATTCTGAAATCCTACGTGATTTAAGGTCACATTTAACTGGGGTAGACGATGATGTCCGAAATGACGTGTGTCGGTTGATTGAAAATCATCCTAATCTTTTCTCGGACACTCCATCCTGTACCACCGTGTTGGAGCATGATATCGATGTGGGGGACCATCCTCCAATCAAACAGCATGCCTACCGGGTGAATCCCACTAAGCGTGCTCTTTTCCAGACAGAAGTCTCTTATCTGTTGGAGAATTGTCTTGCTGTCCCTAGCTCTAGTGCGTGGAGTTCCCCATGTCTCCTAGTGCCTAAAGCGGATAAGACCCCACGGTTTTGTACAGATTTTCGGAAGGTGAACAGTGTGACCAAGCCTGACTCCTATCCTCTGCCCAGAATGGAGGATTGTGTTGATAGGGTCGGTTCTGCGACCTTCGTTACCAAGCTGGACTTGTTAAAGGGCTATTGGCAAGTTCCCCTAACATCACGTGCGGCCGAAATCTCTGCTTTTGTTACTCCTGACCATTTTCTCCAGTACACTGTCATGCCTTTCGGGTTGCGCAACGCTCCCGCCACATTTCAACGGCTCATGAATATCGTGCTGGGCGGCGTCTGTAAGTGTGAAGTGTATTTGGATGACATTGTCGTCTATTCAGACACCTGGTCAGAGCATATGGAGACACTCACTGATGTGTTCCATCGCTTGGAAAGGGCATCCCTCACCCTCAACCTCGCCAAGTGTGATTTTGGTAAAGCCATGGTAACGTACTTAGGAAAGCAGGTGGGTCAGGGGCAAGTGCGCCCTATCTCGGCCAAAATCCAGGCCATACTGGATTTTCCTGCCCCTCAGACTAGGCGTGAGCTTCGCCGTTTCCTCGGCATGGTGGGCTACTACCGGAGTTTCTGTCAAAACTTCGCGGACGTGGTCGCACCTCTCACTAGCCTCACTAGTGTGTTGAGACCTTTTGTGTGGACCTCTGCGTGTCAGAGTGCGTTCCGGGCTGTTAAGACTCTCCTGTGCAGTGCGCCAGTGCTGGCCGCCCCTGATTTTGCACGCCCTTTTAAGTTGGAAGTGGACGCCAGTGCAAACGGGGCAGGTGCCGTATTGCTGCAGGAAGACCATCATGGTGTGGATCACCCAATCGGCTATTTCTCAAAGAAATTCAATGTCCATCAGCGAGGGTACAGCACGATTGAGAAAGAGGCCCTCTCTCTGCTGTTTGCATTGCAGCATTTCGAGGTGTATGTCGGTGGCAGTCCCTCGCCTGTGATTGTTTATACCGACCACAATCCCTTGGTATTCCTAATGCGGATGCGGAACTCGAACCAAAGGCTGATGAGGTGGTCCCTCCTGGTGCAGGACTTCAATTTGGAAATCCGTCATAACAAGGGCACAGAGAATGTGTTAGCGGATGCCCTATCCCGTGTTTTCCCTTAAACATGACTGTCCAAAACATCTACAAAGGAGATGTCTTTGATTTTGGGAAGGGGGGTGTTACGGCTGTGGCCATAAGAACACTGTGTGGGCTGTTTGTTCTGTGTCTTTACTGTGTTTAAGACTCTTTACAGGTCCCTCCCCTAATGAAGAGTAGTGAGCAGCTGATTGGACCATGGAACAGGTGACCACATTCAAAAAGCCACTCTGACAGCTCCAGAGAGAGAGAGAGAGAGTGTGGAGCCGTCGCAGTCCTGACCCTGGTTTTCCCAGCCTGTGTTTATCTTGTGTATTTGTGGGAGTGTGAATTGTAAAAGCACTCGTGGGCTGAAGCGGAAGGGGTGAGCTGCCTTTTCTTTTGGAATCGTTTTCTCCTGTTTTCTTGGTCAGGGAGCGAGGGATAGCTCTGGCATTTGTTTGTTCTTTTTTCTTTCTTAGGGTTTAGTTAGTCTTTTCTGGTGGGACTTAGTTGGTTTTGTTTATTATTTTGGCCTGGGCTCACCCTGGAGCTATGCTTCTTGTCCTTAAATAAAATCACTTTTTTTACTCACAACTGGTTTGGATGTTTGGCTTGGGAACCAGGGCGGGGATTTGTCTCTCTCTCCTCCAACCTTATGTGCGTCCCTACCCGCCTAGACTAGGGGCGTAACAAACGCACATATTAAACAAATATGTAAGACTGCTTTCTTCCATTTGCGCAACATCTCTAAAATTAGAAATATCCTGTCTCAGAGTGACGCTGAAAAACTAGTTCATGCATTTATTACTTCCAGGCTGGACTACTGTAATTCATTATTATCAGGATGTCCAAAAAACTCGATGAAAAGCCTTCAACTAATCCAAAATGCTGCAGCAAGAGTGCTGACAGGGACTAGAAAGAGAGAGCAGATTTCTCCTGTTTTGGCTTCCCTTCATTGGCTTCCTGTTAAATCCAGAATTGAATTCAAAATCCTGCTCCTCACATACAAGGTCTTAAATAATCAGGCCCCATCTTATCTTAATGACCTTGTAGTACCATATCACCCTATTAGAGCGCTTCGCTCTTGCTCTCCAGGCCTACTTGTTGTTCCTAGAGTATTTAAAAGTAGAATGGGAGGGAGAGCCTTCAGTTTTCAGGCCCCTCTTCTGTGGAACCAGCTTCCAGTTTGGATTCAGGAGACAGACACTATCTCTACTTTTAAGATTAGGCTTAAAACTTTCCTTTATGCTAAAGCATATAGTTAGGGCTGGACCAGGTGACCCTGAATCCTCCCTTAGTTATGCTGCAATAGACATAGGCTGCCGGGGGATTCTCATGATGCATTGAGTTTTTCCTTTCCAGTCACCTTTCTCACTCACTATGTATTAATAGACCTCTCTGCATTGAATCATATCTGTTATTAACCTCTGTCTCTCTTCCACAGCATGTCTTTGTCCTGTCTTCCTTCTCTCACCCCAACCGGTCACAGCAGATGGCCGCCCCTCCCTGAGCCTGGTTCTGCCGGAGGTTTCTTTCTGTTAAAAGAGAGTTTTTCCTTCCCACTGTTGCCAAAGTGCTTGCTCATAGGGGGTCATATGATTGTTGGGGTTTTCTCTGTCCGGTTGTTCAGTCTGACGTCACTAGCCGTGTCTGGGTCTAAACTCCGCTGCAGGTGCATATATCAAACGATCACTATGGCATTACTGAGAGTTGAAAAACTGTCTAAAGTCTTTCATCTTTAATAAAATGATCAGCGTTCTGCTCTACCAGGTGTAACAATTGAGTTTAACATCCAGGCATCCATGAAAACGGAATTTATGACATTTAACGGAGTTAGAAGTTAGCAGGGAGTTAGCTCGCTAGCTTCTATCTAAATACAATATAGCATGTCCTGACTGCGGGGTTTTGGAAACAAATTAAAACGTACAGCTCTGCTATCACTTCCAGCATAAATGAAGACAGAAAACTAAACAGCAGTGACGTTTGTAGGGTTACTGAAGTTGGGCTAGCTGGTATATAATGATGTGCTACGTGACCGCTAGCGACACAGCTATGTTAGCATAATATAAACAAGCTAACTTTTTTTCCACTCGATAAAAGTTAGCGTGAGTGTTCTCGGTGGTCAGGAACAAATGTAATCGCATGGCAGGATGCTGTAAAAGGACCAAACTTCAGCCAGGAGAACAACTGAGATAATCCATCCACAATACGAGGTTAGTCATTCATATACTGCTGCATGGGCTGGGCTGTAGTTACATCCTAAGGTTTTAAAAACTGAGCTTAAATAAATGATTAGCGGTAATAAAAGCCGAGGGAGGTCAACAGTGATCACTGACTGTTTTAGGAGCTTTTTGAGATAAAATAGAAGAAAATACATAACATTAAACATGTTAACAACACAAAAGCCATATTAAACGCAGACTACTTTAGACCCGGAAGTAGGATTCGTTGCGTCATCACTGAACAACCGGGTATCTATGAAGCGCCTTGAGGCGACTTTTGTTGTGATTTGGCGCTATATAAATAAAATTGAATTGAATTGAATTGAATCTTAATGTGGGGGATGTTTTTCTCTATCCACGCTCTTGATACCATAGTCACTTGGGCCCCTGAATCAAGCAGCATCTTAAGTGGTACTCCATTGATGGCACATGAGACCATACATCTGTTCCCAATAAGCTGTGCAGTGGGTTTCCCTGGTGGTGCAGGACTGGGTGCATTTGATCTCACCACACTTGAAGTCTTAGTAAAACTGGTGTGTGCTGGGGACTCCTCGGCTTGTTCGATCACTGGCAGCCCCTCTCCAGTGACCTCACCCCGTTTCCCGACACCTTACGCCGCTGGCAGCCAATAGCCCGGTGTCCTGGCTGGCCACACGCAAAACAGTTGCAGCTCACTTTGCCTTGCTGTACACAATCACCACATCTGCCCCGGTTCTCAGCTGGAGGTGTTGGAGGGTGGTTCAGGGGCGAGCAGGAGTCTCCAGATGTCACACTATCAATCTGGCTCACCACTTTAGTTAGCTGTCTGGTCAATGAAGACACTTGGGCAGTCAGTTCTCTAATAGCTGCACGGTTAGCCTGTAGCTCAGTGTCAACTTTCGCTTGCTCAGTCAAGTCAGTATTAGCAAGCTGAGCGGCACTTATAGTCACAGGTCTAATTTTAGATGCTGTACCCAGTCGCCTCAGTCTCTCAGCTTCCTCACTGGTGGGCTTTGTAATCTGTTCAAGCAAAAAGTCGTCACTAACCTGCAAGTCATTAAGAAAAGGTTTGAGGTCTTGTCTCACATAGTTGTTTTTTTCATTGAACCCTTGATAAAGTGTGTGAAGAAATATGCCCTGCACAAGCTTTTTGTCATAGCTAAAGTCTGCACCAGGCTGTCGTGACTCAAATAGTACACGCTGTTTTAACCCTATAATTCTGTACAAAAACTGCTGTGCACTCTGTTTGTCTTGCTGCTTAGCATTACTTAGCTCTTGAAAGAGTTCAGCGCTATTCTTGTCTCGAATATGAGAGCGGAGAAGTTTCTTCAAACCATCAACTGTCAAATCATCTTTGTTGGTTAACATTTCCTTGAGAGTACCAGGCTTCATTATCTTTAGCACGGTTCTGATTATTTCACACTCAGTAAACCCTTCTTGTAACCCCTCATCAATTTGTTTGCACAGACTACTGTAGGACATATCCAAGCCAAGATCTGAAATTTGTCCACCATGCAACTTGAATTCTCTGCGTGGAAACAAAGCTGCCACATCACTGAGACTCAAAACTTGGTCATATCCTCTGGACGGACGACTCACCCTGCCAGGGGAAACCCCAGCAACACTAGGCGCCGGTGACACTGAAGCTGGGATGTTGAAGTTCTTGGTGGGCGTATCAGTGTCTCTTAGCATGGATGAGGGAAAGGTGGAGATGTCTCTGTCCTGCGGTAGAATGGGTTGTGTGTGAGAGTCTTTGTTAGGGTGTGATGGTAGAGTGGGGACGTGGTCAGCTGGCATAGCCAGGTGTCTGTCAGGATGTGTGGGGTCAGTGTGGGGTGAAGTAGGGCACTCCTGCTGCTGGTTAGGAATATCTTCCATCTCAAGCGGCACGGCCAGATGATCTCCAGCCCCTCTGACGTCCGTTGACAGCAGGTCACTCACGATGTCGTCGAGGAGCAAGAGCTGGGCCATACCTTCATCCTCCAATGCTCTCAACTTTTCACCTCTGATGTACTCAACGATCAGGTCATACAGTTCTGGTTCATCTAAGCCATCAAAATTGAGAGTCATACTGCCATCCTCCACTGAAGAAACAACAGTGCGCAGCTGGTCTTTTCTGGATCTTTACTAACAACAACCGCCGTGGGGTAACAGTGGCCATCTTGACGTTTTGACTGTGACCTGGGCTCCCTGGATGACGCACTCAATGCAGCCTTCCCTGAGACTTTGGACACCAGTTCTGGTCGTTTGGCACACACGTCACCACTAGACGATCCCGGACGAGCCCCCAGTTGTTACCGGCACCAGACCTAGGGGAATCTGGACAGGCAGCAAGCAGCACACAGGCTAGAGAGCACTGCGTAGCCAAATATGAGCAAACTGTGGATTAATAGAGAGGACACTGAAGTTAGCGTCTGCTCATTTATTTCTGCACATATACACAATACAAATCACACTAGGCCATGCATTCTTCCTATAAAATAACACACACACACACACACACACACACACACACACAACTTCACTCGCTCATCTGGAGGATCAGCACTCAGGCTAATGGTGCTGATGGGGTTATTGCTCTGGGGTTTTAGCACGTGAGCTAAATCATGTGTAACATGTGAATTTCCTGAGTGTGGCATTAATAAAGTCTGTGTCTATGTCAAAGCTGACGTTTAAATTCCTTTTTAAATTTACCAACATTTCTCATTTGCAGTTAAGACTGTGACATGTTTTCACCATTTGAAAGCCAGAAGAGTGATCACTCTTGAAGCCTGGTTGCTGCAGAATACTAGGACTACTAGCACTAGTTCTAGTACTACTGCTACTGCACAAAGCATATTGTTCAGGAATTTCACAAATTTGCTTACGTCTAATGTGTTGGCTTACAGGTAAACTTGTTTTGAAGGTGGATAGGATGAAAACTTCCAGCATCACATAATGTTTTCCAATCAGTAGGTTTGGAGTAAAAAAAGAACTGGACATATATTTGTCTTCTTTGGGCTACTTTTATGTCAAGAAAGTTAACTTATTTAGAACTGTGATCAAGGATAACACATAAACCCTTGCAAATGTGATGGTAAAAGAGTCTAACATCTAGGTGTTATATGGTGTTGCAGGTGATAAAGATCCATAAACTACTTCCATTTGTTTAGAGGTGATTGCCAGTTTTGTTGGGATTTTTAGAGATACAGAGATCCTGTTCTGCTTTACTTTAAAAAAAAAAAAAAAAAAAGCATTTTTCAGAGCTGTTGATATATTAATCAGTGTTCATAGAAACATGGATCAACCCTGCTTTGACAGTGAGAGTGTTACATTGTGACAGTTTCCATAAAAGTCTGCAAATTCTCTGAACAGATAGCCATGAAGCAGCCATTTTTTTTAAGATTAATTAAACTTAATATTATTTGTATGGCCATATCACAACAACAGCATAGCCTTAAAGCCTTAAACCAGGTTTGGAGTAAAGAGAACTGGACATATAGTTTCTTTTTTGGGTTACTTTGAAGTGAAGAAAGTTAACTTGTTTAGAACTGTGATCAAGGATAACACGTGAAACGTTGAACGTTTCAATATAAAAACTGTACAAACTGTACAAAAGTGGCAACTGAGGTGGCAAAAGTGCAGGCAATTTTTACTTACATAGAAGTACAGCTGCTAGTGTCAAAAACACTCAAGTAAAAGTTTGATAAAGTATCGGGTCAGAAATGTGCTCAAATTGAGGAAGTCAAAGTAGTAACCTAACTGAACCTTGTGCTATAATAAAACATAAAATAATATTAGTAGATAGGACTACAAACTTAGTCTGGTGGTAAAAAGCACAAAGGCCTCAGGGGGGCATTTGGCAGCCAGGGTTAGAGCTCAGACACCTGGAGCCTGGGGGTTGGGGCTAACAACACTGACTGGTAAAAGAATCTAACATCCAAGTGTTACATGGTGTTGCAGGGCCCTATTTCAGGAAGCCGGTTTAGTGCAAACTCTGAGTAAGTACACCCTGAGTTAACGAAAACTCCGGGTTTTCGGTTTCACAAAGCGAGTTTAGATTAATCCTGAGTGAGTTACTATGACGACACACTCCGTGAAGCTAACCTGCTCCCTAGCAGGTTTACTCCAACTAACCCTGACGTTCTCCACCTCTGTGTCGGAAACCTGACTGTAGGAAGTGTCAGACATGGCGTGCCCCTTCCTTAAAAGAGCCAGTAGATGTTGAAGCCCAAATTCTCCGCAGAGCTCTCCGCCGGGAGAGAGTGATTAGAGCGCGTTTTTTGCAGGTAGCAGGATGAACAAAACTTAATTCATGATGTGGTGATACTTGAACTACTACTTAAATTTTATTTATTTATTTATTTTCAGGGTTCCCAGGCGTGATTGGCTGTATAGATGACACTCACATTCCAATCATTGCTCCTTCAGTAAATGAAGGAGACTATGTGAACAGGAAGTCTTTCCACAGCATTAATGTACAGGTACATAGTTCCCTGTAGCATTTCAAACTAACAAATTATTTCATTATAGTAATGGATGCTAATTTGTGTTCTCTGCACTGTGAAGATCATATATGATGCTGCCAACATTATCACAAATGTGGAAGCCAAGTGGCCAGGCTCTGTGAGTGGTGGTGGTGGAGGACCCCCACTCTGCTTTTTTTCTAGTGGCTATAACAGGTCACATTTGAGCATACAGAGTAAGCAAATATGTACTTGTAATGTGCTCAGATAATTTCAATAAGTGCTTACAGAAAGAAAATTAATGTAGCCTCTAACTGCAATTGATTTACATAGGACAAACAGACCAAGCACTATGGCTCATAATACAATTACACCTTACCTGTTTGGACTATATTTTTATATTTCATTTTTACTTGCTGCCAGGAACATTTGGGGCCTGTTGGGTTGCACCTGCGCTCACATCACGTCACAAAATAAAATGTATAAAATAAAAAATAAAATATAATAAAATAACATGTTAAATGGGTGGAAATCCCTAGATCAATGTTTAAATTAACACTCACGCATTGACTCTGTCGGCTATGTTTTGCCATGCATGCTCCCTTTCTTTTGCAGCTGAGGCTGTGTTACTTTTTTCCTGCAAAATTTGCATGTTATCGGCATATGCTGCCATCAGAATTTCGGCCTCAAGCGCTGTAAAATACATTGACCGCGCCTTCTTTCCCTCCGTCTCCATGGTGACTCGCTTAATCTGTGCTCCACTAATCAGGGCTTTATGTATCCTCGTGCGCGCGCTTAATTTGGGGTTAAAGCAACTCCGCGTAGATTGAACTACTTGTTATCAGCCTTTCTGAAACTGAATATTCTGAGTTGGACAGTTCGGGGTTACTCAACCCTGAGTATCGTTTTTCACTCTGAGTTTTCTAAACCGGCTTCCTGAAATAGGGCCCAGGTGACAAAAAGCCATAAACCACTGTTTAGAGGTTGTTGTGGAAGTTTTCCATTTAATAAAGCCAAGCGATGAGCGGTAGCTAACATTCTTTAATCAAGACAAAGAACAGAAATCAAGCTTGGTGAGGGACTGCCATCGCTGGGACAGAGGGTGAGCAGAGTTTCTCACTGAGCCTAGCATGGTTCTCAGTTAAATACCTCCTACAGAAAAGAAGGCAGGACACAGCTGTTTTCACACCTTTCGTCTTTCCCACAAAGAAAGTTTCACACTGCCTTGCTATCTTTTACAGTGGAGAAAAGACAAAAAGACTCTTCCTGTGGAGTTGTCTGCTTCCCCCCAACTTCCTTACCAGACCCCACTATAGGGCTTTGGAGTTGACGTCACGCCGCAATGCATTGTGGGAGCGCAGCGCCATTTTCGGGGTCTACGAATCAAAAGAAACACACTGTGTTGGAACGACGACTGCAAGAAAGATGCTTAAAAGCAGCTCAAAAGAGAATGAACTGTATAGAGACCGATTGCGTCCAGAGGCGAAGCGGCGGTACTTGCAGAAAATAGCTGCATTGGAAATGTGGACCCGTATGAAATACGGCCGTGGAGTAGAAACTCCGAACACCTAGCGCTATTGACGTAGCCTGATATATTTTCATACCTTGTCTGTGGAGTCAGCGCGTACAAGTCGTCATTCAAACAAAGGTAAGTCAGCTTGAGTACTGCGAGTGAAACGCATTTGATTTCCCTGCAAACATTCACATTAGTGCAGCATAAATTCATTCATGAGGGGAAATTACAGTGAGAACATGTGGAGGCTGTTAGATGGATAACATAGTGAGTTCAGTGCATTGATGAGACACTGTCCTGAAGGATTGTTATTCTTTATGGTTGAAGAAATTGCACTATTCATATTTATTATAAATAATCCTAATTACACATCTTGCTTCCATGTTTGTATCCTGTGTCACTAAAAATACATTTTATTTTAGTTTTATACTTTGATCAATGACCTGCAGAATCTCCTTATTATATTAAGGGATTCATAATTGTCACTTTTGGCTCATAGTTCTTGTCTTTAAATGAACTTTGTCTGTGTGTGTTTCAGGTGCTGCACTCTAAGACTGAATGAACCAGCATTGCAGCCATGGGTCACTGTGAGCATCACAGGGAAGGTTGAAGCCGCCCACTGCAGCTGTATGGCCGGAGTCGCAGAGACCTGCAGCCATGTCGCTGCTCTTCTGTTTAATGTAGAAGCAACAGTGTTGATCTGTGGCACAAGGACTGTTACAGATGAACCTGCATACTGGGTTTTGCTGGGTAATGTGACCAAGATACAGCCAGAGGTTGGCCATAAGATAGACTTCTCCTCTTCAGCTGCCCAAAAAAAGGCTCTTGATCAAAACATAAACAGACCATCTGTAGTGACAGGTAAAAGGAGCCGTCCTCAAAACAGAAAAATCCCACCTGCTACTGTGGAGGAGTTGTCACTGCTATAATGCCATAATGTTTTATCTAGGGGTCTAGATTTATGCCTGTAGTGCACTGCTGTGTAAATAATTTGCATTTACTGAATATGTACTGACTGAGTCCCGCTGTTCAAAAGTTGAATAAAGAAACTAAATTATTTTGCCTTTTTTTTTTTTATTAAAACCACTTTATAGAGCATCACATCAGTAACAGTGTAGAATCCATGTCATTTATAGTTTACAAATGACAAAATGTTTACACAAATCATGAGTGTTTACATGATATCACCCACTACTAACATTACTTTATTTACTGTATCTTTTGAAAAAATAACAGCACAAGACTTAAGAACATTTAACAGGAGCAGGTTTAATTCTTCCCTGGTTTTATTATCACACTGTTCACCAAACGCAGCAAACCTTCACCATCTTATCCAGGAGGGTCACCTCTTCACCCTCACATGGAAGAAGTAATCTGATTGGCATGGTGGTATGTTTGAAGCAGGTCCCTTGTGTAGCGCTGGAACCCAGTCCCGATGTTTCATCCATTTAATATAATTTCATCGGCTGGTTTGCTGCAATAATGGCAAATAATTAGCAACTCTATAAATAGAAGGTAGTTCTGCACTCAGTAGGATGTTTGTTCTAATTTGCTATGAGCTCAGAGCACATCGAAAATGAAACTTAATAGGCTATAAAGAGAGATATGAACATATTTAGAACTTACTGTAATGAAAATGTCTGGAGCACCAACAGATATCTGGAGATGGAAGAGAACTGGATATCAGCTCGTCTCACAGCTGCTCTCCAGGCTAGACGCCTTCGTTTGGTAACATCGATACACGAGCTGCCTCATGTTGCTTCCAGGTTGGGAAAGAATGAAAAGATAAACCATTTTCAAGCTTATTTTCTTGCCGGTCGTGCGATCGAACATTGCAGCCGACCACACAGCAAATACGAACCATGGCTGTTGTGTGTGCCTTCGCTCCCTTTTCACTTGCGCTAGACCCCCAAAATGGTGGATCGGGCCAAAATCCTTTCCACGCCCACCCCCGTGACATCACGCTCCAAAGCCCTATCTGTCAAACTGTTTAAATGGGGTGTGAGGCAGACATGCTAAAACAGTGACTTAAAAGCATTACCAATAAACAATGTGATCAATACATAAATGAAAGAAATGCAGCTGATAAAAAAGCCATAAACTACTTCCATTTGTTTATTGGTGATTGCCAGTTTGGTTGGGTTTTTTTGAGACACAGAGAGTGAGAGATCCTGTCCTACATTGCTTTAAAAAAACAGAAGATATTTTCAGAGCTGTTGATATATGAAGCTCTGAGCATTGAGTGTTGCATTGTGAGAGTTTCAGTAAAAAGCCTGCAAATTATTGCATTTATACTGGAGAGCAAAGAAAAATTAAAATTCTACTTGTACTATGGAAAATCAGTTTCATAGAAGCTACATAAACAGAGCTGAAGAAGACTGAGCTCGTAAAACTAGCTCAGTCTTAAGACTGTTTCTGCTATCGATACAATTTGTGTTGTTAATCCTAAATGATTCACGGTGACAACATCATAAGAACAAGGCCATTTTACTCCACACACACACACACACACACACACACACACACACACACACACACACACACACACACACACACACACACACACACTTGGAAAATCACATAGTTTGACCATAAAAATGCCCAGAACAATTAGTATTTGAGATTGCTGAAGCAACATCACTAAAGAAAAATATCCTTGCATGTCACTTTGCTTTCATTTGAAAATCTAAAGGTTTTTTTTAATGTAAAACATAAAAACAACAAAAACTTTAGATGTTAGAGATGTCCTGATGAAATTTGTGAATATCTAGATCAATGGTGTTTCCATGTGAGTCTATAGGGCATAGACTGAGGCGGGGTTTTAGAAATACATGATGGTAACATGAGACATGTTACCTTTGAGAACACTAACATCTAGATTAAGGTGTGAGAAGTAAATGCATCACAGAAGCTGAAAAGGAGTTCCTTGTCTCTAGATTAGTTGAAATAAATTGAAAATAAACTGATTTGAACAGGTTTGATGCATTATACAAAAAAAAAAGGCTCATGAAATAGTTCACATGATCTAAGCAAGAGTCACTCGGAATCTCAAATGTTAAAGTACACTTACTGATTGTACTTTTACTACATGAGCTAATGCAGATGCTCTAAAAGCAGGCTGACTGAAAAAGAAGCACACACTTGGAGAAGGTGTGCTGTAACTTCTCATACTGTGAAGTTTTCTGACAAAAGTGTATTGAAAACTTATGCTGTACAGCTTACTAAGGGGTCCTGTGATGGGCCATGTGCAATTACACAAAAGAACAAGTAAAATTTCACCATACCACTGACTGGAGAAAAGCCAGTTTGGTATTCTAATTGAGATTACAACCGTAATCAGTAAAATCAGTGCTGTGATAGTTAGTTTAAGATCAAAACCTGATTTAAAACACAGTCTAACCTCAACATTCTTGCCCCTGAAAATAGGTCAGGATGGCCGAAAAATGTACTTTAAAATGAGATTTTCTTTTTGTTTCATTGGAACAGTAAAGTACCATAACAAAGAAATGAGTACACCTTTGTAGATATCACTGATATGGAGTTTTTCCTGTTTTACATAAAGACTTAGAGCTGCTAGTTTCCTAGTGGCATTTTCTCATTTAAACCATGGTGACTTAAAAGTTTAGCAGCAAGACACTTGTTTCCTTTGTTCCATCAAAACATTTCTTTCAGAGATCTGTGTTTATCAGAGCGATATGTGACTCATTTTTTATTGAATCACCAGGAAGTACACAAATACAAGATTAAATATTTTATTTATTTATCAAAGATACATAATTACACATTGATACAATGAACAAGGTGTTTATAAAAATTACACATGGTGTAAGAAAAACATTATAACATACAAATAAGTGTTTTATGATAATTTGACATACTTTAAAAGCATAAGAATAAAAGTTTTTAAAAAAATCATGTTCTTTGATGATCACATTACATGTATCATATTTTTAAAGCATAACATCAGGCACGTGCAGAGGGGGGGGGGGGCTAGAGGGGCTTGAGCACCCGCATTTTTAGCGGTCCGGAGCTGTAAGAGAAACACAAGTTAACTCAGGGACACAGACTGATGCGACAAAACCAGTAAGTAGGTGTACAGCGTACACTGTAGTGTATAGCACACAGGAGTATTAGCTTATTACGTACACGTTGGTAAGCTGTCTTGTTGCAACTGACGAACTGAAACAAACGAGCGTGCTGTGTGTGCAACAGCGCGACAAACATTACCTGTCCTTTTATTAACTGCACAAGTAGTGCTGGTCATAGCTGCTGGCTACCTGTGTAAGGCTGTCATGGGTCTGTAGCTCTGTCACCGTTTTAGGGAACATATTTAGTTTTAAAGTACGTTTCCGGGCTTTTCCTGCCTTTCTGGAGGGATTATATTTCACTAAAAAACAATCTAATATGCATGTCCACATAATTATGCATTATTATAATTATAATATATTAAAAACACGCTGTTTTTTAAAGAACATACATTAAGAAGCAGATTATATTAGATTTATATTTTAAATAAGACAAAAGTTGGATTTTATAGCAGTAAAATTATTGTATCTCTACAGTTTAAAAATATAACAAGCTTTGCCCCTGCACAGAGTGGATAGTGAAACAAATGGAATCATCATAATGACATTATTTCATATTTATTACTTCCCCCTCCTCATTGCTTTATTATTGTAGTATTGCATTATTGTAGCTCTAGTAATAAATATGTAAGGATTCTGGATCAGCACCATGATGCCCATAGTATATACAGTATTCTGAAGAAGGTCTAAAATGTCAGTGTGTGTGTTTTATTTAGATGGATTTAAAAAAAAAAAAAATTACTCATGATATAACATTGTCCAGACATGGCTGGTAAGGACATGAGGAGGAAACAGTAGGAGCTGTGTGAGGCTACTAAAGGCAGGGCTATAACATTTTTCTGTCATAATTTTATTTTAGATTAAGTGCAAGAGTTGTTAGGTGTGGATAATTAGATTATAGTTTATTGCAATAGCAAGTTGTGCCTTGTTCTCAGATAGAAAGCAAGTGGAGAGTGATATATGAAATGATGGGATGGAAGGAAGAAGAGAAGCAAAGAGTGATTCACAGGCAGAGCCTAAATTATTTCTCACAGTTTTTTGTTGCCTTATGGTTCCAAGCGCTGTCACCAATCTTTGCATTTTGTTATTATCTCATGACACTTGTTTAATCAGCTACCATCTCTCCTATGGACTTTTTAATGTCTACAGTCTCAGATCAACACAGCCCTGCCCTCCAGCACTATCCACAGCAACCCCTCAACAGCAACATTGTACCCATCAGGTAAAGCATCGGCTACGTTTGCTCTGCCTTTTTGCCCATATTAGATTCTTGATGAATGTGTGTTGTTGTTATTCAGCCTGGTTCAATGTGCCCCTTTTTAACTTTGAGCACCCGCCCCTTTAAACCTCTCTGCACAGCCCTGCATAACATAGGGAGCAAAGTGCTCACAAAAACAGTTTTAGAGGACTTAAACACGATCATTTTTTCCACAGTGCTTGTATGCCTCTTGCAAAACTATGTACTTTTCACCATAAGACACAATAACTCACGATTATCTAAGACCAGCCATGAACATGGACAATCGCTTCATTACAATCATTTGTCCCCGCTGCTGCCCTCAGATCCAGATGCAGTCTTCTGTACTGGGGGGTAAAATGGCTCTTTTGGTGGTTCATAAAAAATATCTCAATAAGTTCGTGAGGGGACTAGAAACTAGAAACACTGGGTTGCAGAGCAGTTGGTAAGGACTTGTATATTTCTGGAGAGTCTGCAAAATCTGTATTCCTCGTGCTCCTGATTGGATATGTGGAGCCCGGCTCTGATATCTCACTGGTGGCAGCTAAAGATATGCATGCCTTGGAGGCGGAGTTGGTCTCGGGCGCAATCTTTCAAACGAGCCTCACGGCATTTCAGGAAAACTCAGGCCAGAAACAACATCCGGTCACTCGCGGTAAAAATCCACGCAGAGCTGATCTAGCTTAGAGAGCAGAGGCTGTCTATCGCGTGTGGAGAGACGGATGTTCTTGCCTGTGGATCGCTCAAGCACTGGTGGAGAAGAATTTGGCGAACTTGAAAAAATAAATGTGTGCAAGTCTGAGATATCTGCTGTGACAAAACAAATTTCCCACGTGTGGGACTAATAAAGGTTATCTTATCTTATTTTCCACCCTAATTTACGAATAAAAAATTGTATTTATTTAAATTTTTACTTTTTAATTATTTTACTTGCATTTTTTAATCACTTTTATATTTAAATATATTTAAATGTTCATTTGCTATTTATCTAGGGATTGAAGAGTAACGCAATTTCTATTCTCCGTATGTCCTGTACATGTGGCAGAATCGACAAATAAAGTTGACTTTGACTTTGACTTTTGATAAATTCTTTACAAATCCTACCATGTGGATTCATGGATTTTTTTTTCACATTCTGTCTCTCACAGTTGAAGTGTACCTCTGGTGCAAATTACTGACCTCTGTCATCATTTTAGGTGGGGGAACTTGCACAATCGGTGGCTGACTAAATACTTTTTTGCCCCACTGTATATTTTTGAAAAGTGTATTCCAAGTGTTACAGAGCCTATTTTGCATGGCTTTTGAAGATGAAAAAGCTTTTTTTGACAGAATGGTAAAAAGGAAAATGAGAAAATGTAGTTAGAGGGGGAAGATTAACACTTACTGAGTGATATGCACATAGGGCAAGCGAAGGCAGTTGTTGTTGATCCCTGGTTTCGTGGCTGTTGCGAGCTCGCAAGCAGTCTGAGCGGCGTGAATTGTTGATATGTCTGAAGTCAGAGGTCTTCTGGGAGCTCGACGGCAGTTTTAACCTCAGCGGGAGATCATAAAATCGGACCTGCAGCAGATTGGCTAACCGGAGTGCGAAGGGAGCCGCCCGATTGTTATGTGATTGGCAGTGGGGCGAAGTCAGGGGGAGTTGGTCTCCAGCGGAAATTTTCAAACAAGGTAAGCAGCGCATTTGGGAGCAGAGCGGGGAGCGAACAAGCAGGAAAAAATTGTGCTCTGCTCTGGAAGCAGTTGCGGGTCGGCGATTAAGAGCGAGGTAGAACTTAGACTGTGCGTTGAATTTTAGAGGTTGCTAGTAAGAGGGAAGTTTTTGAAGAAAAAAGACTAAGGAGTTTTCCCCCTGTTTTGGATTATAAGATTTTTGGGAATAGAGGGTAGCTAACAAAGTTATTCTAGGGATTTTGGAGAAATCGCGGAGGATATTTTAAAGGAGTTTTGGCTTTGTTCAGTGGGTGGGAGCCGCGGGGCAATTTGAGAAAAGACTAAGGATTTTTTCAGGATTTACCCTGTTATTGAATATAAGGTTTTGGGAATAGAGGGGGTACCTAACAAGTTATTCTAGGGTTTTGGAGAAAACGCGGAGGGTTTTTTAAGGAGTTTGCCCTGCTTATGTTTCTAAGGATTAGGTTAAGGGGGCTGCGGGGATCGCGAGTTTTTTTCTGAGTATGAGTTTTATTCTAAATGAACAAATGCATATAAATCGAAATAAAGTTTTGCCCCAAGGCATGCAGCCTGTATTTCCGGCCATACTGAACGTTACAAAAGCACAAGTTAAACTAAACAATTTTAAAATGGTTTAACAGATTTTTAAACACATAAGCACGGAGCCCGAGAGAGCACGGTCCGGAGACACGGGCGCACCCGTGCACGCCGAGGCACACAGTCTCGGGCATACACACTGACCCGCCACCAGATGGCGTTTTTTGAGCATAAAAAGTAAAAACTTTTTAATGGCTTAAAAAAAAATAAAAGAATGCTACTTGATATATAAGAAACTTTGAAAATAATCAATTAGTTGTTTTTTGGGGGGGGGGGGGGGGGGGGGAAGCAATGAGCTATGAACTAGCATATTTTTATGAATATCATATTTTTATTACTTCCTTTATTACTTCCTACTTCCTGAGCTCATGAATAATTTATTGGGGGGCCATAAATCACTCAGTTTGACATAAGGGGTATAATATCACTCTCTCATGAGACCTTCACTTTGTGACAATCATCACAGAATCGTATAAAACCCTGCACTCACTTCTTAATTACCTGGAAGCACCTTAAAGACAACCGGCCCCTCTCAACTGCGACAAATCATCTGGAGAAAAGGTAAGCATAGGAGACCAAACACTGAGGAACAAATCCTCATTTCATCCTATGATAACAGCATTTTCACCATTTCAGCCAATTCCTTTTGCACAATTTGTCTCTTGTGCTTAGGCAACCTGTAGGGCCATGAACGCACTTTCCAGGCTGCGTTTCAAATTGGTGCTGCATGAGAGTCTTGCAGATGGTCGGGGGATGAACACATCTGCAAACTACTGTTGCAATGCAGGAACATCTGCTTTATTGGAACGTGTGAGATGCTAATCACAATGCATCTTAAACACACTCATGTTAAAACTTCATGCCCACATCTTGTTTTTAAGAAAAATTAATCATCTTTTCCTTGAAGATCATTTCAGAGTTTTTAATGAGCTGCAGGAACCGTGCCGAGAGCAGCCAAGTCTCCTCCTCTGATAAACCTCCACATGTACCACTAAAAATGGATGTGGATCAAAATGAATTCATTAAAAAAACAACGTGGACTTCAAGGATACAGTAAATACACTAAAGTGAAAGGAGGAGCCAAAAATAGATGTTTAATAGGGTTTGAATTAACTAAAAGTAGTCACCTGTAATCTTTAAAATGGTTCTGATGTGTGCTGCTGTTTTTAACTTTTAACAGTTCTTTGCTGCCACTGTGAATATTGTGTTCTTTCCCTAATTAAATAAAGGTTACACAGCATCACTGCGCCATCTTCTGGTAAAAAAAAAAAAAGGTATTACATGGAAATACAGCCCAAAACCAGTTCAGCTTGAGTTTCTTTTTTCTGGACATAAAGTCACAGCAGGTGTTGTTTCAAAGCTGGTGGACAGATTTAGTTCATTTTGGAAGTTTTAAGAGCAACTGCTGTGAAAATATTTGCTTGTTTTGGGAGAAAAGGATTTAAGAGAAGATTTTACCACAGCAAAAGTTTAAATATGAATGAAGGATTGAAATTTAACTGAGGTGAAACATGCAATGAATACATAAAAAATAAGTTAATTTTGGAAAAGCTAAAAAAGTTCAAATAAAAGAAATGCTTTACATATCCATATTTGATTTTTGATAGAATACCAGTTTGTTTAAAAAAAAGAAAGAAAAGACATTCCTATAACTTTAATAGTACAACTACTAAACACTACTGTGTCCTAAGGGAACAAATGTTAAAATGTAACAGGGATAACATTTTAGAGAATTAAAATCCCTCAAAGGAAAAAACATAAACTTGATATGCATATCTATACATGCAGCTTCCTAAATGTAACATTCAGGATTATTCACTGCAGGTCCAGAAATCAGAGCTACCTCATCAGATCCAAGTGTGACATCAGCTGACACTCTTTACAGGAGATTCCATCTGAACTCTGTGGAGCCTGATCTCAAGGTTTTTAAGTCTGACCGTGAAACCAGAAGAGGATCTTTCTCTCTCTTCAGATTCATTGTGATCCAGTGATTTCAGTCCTGCATGATCAGGCTGATGTTTGCACAGAGCAGATAATGAAGTGAATGTTTTTGCACATTGGTAACAGTGAAACAGTTTATTTACAGCGTGGGATCGTTTGTGTTCGGAGTATGAACTGAGATTCCTTAAGCTCTTGTCACACAGGTCACAGCTGAAGTTCACTTCCATGTGTGTATGTTCATGTTTGTTACGATGACCTGATTGTGAGAAGCTTTTGTCACAGTGTCTGCACTTGTATGGTGTCTCTCCTGTGTGGATTCCCTTATGCTTTTTCATTTCATGTGCTTTTTGAACACACTGTGGAATAGTTCATGTATTTTTAATGCACTTGGTGCGTGGAAGCCTCTCCCACATTCTTTGCAGTAGTTCATTTTGTCTCCAGTGTGGCTACGTTGATGTGGATTTAGGTCCCGTTGATGATTGGAAGTTTTTCCACAAAGGTCACAGAGAAACGTTTTCCCACCACCACAGTGACGACAGGGCTGAGAACTGGATCCATCTGTGTTGCTCTGCTTTATTTATTTTTATCCTGAATGTCGCCTGAAACAAAGAGCATCTCTGCCAACGTCCAATTACTTTTACTGTTTACATTATAACACTCAGCTTACTGAGAGAAAATGAGTCTTCATTTTCCCAAACAGTTCATTCAGTATAACTCCATGAGTTTACTGATCAAACTTGTTCCAAACAGTCAGGTTAAAAATACAGGATAAAAAGGTAAATACATCCTCACGGTAACTGCACTTGTAGAGTTACTTTCTGGTGTGGATCTGTTGGTGTTTATTCAGCTGATGTGGAGATTTAAAAGTTTTCTCACACAGGTCACATTTATAAGGTCTCTCCTCAGTGTGGCTAAACATGTGTTGTTGTAACTGTGCATCTGTTGGAAACAGTTTCCCACACTGATCACAGCAGTAAACATCATTTCCAGTGTGAATCCGTAGGTGACTATTTCGGTACTGTTTTTCACTGAAACCTTTTCCACAAAAGTTGCAGCTGTACGCCTTAATTCCAGAGTGGGTAACTAGATGCTTCTGTAAGTTTCAACTTTGACCAAAAGCTTTACCACACAACTCACAGTAGTGTGCTTTAACTACAATGTGGATGAGTTGGTGTTGTTTTAAGCCCTCACGATACGTAAAAGACTTTCCACACAAGTCACAGCTGTAAGGTTGAACTCCACTGTGGATGATTTGGTGTGTTTTTAAGCTTCCAGCCTGGGTAAAAGACTTTCCACACAAGTCGCAGCTGTAAGGTTTAACTCCACTGTGGATGATTTGGTGTGTTTTTAAGCTTCCAGCCTGGGTAAAAGACTTTCCACACAAGTCGCAGCTGTAAGGTTTAAATCCACTGTGGATGAGTTGGTGTTTTTTTAAGCCTTCAGCCTGGGTAAAAGACTTTCCACACAAGTCACAGCTGTAAGGTTTAACTCCACTGTGGATGAGTTGGTGTGTTTTTAAGCTTCCAGCCTGGGTAAAAGACTTTCCACACAAGTCGCAGCTGTAAGGTTTAAATCCACTGTGGATGACTTGGTGTTTTTTTAAGCCTTCAGCCCGGGTAAAAGACTTTCCACACAAGTCACAGCTGTAAGGTTTAAATCCACTGTGGATGAGTTGGTGTGTTTTTAAGTGTCCAGCCCGGGTAAAAGACTTTCCACACAAGTCGCAGCTGTAAGGTTTAACTCCACTGTGGATGAATTGGTGTGTTTTTAAGCCTTCAGCCCGGGTAAAAGACTTTCCACACAAGTCACAGCTGTGAGGTTTAAATCCATTGTGGATGACTTGGTGTCTTTTTAAGCCTTCAGCCCGGGTAAAAGACTTTCCACACAAGTCACAGCTGTAGGTTTTCTCTCCCTTTTTTCTGTGAGGTTTGTCGGCCTCCTGAGAGCGCCGACTTCTCGCTCCATGTTGGTCCTGCAGTGACAGAGATACAAACAGAGGCAGTGAGTGAAATGCAGTCGTGGAACAAACTGTAACTCCCTCTATTAGCGGAATCAAACATGTCAACAAACACATTGTAGGTGTGTTTCCACCACCTTCTGGTCATAGTATCACATTTCAATGATGTGCTACAATGACAGTCGTAACGAAAAATACATATTGAAGAAATATTGATAAGTGGAGAAAATATTTTACTCATAAAAAATTGAGTTCAATTTTTGATATTGTTGTTTCAATGTGTGCCGATAAAAATTATGTTTGTATCTTCTTGTAACATCTGAGTTTTTTGTTTGTGAATGTAGATTCTGTATATATATGGAGGAGCCCAGGATGGAAAAGATAAAGCTGCTGTTAACATGTTTTTAAAAACCAACAAGCTGTGCAGTTTCAATAACAGTGTAACTGTGATATTTTTCTCACCTTCTGTGTTGAAGTCATTTTTTCCTCTGTAGTGGCTGAGCTGAGTCCAAATGGCTGAAATTGTTCCTCTGTTGCTCCACCAGACTCTTCTCCTGTTACTCAGCTGGGACACAAAAAGTATATGTATTTTATCCCTGATAAAAAAAAAAAAGCAGAGCAAATAAACATGACTAAACTCCTCAGTGACAACAATACCTATGAAACTTCAATGTGGAAACTGAGAAGCAGCTACAACAAGAAAGTCATCAGTTGTCACAAGAACCTGAAAGGGGAAAAAGCCACTGACCCCCCTGCATATCACTGCCTTTACCCAGTGGATGCTACACCCTGTATATATGGACTTCTATAGATCCACAAGTCCGGCTCACACTCAATGGTAGCAGTACCACCTGAAGCACCTCAATAGATTCCACCTACTCCACCCAGACAACCCACATGGAAAGGATATATATAAATCTTATAAAGTTTGTATCCGTCTTGTGTGAAACTTGTATGAAAAGCATACAAGAGTGAAAACAGATATAAGACCCCTTGAAAATTATATAAATGAAACTTCTATTTTTTGGATACTTACTAAAACAATGTATGAAAGTAATGAGAAAGTGGCCACTTTCATGAGTAAATCATATAATTTTTTACTATTTCTTTTCCATATGGGAAGGTAAAGGGTGGTTGTATGTAGGGATGGGTATCGCTTAGGTTTTATCCGATACCAGGGCTGCACGATTAATCGTTAGAAAATCGCGATCTTGATTCATACTTTTGTGCGATCTCATTTCCAAATGACAACGATTTTTTAAAAAGAAGAAAAAAAAAGACGACGACTGTACCGCATTTTGATCCGGGATGTAATCTGCATGAAAACAAGCGCTCACTGTTCGTGCTCAACAAATGACAAGGGCGGAGTCTTATACCACGTGATACAGAAGCTGTGCCGTGTGATGCTAAAATTAGTAGTGAAAAAACATCGGAGAGCACGTCAGGGAAGACGAGAAAGTGACAGGAGAAAATCCATCCCGGTCAACCACTCAAACATCAATAACGGGAACCTTATACAGCGCTTCCCTATACCCGTCGAACTCCCGCAGGCACAAAGAAATTACAGAGGCCATTACTTATCACCTGACCAAAGATATGGCTCCCATCAACACTGTGCAAAATGAGAGATTTAGGAAAATGATCAACACCCTAGACAAACGCTACACAGTGCTGTCCCGCAACTATTTTTCTATTGTTGCACTACCTGCTCTATACACGCAGTGTCGAGCAACGGTGGAGACGGAATTTCAAGCAGTACAACATTTTGCAGCAACAACAAATGTGAGACATTTGTTGTTTTTATGTTTATTTATTGTTTTTATGTTCAGTCTCAACTGTTACGAAGTTGATGTGCAGTTAATAAGTGCAATAAATATTTATACTGGAAAATAAAATCGTGAGAGAATCGTGATCTCAATTCTAAGGAAAAAAAATCGTGATTCTCATTTTATGCAAAATCGTGCAGCCCTATCCGATACCAGTACCAAACTGGTACTTTTGAAACGGTGCCAGTGCTTAAACGGTACTCAAACTGGTGCTTAAAGAATGGAGAACACAAAATTGGTCCAAAACCCTCTCATGTTCAGCTGTTTTTTTTGTAAAAAGATAACAATGTTAGCCTTTTCTGCAGCCATAGGGCATATATGGTATCACTCTTGGCTGGAAGCAGTGCTTAAACAATGGAAAAAACACTAACTCTGTCCAAAAACCTCTCATGTTTAGCCGTTTCCCATTTTTTCTTTGGTCATTTTAGCCTTTTGGCCAGGGTGAAGGGAGTATCTGCCATCAGACAAGAAGAAAGCCATGTAACTATGACGGTGTTTGCTAGTTCACCTTACATGCATTAATGTAATAACGTGGTTAGCCTACTCAACGTAAATTACACACGAACAACATTAATCTACATATATTGTTACAAATATATGTAAGAACTGAGCCAAATTTAGTAATGCCAACAAAATGAAATAACAATATTTGTATCTTATATATGATACATTCTTCCACAGGAGCTGCTGATCCAGTTCTACACTGCAGTCATTTAGTCTGTCCTGTGCTCCTCCATCACAGTCTGGTATGGAGCAGCCACTAAACAGGACAGGAGCAGACTGCAGCGGACTGTACGGGCAGCAGAAAGGATCATCGGCACCCCCCTGCCCTCCATCCAGGATCTGTACCTCTCAAGAACCAGGAAACGGGCAGGGAAAATCATCACAGACCCCTCACACCCTGCACACAGACTTTTTGATCTGCTGCCCTCTGGCAGACGGTACAGAAGCCTGCAGACCAGGACCACCCGACACAGGAACAGTTTATTCCCCTCGCCATCTCCCTTCTTAACAGTTGACCTGTCACACTGCTCCCACTGCCAGACTGCAGCTGCACCTTATGTACATTTTGTAGTATTCATTCCACCTCATTCATTTCTGTATTTTATGTATATAAGTTTAGGTTCGTTATTTATAGTTGGTTTACACAGCTTTGTGTATGTATGTGTATATATAGACACGTGTGTGTGTGTGTGTGTGTGTGTGTGTGTGTGTGTGTGTGTGTGTGTGTGTGTGTGTGTGTGTGTGTGTGTGTGTGTGTGTGTGTGATTTACATTGCTGTGCTTGAGAGCCACCATCTACTGAAACCAAATTCCCTGTATGTGTCTGCACATATACCTGGCCAATAAACACTATTCCGATTCAGATGCATCTATATATACACTGTCAAAGATACTTGTCTTTGAGTGAAGATTTAAGGTGATAGGACATAAATAAATGCAACTTGAATCTTTACTGAAGCTCAGTATTTGACACAGAGTTCAAGTTCAATGCTGTAATAACTAATAATGATTAATATAATAATAACTGTAATATTGGCAGTATAACATTTACATCACCAACATGAGATGATTTTAGTCTCATGAACAACATTAGCTAATTGTTATTTACTAGCTAATCTTAAAATGACTGTTCAGGACAGAAATGAAGCCCAACAATCATGTTTTTACAGTCCCGCGGTCTCAGCTTTAGATACTCAACAAATCAAACAAAGCTCATAAAAAAATAAACAGATGAACAAAAACTGTTTCTCTTCCATTTCAAACAATGCTGTATGAAACGTTTCAGCGGTTAGTATCAAAAAACAAGTTACCAGGTTTGACAGGCTCATGCCCACTCACGTCAGACCACTGGCTTGTGCCTGTCCGTTCGACAACCTCGGACCGTCCAAACCTCTAACTTCCACCCCAATACCACAGGACGAGCCCCCAAGCTGTTACGAGTTCAAAATTGGGGATGGAGACAAGAGAAAAAACCACAATAACAACACTGGTCCGGCCGGGTTAAGTCAAACGATGATTTTAATGATCTACCTGTTGAATTATTTCCAAAGTGTGCCAAATTGGACATGATTAAATTAAAAGTCTACTCACTGAAATTACTGGTAGAGGGTCTGTTTTGATTTTGATGAGGATCCGCGTGTGTCTAATGCAGTTAAAGTCGGTTAAGAGTATTTAATGAAGTTGAAAAAGTATGAAAGAAATGCTGGGTTAGAGTCCCAAGAAATTGAGTTAAACGCTCAAGTAGTATGGTAGGGAATTGGTCATGTTGTTGGTTAAAGTCCAAATTGGTTATAAGTGTGGACCTGTGTGATTATAAGTGAGGGAAAGGCTCCATTGACCTCTAGGTTGCACTTGCCTTAGTCAGACTCTTGTGTTGACTGTTGTTTCAAAGTGTTATAAATTATTATAGGACGGCAGTCGGAAACTGCTAAGAAGCGCATAGCCCGGAGGTTACGCTCCCTCCTGGCCATGGACGCGCGGTCTTGACCTGTCGGCGAACAGGGTTAGTTCAGTTTGGCTTATCTGTGGGGTACAGGGCATCATGGAATAAGCTAGGAGTTAGAGTCTCCTCACCGTTTGAAACGGTGTGATGTGCTTTTTTGGACACAGTTAAATTGAGTTAGGAACTTTAGAAATTAGGCCATAGGTTGTTCTGGAGGAAACAGATACTGGTTAATTGATTACAAAAAAGTTAGACTTTCTTCGGTTGGACCCGTTAACTTAAATTTGTCGAAATTTGTTAGGTGCTAAATCTGTCAGGCCTGTCAGTGATTGTAAATATAAGACGTCTTTGTAATATAAAATAACAGAGCTTTGTGTGAGACTGTGTGTGGCGTGCAGCTGCAGCGCTGCGAGCTATTTTTAGACTGTGTGTGAACATGCAAATGAGGTGGCTGCTGTGAAGCGCACAGAGGAGTTTTGCTTGCTGTTTAGCGTGTTATTGAGTTTTATAATTATGATTTGTAAATAATGATACATGCCTGTAATTAAAACGCTGATTTTGCTGATTATAATATTACAAATAAGGTTTTGAATGACTAGGGTGAATGTTTGATGTTTGGCTGGGTTTTGATATAGAAGAGACAAATCATGTATGATTTAGACCGGCACTTCAGCCGGCATAGTAAGATTGTGATGAAAATGATATTAAATAAATCTCTTAGTGTGTTGATACAGGTGGCTATGGGCCTGGACCAACTGCCCTCACAAGCACAGCGGCCGAAGCAAAATTATAGTAATGGAAACCACACTCAGCAAGAATCAGCAGCTGTGGAAAAGACAGCAGCTAGCAGAGAATTAAAGGAGAAATTAAGAGAAGTTTTTAACACATAAAATTGGGGCCAACAGACTTGTGGAAGTTGGGAAGGTGTCCGGAGCATCACAACAAAAGGTGAAACAAAAACACACACAAGCAGAGTAATGTGAGAGAGGCACGTGCTAGAGGAATGCCTCGTTTGAAAAAAAAAAAAAAGAAAAAAAAAAAGTTAAATTAACCCACCTACAAACGCACACACGTGCAATGAAGAAACAGCTTAAATTCATGAACACGTGAAGATTTTCCAGCAAGTTTAAAGCAGCGAAACTTAACATACACCTGTTGTTAAATAATAAAGTTTATCCACTACTAACAAATAAACTCTCTGGGTTGCAGGACAACAACTTAACTTCAAAAAAGACACTGGCCCAACCCGGGGTAGCAGTCATGTCCGGTTGGGGGCTCTTTTCTGACCGTTTCCTCGTGGCTGCGTGCAGCGGGGCTAGGGGAGGGTTTGTGCTGACTAGGGCTGCCACAAACGATTATTTTGATAGTCAACTAGTCACCGATTATTTTTGCGATTAGTCGACTAATCAGATCATCATCCATTGGACGTAAAACGTACAGCAGCATCTGCTCTTATATAACTATCATTAGCTTACAGCTTTAAGTGTTTAAGGTATGTGCTAACTAAAAATAAAGACAAGATGATAGTTTATTAAATTTTAATGAAATTTGCAGATTGTTTCGGTGAAGTTTAATAAACTCCTTGCTATCTAAAATCTAACAGGACACCGGAGTATATTCTCAGCATCTCACACTTCTGATAATCAGCTGTCTGCTTGAGGTTTATTCAGCTGTGTAAAAACTATAACTTTAATCGGGCCTCGGGGACTTGGGTCCTGGTTTGTGTGTTGCTGGGGTTGTGGGCAGGTGGGTGCGTGGGGGCCCATCCCTGGCACATGGTGCCGCCGGTGTGTCGAGTCACCTGGGGGGCTCTTCAAATGGTGGGGGAGATTGTCACACCTTGCAGGAGCTTTCCTCCTTCAGCCTCTCCTCAGGAACTCTCTGCAGGAGGAGGAGATACAGGAGAGGTGGAGGAAGATCTCAGCCTGGGCGTCTATCGTCTCATGTAATCTGGAAGATGAGTGGATGGGGGGGGGGGGGGGGGGGGGTGCAGTTTTCTCTGTGGGTGGGGTTGGGTGGACTGTCCCGGGCTCTGTGGGGCCGGGGGGCGCTGCTGCGCTGGGCCCCGGTCTGGATGGGCCTGGGCCCCCTTTACCTGGCGGGTCGCAGAGTATGGGAGTGCCTACTGGGGTCAGCGGGGGAGCTGGCCCCAGGGAGGGGTCACCTGCCGCTCCCTTCCTTCTCTCCCCATCTCCAGCTGCCTCCCTCTTCCCGCTCCACCACAACCACAGCCTCCCTGCTGCTGCGGAGTCGGGGCGGTCTGCTTCTCCCCGCCGCAGGGAAAAGGGTAACACCACCTGGGTCTGGGTGCAGTTCCCCCCTCCAGGGGCAAGGGTACCTAGACCCGGTTTGTAGAGTACGCTAGGGGAGTGTGATCGTGTATACAGCGTCTCTTTATGTCTGTCTCCACATCGGTTGAGTGTGAAGTGCACATGAGAGCATGAGGGTGGGAATGGATGTTTGTGTCTGTGTGTGCCTGTATGTCTGTGTCTATATGTCAAGTTGGGTATCAGACGCCACCTCTCTGGGGACATCTCAGGCCTCCAAACCTTGGAGGGCCTATCTCCACCCACCACCACTTCCCCTGCCGGTGGCGTACTCCCTCAGGTGGCGGTGCGTTGGTGGTTCTTTGTGTCTGGGGGTGGGCATCCGTGTACACACCGGCTCACTCCTTGGCGGCCGCTTATCGGGGCCTGGAGCCTGGGGCTCGCTCGGACCACTTCGGAGGTGGGGTGCCCCCGGCCTCTCGGCCTGGGGCTCGGTCACTCAGGCACAGCTGGCTGCCAGCGGAGCTCACGGGCACGTCACTGCAACTCCCCTGGCTTCTGCTCCGCGGCTGCTGAATGAGCCCTCATCTGGGACTCTCCTCAGCTCTTACTGGGACAGTGGCGCGGCTGCCCATCTGTGGGTCTTCCTTGGTCTCTTGTGTTCTGGGGGCCTCTGGATGTCTGGAGTTTTGATCTCCTCCATACCTGCTTGATACCATAAAGGATAGGGCTGTGGCTCCCCACACTCCCTAGCAGATCATTACATGGAGAAACCTTTGGAATGCAAGCATGCTGATCCACACAGGTATGCACACAGGTGTACACATGGGTATTCACAGACGCGGACTACAGCTTTCTTGGCTGCTACCTCAAAGCACACTGTGCGCTGTCTATCTTGCGTGCTGCACAATATCGTTTATTATTTAGTAACCATTGATATCGATTGCTAGCTAGTTTATTGTGATGGTGCTTTTTTTTTTCTTATTATGTTGCTGCAATGCGTCCTGTCATAGAACCCTCCAACGCATAGTGAGAGCTGCAGAGAGGATCATTGGTGTCTCTCTCCCCTCCCTCCAGGACATTTACAGCACCCGTCTCACTAAAAAAGCCCTTTGCATAGCGGCTGATCCCACGCACCCAATGCAAAGCTTCTTCAAGCTGCTGCCGTCGGGGAGGAGACTGCGGAGTCTCCAGGCCAGGACCAGCAGGCTGAAGGACAGCTTCATCCATCAGGCTGTCAGGAAGCTAAACTCCCTCCCGATTCTGCCCCCTCTCCCCTCTCTCCTCCACGGTCTCACTGAACTCTGTCACACACACTCACACACACACACACACTCTCTGACTCACTCACTGGCCTGCACCAGTTACCAGTCACTTTGTGGAGCATTGGACTGCCATTACCTCATAAGACTTTGTGTTACACTATCTCTTACCGTACATTACTAAATCTCCATTTGCACTATTTGCCTATTTGCACTACTCTGCCTGGTTTGCACTCAATGTCATTTACCCTTATATTGTATATTGTATAGCTTTCTTGTTATATGTAAAATTGTATTATATTATTAAATTTTTTTTACTTTAAAATATTTTACTTGCATTTTTAATCACTCTTATATTTAAATGTTCATTTTCTATTTTATCTAGGGATTGAGAGTAACGAAGTTTCTATTCTCTGCATGTCCTGTACATGTGGCAGAATTGACAATAAAGTTGACTTTGACTTTGACTTTGTGTTCGTTTTGTTTTTTCTCTTTATGCTTGATTACAGGCTGCTTTGTCGGCCCGGAAAGCCGAGGCTGACCTGGACTCCTGCTCTCCCCCCTACCATCTTTGCTCTCTCCTCTACCATCTTTGATGTGACCCTGACCAAATGCTACAGCAGCTGGACCCACAACAACAACCTGAAAATGTCAACAGTGCTGCAGGAAAACGATCTCATGCAGCGGAGACGGAGAGCGTTAAATCCAAGGCCCGTTTCACTACACGGGGAGATTTTCAGACAGCTTCAGCTGACAGAGCTGTGACGAGACGCCCATTAAGCCCAGATGAAAAGTGAGGCCGAGCAAAAGAATGCTGACCTTAACAACTCTGCATTAAAACTGTGCAGGACAGTGACGGACCAACACGGACGTTCGGGCAGCAAAAAGGGCGTGCCAGAGACAGGAGGAGGTCAGGAGGCACCTTGGAATGAACAAAAGCACCAGGAGAAAATAAGCTGAAGGCACAGGTGTCGGGGCTCGGCCAGGAGCTGACCTCTGAGAAGAGCCGAACAGCAAAGCTGTAGAAGGCCGTGGAGCAAAGCAAGGGAAACATCAATGGACTTCATTCTGACTTGTACGGAGAAGACTCTGAGGTTTCTGCCCTCAGTAAGAGCTCAAGGCATCAGAGCAGGAACTGAACATGGCTCAGGAGGAGCTGGCTGATAATCGAACCCATCAGGCTTGGAGTCCCAGACACACGACTTCGAATCAGGCCGGAGCTTGCTGGAGCAGGAGGTCGCCAAACCTGACGAAAAAGCTCCAACAGCAGGAGCAAGCCCTGAAGGAGCTACAGAAGCAAAAGGGTCAAGTTAAGGAGGAGCGGAACAAGGAGAAGATGCAGGATACTGGAGAAAAGGACTGCCTCAATTGGGGCCAGAACCAGTATGGACAGAACTTTGAGCAGCAGCACCAACGGATGCAAACGGACTGAAAAGGAGGAGGGCAGGACCCCAGGGCACGCTTCAGGCCGTGGTTTACCCAGAACACCAGAACAGGAAAGTGATGAACATAAACACCCACATCTACATGCACTAACTCAGAATGAAGAGAAACACACATATGCACATATGCACTTGTTGATTGAGTGAGAAATGACACACACACACACAAATCGAAATGCTGATTCAATTCACTGAGAAGTGATCCACACACACACGCTGATGCAATGAAGAATGCTTTACTAACAAATGCTGCACATGTAACCCACATAAAAATAAAAAGAACTGCATCTATAACTAAATTGGAATCTTAAATTCCAACCGGAGTGTGTCCGTGAAGGCATCGCGACGCGTCGTGACGCACGCCACGCCGCGAGTCTGCACGTGCCTGTTGTGACCAATCATATTTGCGAGGCACCGATATATGCCTTCCGGGTTGTCGTCTCGAAAAGACGCGGGGGAGAGGCGTTAGCGGATGGAAGCAACAGGTACGTGGGGCGAGCGCTTTTCGCTGTTTACTAGCTTGACTTGTTTTTGAATTAATTGTGGATTGCGTTCAACAGTATTTTGATACCGCCGCGGGTAGATGCGTGGGGCTCGTATGTGACATCGCACGTAGTGAATGGTGAGTTGAGCCTGAATGTTTGTTTGTATTTGTAACCTGTATCAGTATGCCAGTGCTATTAGCTGATGGGATAGCTAAGGCTGAGGCCTACTACATTACTACTACTCTCACTTTACGTGGCTGTAGTTTTGTTATTAGAGATTGTTATTTATTTTAATTTATTACAATGGTTGGATATGTATTTGTTGTATATTGGTATTTTCTCATGAACTTTATTGTGTACACTGGAACTAAAGCTAGCTTGGGAAATTTAGATGAATTTTGCTAATAGTGGTCCTGTGATTATAGTGCAGGCTAGTGGTGCCCTGGAGAGACCACAGCGACACCACTACCTTGGATGGCGAGCTAGGCCCAACGAGCCAGAACCCCAGCTACAACTTCCTGCGGTCTGGTAGGAGGCTGCTGCGGCCTACACTCTCCCCCCTGGTTTTCAGTCCCCCAAATCTCACTTTCGAGATCTCAGTCTTGGAATCTCAGTTCTGATCATCACACTTCCAATTTCAACCTGTTACAGACTGTCATACGCGTTGGACTTATATCAATCATGAAATAGCAACTTTATGGACATTGTCTGCCGGGGGTTGGAGGAGGTTGCTGCACCGCTGTGCAGCGGATATTTTACAAGCTTGAATTATGTTTTATCTTTTTCCTGTCTGCAGAATTTATAAATATTGGTATTTGGTAATTGCACTTTATTTTCACTATAAATAATAACTGTAATCACAATATCTGTGGTTGTATGTTTATTGTACTTCACTCACCTCCTAGAGCCGAATCTGATATCTTCTGAATTAGCCCAACTACTCATAACCAACTTAAATTATTTTAGCTTATGTACTTGCTACACACACAAACATCCAAATACGGAGTCTGTTACAACAACAAGAACCCATTGATTGTTTATTGGTTAAATGCATTTCATGCCACCCAGAGGGCATCTGTGTAGATTTAGGGGACAAGGATTAGTGAATGTCCACAAACAATTCACCAAGCCTGTAAAAGAAGGGTGGATGTTTTGTCTTGCTTTGTTTTGTTTTTGCAAGAACAGAAGGATGATAGAGACTAAGGGGGGAGGCTGTAGCTTCACAGGAGTGTGAACTGCAGACTTAACCCTTTGGTTGCTAATTTTGAGTTACTGATGTTTACATTAAGAAAATTGTGTTTTATTAGCTGTATTTCGATTAATGTATCATATTATATGGTTGGGAATGTTAAATGCTAAAGTGAAGAAAAGGTTTGATTTCACTCATAAGTGAGCAGATTATTATTAACCATAGCGGGTCACTGTAAAGAGTCAATCAACTTTTATAGAGATAAAAAACAAAAAACCCTAATAAGCCTAATTCTTAAAGACCCCTCAAATTATTTACTAGATGTTTATTTTTGAAAATTAATAAAAATCTGAGTTTAACAAAACATTTTAAATGTAAATATCAAGCTTACCTTTCTTTCTTCCATAAAATGTGCTTGTGGGCATGCCAGCCATTTTGAAAAGGTGGGAAAAACAATTGGCAAGGCCACACCCACACATGTGATATAATGTTAAAGGTACTGTTGTCCTCTCTAAGAAACATCAGGACTTAGAGGAGTGGCAAGTAGAGTAGGAGAGCTACAAGCAAAAACTAAATGTGTACTACAGTGCGCAAAAATGAATTACTGGGTCAAAAGGGGTTTATGAGGGACATTTATAAAACTAAAAATCCCACAAACTTTAAAGTGCACTTGAAAAGCTCACACAAGAAGGTTAACCTAGCTTACCTTGAAGAGCTCATCAGGGGGAGCACACTCCCCCTCCTTGAAGAGCTCCCCCACTTAACCAGCATCCCCAGAAAACAGCTAACCCCAGATAAGGCAGCGTGATGCATCCCGAGACAACAGGACTGGGACATCTAAATAAATGTGTGAGTCAATCGCCTTCAAAAAGGTTATCAATTCATTTGAACTAAAATTAGGAACACCCGGTGCTGCAAGAGTTAATAGTCTCAATACCCAAGGATAAGCGGAAGAGCATGATTGATATAATGGAACTAGGATTTGGTTACACTTAATTTTTGCAAAACACAACTAAAACTATAACTGAAACTAATCAAAACTAAACTCAAATTAAGGACTTTCTGAAAATAAAAACTAGACTAAACTAGCAAAGAATTGGTAAAAAAAACTAATTACGACTGGTATAAAATTGAAAATCTGGAGTCGAAACTAAATAAAACTGAAAACTAATGAAAATGGCAAAACAATTAAAACCCCGGTGCAGAGATTGGCAAATCTGACCAGGAAATGTTATAAAATGAATTGTCGGAACAGTCAGCGTTAAAGTCACCTTTGACAGTCCAGACTAAGATGGCGTTGAACATCTTCAGGGCGGAAAAGGGTTGGTGTGACCAAGGTGTGGTTTGGCTTGTTGTATGTATATTTTGAGATGATGTGGCTCTGGAGGGACCAGTTACCAGGCCATGGAAGGAGGACAGACTCATTAAATGAGGAGAAGGAATTTCCTGGGATTGGAGATCCTCTGGGTGAGTGGTTGACTGAGAGCATGTATAAAATAAAAGTTATCTGTTGTTATTGATTGGTAATAGATTGATAATTGGCCACATTTACAGCTGTATTGACTTGTTGTGGACGTAGTCGACTTCAGGTTTAAGCACTCTAATCAACAGGTTGAAAATAGTGATATTAAAGGAAGAGTATGCAGCGCCACCCTGTCAGACGCCAGTGACGGTGGGGCTCACTGATGAATCAGGTGAGCTGGATTCATGGCTGATTCAAAACTAAGATTCCCCTGCTGTGGTCAGTAAGGGGAAGACAGGGGGAAATAGAATTTAAAAGAGGCATTTATAAACGTTTATGTGCCAAGTTAAATGGGATAAAAGGGGATGTTTTTACGCTTATCTTGGCATCAGCTTTATTATTGCATCAGAATCATATAACAAGCATTGCATTAAACATTTATTGAAGTTTTTGACATTGTACTAACGTTTGTCTTCCAGTGATTGTTATAACCGCAGGTTAATCTTCTATTCTTAATCGTATATTCACAGGTGTCAGGATAATCATGTGATCTTCTATTGCAGGTGTAACCATGATCATTTTTATACATATTGCAGTTTGTTGCTCATTATAGAGTTGTGCACAAGTTAATAAGGGTTAAAAGCTACAGTCAGCGCGATGTTTGGCTGATCTATGGTGTGGAGTGACTTCGAGCATGGAAGGCTGCACGTGCTTACATAACACTGATATCATGTTATTCTTTGTGATCTTTTATTCAATTATATCTTTAAGTCAAGTTTTAAATAGTGGTAGTTAATTAAATGACATTCATTTAAGATCATATTCTTGGGTCAGAGCATCACACGCAGATCAACTTAACAACCTGGGAGACCTTGTAGCTGCAATATTGTGTCTCCATATGGAACAGTAGGCGGAAGCAAACACATGATTTTTGGGGGGCAAAGGTGAGGATTAAAAAAAAAAACGGCTAATTTGTTTTTGATGTCTTCTCTTAATATGAGTGGTTTTAGTAATCTTCAGACACACCTTGCAAATGTGCTTATAATGAGTTTGCACTCAGTCTTTTGAAGGTCATAAGCTTCGTTCGGCGTGATGGTCCGGACTGATAAAGTGTAGGAAATGCCTTGAGTGCAGAGGGCTAAATGCAAACACGCGTACACACATAGGATATGATTAGAATAAGTCCCTGGGACATTCTGAATATTCTAAACCAATTCTGAATCACTAGAAGGTCAGTAGATAACAACATTAGATTATTAGGGTTAGGAAGAGAGGTGTTTTGGTTTTCTGTCTCTTACAGAAAAAGGAACAGACACCAGATGAGGTCACAGAGATGCGAGGATCCTCCGCAGCAGAGACAGACACAGTGACTGCCGAGACACCAACTGGGTCCAAGTGTCATGGCGTTTGGGCTCCAGCTAGTCACCTCAAAAGGATGGATCCCATAAACACAGCAATAACCATGAAGGGGTTGGCGGAAATCCAGGAACACCAGACCAACGAGGTTCGAGAGGCTCTGCTATTGTTGGAATAATTGTTTTTCTTACATTTGAACTGCGCAAACACAGAGGTCATCTCACCTATGGTTCGCTCATCAGGGGGACAAAGGACCTCAGGAGTGAGAAGAGATGAACCTGGCCACACTGGGTTATAGGGTGTTGGTGAGCTCATTATTCTAATGACCTCATCAGGGGGAATTGTTAGATTATAATATTATTTTATGCCATGTTATACCCTTAATTAAAGATTATGAATTATTATGTAGTTTTAGTTTGCATTATTCTCCTGAATTAGAAGAAGCTGATAACTATTGGATTAGTTAAACTGATTTGCATTACATTAGACTGCTGATTTATTGTGGATAAATGATATTGTTTTATGATGTTATCAGAAATACTGTTTGCAGAAAGGCATCGCCTTATTTGTCTGATTAGAAGAGAACGGAACATGCTGGAGTTTTCTGCCCCATCTCAGCAGGAGCAGATAAACGGGGAGCCAAGGTCGTAGCTTAGGCGCCGTGTGAGAGAAAAGCATGTGAATGTTTAGGCTTTTATGATAAGGTGGGGGCACCAGAGGCTATAAGAGTTTGATCAATGCTCCACCATTTTGAGATCTGAGGCTGTCTGCATACAGTGTCCATCTCCCACATGTGTGATCATTAAAATCATCGTTTGACTTAACCCGGCCGGACCAGTGTTGTTATTGTGGTTTTTTCTCTTGTCTCCATCCCCAATTTTGAACTCGTAACACTGGTGGCAAGTGGCATCTTGGCGGCTGCACGCTTGACTTTTCTCAGTTCATGGGCAGTTATTTTGCGCCTTGGTTTTTCCACACACTTCTTGCGACCCTGTTGACTATTTTGAATGAACCGCTTGATTGTTCGATGATCACGCTTCAGAAGCTCTGCAATTTTGAGACTGCTGCATCCCTCTGCAAGATATCTCACTGTTTTTGACTTTTCTGAGCCTGTCAAGTCCTTCTTTTGACCCAGTTTGCCAAAGACAAGGACATTGCCTAATAATTATGCACACCTGATATAGGGTGTTGATGTCATTAGACCACACCCCTTCTCATTACAGAGATGCACATCACCTAATATGCTTAATTGGTAGTAGGCTTTCGAGCCTATACAGCTTGGAGTAAGACAACATGCATGAAGAGGATGATGTGGAGAAAATACTCATTTGCCTAAATTCTGCACTCCCTGTATAGCTTTAGAAAAATTTGCATAAGAAGCACTTGCAGCAACAAAAACATAATATTCCAAACTTGCAGCAACAAAAAGATAATATTCCAGAAACACGCTTTGCCGATGTTCATAACACTTCTTACGTTGGCATATACATCAGTGCAAATTATTGCATGTCCGCCATTACCTGCCCGAAACCGGAAGTGACGTCATTTTTGTGGGCCTTATAAGCCTATGTTGATGTTCATAAAAGTCATGTGCATATTACTATTGTACAACACTTTGGTCTACCAGGTGTGTTTTTAAAGTGCTATATAAATAAATGATGATGATGATGATGATGATGATGATGATGATGATGATGATGATGTTTGACTTCATGCTTTTCCGTATTGTTTCTGGGATCCTTAGAACTGAAATTACACTGTTGGAAATATTATAATGCATCAAAATAAACTATTTATTTTCATTTTTCCTGTAGTATATAAAAGGACTGTTACAGATGAACTTGGATACTAGGATATGTATCCTGTGTCACTAAAAATACATTTTATTTTAGTTTTATACATTGATTAATGACCTGTGACCATGGGTCATTGTAGCATCACAGGGAAGGTTGAAGCCGTCCACTGCACCTGTATGGCCGGAGTTGCGGAGACCTGCAGCCATGTCGCTGCTCTTCTGTTTAATGTAGAAGCAACAGTGCGGATCTGTGGCACAAGGACTGTTACAGATGAACTTGGATACTGGGTTTTGCTGGGTAATATGATCAAGATACAATCAGAGGTTGGCCATAAAATGGACTTTTCCTCTTCAGCTGCCCAAAAAAGGCTCTTGATCAAAACATAAACAGACCATCCGTATGGAAAGGTAAAACTAGCCGTCCTCAAAAAAAGTAAAATCCTACCTGCTACTGTGGAAGAGTTGTCACCGCCATAGGGCTTTGGAGCGTGATGTCACGGGGGTGGGCGTGGAAAGGATTTTGGCCTGATGCGCCATTTTCCGGGTCCAAACAAAGCGCAAGCGAAAAAGGAGCGAAGGCACACACAACAGCCATGGTTCGTACTTGCTGTGTTGCCGGCTGTGGAATAAGCTTAAAAAGGGTTTGTCTTTTTTATTCTTTCCCAACCTGGAAGCATCATGAGGGAGCTTATATGGCGGACCTTACAAAACGAAGGCGTCTAGCCTGGATAGCAGCCATGAGACGGCTTGATATCCAGTTTGCTCTCCAGATATCTGTTGGTGTGCTCCAGACATTTTTACTCCGGCAAGTTCTGTATGTTCATAACACTCTTTATAGCTTAATAATATTATCGTTGGGGTTCTTGGAGGTTATAGAAATTGCAAATGTAACCCATATCAACTACTCCCTGTCACATGACCCATGTCAGCTGATTTGAGGCCCCTCTTCTGATTGGCTCCTTCCACGTCGCGGCAACTCTGAAAACCGGCTGTGAAGGGATACTTCCGGGTTCGACTCCTGCTGTGGCTGTGAGCTTATGGCATTTAGAACGGCGTTGGAAAACAAAGCGTTTTCTCCTCAATTCATCTGTAACCTCATTTCACCTCAGCGGTAAATGTCCTTAATATCTTTCAACCTTTGGTTGTCAGTAACCAGCCGATCGTTTTTGCGATTAAAAAATGATTTTGTGCGGCAGTGTTCCCACCGCGAGCAGAACTCCGGTTCAAAAAGCACTGTTTTTGAACACTTTTATTTACTTAAGCATTTTTATGGGCTTACTTTGAAACAAAGTGCGATTGAATGATTATTGTTATGTGTTGCCTTGAATTCGGCTATGCTGTCTGTTAGACAGTTGTTTTTCTTTATTGTTGTTTTTGTATTGTTTGTAGCGAACGCTACTGGAATGTATAGATTAAGCTACGTAGCCAAGATGATTAATAATTTAACTGTTGTACATTGATTGATGATGATTTATGATTTGCATTATTACATAGACTTGCAGAAAAATATATTTGTTTTCCGGTAAACTGAATCGAACTTGATGTGCTAATGGACATTTTTCTGACCTACAGGTCAGGTTTTTTTTCCCCTTTGAATTGATCTTCTTCATATTGAAGTGGCGAGCCGGTAGGAACATTCTTTGTTTTCCCCCACTTAGCCGTCTTTGGATTATGGACATATTTCCCCATTGTATGCAGCTGGACCCTAAGGAGGAATACCTTAAAAGTGAACTTTAAAAAGAAAAGGACCAAAAAAAGGACTCTTAGCAAAAGGACTCTTGCACAGAAAAAAATCCCAGCATTGATTTATTATTTAATTGTGGACATTTACGTTGTGTGTTGTATTAATTATTTTGTTCCCTTTCCCCTATTTATTCAATATATTTTTGGTACAAGACATTGCAGTCTTTGGTCTCATCATTCACACCATCTAGGCTCCATAAAGAAGTATTTCTTCTGCGCATCAGTCAGTAAATTCATCCATTGACATAAACTAGTCCTTAAATAACTTTGCGTTACACAAACAAACATAGAATTGAGTGACTGTGGAGACATACGTGCTATGTAACGATTTGCTAACTCTTTCGCACAACTGTAGGGAAGCCTGCCTATGAAATGAATCAAACAAATCCAGACTGGTTACCAACGTTAAACATAGGGCACTCCGAAATCCGAACGTGAGGGTTAGGGTCAGGGTTAACAAGATACGTGAAGATATCGGGGTAGGACAGTGGTGGTAAGTACTCTGGGTCTTTACTCCACTGCCGTATTTCATTCGGAAGCAGACATCTGAAACACCCGGGGCTTAGCCCTAAAGGGTAGTATGGATGTGGGATTCTTTTTTTTTCTTTTTTTTTTTTTTTTGGGGGGGGTAGACATTACTGAAAGATTAATTGGAGCATAACTGAGCCACTGTGTGAGAGCTGAGCAGCAAAAGGAAATTAAGTGAGGGTAGAAATGACTGAAAGATTAATAGGCTTTATTATGAATTTTGTTCAAAAAGGAATGAATTCATATAGGAAAAAATATATATCACATATGCAAGACACCTTAAACTAGTATTTTAATTAAGCAGCAAGGCAGAACAAAGTTGGGGCTGCATCAAGACACGAGGACTAAACCCCAATTCAACCAGACCCAGAACTGATCCGGAATTAAAACAGGACTACAACAGTTCAAAATCAGGACTACTTAGGACTTAACCAAGACAAAACCAGAATCAGAACTAGATGATAGTAGCACTAAAAATCATCATAGACCCGCACTACACTTATTTTTTTAATTCTACCAAAAGTACACTATTTACATTCAGAAAAGTTTATGTAATTATTTAGCCTTCATAAGCCTGCATAACTTAATAAATATATAACTTGAAAAATAACAAACCTGAAAAGAAACACTAGGTACGAGATACACAAGTACCTATGATACGGATTTTGATAAACAACCATTTGACTAACATGTGTTTCTCACCTGCTCTTGTTCCCTTACTGTTCTGTCCTCATTCTCCCTCTCTCTCCCTCTTTGTGCTGACAATCATCAAATATACAGTTGAAACCAGATATTTACATACTCTTCAGATCAAAACAGATACACTTGGTAAAGATACACATCAAATCAGACTACCGTAATTGTCGGGCTATAAGCCGCTACTTTTTGCACAAGCTTTGAACCCTGCGGCTTTTAGTCAGGTGCGGCTTTTCTATGGATTGTCCATGATTTTTATCATATCGTAAGACAATTTGTTTTGTTTGTTCCGCTGTTGTACGGCACTACGTTGCCTGGCGGAAGGGCATGTGACTCCGCCACGGCCCTTCTGAGGGTGTTCGACTCCGACACTGACAACAAGGATTTCTTTGGTTTTGAAAGTGACAACGAAGGAAAGAAGCTGAGAGTGGATGACGTAGCAATCCTGAGCCTGTTCGTATCCGACACTGGAGAAGAGGAATTTGGTGGTTTTAGTGCGCAGGAAGAAGAGAAAGATGGTGGTGAATGACTGACTTTTCTTCTTGTTAAAGCCGTGTCACTGCACCTGAGCCTAAAAGGTAGTCCGAATCCATTTTTCTGGTGTGCTGTAGGTTATTGTTATGTACTACATTTGTTACTCATTTATGAAGCACAGCACATGTTTCGTACTTGTAATTACCGCTACTTGTACATATACCTAAAAAGTTATGCAAATATGTACCCATAACTTGTTTTTCAAAATATTAATAAAAGGGGTGTTTCTCCAAACAGCCATCTCTTTCCTGACAATTCGCTTTGTGCATATTCTCTTACATATGATAAGTCAACATTGAAACACCTGCGGCTTTTGGTCAGGTGCGGCTAATGTATGTACAAAACAGGATTTTCCCCTGATTGTAGCTTGTGCGGTTAATATTCAGGTGCGCTTTGTAGTCCGGAAAATACGGTAAATGTTTATTTTTTTAGATTGATAAATATAAAAAAACATATTTGTTAACTTTAAGAGTAAATAGAGAAACTATCTGTATTTCTTAATTTTAAATGGCACCAAATTGTATTCAAAATTGAGCCACACTTATGGAGCTCCACAATTCTTTTCCTGGTGTTTTGGTTGACATCTCTTAATTTTCCATTTCAAAGAAACAGGCTCTGTGTTTTGTCTTATATGCATCCACAGCTGTTCCACCAATTTACTCACATGGACTCTACTAACCTATCAGAAGCTTCTTCAGCGCAGAATGGAATCGTCTGGAGTTTTTTTTATTAATTAACAATAAACTTAATGTATATGTACTCCTAAATTTGATGAAAGTGATAAAAAATAGACAGCCCTGTCTCTCTTTATTCTGACATTTAACTAATTCAAAAGATATTTCAATATTTATTTATCTAAAACAAAATAAGTTTACTCTAAATTGATGTTGTACAGTAAAAAAAATGTTCTTGTGTTTTCCATAAAGTGTATGTAAATATCTGGTTTCAACTGTGAATATACTGCTGTGTATTGAAAGTCCTCTTGTTTTGCATAGATATACTGAACAACATACAAAGCACAATATATAAAGTAACATCTACCTGAGTTTTTTCTTTGAAAGAAGCTCCTTATGTCCATTCTTGTATATCAGTGCATTACTGAAACAGATTTATTTAGCCGTGGAGGGAAACAACTGAAAATATGAAATAAACACACATAAGCTAAGACTCTCTAAAGAAACAGCATTGTTGTTGTTCAGCTTTTGTTGTTCACCAGCGCCTCTTCTTCTTGAGGACTCTGAGGAAGAACCACCTGTCCTCAGACATCCTGGTGAACTTCTATCGCTGCACCATCGAGAGCATCCTGACCAACTGTATAACAGTCTGGTACGGGAACTGCTCTGCCTCGGACCGGAAGGCGTTGCAGAGGGTTGTGAAAACTGCCCAGCGCATCGCCGGAGCACCACTTCCTGCCATAAAAGACATCTACAGGAAGCGGTGTCTGAAAAGGGCTGGGAAAATCATCAAAGACCCCAGTCACCCATCACATGGACTCTTCACCCTCCTGCCCTCTGGGAGGCGCCACAGGAGCCTCCGGACTAAGACCACCAGGTACCGGAACAGCTTCTTCCCCACAGCTGTCAGACTCCTGAACTCTGCCTCCTGACATCTGACCCACGTTAAACTCATGCACTGAACATACACACCCCCACAATGGACAACTGTACCCTCAAACACACAATAATAACATGGAGTGAACCACCACTCACAACCACTAGCACTTTATATAGCCTCTGTAGAAACTATCTACACCCTCACTTATCTTAACTGCACTACTGTATAGCTCTGTGTAAATAATCATTCTGTACATTCAATAATCTTTAATCCTACAACTGTTTACAACTTGCATAGTTCCCATTTCTGTATAGCTGTATATCTCAGATTTCTGTAAAGTTATTTATTTCATATTCTGTATAGTTTTTCATATTTATATCCTGTTCATAGCCTGTACATAGCTTGTACTCACTACAGCCTGTACATACTTATAGTTATAGAATATTCACAACATACTTCATACCGTGTACATTATAACATACCATAATAGACCCATTTCTGTAATATACTTACATATCTATACTATTGCTAATATATATTGTAATATATCTATATCACTAAAGCACTTCTGGATGGATGCAAACTGCATTTCGTTGCCCTGTACCTGTGCATGTGCAATGACAATACAGTTGAATTCTATTCTTTTCATTTCGCCATTTGTTGATTAACTTGAAGAGCAAGTAACGTAATATTGGTCAAGTGATCAGTTTGATATCAATCTTTCGTGATACACCGTCATATTTAAAAAAAATTTTACGGTATGAATGATTTACTTTGGTACCTGGTCAATCTTCAGTTCTCCTCTGTCTGCCTAGCTCCGTTTCTCCAACAGCGCACTTGCAGTAGTGATGTGTCGGTCGCGAACGAAATGGCTCTTAGAGCCGGCTCTTTGGAGTGAACGACGCGAGCCGGCTCCTTATTGGGAGTCGGGTTTTTTTCTCTCTCTCTCTCCCTTGCACTTTTTTTCCGCGTCACTCCGCACGCGAGCCTTGTGCTTTGCACTGGAAAGAGGGGGGAGGGGCAGTAGTTACACTGGCAGTAGCACAGGAACAGAGCCGGAGGGAAACAGCCAGGGACATCAACGTCACATTAGAAAGGTATAGTAATCATCCAAAACTATATTCAGTTGCGGATGATAAAGGATTCAGAAAGTTTATTCATGCAGGCCCAAATGGCAGAGAATATGCATGTTCTTTTTGTTTTCATATTTTAATTTATATTTAATTGTGTTGTGGTTTGCAGTGTTTTGTGTTCTTTCACTTTAAATTTGTTTAAAAGGAAAAAAGCTGAAAATTTAAATAGTTAAAAGTTGAAATGGAAATAGTTGGTTTTTGTATTATATTATTTATTACATTTTGTGTGGAGTGAGTGAGTGGAGTCTTCTACCGCTGCTCCATTGAAAGTGTGCTGACATATTGCATCGGTGTGTGGTTCTCCAGCTGCACCACAGCACACAGAAAGGCACTCCAGAGGGTCATCAACATGGCCCAAAAAATCATTGGACATCCTCTTCCCTCCCTGAAGGACCTGTACAGCACTCGCTGTCTCAAGAGGGCACGCAGCATCCTACGGGACTGCACACACCCAGGACACCGGGTGTTTAAGCTGCTGCCGTCTGGCAGGAGGTTCAGGCTGCTGAGGTCCCGAACAAATAGACTCAAGGACAGCTTTTACAACAGGGCAATAGCCCTGATCAATGTAAATAGCTGACCTGACTGGATACCTCCCTGGACTTTTTAGGGGGAGGTAACAATGTTTAAAACGATAACAATAATATTTATATTTATAACAAGGTGCAATAATAATTAATGTGCAATAATAACAGTGTGCAATACACATACACTTATTCTTCTTTTTTATACTAAGTTAATATACTGTGTTGTGTTGTTTGTTACGTTGTGATGTGTCATATCGTGTCGTGTTGTGTTATATGTAGTGCCGACGTAGGACAGTTTTTCCAATTTCATTGTACTACTGTACTATGTATGACTGTGCAATGACAATAAAGAGTTATCTTATCTTATCTTATCTATCTTATCTTATCTTAATAAATAAAAGTATATTTACAGTGGCCCCTAGAGACAAAGCACGTAAAAACTCCAAAACACGTACAAAACACAACAGAGGTGCTCCAGGATGCTCGGGCGCAGTGTTGAGCTTTTGTTACCTAGTGGCCACACAAGCCAGCAAGTACCAACGACCGGATTTGGTGTGTGGTAGTAACAGGTAAATGAACTTTTTTTTTTATTATTTGAATATATATGAGTGCTTGTGTATAAATACACAAACAATACACACATGCTTTCAATTGTGTAATTTAAGTGATCTAGGTAGCAGTTTTGAAAGTTCAGTTAACGCTAGAAATGTGTTTTGGAGTTTGTACATGTTTTGTCTCTAGGGGCCACCGCATATATTTATATATAAACATATATAAATAAAACCACTTCTTTTTTTACATTAGTAATTCCTTTTGTGCATAATTTTATATTATTGTTAATAATAAATTAATTAAAGCAACAAAACAACCTGAAGAGCCGGTTCGGAGCCGAAAGAGCCGGCTCTTTTTAGTGAGCCGAGCTGAAAGAGCCGGAAATCCCATCACATCGTCACTGCGGGGCGATCGTGGCTCAAGAGTTGGGAGTTCGCCTTGTAATCGGAAGGTTGCCGGTTCGAGCCCCGGCTTGGAAAGTCTCGGTCATTGTGTCCTTGGGCAAGACACTTCACCCGTTGCCTACTGGTGGTGGTCAGAGGGCCCGGTGGCGCCAGTATCGGCAGCCTCGCCTCTGTCAGTGCGCCCCAGGGTGGCTGTGGCTACAATTTAGCTGCCATCACCAGTGTGTGTGAATGGGTGGATGACTGGATATGTAAAGCGCTTTGGGGTCCTTAGGGACTAGTAAAGCGCTTGCAGATACTCAAAAATTCAAACAAAGCTCATAAAAAAATAAACAGATGAATAAAAACAGTTTCTCTAAATACAGGCCATTTACCATTCACTAACTCGCAGGCAGTAGCTACCCCATCCTGCTTAGTGCCTGAGCTCAGATCATACCAATATTAGGGGGGATTTACGCACAGTCGTAAACACATACACATACAAATCCTGATTTACAAGTACAAAATATTTATGATCACATTTTGAGCCCATACTTGAGCTTTGCCAGAAAATAGCGCGTCAGGCCAAAATCCTTTCCACGCCCACCCTTGTGACATCACGCTCCAAAGCCTCCTTCTCAGCAAGCTTCCACTACTCTCACCCTGGAGTTGCGCTCCCCCAGGCTTGTACCTGTGGCTTCATGTCCTGGGGTGGGGGTTGATTGTTCTCCTGCCCTGCACCCCATCCTTTTGTTCATATTCCAAGACTATTTTTCTTTATGTATTCTTTCCCCCCAGCAACCGCCATATTATGATGTTGCAAGCAATCACAAACTCTACAGTCTGTCTAACTCCAATGTCTACCAAGCAATCTATTATTCTCAACAGAGCTAAACTCAGCATAAACTGAACCCACATTAAAGTTAGCTCGATGCTTACCTTTAGACGAGCCCACAAACCGAGAGAAACTCCGTGATGAAGCTGGAACTCTTTCCAAAAACAGGAAACAGATCAGGGAGCAGAGACCCACGTTGTTCCTGTAAGTTTACTACTTTACTCCCGTTTCATGAAAAAGCAGCTCTCTCTGCTCGACTCCTCTCCTACACACACACTTTGCTCCGCCCCCTTTACCCGGCTCCGCTGTGATTTGTTGCTGTGCGGTCACGTGACTCAGCTGCACAACGTAACCCAGTGGAGTGTTATTTCAAAAGTAGCGCCAATCTCCTTTTCCTAAACTCTTTTCCTTGGCCTCGATGAAAACGTCATCGTGGGGAGGACAACTGCTGAGATGTCAGGGAAAGAGAGGAGCGGTGCTGAGAATTGGAACAGCCTTACGCTCGTCTCTCTGTAACAACGTGACACCGGATGTCCGCCTGTTGAAACTACATTGTGCAGAAGATGGACTACAAAACAAACATCTTACTTCGTCACAATGTGTTCTAACCCTGTTGTTTTATGGAGGTTATATAAACAGGAACAGCCTGTTAAAAATATTGCTTCATTATTGAGTTTGAATTTTAAAGAAGAACAAACAGTTAGGGTCAGATTTACTAACATCTGCAGCAGGTCAAACACGTCTTTTGATGTTAAAGAGCTGCTAGGTTTACTGAAGAGACTGTCCTAAAACTCTCCAGTCAGTCCTCAAGCTGTGTTTTGAGGTGAGCCCCACTTATTTTTACTTATTTATAGCACAGCAAAGAGTCAGCTGTTCACAGATGCTCTCCAGCTGATTTTTACTGAACTGAAGTGGCTTCTTCATAGAGAGATTAAAGCACACTGTTAGTAGATCATCCTGTAATTGTGACATCACAATAATTTGCCTCACTTTACAAATCTGTAACTTCTATAACATATAAAATTAAATATATAATACAATAAGTACTTTGTGAAGGACTTTGCTGACATCTTGGCTGAATACATGCCAAAATATGATTGTGTTCCTATTGTTGGGGGCTTTGATATTCATGTGTGTTGTCCTGATATGCCCATTGCAAAGGGCTTTTAAGGCCTTACTGATTCTTTTAATGTGGTGCAATGTGTGACCTGTCCCACACATGAATGTGGACACACACTTGATCTTGTTTTATCTCATGTTTTGTTTTGGTTTTTTTTGTTTTGTTTTTAATGTAGAGATTTGTGATGCTGTGTTTTCTGACCACAGTCCTGTGATGGTTGAAGTTCCTCTTGCCTGTACCTCAGTTAAACCTCACGCTGCTGCTCGGCGCTGACGAGTTTTTAACTCCTCCCTTGCTGAGCAGTTTTCATCAGTTTTAACCAGAACTGCAAAATCCCAGATTTTTAATGCAGCCAGAACTGAGCTCATGATTTTATTCCACCTGCCAGACTGCTTTGGACTGCTTTGCACATGGCTTAATTAAAATCCAGCCATTCTAAAACTAAATCTGAGCCCTGGCTGAACGACACGACCCGAGCTGTAAGACACGAGTGCCGTCGAGCTGAGCACATATTCAGATGTAGCCCCCAAATTTTTACATACTGTAGTCAAACACCTGTTTAAAAAAAACCTGTTCTTGATCTTACGATTCTTGCAAATTACAGGCCTTTCTTCTAACTACCTTTTCTTTCCAAAATTCTTGAAAAGAGAGTTGACAGTCAATGAATGACCTTCCTGAAAAAGCAAAATGTTTTACACGTTTTCAAATTTGGTTTTAAACCCTTTCATAGGCAGCACGGTGGCACGGTGGTTAGCACTGTTGCCGCACAGCAAGAAGGTCCTGAGTTCAATTCCACCATCAGGCCGGGGTCTTTCTGTGTGGAGTTTGCATGTTCTCCCCGTGTTTGCGTGGGTTCCCTCCGGGTACTCTGGCTTCCTCCCACCGTCCAAAGACATGCAGCTTGTGGGGATAGGTTAATTGGAAAATCTAAATTGCCACTAGGTGTGAATGTGCGAGTGAATGTGAGTGTGAATGGTTGTCTGTACTTGTGTGTTGGCCCTGCGACAGACTGGCGACCTGTCCAGGGTGTACCCCGCCTCTCGCCCTGTGACAGCTGGGATAGGCTCCAGCGTCCCCGCGACCCTGAAAAGGATAAGCGAATGGATGGATGGACCCTTTCATAGCACTGAATCAGCCATTTTAAAAGTTTTTAATGACATATTTTTAGCCACTGATGCTGGGGACTGTGTTGTTCTTGTACTTTTAGATTTGACAGTTGCATTTGATACTGTGGATCATGCATTTTACTCTGTCATTTGGAGCACTGGGTGGGCACTTGAGTGGTTCAGGTCCTACTTGGCGGGGCAAACATTTTGTGTCAGTCTCTGTGACCATGTGTCGTCCTCCGCTCCTCTCTTGTGTGGTGTCCCACAGAGCTCAGTTCTAGGCCCCCTTCTCTTTTCTTTGTATCTGCTCTCTCTTGGATCTATACTGAGAAAACACAGCATTGCATTTCACTTCTATGCTGATGACTGTTAGGTATTTTAGTACCATGGGAGCATTTACTGGATATTGTTTTATAGTGACATTATGCAGGAAAACTCTGTCATTCAATAAGGCCCCTTTGTTTTAGTTATTTTTCTCTTTGACCCAAGAATTGATGTGTGAGAATCACAGGCTGGTACAAGGTTGAAATACCACAGAGATCACTCCCTCAGCTACATTAGTTTCTTAATCTTTTAGACGCCTGTTGAAGGCCAAATGGTTTGTTTCAGATTTCACTAATGTAAGAACTCTTCGTTTTGTGCCTTGAAAATATGTCGCTGAGATAATCACAATTGTAGCTGAACTAATAAACTACACAAAGGATGCTTCTTCACCCAAGGGCAGGAAGACGCTGCCTTATCTTGGTCTGTACTGGTTTAAACTGATAATCTGCTGTCTCATGAATTTTACCCTCTATATAAACTGTTGTACTTGTGAATAAAGTTGAGTCACTTTGGGAAGACAATCTAAAGCAGTCTCTGTTTTCTTGTTCTCCCAAGCTGCTCCCGAGCTGCTCGTACTAACACGCTGAATGGCATGCTTGAATATTACTTGAGAATATATTTGACTGTGTTACAGACTAAGGGACATTCTCTGCTGATAGGTGAAGGTACATTCTCTGCTGATAGACGTCCACGCCTCGGAGGAAGCCGATCCACGGAGTAGGCCCTGGAAACAGTTTCCTTCAATGACTGTCAGATATATGTCCCTCTACATAAAAAAGGCACATATTCCATACAACCATTACTTCAGTGTCTTGATGACATTAAGGCTTGGATGTCTCTTAACTTTTTAAAATTCAATGATAAAAAGACTGAGGTGATGATTTTTGGTGGCCCCACTGAGATGCCAAATGTATATTTAGATTCCTTGGCTCGGTATGTTAAGCCAACTGTCACAAACCTGCTGGTCAAAGTGGACTGTAATGAGAAAAGATGACATTATATGCCACTGTAAATGCACTGCCTAATTGTTACCTCTCCCCACTGCCTTCAGTGGCAGGCAGCAGGAAATTTTAAGTTACAAATCAATATTGTCTGCATGGACAGATATTCCACATTCCATATATCATCATTCAGGTCCTGCATCAATACATTTCCATATTTTTATATCTATAAAAAAAGCTGACACTTGCTAGACTCTATCAAAGGTGTGAGCATCACAGCAGATGCCTTTGTGTCGAAGTAGCTAGAATAGAATAGAATAGAAAACTTTATTTGTCAATTTCTTCAAATGTACTTGCCATACAAAGGAATTGAAATTACGTTTCACTCTGTCCCATGCGTAGACATTGACAACAATAAAGTGCAGATGCACAACAGCTGAGGATAAAACACAGAAAAACACGAAGTTGATTTTCCTGGCCTGGGATTTTATAAAAATATTCTGCAGTACATCGAAAACGAAAGAAAACCATTAATCAACATATGAACCTTAGCTGATGCTGCTGAAGTGAAGCAGAGCAAAGTCACAGAGGTTTTATTAGAGACACGGCTAAGCGTTTTGAAATTTCGCATAATTTTAAAAAGTTTGAATTTGTTCAGTAGCCTATTGAACAGCAGAAATGAGACTTTCTTTTCAGAATTAGGTAAAAGGGAAAAAACAGAGGCCGACAGCGCTGTAAACAACGGTAGACTTGTGCGTAATAAACAAGTGAATAATGCAGAAAACAGATTTTTTTGACGGGAAACTGTTCTTGAAGTACACATAGACAGAAAGAGAGAGAGAGAGGGAGAGAGCTGTGCATGAAGTGTGATTTTATTGTTGTGGAAGTAAAACAGCAAAAGTTCATGACGATGTTTATGTGAAGGGTTGGATCTTCTTTAGCTGCTGGTTTAGTCAATATTGTTTGGAGAGAGACAAAACCTGCAGCTTCAGAATCTAGTGGAAAAAGGCCGTGAACTCAAAGCACGGATCAGCGAGCTGTCGGCTTTCAGCCCCGACCGTGTCCGTGCTGTCGTGAGAGAAAGGCGACATCTCGCTGATTCTGATCCGTCGGTGGATCCACGCTTTGTGTTTACGTCTTTGTGCAGAATCGTGTTCCGGCTCTCATTTACTATTTCAGCTGTTTGGTTGTTGTTATTTGTTGAAATTTTCTGAGGTTTAACCTGAAATTCTGGCATTTTGGTCAAAATAAATTTGTATTAAAAAATCATTTCAGGATTTTAATGAATCGATATCACATTATCCAAGCTAGAACCGATTTTAATCGATAAATCGATAATTAAAAACCCACCCCTATACATAACTTTGTGGACATGTAGCCAACAGTAATGTTATAACGTTCTTTGCAGATATATAAGTGATCTAAAATTTAATACTTGCTTTTAAAAGTTTATTCTTTGGCCACCACGCTTCAGCCATCTGCTGGGGTTTTTTCTTTGTTGAAAAAAAAAGCCACAGCCACCACTGCGCTATGAATTCTGGCCTATGTTGGGACATAATCAGCCTTCAAATGGGGCCTCGAGGGATGCAGACGAAGTATAGATAGATAACATAAGTGTAGATACTTACATGAAAACAAACATAATAACTTGATACTGTCACTGGGTTTAAACTAAAGGAGTGTTCACAAGAAATCATCAGTATCAAACTGTGACAATAAAAAAATGTTCATTAAAGCAATCAAGAATGAGTTTGATGTGAATCTTTGGTAATGCATGGGGGAAGCTCTGTGCCAATTTTATCAACAGCTACGGATTTTATCCTTTTCTGGATGCAATACCTTGGCCTCCAGTAACACTATATGGAATCTTAGAGTCATTTTGACCAGGATTTCTCCTTTAATGGAAATATTAAGCCAATATTTATGACTGCTTTCTTTCATTGCTGCAATATCTTGAAAATCAGAAATATCCTGTCCCAGAGTGATGCTGAAAAACTCGTTCATGCATTTATTTCTTCTTGTCGGGAATATTGTAATTCATTATTATCAGGATGTTCCTTTTTTGCGTTGGGACACAGGCAGGATGCGATGGCTGCTGTTTTATCCATGTGTGGATGCACATACCCAGCTCCCAAATTGTACCCAAATACTGTACGTCCCTCCATCCAACCACACACTTTAGGGACTGTGACCACCCACTGCACATGCTCCACCGTGGTATCACTATGAATGACAACATCATCCAGGTAGCAAACAGCATATGCAGTGTGAGGACGCAGCTATCGCTACAGCAGGTGCTGAAAAATGCCCGAGTCTTCAAACAAACCTAACAGAAGTGTGATGAATGGTACAAACCCTGCACTCACTTCTTAATTACCTGGAAGCACCTTAAAGACAACCGGCCCCTCTCAACTGCGACAAATCATCTGGAGAAAAGGTAAGCATAGGAGACCAAACACTGAGGAACAAATCCTCATTTCATCCTATGATAACAGCATTTTCACCATTTCAGCCAATTCCTTTTGCACAATTTGTCTCTTGTGCTTAGGCAACCTGTAGGGCCATGAACGCACTTTCCAGGCTGCGTTTCAAATTGGTGCTGCATGAGAGTCTTGCAGATGGTCGGGGGATGAACACATCTGCAAACTACTGTTGCAATGCAGGAACATCTGCTTTATTGGAACGTGTGAGATGCTAATCACAATGCATCTTAAACACACTCATGTTAAAACTTCATGCCCACATCTTGTTTTTAAGAAAAATTAATCATCTTTTCCTTGAAGATCATTTCAGAGTTTTTAATGAGCTGCAGGAACCGTGCCGAGAGCAGCCAAGTCTCCTCCTCTGATAAACCTCCACGTGTACCACTAAAAACATTTAAATTAGTTTGAATCGGAAATCATGGCTCAAACTACTTGCTGTGAGACCATTTCTTTATTTTTCATACCAAACTGTTTAATAAACTTTACACAGAGTTCAACAATTATAACTGATGCTTTAACAGTATCAGGATTTCATAATGCAAACTTCAAATCAAAAGGAAAACAGCTGCAGAACATGTGGATCAAAATGAATTCATTAAAAAAAAATAAGGTGGACTTCAAGGATACAGTAAATACACTAAAGTGAAAGGAGGAGCCAAAAATAGATGTTTAATAGGATTTGAATTAACTAAAATTAGTCACCTGTGATCTTTAAAATGGTTCTGATGTGTGCTGCTGTTTTTAACTTTTAACAGTTCTTTGCTGCCACTGTGAATATTGTGTTCTTTCCCTAATCAAATAAAGGTTACACAGCATCAGTGCTCCATCTTCTGGAAAAAAAAAGGTCTTACATGGAAATACAGCCCACATCAAGAGTTTAAATATGAATGAAGAATTGAAATTTAACTGAGGTGAAACATGCAATGAATACATAAAAAATAAGTTAATTTTGGAAAACTAAAAAAGTTCAAATAAAAGAAATGATTTACATATCCATATTTGATTTTTGATAGAATACCAGTTTGGTTAAAAAAAAGAAAGAAAAGACATTCCTATAACTTTAATAGTACAACTACTAAACACTACTGTGTCCTAAGGGAACAAAGGTTAAAATGTAACAGGGATAACATTTTAGAGAATTAAAATCCCTCAAAGGAAAAATAATAAACTTGATATGCATATCTATACATGCAGCTTCCTAAATGTAACATTCAGGATTATTCACTGCAGGGGCCCGTTCTTCGTACCTCGCTAAGTAAGTTAGCTGGATTTGATTGTTGACGATTTCACGTGATCCTGGATCGTTCGGTTCCCCGAAGCTCATCCGGGACTTGCTGTCATAGCAACAGAGCCGTGCTCATTGAGAGATATCGATATTCCCGTGAGGGTATTATTTACTTAACCAACTTGTTGACATGGGGGTGCAGGACCACCACCTGTCTTTTTTTTGCTCTGCCCTTTTCTTGGTTGCTGTTATGAACAAACAAACAGATTATTTCAGGGTCTCTTTCCAAGAGACGAAAAGCAATATAAGTGATAAATATTACCATTCTGTGGAATATTCTTATATTTCACTTTTACTTGTTCCCATGTTCTAGTGGGTCCTGTTGTGGCTCTAATGTGAAAGGGGATATAATATAACATATTATAATATAATATAATGTAATATAATATTGGATAATATAGTGTAATATAATAAATCTACCCTACCGCCTACTGGTGTTGGCCAGATGGCGCGATATGGCAGCCTGGCTTCTGTCAGTCTGCCCCAGGGCAGCTGTGGCTACAACTGATTAAACTCTGAAACTCCTGAAATCCCTCACTCAAGAGTTCTTGCTCTGCTGCCGAAAAATACCGTGCGTGCTCCTTTGACATTTTCGCCGACCAATCAGCGGGTTGCCGATCAATGTTTCTACTATCGATGCGTAGCCCCTTTTACGACACCCAGTAATCTCACATCATTTCATCCAGCTGTACTAATCGTCAACAGCAGGTGTGTTCGGAGAACCGGATTAGCGAGCTCACGGTTAGAGCGATGATTTGGTCTTGGATGTGTCATTTGATCTTGGATGTAGTAAGCGACGTACGAAGAACGGACCCCAGGTCCAGAAATCAGAGCTACCTCATCAGATCCAAGTGTGACATCAGCTGACACTCTTTACAGGAGATTCCATCTGAACTCTGTGGAGCCTGATCTCAAGGTTTTTAAGTCTGACCCTGAAACCAGAAGAGGATCTTTCTCTCTCTTCAGATTCATTGTGATCCAGTGATTTCAGTCCTGCATGATCAGGCTGATGTTTGCACAGAGCAGATAATGAAGTGAAGGTTTTTGCACATTGGTAACAGTGAAACAGTTTATTTACAGCGTGGGATCGTTTGTGTTCGGAGTATGAACTGAGATTCCTGAAGCTCTTGTCACACTGGTCACAGCTGAAGTTCACTTCCATGTGTGTACGTTCATGTTTGTTACGATGACCTGATTGTGAGAAGCTTTTTATTCTACTGTATATAGTATATTATTTTATTCTATTCTGTACAGCTGTGTACTGTATTTATTCTTTTTGTATTCTAATTTTTGCGTCATAACTTTTGCACTGTCCACTTCCTGCTGTGACAAAACAAATTTCCCACATGTGGGACTAATAAAGGTTATCTAATCTTATCTTTTGTCACAGTGTCTGCACTTGTATGGTGTCTCTCCTGTGTGGATTCGCTTATGCTTTTTCATTGAGCTCACGTCCAGTGGTGAAGGATGACCCACACTAGTCACAGATGTGCTTTTTGACCCCACTGTGGAAGAGTTCATGTATTTTTAATGTACTTGGTGTGTGGAAGCCTCTCCCACATTCGTTGCAGTAGTTCATTTGTCTCCAGTGTGGCTGCGTTGATGTGGATTTAGGTCCAGTTGATGATTGGAAGCTTTTCCACAAAGCTTACAAAGAAACGTTTTCCCACCACCACAGTGACGACAGGGCTGAGAACTGGATCCATCTGTGTTGCTCTGCTTTGTTTATTTTTTATCCTGAATGTCGCCTGAAATAAAGAGCATCTCTGCCAACGTCCAATTACATTTTACTGTTTACATTATAACACTCAGCTTACTGAGAGAAAATGAGTCTTCATTTTCCCAAACAGTTCATTCAGTATAACTCCATAAGTTTACTGATCAGACTTGTTCCAAACACTCAGGTTACAATTACAAGATAAAAAAATCAATACATCCTCACAGTAACTGCACTTGTAGAGTTACTTTCTGGTGTGGATCTGTTGGTGTTTATTCAGCTGGTGTGGAGATTTAAAAGTCTTCTCACACAGGTCACATTTATAAGGTCTCTCCTCAGTGTGACTAAACGTGTTGTTGTAACTGTGCATCTGTTGGAAACAGTTTCCCACACTGATCACAGCAGGAAACATCATTTTCAGTGTGAATGCGTAGGTGACTATTTCGGTACTGTTTGTCACTGAAACCTTTTCCACAAAAGTTGCAGCTGTACGCCTTAATTCCAGAGTGGGTAACTAGATGCTTCTGTAAGTTTCGACTTTGAGCAAAAGCTTTACCACACAACTCACAGTAGTGTGCTTTAACTACAATGTGGATGAGTTGGTGTCTTTTTATATCTCGACCTTGGGTAAAATCCTTCCCGCAGTCATCACAGCCGTAAGGTTTAAATCCACTGTGGATGAGTTGGTGTGTTTTTAAGTTTCCAGCCTGGGTAAAAGACTTTCCACACATGTCGCAGCTGTAAGGTTTAAATCCACTGTGGATGAGTTGGTGTGTTTTTAAGTTTCCAGCCTGGGTAAAAGACTTTCCACACATGTCGCAGCTGTAAGGTTTAAATCCACTGTGGATGAGTTGGTGTGTTTTTAAGTTTCCAGCCTGGGTAAAAGACTTTCCACACAAGTCGCAGCTGTAAGGTTTAAATCCACTGTGGATGCGTTGGTGTGTTTTTAAGCTTTCAGCGTGGGTAAAAGACTTTCCACACAAGTCACAGCTGTAAGGTTTAAATCCACTGTGGATGACTTGGTGTCTTTTCAAGTCTCCACCCCGGCTAAAATCCTTCCCACACTCATCACAGCTGTAGGTTTTCTTTCCTTTTCTTCTGTGAGGTTTGTCGGCCTCCTGAGAGCGCTGACTTCTCGATCCATGTTGGTCCTGCAGTGACAGATACAAACAGAGGCAGTGAGTGAAATGCAGTCGTGGAACAAACTGAAACTCCCTCCATTAGTGGAATCAAACATGTCAACAAACACATTGTAGGTGTGTTTCCACCACCTTCTGGTCATAGTATCACATTTCAATGATGTGCTACAATGACAGTTGTAATGAAAAATACATATTGAAGAAATATTGATAAGTGGAGAAAATATTTTACTCATAAAAAATTGAGATCAATTTTTGATATTGTTGTTTCAATGTGTGCCGATAAAAATTATGTTTGTATCTTCTTGTAACATCTGAGTTTTTTGTTTGTGAATGTAGATTCTGTGTATATATTAGGGCTAGGGCTGAACGATTATGGAAAATAATCTAATTGCGATTTTTTGCCCCAATATTGCGATTGCGATGCGATATGCGATTATTTTTCAAGGTCTTTGTCTTCTGTATTATTAAACAAAGACAAGCAATACATCATATAGTATGGCCAATACTATATTACATTAATTTTAAACTGTTCTTTCCTGGAAGACAGACCTCTGTTATGATGACATGAGGTGATGCATGAATTGATGACTGACATTTTTATTTAACTTCTTCAATCACAACAGTATATTTGAACATACACAATAGTTTATTTTTAGCTTACAAACATCTGAGCATAAAGTGCTGACAAGGAACCCTGGTGTAAACATTAAAATGAAAGTCAGTACAATGTGCAGATTGCAGAAATATACATAAAAAAAATCAGTGGCTTTACCACACTCAGTTTTTCGACATCTGTGAACTACTAGACAGTCATTCAATTAAAAAAATAATATTAAATAAATAAAACTAATAAATAAAAAATACACACATCTTACTGATCTCTGCAGTCAGTAACATTACACATAAAGTGCAAACATAATAGCAATTGTATAAACACACACACAAACACGCCTTTAAAATTTAAAGGCGTGAAATTGGACGGTCTAGCCTTCTGATTAGCGTCACCGCTGTCTCGGTGGAGTTTAATAAACTCGGCCGTCTGCTTCTTGCTATCTAAAATATAACCAGACACTGGTGTAAATTCTCGACTGTCTCATACTTCTGTTTAATAAGTTTTCTGTTTGACGTTTAGTCAGCTGTGTGAAAACCAAGGAGGAACCCACCCGGGGGATTAATAAAGTTTTATTTTATCTAATCTAATAACTTTAATCTCAGCCAAACCGATTTACTCACGAACAAACAAAACACTGAAAAAAGCCCAACAATAACATTTTTAGGTTGTCTAAGTGACTTATATATTACGTTTAACCGGAGCAGCGAAACTCCGCGGTGATCTGAAAATGATGTGCCGGGAGTTGTGCCGTTCTCGGCCGCATCAGTAATCCTCGAGCTCCCGGCTAGCTGTCGAGCTGGTGGGTAGCAGACGCCTCTGAAAACGTCGAAGCACTTTTGCAAATATGGGATATCTTGATAAACCGAGCAGATATTTGATGTTTACACAACTACTTTCTCGCCTGAAAATATGTTAAAAGTTTATTTTGTGACCCAGAAAGATTAGTATGAGTAATTTTAAAACTTAGTAGCGGCCGCCATTGCTGGAAACTGGAGTTTGGCTGGGCCGTGCTATGAATTCTGGGATATGGTAGTAATTTGGACAGCCTTATAATCGCAGTATAATCGCAGCCTTTGCGGTTAGAAAATTGCACTTGATCATGTCGCGATATTATCGCAAATGCGATATATCGTTCAGCCCTAATTAGGGCTGCCACAAACGATTATTTTGATAGTCGACTAGTCACCGATTATTTTTGCGATTAGTCGACTAATCAGATCATCATCCATTGGACGCAAAACTACAGCTTATTGCACCAGCAGCATCTGCTCTTATATAACTATCATTAGCTTACAGCTTTAAGTGTTTAAGGTCTGTGCTAACTAAAAATAAAGACAAGATGATAGTTTATTAAATTTTAATGAAATTTGCAGATTGTTTCGGTGAAGTTTAATAAACTCCTTGCTATCTAAAATATAACAGGACACTGGAGTATATTCTGGAGCATCTCACACTTCTGATAATCAGTTGTCTGCTTGACGTTTATTCAGCTGTGTAAAAACTATAACTTTAATCTCAGCCAAACTGATTTACTCAAGAACAAATAAAATACTAAAAAAAAAAAAGCCAAACAACAACATTTTAAGTTATCTAAGTGACTCATATATCATGTTTAACCTGAGTAGCGAAAGACGGCGATGGGTTTGAAAACGATTTGCGGGGAGTCCGGTGTTCTCACGGCGCTAGTGAGCCTAGCCCCCGGCTCGCTAACGAGCTAGTGGGTAACAGATGTCTCCGAAAACGTCGGAGCGCTTTTGAAAATATGTAGTCTTGATAAACTGAGCAGATATTTGAGGTTTACACAGCTACATTCTCGCCTGAAAATATGTTAAACGTTTATTTTGTGACCCAGAAAGAATAATAAGAGTAACATTAAAATTAACTAGCTGCCGCCATTGTTGGAAACTGCGCTGGGCCGCGCTATGAATTCTGGGACACAGCTGCTTCTTCTTCTTCTTCGGGGTTTAACGGTAGCTGACATCCTTGTACATGCAATGCTGCCATCTTCTGTTTCAGTCCGTTATTACACTCTTAAATCCTGCCACTTATTCCTGCGTCTTTTGTGATCTTACAAAGCTTCAAACGACGTGTCGACTATTAAATCAGTCGTCGACGATTTTGATAGTCGACGTAATCGTGACTAGTCGACAAATCGTGGCAGCCCTAGTATATATGGAGGAGCCCGGGATGGAAAAGATAAAGCTGCTGTTAACATGTTTTTAAAAACCAACAAGCTGTGCAGTTTCAATAACAGTGTAACTGTGATATTTTTCTCACCTTCTGTGTTGAAGTCATTTTTTCCTCTGTAGTGGCTGAGCTGAATCCAAATGGCTGAAATTGTTCCTCTGTTGCTCCACCAGACTCTTCTCCTGTTACTCAGCTGGGACACAAAAAGTATATGTATTTTATCCCTGATAAAAATAAAAGCAGAGCAAATAAACATGACTAAACTCCTCAGTGACAACAATACCTATGAAACTTCAATGTGGAAACTGAGAAGCAGCTACAACAAGAAAGTCATCAGTTGTCACAAGAACCTGAAAGGGAAAAAGCCACTGACCCCCCTGCATATCACTGCCTTTACCCAGTGGATGCTACACCCTGTATATATGGACTTCTATAGATCCACAAGTCCGGCTCACACTCAATGGTAGCAGTACCACCTGAAGCACCTCATTAGATTCCACCTACTCCACCCAGACAACCCACATGGAAAGGATATATATAAATCTTATAAAGTTTGTATCCATCTTGTGTGAAACTTGTATGAAAAGCATACAAGAGTGAAAACAGATATAAGACCCCTTGAAAATTATATAAATGAAACTTCTATTTTTTGGATACTTACTAAAACAATGTATGAAAGTAATGAGAAAGTGGCCACTTTCATGAGTAAATCATATAATTTTTTACTATTTCTTTTCCATATGGGAAGGTAAAGGGTGGTTGTATGTAGGGATGGGTATCGCTTAGGTTTTATCCGATACCAGGGCTGCACGATTAATCATTAGAAAATCGCGATCTTGATTCATACTTTTGTGCGATCTCATTTCCAAATGACAACGATTAAAAAAAAAAGAAAAACAAAGACGACGACTGTACCGCATTTTGATCCAGGACGTAATCTGCATGAAAACAAGCGCTCACTCTTCCTGCTCAACAAATGACAAGGGCGGAGCCTTATACCACGTGATACAGAAGCTGTGCCGTGTGATGCTAAAATTAGTAGTGAAAAAAACATCGGAGAGCACGTCAGGGATGACGAGAAAGTGACAGGAGAAAATCCATCCCGGTCAACCACCCAAACATCAATAACGGGAACCTTATACAGCGCTTCCCTATACCCGTCGAACTCCCGCAGGCACAAAGAAATTACAGAGGCCATTACTTATCACCTGACCAAAGATATGGCTCCCATCAACACTGTGCAAAATGAGAGATTTAGGAAAACGATCAACGCCCTAGACAAACGCTACACAGTGCTGTCCCACAACTATTTTTCTATTGTTGCACTACCTGCTCTATACACGCAGTGTCGAGCAACGGTGGAGACGGAATTTCAAGCAGTACAACATTTTGCAGCAACAACAAATGTGAGACATTTGTTGTTTTTATGTTTATTTATTGTTTTTATGTTCAGTCTCAACTGTTACGAAGTTGATGTGCAGTTAATAAGTGCAATAAATATTTATATTGGAAAAGAAAATCATGAGAGAATCGTGATCTCAATTCTAAGGAAAAAAAATCGTGATTCTCATTTTATGCAAAATCGTGCAGCCCTATCCGATACCAGTACCAAACTGGTACTTTTGAAACTGTACCAGTGCTTAAACGGTACTCAAACTGGTGCTTAAAGAATGGAGAACACAAAATTGGTCCAAAACCCTCTCATGTTCAGCTGTTTTTTTTGTAGAAAGATAACAATGTTAGCCTTTTCTGCAGCCATAGGGCATATATGGTATCACTCTTGGATGGAAGCAGTGCTTAAACAATGGAAAAAACACAAACTTTGTCCAAAACCCTCTCATGTTTAGCCGTTTTCCATTTTTTCTTTGGTCATTTTAGCCTTTTTGGCCAGGGTGAAGGGAGTATCTGCCATCAGACAAGAAGAAAGCCATGTAACTATGACGGTGTTTGCTAGTTCACCTTACATGCATTAATGTAATAACGTGGTTAGCCTACTCAACGTAAATTACACACGAACATTAATCTACATATATTGTTACAAATATATGTAAGAACTGAGCCAAATTTAGTAATGCCAACAAAATGAAATAACAATATTTGTATCTTATATATGATACATTCTTCCACAGGAGCTGCTGATCCAGTTCTACACTGCGGTCATTGAGTCTGTCCTGTGCTCCTCCATCACAGTCTGGTATGGAGCAGCCACTAAACAGGACAGGAGCAGACTGCAGCGGACTGTACGGGCAGCAGAAAGGATCATCGGCACCCCCCTGCCCTCCATCCAGGATCTGTACCTCTCAAGAACCAGGAAACGGGCAGGGAAAATCATCACAGACCCCTCACACCCTGCACACAGACTTTTTGATCTGCTGCCCTCTGGCAGACGGTACAGAAGCCTGCAGACCAGGACCACCCGACACAGGAACAGTTTCTTTCCCCTCGCCATCTCCCTTCTTAACAGTTGACCTGTCACACTGCTCCCACTGCCAGACTGCAGCTGCACCTTATGTACATTTTGTAGTATTCATTCCACCTCATTCATTTCTGTATTTTATGTATATAAGTTTAGGTTTGTTATGTATAGTTGGTTTACACAGCTTTGTGTATGTATGTGTATATATAGACACGTGTGTGTGTGTGTGTGTGTGTGTGTGTGTGTGTGTGTGTGTGTGTGTGTGTGTGTGTGTGTGAGAGATTTACATTGCTGTGCTTGAGAGCCACCATCTACTGGAACCAAATTCCCTGTATGTGTCTGCACATATACTTGGCCAATAAACACTATTCCGATTCAGATACATCTATATATACACTGTCAAAGATACTTGTCTTTGAGTGAAGATTTAAGGTGATAGGACATAAATAAATGCAACTTGAATCTTTACTGAAGCTCAGTATTTGACACAGAGTTCAAGTTCAATGCTGTAATAACTAATAATGATTAATATAATAATAACTGTAATATTGGCAGTATAATATTTACATCACCAACATGAGATTACTTTAGTCTCATGAACAACATTAGCTAATTGTTATTTACTAGCTAATCTTAAAATGACTGTTGATGTCATTAGACCACACCCCGTCTCATTACAGAGATGCACATCACCTAATATGCTTAATTGGTAGTAGGCTTTCGAGCCTGTACAGCTTGGAGTAAGACAACATGCATGAAGAGCATGATGTGGACAAAATACTCATTTGCCTAATAATTCTGCACTCCCTGTATAGCTTTAGAAAAATTTGCATAAGAAGCACTTGCAGCAACAAAAACATAATATTCCAAACTTGCAGCAACAAAAACATAATATTCCAGAAACACGCTTTGCCGATGTTCATAACACTTCTTACGTTGGCATATACATCAGTGCAAATTATTGCATGTCCGCCATTACCTACACGAAACCGGAAGTGACGTCATTTTTGTGGGCCTTATAAGCCTATGTTGATGTTCATAAAAGTCATGTGCATATTACTATTGTACAACACTTTGGTCAACCAGGTGTGTTTTTAAAGTGCTATATAAATAAATGATGATGATGATGATGATGATGATGATGATGATGATTGACTTCATGCTTTTCCGTATTGTTTCTGGGATCCTTAGAACTGAAATTACACCATTGGAAATATTATAATGCATCAAAATAAACTATTTATTTTCATTTTTCCTGTAGTATATAAAAGGACTGTTACAGATGAACTTGGATACTGGGTTTTGTTGGGTAATATGACCAAGATACAGTCAGAGGTTGGCCATAAGATGGACTTCTCCTCTTCAGCTGCCCAAAAAAGGCTCTTGATCAAAACATAAGCAGACCATCCGTATGGAAAGGTAAAACTAGCCGTCAACAAAAAAAGAAAAATCCTACCTGCTACTGTGGAAGAGTTGTCACCGCCATTGGGCTTTGGAGCGTGATGTCACGGGGGTGGGCGTGGAAAGGATTTTGGCCTGATGGGCCATTTTCCGGGTCCAAACAAAGCGCAAGCGAAAAAGGAGCGAAGGCACACACAACAGCCATGGTTCGTATTTGCTGTGTTGCCGACTGTGGAATAAGCTTAAAAGGGTTTGTCTTTTTTATTCTTTCCCAACCTGGAAGCATCATGAGGGAGCTTATATGGCGGACCTTACAAAACGAAGGCGTCTAGCCTGGATATTAGGGCTGGGCCATATTATACCGTTCACAGTAATACCGGTATAATGTTAGGCAACGGTAGGAAAATGAAATATCGCGATAGAATATGAGTAAAACGCGCATGCGCAGTGCCTTTGTTTTCATACGCACATGGCCGATTGTTGAGTGAAACAGATGAACCAGAATTGGTTTGTAAAAATGGTGCAACTTCAGTGATGTGGAACTGGTTTTGTGTTTGTCCGTCAGATACACGACAAAGAACATTTTTTTTGCAGAACATGCAAACGGCCGTCGTTATTGTCGTATTTGTCGGACTAAGATGCTCTTAAATCTGGGAGTAATCTGGGTCCTAAACTCCGTATTTTCAGGTCAAACGAACACTGCAGCATCACAGAGTTAAAAACTGTCTCAATTCTTTCATCTTTAATAATACGATCAGCATTGCTGCTTAACCAGGTGAAACTATGAAGTTTAACTTCCAGGCATCCATGAAAACAAAATTTATTACATTTAACGGTGTTAGAAGTTAGCAGGAAGCTAGCGGAAGTTAGCTCGCTAGTTTCGCTAGTTACCTAAACATGATATAGCATGTTCTGACTGAGAGATTTCTGAAAAAATCAAACGTACAGCTCTGCTATCACTTCCAACATAAATGAAGACAGGAAACTAAACAGCAGTGACGTTTGTAGGGTTACTGAAGTTGGACTAGCTGGTATATAATGATGTGCTACGTGATCGCTAGCGACACAGCTATGTTAGCATATCATAAACAGTGAAGCTGGAGGACGAACACTAAGGTTCCTGATAGTTAGAGACAAATGCAATCGCATGGCAGGATGCTGTAAACGGACCGAACTTCAGTCAGGAGAACAACTGAGATAATCCATCCACAATACAAGGTTAGTCATTAACCCTTTAAGACCTACCATAGAACCAAGTCCGCCAGAGCTTATATTATATTTTTACATGCTGTGGAGTCATTTTTGGGAGCATTTCAAGTTGCTATACATCAATACAACCATTATAGCCCAGATTTTAATAATATGTATTCATTAAGTGCATAGTAATTACATAAATTGCAAAAAAGTGCAATAAACTACAAAAAAATTGAAAATCATTTTTGCTTTTTTAACATATATTTGTAGTTAGAGAAATTGAAGAGGCTTATCCCTCAAAACTGTAAATACAAAAAAGTTGCACAAAATAGTTTCCCACCACAGGAAATTTATTTTGAGTGTCTTCATAGTTTTATTTTTGAAATACACCAATTTTTATACACTGCAGGAAAAACGAAAATAAATATTATACTGCAAATTTGCAAAAAAGCAGCATATGCATCAAAATAAACTATTTCCAGCAGTGCAATATGAGTCCTAAGCATCCCAGAAACAACACAGAAAGTCATAAAGTCAAAGATAACTTTTAAAAAGACCAGTATATGCCCTGAGGCCCTGATGGTAAAAAAGACTACATTTCTGCGAAAATGACGTCACTTCCGGTTTCGGGCAGGTAATGGCGGAAATGCAAAAGTTCGCGCTGACGTCTATTCCAACGTAGGAAGTGTTATGAACAGCTGATCGGATCGGCAAAGCGTGTTTCTGGAATATTATGTTTTTGCTCCTGCAAGCGCTTTTTATGCAGTTTTTGCAAAGCTTTATGTGGAAGGAAACCGTGACCTAGGACAAGCTGATGGCATAAGATGTAAGTACAACTCCTCCGGTTTCATATGCAAAAAAAATTTTTGCGCTAGCTTACGTGGTTGCAGTGCTACCGGGATTTAAAAATAGTTACGCAAAACAGAGTGTGTCCGCTCCGATCAGCTCTAAAGGGTTAATATATTGCAACAACATGGGAATAGAGCAGCTGCCAGAGAATTCAACATTAATGAATCAATGGTACAGAAGGAAGCAAGAAGAATGAGTTTAAAAAAGTTTGATTTATCTGACTGCTTTGTTTCGCTTAATGTGCGTTATAATCCCGTGCACCTTATGGTCCGAAAAATGCGTACTGCACACTGCAGTTTAATGTTGCAAAGCACCTCTTTTTAACTTCAGTGGATATTATACATGGTTATGCTCAGGATATGTCAGCCCATTTCTAGTGGAAATGCCTTTTGTTTAAACTTTCAGCAAAGAATTTGCATTTGCACTGTTACATTTTTATAAAGCTTTAATGTACATAAAAACCAGCTTCTTGTTTAAGTGAAACTAAATGGAAGGTTGTCTTTTTGCGCTAGTAATGTTGTGGAGTTGTATTTTGTCTCGCATCAATTATATCGTCAGTTATATCGTTATCGCAAATTTTCAAATATATATCGTGATAAATATTTTTGGCCATATCGCCCTGCTCTACTGGATAGCAGCCATGAGACGGCTTGATATCCAGTTTGCTTCCATCTCCAGATATCTGTTGGTGTGCTCCAGACATTTTTACTCCGGCAAGTTCTGTACGTTCATATCACTCTTTATAGCTTAATAATATTATCGTTGGGGTTCTTGGAGGTTATAGAAATTGCAAACAAACATAGAATTGAGTGACTGTTGGAGACAGACATACGTGCTATGTAACGATTTGCTAACTCTTTCGCACAACTGTAGGGAAGCCTGCCTATGAAATGAATCAAACAAATCCAAACTGGTTACCAACGTTAAACATAGGGCACTCCGAAATCTGAACGTGAGGGTTAGGGTCAGGGTTAACAAGATACGTGAAGATATCGAGGTAGGACAGTGGCGGTAAGTACTCTGGGTCTTTACTCCACTGCCGTATTTCATAGTCCACACCAGAGACGGAAGCAGACATCTGAAACACCCGGGGCTTAGCCCTAAAGGGTAGTATGGATGTGGGATTCTTTTTTTTTCTTCTTTTTTTTTGGGGGGGGGGGTAGACATTACTGAAAGATTAATTGGAGCATAACTGAGCCACTGTGTGAGATTTTGTTCAAAAAAGACAGACTTCATATAGGAAAAAGTATATATCACATATGCAGGACACCTTAAACTAGTATTTTAATTAAGCGGCAAGGCAGAACAAAGTTGGGGCTGCATCAAGACACGAGGGCTAAACCCCAATTCAACCAGACCCAGAACTGATCCGGAATTAAAACAGGACTACAACAGTTCAAAATCAGGACCACTTAGGACTTAACCAAGACAGAACCAGAATCAGAACTAGATGATAGTAGCACTAAAAATCATCATAGACCCGCACTACACTTATTTTTTTAATTCTACCAAAAGTACACTATTTACATTCAGAAAAGTTTATATAATTATTTAACCTTCATAAGCCTGCATAACTTAATAAATATATAACTTGAAAAGTAACAAACCTGAAAAGAAACACTAGGTACGAGATACACAAGTACCTATGATACGGATTTTGGTAAACAACCATTTGACTAACATGTGTTTCTCACCTGCTCTTGTTCCCTTACTGTTCTGTCCTCATTCTCCTCTCTCTCCCTCTCTCTCCCTCTTTGTGCTGACAATCATCAAATATACAGTTGAAACCAGATATTTACATACTCTTCAGATCAAAACAGATACACTTTTTTAATTGTAACATCAAATCAGACTACCGTAATTGTCGGGCTATAAGCCGCTACTTTTTGCACAAGCTTTGAACCCTGCGGCTTTTAGTCAGGTGCGGCTTTTCTATGGATTGTCCATGATTTTTATCATATCATAAGACAATTTTTTTTGTTTGTTCCGCTGTTGTACGGCACTACGTTGCCTGGCGGAAGGGCATGTGATCAGACACACAGTATCGGGGTTCAAGAGTGGTATGTTGGTCACGTGTCCATCCGCCAGGCAACATAGTGCTGTACAAGTAGCACGAAAAACAAACTTCAAATTAACGCTACGTGTTCTGCGGGAGTCGTGTATGGTGTGCGGCAATAAACTTGCGAAAAGCAAGTTATGCTCAATTCCACCGGTGGAATCTGACAGCGTGGAAAAGTGTGAAAACATCCATGATCACCAACGGATGTCGAAGGGCTGGACTGCTGCATGATGGAGAGGAGGACACCACGGCCTTTCTGAGGGTGTTCGACTCCGACACTGACAACGAGGATTTCTTTGGTTTTGTAAGTGACAACGAAGGAAAGAAGCTGAGAGTGGATGACGTAGCCATCCTGAGCCTGTTCGTATCCGACACTGGAGGAGAGGACTTTGGTGGTTTTAGTGCGCAGGAAGATGGTGGTGAATGACTGACTTTTCTTCTTGTTAAAGCCGTGTCACTGCACCTGAGCCTAAAAGGTAGGCCGAATCTATTTTCTGGTGTGCTGTAGGTTATTGTTATGTACTACATTTGTTACTCATTTATGAAGCACAGTACATGTTTCCTACTTGTAATTACCGCTACTTGTACATATACCTAAAAAGTTATGCAAATATGTACCCATAACTTGTTTTTCAAAATATTAATAAAAGAGGTGTGTCTCCAAACAGCCATCTCTTTCCTGACAATTCGCTTTGTGCATATTCTCTTACATATGATAAGTCAACATTGAAACACCTGCGGCTTTTAGTCAGGTGCGGCTAATGTATGTACAAAACAGGATTTTCTCCTGATTTTAGCTTGTGCGGCTAATATTCAGGTGCGCTTTTATAGTCCGGGAAATACGGTAAATGTTTATTTTTTTAGATTGATAAATATAAAAAAAACATATTTGTTAACTTTAAGAGTAAATAGAGAAACTATCTGTATTTCTTAATTTTAAATGGCACCAAATTGTATTCAAAATTGAGCCACACTTATGGAGCTCCACAATCCTTTTCCTGGTGTTTTGGTTGACATCTCTTAATTTTCCATTTCAAAGAAACAGGCTCTGTGTTTTGTCTTATATGCATCCACAGCTGTTCCACCAATTTACTCACATGGACTCTACTAACCTATCAGAAGCTTCTTCAGCGCAGAATGGAATCGTCTGGAGTTTTTTTATTAATTAACAATAAACTTAGTGTACATGTACTCCTAAATTTGATGAAAGTGATAAAAAAATAGACAGCTCTGTCTCTCTTTATTCTGACATTTAACTAAGTCAAAAGATATTTCAATATTTATTTATCTAAAACAAAACAAGTTTACTCTAAATTGATGTTGTACAGTAAAAAAATGTTCTTGTGTTTTCCATAAAGTGTATGTAAATATCTGGTTTCAACTGTGAATATACTGCTGTGTATTGAAAGTCCTCTTGTTTTGCATAGATATACTGAACAACATCCAAAGCATAATATATAAAATAATATCTACCTGAGTTTTTTCTTTGAAAGAAGCTCCTTATGTCCATTCTTGTATATCAGTGCATTACTGAAACAGATTTATTTAGCCGTGGAGGGAAACAACTGAAAATATGAAATAAACACACATGTAAGCTAAGACTCTCTAAAGAAACAGCATTGTTGTTGTTCGGCTTTTCATTTCGCCATTTGTTGATTAACTTGAAGAGCAAGTAACGTAATACTGGTCAAGTGATCAGTTTGATATCAATCTTTCGTGATACACCGTCATATTTACATTTTTTGTACAGTATGAATGATTTACTCTGGTACCTGGTCAATCTTCAGTTCTCCTCTGTCTGCCTAGCTCAGTTTCTCCAACAGCGCACTTGCAGTAGTGATGTGTCGGTCGCGAACGAAATGGCTCTTAGAGCCGGCTCTTTGGAGTGAACGACGCGAGCCGGCTCCTTATTGGGAGCCGGTTTTTTTCTCTCTCTCTCTCACTTTTTTCAGCGTCACTCCGCACGCGAGCCTTGTGCTTTGCGCTGGAAAGAGGGGGGAGGGGCAGTAGTTACACTGGCAGTACCACAGGAACAGAGCCGGAGGGAAACAGCCAGGGACATCAACGTCACATTAGAAAGGTATAGTAATCATCCAAAACTATATTCAGTTGCGGATGATAAAGGATTCAGAAAGTTTATTCATGCAGGCCCAAATGGCAGAGAATATGCATGTTCTTTTTGTTTTCATATTTTAATTTATATTTAATTGTGTTGTGGTTTGCAGTGTTTTGTGTTCTTTCACTTTAAATTTGTTTAAAAGGAAAAAAGCTGAAAATTTAAATAGTTAAAAGTTGAAATGTAAATAGTTGGTTTTTGTATTAAATTATTTATTTATTACATTTTGTGTGGAGTGAATAAATAAAAGTATATTTACAGTGGCCCCTAGAGACAAAGCACGTAAAAACTCCAAAACACGTACAAAAGACAACAGAAGTGCTCCAGGATGCTCGGGCGCAGTGTTGAGCTTTTGTTACCTAGTGGCCACACAAGCCAGCAAGTACCAACGACCGGATTTGGTGTGTCGTAGTAACAGGTAAATGAGCTCTTTTTTAAATTATTTGAATATATATATGAGTGCCTGTGTATAAATACACAAACAATACACACATGCTTTCAATTGTGTAATTTAAGTGATCTAGGTAGCTGTTTTGAAAGTTCAGTTAACGCTAGAAATGTGTTTTGGAGTTTGTACGTGTTTTGTCTCTAGGGGCCACCGCATATATTTATATATAAACATATATAAATAAAACCACTTCTTTTTTTACATTAGTAATTCCTTTTGTGCATAATTTTATATTATTGTTAATAATAAATTAATTAAAGCAACAAAACAACCTGAAGAGCCGGTTCGGAGCCGAAAGAGCTGACTCTTTTTAGTGAGCCGAGCTGAAAGAGCCGGAAATCCCATCACATTGTCACTGCGGGGCGATTGTGGCTCAAGAGTTGGGAGTTCGCCTTGTAATCGGAAGGTTGCCGGTTCGAGCCCCGGCTTGGACAGTCTCGGTCATTGTGTCCTTGGGCAAGACACTTCACCCGTTGCCTACTGGTGGTGGTCAGAGGGCCAGTGTCGGCAGCCTCGCCTCTGTCGGTGCAGCCCAGGGTGGCTGTGGCTACAATGTAGCTGCCATCACCAGTGTGTGAATGGGTGGATGACTGGATATGTAAAGCGCTTTGGGGTCCTTAGGGACTAGTAAAGCGCTATATAAATACAGGCCAACAATCATGTTTTTGCGGTCCCACTTGCAGATACTCAAAAATTCAAACAAAGCTCATAAAAAAATAAACAGATGAATAAAAACAGTTTCTCTAAATACAGGCCATTTACCATTCACTAACTCGCAGGCAGTAGCTGCCCCGTCCTGCTTAGTGCCTGAGCTCAGATCATACCAATATTAGGGGGGATTTACGCACAGTCGTAAACACATACACATACAAATCCTGATTTACAAGTACAAAATATTTATGATCACATTTTGAGCCCATACTTGAGCTTTGCCAGAAAATAGCGCGTCAGGCCAAAATCCTTTCCACGCCCACCCCTGTGACATCACGCTCCAAAGCCTCCTTCTCAGCAAGCTTCCACTACTCTCACCCTGGAGTTGCGCTCCCCCAGGCTTGTACCTGTGGCTTCATGTCCTGGGGTGGGGGTTGGTTGTTCTCCTGCCCTGCACCCCATCCTTTTGTTCATATTCCAAGACTATTTTTCTTTATGTATTCTTTCCCCCCAGCAACCGCCATATTATGATGTTGCAAGCAATCACAAACTCTACAGTCTGTCTAACTCCAATGTCTACCAAGCAATCTATTATTCTCAACAGAGCTAAACTCAGCATAAACTGAACCCACATTAAAGTTAGCTCGATGCTTACCTTTAGACGAGCCCACAAACCGAGAGAAACTCCGTGATGAAGCTGGAACACTTTCCAAACACAGGAAACAGATCAGGGAGCAGAGACCCACGTTGTTCCAGTAAGTTTACTACTTTACTCCCGTTTCATGAAAAAGCAGCTCGCTCTGCTCGAATCCTCTCCTACACACACACTTTGCTCCTCCCCCTTTACCCGGCTCCGCTGTGATTTGTTGCTGTGCGGTCACGTGACTCAGCTGCACAACGTAACCCCGTGGAGTGTTATTTCAAAAGTAGCGCCAATCTCCTTTTCCTAAACTCTTTTCCTTGGCCTCGATGAAAACGTCATCGTGGGGAGGACAACTGCTGAGATGTCAGGGAAAGAGAGGAGCGGTGCTGAGAATTGGAACAGCCTTACGCTCGTCTCTCTGTAACAACGTGACACCGGATGTCCGCCTGTTGAAACTACATTGTGCAGAAGATGGACTACAAAACAAACATCTTACTTCGTCACAATGTGTTCTAACCCTGTTGTTTTATGGAGGTTATATAAACAGGAACAGCCTGTTAAAAATATTGCTTCATTATTGAGTTTGAATTTTAAAGAAGAACAAACAGTTAGGGTCAGATTTACTAACATCTGCAGCAGGTCAAACACGTCTTTTGATGTTAAAGAGCTGCTAGGTTTACTGAAGAGACTGTCCTAAAACTCTCCAGTCAGTCCTCAAGCTGTGTTTTGAGGTGAGCCCCACTTATTTTTACTTATTTATAGCACAGCAAAGAGTCAGCTGTTCACAGATGCTCTCCAGCTGATTTTTACTGAACTGAAGTGGCTTCTTCATAGAGAGATTAAAGCACACTGTTAGTAGATCATCCTGTAATTGTGACATCACAATAATTTGCCTCACTTTACAAATCTGTAACTTCTATAACATATAAAATTAAATATATAATACAATAAGTACTTTGTGAAGGACTTTGCTGACATCTTGGCTGAATACATGCCAAAATATGATTGTGTTCCTATTGTTGGGGGCTTTGATATTCATGTGTGTTGTCCTGATATGCCCATTGCAAAGGGCTTTTAAGGCCTTACTGATTCTTTTAATGTGGTGCAATGTGTGACCTGTCCCACACATGAATGTGGACACACACTTGATCTTGTTTTATCTCATGTTTTGTTTTGTTTTTTTTTGTTTTGTTTTTAATGTAGAGATTTGTGATGCTGTGTTTTCTGACCACAGTCCTGTGATGGTTGAAGTTCCTCTTGCCTGTACCTCAGTTAAACCTCACGCTGCTGCTCGGCGCTGACGAGTTTTTAACTCCTCCCTTGCTGAGCAGTTTTCATCAGTTTTAACCAGAACTGCAAAATCCCAGATTTTTAATGCAGCCAGAACTGAGCTCATGATTTTATTCCACCTGCCAGACTGCTTTGGACTGCTTTGCACATGGCTTAATTAAAATCCAGCCATTCTAAAACTAAATCTGAGCCCTGGCTGAACGACACGACCCGAGCTGTCAGACACGAGTGCCGTCGAGCTGAGCACATATTCAGATGTAGCCCCAAAATTTTTACATACTGTAGTCAAACACCTGTTTAAAAAAAACCTGTTCTCGATCTTACGATTCTTGCAAATTACAGGCCTTTCTTCTAACTACCTTTTCTTTCCAAAATTCTTGAAAAGAGAGTTGACAGTCAATGAATGACCTTCCTGAAAAAGCAAAATGTTTTACACGTTTTCAAATTTGGTTTTAAACCCTTTCATAGGCAGCACGGTGGCACGGTGGTTAGCACTGTTGCCGCACAGCAAGAAGGTCCTGAGTTCAATTCCACCATCAGGCCGGGGTCTTTCTGTGTGGAGTTTGCATGTTACAGATGATGAGTTCAAACAGGTGCCATTCATACAGGTAACGAGTGGGGGACAGAAAAGCGTCTTACAGAAGACGTTACAGGTCTGTGAGAGCCAGAGATTTTCCTTGTTTGAGGTGACCAAATACTTATTTTCCACCCTGATTTACGAATAAATTCTTTACAAATCCTACCATGTGGATTCATGGATATTTTTTTCACATTCTGTCTCTCACAGTTGAAGTGTACCTCTGGTGCAAATTACTGACCTCTGTCATCATTTTAGGTGGGGGAACTTGCACAATCGGTGGCTGACTAAATACTTTTTTGCCCCACTGTAAGCACTTCCACGCTTTAAACGCTGCATGGTCCTACTTTCTCCTGCACTCCATATTATCCTGCACTCCATATTATCCGTTGTTGATCTGCATACGTCTGCTGCTGCCACGAACGTCGCATGCTCATACGTCATTGTCACGAGACACTCTCACAAACAAAATCACGGTTTAGTAACACAGTAAGGCAGCATGCTTATGGGAAATGCTCTTCCTGGGATCTTCCTTTCCAATGTACGATCACTCAGGAATAAGACAGACGAACTGGCCCTGATGAGAAGCATGAACAGAGACTTTGCCTCCTCCTGTGTGTTATGTTTTACGGAGACGTGGCTCTGTGAGGACATCCCGGACAGCGCGCTAAAGCTGGATGGTTTTCATCTGCTGCGTGCGGACCGGCAGGCCGCTCTCTCTCTGGTAAGACCAAAGCTGGAGGTGTCTGCTTCTACATTAATAGTGGCTGGTGCACAGATGTAACAGTGATTGCTCAGCACTGCTCTTCCTCTCTGGAATACCTTTTTATTCACTGCAAACCGTTTTATTCTCCGCGGGAGTTTGCTTCATTCATCCTGGCCGCTGTTTACATCCCGCCAGATGCGGATGCGCAGGCAGCTCAGTGCGCACTCGCGGAGCAGATTCTCCACACGGAGCGGACATTCCCGGACTCTCTCATCATTGCTCTTGGGGACTTTAACAAAGCCAATCTGAGCCATGAGCTTCCCAAATACAAGCAGTATATTAAATGCCCGACCAGAGAGGAGAGGACATTAGACCACTGTTACAGCACGATCAGCGGGGCCTATCGCGTGGTACCCCGCGCTTCACTCGGACTTTCTGACCACGTCATGATCCACCTAATCCCCGCGTACAGACAGAGGCTGAAGCTCTCCAAACCTGTCGTGAGGACCAAAAAACTGTGGAGCAACGAGGCTGTGGAGGAGCTTCGCACGTGTTTGGAGTCTACAGACTGGGACACAATGAAGGCTGCTTCTAACAGCTTGGACGAGTTTACGGACACTGTCACCTCCTATATCCACTTCTGTGAGGACAGCATTGTGCCATCACGCACCAGGGTGAGTTATAACAATGACAAACCCTGGTTTACTCCTAAACTCAAAAAGCTGTGGCTGGAAAAGAGAAAGGCGTTCAGAAGCGGAGACAGAGACTGCTACAGAGAGGCCAAGTACAGGTTCACTAAAGAAGTGGACGTTGCTAAACATCAGCACTCTGAGAAGATGCAGCAGCAGATCTCAGAGAATGACTCGGCCTCTGTGTGGAAAGGTTTTAGGAATATTACAAACTACAAGCCTAAAACCCCCCACTCCACTGATGACTTGCTCTTGGCCAACACCCTCAACGACTTTTACTGCCGTTTTGACGAGCCATCAGGCAGCCTTCACACCTCCAACGGCCCCAACAATAGAGACACTTTGGACACTCATTCCCCCACCTCTCCCCCCTCCATAGAGCCATCACCACCTTCAAACACTTCACCTACAACACCCCCCTCCTCACCCCACACAAAAGAGGATTTCACACCACCCCCTCTCACCACAACTCTTCATATTCATGAAGCAGATGTGAGGAAGCAGTTTAAGAGTCTGAATGCTCGAAAAGCTCCCGGCCCAGACGGTGTGTCTCCTGCCACCCTCAGACACTGTGCAAACGAGCTGGCCCCAGTGTTTTCTGGCATTTTCAACTCCTCACTGCAGGCATGTCATGTGCCTGCCTGCTTCAAGTCCTCCACCATAATCCCTGTCCCCAAGAAACCTAGGATCACTGGACTAAATGACTACAGACCCGTGGCTCTGACATCTGTGGTCATGAAGTCATTTGAGCGCCTGGTTCTCTCCTACCTCAAGACCCTCACGGCCCCCCTCCTGGACCCCCTGTAGTTTGCATACAGAGCCAACTGGTCTGTAGATGACGCCATCAACATGGCCCTACACTTCATCCTGCAGCATCTGGACTCCCCAGGAACCTACGCCAGGATCCTGTTTGTGGACTTCAGCTCTGCCTTCAACACCATCCTTCCAGACCATCTCCGAGACAAGCTTTCCCAGATGAATGTGCCTGATCCCATCTGCCGGTGGATCACTGACTTCCTGACGGACAGGAAGCAGCATGTGAGGCTGGGAAAGAATGTCTCGGACTCTCGGACCATCAGCACCGGCTCCCCTCAGGGCTGTGTTCTTTCTCCTCTGCTCTTCTCCCTGTATACTAACTGCTGCACCTCCACCCACCAGTCTGTCAAGCTAATCAAGTTTGCAGATGACACCACCGTTATTGGACTCATCTCGGACGGGGATGAGTCTGCCTACAGGAGGGAGGTTGAACGTCTGGTGTCCTGGTGCAGCCACAACAACCTGGTGCTGAATGCCCAGAAGACAGTGGAGATTATTGTGGACTTCAGGAAGCACACAGCCCCACTCCCCCCCATCATCCTGACTGACACCCCCATCACCTCTGTGGACTCATTCCGCTTCCTGGGTACCACCATCACCCAGGACCTGAAGTGGGAGCCCACCATCACCTCCGTCATTAAGAAAGCCCAGCAGAGGATGTACTTCCTGAGGCAGCTGAAGAAACTCAACCTGCCAACACGGACGATGATGCAGTTCTACACTGCAATCATCGAGTCCATCCTCACCTCCTCCATCACTGTGTGGTACGCTGGAACCACTATCAGGGACAAACAGAGACTGCAGCGTATTGTGCGCTCTGCTGAGAAGGTGATTGGCTGCAGACTCCCATCTCTGCAGGACCTGTACACCTCCAGGACACTGGGGCGTGCAGCTCGGATCTCAGCTGACCCTTCTCACCCTGGACACAGTCTGTTTGACCTGCTCCCCTCAGGCAGGAGGCTCCGGTCCATTCGCACCAGAACCTCTCGCCATAAGAACAGTTTCTTCCCTCTGCTGTCGGACACATGAACATTAACCGTATGACTGTTCCCACCACTAACACATGACCCTACGCTGTGTTCACTGCATCATTCCATGTTTGGCACTGATCACCACCTGCACTCATGTATATATCATGTATATATCTATCTACTTAGCACTTTTAATTCTTATTCTCATTTTTATTTTCATGTCTATTTAAGCGTAATTTATGACACTATGTTTGCACTGAAGCACCGCAGCAATTTCCTAATGTTGTAAACCTGCTCAACATTTGGCAATAAAACCCTTTCTGATTTTGATTCTGATTCTGAAAGTAACAGTAATCTAATTACTTTTTTGCAATACTAATCCCTTACTTAACTCGTTACTTGAAAAAAGTAATCCGATTACAGTTACACATTACTTATAACGCATTACTGCCCATCTCTGCTGATGACTGACTGGAACAGTATGATTCACATTTTACATTAACACCATCCTCACACATGGTTTACATATGGCCACTAGAGGGAGATGTTGGACTTTAAACACTAACATGGATACAAGCAGATCATCAGTGATGCTTCCTCAGTGTGATGACTCCTCCCTCTCTGCTTGTTTCTTCTTTCCCCCTTTCTTATTTCCTGTTGTGCATATCATTGATTTCCCTACTGAGCTCTTCTCCTCGTCTCCTCCATCCTCCTGCCCATGACTGGATTGCCAGATTACTAATAATGTTTTGATATCAATTAAATATGACTTTTGACACAGCTTCATCATAATTAGTTGTGTTAAAACACAACTAGAGCTTTATTTCAAGTTTTCAGATGTAAAAGTGCTCATGGCACGTTTTATATTTAGGGACACTTTGAATTAAATTCACAACACAGACAGATGTCACAAATGCTACACCTCTACATCGTGCATCATAGGTGCTCTGGTAAGCCCTGACATGGTATTTTGAATTGATTATTTTTGTTGTAAAAATTTGTCTTTGGTATGTTTCCTGTTTTATTTTGGAGTTTTACTTCTTTAAGGCAGAAGAAGTCACTTTGATGATGATGAAACGTTTCTCCAGCTAAAAACGCTGTGTCCAGAGTTACACTGGATCATCTCTGCAGCAGGAGGACAAATGAGCACCTGATGTGACAAACATCTTTCTTCTTACTCCTTCCTTTAAAATCACAGCCTCTGAACTGAAACAATGTTTTTCATGGTTCTCCTGTGAAGTATCTAAGCTTTTCTTGTCACAGACCCACATAACCAACATCCACCATCACATAATGAACCAGAGGAGTGTGAAAGCAGGCTGATTTTCCAAGCACCGAGCTCCTTCGAGTCCTTCACTTCATTATTATCTCCAACTTCACCACATACAAACTGACAGATTAGTGTGCACTGGGTTAAACTGTCTGGTTCTGGCACTGACATGAAAAAAACAGGTTCAACATCATAATCAGAAGTTAAATACGTAACTTTGTTTTTTCTCAGTGGGCTGGATTCTGAGAATACGTTTTACAACTTTATTGGTATCTACATGCATGAACGCAAGACAGCGATGATAAGAAAAAGGAGATGTGAGTGGTCCACGTGTAAAACGCGCAGCCCCAAGTTTTAAACCAGCCTCGTTTTCACTTTAATGTCTGGCTGATGACGCATGAACCATGTGTGAGACGTGTATTTACAGCTAAATTAGAGTATGTGAATAAAGTGTGTCTGTGTGACTCTCTGGGTGAAACTGAGAGAGTGCCAGTGGGTTTGTGGGGTGATGCGACCGGAAATCTGCTGCATGAAACTGATGAAAAATCCACTTTCTTTATGAGACAGAAAAAGAGAAAGCAGGAAGGAGGTATTTGTGGCTCTGAGAGACAAAGTGAGGGAGATCAACCTGCGGCTTTTCCTTCCTGCTCATCTTTAAACTAAAAAATAACACAAATGAAGGTTTGTGGTGTGATGGTGATGCATATTTGTACGTCCCAAAGTTCTGGTCGAAGCATTCGTTGGAAATTCAAAAGAAGCTGTGAAAACCTCCACGCCTGAAGACTGAAGAAACACCCACCAGCGTGTGAACACTATGCTCATTCCTTTCCGATGAACAGCCCACTGAGAACGACAAGCTGAGCCTGCTGTTCACGTGTTTTTTTCTCATTCGGCTTCCTGTACGTTAAGACCGAGTCTGACAACAGGAAGTTGCAGCGACCTGAACCAAACCTCAAACAGCGAGGTGTTTGAGTTTTCAGTACCACGAAGATCGACTCAGACGCTCGCCTGGAGTCTCTGAGGCTGCTGAGAGACGAGGAAAAAGCCATCTCAGAGTTTGAGGCTGTTTCTGTTCCACCTTTAGGAAGAAGTCAGCCAGTTTTCAGACGAGGGATTCAGTCGACCGGATCTCGATTCATGAGTCTTCGTTCCTCGTTTGGTAAGAATGAAAAGTCTGTAACAGGCAAACTTGTAGAAATCCTTCTGCAATCGAAAACGGGCGATTTAAGAAAAAAATTATGGGGGGTTGGAACCAAACTGGGCCTATAGTGTATTTAATATCACTGCTGAGAATAAGTGTGAACTTTGACTACAAAAAAATGAGAAATTAAAGATATCACCACCACATTTACCTTTAAATCTCTTTATTTAGAAGCAAAACAACTGAATTATTTGTGTGCTATTCTCAGTCTCGTGTTCTCCTCTTATGGACCGAAACCACACAATCATTGGCTTTTTCTTCATTTTCATATTTCTCTATTTTTCCTTTAACTGAGCTCCTTTTTAGTGTAATTTCTTACCTTTCTGAGATTTGATTTTAACCTTTTGTTGCTCTCACACAACAATTTTCTCGATTTCTTCTTGTTATTTAATAAGAAATCGTCTCAAAGTGCAGCAGTACAACAGAGCATCTTTATAAATGTCAGACTCAGGAAACCATCTGAGTTTTTTTTTTCCATTTCCTGTTCAGTTTCCTGTTTGCAGCACATCACTTCTCTTTAAGCTTCATCTCTGCAGCCAAAGCTGATCAACAGGAGGCTCTGAGACTCAGTGAATATGAGAAAATGACTCACTGCCTGTGTAACATGCTCAAACCTCTGATTCATTCAGAGAAGGGGGGGGGGGGGGGGGGGTCGGCTGATCTTTTGGCTGCTCCTTATTTTTGTCACAGCAGTTTCAGCCCATTCGACAAGCTGAAATAAGAAGCTTTGCAGACAGTCAGGAATGCGTGTGACAGCGAGCAGCGACATTTCTGGGACTTTGGGGCTCGTGTAAAAGCAGAGGATCTGCTGCTCTCTCTTATTTGGCTCCCTGAGTTTCAATGCTGATGCAGTCTGCTGGTCTTCGGCGGCTTCTTAAAAAGCTGCCCGTGGATCAGGATGCTGACTGTGAAGGTTTTTATCATTTTTGCTGCCATTTTTAGTTTTGCCTAAATTTTGAAACAGCCTGTTTACACATGAAAACTAACAAAAATGAAAACTACCAGATCAGATTTTTAAAGATCCTTGAAATATCTAGTTCTGAAGTCTTGTTGAAGTTTGTAGGGATTCTCTGGGCAGTAAATATTAAACCCATTATCAGGCTTCATAATCGGGGCCTCTGACTTCCTGACTTATTTTCATGAACTGAACACCATCTGACTTCCTCACAGATCACCCTGAGTATGTATGAAAAAAGTCAGCAAAGGTAGGTTTTCTGACTGTTAGAGGTAGAATGTAGCTTATTTACTCTACTACTAAAGTACACCTTTAATGTACTTGTACTTCGATCAAAGTACTTCTATGTTCTGCTGCTTTCTAAACATTGGGTGGGTGTACTCCAAAACATTAATTTTAAAGCTTTTCGCACTTCTTATTTTGCAGATTTTCAAATAAAAATCCAAATAAAGCAGTGTAGAGGTCAGTAACTTATGCCAAGCATAAATCATGTTTGTTTTCTTTTACGGTGTTTTCTGGTGTGATACTATGATCCTAATAACACATTGTTTAAATAAAATACTCTGTTCTAATCTTATTATCAAAATCCAGTCACGTGACCTCATCTCTCGTTAGCCTTAAAGTAGTTGGCACATGGGTACATGCTAATGTGAAGAAAATGAGATAAAAACATTGTGTGATTGCATGTTTATTACATATTACCGGACACGGGTTTTACTGAGATAATTCAGGCTTTTTCTTCTTAAAATCAGCCGTTGAAAAAAAAAATTTTCTCCGGACTTCCTCCATCGCTGCACACTCAAACAGAGACGGAAACTAACTAACTAAGACTCTAACGTGTCTGACTGATCATCAGGTAATAGGCAAATATCAAAAAAAAGTTTCTCTCAGTGAGAGTGTGAGCTTAAAGATGTGGCTGTAGAGTCTTTCCTGTCGTCTGCTCTTACTCACCCACACTTTAGTGTCGAGATCTTTGCGTTAGACATGAGTTGGTGGAACAGATTAGGCTTTCGTTTGCTCTTCCCCCCCACTCTCTCACCCCCTCTGTGGGCAATCTGTCACCAGGGGTAATCCTAAAGTTTGGGCGGCCCCATCAATAAGCTGCCTTCACTCCTCCTGGCCATAACCAGTGCTAAAAAACTGACTCTGACTTAGATTTTAGTAAATATTAATTTACTGTTACAAAACATAACTGCTATCTGTTCATTATTAATCTCATATTTTTATATTATTTAAGTAATTAATTTATAAGATTAAACTTTAAAAAAAGAACAATACAAATGTAAAATATGTCTTTATAAATCGAGGTATCAGATATTGCTATTTTGTCAAAGCTCAGGCATCCTCACTTGAAACTGGAACCCGAAACAACAATCTTTTCTTTACTTGCAGATCTTTTCTGCAAGTGAAGAAATCCGACTAGTTTCTTATTTTACTTTGTTCCATGATCGCCAAAACTTGGAAGAATTTATTTTACAAGATACTGCACAAAAACTAAAAAAAAAGAATCCACTTCATCAGATGTCACTGAGTAGTTCATTCTAAAAATAAACTCTCGTCTTCCACTCTTGTCCTGTCCTTCTTACATCTTTCTAGATCTCCCACATTGATGAGTTTTTCCTCTGTCTCTCTCTGGGATGGTAACTGTGCATTAGGTAGCAGACAAACTATAAAACGTTGCTCAAAAACGGTACTGCTTTACTTACATCTGCACCATGAAAAAGTCACAGGCGGCTACTGAAAACATTACACTGCAGAGAAACCCCAGAAACACCAGCAGTGTGATCACATGTTCTGAATGCAAAGAGAACTAATGAACTCTGTGTTCAAACCCTACAGCTGAGACCAATGTGAGGAAGCTTTCCACACATCCAACATACTCTGAATGTTCACTGTGGAGAGAAACTATTCTTCTTTCTTTTTGTTTTTTCAATTTTATTTATATAAAATCTGCAACGCCAACAGCACAACAGCAGTCGCCTCAAGGCGCTTTATATATATTCTCCACTAATGTCTGATTTCATATGTTTCAGCTCTGACTTCACTAAAGATGATAAAGATCTTGATAACCTAAACAAATAAGGCTTCATAAAAGACCAAACAGGACTGCTGATACATTCTGGATGACATTAATGACAATATTATCCCTTTACAAAAATTATAGGGCTGAATCTGGTGGTCTTGTGCAATTACATTTTGTAATGCTTTTAAACAGCAGCAACAACAAACTGGAAATCACCGATACCGCTGAGTAGTTGACCCAGTTTCAAAGCTACGTTTGCTGTAGCTCTCATACAGCCATAAGATCTCAGACTAAATAAAGATCACTTTTAAACCATAACATGATGTCTTTATTACATGATTTTAAGACAAATAAACAATTCTGGAGTCGTGTATACATAATAATTGCATAACATTAATAAACATTTTTATGTATTTTTATTTATGAATTATTTTCATTCAGACGGCGATGCAATGTTCACACGTTAAAGGACTTTTATTCCATCTTGTGGCACATGGTGAGGTTATCTTTATTGGCCTGGAGGTTATAGAGTCTAACAATTTTACCACGAAGATAAATGGTATGGTGATTTGTTCAACAGTATATTACTGTACTGTATGTATGTTATGGCTCAAGTTGCAGTTGTACAAATACATATTCATTAAAATGACATTCAAATAACGTCAAAGTGCTTTTCATCTACTGAGCTTTCACTTTTGAACCTCATTTGACCCTTTTCATTGTATGTTTGACATCTCTAATTAATTTCTCATTTTGGCAACAGTACAGTGAATTGTATAATAATGGTTTAAAGATGAATCAAGCTGTTCTTTTTAAGCAAGGTGAGGTTAATGTTAAAGATCTGTAGGTCTTTTTGCATGCTAGCCAAATAAGAAGGCCCAGAGGGCCAATACACAGGGACAGACAACCATTCACACCTCGTGGAAATTTGGATTATCCAATCTAACCTATCCCCACAAGCTGCATGTCTTTGGATGGTGGGAGGAAGCCGGAGTACCCGGAGGGAACCCACGCAGACACGGGGAGAACATGCAAACTCTACACAGAAAGACCCCGGCCTGATGGTGGAATTGAACTCAGGACCTTCTTGCTGTGCGGCAACAGTGCTAACCACCGTGCCACCGTGCTGCCATGACATCTGGGATAGGCTCCAGCCTTCTTTTAGTATTTTTAGTCAGATGGCAAAAAAAGATGATGTCATCAGCATAAAAATGCACACTGAAGACCTGAAAAATGAACGTAAGAATTGGACTGAGCTACAGGAGTGGAGAAGGGGACTTAAAGTAAATAAAAACTTGAATATTTCAAGTATCAGTTGATTTAGCATACAAGTTTTTCAAAGCACTAGAGGTTCTTTTCCACTGATGACATCAGAGGGCTGCCTCGGCCTCAGGAGGTGTGGTAACTCCCCACGGCATGCTGGGTAAATAGTGTGCCAGCCACTCCCCCCAGCTGCTCCTTGGCTCTTCTTCTGTCTCCGCCCCTCCTCGTTTCACTTCCCACCCTCCCACCACCCAGTCCAGCTCTTCTTTACCGCCCCCCACATCCTGTCTCTCCTCCCTCAGAATCACACTGTAGCGCTTTTTGGACACTCCTTCTCCACCTCTGCTCCTCTCTCTTTCTATCCCCCGATATCCTTTTTGACCTCCATCTTCTTCAGACACTCTGCACTCCTCCACCACATCCCTCCATCCCTCTATCTCCTCCTCTTTGCTTAACAGACGGTACAAAGTCTTCTTATATACTGCTCGCTCCTCCTTCCCATTTCTTTCTCCTTCTTCCTCCCTTGTTGCTTCTCCACCTGCAGGTTTTAGAATGACAAGCTGTCCTTGTTTCCTGTCTCCTTCCCCTCCTTCACCTACATCTTCACTTTGCATACCTTCTCCTGCCTCTCTGTGGACCAAAAGAACAGAGCGATAAAGCGCCATTACTCCTTCACCTCCCACTCCCTTCCCTTCCACCCTGTTGTATGTTAAAAGCATCAGTCCTTCACTTCCTCCTCTTCTCCTCGCTAACCGCAAACATAGAGGCTTATACACTCTCCTGTACCAGATGGCCATACTAGCTAAAGTTGCCAATATACATGCAGCTGATGCCACACAGAGCACCAGGCAGCCCGCAAACAGCCAAATGCAGAACACCCCTGCAGGCCTGGAAGAAATAGATTTTTCACGTTCCTGTTTTTCATCGGGGCTGGATTTAGTGGTGGTGGTGAGTGCCTCAGAGGCTGTGGTAGCCTCAATGGTGGTGGTTGTGACTATGTTCATTGTTGTTGTTGGCAGTGTTGTAGTTACAGCAATAGTTGTGGTTGTTTCAACAGGTGTTGTTTGAGTTTTAGTCAAATGTCTGGCAGTAGAAGTAGTAGAATGAGTGGTCAAGTCATGAAACCCAACTGTTGTTTCTGTTGTTGTCTCTTTGTGTGAATACTCTGACCATTCAATAAGGCTGGTGATAGCTTCATGCCAGGACCTTCTGATTGTTGTGTGCATTGTGTATAAATCTACAAATGTTGTGGAATCGAGAGGAGAAGAAGTAGAAGGAGCTGTGTCTGGAGGAGAAGTTGATGGATAAAAAGAGTACTGAGTAGTTGGCTGGTAGAAATCTCCTCGTGGACCAGATGCTGAACACAGATCGGATTCTTCCAGACTTGTTACAGGTGTACCTTTGTGCCGCTGGGGAGAGTCACACACCTAAAAAGACAGCGACCATTTAAAAATACTTCAGGTATAGTTTTAATATATATAATCTCCACCATTACCGATGACCCCACCACACTCAAACACATCTTTATATAGAAATGTCCAAACAGAAAAAACTGTAAGGCCAAAATGTGAGCAGCTTGATTTGAAAGGTAAGTTTCAGAAACTATGTTTAGTAGCCTCTATAACCTAAACCCTAAGTGGTTTACCAGTGACTTGTTGGATTTTAAAAAGTTAATAGCAACTGTGCAGAACCAAAAATGCCCACAGTCTTTGTGTTCTTTTAGATGTGTCTGTATTTGTTTAATTTTTCTGTTTGTAGTACATACCACGCTTTCTACATCAATCTTGATATCAGGACCATCCCGCACATAGACGTTGTATTCATAGCCATCAAGGTACCTGCGCAAATAACCAAGGGAGCAGGTGCATGACCAGGGATTGGCTGAGAGGTAGAGATAAGGTACCTCCTCCTTTTGGCTGAACCATTCATCGGGCATCATGCTGATCTGTAATGGAACAGAAACTTTAACAATTTTAGAGACAAATAACTGCTGTGCCATGAGTGGCTGCAGCTGAGAGAAGGTTTAAACTTGTATTCACATACTCCTTGGTGTGTATTTCCCACCTTGTTTTTCTCCAGGTAGAGAGTTTCTATGGCTGGGAGGGGGTGAAGCATACTTTGAGGAAGCACCTTGATGTGATTAGATGACAGGTCCAGGATCTAGAGGGAAATAAAGAAAAAAAATGTGACATTGAAGCTACTGAAATACAAAAAAAAAATCAAAAAATCAGCTGATTGATGCACCTGAACCACAAAAAAATCAACTTGCTCAATTTTCTTCTGTATATTAATTTACATGAATGCACTTTCTACTGGTTTGAGTCTAAATACACAAAAAGTTTATTTAAAAGAAAATAATCCACACGTGGACACTCACACCAGAAATCAATTTTATACTTTGTACCCCTCTTATATCACGTTTTGCCTTCAGAGTTGCTTTAATTCTTCATGGCATGGATTCAACAAGGTTCTGGAAACATTCCTCAGAGATTTTGGTCCAATTAAAAAGAGAGCATCACACAGTTGCTGCAGATTTCTCAGCTGTTTATCCATGAGGTGACTCTCCAGTTCCAATACATCCCAAAGAGTCTCTACTGGCATTACATATGATGACAGTGGGGACCATATGAGTAGAGTGAACTCATTCACATGTTCAAGGAACCAGCTTGAGATGATCTGAGACTTGAGACATGGCATGTTATCCTGCTGATTTTGCCGATTCTGACCATACAGATCTAAATGGATCAAGTTTCTGCCATGTGATTGGCTGATTCTATAATTGTATTAACAAGCAGTTGAATGTGTGTATTTAACACATTAGCTGGTGAGTGGAAATGAATGACTTCAAGTCCAATCAAGTTTTGGCCATAATGAAAGGGAGCCAAGGACCACTTTGCTACACTCTTACTTCTTGAATCTTATCAGCTATGTTTCTCACTACCTTCAATTCTCAAGTGTTGATGACATGACACTGACTGTCTGTATTTTCTAAACCTCCTTTATGATTTTGCACATACTGACCTCCAGCTTAGTGAGTCCAGAAAAGGTGTGATCACTCAGAGAGTTGATAGCGTTGTTTTCCAGGTAGAGTTCAGTCAGACCTGGGCAGGCAGAGAAGGAGCCGTCAGGGAGGGAGGTCAGATGGTTTGATCCCAGCCTGAGGACACTAAGTGTGGGGAGAATGGGACTAGCAGTCGGGATTACCTCTGGAACCTGGACAACAAAACATCCCTTTGTATTAGAAGCTGACTAACTTCATGTTTTCTAAGATTCATTTACAACCACTGTTGACTTTGTGGCCACTGTACAGGCAGACACAAACCTTGTTTCCTGTGAGGTCGATCTCATAGATCTCTGGGAAGACCTGGAAGGAGGACCAGGACAGACTGGAGAACAGGTTACTGGGAAACAACAGGATCTAAAGATAGACAGAAAATGTGGAAGCCTTTAGAGCTGTGGTGGTTTCCTGTAAAGTGTCATCTCTTAAACAGGAAATTTGTGTCTCTGCTTTGGTCTCCTCCTGTCAGTCAAACACTTGATCCATTATGGGATTTAAACTTTTTTTTCAACACTTTAAACAAAATTTTCTCATTTTCCTCACTGCATGTGTTAAAATAAAGAGTGTTTAGCTGTGTAAGTGTATGGTAATTGTCTAGCTGCATGGAGAGATTAGCTAAACGTTTTTGATATTGGCTGTCAGTCTTAGCTGCAGTTGTCACAGCGGAAAGTCTGCAAATCCCAGATAATCATTTAGTTCTTGACAAAGATCCAAAATGGTCAGTTTGTCAAAACAAAGATATTAAAAAGTAAAGAGCAAGACAAGAATTTCTTCATAAATATTGTAATTACGAGAAACTAAGTCACATTAAGCAGGCCTTCAATATTTGGGTTTTACATTTTAGTAAATCCTGTGTATTTATTGGGAAAGTAAAACATGCTCACCGAATAAAATACCTACTTATAATGTACTGGTGTAACAAATTACAAAAAATGGATGCCAGGTTCATGGATATGGATAACGGAACCTAAAATGTGTTATAAGGTTGCTTACTGTGCTGCTTATTACTGTAAATTCTCAGAATGCTGCTGGTTTTTAAAGTCTGTTCAACTTCCTAAATTTTCATTCATGTCCTTTGTCAGTTTTTCTACTTTATCAAATTAATATTAATATTTACAGGTGTATCTTTTCTATTCACTAAATGTTAATTCGTCATCATTAGTATATTACTAGTTTAAGCAGTTGTAAGAAAGACATTTCTCTGCAGAAATTAATTAAACTCCGCTCATTCTGAAATTTCTGTTTTAAAGATAAACTTCAAGCCAATTACAATAAAAAATAATAATAAAAATAAAAAAGCTCCTCGAAGGATTTATGTTTGTCATAATAAACATGTTTATTTATTAGTCACATGTTTTTAACTCATTCATCATCATTCTAATTTGTTTAAATTAAATTTGATGTCTTAAAATGGTTTAATCTAATTACAGAATTAAACTATAAATATAATTTCACACTCACAGTTTTTTTTTTTAAATTAAACGGAGTTATTTCCTTCACACTTGACTTCCTGTGGTTTGTGGCATTACCATTGTCGTGGGTTCAAGCCCCACTGCGATGTCGCTGAAGCCGGCTGCTGTGCAGTTCTCCCTGGGCCGGTGGTCCTTGTCCCGGTCACTGCGGCAACCGGCCACTGCTACTCCCATGGGAACACAGGACAGGAGGATGAGAAGGAGGAGGAGGTGCCGCATCTTCACTGAGACTCTCAGAGACTGTCGGTATGTCTCAGTCTTAGAGAAGAGATGGAGAAAGTGAAGGAGGAGATGCCTGGTAGAACAGGAAGTGAGCACTTCCTGTGTACGTGTGTGTGTGTTTTGACTGACAGCTACTGAAGCAGGAAGTGTGATAACTGTTCAGTTGACAGATTGTGTATGTTTGACTCTCCAGCCTCACGGCATGTGTGTTTCGATTTTTTCATGTCTTCTCGACAGCTTCCTCTTTGAGTGTTTCACATAATGTTTACTTGCATGTTCAAACTTCCTGCTGTTGTGAACCAGAGTCGATAAGGATGTTCTGAAGCATTCTGACAGCAGAGCTGCCAGCACTGATGTGTGGGTTACTGCAGGAAATCTGTTGAGTCAAGCGGTCTCTGTTTCAGTTAAATCCAACTGATGCGGCGTGAAAAAATAAGGCGTGTTACATTTGAAACTTCGCTGAAATAAAGTTGGATCTGCTAAAGTGAATAAACACAGTGAATAAACACAGTGTATGGCTGCAATGAACAACGTCTCCTCCATGTAAGCAAAGGAGAAAGTCTTCTCCACATCTATCCCAAAGGCAGTACTGATGTAGCCTCGGAGTAGAGCTGCTCCTCCTGAGTGTCAAATTGTGCCATTTTAGGTTGTCAGGACATTGTGAATACCCAACACTGGACAAGGAAAAGATGATGGCTCAATGGATAGAAGGATACTTTGTGACCGCTGTTAACATACTTTAACAAAGACATGTCAACCTGGCAACAAAGAAAATTGAGTTTTTAAAATAGAGGCAACCCAACCTTACCAGTATGCATAACACTACGCTTCATTTATGTGAATCTATGAATAGTTGAAGCTGTAGAAAACTGAAGAGGCCATTCTGCAGTATTAAATAGGTAAAAATGCTGTCAGCATTTATGGCTATGAGGCCTGTGTCTACTAAAAGGCAAATTGACTAATACAGGCCTTATTCACCCATTCACAAACACATTCATACACTCACTTCAGTAGCTGTATCAGGCCCAAATGTAACATAGTTTTGCAGGGAGCTAAAGAACATGAACATTGTTCACCTGGCCTCTTCATCAAGCTTGACCCTGTAACTTTCTAAGCTGGATCTGCATCCATAACGCCAACGTTTCTGGATGGGGTCCACCTCCCTGGTCCATTGAAAGAAAACAGCCAGGATACTGCACGGAGGTGCAGGTGAGGTTGAGGTGATTTGGCCAAGTGGTTCGGTTGCCTCCTGGGCACCTCCAATTGGTGATTTTCCAGACAGGAAAGGAAGAGACCCCAGGGTAAACCGAGAAACCTTTGGTTTCACAACAGAGAACAGAGATTCTCAGGTAGTTTCTGGAGCTACAGGAAAAGCTGGAGTGGTTGATAGAATTGACTTCAATTTAGTTAAAATGAAAAACAGTGTTACACTGAAAAAAAAAATAGAATTTGTGAGTTTGGGACTCAAATTTAAAGCACATGGATTTGACTTCTAACAAAGCAGCCATCAGCCAACATGATAAACACTACTGCAGATTGGAAGATACACCTGAAAAAGCTTGTTTTACAAGAGAATACAAAGATGCATTGATCTAAACTAGTGTTTTGTTTCCAGGTAAAGGTTCCTGCTTCTGACTGGCAGCTGCTGTTCCGTTATCATGTTTTTATATTAGGTTGCATTTTTTTTTAATTCATATAAATGCATTAAGTGCTACCTGGGAAGAGACCCTGATGTAAATCCAGAATTCAATGGAAAATTTCTATATGCCATCTGGTCTGAAACCCCTCTTGGGAATCCACTGCCACTGTGACATTGCCTTAAAGGGAAAATAATTAACATACAGATGAATTCTACGTCACATTACGCACACAAAAAATGCATAAATGTACAGCTCTTTTTGCTTGTGATCTTTGCAACGAAAAATACTTTCCGCTTTGTCGTTTCTATTCTATCAGAGTTATCGTTTCTATTCTAGGACTCATTTAAAGCAACTCTTAAATGGGGAAACTTGTTTGCACCCTGGAAAAACACATTGTTGCCATCCATAAATTAAACTTCTGGGTTATTACTTAACAATTTTCACTTACTACAACAAACTAATAGGAAAAGTTATTTTCTCAAACAGGCAGTGGATCTGGACCAGTAAACAGCAGGCTCATTTTTGTCATGGAAATCATTTAACAACAGCAAAAAAAAGACAGGTGGTGGTCCTGCACCCCCTCGTCAACAAGTTGGTTAAGTAAATAATACCCTCATGGGAAAATCGATATCTCTCAATGAGCACACTGTCGCGCTGAGCTAAAGGATCCTGTCTATCCCGCAATATACGCTGGATTCTGAAAACTCTCCTTATCAATCTTGCACTTTCTGCAATGGGTGGCTCGCGTATACGGACAGGACATGGCTGCGACAGACTTCCCAAATCCACCTTCGCTTTTATAGCCGTGGTCTCTCATCTTGATTACATGAAGTGATTTACAATTACTACTCTGAAATATGAATTACATCTGTAATAATCACATACATGTAATAGAATGTTAATAGTACATTTCCCTTTTTTAGGAAATGACCTGTATGTATCTGTGTGACATCAATACAAGGATCAAGTGCTGCATTATCTTTAGTTACATTGATAATATTTATTTATGGTGAAACAGTGGTGGAATATCGCTGTTGCTTTCGTATAAATGAAGCGGACATACTTGCGTGGCCGCGATCTAATCCTGTTTACATAAAGTAAACCTGCTCCCGAGCAGGTTTACGCTTACGGCTCTGTTGCTATGACAGCAAGTCCCGGATGAGCTTCGGGGAACCGAACGATCCAGGATCACGCGAAATCGTCAACAATCTAATCCAGCTAACTTACTTAGCGAGGTACGAAGAACGGGCCCCTGGAAACTACACCCACATTAATGTTTTGTTTTGGGCAGGGGGGTGTTTGAATGCACTGACACCTCTCAGCTTCCATAGCCATCCTTCATGGATGAAGACCCAATAAAAACACAAGAAGTGAGTCTTATTTTGAATCTTGGAGACAGTTTATTGCCATCATGTTGTCTGCAGGTAGAGCCTGAGATTGGTTCCTGATACAACCAAAACAACAACAAAAGACAACCCAACACATACAGAGAGAAAACAACAACAATAACAAAAAAGCAACTGAGGGGGTCTGGGCCAACAGGAAGAGGGCTACACCATGATGTCATCATATCCATATCCGTGTTTCGAGTTCTGAAGCGATAACACGCCGTAATGTCACAGATTCTGAGGTCATGATTAGAGCAGAGGTGCAGGGAATGGGCACAGCCTGTCAGTGAGGGGAGTTCTAGAATGTTCTGGAATTCTGCCGAGTCATGGCTGCTATGGCAACACCCCACCCCCTCCAAGTCCCTCCCCCATTCCACCTCAAAAAACAACAAAACTAACCAAAGAAAAAGAATAATGACTAAAATCAGCTTTATGAAGTAAAACAAACTTTACTGTTTGATTCTAAGTTAACCCACAAACACACAAACAGATGCCCAACACACACACACTCAACATACACAAACACATACACTAACTCAACGGTTTGCGTGAGGGCAAAGAAACTCCCTTTAGCAGCATCCACAATAACCAAGTATTAATGACACGTATAACTTTAGGATAATTATATTAATAAGTGATGATGACTGATGACATCATAAACCAAAGGTCAAACATGGAGGTTGGTTAAAATACGCAGTACATGATGTGATACACAAATGAAAAACAAACAGCCAATCGGAGGCCCAAGCTGGAAAAAAATCTAAAAAATAAAAATAATAATTAAAAAACTAATTTTCCCATCAGGCCCGGCAGTGGAAGCAGGTTTAGAGATTGTCCTGTGATTGGTCAATTCCAGAGATTCTGCTGACATCATGCTTCTCAGGCCAACTGCAATCACTTTCATTTTCATCATAATTATCGTCATCGTCATGGCACTGACTCCCTCTTGCAGCAGGAAGGAGCGCTGCCATTGGTTGGTTCTAACCTTTTTATGAAAAAAGCCTTAAAAGCCACAGAGCTCATAGTTGCTCCACTTGTTAACTCCCAGAATCCTCTGCTTTGAGTGGGTGGAGTGTGCGCAGTATCGCCAACTCTCCCAGCCCCTCTTGGCAGTAAACTTGTCTTCATTAATTCAGTGCGAATAAAACGCACATAAAACGCTGCGTTCGCTGTGACGCAGGAAGCTGGAAATTTGTTTCCTATCTTAAAGATGTGAAGTGAACACAACACCAGCAAAAATATGTGTGTGTAAATGTCATGTTTGAAAAAGAGAAGAAATTAAAAGCAACCTGAAACAGGTGGAGGCCACAATTTCCAGGATCCCTACGTGCCAGGAAGGCAGCAGTGAATTTTCCCATCCTTCTTGAATTGGATATAATGTAAAAAGTGTCACATCCTTACAGCAGGAATCTTGTATCACACCTGACATGCTGTAGTGTCTGTTACTTCTTCAAAAACAAAACGCTTACTGTATATCAGCTTCTTCTCTCCCTCAAAACCTTCTCCTTCTCAATACATCTCCCAGAATTCCTTGCTTATCTAGCCCTACATAAACAAATCCATCCCTTCATGATTATGTCTCTGAGCTCCAACATCAACTCCCACCTTGGGACATCATCATGTGTTACGCATCACTTGCATTTCCCACGATTGCCAGAGACGGTGAACCTACCGTCAGGACATTTCACGTGTTTAAAAATCAGATTTAACACTTCAAATATACACACACAGCTCTTAAAAACAAACATCTGACAGGTAAGACAAGCGCAGCACCTACTACTACTCCTCTCTGCACCTCTTCTTCCTCAGGGGCCCATTTACACTCGCCGTTCTCACCCTCAACTTCTCCATTTTTGTTTTGCTGTTTTTGCAAATGCCCCATTGGCACTTATTATTCCTGCACTGACGCTTTTACCCTGACTAGCAAGTGCCGCACAGTCGCTTTCTTTGGTTTGTAGCACTCAGCGATGCTGCATTCAAATCACATGGGAGAAGATGTAAATACAAGTTTACTGTTTCTGATTAAATTCCTAATCATCAGTTTGAGGGTTGAAGTGAGTTTAACAAGCTGTACAATCTGTAATTCCCATGGAACTTGAATGCAGCGTAGGCTAGGCGAAGCTCACAATTTCACCTATTCTTCACCTGCTAGCACTAAAAGCTAAAAAAACCCCTCATCAAACACAAAAACACCACCCTGCTAACTGACGTCCTTTATCTTTAAAACAAAATTAGCTTCACCAGCAGACATGTCGGCTTTAAGGCACCTCGTTAACACAGTGATCAACGCCCGAACATCAGCCATCGGTGAAATTTAAAAAAGAAAAAAAAAGCTAAATCATTACGTGATCAAAGTCTGACAGAATGACAAACTCCATAAAATAGAATAAAACAAATTGAAATTCAATTTTTGCACGTCAGCATTGCTAACAGCTCACCTGTGCTAAGCTAAAAGCTTCACAAACACACGCACAGCAGGATAGAGGATACAGGGTGTGTAAAAGTGCTCAAATGCACACACGTGCACACACAACCACACTCTCAGCCGATTCTCTACAGCATCAGGATCACCCCATGTCCCGCAGTCAATCAGGAGCCTCCATGTTCAGGAGGTCAGAGGTCAGATCGGTGTCTCCTTGTTGTTATTGTTGTTGTTGTTTTTGAGGTCCGGTGCGCTGAACTGCCGCCTCATCCTGGGCGGAGTGTTGAAAGCCCACACCCCTGGCGGCGGCACAATGCCCAGTAGCATGTCAGCAGGAAGGGCCGGGGCCCCTGACCGCGGCAGGCTGTGGTAATGGGGGTGAGGGTGAGGTCCAGGTTGGAATGGTGCATTGTGGGGGTTGTAGTAGGGATGGTGGTGGTGGTACTGATGGTGCTGGCGTTGATTATAAGGGAAGCCTCCGTCTCTGTCTCTGTCCCCGTCTCTGCTTCCTCCTCCTCCTCCTCTGCCTCCTCCTCCTCTCTCCCCCCCTGGCCCAGGGGAAAACCCCCTCCTCTGTCTTGGTCGCCCCTGGTGACCACCGTTGCCACCGCCGCTGAAGTGCTGGTCATTGTCGTAGCTCCCGTTGCCCTGTGGCGAGCTGTCCAGGGAGTTTCGGCGGTAACGACGTTGCTGGTTTTGGTTGTTGCCCTGGTTGTTGTAGTGGTAGCCACCCTGGTTGCCCTGGTTACGCTGCTGCCAGGCACGATGAGGGCTGGGGGTGCGCATGCGAGGAGGCTGAGCTGGGAAGGGGAGGGGCAAGAGACCAGGGAGTTGACCTTGTGGGGGAGGCGGAGGTGAGGGAGAACCTGTAGCTTCTCCTCCCCTGTTCTCCTTCTGCTCACCAGCATCAGTTCCTGCTCCTCCTCCCTCGCCCAGACCCAGAGCTTGCAGGGCAGCGCTAGCGGGTCCCCAGGACAGCCGGTGGGCAGGGTTACTCTTAAAGGGGAACTTGAGCTTGCACTCCTGGGGAGGGATGAAGCGACCGGTTCCCGGGAGGTGGATCGGGACAGTGGGGGTGTTCTGACCTGGAAGAGTTGGAGGAGCAAGGGCTGGGGTCAGGGCACAGACTGTAAATAAAAGATGGACACAGTACAAGCAACCGACTCAACTAATTCCAGATCATTTGATAGGTTTATCGATGACGATCAATAGTGGGGACTTCTAACGGTACAGCCACACCCCCGTGCTCACCTTGGCTTTGGTTCTGTCCTCGCAGCTTCTTGGTGATGTTCTGCTGCTGCAGGTTCAGGAGCCGCTGCTGCTCCTTTTTCATCCAGCGGAGCCGCCCTCTCCTGAATGCCGGGTCCTCATCCATCAGCCGCTGAACTCTGACCTCTGGGTGGTTGGGGCAGTCGTCGTCTTCGTCCACGTCCCCGTCTCTCTCTCTCTGAGGGGATTCTCCTCCCTCACCATTCATGTCGTCGTCCTGGAAATAAGTCAAACAAAAATTAACACTGGAGGAGGCAACAATGGTTTGACGGGAGGTGCGAACTTACCTGAACAGGTATGATGCTCTCCATCTTGATCATTCTATCTCTCAGAGCTTTGATCTCCTCGTCCTTCATGTTGTTCTGCAGCTTCACCTCCTGCAGAAGTCGCGCACGTTTAGCTCTGCTCCACTAGCACCATCCTCAGGTTGTGAACAAAACAAGCTTAGCATAACTCACCTCCAAAATATCTGTCAGCTTATCGATGTGAGCCTTCAAATCGTACACGCCTCTCTTCTCTCCACCTTCCACTGTCTCTCCTCCTCCACTACCACCACTTCCTCCTCCTCCACCTCCTCCTCCTCCCTCTTCAGCGGCAGGGCTCCTCTCCTCTCCGATGCCCACAGTGTCGCAGACGTCCTGGGCCACGGCCCTCCAGCTCTCCCTCTCGTTGGTGTCCTTCTTGGCGTACATGCGGCACAGCTCCTTCATTTTGACGATGGAGAGCGCCTCGATCTCCTGACGGGAGTGACGGAAGTCTCCCAGAGCCACCTGAGGGGGCGCCACACACAGAGGAACAGTTTAAAGAAGAAGAAAAAAGAAAACATCAAAATGCTCCTCCTCTAATGTCCTCTGGACTGTTTGTGCTGGTTAATTTAATAGTAATAATAATATATAGTTTATTGATCTCTATAGGGAAATTCCTCTCTGCATTTAACCCATTCATTCAGTGAAGCAGTGGACAGGGACGGTACCTTGCTCAGGGATACCTAATAGTACCTGTTTAGTGGATTCAAACCCCCGACCTCCGATCATGGGGCCACCACTCGACCTACTGAGCAATCCCTGCCCCTGGATTTGGTGGATTTACTGTTAATCCACCAAATTTGTCCACAGATTCTTGTTCCTGCAGGTTATTATCTACATCAGATACAATGACATCATCACATGGCCTTGGAACCACATATCAATGGGCTACAATAACCCTTTTTTAGTATCAAGGCTCCGGAAACACCTCATTAAATGTACAGTGCACAATATATTATGACGTGTCAGGTTGCCTGACAGCCACCTAGCAATGGACTTCAATGGTATTTACACAGTAAAGCAGGGCCTGAGCGTTGCACAGAACCCACAAAAATGGGCAAATCTGGACCCACTTAGGTTTGTAATTTGCCTCTCTATGTTTTGGTTTGATATCTTCAGACAGTCACATAATTTATCACACACAGGCTGAACAGACCAATCCACACTGTATCATGGGTATGTACTAGTTGTACTACAGACCATCCAAGAACTCTGAGCTCTAGTGGACTTATTTTTTACACTAATTAGCTGATACCAGTGTCAGTGTGACGCTCCGTACAGTCTATGGATTGAGAACTCAACACAGTGGCAGGCAAAATGCTACAGCCGAGGCTTCAAAATGTGGAAAGGAAAAGGAAATGTGGCATTAGCTACGATTATCTGTTATACAGAGTTTATGGTAACGCAGCAAAGTCTGTAACAATCTACTTATGCTGGCTTTAATGGGAAATGCATCATATATGATTCTCATGATTTACCACTCATATGTTGTGTTTGACTGGAGCGATGGAGTCTAACTAATTGGGAGTCTGTCTAAGTAAGTCCTTAATCTTTGGTAAACTGCATCTTGGATTAAACCAAAACGTCCAACACTACAGAGCAGTCTAAAGTGCCCACCTGGAGCCGTCTCCAGGAGGGTTTAATGGTTTAAAGGACACGTCCAGTGTATTTTTCAAGGTAAAGGTTTAATTCTTTGCCCCTGAATGCACAGATATGGGAGCATCTATTAGAAAACGTTCAAAAATGTTTATCTGTCCCTCTGAAACCAGACAGAAAACACTGATATCACGTGTGTGTGTTTGTGAGACCTCGTAGCAGATCTCTTTGACGGCCTGCATGCGGAGGTCCTCCATGGTCACCCGTTTGGGGTCTTTGCTGATCCTCCTCCTCTGAGGGATCTGATAGACTCGCAGAGGCTCCCTCCTCTTACCGCTGCTGGGCAGACCGCAGCGCTTTACTATGGACTGCACCTGGACACAGACACACAGGTGAGCCGGGGAACAGCCACTAAGGTCTTTATGTGAAGTCACAGCTACATGAGGAGCTATGAAGGAGCAGCTCGAGGAGCTGGTACCTTATTAGCTGGCAGCTTCTCTCTCAGGGAGGAGATGAGCCTCCAGCTTTCCTCACAGGATCGTTTGTCCGAGTCGTCCCCGCTGTCGCTGTCTGCGTACTGCACACACAGAGAAGGTTAAACACCAGAAGCGGTCACCACACGAGCTCACGTGGAGGAGAAACTCACCAGTCGGTGTTGCTCCAGCAGCAAGTCAGCCTCCTCCTTCTCTTTACGGTACTGAGTCTCCACGTCCTGCAGTCTGCAGCACACACACACACACACACACACACACACACACACACACACACACACACACACACACACACACACACACACACACACACACAACCAATGAGATGATCAGTAATCAGGCAACAGCTCTGATATCTGACGTGGTTTACAGTGTGTCTAGAGATGCTATCTGAAACCCAAACTTCAGGGTGTAGTAAAGGTACGTCTACCTCTTCTCCATCTCCAGCTTGATGTCGATGCCTTGTTTCTCCAGCAGCTCTTTCTGGGCATAGTTCCAGTCCTCCGGCTCCTCCTGCTGCTCCATCGTGGCGCTGCGCTCCCTCTCCAGCCTCGCCTGTTCCGGGTGGTTGAATCGAAACACGTGGTTCTTCCCCATGACGATGCGGTTACCTAGAGACGGAAACAGACAGGAAGCGGAGTCTGAGGCCGGCTGCTGGTTTTGGGTGGTGTATTTACTCCATCGATCAAACCTTCTTTGTTTTTCACGTGATGCATAATAAGCTGTAAACTAAAGGGAAACCTGATGTAACAGCTGCAGCAGCCGTGTAACGGCAGGTGCTTCCTGTTTGTTTAAAGCTGCCGGGTGTGTTTCTGTACCTTGTTTTAATATGACGGCGTCTGTGATCTGCTTCCCATTAACGTAGGTCTCTGCTCCGACTAACGGCTCCAGAGTGACCACCACTGCAGAGGGAGACACAGAGAGTCCAAGCAAAGGAAGAAAAACTCATCAGGAGAACTGAAAGACAGAACTGTGAAACACGAGGATATGACTCATGAGCATGAAACAGTCTGAAGGCAGGAATCAGCAGCAGTGATGGATGTTTTATGGGGGCTTCATCAAAGACTTTAATATCTGGGCTTCCTCCTGTAACATTAGCAGAAAGGTTGATCCAAAATCCAGAGACAGAGACCTGGATCTGAAAGTGGTGTGGCCACAACTGCAGAGGCCTCGAGGTCTCACATAGAGACATGCACCGAAACCAGGGATTGTGCTACAGCGCTCAGGGTAACAGCAGCAGACACACACACACACACACACACACACAGAGGGTGAGCAGGGCAGGTGTAGGGAGGTTGGGGTTGGGGGGAGGTTGGAGGGTGGGCACAGGAAACATGGGCGTGAACATGAGGATGATGTCACCATGACAACAAGTAACAGGGACTAATACCTGACAGATTTCCTGGCAGCTTTCACAGAAAGAGAAGAAGAAAGAGAGTCACTCACTGAGCACACACACGGCTGTTTTTCAAGCTTTCAATGAAAACAGAAACAGAGCTGCAGGTTTCACAGCTTCAGACTCCACACACGCTCCTAGAACAAAGATCTAATGCCGACACACAGACCAGACTTCTAAGGTGAGACAGGAACCTTCCCCCTCATAATCTACTGTACATTTATGCAAATTAGCCCCATGTGATACCACATTTGTATAATATATTTTAGTGTCAGTACACAATTGAAGCTAATATATATAGAAACACACACTCAAACTTTTCTAATCAACATGTCCTGGCTGCAAGGTTTCTAAATCCACACATCATACACGTCGCGCATGTGGCGCCATCATGTGTTAAAGAAAAGTACTGCAGGACCTTTTTATTCCTTCTTGTCTTAAACTTTCACAGACAGGTTTGAGTGTGCTCTCAGTCTTTGAAGATGAACATAAGCCAGTGAAATCAGGAGGTGTAATGTGACAGAACTCAAGAGCACATTTGTCTGCCATGGTGACTTAGTCGAGCCATTAGTCATGTTAATGATCAACTCAGCCGTCTGCAGGTCTGACTTTAAACCCAGCTGCTGCTCAAACATGTCAGAGAGCTTATTTTGAGGAGTGATGGAAACCAAACCTGATTAAAAATGCATTTTCAAATCCATGTTTTTATTTCTGTTATGCTCACACTGCCACAGCAGCACGGCATGACTAACCGTTCAAAATCATCTTTATCTATGTCACCCTGGGAGCAGCCCCTCTGTCTGAAGCAAGCTGCTGGAGCTCCTTTCTTTGAAGGACAGACTGCAGGTGTGCTCACAGCTGGCTATATTACTGATATGACCTCTTTATGACATCATACAGATCCTATAATAGAAACAAAAACTGTGCACAGTGAGCAGGGCAGGCTGCTGACAGATATGTTCACTACATCATTATTACAACCTCACACCACGTTTGATAATAAGAAAAACTTCCAGCACTGTACAGGAGATCCATGACAGCAGACTGTAGAATAGGCCAACTATGACGCAACAGGTGGTAATAATGAAGCGGATTTTAATAAATAATAATTACAACTGTAGTTTGTACTTTTATTCTTTTATAACTTCAGATGTTAAACAGTTCCAGGTAAAGAGTAGAATATGTTTCTCTGGTGTCTGTAAAGTACTGAACGGCTCGTGGTTCAGGCCAGGTTATCACGCAGTGAACTTCAGGAGCTGATCAGTTTATACCAGCAGAGGGCGCTCAAAGCACAGGACCGAGGCTACTTAAACTCTGCACAATGAAGCTGTTTGAACACAGAACACCAGTGTAGCAGAGCAGAGTCAGCCAATCAGGGAACAGAGTGTCAGACATGTGACCAGGTTTATACAAGGAGTAAAAATCTCACCTTCTCCCTGCTCGTTGGTCTCACTGACAAAAACGCAGTGAATCTCCTTTATGAACTGACCCGACAGTTTAATGTCCACGTCCTGCTGCCCGACCCTGGCACACACACACACACACACACACACACACACACACACACACACACACACACAGAGGAAAAAACTTTAATGTAAACACCTGCCAAGTTAGTTATACAACTCCACCAGGATTAAAGATGAAGGTGCAACTTCTCCTGCAATAAAACTAACGGAGGAGCTTCTGATGTCCAAAATCATAAAGCTGTTGCGTGTTGTTGTTAGATAACTGCGAGTCTCGTGTCTGATAAGATGATATGTAACGAGACTCATTGTCATTGTTCTCAACAAGGACTCTGTGGATCATTATTGATGTGGTAACCTCTGCACGAGCAGATTTCTGCATGCACTACATGTAAACAGTGTCGTTACTTCTACTACTACTACTGAAGTAAAGCAGCTAAACTAGTGATAGACTTGTGTCTGTATGTAATTTGTTGCTTTCACACGGAGGTGAGCTGAGGCGTCTCTGACCTCCGGTCTCTTCACAGGACGACTAAAACTATTTCTAACTTTAGACTCAATTTATCAGATTTTCTGAGCAAAGACCAGCAAAGCGATCGATTAACTGATGAAATCACAGCTGACCTGGTCACGCCCTCCTTGATGTAATACAGGAGGCACTCAGACATCAGAGGGTCTTCATTCAGGTTGACCAGGTGAGGCGTCTGTAACACATACACACAAAATTGAGTTTTACTTGATGGGGACATCTTTTTTTTCCCTTTAAAAGTGGGGCAGATCCCCACAGTGAAAGTGAAAACTATTATTATTAGTGAAAACACTAAACACGATTAGATGCTGTTGACTTTTAACTAGCACTGAACACAGGACTGGAGCCACGACTGTGTTCAGTCAGATCCTTTTATAAACACTTTTATAAACAGCGTAATTTACCAAAGTGAAGCATGAATGAAGACAACACAATTAAAGTGAATGCTGACATTGAGTCGAGGTTGTTTTTACTGAGCTGAGCTGTCAAAACTGGTCGTTAAGGGCAGAGTGGAGGCTGTCAGATGTCGTCTTTATGAGGCAAAGATTTAAAAGTGTTGGTGAGGTCGTGGTACGGAAAGAAAAGCTGCTGCGTGATCGATCATCTCTGAGTTTTAATCTGGATTTCAAACATCTGCTCAGCAGACCGATTTTACCTCAAAGACCAGAGAGACTTAAAAGCAAACAGTGACATCATCACTTCCAAAGCTGAGTGTGACTCGACACAGGTGCTTATGAGCAGCAGACACTCGGCTCTGACTTTGACGAACACTCCCAGGCATGAAGTAAAACCCATTTATCGGCTGTTCTAACAAAACAAATCTCCAACTAACTCAAAGGGTAGATTTAACCTGACATAAAGGTGAATTCAAACAATAAATACACAGTTTGAAGTACCAGCAGGAACTACAGCTGCATTATTGTGCGTCAGCAGGTGATCACACAATCCTAAACTTAAAGTATTACTAAACCAGAGAGAAAGGTTAAATATACACTCACTCCTTTAGGAGAGAAGACGCCCAGTGTTCCTCCATCTTCCTTTATGGACACGCCCATCTCCACCAGCAGGGACTCTCTGAGGGAGTGAATGAGAAACAGAGACATCAGTCACCATCCATGTTTCTTCTCTTTGTTCATGTTTCCAAATGTTTTCCCCTGTGAGTTACTGAACAAACACACTCAGCTTTTCCACCTAAACACTCTAAACACTACAGTTCCCATGAGCCTCGTGTGCCATGGTGAATAAAGGGTCGTTAAGCCTGTTGTTGCCTTTATAAACCGTGTGAAATACCAAAAGTCGCATCACTCGACTGACATAAACCGCGCTTCGGTGGGTTTCTAGACTTTTAAACCTTGCGTGGTTGCTGTTGCCGGGTTACAGACAAGAGTTTTTGACTCCATGTCAGTGCAGACGCTCCAAGACTTCCTGCTAATGCAGACGAAGATGCAGCAGCTGAGATGAGACTTTTTCTACTCCTACACCTGCCCTGAGGTTTTGTCTGATAAGCGCAGGAGAAAAAGAGCCCACGGCACCAGTACGAACGCTGATGCTCACGGTAGCGTTAGCACTTTTACAAGTGACAACAAAACACATTGACTAAATTAACTGAAGACATGTAAAAAGCTCAGAGTCCAATAAAACGAACCTCTCCAGACGAATAGATTCTGTTTTTCTCAGTTTCTCCTCCCATGTCTCGTTCAGCTCAGCGATGATTTTCTCTGTTTCCTTAAAGCAAAAACACACAAACGTATTGTACTATAAACGCATGACTATAAAACTTCTTCATTCTCACTCAAAAAAGGTGAAATAGCAGCTCCTGTTTGCAGTTTAATCATAGATGTACAGAAAACTGTTCGTGGATTTCTTTTAAACTGAGAAAATCTAAAAAGTTGAGGCTTCCCAGACACGTTCTGAAGTTGTAAGTCAGTTTTTTCATTGGATTTCCAGAAAACTATACAAAAAATAATATATCTTTCTGACAGTGGAAGCCACATGTTTCACAAATTTAGATATGATGGAATTATGACCCGGAAACGTGCGAGGTGATAAAACGTCTCGCCCTACCATCAGTCTCTCAGCTGCTTCCTCTTTGCTGATGTTCTCTGTGGACTCTCCCTCCTCCCTTTCCTCTCCATCCTCGATCAGCTGATCAGGGTCAGCGGGTGTGTCCCCTTCAGATACCGGCTCAGCGCCTGCACAGCAAATAAAACATTTATTACAAAAACATAATGGACCACTTTTGTATTTTTTTTATTTAAGTGATTAAACACAAATGCACGGTCTTATTAGATTCCCAATAATCCACATAAACACATAGGGTGACCTGGAGGGGCGGGGCCATTCTCAGGCGTGATCCCATTGGATGTGAGAGCCAGCTGAAGAGGGGAGGGGGACGCACCTGCGACACCACCGGGGCCGTTGTTGATGTTGTTGTTGTTGTTGACTGAAATGCAGAAAGAGTGAAAAGGAGGAGGTTTAATTTCTAACATGCTGGCATCTCAGCAATCCTGCTTATGTAACGACAGCTTGTAAATATCCTCACAGACACACACACACTCACAGACACACACACACACACACACACACACACACACACACACACACACACACACACACACACACACACACACACACACAGTTGCTGTTGTCTGTAAATAACCGTCTCTACAGCCTGCTGCACATAGACATGCCGTTCATACCAGGTCCAAATGAAAGAACAACAGCATGTGATGTGTACAGTTTATTAGGCTGTAAACAGACTGCATTCCATGTTTATATGAAGTGCAGTCTGAGTATCACATGCACAGCGTTTCTGTGTTTAGCAATGCATAGTGTTCACAATAGAAAAGCACATGCACTTTTTGACATGGAGAGATCAAAATCATGCAGCAGCAAGATAATGATTAACCTCATGTTGTGGACAGATAACAGATAACATCACATTTTCTCTTGGTTGAAGTTAAAGATTATGAGCTATAGCCCTGCTCCTTCCCTCTGCTAATGCATTTGTATTAGGCTCTAGTCACACGGGGCTGGAGACCCGTTGACAACCACCTGTTGCAACTGAAAAACTTGTATTCCCCAAATGATTGCTGTTGGCACAAAAACTTGTTACAGAGAAATTTACAGTGCTGCACCAAAGCCCTGCAACTGCTTTGCTCTTTAAGAGATTGCCTTGGTCTCCAGCAGTTTGTTTGGAAGATGCAGTGAAATGTGTGGCACAAACCATGAGCAGAGATCGTTTGCCTTGAAAAATCTGCATCTTTTGAAATGTGCTGGTTTCAGTAGTGAGGCTGTTATAATGTAGTTCAAGTTCCACAACAGCAGAGAGAGTAAACTGTGAATAAATGCTGACCAATCTGCATCTTCCATAAAAGCTGTTGGCGACAAAGGTAATCTGTCAGCACCCAAAGCAATCGCAAGCAAAGTTTGGGTGTCGGGACCTTCTTTGTGACATTTCTCAGGTTTTCACAGGTTTTCAGGCCTGTGTGAATGAAGTGTTAGAATCACCATAGCTGTGTAGCTTCCCACCATCATTAGCCAACTAGCCCAACTTCACCAAAATAAATGTTTCTTTACATCCAAAGTAACAGCAGAGCTGAAAAGATTCAGTTTTACAAATATTTCAGTCAGAAAATCGCCTCATTCATTCTTTTTCTCATGCTTACTTTGATGTTAAACTTTTACTGTAAGACCTGGAAGAAGTAGGATTTGGACCCGGGCGTCAGACTGAACAGCAGATAAGGTTCATTATTCTGTATAAAATGTGTGCATACCAGCATTGTCCAGCAGCTCCTGCAGGCCCTGAGAAAACAGCAGATTTCTCAGTCGCTCCACTTCAGCCTTCAGCTCTCGGATCAGTTTGGCGTTTGGATCTTCATTGATCACAGCGTTACAGCGAATCTGTTTGGCACGGTCAGCATACCTGGAACCGAACCGGAGAGAATTAAGATTATATTGATCTGACTAAATCATCTGCTGCCTAAAAACACATTAACTGATCCATAAAAAGCCTCATAGACAGATGACACCCAGTAACTGACCTCAGAGTGCTCAGTGTTTCTTCGTAGTTGATGTCAGCAGGACTTAGCGCAGCAATCATTGCTGTGCGAGAGTTTCCTCCTGAAAGAAGCACACATCAAACCTTTAAGGTACTTAAACTAAGTCTGATATTAACTCGGCAACTCCATAATGTCTGTGTGGTTAAGTGTACTATTAGCCCTGACAGGTTAAGATGTACTATAAGTCCTGATACAACAAGTCTTATTAATAGTTTGGTCAAAGAAACATGCCGTTGGTCCTAGTATTGACAATATTACTAATGGCTGTTAGCCTTAAATGACTCTTTCTACTGTTCTCCTTTAACACTGGACCTACCAATGCTCTACTTACCCAGGTTTTCCTTCAGTAGCCAGGTGAGAACAGAGTCTCTGTAGGGAATAAAATCACTTTTCCTCTTTTTACTGCTCTGCTGCAGATCAGAGACAAGAAGCAGTCAGCAATCATCTCCCACATTGCACACATCTGATATTATTTGACTTGTAAATGTGGACAGTGTTGAATTACCATTTCAGCCAAAGCTGAAATCACTTTTCCTAATGTGGTCAGAGATTTGTTGATGTTTGCTCCTTCCTGCATGCAAACATACAGTGAATACATGATGAATCTGGCACTGGATGCATGAAAATGAGCAGCACATGAGTAGATACATAATGTGATTGCTCCACATTATCTCCAACCTTGAGCCGCATGCCCTTTGCCCCAGAGGAGTCTGCTCGTTCACTTCCAGCCAGGTCGACCAGACTGATCTTACTGACCTGAAGAGAAAAGTTCAAGAATCAAAATAAAGACCTGACATTTGGAAGAAAATGCCCCGCGGGGACAAAATAGAGAAGCAGACACACTTTCTCAGTGTCCAGGCTGGTCATCTGATCTCGTCGTTTTTGGGTGAAGACGATGGTGAAGACGGCGTGGGACCTGGATGACGTCTCATTCATGTTTGTAGCTGCAACCGTCCTGCAATCAGAAATGAACTTGATTATTTTGATGTTACTGCAATTCATTCTTTATAATAATAATAAAAAAATTATATTTATAACAAATCTGCATGTTTTAACCAGGCCTAACTAGAATAAGAAACATCGGCTAATGGGCAAATAACATATCACCAGTGATGGACTGACTGGGTATCAATCTGATCTTGGCTCAAAAGATAGACAACAAGTCTACAGAGCTGCTGTATTATGTGGTGGATTGGTTACCAGTAGGAAACCGTTTATGTTTTTCAAACTTCCTCAGACATCTGCAGCCTTTTGCACTTTCTTTAAAACTTCGACCTCTGAAATTATCTGGAAGAAAACTGACCGAGCTTTGTTGCCGGCGTCCATCAGGTCCCGGATGTCCGTGAATCCAGTCACAGCCAGTTTGGACAGATCCTCCACGTAGGGCCCCAGGATGGGATGCTCCCGGACCCGAAGGGTGCCCTGGGACTTTGGGTTCAACAGGTCCCGAACCCGCTCGCAGTAGATCTCCATGTAGGACACCTGTGATGGAGAAGATGATGTTTAATCAGGGAAATCGATTTAACTAAAACTGATCTAGGTTAGATGAGGGCTTACCTCGACGGAGTAGGTCAGGTCAGGATCTGTGTTTTCTCCTGTTCTCTGAAACAAGTCCTCACACAGCTGAACACACAGACAGACGCACGTTAATATAATTCTTCATCAGTTATCCCTTTGAATCAGCAAACATTAAAGCGACAGCAGCATTTTAATGCAGCAATGATGTGATATGACCTGTGGTATGATCCCTTCCTGACCAGGCTCCTGTTTGCCCATCATAGTGTAGCTCTTCCCTGCACCCGTCTGTCCATAAGCAAATATACACACATTGTATCCTGGAAAACAACAACCACAACATTACAAGTTATTGTAAAATTATAAATAACTCATTCCTGTATTAGACATTAAGACCATCAGCCAGCCTATGTAGAATATAATCGTGCTGTCATGATCAGCATCATCATCAGCAACAACAGTATCATTTTACACATCAGTATCAGTAGAGTAACAAGTATCAGCGTTGTTACTGGTCACCATTAGTCTCATTAGCTACATAGTTGGAGCTGGACTGTGGAGGACCGAAACCGCCAAAATAATTTAGAATTTAATAAAAAAAATATTTCCATTATAGCAAATAGAGGTTGGGCTCTTCTTTGACCTCTGAGAGGGCGTTCAGGCTTACCTTCGAAGGCGTGCAGCAGCATCTCCTCTCCAATGTCCTTATACACCTGTGTCTGAGAGGTGAAGCCGGGGTCATCGGGCTGCAGGGACACAAACACACTGTTATCACTGATTTTGGGTTATACTATTGATGTTTTCTGTGTGTGTGTGTGTGTGTGTGTGTGTGTGTGTGTGTGTGTGTGTGTGTGTGTGTGTGTGTGTGTGTGTGAGACAGAGAGAGTGTGTTATCACCGTTGTGTGTGACCAGTAAGAGTAGTCAAAGGTGAAGTTCTTGGCTCCATCTTTGTGCTGTTTGGGATTGGAGATGCCTGGAAAGAATCATAAAAGAAACAACCTTCACTGCATGACGAGAAGTCTGTGGACACACTCCAGTTTTATTTCTTTTCTCCTCACTTTCAAATGTGGAGGCAACAAAGTGTCACTACTGAAGTGGGGATAACCGCATGTGACCACTCCCAGCATTCACAGAATATATGACGGGCTCTGCATATAAGTATTTGTCAGATGGACACACAGCTGCTAATAACAGCCCTGCTGCAGCAAAGTCTATTAATAAACAGCCTGTGTGTGTCTGTCAGTTTATGCAGCAATCGGATCAGACTTCACATGACGTTCCCATGGGAACGTTGAGGCCATAAAAGCCCCTAACCCACAGAAAGGTTAGGTAAGGAGAGCATCAGCATTATTTATTAAAATCAATAGTGACTGTTAGCTTCAAGCTAAATGCTGCTATTTCTATTCCAGTTCAGGGACTTTTTTATTCTTTAGTCACATTAAAGTGATGTCACAGTGATGTCATGGCTAATCTGCGACGAGCAGGTTCACAGCATTTAAATTGAAGGTCAGTTTTAACTTCATTAACGCTCGTGACAGAAGATTAACCTCCAAAACACCAACATGGGTGCTGCCACAATGCTACACCTGAAGCTTTAATATGTGTATATCCATGTTATACACAGTTTATGATTCAAGGTCACAATAAAAATCCTCATTACATCATAATGAGATGGTGATCATAAAAACTCTGTTCTCTTAGCCAGTGGTGTGTCCTCATCATGCTGTGTCTTATTATGAGAACAGTGACAGGCCTCTCGTTATCTAAAAACCTTTGTGATATATTTCTATGGTTTCTAATTTATTTGTTCTTCTTTCTTTATCTTTTTGAGGACGTCTGTATGTTTCAGATCCTGTGAGGACGTCTTCAGGTTAGTGTCTCAGCGAGGGGCCCCACAAATCCTAAAGGACAGAACGTGTGTGTGTCATTCTTACAGGTGGTGTTTCCCTGCATCTGGATCACACACTTTGCGTTGCGTCCTATCTCTCTGGAGTTGAACGGGCGGACTCGCACCGCCACCTTCACTGATGCACCCGCCATTTTTCAGCTCCGCCCACCACCTGAGGACAGCCAATGAGAAAGCACGGTTTAAAAAATCGTCATAAACATACAGAACAAAATCCAAATCACACAGCACAGAGGGTTTCTTCACTACTTTTGTCAATTTTAGTGTCTTTCTGCTGATCCTTTAGTCGTGTTTCTACTGTTTTTATTGTGGTTTTAATATCTATTTTTTCCATGGACCTCCAGGCTGCTCAGACCACTTTTCCTCCTCTTTCCCAGCACTCCTCCCTTCATTTTACGAGCCGGGTTTTTCCTCATTCCCGCTCTTTTCTTTCCCTCCTCTTCTTTTTCCAGTCCTCAGTTTTCCATTCCCCCGTCATCCTTTTTTCCTTTCCTTCTCTTCTCTGTCCTCTTCCATACAGTTTTCATATAGTCCTCACCGCTTATTTTTCCCCTCGTCCTTAAGTTTTCCTCGACTCTCTAAACTGCCTTTTCTTTTCTTTCTTCTCTTTTCTGTTTTACGGTTTCTGCCTTTCTTATCTTCTCCCATTCATCTCCATCTTTCCTTTTCTTCCTCCTTTTCTTGTTAATGCACTCTTACTTCCTCTATTCATCTTTCTGCTTTTCTCCTCTTCCCTTTCTCGTTATGCTTTTGTTTCCCAGCTTCTCTCGTGCTTTTATTCGTCTTTCTTACCTCTAACTCATCCGAAGCATTCAAACAATGTTTCCTCCTCTCTCCCCCTTTCATTAGCGTCTCCTAAGCTCCTCCCTTCATTCTTTCCCCTCTCTTGACATTCCTGTTCTTCCTCGTCTCCACGAGGCTCTTTTTCACCCGTTTTCCTACTTTTTTCCTTTTTATTGTTCCTCTTTTTCCCAAACCTTTATGTCTCTTTGTGTGCCAGTGTATGCCGATCTCCCTCGCCTCGGGCATTTTTACACTCCAGTCGGGTTCTCGTGGGAAGGAACCTCATCAGATACTGTTACAGTCAGTGTGTGTGTGTGTGTGTGTGTGTGTGTGTGCGTGTGTGTGTGTGTGTGCGTGTGTGTGTGTGCGTGTGTGTGTGCGCGTGCGTGTGTGTGCGTGTGCGTGTGTGCGTGTGTGTGTGAGGTCTGTTAAACAGTGAGCAGGTTATTGATCTGACAGTCAATCATCTATCAGAGTGGGATGATCATCAGCCTGTTTGCGATTGGTCTGCTGGTGTTGATGTGTTAGCACGTGTGTGCGGCTGCTCTATAATTTCGTCCTCGGCGGTCTGTAATAATCACATGACTGACATTCCAACATAAGCTCACTGAGCGGCGACTCGGGGAAGTCCTGAGCACTTAATGTTTCCATCGCTTCACTGTTTTATAGAGAAAACTATCTGACGTGGATGAAAAGTGTGTGATCCTCTGGTAGAGGAGTCGTCTCACTGATTAACCACGGAAACGCGACACGACTGCACCGTGATGCTACAGCGTGGACATCTCCTCTGAAAAAACAACCTTTGGTTCAGCTCAGAGTTCACATGAATCCACAGCAAGCGCATTTTAGTTCGTTCTGAGGCTTAAGGAGAGTGTCTGCTGAAAAATGTTCAGTTTCTCTGAGTATGTGTTTCACAGTGCTTTCTAATCCAGTGCCTGAGTACCAGTCTCTTCCACACAGGTGCTTTTCTCTAAGCACTTTTAACCTCACATTAACACTTCGATAAACACACAGAGCAACTAATGCTTCGGTATTTTGCCCAAGGACACTTTGGCACACACGCTGGAGTAGCCAGGGATCGAACCACCAACCTTTCAACTAGTGGACGATCTGCTCTACCTCCACCCTGTCCTCCAATCAGACTCCAGCTTCAACCAGAGCATTTTAGGCCCCTTCACCACCCACCTACAAAATATATAAGGACTAACTGTGTGGTAGCTCCAACAGCACCGTTCACAATAGCAAACGAGTGAACTAGTGAACATCAATGGACATCAGCCAAACAGGTGTGGCTCAGGTGGTGGAGCAGCTCCTCCAACCTACATGTCAAATCCTCCATGGTCAATTTTCTGAACCCAGAGCTGTCTCAGAGTCATCCACCCGAGTGTGTGAATGTTAGAATAAAACAGAAAAATGTTTGTATGTCTGTATGAATAAGTGACTGAATCTTGTAGTAAGTACGAGCCTCGAGTGCTTAAATGAAGTTGAAAGGCACGCTATATAAACATCAGTGCATTTATTCCATCTTTGGAGACGCTTGTGTGTGAATGAATTCCTGATTTTACTGAACAATTTATTCAAATAAAAAAACGAAACCACCCTCGGAAGTACATTTAACTGAGTACAATCCTGGCCTCACTATCGAGTAAACCTAACTCTGTCTGTATCTTGTTCCCTTTTTGACTCAGGAAAATAGTGAAACATAACACTACAGCTTCGTTTGCAGGTTTAGAAACAAACACGGATTAATCCGCCACTAAAACTAGTCCCTGATATACACACCTTTCCCCCTGCTTACGCGTAAACTCCTCAACATTAAATAAAAAACTATAAGAGCGACATTAATGACGATAAGACTTTGTTGGAGTGTGTAGCGCAGGAATCGGGGGATCGATTGTTGGGTCTCTGTGACGTCCTGTCTCAGATCAGGTTGGTTTGTTTCCTCTGTGGTTGAGTGAGATGTCAGTATGGGGATGCTCATGCAAAGAGAAACAAATGAAGCGGCGCCCAACTTCTGCCTTTGCTGACTGCACTGAAGCATCACACATGTTTAAACCAAAGCAGCAGCGAATCATCTTTGTGTGTCGTCTCAGTGAAGTGAGGCTGATGAAACCAGAGCGCGACTCCGAGGACCAACGGACGGTTTTACTTCAAGTTTGTTTGACATTCCTGCTGTAAATTTGATCTGCTGCGGTTTTGATTTCATTTCCATCTCAGCCTTTAATCTCATAGCACAGAGGTGACGCTTCTCAGATCAAACCCGGAGATACTGAAGCAAAGCTGGCAGCAAGTTCTTCACAGGGACAACAGGACGGCATTAAAGAGCAACAAAAACATCGTTTCACTTTTTCTTCTCTCTCCTTGTGTGAAATATAGCAAACAACAAATCAGTCGTCACTACGACCGCGTTTGTTATTCTTTCTGCTGACACGAATTTTAAACCATGGAAACCCCCACACATTTGTCCCCTTTCATATTTCACAAACTTTAATGCTCGTCAGTTATTAGAAATGCCAGCGATAACATCCACTGACGTCTGTGGCTGATATTTATCTGCTGCCTGCACTGGTTAAATGCTCAGAAATGATGTAATCAGTCCTGAATAAGAGAGGAAATATGAAGCGATGAAAATGATTAAAAAAAATATCTAAAAACATATTTAAGAAACTGTTATTTCAAATGGTGGAACCTGCAAACACGTAGGAATGTTTAACACTAAACACAGAGCAGCTCAACATTATGAAAGCTACAGTTGTGTCATTTATTTAAACACACGCGGCAGGAAAACAACTAATAAACCTCAAACAAGCTGCTTTCAGGCTGGACTGTTTTTATTCAGGCTCAGTCTGAAGCCAGTTTTATTTAACTCTGTGATCAGGTTTTACAGGTTTTTCTGTTTGAGTAATGTGATCATTATTTATATGAAACATCACGAGTTTCCTCAAGCATCACAAATCCAGACGCCATTTACAAACGCAGGCAATGGTCCTCAAATCGTGGTCAGCTCTTCACACACACTGTGACATCATCGCTCTGATCAGCACCGTCAGTCTCGCTGCACATTTCCACACAGCTGCATCAACATCTGCAGCATCTGCAGCACCTCTGCTTCTGACTTTGTATTAATTCTTTAAATACTTTTTAACCCTACATGCAACCCTACATTTAAATGATTTTATGTTATACTTTACGATTTTTCTGTTTTTGCAAACGTTTTTAATGTTTTATGACCTTTTATATAAAGCTTTTTTATTTTCTATTTTTAAATGTATTGAAATTGTAATATTATTATTATTATTATCAATATTACAATAAAAATTTTCATTTTAATTTAAAAAATAATATAAGAAATTCTAAGGGATTTCCAATTTTCACAATTAAAAAACTACATTTTTTATATTATCTTTTATTTATAGAAAATTTCCTTTTACTTTGTTACTTTGTTAAAACATCCTTTATTTCCTGTGTAAGACACGTTATTTACATTTTCTTAACATTTCATAGACTGCTCTGACATTTCTTGTGACATTAAATTATTCATTTTCAAGATATTTTTCAATATTTGTAATAATTTTTGGTTTTTCACATACATTTTTTTGCCCTTTTAAATAAACGAGTTCCAGTTTCAATTACAATTTTTAAACAGTAATATCTGGTATTACTTTCCTAATACTTTATTTCATTCTTCATTATTTAAAATTTCCAGTGATAATATTTGTTTGACATTTTTAATGTACATATTTTGTGCCTGTCAACACCATTAATTAATTATTATAATTAATTAACTCATTTAAAGATTATTGTTGATCTCTCGTGGTTTCTCCTTTACCAACAGCTGATCACAGACAGATGTGAACAGATGTGAGTTATTTTAAACTTTAATGACTTAAACTGAACTCCAAATGATTGTAAATGTCCTTTGCTGTAAGGGGACAGTGAATGCAGCATGCACACAGACCAGCAACTACAGTGTGTGTGTGTGTTTACTCTGCTAACAGACAAGATGGTGGACACAGATACTGGATTGTGTGTGTGTGTGTCTCTAGGTGAGCAAGCAGCCTTCATACCATAGAGCCCGGCAGAAACGCTGACTTCACGCCACAGGCATCCCAGCACACACACACACACACACACACACACACACACACACACACACACACACACACACACACACAGGGAGTGATTCAGAGTGTTGCGGTGGAACAGGCCCGGTTGGTCGAGCTGCTGTTGGACAGACTAACCAGCTGTTTAAACATGCAGGGAAACAAAGAGGTTTCCAGCTTCACGGGAAAAAAACATCCAGCCGTGCTCGTTGTTGCAGCTCTCGCCTTTAATCTCACAGCTAAACCAGCTGGATCGTCTGCCAGCCAATCAGCTACCTCTCAGACAGAGACAGAGCGAACTCAGACAGAAATTACACAACACACACAGAGTCACACCACATGAGCAGGAGTCTGGAAACAGAGGCAGCCGCAGTCTTGCAGAGAATCCGTCTCAGGCTCAACATCTGTCTCTCTCTGCACTGAAGCAGCAGCTCAGACTCAAAGACAAGTTTTCACACAAAGGTGGTAAAGAAAGGAGGACGACCGTGAGGCGATCGGATGCCTCTCTGATGGCGTCATGTGACGATAACCATCTCAGCCTGAAACACGAAACTGCATCTGCAGATATAAACACGACCTGGGAAACTTCACCAATAACAAGAGTTCAAGTGACTGACGGGAAAATGGAAAAGTCCCGCGCTCGCTTGTGTTTACCTGCTCACGCTACCTGCGCGCTCCCAGGTAACCTTAGAGAGACTCGGCTTTCTGAACAACAGCAAGAACGTAAGGGAAAGGACGCTCAGCAAGAGAAATCAATAAAAGGAGCAGTCGTCTGTAAACACAGTCAGTAAACACAGTCAGTAAACTTGCTGTGTGCTGTAGGTCGAGCAAGGCCAAAGTCACACAAGCCTGGAGACAGTCAGCAACACACACACACAGCTGGGGCATGCACATTTTCCCCTAGCAACAGGTGGTTACTATGAGGTCAGTGTGAGTGGGACTTGAAGGTGAGTAAAAGTGAGCCTTTGGTGAACAAGTTCAAGACATACAACTTTTTAGTTTAAAAAGTCAAATCTGATCTCAATCTGAACTCCAGAATAATATTTGGATCAGAAGCCTCCAACATAACCTTCACAGGGGTTCAAGAAATCTTCCAGAAGAAAAAAATCTGTTTTTAGTGGGAAACATGCAAAATTTCAGGTCCCTGCTGTCATCAGTTCCCTCAAAAAACATCTAAAGAATGACTGTAGGGGTTTTCTTAAACATTTATCAAAAACTTGATAGGTATGGACTCGCAGGAGTGGAGCTCAGGCCAACCAAGAGTGATGGATGCTGGGAGTCACAGTGGTAACAGCAGCAGGAGGCCAGCTCTCCCCCGACGTCACATCTCAGGTAAACCTTGCTGTCAATACACTTTGACCCCTCCAACATCCTGATTCAGACTCTGTAGTCCTTTAAACGAGGACCTGCACAAACGCATCTCTGTGTTTGTCACAGCTGCAATATCGCTGTGACACCCTGAAACAACAACATGACAGCTCAGCATACAGGAAACAAACTCCTTCCACCGTGCACAGTCTCCTCAGATCACTGAGTGAAGGACAAATGCAAACTTTAGCCAGTAACTAAACACGTCTTCATGTAAAGCAGGACAGAAATGATCCAAAAAACCACTTTAAACAAAGCCGAATGAGGCCTGAACAGCACCTCTATGCAGTGAAGTCATAAATGTAAGGACACAGTTCACTTTATTAATGTGATACTGAAGAAAACTTAAAAACTGACAGATTCTCAGGTGACTTCTGCACATGCAACGAGTGGCTGTTTTCATCTATGCTCGATTAACTTCAGACATTAAACCCTGAGTAAATTGGAAACGTGTGGATTTCTTCACTCTACTGAAGTTTATTCATAAACACTGTTTCCATAAAAAACTTCACAGATTAAAGGACACCGTTCAGTTTTCTGTGGGATCATCCTGCAGAGAAAAACATCTCACGGGTTGATTATTAATCTGCTGTAAAGACATCATCACCATCTGACAGTCATGTGTTCAGACTCCCACAGCTCCGCTCCCATGTGCCGGCCTCTGTGGAGGAATGTGATAATGAATGGTCTTCATACCGCACACACACACGTCCTATGGTAACATATACACACAGAAAGCTAAAGATAGCCATCGGCTGCACTCGACACCCAGTTTGCACAAAACTTTTTACACTGTTTGATCAGAGCTGGCTTTGCATCCTGGTCACATGACCTGGAACCCCGTGCTGCTTTCAGTGCAGTGGGAGATATTAACAGTGCAGACTCAGCGTGGATAATGAAAGCCTCACACTTACACACAGTCAGACTCATCAAACTCCCCAAGAGCAGGAAAACAAAGTTGCAGTTTCTTTAGTGGCCACTTGAGGCAGTCTCCAAAAAGTGATTCAGTCCCCATAGACTTCCACGTTGCGATTTCCAACTTTACAGAATAAACAATGACCTTTGCACAAGCTGTCCAAGACTCTGAGCTCCGGTATTGTTAGGTGAAATTGCCTCAACACAGCCTGCCTCTCCCTTATGACTGCTGGGAGAGGCTACAATGCTCCCCTGACCCCTGAACTGGATGGATGGATGGATGGATGCTAGTTAACACTAAGTAGCAGCTGTGATCCTGACTGATAACAAAGATGGCTGATGACCACCTTCTCAACCAAATACAATCAGCTCCGACTCCAACAATCCAACATGGTAGCTTTGGCATCTTTCATAACTGTCTATGATTTTAGTTGGTCATGAATACATCAGTTTACAGTCAGTACTAGTCAATGACTTCCATCTTCCATCAGGCCTCAAACACTTTCAAAAAGCTGCACTAAGCTAAAGGGCTTCTATTTACATGGCTTTATTTGTTGGTCCAACATAGGCATAAATCCTGCAGATGAGAGAGAACAGCACTGAGTCCTGATGTTTGAGGAGTTGAATCAAAACAACAGGTCCTTTTACTCTGACATTACAGCTGTGCAACGAATCTAAATATAGAACCACTGGCTTCTAATGACTATAAAAACAAGACGATCCAAAGAAAGCTTTTAATGCTTGCATTCCTTTTTTGCAAACTTTTCTCCTTTGGTCTTATGTTATAAAACCAGCCCTCTCTCTAAAAGCCCCAGACTCACTCCCCGACAGGTTGTGGCAGGTCAGTTTGAGCCGGATTGACAGAAAGATGAAGCTGAAACCAGTTCAGCCATCTGGGAACAGTTTGGTTTCAAAGTTTCTTCCACAGAGCAACATGAGTTTCACTTTAAGTTTAAAATGGAGCAGCGGAGCAGCCCAGCCTGATATGTACACAACAACATTTGTAGTTTAAGACTCCAGCTTTCAACAGCCTCAGACAGAAGAAGACAAAACAGGAAATGGGACAAACCAAATAAAGTCATTAACTAATTGCAGCAAACATCCTGTCCTGTTTGTCAGGTTGCAGTTTGATGTCTGTTCAGAGGAAAAACAAGTCCAAACATCATAACTGAAGCATCATTTTTTTTCTATCCGATCAGACTAAAAGTCATCAACACAAATTAAGCTTCGGCAATCATTAGTTTTCTTTCTTTTCCTCAAACTTTCTCTTCTCCATATGAATAAGGAAACATCTAAATGGTGTTTCAGTGTTCAGTCTTCATAAAAGAGCTTTTCTCTTCTCTGTGGTCCTTATCAGTAATCGGATTACCTGGGAACAGCTGCTGGTTAACAAGTTTAGAGATTTAAGAGAAGAAGCAGGAAACCTGTAAACACAGGTGGGAAGGAGGAGGCTGAACTTTACCGCTTTGCAGTCAGGCTCATGCTTGATCTCCAATCACCTCCACAATCCGCTGCAGCCATATTTGTTTCCATCAGAAACCAGCAGCAGTGACGCTCTGCTGCAAAAATGTTGAATGAGTGCCAGTTTTAGGATGCCATGTGCGTATGATTAATGTCTGCTCAGACAATAATGCTGGCTCAGGCTGGTGGCTGTCAGCTTTGTACTGATTGATGGTGTCACCATGAGTGAGGCGGTATTTCTTAACGCCACATGAATTTGTTTATGCTAGGAAGGTTTAGACTGGTGACGGCTCAAACAGAAGAACTTTACCTGAAGAGAGACTCTCCTTCAGTCTCATGTTGTGCTGCTTTACATAATGTGGATGTTTGGCGGGGCCACCATTGGTCTGCAGGCCTCATATTGAGGACCAGAGTTCTGAAAACACCAGTGATGTTTCAACTCTTGCAACACAACACTCATACATGCATGGAACGACTCTATTTGGCAATCCAGCACGTTTCCTAGAAGACTGCATTAAATAAACTCTGCATGTGCTCATCGTCAGTGCTGCAGCTCATTTCTTTCACTACATTACAAACAGCTGTTTGCACAGACAGCTCCTGCCTCTCCACCAAACACCCTCCCAGTGTTGGTGTAACCTGCAGGATCTGCAGGTTAGGCAGATCCTACTGCTTTTTTTAACCCCTCCTCCGCCCCAGCATCCACCTGCAGTCTCCGGTTTCCCAGTCACTCCTCCCAGTTTCTATGTGTATCGTATATGTGGTGACTAATGAGCTTGACTCTGACTGTGATCTGAAGCTTTCAGGAACCATTTCAACTTTCTGACCGCAAACCGACAAAGAAGAATTATCAAATGTTCCCTGTAAGCATCCTGCTGTTTCCAGGGAACGGTTAACAGTAAGACAACTCAGCGAGGGAACGCTTGGGGTCACAAAAACTTTTTTCAAAAGCTAGTTTAATTTTGCTTTCTTCTTTCTTTGTTAGGAAATACTGAAATGTGCTGTTCTTGGTCTGGGGAAAAAAACCCAAACTTTACTTTATAAATTGTGGAGAAATTGCAGTGAGACTGTTGTTATGGCAGACTCGGTCTGCAGCTTTCAGCTGAAAAGCTGGAGGTGAATAGTTTGGTTACAAAACCTGAATGGAGACGGTGGTTGAGAAGTTAATCAAAAAACATGAAATGATGAAAAGACCTAAACAACATGCTTTTGAGTTTTTAAGATTTGTCTCTTAAAACATACCCATTAACTCGTTAAACTACCAGAGGGCTTTTATTTTGAAATTTCACAGCATTATAGCATCCCAGTAGTGTTTGATGATTGGAGTTTAAAGAGTTGTAAAGAACCACTTCTGTTCAATTGCAATGTCCTGGAGCTTTTATTTTGAAAATAACCTATTTATTTTGAAAATAGTCGCCTGATCAAAACAATGCATCCATCTTTTATATACAGTCTGTGGAGGCCAAAATCATAAACAACATTTTCGGTCACGATTATTTTACACAACTACCCACTAGGGGTGGGGGAAAAAATCGATACTGCGTAGTATCGTGATATTTCGCTTGCTAATAATGTATCTATACAGGGACAGCAGAAATCGATATTTTGTTACAAAAAAAGGTTTTTGTGCTCTGACTTCAGAGCACGTTGATCCTTTTTCTGAGCAAGAATCCTGACATTCCTTCACTGTCCAAATGTGTTTAACTTTTTTTTGGCATCAATAAACATGACGGTTTACTTATTTTAATTTAAGACATGTTTTATTTTAATTAAGTTTAAAACTTTTTTATTTAATGTAAAATTCTATTTTGTTTTAATTTACTTTCAAATTCTTCAGTTGCTGAAGGGGCTGCATAGTTTTCATAAATAGCTATAATTGTACCAGATGGTTGCATTCAGTTAAGTTGGACTAGACTGTAATACAAACCGTTCAGTTTGTCAACAATAAAACTGACTGAAATGAGAGAAAGACGGAGTGTTTGATATTAGATAAATGAATATTGATAAAGTTTACCTTTATGTACAGAATCTGAATATCGCAAAATATTTTTAAAAATTGCAATAATATCGTATCGTGCGTTAAGTATTGTAGGAATATCGTATCGTGGGATGTATGGTGATTCCCACCTCTACTACCCACAGACTTTGGAAAAACTTTTTTTTTTTGGAAAGACAGATTATTTTTAATTAAATTACCTTTAAATATATAAAGTGAGGGAACTCTGAGCTCCATGAACATTTCTGATGAGTTTATGGTCTTAGTCGTTGGTTTGAGCCAAACAGGATGACAGAGGTGTGAAGGAAAGGAGTGAAGATTTAGGGTGGAGGATCTGACAAGTCACCAGTTTCTCCATCAGGTCCTCCCCTCAGTCATCAAACACCAAGACAGCAAAGGATAAAAAGCTCAGATGAAGTCCTCAAAAATCTACATTTGACCTATTAGGTTGAATACATACAACTACATCCATCTTTTATCTACAGTCTATGGTTGAGAAGCACCACCCAGCCTCTGACATGTGTATACTTCCTCTCTCAGACAGTGAGGACCAGCGAAATAGTCCTCATTTCCCTCATCTAAACCACAAACAAAGATAGATATCCACACTCTGACATGACGAGGAGACGGTTTGTTTAAGGTTTTGTGGCGTTACCCAATAACGTCAGAGCAGAATTCAAACAGCATGCAGCTAAAAATACACACACACACACACACACACACACACACACACACACACAGAGAGATAGCTCAGATGCCAGCTGAGAAATGCTTTAGCCTCCTGGGCTAACTTTAGCAAGGCCAACATGAGCAGCGGCAGAGGAGAGTCTCAATATGCTGAACTCTGCGGGGCCAGAAGTATGTGGACACACCTGTGCTCATGCTGAGGGCAAAGTTCAGCAGGTAATAGCAGGATTTAAGCCGACTACATCTGTAAACAATGAGCAGATTAACGCTCCCGCTTCTGGGATGAAGTAAGTCCATTCGTCCACATACTTATGGTCACATGAACAGCTATGACATTGATGTAACGGTGAGGAAACAACCTGAGGCTGAGATAAAAGGCAGTTCTTTGAAAGAGCCGGTTTGTTGGCAGTTTAGTAAACACAAGTTTCAAAATAAAAGCTGAGAAATGCACTTGAAAGCACGCAGACAGCCCCGACTGATCACCTGGATCATCTCGGCGCAGGACTGAGCGGCACGGAGAAACTGGAAACACGAGCCTCAGCTGTGATTTCTCAATGCAGAAACATTATATTAGCGGCTGTTTGGAAACTGACTCAGTAACTGACTAATCACAAATGAAAATGAAGGACTGACAAAAGCAGATGAGGGCAACGTTTTTCCCCCTCAGGCTGATGTAGATACAGTAAACAAAAGCCTGACAAATGTTAACATTGTTATTTTGTGTTAATAAAACACGTTAAAACAAAGATGTATTCCCAGAGAAACTGCTTTACACTGTATGATGAACATTAGACAATTTTAATCCGTGTATACAAAGTAAATACCTGAACAGAGTGAGTCACATGAGCTGTATCTTTAGTGACTTGTAGCAAACGACCAGTTCAGGATCTCAGTTCGGAGTTATCAAGCTTTCCTTGTTTCTGAGAAGCGAACGGATGAAATAAGCTATCATCTGTATGTTTGTGTCGATGCACATGCATGCACAGAAGCATTGTGCTAATGTAAATTACCTTAATGTAAACTCACATAATGCAAAATGACCAGTGTAAAGATCTGTTTTTTATTCAGCTTGGTCTAAATGTGTAAATTATTATTATTTTAATATGTTCTAACTAGGGCTGTTCGATATAACGATATATATCGGATGACGATATAAAAACATCTATCGTTTCATTTTACGCTATTGTTTGTTTCGTGGTGTCGCAAAATAAACTGTTCACGGCAATATTTTTTCATTATTTTGATATTTCTGATGGTCACTGTAGTGGCTATATTCATTTCTTAAAGTTCTCTCTTTCTCTTATATTTTATATAACCACACTATGGACGGACAAGCGCCTGTTTTTATGCGTTGTACGTTAGCAACGACGGTAAAACCACCGCGTGTCCGCTTGTTTATTTTCCACATAAACCTTTCACAATAAAGCTCAAGATCCTGTTGAGACTTTTCAAAATAAACTGCATCACGTGAAAGATGCAGACTATTTACGGATGAGAAGCAAAAAAGAGCCACCAGGTGCTAAAAAATAAATCTTAGACTCAAACGTTAGAACAGGCTTTTCCCCGCAGCACGCCGTGTAATAAATACTCACAAAAAAACGGCGGCCGTTACAACTTATGTCTAAAAATGTGTAGTTTCATGCATCTGTTAAAAACTCGACTCCAGGTACGCGACGCCCAGCTGGAAACACTTCACGCAAGTCGAGCTGCCCGAGATTCACAGAATTTACAGAAAATGTTACATTTTTATGATTTATATCGTTATCGGACGATAGAATTCTTATATCGGGATATGAGATTTTGGTCATATCGCACAGCCCTAGTTCTAACACAAATACAAATTACAGATTATGCAGCACTTATTCAACAACAGCTGGTATAAAGCTGTTGTTACATCACTGTGCACAAAGCGACCAATTAGGTGAGTGTAAAAGTGCTGGAATGCATCTGAGGGCTTTTATTGTGAAATGCAGGAACAGGAAGAAACCCGCTTTGCCAATGTTTAGAAAAAGTTGGTGCATATGTTCTAGTGACAGACATCACTTCTGGATCCAGAAACCAGTGGGCGATGTCGCAGTAGCTGTGTCCATCTTTTATATACAGGCTTCCGTTCTGATGAATGAAAATGTGTTTAAAGTAGATTTAGTTTAGTTTTTGTTATAATTTGATGATGTAATGTTTAATATTTTGCATCAATCCCTGCTGACATCACAGACTTTGTCTTCTGATAATCTTTATCTGATTCAGACAAGACAGCTAACCGAGAAAATAATCTGCAGATTAATCAATAATGAAAATGTTCTCTAGCACAGATTGAGCTCCAACTACCATTTAGCAATAAAACTGCAGATTACCTGAGAATACCAAGAATACCAAAAAACATGACACTGATTATCACAGCCTGACCTTCACAGAGCACTGCTGCAAACGATTATCATTTTCATTATCAGCGGGCAGCTTTAACTCTGAGACACGGTGCCGCTTTCAAGGTGATGCATCTCATTTAGTCTTAACTCCAGCCCCATTATTCACTTTATAATAAAACAAGAGGAAATAAATCAGCAGGTCTTCCTTTTCAGATGCATAAATCCGCAGAGATTTGCATTCTTTACAGGATTGTGCTTGAAACAAATGGAGACATTTGTGCTCAAAATAATGAAAAATACATTTAGAACAACTAAGACATTTAACATGCGGGGCAAGAAACCCCTCACACTTTAAATTATGAATAAAAATGAGTTGAAATGAACTAAATCCACAGGTTGTTTATTTGTATTTACTGTTCTTAAGTTTCTAAACTTTTATTTACTGTAAAGTTGAACTTCTAAACTAACCGAATCTGTTTTCCAAATGAATAAAAACGACAAATGACTGAAAATATGAATACATGAAAAGAAGAATTAACACTTAAATGGATTAATAACACATAAAGGTGGAAAAGTGCAGTAAAAGTACCTCAGTCATAATAACAGCATTAATAACTATGTGTGCTCCGCTCTGATTGGATCCCGTTACCGGAGATGACTCACCTGTACAGGACCGGAGGAAACCGTGAGTCTCGTGGAAGCCACACGATGCCCCGCTCACTCTCTCTCCATGCCCACCTTCAGTCAAATCAAACAAATAAACAAACAAAGGCACGCGGGGCAGCAGCCTCTCTTGGTTCCGGTCCCGGTGCGGGCCTGTCGGTACCGGGACAGCCGGGCAGAGAGGGTGGGGGTGGAGGGATTTGGGTGGGGACGCTGCTGCCTCACAGAAAAGTTCCAGCGTACACTAACCGGAGCTGCTCCCGGGAATAACGGCAGCACCGGCGCCTCGAGCTCAACTTTTCTCCGGGCTGACGTCACCGTCCGGTGAGCCCAGGCTGGGGAAAGTTGAGGCCCGCCGCTCGCTGCTGGGGCGGTGAATCACGGCAGCTCCGGGACAGCCCGTCGCTGGAAAAAGTTGCTAATCCGGTGGTCAGTCCGCCTCCTCGCGCTCCTGTCCGCGTGGAGCGGGCCTCGAGCGGCGAGCCGGGAGTGAGCGGAGAGTTTGAACGGAAAAATGGAGGAAAAGGAGAGAGAAGAGAAGGGGAGAGAGGCGGAGAGGCTGGCCGGTGGCCTGGCCGCGCGGCGGGTGAGTGCGTGTGTGTGCGGGCGCGTCCCCGTGACGGAGCTGGGACGCTCACAGACAGACAGACGGACAGAGGTCTCACTCTGCTCGCACACGTGACTTGTGATACTTTTAGTTACATTGTAGTTGTCCGCGCGGGACTTTGTAACAAAAACGTAACAAAGTGTTACTTTTACCACCACTGATGAAAAAACTAGTAAAAGCGTTCATCATTAAAGATGCTCATAAGCAACATGACAACCGGAACAAGGAGCTACATTAGGGTTGAACACGTCATGCCAGTGTTTCCACGTTGAAATGAAGCTGATCTGAGCTTCTCTATAAATAAGTGCATTACATTTTAAACATGCTTCTCTTTGTGCTCAACTAAAAACCTTTATGTTTAATAAATAACGCACATAATTCAGAATACATACATAATTTAATTAAAAGCTGAAAATCGTCCAGTGCTGCCGTGACAGTGGTGACTTGCTCTGGGATCAGTGGGGAACGTACAGGCATGAGCCGCTAATGAACTCTGAGTCTACAGGATCGCTAACTGAAGGCCTGGTGGAGTGAATCATCTCACTCCGAGACGATCTCTGGCGCCATGTCGTCCCTGATGGTGGAGGAGTTAAAGGAGCAGTCCGTCTGTTTCCCAGACCACAGTCACCCTGAGGGTTGATCAGCTGTTGTAACTGATGCAATCCAAACTGAGTGATTCAATCTAAGATGGACTTCTGAGCAACGCTCCAGAGACTGTAGGAAAACTGCTGTCTTATCATTTTAATCAAGATAGTAAATTCCAGCCACACTTGAACAGAGTCATGTCAAATATTAGTGTTTTGTGGGAAACGTGCAGCATCATGCCTCCGGCAAAGATAAGATCGATGTGATCTTCATTTTTTACAGAAACCATCGCTTTTGATGTCCACTATAATAAAAATTCATAAATTACATTAGATTCAGCAGATGTTGCAGAACTTCATTAAGAATCTGTCAGTTTTCAGGTTCAGAGTATAGTAGTGGGAGCTGTGTGCACATTCATGGGTTTACTGCACACAGGAGCTACTGATAGTTAATTTAGCTATTCTTAACAACTGGAAAAATCTGAAAAATACACGACTGTATTTGTGTTAATGGGCAGAGCGAAATATAAGAAATACATCTCTGTGTAATGCTTAAAACTGAACAGCACCACAGTGTGATTAAAGTAAATTAACTTCTCTGTTTGATGAGTAAACACGTTCTTATCCTGTGTCTTTCTGTATGCGTGTTTAAGGTAAAACATCACAAGTGTGCCTGTGTGTGTTTTATGCTGTTTACACAGTCATGCTGTGGCGACTTGACTTCCTTTAACGGACAAAAAGCACATCCCCATAAGACAGGTTATTCCGTTTCTGGGTGAGGACTTTAGGGTGGGAGTCCCGGGAAAGGTTGGAAGTTGTGTGACGTCCTCTGAAGTGAAAAAAAAACAACCCAAAAAACTACTTTGTGTGTCTATTGTTTCTCTGTCTTTGTGAGGACTGTGGGCAGTCCTCCTTTGGGACCTTTAAAGGACTGCTGGAGGGGTCAGTTCTGGTTTTCAAGGACATGTGACTCTATTATCTCAGGGAGGGTCCTCACAAAGTACGAGCTTGAGTGTGTGTGCGTCTATAAAACAAGAGAAGGTGGAGTCAGGAAACACCTGGAAGTCAGGAAACACACACACACACACACACACACACACACACACACACACACACACACACACATTACAGAGTTTATGTCAACATGCTGCTGATTGTGGCTGACCTTTGACCTTCTTGTGACTCATAGCATAGTTGAAAGTGGATTGGTCCACATTTTGCCTCCTTCAGGAAGGCCTGGGATTGTCCTGTGATGTCATAAATTTGAGGTGGAGCTCAGAGGTCAAAGGTCAACACTTTGCCGAGTTAAAGGGAAAATCCCCACAGCTGCTGCGCCCTCTGCTGGACACCACTGAACATTACAGCACAGTGTCTGCATCACTACTGATAGGCAGTCAAAATCAAAACATGAAACTTTATAGAACTCCTACTCTCTGGATTTCATGTTTTATAATGAGGGGTTACAATTATTTGAATTAAATTATTCGTTAAATTATATAATTACATTATTTAAAAATGGCCTCAGATATGACATATTAAATTTTGTTCTTATCGATATAAAAAACACATGGACCTGGAGGTTTGAGATGTTCTAGATGTTTGTGGCTGCAGCTGAACTAAACAGTGAGTGAATTTTTAGGATGGCACGAAAATGCATCTTTGGAAAGTAAATAAGTGCTCTTCATTTAACACAAGACAAAAGGAACCAGAGCAAAAATACTTTTATTAAAAATCCTAATTATCTTGTTTTAATGATCACAGGGAAACTCAAATTGCTTAAATCCAAATCCATTTCATGGCCACTTCCTCAGTACAGGTATTTCAGAATTGCTCCTTAGAGTCCTGCTTCAACTATTCTTTATGTGAAAAAATCATGCATTTGCCCAAAACAAAAACAAAACCTGGCCCCTAACATTTTCACAAAGTGAAATATTATCATTATTATCATTACACAAACTTTAAACTATGTTTTAAAAGGTTTTACTGTTTTTCCCCTCATTTTTGTTGCTGTTTTCCAACCTCAGAGCCACCACAGAGACTCATATAGCTTTGTATTTGTGTTTATTTGATGGCACATATTAACATTGCAGCATTTAAACACGTATATAGCTGATGCAGTGCATACAGGATTTCTAGCCAAAGCTAATTTGTAGGTCTTGCCCCTGGTTCTGCTTTTAAGACACAACATATCCATACAAGTATAGGATCAAACAGTTCAAAAGCAACAACAACAATGATAATATTCATAATAATAATAAAGTACTGACAGAGGTGTTTTTAATATTTTCTTGATGTTGGCATTTTTTCATAAAGCTAAAAGCCTCAAATAAAACCAGATTAACAGGCAGCAAAGGAAATCAGACTGTTTGTTTTTGAGTGTAGTGCCTGAAGAGGGCGCTCTTACTCTGCAGGAAAAAGAGCAGCTTTCACTCTGCAGCGTCTCATCTGCTCCATGTCGTAGCCACACGACAGTAAGCACTGAACTTCACCAGCCCTGACAGCTGATTGTTTACACACAGTTTTCATTTCCCTATGATCTCTGTAAGTAATATTAATTGAAGTAATGCTTCAAACTAACTGAGCTGTTTCAATCATCCAGTCAACAATACAGCAGTGGAAAAGGTTTCGGTGTTTTAGGACATATTAGAAAAACATTCTGCTCTTTAAAAGGTTCTAAAATTAAGACAAAATGAAGAAGTGTGTGTGGAAAATCTGAGAATAGCTCATGATTCATTAGCTTGTAGAACCACCTTTAGCAGCAGCAACATAAAGTTTGTCCAGGATAAATTTAGCAGTCACTACATCATGATGCAGGAATCTTTGCCCTCTCACTTTTACAACTTTCCTTCAGTTTATTGCAGTTTGAAGTCATCTGTTTATGCACAGCTCTGAAGGTCCTGGCACAGGACTTCAATCAGACTGAAGTCTGGAATTTGGCTTGTTGCAGCACCTTGATCCTTTTCTTTTTCTGCCATCAAATTGTAGATTTGCTGCTGCATTTGGGATCATTGTCCTGTAGCATGAGCCAATAGGTGTTGTACAAATGGCCTCATGTTTGACTCTAGAATACCTTTGCATACAGAGGAGTTCATGGTCCACTGAATGGCTTGAAGGTCTTGTGACTGCTGAACAAGCTAAATCATCAAACTGCCACCACGGCACAGCCATGCACATGACTGTTTATGAGATTGGGGAAACCTGCAGTCAGCTGAGACTGAAGAAGTCACTTGGTTGAGCGACGAAAAGTTTCTCCCACGAAACGCTACGTCCATATGAACAGAACCAATTTTCTTGGAGAGCCAATCTCCTAGCAACCCTTCCAAACAACCCAAACGTATTCAGTGTTGTTCTAATTGTGTTGTCATGAACTTTAACCTCTATCATGCTAATCAAGGTCTGCAGAGTCTGAGTTGTAGCTCTTGGGCTTTTGCATGTTCTCTGAGCATTGCACGCTATGACCATGGGATTAAATCCTGGAATGTCCACTCCTGGGAGTCCTGATAACTTTTCTGGATGTTTTCCACATGAGAATAATCTATCTCACTGCAAGATGATGGACCGTAGATTATTTGGAAATGGCCTTATAACTATTCTGAGACTGACGGGCAACAATAGCTGCTTCTCTCGAGATTATATCTTTCCTTTTGGCGTTGTGTTAACACACTGAAAGGTTCATCAACCCAAAACTGCTTTTACCCATCTGGAATACAATTATACTGAGTTTCTTTACACTGACTCTAGCCAGATGTTTAACGCAGCCATAACAAACTGCCTACAAAAATGATGAACCTTGGCTACACATCTGCTTCTGAATTGACGAGGTCCTCAGCGACCACCCAGAGTGTCAGAGTAGGGCCCTACCTCATCCCAACACTCAGCTTACACATTGGCTCCCCACAGATGCTGAATCCTTACTGTACACTCTTTAGTAATACCAACTTGGTCCTCAATGCCACAAAAAACTATGGAAATACTTCAGGAGAAACAGATGTGACGCTCAGCCTATATACATGAATAGCAGTTTTGTGGAGAGGGTCTCTGACTTCAGATTTCTGGGCCTGCACCTGGATGATGATCTATTCTGGAAAACTAAAATCACATCACTAGTCAAGAAGGTAAAACAACACCCTAGCTGAGGAGCTGCTTGTTCTTCTACAAATGCCTTTTTGAATGCACAGAAGATCATCACAGTTGCAACAGTAAAGCCCACAGTCTCCCAAAGGACGCATCTCACCCAGCTCTCTTTGCACTCAGTGGGACTTGATACAATTAGGTTTTAGCTTTTGTACAATGACAATAAATATTGTGACTCTGGTTGTATGCAGGTGGTTATCTGATCATCATCTTACTGATCATCAGTTAATCAACTGCATTTGATTAGCAGCTCTTTTTTTTTCTCAATTCCTACATAAGCTTAGGTTTTCACTGCTTTGGCTTAATTCGTGTTAAATAAACAAGGACATGGGGGAATATGGATGTTTTTATTAATCTGAGGTGATGAACAGACTTTGCATTATGTTCTGATATCTAAAACCTTAAAACTGAAAGCGAGCACACATTTTATTGTGCGTTATCGTTATTGTTTAACTTCAGGGCCAGTGTATTTTCATCAAATAAACACATCATCATTCACTGCTGCTCAGTGCACACAGGGTCCCACTGCGACCCCTACAGGGATGAGACAATCATATTTGACCTTCAATAATAAATAAATATATAATGTAGTAAATCCAAAGAAAAAAAATTCTGTTCTGTGGAAAATAAACAGGAAGATGAATTTGGGGGAAAGGAGGGAACGGAGATGTTTCCATTTCATGTGAAATGTCCCTGAAGTTTTTATTTGCAAATAAATAAACATGTAAACAACAACTTTTTACTGGAAACAGCATCATATGTTTCAACAATAATGACACACGGACACAAATATCTCACACTCGGGAACAAAGCGCAGTGTTAGTACATATCATGTCATCCAAAGTCCTCAAAAAGATGAAGTCAGAGGTGGAAGAAGTAATCAACAACAGTGTTTCAGTATAAGCTGTTTCACAGTTTGAAACCTTCCATAGATTTTCATTAAACTTATGAAAAGTGCATTTTTAACCCTCTCTCTCCATATATATATATATATATCTTTCCACTGGTTCACCTTCATTATCAAAAAATATATTTTAAGCAATTCTAGACCAAAGGAATCCCACAAAATAGCCACAAACAAGTCTTGCTATGATAATATCCTGTTTTTAAGCTACATTTGTGGTGTTTAACTTGACATTTCACCTGCTGCTGTAATTAAAAAGATTTTCAGACTTTTGGTTGCCTGTGATGGACTTCATAAACTTATCTATTTTTCTCCATGAAAAATGTATAAGATAATTTTGTAATTGATCGAGTTTACTCGTTGCCAAAATAGTTGTGGGTTCAAGACCCCTAGACGAGATATTTGTAGAGCTGAACTAAAAAGCGACTGAGCTTAGCAGGGAACAAAAATGCACCACTGGAAAGCAAAATGGTCCACTTGATTTATATCGCAAAGAAAAAATAAATGCATTCATGCCAGTTATCTTATTCTAATAATGTTCCAATGAAAATGATCAAATGAACCCAAACTCGTAATTTAAATCAAAATCGAATTAATTGCCTCTCCCTAAGTCAAAATTGCTCAGAGTTGCTTATTATGGTCTGCAGTCTCCTGCTGCATATAATTAAGAAAAGGACTCAGTAACTTCTCCAAACACTTCACTAAAGCCTGAAGAGGGCGCTGTTACTCTGCAAGAAATGGGGCTGCTTTTACTCTGCAACTTTTCCATGTTCTGGTTTTTATACCAAACACACGACAGGAAAATCAAAAGAAAGAAGCTGAATTTTACCTGATCTGACAGGTGAGTTTTACATGCAGTTTTTATGGACCCACCTTTACTAAAATTAAAACGGAATTTGCTTCAAAATAACTGGTGAAATAAGTGCTCAGAGGAATGTGAAGAGTGGCAAGATTTGCGTCTAGAAGTACTTTACAGTTTGGCAAAAGCAACATTTGAACAGAATTATTCTTATCAATCTGATATGAATTTCTCAACAACTCCTGAAACTTCACAACCTCTCAGACTCTTGGGTAACCCTTGAACTCAAAGACCCCAGAACTCTTCAGAACCACCCATTAAAGTCATTTGAGAAGGGTTTAGGAGTCCATTAAAACTCATGAACCATTCTCAACTCCTCACAGTCCTTCAAGTCCTTCCTGGTAGCTTTTTGGTCTGTTTGTCCCTTTAGGGACTCTTAGTCCTAGTGAAAAGGTCAGTCATGTAGTTCCACCGGCTTTTCACTCCATATTAGGAAAGAAGAGCTTTAGTGGAATGTCATCTATATTTCCACTGGAGTAGATAAAACAAAGTCTAACTCAAAGCTTTTATGAGGAACATTGTTAGCAGCCTCACTTTGACAGCCTCCTCAGCTGGTGTTCCTCCGTTTCATGCTTGATGCTTTGATGGACCCTCCTCTGCTGGACAGCAGTGAGGAGTGGGCTTCCCTCATGTTTTCCCTGAACGTCCTTGTAGAGTAGTAATACAGCAGCGGGTTGACCATGCTGTTCGATGCTGCCAGACACAGGGTCACCACCACCCCTCGCTGCAGGGCCAGCAAGATGTTGCAGTTCCAGCGGTTGCACACAGCGTGCAGGTGGAGCGAGCGGACCAGGTGATAGGGCAGAAAGCAGAGCAGGAAGGTCGCTGTCACCATGCTGACCAAATGCACCGAGCGCCTCCGGTTGCGAGTGCGATTCTTGCTGGCCAGGTTGGTGCCGCTAGGGCTCGAGTCGGCCGTTAGCTGTCGAATGATTTTGCTGTAGCAGATGATGATGGTGAGGAAAGGTATGAGGAAACCAAAAGTCACCGCCACGTAGTTTAACACCAGGATAATCGACCAGGACTTTGGGGTTTCTGGCTCAAAGCAGCGAGTTGCATTGTTCCTGAGAGAGAGCGAGACAAGCAAAGAAATGATGTTTTATCCATCATACCTACATAACTGTTTGATTAAATTAATTAAATAGATTCAGCTGTGTTTCTGTGACATTTTATTAAATTTGTAGATTATTAACTTTGGATTAGCTTGACATATGTTATGGTTTAAGGAAGCACCTTTTAGAAGCACCATAACCTATATTTGTTTTTGTTGTTTTAACATTTCTTTGCAAGCTCCTTTGACTACGATGACCTGGATGACTGAGAACCTTCACAGACTTTTAACATTGGCATGAGTATTGAACATGTTTTTTTTGAGCATGTTGCAGCATGTCCGACTGTTTCCAAATACAATCAAGAGGACAGGAGGAAAGGCATAAATAAAAACCCCACAGTCCAGCCGCCACCTTTTTGAACTTTATTTATTCAATCACTCTACGGCAGTGCAGTGTTATAGGCGTTAGTGCATATCAATATTTTTTTATATATTTCAGAATTACCAGATAAAGCTAATGTGTTGAAATCCAACAGAACCACCTCACAAATGGTTAGAAAATTATAAACTGGCACAAAGATTTCCAACATAAGCCACCATCCATTGAACTAGAAACATTCAACTGTTAAGTTAAGAGTCCTGCAGGGAAGCTTGACAATGAATAAATAAAGTATTACAACTCTGCTCATTAAAAATAATAATAAGCATATTGGTGTTGTGATGCTGTTTAATGTTAAACTGCTTAGACACTTAAGCTAGCTTTTTAGAGCTGTGACATATACTAGCATATACTATTATATATTGTACATATATTTATTAGTTCCAGATGTAGCCATTCTTGTATTTTGCACAACTCTGTTGCTTGTGAAGCTCGCACACAAGAATTTCACTCACATGTGCTGTACCAATGTACCTGCACATGTGATGTGACAATAAAAGTGATTTGATTTGATTTGATTTGACACCATGTGTGCAGTGGCTGAAAAAAAAGCCATAGCTCAGGTGTCTATTTGAGGCTGACTGTGTGTGTAGTGGTCAAACTTCATTAGATTATGCATTAAGTTCATATATATCGACTTCCTTCCATGGAAGCCGCAAAATGGAAGTCTGGAGTTGGTTTATGTGTCCTTGATCACTTGCCTTAAAAATCTGCCTTGTTTAAGAATTTGATTGGACAATTTAGCATCATTCACACATTCACACATCGCCACAGCACAGGGACTCTTGTCCTGGAGAAGAACAAGGACTAACTCATTAGCTAGTTTTTGACTGAGGATGGCAACTTCAAGCGCTGAAACGGTAAAAGTAAAATTTGATTGTTTATTTACTGCAACATATTTAAGGCACTCAGTCAAAGACAAGAATGAAAAGTCGACAGACCCAATGTTGCCCCCACCCCAGAAAGAATTTTTGCCATCAGCCGTCACTGATGGTAAAAAAAGAAGTATTTTTTTACATTTTCACTCGTTTAAATAGTGCTAAGACTTAAGGTTTCCAGTATTGGGGAAATGGTCTGACTGCCTGACAAGTGATGAGAACCAACAGTTGGTAAATATGCTGATTAAATAATTTTTCTTCATACTTTTTTCAGTTATTTTTCAAAGGCAAATTTACTTTACAGATTAGAAATTTATGACATACTACAATACTGTAAAGATAAAAAAGATCTTCAGTCAGTTTTTGGGGGGCATTTGTCTAAAGAGACTGTTGTTTTATTTGGGAATCTTGCATCTTCAGGTGGACAAGAACTCCATAACAAATGGAGCCAAAAAACAACTTTAATTCTGCTCAGTAGGCCAAAACATGCAAGACTCGGTTCTATCATCACCTCCCAGAGGAGACATTTCCCTGATGCTTTTATCATCTCCCCTCAACATCAGGACAGAGTTGTTAGTTTTCCTGTACACAGGAAGACATACATTTCCTGCTCCTCGGACCAATTTTACAAAGACCACTGTCAGGGAAAGTGGGCCGATTTTGTTCATTTCCAGTTATACACTTATAATTTAGGGCTCTACTAAAGCAGTTTTATGTGATTAATGATCCAAAAAGAATCTGTATTTATTTGCATTCATATTATAAAAAGAAGATGGAGTGAGGCTCTTTTGCTCTGAGTCTCTGATGCTATCAGACAGCACAATGCAGGCATTTTAAAACACTTCTGTATATTCAGCCCTTGTCAGATAGGAAAGCTTAGTCTGTCTTTTCCAGAGTCTATGAAAAGGCTGTGCAGAGGAGAGATAGTAACTAATGACAATGTTGTTTTTTTCAGTTGGAAAATATGTGAGGAAGGTTTGCTGTACTGTTGTTAATGCTAAACATTGCCTCCTTGTTTGTTTAAGTTCTTCCAGTAACCGTGACAATATCAGGCGAAATTTATCATGATAAGTATACACAAACTGATCACAGGCGTGAAATCACTGTTAATTTAACTGGAAATCCAAACACAAGACACAATGCCTACTAATAAACCACACGGAAACCAGTTTAATGGTTTTAAGGCCTTGGGATGTGCTTAAATCTGCTCTCTTATTCATTTCACATGTGAGAGAGAACTGTAACACATGAAAACACCTGGGGGGGTTTCATTTGTCAGGGAAAGGTTTTCAGACCTTGTACAACTTGTTCAAGAGTGAGTTAATTTTGTCATTGAAAAAAATGAGACAAAGCAGGAAGCACGGGATCAGTCAGCAGCTAATCTGATTACACTCCAACAAGGTTCCTCCTGAGTTTGTGCGAAAGCATTAAAGCCAAATCAAGGATAAAACCACATGGACGCAACTTTTTATATCTCTCTAAAACGTCCAGTGAATCCAATGAACAACGACATGCAAAAAAGGAAAAACACCTTCAACTGGCTTTATCACAATAAACATTTTTCAGCCCTGAGCCCTTAATTTAAAACCTGAAAAGGATCTACATATGTAAAATTAAAAAAAAAAAAAAGTCATAATATCAAATCCAAACATTTGAAATGAACCTTCACTAAACATTTTTTTTAAATCCAATTTAAAAAAATTAATGAAAAAAACAATTAATAGATATTATCATGAAATAAAGTATTTGTTAAACTATTAGATTCTGTCTCGTAAAAAAGAAAACAAACAAAGAAGAAAACAAAACATGTTGCGGGATGTCTCACCTATGTACAACCCCATTGGACAGGAAGGGCACAGAGGATCCGCCCACAAACACCCAGACTCCCAGGCAGATCCATAAGGTTCGAGCAGGCGTAGCTAAAGAGCGGTGACGGAGCGGCTGAGCAACAGCCAACCAGCGCAGCACGCTCAGCAGAGTGAGGAAGAGGATGCTGATGGGTGGAAGAGGGTTATTTTAGTAAATGTCTGTCGTTTGTTTTAAGTGTGTGTATGTGTGCTTGTCTACTGGTATAGCTGGTGATGTGAGGTCTTACACATGGACTCATCCTGTTTGAGGACGTAACGTCCCCATAATGCAAATGCTTAATTCCAATACTTGCTTTTGTTTGTTTGTTTGATGTCACTAACTGATTGTTTTTTACTTTTATTTTACTTTATTACTTTTATATATACTCATATTCTGAACATAATGATTTCACACATATTTTGGGGGACTACAAATAAACTTAATTATGCTCCCTAAAGGGATGTGATGATCAGTGAATGTGAATTACCTGGTGTACAGGTTGACGTAGAAGCCAAAGACGCACAGTCGGCACATCCAGTCTGGGAAGAACCACTTCCCTTCATTAAAGTAATAAGCCAATCGCAGCGGGAGGGTCAGGGAGAAGCTGCCGTCTGATATGGCGAGGTTCATCATGATCACACAGGAGGCCGACCTCCTGAGGGGACAAGGAAAAAGATGGATGATTTAAAGTCTCTTAAAGGGACAAAAAAAGTCATTTTTTGTTTTGTTTTTTGACATTTTCACTTAATTATTGAAGAACTTACAGCTGAAGAGCAACCGAATGTGGATTTTAATAAGAGGTTCAGTTTTAGGCAACTAGGCGTGTGTTACCTCACAGCTTTGTAGGCCAGTAGATTAACAGAGAACAGGAGAGGGGCTCTCTAAGGGGAAATGAGTAAATCAGCTGTTCGTCTGATGCATTATTTCTAACTTGTCCATCCTGCTCTCTTCCAATGAAGAGGTGAACATCTTCCGCTTTGCTACCTCCTTTCTTTCTGTCAGTGCCACTGTCTCCAAACCAACCCTGACAGTAGGTCATTACCATCTCATAAACCTTCCCTTTCACTCTTGCTGCTGTCCTTCTGTCACATGTCACCCCTGACACTCATCTCCACCCCCTCCACCCTGACTGCACTCTTGCTGTTGCTTTGGTTGATTTGGTATCTTTACTCCTTGCATCTTCACATTTCCACCTGTCTCATTCACTCACATGTATTCTGTCTGACCTTCAGTCATTTTCTCTCTGAAGCATGCCTCCACCTCTCCAGGCTCTCCTCCACCTGTTCCCTACTCCTTACAGATCACAGCATTGCTCACAAACATCATAATCCACTGAGACTCCAGGCTGATCTCACCAGCAGACACATGTATTTTACTGATATCTTTGTGTTTATTGTGACTCTGTAAAGTTTCACACATTGCATAATGACCTTGTTGGTGAGATCTGAGCCTTTATGTGGGCTTCATCACTCACATATGTCAGGTGTCAGTCACAGGCACAGCAAGGCTGCATGGAGGTCACTGTTAACTACATAAAACTCTTATTGTGAACGCACCTGCACATAATTACAGAGCGTGACGGTTATCCCAAGTTTGGATCTTATCATGAGATCAAGTTTGCATGGTGCATAAACAAGCTGGTAGCCATAATATTGCCCCTAATTTGTATGCAATTTGATAAGCAAATTAACCCCACGAGCACGAAATGAACAAAAAGTAAACAGACATTTCACGCAGTCATATGAGGTCGGCCTTCAGTACAGCATGCACGCTGACACGGGTCAGGGAAGCCCAATCACAGACTGTTAGATATTAATAACTCTTTAACTTTTTAGAGATTTAGATCTTTTCTGGTGAAGTCAAAAGGTCTCATGCTCTGAAGCTCTTCATCATCTTCCCTCTTGAGCGGGGAATCTTTACCCCATCTTGAGCGATACACAACTACACCGGCGTAACTTTGTGCTGAAAATTGGGGGGGGTGTCAAGATCACTGTATAAATAAATAAATAAATCTGGGTAAAACATGCTATTTTGCTGGTAATACCTGAAATCAGTAAAGACAATCAAGAGCCTATTTATGCAAGATAGTTCATAATTTTATTGGGGGGGGGGGGGGTTATATATATACCACCCTGGAAATTACGCCCCTGCACATCCACACAAGGAATTCTTGTCCGTTGTGTACCAGAGGAAATGTGTATGGATGTGGGAGCAATAAATTTAATGCAAGGAAATGTAACGGTACTGCAACTGTGTGTAGGAAAGGCTGGAGTAGAAAGACACAGCACACATATACACAAAGACCCAAGCACCTGAAGTATAACATGAATGTGTTATTTATGTAAGAAATAATTCAAAAGAAAGAAATCAGAGTTTCAAATAATAAATAATTGGATACTTTTCTTTTGATAAACTATGAAAACAGGTCCAACAGACCTGAACACCACACAAGGATTCAATAAAAGTCTATCAAGGTCCAACATGATGTTACCGATGAAGTATTGCAGCGTTGCAACATATGGGCTTCGTTTGTTCATTTCATTCATTATTTTATTTTATGATGAAGTATTTATAGGAACTTATTGGTGTTTCTCTGTTACACTAGCATGCACAGCTCTGCTCTAGAAGTTGGTCATGCAGTGGCAGTGCAAGTTTCTCCGGGTGTTGCCTGGGTTTAATTGTTAACTGTCTACATAATATATCAAGTGTGGATGAAGGCAACACTTCTTGCTCTCTGCCATCTGCTGTTTTGTTTTAAATCTGAATGATTAATTATTTTCAAATAAAGAAGGTCCCTTTACTTGCTGCAGCTTGTGAGCAGAGCTGTAACAATATAATATGAAAATATGTAAATATCTGTCTTGCTTGGACCCTTTGTCGAGAGAGGATCTGCATGAGAAATTGAGGGATGTGAAAAAGCACATGCAGTGAGTTGTTAGAAGAAGAGCAGCAGGTTGGTTACCTTACAGTAAACCTGATGCGAGCTGGAAAAACAAACTCATCACGTTTGCCCATAAAATAATGGAAAAATGCCAGTTCCAGTATGTCGTTGTTATTAAAGCCACCAGTTTGTTTTCTGCACTTGGAATTCTGATGTAATGAAACAGGAACTACAGGTTTAAGCTTACTTTATTACTGGTGTATCTTTGTTTAAAAAGCAAAAGCTGCTGTGTGAAATATTTCAGTACTGTGAAATAGGAATAAACCTGTTGACAAAAAACGTGTTTTTCTTCAACGCACTGCTGAGCAGTACGAGACAAAGAACCACCCACATACCATCAAGCCGTGAAAGTTCAACGACATTCTTCCACATCCATAAAAAAAATGAAAGCCCATCAGTTAAACAGCAGCAGGAGTAAACAGAAAGTCCTCCGCCAACATCGAGGAAAAAGAACTTCAAGCTCCTGAAATGAATCATTAGATAAAAAAGGACGTCTTTCTGGTTCAGATTCTTGGGGTTTTTAGACAATGGTTCACTGTACGACACCAAAGTGCTCCTCTGGGATTGGCTGGAACTGCAACCGTCTCCCAATGCCAGTATCAGACCTCTATACTCTGCTCTGAATAAATACAAAATATTTTAATACTAAACAGTAAAATTCTCATGTTTTAAAATTTTAGCAGTTGATGAAAGTCACTGAAGTCCTCAAAGATAAGCATGCTTGAGTTTTCTGATGTTGCTGGGTGAAAAAAAGTTGAACTCAGAGCAAAAGTGCAGATAACAGAAATATTTACTTCTTTTAATGATAAACAGCAACAATGGCCTCAGCGGATTACAGCCGACGCTTAGATCTCAGTTACAGACACATGTTTGTGTGTTTTGAATATGAAGACTGGAGTTGGATGGATGTCAGTGGAGAAGAACCTTTGATTCTTGTTTACCCCCTTTGACACAACGCTCTGACGATGGCTGTAAGTCATAGTGTCGCAGCCTGTGGGGATCTGTGGGGTTATTTTCAGTTTTCTGTGGGAACTTCTAAGTTTATATTTAATGTAAACGTATTATGGTTGCACTTATCATTTCCAGTTTCTGTTTACGGTCCAGACTATTAGTCATTGCTACTTTTCTAGCAAGAACTGGTTCTGCTACAGTGTGGTTTTCTTTAGTGTTGAGACTACCAGTTAGCCTAACCTCCTTAATGTTTTCTCAGATCTCATTGGATGTCTTCATCTTTGAAATGATCCTCTTTATGTTGATTTTTTTGTTTATTATCTTAGAGGTCTTTTGGTGCTTATTACTTTTACTTCTTTTGTTAATGTCTTAGTTTCAACTGTCAACTTGGTATTTTCACTGTCCCTGATTACTCATTCATCCATTTTCTTCCACTTGTCAGACTAAGGGTTGTGGTTGGGCTGGAGCCTATCCCTGCTGTCATAGTGCATCAGACCTGTTACAGCCTGGACTGGTTGTCAATCTACTGCAGGGCTAAGACACTGTGGGGATGAACAAAAAGTTTGTCGCAGAACTGCTGCTGAGGTGTCAAGATGACAAGCGAGCATCCGGCAGTGACAGGATGCACCTGTTATGAAGATGGAAGACGATGTTCTTTTAAACGGTGTCAAAAGTCGTTGTGGTTTTGATTTGATCTATGTATAAAATGTATCTGTGACGTTGAAGGGGCGTCATTAAATTTAAGCCCTGACGGTATAAATATCTGTTTAATGCTTTGAGTAAGTTGAAGATCAATTGCTGTTTCCAGTGATCTTCCCACGTGTGAATTAAAATCTTCGTTTGACTTCACCCGGCCGGACCAGTGTGGTTATTTTTCGATCACCTCTTGTACCCTTCCTCAATTTTTGAATCTTAACAACACCGAGACAATAACCAGTTAAACTAACCCCATGCATGCAATTGGACTGGGGAACATAACCAGATAGAAAACATGCCAGGAAGGCCCCACACTAGATTCAAATCCTGGTCTTCTGCTGTGAGACGATGGTCCTATCCACCTCCCCACCTAGCTGTTCTTTCCCTGTTTAACTTGTGTGTCTATTAGAGCCTCAATTTGCATCTATTTTTTTGCATACTTGTTGCGCTCCCTAGTATGAGCCCCCCCTAGATGTATGATTATTTACTGCCTTCCAGATGGCCTGTAACACCCCAGTAAAGGGATTTTTTTATGTTTAAGTTGGCCTCTGGGATTTGTATTTGGGTGTGCGCACACCTCACCACAGGGATGTTCATAGTAGTTTTATATAATGAGAACAAATTACAATAATCTCAGAGTACTCAGGAGATAGAGACATGCTTTTTGTTTGCTAATTGCCTATTGTAATGGTAAACAATGAGAACAGGAGAAACTTGATGTGTGTTTGTGGGTTTGCATAGTAACAATTATGTAATATATATATATATCTTAGGGGTGCAACGATATTCATATCGATATTGAACCGTTCGATACAGTGCTTTCGGTTCGGTACGCATATGTATCGAACAATACAACATTTGTAATTTATTTTATCAACTTTCCTTCTGACGATGCTGTCTGTGTTGAGCGCTCAGTGAATCTGTGTTCGACTACTCCGCCTAGGCTGCACTGTCGAGCGCAGATCCACTGAGCGCTCAACACAGACAGCATAGTCAGAAGGAAGAGCGCAGGGCAAGCTAGCAAGACAGAAGTTAAGCTCTCCTTGCAACAGGCAAGTTGAACCTCATTCAGATCTGGCGTTTGGAATTATTTTGGTTTTCATGTGACTTATGACCCTGAAGGTAAGTGAGTCATGGACTAAAGTAAAACAGTATGTTGGATGTGCCATGCAATGCTCAATTACATTGGTGTGAACTAGTGTGTTAGCGCAGTTAGCTCGTTAACGTGTTGGCCGTCTAGCCCCATGCACGGAGCGATCGGCGGTAGCTCGTTAACGGAGATTTGCCGTGTTGTGGCGTTAAGGTCATTTCAACGAGATTAACCTGAAAGCACTAGTGGGAACACAACGAATATGACTGCACATTTACGCCGACATCATCCTAATGCAAAGACAAAAAAAAGCAAGCATGCTACTAACTTTAGCCGAGTCATTTAGACAGCTGTTAGCACATGATTCTCCTTATGCTGCTGAGAATATAGCCCAGAAGAAGCGGATAGTATAGCTTTTATTTTGGAAAGAGACATTTCTCTGTAATAAACTCTCTTTTCCAAAGATGAGTGATTCCTCAATCAGATACAGGGCTCGCAATATCGCTAGCCCGACGTCCCGGAGCTAGCGATTTTTTTCAGTCGGGCTACCAAAATCTATCTCTTCCCTGCCCGTCGGGCTATTGTAGGAAAAATATATGTCAATGCTTTTGCATTCTTTCAGAAATGTAGCTGGGTAATTATGTCATTGGCATCGGTGAGCCACTGTCAATATGTGACATATTGAAGTCGCGTTTGAATTTGCGCTTGTTTTTTTGCTTTCACTTTGCAATCGTGCGAACTGTGTATAGAGAGCGACAGCACTGATCTGTGAGTGATGATAATTTGTGCACCAATTCCTCTGACATCGTCTTATTAATCGTTAGCTTACTATGGAAACATGACAAGTGAAATCTCCCGCAGCTTAAACATGTGAGAGGTTGATCGCGCAGAGAATCGCTGAGCTTATGTGAGTGCGTGTGTAAAAGCATTTCAGTTCTGCTGAGCCAAATAAGACAGGTCAGGGTGAAGAAGTGACAGCCAAAGAAAAGCTTACCACAAAACGGAGAAGTTATGACAAATGAGACTATAAGGCAAAAAGAAAGTGCAGCTTTATGGTTTCATGGACAAAATAATTTCTGTGGCTGCAATATGACGAGCTAAATAACCAGGGCTGCACATAAGTGGTCCGCAGGTGTGCATTCGCTGTCAAAATAAAAAACATGCACAAGGGTTAGGGTTAAATTTAAAAACTGTACTTTTGAGTTAAAATATATATTTATAATTTTAATAAATGACAAATTAAAAATGCATGAACATTTTTTTTGTATCGAAAAAATATCGAACCGTGACACCAAAGTATCGAACCGAACCGAACCGTGAATTTTGTGTATCGTTGCACCCCTAATATATATATATATATATATATATATATATATATATATATATATATATATATATATATATATATATATATATATATATGTATATATATATATATATATATATATATATATATATATATATATGAAATACATTAAAACATATATGAATAAAGTAAATTGAATATAAGTCAATGCATAGAACCAAGAAAAGAGAGGCACATGTTTCTGTGTTTGCGTGTCCTGACCTGCGGCTGCTCTGCCTGAAGAACACTGCCAGCGCCCCGATGTTGCAGATAAACGCCACAGGGAACACGAGCAGATATGTGTATCTGTACGCGCTGTACTTGAAGGCATCATCTTCGTGGAAGCATGCCAAGTGGGACTTTGCAGTGTTGTTGTTCGTGGCAACAGTCATGCTCATCTGTCGTGCTGGTGAAACACACAAATATTTTTAGTAGAAGATGATTTTTTGTGTCAGAAATGTGAATGTTGAGATTACAATCATCTGTAATCTCAATAGAATTAAATTTTTAACGCACCATTTAATACAAAATATATCAGAAGTGTTATACATACCATTAGTGTATTAAAATAACAGGGCAAAGCTCAGCATGACTGAGGCCCAGCTAAGTGTCTTTAAAAGATTGTAGAACTGAATAAAGTTTTTTTTTCTTTGGAAACGCTATTTAAATTAGTATTGTTGTCAAGCTTGATGGTAATGGACAGGATGTGGCTAAATACTGGAATACCCATTTTTAGCTAACTAAGCTAGTTTGTTTTAGCTGGTATGTAATATCTTATCGAAATAGGTTCAAATCCAGCTTCACAACACTAATATTGTTGTGGCAAAATGCTAATAATGAGACTCCAAAAATTCAGAAGGAGGGGGCTTATGTACAGTCTCCTTTTATGCAGGATAAATATTTAGTGGCTCTGTAAATGAACAAAAACAATATTTGGTTCGCTTTTAGTCAGCAGCCCTCAGAGCAAAAGCTTTGGTTAATAGAAACAATTAGTTAGTAACACTTTGGTGATGGGGACATTATGCATTTCTTTTACCTTTAAGTTTCAGGTCACAGAAGAGGGACTTTTTAGTCTAATGTTTGCTTCTATTAAAATTCAGCTAAAAGGAAAATACTGCTTTATTTCCTCCTCGTGCAGCTGTTATCTCAGGGCTAAAGCACATGGGTGAAGTTTGGGTCAGACTGCAGATGCCAATCAACTGAAGATAATTTTGTGATAAGAGCTGAGATGTCTGAATGAGCCTAAACAAAAAAGGCACAACCAGGAAACTGTTCACTCTTGTGCATCCATATGAGGTATACAAAACCAAAACAGCCAGCCTGTTTTAAATAAAGCTGCTTTTATTAATAGGTCCAGCAGGTGAGAAAAGCGCTGTTTGTTCCTGCACTCTATATTTGAATTCAGGCTGTCCAGCTGGATGCTTATCTCATGAAATGTAAATTGTTGAATGCAAAATGATAATCATGGACTTAAATAGCTTATGAAATCCACTGTTTGTGAGGAGGCGGCATAAACGATTATATTTCATCCTTTTAAATTTAACTCAAAGTTTGGCAGAGATCTGCTTATGATGGGGTGAATGTGTGACTTTGTAGCCTTATAGAGCTGAAACATGTTCTGGAGTTTATAATAAAACCTCTCTCATGAAAAGTAAAAAAGATGAAGGTTTCCCAGAGCATTTCCCTACTGCAATATAACCTTTGCATTTTGCACTGCATTTACACCAGCCTTTTAAGGTGTGTCCACAAAAACAGAAACAAGCAGCACTTTAACGATCAGTGACTACATTCAAGAAAATACCAATGGAAAAGAAGAATGTTGCAGGCTAACATGTGTTGAGGTGGAGAATAACTGACTTACACATGCAGGGTTAACTGTGCGAGAAAGCCTACAATGTCCACTAAAAAAAACAGTTAATCCCTTTTGAGGTTTGGACAAAACAGAAAAGCTCTACTTGGCTAAGACAGACCTGTGTCTTGGTGAACTTTAGTATGCTTTTAGAGTAAAAGCCAGCAGCTTTGACAATATATATAAAAAGATGAACAACAACAGTTTGAGTTATGCTTTTTTAAAAATGAAAGTAGCAGGTAGAGAATGTGCATCTATCTAATCAGTTAAAACTGGAGGGGACAAGCTGCTTGTTTTGCAGGTACTGAGCTAAGAGGTGGCCATGACCGTTATCAGGCGCCAGTTATCGTGTCTCGAGCTGCCCCCACAAATTCTTTTTTACTGATATGTCTACAGCTTTCTAAGGAATTATTCTATCAGTAAAAAACTAAAGATTTTATTCATCTCAAATAAAACTGAAACCCAACAATTGCCCTTTAGCCACATGCTAAACACGCATAGTTTCAGAAAGCTTCAGATGTTATACCTTAAAACTCATGCAGAGATCTCATACAAATAGAGATTTCATTGATAATTTTGGTGCTAAGAGGTTATGTTGAATGAAAATGAGTGGTTTTGTGTTTTGGGGCTGAAAATGGATGAGAGTCAATATAAAGTCTTTAAAAAGATTAATAATTCCAATCAAGTGTTTTGATGTTAAATGCGAGAATGAATGAGAAGAAATTAAGGCCAATGTAGAGACCTCAGGATTTAAAAGCTGTGATCTTATTTTATAACTTCAATGAAAGTCAACAGAGAAGCATTCACTCGCCTGTTGTATTTAGATGGAATTTATCATTAAAATTTCAACCTCACATCCATATTATCTGCAGACTTTATGGATGTAACATTCTAAGTGAACATGCTAACAGAGCTGGCAGCTAACGTACTTATGACCTTTCATCAAAAGACAAGTACATCGTTTTTATATGAGCTTTGCAAAAAACCATTAAATATAAACTGACACATTTATAATAAAGGTTAAAAGCCAGCAATCCTTTCCAAAGCATGCACATAGCATTGGTTTGAATAAAAAAAACCTCCGCTAAAGTAAGCGTTGGTGTTTCCCACTCACTCTGTTCTCTGTGTCTGTGAAATATCTATAATTTACATACAGTTTAGTTTTCATTACTTCAGCATCATTTAGCACCTAAACAATGAAACAGTTTGTCCTCTGACTTTTCTCTTCTCAGCATCAACTCTGAACATTGTTTACTTTTGATCTCCCCATATATATTTAATCCACTGAATACAAATACTGGAGCACTGCTCGGCCTGGCTGCTGCAAACTTTGACTCTTTGGAAAATAGTTTACTGCATTTGGCCCACAGTGACTGGCTACAGATAGAAGGTCTCACAGTTGCTTTCATTTGCACTCTGCTAAAAAACAAAAAAAGAACAACAACAACAACAACAACAACAAAACAACAGTAAAATTATCTCTGTTACTTGTAAAGCTCTGCAGTTGCTCCCTCAAATGTTTTTGTTGTGTGGTCATTCTGTATCTGATGATAACATGCTTCCCTTAGGCAGCATCATTAGAAGACATAGCATACATTTTCACTGCTATGCTGATGACACCCAGCTCTATCTGTCCATGAAGCCAGATAACACACACCAATTAGTTAAACTGCAGGAATGTCTTAAAGACATAAAGACCTGGATGGCCGCTAACTTTCTGCTAGCATAAATCTTTGGACAGATTATGTTTCTATGTTGATTATTGAATTCTTGTATTAAAATGTGAACTAAAGCATGTACCAATAATGTAGGCTAATATTATATGCTAAAAAAAAAAGTTTAGCCAAGGAAAAAATTTACTTACTTTTTTTGTATTCTAAGTTCAGTAACAAAGTAAAATTTCATCTCATCTTAATATTTACACTTCTGATGAAATTTCACAAGTGTTAGCTTCATTTTTATGCCAAGACTGTTTACACAGAGTTTGTTGTTGCAGAGAAATACTCTATTCATTTTGTGCATGTCATTTTCAAGCAGGAAGCTCAGCAAGCCATTTGAGGCTTAACTGGTTTTAAACAGAAATGGATGACTGCTTTCTTGTGTCTCTAAAATTAGAAACACCCTGTCTCAGATGCCTTGATGCATGCTCAATCATATAGGTAAAGAGATTTTGTTCATCTGGATGTAGGTTTTTCAGTGGGAGAAATGCTTTGCCACTCATCCAAGTTATTTCTCCAGTCTCAGCTGAACAGTATATTTTTATATAATTTATATATAAGACACTGAATTAACTTTTTGTGAATATCCCAGAGTGACGCTAAAAACTAGTTCATGCATTTATTACTTCCAGGCTGGACGACTGTAATTCATTATTATCAGGATGTCCTAAAAACTCGCTGAAAAGCCTTCAGCTGATCCAAAATGCTGCAGCAAGAGTCCTGACAGGGACTAGAAAGAGAGAGCAGATTTCTCCTGTTTTGGCTTCCCTTCATTGGCTTCCTGTTAAATCCAGAATTGAATTCAAAATCCTGCTCCTCACATACAAGGTCTTAAATAATCAGGCCCCATCTTATCTTAATGACCTTGTAGTACCATATCACCCTATTAGAGCACTTCGCTCTCACACTGTGATATGATACAGTCAGTGTTTCTTTTTCACTCACTGTGTATTTAATTATTATTATTATATATTATTATATACTTTTATATTACTTATTATTAATCTCCAGCTCTCTTCCACATGGAGTACAAAATGTTCATCTCACCCCAGCTGTTTTAATTGGGTTGTATAAATGAGTAAAACCAGTGAAAAAGATCAGTTCATTATAAAGGCTGGAGTTTTAGAAACAAAGAAACAAATAACCGTTAAATTATTGATTTTTTTGCTGCTCTTTGTTTGAGGTTTTTATGGCTGATGAAAAATTCTCACCATCCATCACTTATCCCAGCATACCTGAAGTAAACATGAATCAATTTAAATTTTTTTTTCCACTTTATTAAAGTCGTAATAATTTAGAGAGCTTATATACGATCTACATTCTTCATGCAGTATGATTTTCAGTTGTTGTCAAAAATTCTAAACTGATCTACAGGTTACAGCACAAAACTTATTACTAATATACATGCAATCATTAAAAAAAATGGTGCACAGCTATGAATCATAGGATGCAGTTGCCTCCTGTTCCGTCAAAAAGGATGAAGCAGTGTTTCCTCTGCTGAAGGATGACATAAGCACTGAAGCACCTTTCTGTGGTATTGGGACAATTCAAACAGATCTCATTATGGCTGCCACCCAACTAATAACAGGCCACTTGTCTTAGCTGGGAAACTTCCCAAGCAAGACTGAATATTCAACCGCACCCACAGGTTCCCATACACCCAGACTTGTTTTCACAACCAGGTTGGAGAGCAGTGGAGTAAATATTTTCATTACAACTTGTTTAATAATGAAGACATTTTTAGGCAAACATGTTTTATTGTGTCTTATTTTTATAGCGTATTTTTACCCTTTTTAGCAAACCTTATTCAATAGTAAAAAAGCAGTGATTTGTGATTAAGAACACAGCTCTGTGATCCCGCCATGTTATGATTTTATTGTCTCCTGGCTGCTTTCAACCTGTTGTGTTTCTCACTGTCGTCGCTTTGAGTTTGCAGTCACATAAAACCTCGTTGTAGTATTTCATGTGGTCGTTTTGTGTCTCCTTCAGGTTATTTAGCATCTCCCTGAAGTCCTTTGGCTCTTCTGTTTGCTTGTCTGTAGGTGCTGAGTTATTTTTTTTAGACTATAAAATGCTTTTTTAAACCTTGCCCACCTTTACGGCCCCTCTAATGGATCCAGGATGCCACTTTTTCAATATTACGAAAGAGCCCATCTGGAAGCACTCTATGTTTGATGTTGCTTTATTTCCCGTTTATTCTCTGTCGCATCAAGTTTCACATAGCTGCACCTGAGGATTTCAGATCAGGTTCACCTACCTCAGCATCACTCATTGTTCAAAAGCTTAAGCTCTGTTTAACCGTAATGACAAGGAGAAAGGAGGTTTTCAAATCACAGAGACTTACTACATTTCAAAGGTTTCTTCTTATAGAAAAGTTTTTTTCACAGTTATTTTCCTTCTTCTTCTTCTTCTTATTTTACATCTTTGAGCTCCAGTTTACATTTTTCTGTCATTTCTTTAATGTCTTAAAAACATAAAGTACAAACTTAAGACACAGAGATGACACAGGTTTCCACCTGATCCAGTTAAAATTAAAGGCAGAAGTTCAAAGACAGCAGCTGATGTGTCAGTAAACAGAACACAGAGCCGTCAGTTTCTAACGCTACTGCAGTCCATGTAAGGCTGTGAAGGAAAAGCACAATCTGAGCCTGTTGGGTAAAGAGTTTCTTTAACCCTTCGCTGCTTCCAGCTTTTTATTTTCTCCATTAATTAACTGAACATTTTCACTCACCGCTCATCTCGTCACAGGCTCATCCGTTTACCCGTCTGTCCTGTAGTGTGTGTTCACAGCTGCACTGTACCGCTCTCCAAGTCACTGAGTTTGTGGGTGTGTCGTGTGGTTTTAGTTGGAAGTAGGCGTGTACACACACACACACACACACACACACATTTACAGTCTGGGCAGAGAGCCAACACACAACGCTTATTTTCATGACTTCTTATGAATCTGCCGACAAATATAGACTCACTTACATTTAAAGCTGCTTCCTGTTTACAGCTCCCCACCTGTGTGGGTCCAGTTTTTAACTGAAATCCAATTCTAAAAGTGGAAATGCATTTTAGTTAGGGGAAAGCACCAAACTGTTTACATGACCGAGTGAAGGATTAACCAGAAATCCACTCTGAAAATTACCTGTAACTGAAGGCATCTTAGAGAAAAACGTCACACAACTCAGTCATCCTCACCTCCACATCCACAGTGTGATATTTCTCCCGAAACCCCCCCCCCCCCCCCCAACACCTGAATGAATACCAAATATATTTAAATTGGTAGAAAAAAATATTTCTTCTAATTTAGTTAAAAAAATACAGAATCTGTGTAATTTCATAAGTTACACAGGAGGAGTTACACAAAATTAAACATCCCTTTGATTGTAATAATGTCTCTTCCTCTTTCTTCTGTATTTTGAGTCCAACTAATTTACTAAGCAGCAAAATTATAAACGTGTTTGACTAACAGTAGTGGTGTTATTCAAGGACGACTCCTATGAGGGCCGTGGGCTCTCTCTCTTCTTCTTGACCGTGAGAAATGACTACCACATGCGAGGAAAGCTGCAGGTGCATAAATCACCCACTGCCGATTCAGGGAAGTAGTTATGAAGAATAACTAGTTGGCATGCTGAATAACATATAAATAAAAACATATAAAAGCATTGTTGTCATGGTCGTCTGACCCAGTAATTAGTTTTTTGTTTTGACTTTTTCTGGATTAAAGTGATGATTTATGTTCAGTTTGTATTATTTAGTATAATATTTTTTTCTTTGTGCTTCTGAGTTTATCTTTGCTTCTAGTCCTTTGGTTCCTCATAATGTTAGTGTCTTTCTGCATTTCCTGTCTCAGGTTAGGTTTATGTTTGTATTCCCTGTGTTTTCTCCCTTCTTGTCCCATTGTCATCCCACTTGTCTTCTGTCTGTCTATCCTTAGCCCCAGGGTCAAGTTCACATGTCTTTGTCCTCGTCTCTGTGTTTGTTAATTCCAGTTTCATTCATTCATTTCATTTTGATAATCTCTCATCCGGCATCAGTTTTGCTTCCTGTGTCACTTTACTCTGTAATGAGTCCCACTTGTTGGCCATCCTCTCCTGAGCCTGTGTGCATTTATGTCCTCAGTTTCCCTCGATTCCTTGTTGTGTCGTTCACTCAGGCTTTTCCCCCCTTGCCTGACTTGAGTTTTCAAGCTACAGCAATAAAGCTGCCGCACTTAGTTTAGCTTTTTGTCCTGCTCCTGCCGGACTTGACAATATCAAACGTACAAACTGAGAACAGTATCATTTTAGGAAACGTATTACTTCATTCATTCATTCATTCATTCATTTATTTGTTCATTTCCAGGCACAACAAATACCTATATTGAACATAAAATGCACAAACTTAATTTTAAGTTTGATGGCAGCCACACATCTAAAACAAAAGTTGGGATGAGGGCTTAATAAAGAATGGAAAAGGAAGTGAGAAAAAGAAAATGGGCCGGAGAACATTCTGTGTAATTACAGAGATGCCCCAAAGTCTCAAACCTCCCCTCATGTTTTTATATTTCATTAGGAAAATGGAAAAAAGGTGCACTGATTCATTGAAACATGTGGGAATACAGCTTGTACGGCAAAAAGAGAGTTTGTACAGTTATAACAAGCTACAATGTCAGTATTTTATTCTTCAGCAAAGCCTGAAATCTCTTTGGAGGCTTTCTTGTAAATTTCTTTCTTGCCTTTATTCTGAGCAGTAGTGTTATTTGATTTGTTTTATTTTTTTTACATTGGCTGCTTTTTGTTTCATTTCCTGTCTAGTCCTTAAATCCTAGAATCCAGTCCCATGAATCATTAAAGCATAAAAACAGCTCCGAACACAAGCAATGAACCAGTGCTGAGGAGTGTCTGAAAGTCACGTTATAAGGAAGTAGGCAAAGATCCAGCAAACAGCTGACACAGGACCTGACTGTATACTGAAGCCTCATCAGAAATGGTCTCAGTAGAAAAATGTCTGCCAAGAAGTTGTCAAGGAAAAGGCTGAGGCACGCCAAACTACACAAGTAAAACATGGTAGAGGCTCCGTCATGGTTTGCATGGTTGCATTTTAGCCAGAGGGGTTGGAGGCCGTGTTAAAATTGATAGAATTATAAATGAATAAACATACGGGCGTTGTTTGAGCCACCATGTAATACCTTCTGCTAAGAAACAGCTTTATTTTTCAGCATGACAATGAACCTAAACATACTAACAATGCAGTAAAATACCTGGACACTATCGGTCATGGACTGGCCTCCCCGGAACGCGGACCTCAGCTTTATTGAAGCAGTGTGGGATCATCTTCACAGAGAACAGAACAAAAAGCAAAAAGCACTCAAAACACCTGGAGAACTATTCCTAAAGACGACTTAAAGAAATGACAAGAGATCTGATTAAGAGAGTTCAGGTTGTGCTGTAGAACAAAGGTGGGCACACCAAATATGGACTCTTAACCTGACTCTGGTTTTGCCTTTTATGCTTTTTCATTAATGTTTGGACACGTTTCCGTCACTGCTTTTATTTCTCATTTTCCACAAAATATAAAGACAGGAGGAGAGGCTCAGGACTCACATTGTTCATAAGTTTTCCAAACTATCATCAAGCACTTGGATGTTTGGCTGTAATCTTATCTTTTTACCTTCCTGTCATTGGTCCCATTGATGAGAACTGGGAGTTAACAGACAACGGTCACACTGCTTTTATTCTCCTTTTATTTCAATGAACATACTTTTGATTCTTGATTGTAAACCTCAAACCCCTCCGGTCCAGCTCTCACAAAAACTTTATCAAAGAGGAAAAGCTCTCGTACAGATTTTTTTTCCTGTGATAAGCACGTTTGTTCTGGTGTTTTCATCAGGGGCCAAACAGGAAGCTGCAGCGACGCTCTCTACATGTTCAGATAAGTCAGACAGTCGGACCTCTATAAAACCTGACCTACGTTTAAAACAAGGCAGTTCTCAGACTGACAGCCGACCAAAGGAAGCAGATCCTTGAACCAACCAACCATGGTCCTCGCCCTTCTCTGCATGGATCACAGCTACAGGTTGTTTTACGATCTGTGACAAAATTATAAAAAAATTCTATTCAATCTGGGAATTAACATACTATAACTTAAGTGTGGCCTACAAAATGACTCAGAGCAATAAAATTTGTCCATCCTTCCAACCCGGTCAGGAAGATAAACATCCCAAAACAATGAACAGTCCCGGAGCTGAAGGACAAAAGCAATACACAGAATTATAAATGTGTCAAATGTTAAAAAATAGTCACAATTTGCATGCTTACTTAAGACCCTTCCTTAATAGAAACCACACCTAAACTAAGGCTACGTCCACACTACCCCGGAGAGATCTGAAAACAGCGTTTTCGTCTGAAAATCCTCGGCGTCTCCACCATCGGTTTCATTTTAACAGAGTTGTGCATCCACATTGAGCACAAGTATGAAATGCAAGGCCTGCCTCAGCTGCCTCGGCTCTTTGAAACGTTGCGGGAAAATGTTGAGGAAAAGCACCGAGGTTTTTAAATGGACTAACAATGAGATGGAGTTGTTGCTGCGAGTAACACAACAGTACAAAGTGGCAAAAGCGAGTGAGAATTAGAGAATTGGAAGAAAATCTATCTGAAGCATGCACAAACTGATAGGGCTGTCAAAATTGAGAGCAAACAAAACAACTGCTGTATGATGCCCTCTGCTCTCTAAGTTTAATAGGTCACTTGACTGCATCACATGACTAAAATGTGTCATTGTTTTCAAAAAGTCTCCATTTTAGCTGTGCACACTGCGATGTGAAAGCACCGTTTTCAAATGTATGCGTTTTCGAGAGCCAAAACAGAGAGAAAACGGTGTTTTCAAACGAAAATGCATTAGTGTGGACGTAGCCAAAGTCCTTGTTCTTATTTCTCTGCCTCACACACCTGATTTCATCTGAGCTCATCCTTTCACAGATCAAACAGGATCAGTTAGAGGTCAGAGGTCAACCACAGCAGTCTGTCATGTTTCACTGTTGGTCCTAAACCCACTCGGGGAGGTTTAATGTGGCGTTTTTCTGTCTCTGTAGGGCTAAAGGATCTTTCTGTTATCTGGATTCACACTAACATCATCAGTCAGGAGAAAAACAATCACACGAACCTGATTAGCAACTCGCTAAGTTAATCCTGGATTTTCCCCGTTGATGGCAACATCTGACCAACCACAGCCATGGCGGCAGATGTTACAAAGGAAGATAAAATTACAATATCAGAAAAATATGAAGAGGTTAAACACACAATGAAGACTGAAACTAAAACCCCTGCTGTAGACAGATCAGCTGTGAGTGCTTTAAATGTTTATGCCAGTAAGATGGGAGAAGAGCTGCTATATCAATAAAGTTTAACCTGTTTGAAGCCTGGAAAGTTAACGGGCTCATCAATATCACATCTTAGATTAGATTAGATTAGATTAGATTAGATTAGATTTGGGGTTGCTGAGCACCCAGAGAGCTGCCCATCCAGTCAAGGTAAACTTTACTCGTCCCAATGAGACGTCTTCCCTGTCTCTGTCAGTCCCTGCATCCTTAAATGTCTCCAGTTGTCCCGAGTTCCCTCTGACTGCCTCCTTGGTGTAAACCCCTGTTCCTCTCTGTCCTCGTCGTCTGTTGTCTTCATCTCCATTGTCCGTCATCATAATTTTACCATCTCTGTGCAAGTCTGCAAATTTCTTTATTAAATCATAAGATTTAATAATCCTGATAATAATGACTTGCAGTAGTCAAAAGTGTTGATATTAAAACCTAAGAATTTCAGGAAGTTTGTTTTACAAATAAATAAAGCTCTGTGGTCTCTGTAGTTCACCATCTCCTAGTCTCCAACCTTTAACCTCTCTGCTCTGTGTTGTTTTGTCTTTTAGATCAAAAACCCACCACGGCTCACCACGGAGGACACACAGAGAATGGATCTCTAGTACTAATTGTTGGTCTGTCAATTTTTGCTGTGCTTCTTGTTACTGATTTTGTTGTTTTTCTGATCTACAGAAAACATAAAAAGAAGCAGAATCAGGATTCAGACCAGCCTCCTGTTGAATTGCAGCCTGTTTGAAATGTCTCAGAGTTTTTCTCCTGCTGCTGTTCAGACTCTCAGTGTTGTCACTGAACATTCAGATACAGACAGATGTTCTGATCATCCAGCAGACAGACATCAAACATGTCCAGAGTTGGTTTGACGTTAAATTTCCCTGATTATCATCAAACCTGTTCAGACTGTGTCAGTGTGTCTCTGTGCTGTCTGTCAGAGACTCTGTGAACTACAGTGTTTGTTCATCTTCACAGTTTTCATGCGATTTGTTGATGGGAATTTTTTTTGGCTTCCAGCTGCTCATCTTATTGTACTTTTCTGTAGCATAGGTTTTCCTATTTATGTCCTGTATTTGGAAATTACAGGATTTGTATTTTCAAACATTTTTTTTTCTGTTGATAAAAAAAAAGTAACTTGGGAACACAAAATATTCAGTTTGTGAGTTCCTTTATATATTCCTATATAACTCATATTAAAACACATTCAAGTCTCACAGAGATGAAACTTAGAGAAACCTGCAGTGTACACTGTGGGTGTAGTTCAACACACAGTCAATCATTAGCTGGCTGCAGATAACTGGTTTCAGAAATGTGGTTATCGATGTCTGTTCAGCTGGGCTTTCTGCTCACACTCCTGCCTGCATTCACATTAAAAGGAGTGTTTTGCAAGTCATGTGACCCTTCCTCCACACAACAACAGTTGTTATCAGATGGTGATGAGAAATATTTTAACCACTTAGCACACTCTCGGTGCTGCTGTTTATTTCTAAGGTGACGGCTGCACATTAGAGCTGTGGATCTTTACACTGGACCCCTTTAAACATTAAACTTTATGTCCCACAGCCTGATAACAGAGATGTGTAAATCACTTCAGTCTGTCTCAGGTGAAATTAGTTTTATTGATTGAACAGCTTTACCTGGTGTTTGTTCTGTGTTCTGGTAACTGCATTTTTTGTGCATATGAGACTTGACAGCAGATTAGAATCAAGTACAACAATATTTATACATTCTCCAAATAACATATGCACATGTCCATAACATTAAGACCCACAGTTGGAGCTTTGTTTAGTGGTATATAGTGTTGTCTAGTGTGCGGCTTAACAAAGCAGAGAATCTCTGTCATGCTTAAAACCTGCTGCACATAAAAGAATCAGTGCAGTAGATGAACTTCTGATTTGTTGCTCTTTATCTGTACATGTTGGTGCTATTAACTTGGACGTGTGAGTCCAGAACAGTTCTGTTTGGTAACAATAAAGTCCATCAAATAAATAAGTGTCCAGATGGTGGTTAATTTTTTTTAATGTGATTTTGTTCATTACTAACACTGGTGAGTGTAATCACATTACTGTTACTGTAATCACATTACTGTCATTTTATTATTGACAAAATATTAACGACATGTTGATGATCTGTTTATATCCATGTTAGTCTTTAAAGTCCAACATCTCCCTCTAGTGGCCATAAATAAACCATGTGGGAGCAAATACATTTATTCATTAACCAAACTACAAGATGTTGACACAAGGGGGCAATTGATGTCTCCATTAAACAGATGGATAATTGTTGGCATTCCTGGAGTGGCTTCATCTCAGGAGGTAGAGCAGATCACCCACTAATTATAAAGCTTGTGAACTGATCCCTTGATGCTCCAGTCTGCATGCCAAATATCCTTGGACAACATGTAGCTTGCCATCACCAGTGTGTGAATGTGTGTGTGAATGGGTGGATGACTGGATATGTAAAGCGCTTTGGGGTCCTTAGGGACTAGTAAAGCGCTATATAAATACAGGCCATTTACCATAAAAACTTTTTGTCTGATGCATCCATCAGTTTGAATGTTAGACAGAAAGCACTTAAGAGAGTAAAATTGTGGCATATAAGTACATATAAAAATTTACCACAAAAACTCAAATTATGTTGAAAAACTACTCAATGATACATTTTTTAGCTTTTCTAGATAAACGATAAGATTAGATAGAACTTTATTAATCCCTCGGGTGGGTTCCTCTGGGAAATTCGATTTCCAAAAAAAGCACAGCACCGACAGAAGTTACAGAGTTACAGAATATTATATATATATATATATATATATATATATATATATATATATATATATATATATATATATATATATATATATATATACACACACACACACACATACACACACATATATAAATACAGAGACAAATATAAATAAAATATACAAAGGGGATATAGAAATAAATAAATAGATATAATAAATAAATAATAAATAAATAGAATAAATAGGAATAAAAATAAAAATACAAGTGAATTGCACATTTCAAGTATTGAGTCTATTGCACTGTTGACTATTTACAAAAAGTATTGTACAAGGTATTGCACAGTGAGGTGAAGAGGCACTACAGCTTAGTTGTTCCCCTCCCTCTCCCCTCCAGAGAGGAGTTAAACAGTCTGATGGCGTGTGGGACAAAGGAGTTTTTAAGTCTGTTAGTTCTTGTCTTGGGGAGAAGCAACCTGTCACTGAACAGACTCTTCTGGTTGTTAATGGCCGTGTGCAGAGGATGCCTGGCATTGTTCATAATGTCCATCAGTTTCTTTAATGTCCTTTTCTCTGCCACTGTCTATAAAAAAAAAGCTTCATGTTTGAATGTTTTTTTTAAGTTGTCTTTTCACAAAGAAAAAACGTAGCCCTCCACCTCTGTGTTTGAACCAATAGAAAAGCTGGTGCTCAGAGGAAGACGGCTTCACTTGGCACTGGACTGGATGATGCCGTCATTCACCTCCTACATGGTTCCCTCTCTCACTTGGAGACCACTGGGAGCACTGTGAGAATCATGGTCTTTGATTTCTCCAGTGCCTTCAACACCATTCTTCCCACAGTCCTGAAGGACAAGCAGGAGTGGACCATCAGCGCACTACCTGGATTCTGGACTACCTCACCGACCAACCACAGTATGTGAGGACTCAGGGCTGTGTGTCAGACAGGGTCGTCTGCAGTACGGGGGCCCCACAGGGAACGGTTCTGGCTCCGTTCTTCTTCACCATCTACACTGCAGACTTCTCCCACAACTCCACCCAGTGCTTCCTGCAGAAGTTCTCTGATGACTCTGCAATAGTCGGCCTCGTCACTGATGGGGACGACAAGGAGTACAGAGACTTTGTGGACTGGTGCCAGCGGAACTACCTCCAGATCAACACTAATAAAACCAAGGAGCTGGTGGTAGACTTCCAGTGTGGTGAGTGAGGGAGAATGGTGGCTAAGCTGTCATCCCTGAGCAGCTCCTTCAGTGGCTGCAGCACCCTACTGGTGTTGGCCAGAGGGGCCGATGGTGCGATATGGCAGCCTCGCTTCTGTCAGTCTGCTCCAGCTGTGACTACCACAGTAACTTGCCTTCACCAGTGTGTGAATGTTAGAGTGAACGAATTGTAAAGCGCTTTGGGTGCCTAGAAAGCGCTATATACATGCAATCTGTTATTATCATTAAGAGCATTTCTTTAAACTCTGACAGATCAAAGACTGCTATATTTACTAAATATGAAAATATACTTAATAACTCACTTCTTTAATATTCTGTGCAATTAACTAACATTCGGTTCCTCACAGCTTCATTCAGCTGCTCTGAGGAACTGAATGTTAACCATTCAGTTTCTCCTTTATCTCACATTTGACTTCATGTTAAACTATTTTAACATGAAGTTAGAATAACCTGAGCAGTAAGTGAAAACACTCGGAGTGTTTCATATAAAGATTTGTGAGTGGCAGCAGTTTCAGGTCTGTTATCAGCTGTTCTGTCTGCAGTGACGTCCTCTGTGTGTTTTACTGTGCAGACACTGATCCAGCTGCAGTTTACTCAGCAGTGAGAACTGAAGACGTCACTTATGGAAAAATCATCACAGACAAGAACAAACGATCACAGATAAGAGGTAAAGCTGCTCTTCTTCACTTCTGGATTAAAGCATCCCGAGGATGGTCATGTGATCTGTAACACTGGAGCAGCTCTTTCTCTTTTATTTGTGCCTTAAAGGTTGCACAACTAAAAGGATGAATTTGTTGTTAATGCGTCGTATAAAGAAGGCTGAACAGACCAAACAGTGTTTTCAGCCTCTCAAACTGTTCTTTAACACAATTTTAAAACCTTTTATTTTAATTTCTGCAAACAGAATTCAGTAAAACCGCAGCAGAAACTTCCTGTTGTTGGCTGCTCTCAGCCTGAAACTCTGCCTATGGTGCCAAAAACTAAGCACAAATTTAGAGGTGACCACGTTTTTGCTGTAGCTGCTCCGAAGTTGTGCAATGATCCTTCCATGTTAGCCATGTTGGCCTCATTGCTTTCTGAATTTAAAACGCTTCTTAAAGCACGTTTATGTGCTGATGCCTTTGGCACTCTTTTAAGAGGGTGACTCTATTTTATATGATTTTATTTTCTGTTTATGTTATTTATATATGAACAACATACATTTGTGAACCCTGGTTTATGTTAAAGTGCTTTATCAGTAAAGGTGTTATGGTATGAGCCTGACAACACTGATGAGAACATGTCGGCTTTCTTGCTTGTGGTTAGTGTGTCAGTCTGCACTGAGAGAAGATGGCGGCTTTGCTTTTAGCACAAAGGCGTCACAGTTCTATCCTTTCACCGATTGGCTCACAGCAAAGGTGCTGAGAGGAGAAACTGTGAGAGAATGTGATTGGCTCACACAGAAAGATGGAGGCTGGATTCAAACCCAGCACCTTCTTCCAGTCAGACAACAGCATCACCATGCTGCCTCAGGGGGACGTCCACTAAATGGTTATAATGGTTGTAGTTTGTTTCATTAACTAAGCTGCAACACTGACAGCAGACTGAAGTAGAGTCGACGTTTTAAATGATATTTTTAATTGATGTGTTGTGAATGAAGTCATAATGTCAGGATGTGCTTTATCGATTATCACAGAGAAACTCAAATATCATGTAATCATCTCAGTTAACCTCAAATTATGTCAAAACAACGTTGCTGGTTTCTAAACTTTTGAAAGCACAAAAGGTTTTATGTATTTCTGTGTGTTACACTTAAAAAAAACAACTTAATTTTAGTTTTGCTACAAAAGAGGAACTACAGAGTGTCTAAGTTCATATTCTGGAATAAATTTATCACATGAATCATTAAGAGGTTAGAAATCCACCAATAACTCTCAAATAGAGGAAGAATACGTGCTCAGAGGAAGAGGGCGGGCTTTACTTGGTGTCAGTGACAGAAATGAAAAAAAGCTCAAATGAGTGAGAAGGACGATGAAGGAAACATCTGTGCTGTGTCTGCTCTGTAAGTAGAATCTCTGTGTTTGTTTGAATTCTTGTACTTTGACTGTCTGCTCTCCTGATAACTGATGATGGAGGAGAAGACATGAAAAACAAATCAGGCTGAATTCAAGTTCAAACACCACGAGGACCAACTGCAGGTCTGAAGTTTAACAGAGTTACTGATGAATTTATGAGTGAAAAGCTGAAATAAAATGTTGGTGTTTGTGTGAACAGAGCAGAGTGGTGCACTCTTACGTGGACCTCAGTTTAGTGCTAGTCTTTTGTATTTACTAATACATACAGTTACATATTATTACAACATAACTGTATGTGATTCCTTGTGTAACAGTAACTACATTAGAGCATGAAATATGAAATGATGTGATCAGTTTTATTTTAGAATTCATTATTATCAAATATTACGAAGTTGTTCTTTACATTCACCTCAAATCAACCTGAGTGTCATTTCTCTTTAGTTCTGATCTCACTGCTGAGCTGCACAACAAACCAAGGTCAGTAACCTTCTTCTGTCACAGTTTAAACCTGATAAACTCTGACAGGTTTTACACATTTGGATTAAAACTTTCAGTAAAGATCTCAAAGACGTGATCATCAGTTTTTCATTGTAACCCTCACAGCTCGTCTGACTGTGAGTCCCAGCAGCTCTCAGATCTTTAAAGGAGACTTTGTGTCTCTGAGCTGTGAGGAGGACGACAGCTCTGCTGGATGGACTCTGAGGAGAAACACAAGCAAAGGACAAAGGACTCAGTGTGGAGATGGGTGGGGAAAACCAGCTGGTTCTTCATGTAACATCGATGTTTTCACCCATGACAGTGGAGTTTACTGGTGTGAGTCCAGAGAGGGTCCCATCAGTAACATGGTTAACCTGACAGTCACTGGTAAGCTGAGTGTGTGGAGTTAGTGTTGATGAAGCTGTGTGTAAATGGATGAAATGCTGTAGTTTGTCTCTGTGTTGAGGTGGATCAGTGATCCTGCAGAGTCCTGTCCTCCCTGTGATGGAGGGAGATGACGTCACTCTGCTCTGTAAAACAAAGACCACTCCCTCCAACCTCCCAGCTGCTTTCTATAAAGATGGCTCCCTCATCAGGAAGCAGCCTACAGGTCACATGACCATCCAGCATGTTTCCAGGTCTGATGAAGGCCTCTACAAGTGTGACATCAGCGTCATGGAGAGTCTCCATCCAGCTGGATCACTGTCACAGGTGACACACTCACCTGTCTGTGTTTCTGCAGCTTTCAACATTCACAATAAACTAATGATTACATGTTGTTTATTTAAGGGAAACCTACAACCACACCTCCATCTACTCCCACACCTGTATCTACATCCACCTCTATCCCTACATCAGCCTCTCTTGTTCTTCCTGTGTTAATCTCTGTTGGGTCAGTCTGTGTTGTGGTTCTACTGGTGTTACTGGCTCTACTGGTGAGAAGAGATGTTGACCTGAAACCTGAAGGTGGGTTGTTGTCAGTTTGTATTACCTGCACTGCATTGAGATGGCAGCCAGTTGTTTTGAATTTAAAAAAAGCTCATTTGAATAGTTTGATTCAAATGTGGCTCGTCTGTATTTTAACTGGCCCAGAGAACAGGTGTCAAAGCTGTAACTGCTCAGATGTGTTTGATTTTGGTTTTGGTGACACACAAGTTGTCAAGAAATTGTAATGTCAAAGGTGTGGAGAGAAAAATATCACTATGTGTTTTTCTTTCATTCTTTCAGACTGGGTCTTAATGTGATGATTTGTCTATATATTTGTAAATATATTTTTATTACCTCATGCGTGTAAAACCACAGCAGCAACTTCCTGTTGCTGAAAGTTAAATGCAGAGTGACACTTGCAACACAGGAAAAAATGTAACATAGATTAACTGGAAACACTTTATCTGGGATCTTAGGTGGTTTCCAGTCTCAGAGAGAGTTTTGTTGTTCTGGTTAGACTGCTTACTGCCGCATGTGCTACTTTGTCTAATAACAGTTTTCATGTTGGGACAACATATTTGCTTCATGATGAAGTGTGTCTGATTGTATTGAAAGAAGATGGCAGCTTTGTGGACACCAGGTTCTTTTTTCACACAAAAGCCGGCGGTTTCTGTTATTCAGAGGTGTTAAAATGAGGAAAAAGCAAAAACCTGCTGCTCTCTGTAAAAAATGAGTGATTTTTTTTTAGACAAAACCATCAGAAAGAGGAGTCCAAGGTACAACTGCTCTCTAACAGAGAAAACCCAACCGCACAACCTGTTTCCACACATCATGCTAAGCTAAGCTAACCACATCATTGCTCAGTCTTCGAGCTCAGACTTGTGAGCTCTCCGTGACAAATGATTTCCTGTTAAGTTGTCTAGTTCATTTAAAGAAACATGAGCAGCAAGATGTGAGCTTCATTAAATTCACCCCTGTTGGTCTTGAAACAATGCTGAACAACAACTATGATATTACGTTTTTATTAAGTTTTAATACATTTTTATACAACAAATATCATCACAATAATGATAATAATAATAATAATGATAATGATAATGATAATGATAATAATAATAATAATGATAATAATAATAATAATAATCATCATCTCTGTGAGCCAAAAGCTCAGAAAGCAGAGTGCTCCAAACACTCTACCACAGTCTATTTTTATTTGTTGTTGTGTGTGAATGATGTCACAGAGGCAGGGTATCAATATGTCCATCTCAACCAGTCAAGCCCCACCCACGTGCTGTTTAATCAACCAATCAGAAGAGAGTTTTGATTAAAGGGACAGGAGGGAACACAGCTGGCATCAGACAGAGGCTGCACAAAGGCCCCATGTAAAGAAGGATTATACTGAACTGTGAATCATACAAAGCTACTGTAGTAGAAAAGAAAAACATGCAGCTAGAAATTGGCAGAAAATGTCCACCTCAAATGTAAAATACAGCATGTTATGTAATATCAGATTAAAGATACCCAAACTTACAGTGATGTTCAAAATTTATTGGATATAATTTTGTAATTTTGCATCGGTGCACCAACACAGCAGGTTTAAAATCAATTAATCAAGATGTGATTGAAGTGCAAACTTTCAACTTTACTATTGCATTCATTGTTTAGGAATCAGTACAAGTGAGGTAAGCCATCAACAGTCTGAAGACAACCTGCACAAGAGCCAAAAGCCTCCATAAATGATATAAATGACTTTCTTGGCCTTTTCTGGGGGAAATGTACTAACGGAGTAGAGAAGGTCGTACAACAAGGTCTCTGAGTTGGTAAAAATAAGGTCAATTGCTGTGAATATCTTATATCAGAAGGTCAACCCCAACCAACATCTAAATTGGACTACAATGTTATTCATATGGAAGCTCTTATTTGTATCTGAACTGGTTCCCAGTAAAGTCTGAACTGTGTGTGATGCAGAGAGGTGGAGATTGGAGGTCTGGATTGAACTACAAAGCTTGTAATCATGTTTCCTGTTGTTTGAACTGTGTGTGTTTGTGTTCAGACTTTAAACCAGAGCCAGACGTCGTCTACTCTTCACTGAAGTAGTCCACCAGTCCAACCATTGACGTCCAGCTGCTGGTCTTTAACTGGTCTCCCCAGCACTTCAGACCAGAGGACATCCACAGATTTTTAAATGTCTTAAGTCTTTTTTTTTTCTCACTGAGAAAACCCATAGACCCATAGGACTCAAAAATTGCATCATGGATTTTTTTAAAGTGTCCTTTAATAAGGAATCAAAGCTTCATGGTTCTATAAAAATGTTTCATGTCTTAAAAATTATGCTTTTTATGTGTTTTTTATGTGCCTCTTTTGTAGAAGTGAAATGAGTTAAACAACTCAAAAAAATTACATACAACACATTTTAACTGGAATTAAAAAAATGCATTTTGCAGCAAATCTGCAGTAAGAAAATAAAAATGTGATTTGTATTTCTTTTTTTGATTTCTTAGCACTTATTCCCATGGCAAACGCCTTGCTTCTGAGGGTTTGTTCTCATTTGTTTTAAACATTGATGCTTCCTGATATATCTGGTTTCGTTATGATTTAATTATGATTATATCACTGTGGAATTTCAGCATATTCAGACAAAGCTGCTGAAGATGATTCACATACACTGATATCAAAGTATCACATACCAACAGCAGACAGTCAAACAAAGCAGAAGTAATTTGGGGGGCCCAGGGTGAGGTGTGAACTGTATGTTCACTTCATTCAAACATGGAGATTTGAATCTCTCTGTTTTAAATCTCCACTGCTTTTTCCAGCCTTAACATTTTTACCAACATCATGTTTGTCTTTATTGCCAAGAGCGATTTAGCTTTGATGAAAGGGTGCAGTGCTAATTTATTAGCTAGTGTCAGATAGCTTGGTTATCAAGCTGCTTCCATAGACTGTAAGGAGTCAACAGAAAGGCACTGATAGCTGCTAAATAGAGCTTTGTAACATAAAAACAAGATCCTAGATTTAAACTTACCAGAACTGGTAATGTTTGTTTATGCAATAAGCCACATAGTATTGGTTACACATTTGCATTAAAAATACCCCCAAAGCACAAACATGGTCCAGAGGTCCAATTGGCTGAGGTGAAGCCTAACAGACAGTTGGCAGTTACAGCAGCCTGTGTCCATCGACCTCTCAAAGAGGCCACGCCCCTAATAATGCAAACTTTCAGGCTCATTAACATTTGAACAGCTGCGTTATAAAGGCATTCAACTCATGCATACTTCGTATGAAGGAGAGGGTTAGCTATAGAGACCAAATATATTTTTAATAGCAGGTTGTATAAATTTTTATTTCTGCTGTAAAGTTGAACATGTTCACATGAGTGTCTATGGAGAGTGACTGACTTTACAAATCTCATGTGGACATTAGAGGAACTGCAGCATTTGGTGCTCTTGGTTTGTTCAGTGTTGTAGTGGGAGGAGTCAGAGACACAGTTGGACGGAATTAAGATTTAATGTTAAATTAGGTTAACATTAAATTAGATTAAGATTAATTATGTCATAGAAGCAAAAGTAGCTGAATTTAAGAAACTGGAAGCCTGTGACGATGTGTAAAATAAACCCAGTTTGGATTATGAGTAAATGATTTTACATTTAACAGCATGATGGTATCAGTCAAATATATATCAGTCTGTCTGTAGATTTTCACACCATGTTAAGTTCTGTGTGTTTGTCGTCTGTGGTTAACACTAACGAGTCTGCGACTGTTTCTGAGGAAAAAAAGCTTCATCTACGTGTGCTTCAACACAGAGGTGTGAATTTTAAATAGAGGAAGAAACACGTGAGTTATTTGTAAGAGCATTTCTGTAAACTCACACAGGTCAGACACTGTTATCATATTTACTAAACATGAAAATATATTTTATTATTGGTGTAAATTAAGCACATTTCCTGCTGTATTATTCACAGTTTTCCTTTTAACGTTTAGTCTTTCATATTTATGACACCAGCATCTTACATTCCTTCTGTCTCAGTATCTAAATTCTGAGCCTACCTCTGATAAAGTTCATATTTTAATAGTGACGGCCTGTTAGTCTGATTGGCTAACATGTGAGCTGACTTTAATATCCTGTTAGTGCAAATAACCAACATTCAGCTTTTGTGAGGAACTGAATGCAGATCATTCAGTTCCTCCTTTATCAGGTGTGTTTATCTCACATTTGACTTCATGTTAAACTATTTTAAATTTCTAAAATAACCTGAGCAGTAACTGAAAACACTCTGAGTGTTTTATAAAAAGATTTGTGAGTGGCAGCAGTTTCATGTCTGTTCTCAGCTGTTCTGTCTGCAGTGACGTCCTCTGTGTGTGTTTTACTGTGCAGACACTGATCCAGCTGCAGTTTACTCAGCAGTGAGAACTGAAGACGTCACTTATGGAAAAATCATCACAGACAAGAACAAACGATCACAGACGAGAGGTAAAGCTGCTCTTCTTCACTTCTGCATAAAAAGGTCCTGATGATGTTCACGTGGTTTTTATCCGTCTGTGTTCGAGTGTGTTTCAGAAGTCGCACAACTTCAGCTCACACATAAGTTCTAAAAAAGATGAGTTAGTTGTTAATATGAGTTATATGAAGAAGAAGAAGGCTGAACAAAACAAAGTGTTCTCAGCCTCCTGAACTGTCCAATAACGCAGTGAATCATTTTAAAACCTTTTACGTCTTTTAACTTCTGCAAACTGAGTTCAGTGAAACGACAGCAGAAGCTTCCTGTTGTTGGCTGCAGTCAGACTGAATCTGAGGACACTGACGAGAACGTGTCGGCTTTCTTCCTTGTGGTTAGTGTGTCGGTCTGCACTGAAAGAAGATGGCGTCACAGCTGGGAGGCCAAACCAGGAGAACGGTTTGATCCAGCTGCAGTTTACTCAGCAGTGAGAACTGAAGACGTCACTTATGGAAAAATCATCACAGACAAGAACAAACGATCACAGACGAGAGGTAAAGCTGCTCTTCTTCACTTCTGGATTAAAGCATCCTGAGGATGGTCATGTGATCTGTAACACTGGAGCAGCTCTTTCTCTTTTATTTGTGCCTTAAAGGTTGCACAACTAAAAGGATGAATTTGTTGTTAATGCGTCGTATAAAGAAGGCTGAACAGACCAAACAGTGTTTTCAGCCTCTCAAACTGTTCTTTAACACAATTTTAAAACCTTTTATTTTAATTTCTGCAAACAGAATTCAGTAAAACCGCAGCAGAAACTTCCTGTTGTTGGCTGCTCTCAGCCTGAAACTCTGCCTATGGTGCCAAAAACTAAGCACAAATTTAGAGGTGACCACGTTTTTGCTGTAGCTGCTCCGAAGTTGTGCAATGATCCTTCCATGTTAGCCATGTTGGCCTCATTGCTTTCTGAATTTAAAACGCTTCTTAAAGCACGTTTATGTGCTGATGCCTTTGGCACTCTTTTAAGAGGGTGACTCTATTTTATATGATTTTATTTTCTGTTTATGTTATTTATATATGAACAACATACATTTGTGAACCCTGGTTTATGTTAAAGTGCTTTATCAGTAAAGGTGTTATGGTATGAGCCTGACAACACTGATGAGAACATGTCGGCTTTCTTGCTTGTGGTTAGTGTGTCAGTCTGCACTGAGAGAAGATGGCGGCTTTGCTTTTAGCACAAAGGCGTCACAGTTCTATCCTTTCACCGATTGGCTCACAGCAAAGGTGCTGAGAGGAGAAACTGTGAGAGAATGTGATTGGCTCACACAGAAAGATGGAGGCTGGATTCAAACCCAGCACCTTCTTCCAGTCAGACAACAGCATCACCATGCTGCCTCAGGGGGACGTCCACTAAATGGTTATAATGGTTGTAGTTTGTTTCATTAACTAAGCTGCAACACTGACAGCAGACTGAAGTAGAGTCGACGTTTTAAATGATATTTTTAATTGATGTGTTGTGAATGAAGTCATAATGTCAGGATGTGCTTTATCGATTATCACAGAGAAACTCAAATATCATGTAATCATCTCAGTTAACCTCAAATTATGTCAAAACAACGTTGCTGGTTTCTTAACTTTTGAAAGCACAAAAGGTTTTATGTATTTCTGTGTGTTACACTTAAAAAAACAACTTAATTTTAGTTTTGCAACAAAAGAGGAACTACAGAGTGTCTAAGTGCATATTCTGGAATAAATTTATCACATGAATCATTAAGAGGTTAGAAATCCACCAATAACTCTCAAATAGAGGAAGAATACGTGCTCAGAGGAAGAGGGCGGGCTTTACTTGGTGTCAGTGACAGAAATGAAAAAAAGCTCAAATGAGTGAGAAGGACGATGAAGGAAACATCTGTGCTGTGTCTGCTCTGTAAGTAGAATCTCTGTGTTTGTTTGAATTCTTGTACTTTGACTGTCTGCTCTCCTGATAACTGATGATGGAGGAGAAGACATGAAAAACAAATCAGGCTGAATTCAAGTTCAAACACCACGAGGACCAACTGCAGGTCTGAAGTTTAACAGAGTTACTGATGAATTTATGAGTGAAAAGCTGAAATAAAATGTTGGTGTTTGTGTGAACAGAGCAGACCGTTGAACCTTACGTGGACCTCAGTTTAGTGCTAGTCTTTTGTATTTACTAATACATACAGTTACATATTATTATAACATAACTGTATGTGATTCCTTGTGTAACAGTAACTACATTAGAGCATGAAATATGAAATGATGAGAGCAGTTTTATTTTAGAATTCATTATTATCAAATATTACGAAGTTGTTCTTTACATTCACCTCAAATCAACCTGAGTGTCATTTCTCTTTAGTTCTGATCTCACTGCTGAGCTGCACAACAAACCAAGGTCAGTAACCTTCTTCTGTCACAGTTTATACCTGATAAACTCTGACAGGTTTCACACATTTGGATTAAAACTTTCAGTAAAGATCTCAAAGACGTGATCATCAGTTTTTCATTGTAACCCTCACAGCTCGTCTGACTGTGAGTCCCAGCAGCTCTCAGTTCTTTAAAGGAAACTTTGTGTCTCTGAGCTGTGAGGAGGACGACAGCTCTGCTGGATGGACTCTGAGGAGAAACACAAGCAAACAACAGAGGAGTCAGTGTGGAGATGGGTGGGGAGAAGGTGCTGGTTCTTCATGTAACATCAGCTACATCTTCACGTCGGACAGTGGGGTTTACTGGTGTGAGTCCAGAGAGGGTCCCATCAGTAACATGGTTAACCTGACAGTCACTGGTAAGCTGAGTGTGTGGAGTTAGTGTTGATGAAGCTGTGTGTAAATGGATGAAATGCTGTAGTTTGTCTCTGTGTTGAGGTGGATCAGTGATCCTGCAGAGTCCTGTCCTCCCTGTGATGGAGGGAGATGACGTCACTCTGCTCTGTAAAACAAAGACCACTCCCTCCAACCTCCCAGCTGCTTTCTATAAAGATGGCTCCCTCATCAGGAAGCAGCCTACAGGTCACATGACCATCCAGCATGTTTCCAGGTCTGATGAAGGCCTCTACAAGTGTGACATCAGCGGTCATGGAGAGTCTCCATCCAGCTGGATCACTGTCACAGGTGACACACTCACCTGTCTGTGTTTCTGCAGCTTTCAACATTCACAGTAAACTAATGATTACATGTTGTATGTTTAAGGGAAACCTACAACCACATCTCCATCTACTCCCACACCTATATATACATCCACCTCTATCCCTACATCAGCCTCTCTTGTTCTTCCTGTGTTAATCTCTGTTGGGTCAGTCTGTGTTGTGGTTCTACTGGTGTTACTGGCTCTACTGGTGAGAAGAGATGTTGACCTGAAACCTGAAGGTGGGTTGTTGTCAGTTTGTATTACCTGCACTGCATTGAGATGGCAGCCAGTTGTTTTAAATTAAAAAAAGCTCATTTGAATAGTTTGATTCAAATGTGGCTCGTCTGTATTTCATCTGGCCCAGAGAACAGGTGTCAAAGCTGTAACTGCTCAGATGTGTTTGATTTTGGTTTTGGTGACACACAAGTTGTCAAGAAATTGTAATGTTAAAGGTGTGGAGAGAGAAAAAAATATCCTTATGTGTTTTTCTTTCATTCTCTCAGACTGGGTCTTAATGTGATGATTTGTCTTCATTAAATATTTTTTTATTACCTCATGCGTGTAAAACCACAGCAGCAACTTCCTGTTGCTGAAAGTTAAATGCAGAGTGACACTTGCAACACAGGAAAAAATGTAACATTAACTGGAAACACTTTATCTGGGAGCTTAGGTGGTTTCCAGTCTCAGAGAGAGTTTTGTTGTTCTGGTTAGATTTGTCACTGCCGCGTGTGCTACTTTGGCTAATAACAGTTTTCATGTTGGGACAACATATTTGCTTCATGATGAAGTGTGTCTGATTGTATTGAAAGAAGATGGCAGCTTTGTGGACACCAGGTTCTTTTTTCACACAAAAGCCGGCGGTTTCTGTTATTCAGAGGTGTTAAAATGAGGAAAAAGCAAAAACCTGCTGCTCTCTGTAAAAAATGAGTGATTTTTTTTTAGACAAATAATAAAGAAAATGTGCAGATTTCATTCCTGCTGTAATTTAAATGTGTTTTATTTTGCAGAGATTTATACAACTGTGGTTTACTCAGCAGTGAGAGCTGAAGACGTCAGTATTGGAGACAAAACCATCAGAAAGAGGAGTCCAAGGTACAACTGCTCTCTAACAGAGAAAACCCAACCGCACAACCTGTTTCCACACATCATGCTAAGCTAAGCTAACCACATCATTGCTCAGTCTTCGAGCTCAGACTTGTGAGCTCTCCGTGACAAATGATTTCCTGTTAAGTTGTCTAGTTCATTTAAAGAAACATGAGCAGCAAGATGTGAGCTTCGTTAAATCCACCCCTGTTGGTCTTGAAACAATGCTGAACAACAACTATGATATTACGTTTTAAGCTTTAATACATTTTTATACAACAAATATCATCACAGTAATAATAATAATAATAATAATGATAATAATAATGATAATAATAATGATAATAATAATGATAATGATAATAATAATAATAATAATAATAATAATAATAATAATAATAATCATCATCATCATCATCTCTGTGAGCAAAAGCTCAGAAAGCAGAGTGCTCCAAACACTCTACCACAGTCTATTTTTATTTGTTGTTGTGTGTGAATGATGTCACAGAGGCAGGGTATCAATATGTCCATCTCAACCAGTCAAGCCCCACCCACGTGCTGTTTAATCAACCAATCAGAAGAGAGTTTTGATTAAAGGGACAGGAGGGAACACAGCTGGCATCAGACAGAGGCTGCACAAAGGCCCCATGTAAAGAAGGATTATACTGAACTGTGAATCATACAAAGCTACTGTAGTAGAAAAGAAAAACATGCAGCTAGAAATTAGCAGAAAATGTCCACCTCAAATGTAAAATACAGCATCTGTTATGTAATATCAGATTAAAGATACCCAAACTTACAGTGATGTTCAAAATTTATTGGATATAATTTTGTAATTTTGCATCGGTGCACCAACACAGCAGGTTTAAAATCAATTAATCAAGATGTGATTGAAGTGCAAACTTTCAACTTTACTATAGCATTCATTGTTTAGGAATCAGTACAAGTGAGGTAGGCCACCAACAGTCTGAAGACAACCTGCACAAGAGCCAAAAGACTCCATAAATGATATAAATGACTTTCTTGGCCTTTTCTGGGGAAATGTACTAACGGAGTAGAGAAGGTCGTACAACAAGGTCTCTGAGTTGGTAAAAATAAGGTCAATTGCTGTGAATATCTTATATCAGAAGGTCAACCCCAACCAACATCTAAATTGGACTACAATGTTATTCATACGGAAGCTCTGATTTGTATCTGAGCTGGTTCCCAGTAAAGTCTGAACTGTGTGTGATGCAGAGAGGTGGAGATTGGAGGTCTGGATTGAACTACAAAGCTTGTAATCATGTTTCCTGTTGTTTGAACTGTGTGTGTTTGTGTTCAGACTTTAAACCAGAGCCAGACGTCGTCTACTCTTCACTGAAGTAGTCCACCAGTCCAACCATTGACGTCCAGCTGCTGGTCTTTAACTGGTCTCCCCAGCACTTCAGACCAGAGGACATCCACAGATTTTTAGATGTCTTAAGTCTTTTTTTTTCTCACTGAGAAAACCCATAGACCCATAGGACTCAAAAATTGCATCATGGATTTTTTTAAAGTGTCCTTTAATAAGGAATCAAAGCTTCATGGTTCTATAAAAATGTTTCATGTCTTAAAAATTATGCTTTTTATGTGTTTTTTATGTGCCTCTTTTGTAGAAGTGAAATGAGTTAAACAACTCAAAAAAATTACATACAACACATTTTAACTGGAATTAAAAAAATGCATTTTGCAGCAAATCTGCAGTAAGAAAATAAAAATGTGATTTGTATTTCTTTTTTTGATTTCTTAGCACTTATTCCCATGGCAAACGCCTTGCTTCTGAGGGTTTGTTCTCATTTGTTTTAAACATTGATGCTTCCTGATATATCTGGTTTCGTTATGATTTAATTATGATTATGTCACTGTGGAATTTCAGCATATTCAGACAAAGCTGCTGAAGATGATTCACATACACTGATATTAAAGTATCACATACCAACAGCACACAGTCAAACAAAGCAGAAGTAATTTGGGGGGCCCAGGGTGAGGTGTGAACTGTATGTTCACTTCATTCAAACATGGAGATTTGAATCTCTCTGTTTTAAATCTCCACTGCTTTTTCCAGCCTTAACATTTTTACCAACATCATGTTTGTCTTTATTGCCAAGAGCGATTTAGCTTTGATGAAAGGGTGCAGTGCTAATTTATTAGCTAGTGTCAGATAGCTTGCTATCAAGCTGCTTCCATAGACTGTAAGGAGTCAACAGAAAGGCACTGATAGCTGCTAAATAGAGCTTTGTAACATAAAAACAAGATCCTAGATTTAAACTTACCAGAACTGGTAATGTTTGTTTATGCAATAAGCCACATAGTATTGGTTACACATTTGCATTAAAAATACCCCCAAAGCACAAACATGGTCCAGAGGTCCAATTGGCTGAGGTGAAGCCTAACAGACAGTTGGCAGTTACAGCAGCCTGTGTCCATCGACCTCTCAAAGAGGCCACGCCCCTAATAATGCAAACTTTCAGGCTCATTAACATTTGAACAGCTGGGTTATGAAGGCATTCAACTCAGGCATACTTCAAATGAAGGGTAGTGTTAGCTATAGAGACCAAATATATTTTTAATAGCAGGTTCTATACATTTTTATTTCTGCTGTAAAGTTGAACATGTTCACATGAGTGTCTATGGAGAGTGACTGACTTTACAAATCTCAAGTGGACATTAGAGGAACTGCAGCATTTGGTGCTCTTGGTTTGTTCAGTGTTGTAGTGGGAGGAGTCAGAGACACAGTTGGACGGAATTAAGATTTAATGTTAAATTAGGATAACATTAAATTAGATTAAGATTAATTATGTCATAGAAGCAAAAGTAGCTGAATTTAAGAAACTGGAAGCCTGTGACGATGTGTAAAATAAACCCAGTTTGGATTATGAGTAAATGATTTTACATTTAACAGCATGATGGTATCAGTCAAATATATATCAGTCTGTCTGTAGATTTTCACACCATGTTAAGTTCTGTGTGTTTGTCGTCTGTGGTTAACACTAACGAGTCTGCGACTGTTTCTGAGGAAAAAAAGCTTCATCTACGTGTGCTTCAACACAGAGGTGTGAATTTTAAATAGAGGAAGAAACACGTGAGTTATTTGTAAGAGCATTTCTGTAAACTCACACAGGTCAGACACTGTTATCATATTTACTAAACATGAAAATATATTTTATTATTGGTGTAAATTAAGCACATTTCCTGCTGTATTATTCACAGTTTTCCTTTTAACATTTAGTCTTTCATATTTATGACACCAGCATCTTACATTCCTTCTGTCTCAGTATCTAAATTCTGAGCCTACCTCTGGTAAAGTTAATATTTTAATAGTGACAGCCTGTTAGTCTGATTGGCTAACGTGTGAGCTGACTTTAATATCCTGTTAGTGCAAATAACCAACATTCAGCTTTTGTGAGGAACTGAATGCAGATCATTCAGTTCGTCCTTTATTAGGTGTGTTTATCTCACATTTGACTTCATGTTAAACTATTTTAAATTTCTAAAATAACCTGAGCAGTAACTGAAAACTCTCTGAGTGTTTCATATAAAGATTGGTGAGTGGCAGCAGTTTCATGTCTGTTCTCAGCTGTTTTGTCTGCAGTGACGTCCTCTGTGTGTGTTTTACTGTGCAGACACTGATCCAGCTGCAGTTTACTCAGCAGTGAGAACTGAAGACGTCACTTATGGAAAAATCATCACAGACAAGAACAAACGATCACAGATAAGAGGTAAAGCTGCTCTTCTTCACTTCTGCATAAAAACGTCCTGATGATGTTCACGTGGTTTTTATCCGTCTGTGTTCGAGTGTGCTTCAGATGTCGCACAACTTCAGCTCACACATAAGTTCTAAAAAAGATGAGTTAGTTGTTAATATGAGTTATATGAAGAAGAAGAAGGCTGAACAAAACAAAGTGTTCTCAGCCTCCCGAACTGTCCAATAACGCAGTGAAACATTTTAAAACCTTTTACGTCTTTTAACTTCTGCAAACTGAGTTCAGTGAAACGACAGCAGAAGCTTCCTGTTGTTGGCTGCAGTCAGACTGAATCTGAGGACACTGACGAGAACGTGTCGGCTTTCTTCCTTGTGGTTAGTGTGTCGGTCTGCACTGAAAGAAGATGGCGTCACAGCTGGGAGGCCAAACCAGGAGAACGGACTCACAGACACAGACGGAGGCACTGATAAACATGATAACAAAATATACAACTTGAGACTCAAACCATGAACTGTGAATTATGATGCAAACGTGAGCTATGAAATAAACAGGAAATACTATGAAGCAGTTTTCACTTGAACACTGTGACTTTGGGGCAAAGGGGTAGTTAGACTGAGGGGTTGGACCAGGAGGCTCAGAGTTACAGTAATGAGAGGAGACGAGGTTCAAAAGGTGTTTGGATGCAGTTCAGGTGAGTGAAAACGAGGTCGTGAAATGTCTCACTTATTGCAGGTGGATTGATGGCGTGGAGAGGGTAAGTGAACCAGGTGAGCAGAGATAAATCTAGAGGAATCAAGTAGTCGAGTTAGGTGAGTGAAGTGAGCATAAGGAGTGACCAAGAAGCTGCCAAGAAGACCAGCATCCTACTGAAGGTGAGTCATGTTTCAGCGAGGTGACCAGGTGGATTACTGTAAACAGAGAGAGCACAAGATGAGCAAAGTTTCACGAGCGTTGTGGCGGCCCACACTAACAGAGGTTAGAGGAAGATCTGGCAAAGGACCATCGCTGGTCTTAAGTACCAACAGCTTGATTGCCAACAGGTGTGGACTGCACGCTGGATTGCGGTGACTCCGCCCAGAGGTGGAACCACTGGCTCTTTGGAAAAATATCTGCACTCACCCACCGATGCATCATTATAAATACTGTTTAAACACAGCTGTAACATGCAGTTAGTGTATAAAAATGTGTGAACAAGACATCTTCTTCTTCGTCTGAATGCAAAATATTTAAGATAAAACCCAGATGAGAAGTTTCCACACAGCTAAAGCTGCTTCTGTCAGACTGAGGATGGACTGAGGAGCTGCACCAATATCAGATTAAATTATTGTGAACTATGAATTCTGCAAAGCTGCTCTGGACAGAGAGGCTGCAGACTCTGCTGGTGGTTCCTGTGTTTAAGTCTCACAGCTCGGCCTGTTGAGGGGGAGACAAGAGAGACACAAGCTGATGGTCTCTGTGGGTTAAAGGTTTGGGTTTTGTCTATTTCATCCATGTCTCACAGCTAATGTTTGTGGAGTGTGGAAGTGCTGTGATGTGTCACTGAGTGTCACTGAGTCTGACCTGAAACTTTGCTCCACTGAAGTTCCAATTAAGTTTTTCATTAGGTGGTAGTTCCTGGCACCGGGTACTTCTGTAGTACCTACTTTGTTGGGGCTCTAAGCAATCTGAAAATGTGACATGAGCAGACTATTTTCCACCAACTGGCTGTCAGTGGCATCTCATGAGTCATGAGATGAGTTCTGGCTGTTTAGCAGAGATTTAAAGTTATTTGCACCCTTGTAGGTGGGAAACATTGCGTTCTTGTGAGAAATGTGTAGTGGACTCCACCGCCACTGACCAATATTTATTAGGGTGTGACGGGAACTTGTGGACAGGTAAGGAAAACAATACAGTTGGAGGGATATTCCTGTGTTTTACTGTCCAGCGTAAGTCATCTCCTGCTTTCATTTACAGAGTACCGAGCTGCTGCTTTGCCAAGTGGATTTCTGGCTGCGGGCAAAGGACCCGACACATCAGTGTGTTTTAATTTGTTTTAACGTGGTGTAAATCGATGGACTGTGACTGCTGCGGCTGTCGATTGTGTTTGCTTCTTGTTTTATTTTTCTGTATCAGTAGACACAGCAGATATTGATTGTCTTTTAGTTTTTTACATGAAAACACCTTTATATATATATATATATATATATATATATATATATATATATATATATATCGTTGCAGACAGTGAAGACGCTGCGTGAAATACAAATCCTTTTTTCTTTCAATTGTAGGCAGGGACATTACTGGGTATTCTTGTATAATGCTACTGAATAATTTATGTTATTATTTTACTTTTTTTTTTCCTGGGGACCCCGTGACACCCCATCGAAGAGCTGTGGATCTCTTAAGATCTTAAGATGTTAGGTTTGCAAGGCCATGTTACTCCTAAATTACATTACATTACAAGTAACGCGTTACTGCCCATCTCTGTTTATATCACAAAGGCACATTTGCAATGTAAACACTGTCACTAAGTAGAAAACCAGCAGAGTGATACACCTCCTGTTGTCAGGCCTGCAGGTTTATCCCTGTGCTGTTCTGTCTTTTGGTGGAAAAACATGTTTTTTACTGGCACACATCATTTGTGGGGCATCTTATTGTGACACCTGATTGTTCTCTTATTTTAGTTTTAGTAATATTTTTAAATGGTTGTACAAAATGACTTCTCTGCTAATCACAGTTTGGCCATAACGAACACCCTGTTCGAACATAAGAGTGTCCATAAGTGCACGTGGCACCAGGGTGCTCTAGGCCGTAGGTCGATGATCGATTTTGTAATCGTATCAGCAGACCTGCGACCATATGTTCTGGACACTCGGGTAAAGAGAGGGGCTGAGCTGAGATGAGTTGGATCAGGTGGCGGGGGGGGACGCTGGACAAACCTGGTGCACCTAAACACGTAGTGAGGGTGTGCTGGGAACGTCTAGCAGAGGCCCCAGTCCGCGAGATCTTCAACGCACACCTCCGGCAGAGCTTCAACAGCATTCCGAGGGAGACTGGGGACATTGAGTCCGAATGGACCATGTTCAGCGTCTCCATTGCCGAAGCTGCTGCATTGAGCTGCGGCCGCAAGGTGGTTGGTGCCTGCCACGGTGGTAATCCCCGAACCAAATGGTGGACACCAGAGGTGAAGGGAGCCACCAGGCTGAAGAAGGAGTCCTATCGGGCTAGGTTAGCCTGTGGGACTCCGGAGGCAGCCAACAGGTATCGACAGGCCAAGTGGAATGCAGCTCGGGCAGTGGCTGAAGTAAAAACTCGGGTGTGGGAGGAGTTTGGAGAGGCCATGGAAAAAGACTTTCGGACTGCCTCGAAGAGATTCTGGCAAACCGTCAGGCGTCTCAGGAGGGGAAAGCGGTGCTCTACCTGAACTGTGTATAGTGCTGGCGGAGTGCTGCTGACGTCGACTGAGAAAATGGCCAGGCGGTGGAAGGAATACTTCGAGGACCTCCTTAATCCCACTGACACATCTTCCGAGGAGGAAGCAGAGTCTGGGGATGAGGGGAATGACCCGCCAATTTCCGGGGGCGAGGTCACTGAGGCAGTTAAACAACTCCTTGGTGGCCAACCCGTTCTCACTCCCAAAGCGTAACATTTTACGCTAGGTGACAAATCGTCACCATATTACGTTTTCGGCTACCCACCACGTTCCTAAATGACGACCTCGGAAAAAGAGGAAATATGAGAACCGTCTGGACTGAACCTACACATGTTCGCTCTTTTTCTTCAAATCGCTTAGAAACACGCTATTTAACATCATTAAAGTCCTGGTTAAGGTCAGGAATAAGGTTATGGTCAGGGCTAGGGATAAGGTTAGGTTTAGGGCTGGAATACAGGGCTGGAACGTCTACTACCGCGGGAGCGTCATTGCACTGGATTCCAGCAATAACCCGCCGCGTACCATAAGAACGCCGAAGGTCTCCTTTCGCGTTCCTCAGGAACGCCGCGGGACGTGACAAAACGTCGACATGTTACGCCTCGGGAGTGAGAACGCTCTGTGGTGGCAGAGCCCCTGGTGTTGATGAGGTCCACCCCGAGTTCCTGAAGGCTCTGGACGTTGTAGGGCTGTCCTGGTTGACACGCCTCTGCAATGTTGCGTGGAGATCAGGGGCAGTACCTGTGGACTGGCAGACCGGGGTTGTGTTCCCCATCTTTAAGAAGGGGGACCAGAGGGTGTGTTCCAACTACAGGGGGATCACACTCCTCAGCCTCCCTGGGAAAGTCTATGCCAGGGTGCTGGAAAGGAGAGTTCGTCCGCTAGTCGAACCTCGGATACAGGAGGAACAATGCGGTTTTCGTCCTGGTCGCGGAACACTGGACCAGCTCTTTATCCTCTCGAGGATACTTGAGGGTGCATGGGAGTTTGCCCAACCAGTCTACATGTGGTTTGTGGACTTGGAGAAGGCATTCGACCGTGTCCCTCGAGGTGTCCTGTGGGAGGTGTTGCGGGAGTATGGGGTGTCTGGTCCATTGCTACGGGCCATTCGATCCCTATACAACCGTTGTAAGAGCTTGGTTCGCATTGCCGGCAATAAGTCGGTCTCGTTCCCGGTGGGTGATGGGCTCTGCCAGGGCTGCCCTTTGTCTCCGGTTCTGTTCATAATTTTTATGGACAGGATTTCTAGGCACAGCCAAGTGGCGGAGGGCTTTCGCTTTGGTGGCCTCAGAATCTCATCTCCGATTTTTGCAGATGATGTGGTTCTGTTGGCTTCATCGGGTGAGGGCCTCCAGCTCGCACTGGAACGGTTCGCAGCCGAGTGTGAAGCAGCGGGAATGAGGATCAGCACCTCCAAATCTGAGGCCATGGTTCTCAGCGGGAAAAGGGTGGAGTGCCCACTCCGGTTCGGGGATGAGTTCCTGCACCAAGTGGAGGAGTTCAAGTATCTCGGGGTCTTGTTCGCGAGTGATGGGAGAAGGGAGCCGGAGATCGACAGACGGATTGGGGCTGCAGCTGCAGTAATGCGGACGCTGCACCGGTCTGTCGTGGTGAAGAGGGAGCTGAGTGTAAAAACGAAGCTCTCAATTTACCGGTCGATCTACGTCCCTACCCTCACCTATGGCCATGAGCTGTGGCTAGTGACCGAAAGAACGAGATCGCGGATACAAGCGGCAGAAATGAGCTTCCTCCGAAGGGTGGCTGGCCTCTCCCTTAGAGATAGGGTGAGAAGTTCGGCCATCCGGGAGGGGCTCAGAGTAGAGCAGCTGCTGCTCCACATCGAAAGGAGCCAGCTGAGGTGGTTCGGGCATCTGACAAGGATGCCCCCCTTGTCAGATGCTACAATGTAGCTTGCCATCACCTGTGTGTGACTGGGTGGATGACTGAATGTAGTGTAAAGCGCTTTGGGGTCGATAGGGACTAAGTAAGGCCCTATACAAATACAGGCCATTTATCGTTTTAAGTTGTGTTGGAGCCACAGAGAGCAAATCTTTGTTCTTCATGGAGAACCAGTGAGGCTGTTTGGACTTTCCTATGAAACTTCAGTGCAGGAGTCTCTCAGTACATCTGTTTACAGTGAGGGAGAAAAAAGCAGCAGAAACACACACACTTTCATCTGAATGAAAAAAAACCAAACAAAATTATAATGTATTTAAAAATAAACCTAATATACACCCCCTTGGCTAGCCCAACTGCAGAAACACACTGGTGATCCGCAGCTAGACAAAGGGCCTCCTCCGAGTGGTGTAAAACAAAAACAAAATATACATTAAAATAAATGAATCCTTCAATCTAGAGCATGTATCCAAGTCCTCTAATTGGATGATTCAGTCCATTAATGCCTTCTATATCTGGCATGTACGGCGCCACTGTGCTCTAGAATGTTAACTTCTAGGAAGCTGGCAGCAGAAAGTAGAAAGGAAAGACAAAAAGAAATGAAACCCCAAAAGAAAAGACAAAGCAGCAGCACAGCAGCACAAAATGTTTAGGTTCATGACACAATTAAATAAAGACTGAAGCAGTGTTGACTGTTAACATGAGAAAGCCTCTTCTTTCTGAAAACAACATGGGGGCAAAAATTGTGCTTGCAAAGCTGCATACAAACTTTGTTTGGTGTCTGACAACTGGTTGAAATTAGAGTTTAACTCTTATATTACAAGATTTTTTGTAAAATGACAAAAAAAACCCCGCAAAACAACTTAAAAATTCTTTATAATGCTGTTTTTCTGTAACATGTTAAACACAACATTGTGCCACAATCACTGATGGATGAAATATGACTCACTGACTCCTTTTTAGGTTTATTCAACACAAGCATTTTTAAATGTGAACAATTAAAATAATGTAGCAAGTTAATCTGTAGGTGAACGGATCTCAGATGAACAAAGCTGATTCAAATTACTCCTGTTTCACTTTGACATCCTGTTTTTACAGATGCATCTTAGATATCTGTAAACCATTTAACCCACAGTCAGCCTCATTTGCAATGTATTACTGTAACAGGAAATGACCTTGTTTCAAAGAAAACAGGTCGGTGTATACAGACAACCCTCCACAGTGTCTGTCAGTGAAATAAAATGAACTTGGTCTAATGAGTAAAGATCATGACCTCCTGTGCAGCTGTTCTGGAGAACTTCGTCCAACTCTGATTGTCTTTAAGTTGTGTTGGAGCCACAGAGAGCAAATCTTTGTTCTTCATGGAGAACCAGTGAGGCTGTTTACAGTGAGGGACAAAGAAGCAGCAGAAACAGACGAGCAGTAACCGTTTATAATGGAGGTGATTTTCTTCAATATGTTGTATCATATTGTACCCCTCCGTGAATCGCTACCTTATCGTGGTGGAGGGGTTTGTGTGTCCCTGGGATCCCAGGGGCTATGTTGTCTGGGGGCTTTTGCCCCCTGGTAGAGTCTCCCATGGCAAATTGGTCCTGGGTGAGGGACCAGAAAAAGAGCGATTCATAAGACCCTTATGAAAAGGACACCGAGGGAACAGTTTACCCTGCCCGGGATAGGGTTACCGGGGCCCCGCCCTGGAGCCAGGCCCGGGGAGGGTGCCCGAGGGCGAGCGTCTGGTGGCCGGGCCTTAGTCCATGGGGCCCGGCCGGGCACAGCCCGAAGAGGAGACATGGGCCCATCCTCCCGCAGGAGGCGCCATAGGGGTCGGGTGCATTGTGTGTCGGGTGGCGGCCAGGAGCGGAGGCCCTGGCGGACTGACCCCCGGCTGCCAAGACTGGCAATAGGGACATGGAATGTCACCTCTCTGGTGGGGAAGGAGCCTGAGTTAGTGCGTGAGGTTGAGAGGTACCGGCTAGATATAGTCGGGCTCACCTCTACACATGGCTTGGGCTCTGGAACCAGTCTCCTGGAGAGGGGCTGGACTCTGTCTCAGTCTGGAGTTGCCCCTGGTGAGAGGCAGCGGGCTGGGGTGGGTATCCTAATATCCCCTCGGCTTGCTGCCGGTACGTTGGGGTTTTTCCCGGTGGACGAGAGGGTTTGTTCCCTGCGCCTTAGGGTCGGGGAACGGGTCCTGACTGTCATCTGCGCTTATGCGCCGAGTGGCAGTTCAGAGTACCCAGCCTTCTTAGAGTCCCTGGGGGGGGGGGGGGGGGGGTGCTGGAGGGTGCTCCACCTGGAGACTCTGTTGTCCTGCTGGGAGACTTCAATGCTCACGTGGGTAACGACAGCGAGACCTGGAGGGGCGTGATTGGGAGGAACGGCCTCCCTGATCTGAACCCGAGCGTGTTTTGTTATTGGACTTCTGTGCTAACCACAGTTTGGCCATAACGAACACCCTGTTCGAACATAAGAGTGTCCATAAGTGCACGTGGCACCAGGACGCTCTAGGCCGTAGGTCGATGATCGATTTTGTAATCGTATCAGCAGACCTGCGACCATATGTTCTGGACACTCGGGTAAAGAGAGGGGCTGAGCTGTCAACTGATCACCACCTGGTGGTGAGTTGGATCAGGTGGCGGGGTGAAATACAAATCCTTTTTTCTTTGGTCTTGCCGCTTTTTGCATGCACCGCCTGAGTGAAGACACCACTGAAGATTTGCCTGTGTTTTGCCCAGCTGGGGTTCAGTGTGAGTGGCCTACTATACCTACCACGGGTCACATAAATGCAATCCATTATTATTATTATCTCCTTCACAAAAATTAACACTGTCATTTATGAAACCAAGGCAGCGAGGGAACAGCTACACAAATAGCAACAGTATGATACCCCAGGTATACCATTTGACTGGCGGAAGATCTAGGAAATTTTACATGGGGAGGCAAAGTATGTGAAGATCCTTTATATGTAAATGCAGCAAGGTGATTTTTTAACGAGCTTTTAAGTAGAAAATTTTCACTCACATCCTGTTAGATTTGTATTGTTGATTGTCATTTATGCTTAGAAATATCTACTCATATATGCTTAGAGTGTATAATCAATGTCATGTTGGTAGAGGTTTGATCCCTAATAGTCTGCAAAGACTTCGTGTGCATTTCAGAGTGCTCCAGCATTCACACCCACATCCTGGGAGCATGCGACAGGTCGTACCTTCTCCTATTGTTTTGTGGTAGGATAAACGTAGTTATGTCAGTTTTAGTCTAAGTGCCTTTTGTTTAGATGAACTGCTGGACTTCCAGACCAGCAGGTTTACGGAAGTCGTTTATGGGGTCACACACACACACACACACACACACACACACACACACACACACACACACACACACACACACACAAGGAAAGCGGCGGGGCCAGACGGCATCACCGGCCGTCTGCTGCGCTGCTGTGCTGATCAGCTAGCAGGTGTGTTCACTTACATCTTCAACGAGTCCCTGGCGAAGTCTGTGGTCCCCACATGCTTCAAAAGATCCACCATCATCCCTGTGCCCAAGAACAGCAAACCCTCATCCCTGAACGATTACCGGCCAGTTGCACTGACCTCGGTAGTAATGAAGGTGTTTGAGAGGTTGCTGAAGAACATCATCTCCTCCTCCATCCCAGACACCACAGATCCGCTGCAGTTCGCCTACAGATCCAACAGATCCACAGAGGATGCCATCGCCCACGTCCTACACACCACTCTCAGCCACGTGGACAAGAAACAGGGTAACTATGTGCGAATGCTGTTTGTTGATTACAGTTCAGCGTTTAACACAATAGTGCCCTGCAGACTGTTCACAAAGCTGAGGGATCTGGGACTTAACAGCCGTCTGTGTGCATGGGTGTTGGACTTCCTCACTGGCAGAACTCAGGTGGTGAGGGTGGGCAGGTGCTTCTCCAACAGCATCAACATCAACACAGGAGCACCTCAGGGATGTGTCCTCTCGCCACTGCTCTACTCCCTCTACACTTCTCTGCATGTGTTCAGTGTGTTCAGAGGGCCTCAGTGTCTGAATGGTTCCAGTTCAGCTCCATAACAGCAGCGTCCCTGGTTTGATTCCTGTGTTTCAGCTCATATCTGCCTCTCTCACTGAGGGGACGTCCACTACATGGAAAGGAAATACTTCTCACCTCTGTGTTTGAACCAATAGAAAGCTGGTGCTCAGAGGAAGAGGGCGGGCTTTACTTGGTGTCAGTGACAGAAATGAAAAGAAGCTCAAATGAGTGAGAAGGACGATGAAGGAAACATCTGTGCTGTGTCTGCTCTGTAAGTAGAATCTCTGTGTTTGTTTGAATTCTTGTACTTTGACTGTCTGCTCTCCTGATAACTGATGATGGAGGTGAAGACATGAAAAACAAATCAGGCTGAATTCAAGTTCAAACACCACGAGGACCAACTGCAGGTCTGAACTGACTCTTTATCTTTGCTCAGGAGTCGAGGAAACACAGCAGGCAGTGAAAAGATCAAATCATTCACTCATTATATCAACACAGCTGCACAGAGGACACATGACTTTACTGTGTTATTTAAATGCTGTGGATATTTTTTATATACTATGGGTGTTATCAGGGCACATAATTACTGTGATAACATTAAGAGCTGCTTTTGAGATAGAAACAAACAGAGTTACTGATGAATTTATGAGTGAAAAGCTGAAATAAAATGTTGGTGTTTGTGTGAACAGAGCAGAGGACAGACCTTAGTTCAGTACTAGTTGTTTGTATGTATTCAGTGTAACTATAATGTAACTTGAAGTACTTCCTTGTTCTACAGTAACTCCAGAAGCAGCTCATGAAGCATGAAATGATGTGATCAGTTTTATTTAATAATTCTGATCATCGAGAAGTTGAAAAGTGAAATCCTGGAGTCTCTGGTTTAGTACGAGCAGCTTTTTGCTGACCTGGTTTAGATCCACGTTTCCTCTGACAGGAAGATCAAACTGGGCTGTAGGCGACACAACATGGAGAGTTTGATGTTTCTGTCTTAGAGGGAAACATCAAATAATACAAAGTTGTTCTGAGTGATCACCTTTGTGTGTTTATGTCAAATCAACCTGAGTGTTGTTTCTCTTTAGTTCTGATCTCACTGCTGAGCTGCACAACAAACCAAGGTCAGTAACCTTCTTCTGTCACAGTTTAAACCTGATAAACTCTGACAGGTTTCACACATTTGGATTAAAACTTTCAGTAAAGATCTCAAAGACGTGATCATCAGTTTTTCATTGTAACCCTCACAGCTCGTCTGACTGTGAGTCCCAGCAGCTCTCAGATCTTTAAAGGAGACTTTGTGTCTCTGAGCTGTGAGGAGGACGACAGCTCTGCTGGATGGACTCTGAGGAGAAACGCAAGCAAACAACAGAGGACTCAGTGTGGAGATGGGTGGGGAGAAGGTGCTGGTTCTTCCTGTACCATCAGTATAACGAAACAGCATGACAGTGGAGTTTACTGGTGTGAGTCCAGAGAGGGTCCCATCAGTAACATGGTTAACCTGACAGTCACTGGTAAGCTGAGTGTGTGGAGTTAGTGTTGATGAAGCTGTGTGTAAATGGATGAAATGCTGTAGTTTGTCTCTGAAGCTGTACTTCGCCTTAGAAATAAGGCGAAGTACAGCTTTACTTTGCTATAGCTATGTGCTATAGTTTACTCTTATTAGTGGTTTTTACCTGTGAACATAATTCCACACTTATATGACTCTGATATTATAGTGTTAATTGTTTTATTCTTTTATTCTTTTATGTAAAGCACTTTGGCATGCCCTTGGCTTTTAAATGTGCTCTATAAATAAAGATTGTTGTTGTTGTCTGTGTTGAGGTGGATCAGTGATCCTGCAGAGTCCTGTCCTCCCTGTGATGGAGGGAGATGACGTCACTCTGCTCTGTAAAACAAAGACCACTCCCTCCAACCTCACAGCTGCTTTCTATAAAGATGGCTCCCTCATTGGGGATGAGACTACAGGTCACATGACCATCCAGCATGTTTCCAGGTCTGATGAAGGCCTCTACAAGTGTGACATCAGCGGTCATGGAGAGTCTCCATCCAGCTGGATCACTGTCACAGGTGACACACTCACCTGTCTGTGTTTCTGCAGCTTTCAACATTCTCCAAAAGTTGATTCTGTTCATCTGGACGTAGCGTTTTGTGGGAGAAACGTTTCGTCACTCATCCAAGTGACTTCTTCAGTCTCAGCTGACGGCAGGTTTCCCCAAACTTATAAACAGTACATTTGCATAATGAATGAAACCAGCCCACTGAAGGAACAATGGGCTGGGAGGTCAGTTCCTTGATCATAATTATGCAAATTCACATGACCACTGACCAAAACCCATTGATCAAAACCCACTGATCAATGGCCATGAGTACCATTCACAGAGAGTTGGGGAATGGCTGCAATCACAGCATTGTAAGATGATGAAAGATGTCCCCTTAGGCCCCCTCCTCGATTCAGAGATGGTCTTTCCCTTTTCACGTAAATGGCCTCCTTGACTCCGCGCTCAAACCAGCGTTCCTCCCTGTCCAGGATGTTACATCCTCATCATTGACAGAGTGTCCACTGGCCTGTAGGTGTAAATAGACTGCAGAGTCCTGGTCTGACGAGGTAGTTCTTCTGTGTTGTACCATCCGCTTCGCCAGAGGTTGTTTGTTTTCCCCGATGTATAAATCCTGGCAATCCTGCACTTAACAGCGTACACTATGTTACTCTGTTTGTGTCGGGGGACCCGATCCTTGGGGTGGACCAATTTTTGGCGCAGCGTGTTTTGGGGTTTAAAAGCCACAGAGACACGGTGTTTAGAAAAAATGTGTCTCAACTGCTCCGATACTCTGGACATATATGGGATCACTACAGGTTTTCGCTTAGGCAGCGGTTGTTCTTCTCTCCTGGATCGGCTGGAGCTTTCTTTAGGTGCCTTTCCAGCTTTGACAAAAGTCCAGCTGGGATAACCACATTTACTCAGGGCCTTCTTGATGTGCTGTTCTTCTGCCTCCCTGGCCGCTGTGTCAGTGGGGATGGTGTTCGCTCTGTGTTGTAGCGTCCTGATGACAACCAGTTTGTGCTCCAGTGGATGATGAGAGTCAAACCTTAGATACTGATCCGTATGTGTAGGTTTACGGTACACGTCAGCTTTTAGATGTCCCCCATTACTGATGGAAATCTCACAGTCTAAGAAGGCTAACCTGACACTTTTCATATCCTCCCTGGTGAATTTGATGTGTCGGTCCACCGAGTTAATGTGATCCGTGAATTGTGGTACATCCTGAGATTTGATTTTCACCCAGGTGTCATCCACATATCTGAACCAATGGCTTGGTGGTGTTCCAGGGTAGGATAGCAAAGCCCTCTTTTCCACTTCTTCCATGTACAAATTGGCCACGATGGGTGAAACTGGGGAGCCCATGGCACACCCACGTTTCTGCCTGTAGAACTGACCCTTGTATGTGAAGTAGGTGGAATGAAGACACAGTTCCAGAAGCAAACACACTTGGTCGATGCTGAGAGTGGTCCTGTTGCTGAGGTTGGGGTCATCCTGTAATCTCTTACGGACTACCTCCAACGCTTCTGTGACTAGGATACAAGTGAAGAGACTTGGAGATGTTATAGGTGACCGAGTTGATCATACAGACAATCGGTCTCATGACGTTTCTCCCACTAAAAACGCTACGTGCCGATGAACAGAATCAATATTTGGAGATTTACTTACCTGAATGATTGAGCATGTATCAAGAGGTTTCAACATTCACAATGTGACGAGAACTTAATGAGTGCGTTTGCTTTATTTTAGACAAACACACCACCACACCTACATCCATCTCTCCTCCATCATTCTCTCCTCCTGTTCTCTCTGTGTTGTCATCTGTTGGATCAGTCTACTGGTGTTATTGGTTCTTCTGGTGAGACAAGATGTTGACAGGAAACCTGAAGGTGAGACTCACGTCATCATTAACGGGTCTGTGTTGATGCTGATGAAGGAGTCAGTTCAACAGTGCAGCTCGCTGACTTGCTGTAGCAGGAGTAAAATATCTCAGAATTGTTCGATTTAAGTGAGGCCCATCTGCATTTTCTTAGAACCACATGTGGTCGTGAACAATGATGGAAATTCACCTTTTATGAACCATTCTAGACAACTTCAGCTTGTTTCCTACTCTGTTAGCATCTGTGATGCCGGATGGCAGCTGTTGCATGTAGTTTGCTAGCTGTCATATAGACTTGAAATTATTAACCTTTAATATCATGATTTTTGGGCCACATCTGGATCACAGAGTATTTGGAAGTACAGTAGCGGCACATATGAGGCCCAGATGTCGTTCACAAACAAGTGTGAACGAGATCTGGGCCTGAGACACATAAAGAGACCCAAGATCATCAAATGTGTGTTTTCAGCCTCTCAAACGGTCCTTTGGTTACAGCATCATTTCTAAAGTTCTGCATGTTAAACAGCAGCAACATCCTGCTGACGACCGCAGTTAGTCTGATGCTGGTGAGAGTTCTCACTGTTTTTCCAGCTTGTGGTGAGGCGTCTCACTCTGCACTGAAAGAAGATGGCAGCTTTGTGGACGCTACCTTCCTGTTCACACAAACACCTCGCCGTTCTGTCCGTCATTCATTGGTTCACAGCAGAAGTGCTGACAGCTGGGAAAAACACAAGGTACTTCACCACAGCTGCGACACAGCTGTGGTGAAGTACCTTCATGCTAATGTGTCAAACACCAACATGGTGCATAACACCTTCACAACATAACAACTACGCCGTGAAAACACAGTGTGTGTCTGTCACACTACTCTAATTTCTCAACATCTGCAACACAGTGAACATTTAACACATTTTAACCACAGTGGAAGCTTCTGATCACAACAGAGGCTGTGTGTGTTTGTCAGAAAACCAGCTGCTCTTTTAAAATAAACTTACTGGCATTGTGATGCAACATTGCAAATAATAATAACATGTAACACCTGACTCATATACCTGTCAGCAGGGCCTGGGTCTCTACATTGATGTTTATTTAAAATATCTCCTTGTTGATGCTTGTAACCCAAAATATGAGTTATGTAAATAATCCACAAGACAAATGTATCATTTCCAGTGTAACAGTTTCCATTTGTTAACGATTTTAATAAAAACTAAATAATGGTTCCTGTTTTAAGTCACATTTAAGTCACATTGTTCTGACTGTGAGAAAGAAGAGAGAGAGAAGGTGGAAGCAGGAAAAAATGACTTTTCATGCATTTCTTCAGCTAACGGTTACAGATTTGTGAGCTCCACATTTGAGATTTTGAATTTGAAGAAGCAGTTAACATGTGAGCAGTATGGAAGCTCTGTGATTTGTACCTGAGCTGGTTCCCAGTAAAGTCTGAACTGGGACTGTGTGTGATGCAGAGAGGTGGAGATTGGAGGTCTTGATTGAACTACAAAGCTTGTAATCATGTTTCCTGTTGTTTGAATTGTGTGTGTTTGTGTTCAGACTTTAAACCAGAGCCAGACGTCGTCTACTCTTCACTGAAGTAGTCCACCAGTCCAACCACTGATGTCCAGCTGCTGGTCTCTAACTGGTCCCCCCAGCACTTCAGACCAGAGGACATCCACATATAATCCATGACATTAGAAATAAATCTGAATCAGATAAAATATAATTGAATATGTTTCCATTGAATAGAATCTAACACCGACTTTCAGTTGATTAGTTGTCTTTTCTCTACCAGCCTTCAGTCTTTCATTAATTTCTCTATTAAACCCTTTGGATTTTCTACTTTTGCCTTTTGGTAAAAGCACCATTTTAAAAGTCTTACATTAAAAAAGTCATTTGTTATTATAATGCTGCGTCCTCTGGAGTTTTACTGTTTTCTATATTTTCTTTATCTTTGTTGGATACTACATTTGGGGACCTGGTTTGTCTGTTGCTTGTCTGCAGTTTCAAAAAGGTGCCAGATGGAAAATTTGACTTGTTCGAGGTCAACTAACCAATAAATGTATCACAGGTTCTTTATTAACTGGCTGACAAAAAAGGGGAAAACAGTACACTGTGTATTTATTCTTAGGAAATATTTTACTTATTTAGTGATACAGGAGAATAAAAAATATCATAGCATGAAAACGGAGAGCTGAAGAGAGAAAGTAGACTCATGAACATGTGACTCGTGATTCAGCTCAGAGCTCCTCTTACTAACAGTGATCCCAGGAATAACATTTGAAATCTGCTGCCATCTACTGGTAATACTGGGTGTTACAGCATAGCAGCTTCTTTCTAAATGACAGCAGTCATTAATAGCTTGAGCTTTCAGTGCCCACCTGGTGACCCTAGAGGTAAGGTTAGGATTTGTTTGCATTTTAAACACATGCTAAATGATGGTTTCATTCCACTTACAAACCATCTGTGAGCTTAACCCGATCCACTAACAGGCTGGCTGGATAAAAGTTGCTCTGGTAAAGAGCACGAGGAATACTCTCTGACCTGCTGCAGAGACCTGGCTGAAGAAGCAGAAAGCAAAAACCAGTAAAAAATCAGCCAAAAAAACGATAGTTCCTGAAAGTAGCACTGAAGGCCAAATTAAAGACATTATGTTTGAATTAGCATTTGTAATTAGTTTTAGATCTGCTCAAAGAGAAATTCAATCAGGTCTTCTGCAAAGTTTAGTCCTTCGTTCTTATTAGCCCTGCTTCACGAGTATCTACTCGGGTCAGATTGACTTGGTTTTTAAGGTTTTCCATTAGGGGGTAGTACCTAATAACAGGTAATTTTTTTATACTGGACAGGGTTCAAAGCAATCGGAGGCAATCAGGGGTCCTCTATTTTTGTGTTGTGTTTGTGTCACATACGTAAATGGACTTTGGGCAACATTTCTAACAACCCCACATATTAGGAGGTATGAATTCTAATGGAAAATGGACAAAACTGAGTGGATTCAATTAGGTACAAGTGGGAAAAAGGTTCTAACTGTTCAACCTTTACATACATTTGCTTGATATTATTATTATTATTATCATAAATAATTTTCATGTATTTTACCACACTTATGCAGTTTTACTCACCATTGTCCTCTGATAATATAACAAACCAATGAGCTGGTTGTCTGAAAGAAATGGAACTGAAAAGAGACGAGACAGACATATTTGTGATTGGTCCAAAAGTCTGAGACACAAAATGTGGTCATATTTATCTCTGAGTCACAGTGAGGAAGTCAGTCACGGTTTTGTTTTGTTAAGGGTATCAGAGCTGCTTTCTATCACTTAAAAAAATTCCCCAGTTTTGGTGAGAGAAATCCTGGGATTTGATTTAAATGATACTGAGCATTAATTAGCAGGTATCTGAGTCTGTGTGATGCTCCCATACAGTCTGTGGATGAGCATATTTTTTTTGTCTGGCAGTTTTAGAAGCAGAATCATCGTCTGAATGCTTTGTTGTGCCAAACACAAAGAGATGCATTATGGACTCTCTGTAGGCTCCTCTCTTTTTTATCTTTTTGTTTTATTTATTTATTTTATTACTATTTAATTCATTATCACTTCCAGAGCAAAAAAGTGGATGAAAGCCACTTTGGGAGAAGACAGGAGAAGAACGCTAAGATATTAGAAGTGACAGAGAGAATGTGAGTGTCTGTGTTGAGCATTTGTCATGAAAATGAACTTGGAAATGAGGTTGAGGCTGTTCATGGACCCCCGAGAGTGCTGAAGACCTAGAGTCACACATCTCAATCACAACTGTTCGTCCATCCCAGCAGGGGAAAGAGGGAGGGCCCAGATGGAGCTCCCCGTGCCAAGTGCAGGAGTGCCAGTCACCCACACAAAAACTGCACAAGGACAGATGTACTGAGAGACTCCTGCACTGACGTTTCATAGGAAAGTCCAAACAGCCTCACTGGTTCTCCATGAAGAACAAAGATTTGCTCTCTGTGGCTCCAACACAACTTAAAGACAATCAAAGGTGGACAAAGTTCTCCAGAACAGCTGTACCTTTATTCATTAGAACAAGTATATTGCAGTTCACTGAGAGACAGACAGATTTTGTCTTTACATATCTACCTGTTTCCTTGGAAACAAATCCAATTGCTGTAACTGTGACACTTGCTTTGCATATACAGTAGATCTTTGTCAAAAAAATGAGGATGTGAGCTTTGATGTCACACACAGTGGTGTTGAAGAGGAACAGGAATCAGTTCGTTCAGCTTTTTAGTACAAAGGTCAGTTCACCCACAGATTACTTTTACAAAAAAGAAATTGCTTGTGTTGAACAAACCTTAATCGGGCCCCTTTTAACCGACAGAGAAACTCTCACTTTTTATCTTTATATGGATTTTTGTTCCATCCTGATGATCAGAAGAGTGTTTGAGGATTTAAGAATTTCTTAAGAATAACTAAAAGTAAGTGTTAGCTGTCTTTTTTAAAATCATTTTCAGCCTTTTTATGTAAAAAGCAAAAAGTTCATTTGTAATGGTTACAGTTTGGTTAACATCCACCCACAAAAATGTTTTAACAGAACAACTGATTCAAAAAGTCACACCTAACACTACCGTTTCTCTCCAATTCCCCCTCAACCAGCCTAGAGAAGTTAACATGATTTAAATGTAAATAAAAGGCTCGTCTGTTTACATCTCTCCCTCACAGAAGGCTTCTCTGCAGAGCATCAAATCTGCATGGCAAAGTGACACACTTTAGGTGATCTTCATCCTTGGGAAAAGTGGTGTCAACTATTTCCCAGTCTCCTAGTATTTGTGCCTCACACAGAAACACAATTCCATCGCTGGACTTCCTCTGCACCGTCACTTTTAGAGCTTGGCACGCTCTCTCCATCCCTCAGGTTCTCATGTTCCAACGCTGCTGAAGGTTTAAGGCAGAGCACGTCGTACACCTTAGTCGTCTTCCTCAGCGTCAACATTGAATCTTTCATTTTATTTAAAATCTTGCTGTGGGAAGTCTCCTCTTGATCTCCTGGAAGCTCAGTAGCACAGCTCTCTGTGTGATGTCTGCTGTGCTGAAGATGATCTCTGATCCTCCTGAAGCCTCTCTCCTGGCCTCAGCTCCCATCTTGTGGACGATCCTCTCAGCCACTCCTTCTCGTCATGGCACCTCACGACATCTACAAATTGAAAAATTAACACTCCTCTCGTCACACGGCTTTCGCCATGTGTCAACTCCCCAATGAGACATGCACAAGAATGTTGCACATTCTCTCTAAAGCAATCTCTAGGGTTTCCCACTTGGAGCAGCCACACTCCAACCTGTAACCCTGTGTAAAAACATTAATCAGCAGTCACATGTTAAGCTTGTTTAACTCCCAGCTCCACCTGGAGCCTGTAACCTGGAAGACAAATCTGTTAAATCAAACTTCACATTTGCAACCAACTATAGATCATGAGAGTGATAAAGTACTCAGCATAACAGACAAGTATCATGTGCAGGTTTTCTCCAATCATGAAATCACTATTATTACCATAATTTGTCCCAAATCATGAATATTCCCAATTTATTCCACAATTAATCTGTGACTTTCCTTAAACAATTTCACTCCACCCATTTTATCACTTTGAGTTCAATAGTGGCAGGCTAATGAGCCCATATTCAACTATTCCATAAACACTGCATCCCTTATTTGTTTTTCTCATGTCACTTGTCCACTTCTGCTGAATCCTCCACATGCACTCTTAAAGAAAACAAACATTAGCAGCACACATGGCTCATGTGGTGGGCAGGCGTCGGCCATCCACATTCCAGAGGTGCCATAAAAAGACCATAAAGTTAGCCATCCATAGCTGTGGAAAGAAGTGACACTAGTTTTCAACACAGAAAATTTCTCACATGTTATTCACATCATCAAAGTAGCCTTCACATTTTCCCAACAACACAGTGTAACAGCATCACCAACTCATAACCTGTAGTAGAGAAACAAACATCCACCAATTGTTCTGTTAGAAATCACATCATCAAATCACATGAAGAACTGTAATGCTGTAGAAAAGAATGCAAATATTAGCGCTGCGCAGGTGTGTACACACTTTCTCACAGTAACTTCTGTGAGCAACATGAATAATACACCCCTGGTAGATTCACAAACACAGAAAATGGCATTTAAAAGGTGAAACCATCACGCAACCTCAGATGTTGCTGTCATCTTTCTGCTCCTGTAAAAGGAAACACATAAATTCATCCACCCTTTTGTCCTGTCTAGGTGGAGCTTAACCTTGAGTCGTGGTTAAGTCTTGTCAGCTTTTACCAGTCAGTCAGTTTGTTTTTATTTTATTTCCATTCATTCATTCATTCATTCATTCATTCATTCATTCATTCATTCATTCATTCATCCATTCTTTCTTTCTTTGCTGATAGTGGAACCTATCGTCGCATTTAGTTTCCACTTTCAGCAAAATGACGTCATTTCAAAAGAAAAAGAAGAACTTTAGATCGGATTACCTCGCTGAATCTTTTTTAGGCAGGGACTAATTGTCCCAAATAAGTGGCTTTCTCCAGAGCCCATTTTAATGTGGAGAAACTCACTTGCAACAATTCTCTCGATGACGTGTAGCGCTTTTAATTCCCGACGTGCAGATCTGCTTAAAGAAAAGAAATTCACAAACAAAAATCAGTGCACTGTTCAAAAAATAAAAATAAAATGAAAAATGACAAATAAAACTGAAAAACAAAATAAAAAGAAAAAATACAGAAGCCCGGTCTTAGGACTTGTCACAGGATATTCTTTCTCTTATAGGTGAGAAAACACCCATACTTCAGTAACAAAACAAAACAAAAAACAAAACAAAACAAAAAAATCTGCTAGTTTCACTCATTTAGTTTCTCTCATTTAAACTCTGGCTGCAGGATTCTGTTCACCCCTGCTATCATGTTCCCCAAAATAATACTAATTCAGTCGTCTATGTATCAGTTCTCAATCCACTCAATAAACCAGACAGGATGATGGTAACAAAATTACCTACTTAAAATTGTGTTTGATCTTCATTACATGTGTGTGTGTGTGTGTGTGTGTGTGTGTGTGTGTGTGTGTGTGTGTGTGTTAGTTGGGTTAATACATTTTGTTTTTATGTATCCTTTCATGTACCTTCCCCCTTTTTCTGAAACAAAACTCCGTTCCAAATTTTGTTTCAGAAACATCTAAATGAAAAACTCTGTCATAGTCAGGCACAGCTAAACCCCAAATGCTTGCAGGTTACCATCGGCAACCACACTGTGTGTTGTTAACCCCTTCTAGAAATGCCCTCTCTTAATGTGTAACACTTTGTGTATCATTTTTTTTTTTTTATCTCTGGTGCATATTAGCTGCATGTGTGGTGTCACCTTTCCATCTTTCTAACAGTACACTTGCATACCTCAGTGCTTGTCTTCCTCCCCCCTTTTGTGGTGGTCTGGACACTGTGTCAATCCTCCACTTCCAGGCAGTCGCTTGTCTCCCCGGATTCCTTAACCTAATTTGATTCCCCACACTAAAACAGCCGCCTCAGTCCTCTTCTGCTCCTTTCCTTCTCTCCCACTTTTCAGTCCAATGGCAGTCAGTTTTTTCAGCTTTGTCCCGTGTCTCTCTTTGTCCCACTGTCTCTTTCATTGCCATCTCACTCCAAACATGGCAAATGTCAAACTCAGACAGTCTTCTCAAAAGTCCTTCACACACAGTGAGGTTGCAGCTTGCTGGAAACGCATCTCCATCCATCCAATCTAGATGGTGGTTCTTCTCTTTCTGATGCCGTTTGCCCACAGCGCTGCTGGACCTCTCTGCTCAGAACTCTGGTATTGTCTCTTGGACTTCTGTCCACTGTTGATGTTCATGCTCGTGCTTCTGGAACTGCACTCTGTGTCTTCAGGGAGAGATTCGTTTCCTTGGAGCTTGCTTGTTCAGGATGAGGACGGGAAGCTGCAAAACAATTCAGCCAAAAAATTCTGGCTGGGTGTTTCTATTTTTTCTAATGATTTCAACCTATAATTTTCTTCCGACTGCTGCCCGTGGAGAATTGATCCAGGTCCGTTCCCCACCTGTAAACGACAGACTGAGAGACTTTCATTATTCACTGTGACTGCATATGTTTTCATCACTCCTAAAGCAACACATCTCTGCTTATTTTGTTTTGAACTCTACTGACTTTAAACCCCAAAAATGAAATTTTATTTATTCTTAACCGCAAACACAAAAATCTTCTTGATGTTGTTGTTAATTATTTTGAACTTATTTATCATTACTCTAGCACTAATCCACTCTTTAATTTGCTTTATTTACTTTTAATTCATTTTCTCCTCTTTGATCACTACGATTTCTTGACTCTTATTATTTCACAGAAAATCAACTAATCTACTTTATCTCCCTCTTTGGGAGATAAAGGGTGGCTGTAGCTTAGGTGGCAGAGCAGGTCAGCCACTAATCAGAAGGTCGGTGGTTCGATCCCAGGCTGCCTCCTGGCTGCATGCCAAATATCCTTGGGCAAGATACTAACCCCATGTTTGCCTACTGGTGGTGGTCAGGGGGCCCGGTGGCGCCAGTGTCCGGCAGCCTCGCCTCTGTCAGTGTGCCCCAGGGCAGCTGTGGCTATAATGTAGCTTGCCATCGCCTGTGTGTGAATGGGTGAATGACTGAATGTAGTGTGAAGCGCTTTGGGGTCCTTAGGGACTAGAAAAGCGCTATACAAATGCAGGCCATTTGTCATCAAGGAATTCACACACACTCACGGGCTGATCAATCGCCCCCACCTTTTCTTTCTCTCTCACACACACACTCACACTTTACTCTTCGTTCGTCCCACCTGTGAACCCGCCCCCTCGAGGCTGGCACACTTCATGCTTCTCGCAGTCCCATTCAAACTTTCTGCGAGACACTTCTGCTGATTCAGGACAACGCCCCAATCAGCACATAGAGCGGGTGCCGTCCGCTCTCGTACACTTCACAAATCATTCAAACTGCGCCACGGACTCGATACCGCAGCTACTCTCCCCCAAAAAAATATAAAACCAAATTAAACCCCCCAATTAACTTCACAGTTTGCAACAATTCGCGACACGGCCGCCTGCCGCGATTTCTGCACACCATAAACACACACTTTTAGACACGAATTCTTTTTGTTACTTTAATTGACTCCCGTACTTCAGATGAGACGCCGACTCTAACGGCGCTTTCACACACACTACACCGTCCTCCTTCTGCATCAGGCACCGGTTCAACTCAGCTTGGAATCTAACCGGCGAAAGCAACCGATCCTGCTTTTATGCATACTTCAGACTGTGACAGGGACCTCTCCCCGACTTAGTTATTTAAGGAGCCACGAATCCCCAGGTCACCACCCTGGATCTCCTGCCTTCAGGTCCTAGCCCCGCGTTCGAGACTAGGTGGGGTAACCAAACCCGTGACACGCGCAGCGCTCAGCTGGCGACGAGGCCTCTCAGCCCCGCTTTCTAACTAATAGTAACACACGTTTCCTGCTTTAACGCAAGAGGACGGATCACCGCCACTTTTTTCCTAATAACTAAGACGGATGAAACACCGATTCTATTAGTCCGTAACAAAAATCTGCTGCTTTAACGCACTGAGATTTTCTTACGGGGCGCTAAACATCAACTTGGAGTTCTTACAAAAGTCTCTTGCTTTAACGCACTGAGACGGACGCTAGCCGCCTTTTATTTTTTTCTACTGAGTGAATTTACACTGGGATACGTTCAACTTAGCGAACAGATAATTTAGGCTTTAAACAATATGCACGGTTCGAAAATAAACAGGTCGTGCTTACCTTTTAATCATGTGAGCTAGCTCTCTGTTCGCCTCGTTTCACGAGCTCAGCTCTGCCAATTCATCTCTGGGCCTCGAGCGAATTCCCAAGGGTTTCGGCACCAAAACTGTCGGGAAATCAGTTTTACCCCGGTTCTTTTTATTCCTCGAGCATCCAGAGATGGCACCGGACTCAGTAGTCATTTTCACAAAACTTTTATTCACCTTTATTCATCTTCATTTACTCATCTTCATTTAAGCATCCACTTCTAGAAGGGAAGACGAGGCCGGTGCCCCTCTGCAAAAATCTTCACCCCTTTGTCTGTGAAACACAGTTTTATAGGGCGACCCCATCATAAACCCCCCCCCTATGGTGTGCTGCAAACTCTGTGTCTGTGTCTATGTGCACGAGCACGTAAGTAAGTGTGCGTGTGGATGTGTGTGCGTGACCGTTAAAACACTGTGGGTGTAGGTAACTCCCTAGAGGTCATAAAACCCCTCTCACTTCCAGACCACAGGTATCCAGTTACACATGTAGAGACCCCCACCCTAAAACATCCTCTGGGGAATTTCCACTCAGTGGGGGAGAAGCCTTCTACAATCTACTCTTAAGTTCACAACACAATGAGACCTTCATTACTTTAAGGACAGTGTCTCTACAATAGTTCTACATTCTATGATAACACATTTCTAAACTCTACATCAGCTAAATATTCCTCATAACGCAGTAACGTAGATGCTTAAGGGAAAGTAACAGTAATCTAATTACTTTTTTTTTGCAATAGTAATCCCTTATTTTGCTCGTTCCTTGAAAAAAGTAATCAGATTACAGTAACGCATTACTGCCCAACTCTGGTGAAAGAAGGATCAGCTTTATTTCAGATTTGAATTTCAGTTTGTGATAATTCTGTTCTGTTTGTGATTACAGGAGCTGCCCTCAGATTCAGACCTCAGCACCACCCAGTGACAGCAGACAGATCATCCATCATGTTCACATGTTAACAGCAAAATTAACTGATGAAAACAGTACAAAGGTTAAAGTACCACACGTGCTGCAGTGAAAGCTGCAGCTGTTTTATTGATAAAGTTAAAGACAAAGAATTCATCATCCATGTCACTTTGTCACTGTATATCAGCATTAACAGGATCTCAGTTTGGTTTTTCACAAAGCTGCTGATCTCAGACCTGCACAGCTTCTGTTTTAAACACTTGATGTACTCAGCTGCACGAAGAGCACAAGCTGATTTTCTCTGACACAGTTAAATAAAATCTGATGAAGGTCAAAGGTCGTCACTTGTATGTCGAACTACAAACTTGTGATCTGGAATTCTTTCACAGTTTTTGCAGATAGTCTGTTATTTACCATAAAGTGATTAAGAGGTATTTGTACCAGAGTAACCAGAGAGGATCATATATTTTTAAATATATAACTTTCTACAGGACTGAATATAATATCTGTATGTAAAAGTCCGGAGCCTCTGGGGAGTATCTAAGTATTTATAGCATTACACAGACCAAAGGTATCATCACAGTGTTCATGAAATGCTGGGTTTATCCATCTCCTGGGAGTGCTGAAGATTTCCCTGTGAGGGAGCTGCTGGTGAAGATCATGAGTCCTGCTTGATCCATGCGATGAGCTTCAGTGTTCCTGGTGTTTCTTAAATAAAGCCTCTCTCAGTGGGTCAACAGAACATCTGGCACAGGACAGCTGTGATGAAAGAAAGGGAAGAAGTTTCTCCAAACCTCTGGACCCAGGAAACCCAGCTTAGTCCTCATAGTCTCCCTCACTAGTTTCTCCCCAGCGTGAATGTAGCTATTGATATAATATGGACTCTATTATTAAATGAAAAGAACAAATTAGACTACACCACTGAAACCTGCTGCTGTTTTTAAAGTTTCCATGTTACCAGGACGTAGAGGGCTCTGAAGATTTTAAACAGCTTTAGATCCTTTACACTCACAGTCTTAAATGTTAAAATCTCAAAGGACAGCATTACATCGCTACACATCTGCATCTAGCATCGCTAACTAGCTAGCAACAAGGCTCCAACCCATTGCGTATGCTAGCGACTAATCTAGCAAACAAATTAATAACAGAGTGATTTTAGATGTTTTAGAACTATGAGATGATAAGTTGCGTGCCTTTTTCATAACAGTGACATGGTTGTATTTACCTTAATTGAACGAGTTGTCAGTCGCGGTAAACCCATCAGCAAATAAACTGGAGCAGCCGGGCTACGTAAAAAGTGTAGGGGGGGGGGGCGTATGTGCGGTCACGTCAAGACACTACTGCGCAGACTCTGGCTCCAAAAATGCAAGATGGCAGCCTTCACAAGCAGGATATTTTGGCTTCATTTTTGCACAATGGGAGGAGGTGTTGTTAATGTTTGCTACAGTCATAGGGACAGACCCGAGGCGGCCGGCGGTCCGCTTCTTACTGAACTTCAGGTAAGAAGTTATGACCTGCAGTCGATCTGGGTCAGATATAAACCAAGTTTAGGTGGAGTTTATTTTTGTTGTGCTGACTTTTTACAGTTACAATAACGTGTCCTGTGTACTAGCTAGCATGACGGAGTTTATATACGGCTGGGCGGGTTCTATGATGTTACTGATAGTGAACTTTATTTTATTCATAAGGCTAGTTAGTAAAGTTGCCAACTGTCCCGTAAAAAACGTAATTGTCTCGTATTCAGAGAAAATATTACGTGTTTTGTATTGAGGCGAAACGGAACAGTTTGTCCCGGACTTCAGTTAGAATGGAAAAAGACACAAAGCTGGAGTTATTCTGCATCTTTATGCCGTCAGCTGCCTCTTCTTCTCTCATTCTCTCCCCTCGGCTTTTCTCTCTTATTCGTTTATCGTCCACTTTGCGCTAGAAAGAGGAAACCAGCAGATGTCGCGCTAAACAACAGCAGCACGTTTAAGCAGCTTGATCAGCTGATGTTTGCTGGAGCCACAGCTGTAAAAGCTGCTGTTGATGATATTGGTTTGATATGTGGTGAGAAGGAAACGTGAAGATGGAACCAGGAGATGTCCTTATTGAATCATCAGAGCTGAACAGGTTTCTGAGAGACAAATAACACCAGGATCCTTTTCTACGTAGCTGACAGCTGGTAACTGTGCAGGGGTGGATCTAGCAAAGTTTTGCCAGGGGGCCAGGTAGGGCATTAACAGGGAAAGGGGGCACAAAGAAATACTTTTCTTTCTTATTCTCTTTTAAAATGTGTAACTTTTAATAAATAATTATCTGAACCAAAGTTTTATCTGATGTAAAATGTATAGAAATCATACATATACCAAGAAGACAGTGTAAATCACTGTCACAGCTGTGTTTGTTTTCATTCAAAGACTTTATGGCTTTAATACCTGGTGGGCCGATATCCAGTCAAAATGCCCAGGGCAATTTTTTGTCGCAGTCCAGACCTGACTGCAGTGATGGTTTTTGGTACCCCAAAATGTGTATTTAGATACCAGGTGATCAGCTGTTTGGGAGTCTACCCAGGACTGAGTGTAAACGTAGAGGAGATAGTGCTTTTGCTGTAACAGCTCCAAAACTGTGGAACAATCTGCCTTTAGAGATAAGACAGGCCACTTCTGTTTCTTTTTTTGTTTTGTTTTTATTTAATTATTCTGTACTGTTTTATCTTGTTTTAAATATAAGGCTATTTTCATTTTTATGTATTATGTGCTTTTTTTTTTTTTTTTTTTTTTTTTTTTTTTCTAAATGACATCAGAAACAGCAGTATGCGACATTACGTGATGGCAGAGCTTCAGTTCATCCTTTGTCATTTTTTTTTTTTTTTTTTTTTTTTTTTAATAAATAGGACAGGGGGAATGAATGAGAAACCAAAGGGGAGAAGAGACGGTGAGAAGGGGGGGGAAGAGAGACAAAAAAAAAAAAAAAACTCCTGGGTCACCTGTATGGAGAAAAAAAAGAAAACAAACAAACAAACAAAAACAAACAGAGGAGACAGCAAACAACAAAGAGCAACATAATAATAGAGAAAACAAAGCACCATCACAATAAACTAGCTAGTCATAGATATCAGTATTTACTAAGTAATAAACGATATTGTGCAGCACGCAAGATAGACAGCGCACAGTGTGCTTTGAGGCAGCAGCCAAGAAAGCTTTAGTCCGCGTCTGTGAATACCCATGTGTGCATACCTGTGTGGATCAGCATGCTTGCATTCCAAAGGTTTCTCCATGTAATGATCTGCTAGGGAGTGTGGGGGGGCCACAGCCCCGTCCTCCAGGGTGTGAAGCGGGTATGGAGGAGATCAAAACTCCAGACATCCAGAGGCCCCCAGAACACAAGAGACCATGGAAGACCAACAGAGGGGCAGCCGCGCCACTGTCCCAGTAAGAGCTGAGGAGAGTCCCAGATGAGGGCTCGCCCAGCAGCCGCGGAGCAGAAGTCAGGGGGAGTTGCAGTGACGCGATTACCAATTAGCCGGACTCTGCGCAACATCCAATCAGAACAGAGGAGGTGGAGCATGGACAAAACAAAGGGTTAATAGGGAGAAGAGACATCCTCCTGGGGGATGTAACACACACGTTAAAGTTTGTTAAATATAACATACAGTAGCTAACATTAACAGTGCAGTGAACCCTGCTTGTGCGGTGATATGACTGACTTTAATTATCCATAAAATCATCACATTCTCTGTAAGATTAAGGTCAACTTTTAACGGTGTATATTTTAAAGTCAAGGCTTTAAAACCAAGTTAAAGCTGAAAGTACAAACATCACTAATGTCGCCTAACTTTGCCGACATGTGGCTAACAGTAGTGATGGCCCACTTGAACCTGAGGCTCCGGTGTGTGTGTCAGAAAAAAAAGAACACACTGTTTCAGAAGCACTGTGTCGAGGCTTAATTTGTTTGGCCACAGTCACATGATCAGTGACGTCCGAAGCTTCATTTAGAAAGTAACTGATTCAGTGATTTATAAGGAAGTCAATTGTGGGATTTATGGAGTGTTTTGATGGTGAGAGACAGCAAACCACTGATTATTCTATAAAGAGACATGGAGCCAGCAAGGAAGACAGGAGGTTTTGTTGTGTGGGAGTATTTTGATTTTGGTACATCGGGCGGGTTTTTCCAGCTTTCTGTTCTTGTTGTTTGCTTAAGAAACTTAAAATGTCTGAACAAAACAAATCATAATATTCATAATATGAATATCATTTATTAACTTTAGAAAGACTTAGACTCTTTGAATTTAATCTAATCAAAAGATATGTATTTTTAAAATGAACTTAAAATGTTATTCTACAAAATTAGCAGCAATTAAATTTGTTTAATATTTTTGAGCTGATAGTCTGTGGTACCCAGGAAGAGTCTGTATCAACTTACATTGCAGTTTCTGTGCACTCCAGCCTCTTCTGTTCCATGTGAGATGATTTTCTGAGGCAGAAGAAATTATCTCCAAGAAAAGAAACAGAATGGAACAAATCCTCTTCTTAAATAAAAATAGATTTGAAACAGGATTACCTTAAATGCACCATGCTTTTACTTAACAAGTTCATAAGCATTCTCCATTTTCAGTTTACGATCAATTCTAACCCCAGGTCAAAATTATGTGCAAGAAAATTGACCTAATATAATATTATTAAACATACCTGTCCAGACCTCACAGCACGTCACAGTGTGTTGTACATTATTATATGTATATTAAATGTATTTTTCATCTATTGCATTTACCAACATCAAGAAGTCACAAGCAAAGAAAGACCACACCATGGTAAATCTTTAAAAAGGAAAGTATTGATAAAAAATATTTAAAAAATAAACATAACAATTTTCAAAGCTGTTCAAAGCAACACAACAGTGGGCCAATGTCAAACAAAATTGTGAACGTCACTCTGTAGAGTGGGCAGTCATAATGAAGCAGTACACTTTCATTTGAAAATTCAAACTGTGCTTCATATTTTGGGTCTCCAGATAGAAAGCTTTATTTGGCCATCACTGGCCAACAGTAATATTGTAATGTTCTTCCATATTTAACATTTGCACATAAATAAGTGAGATAATATTTTATGCTTTTTTTGAAAAGTTTCTTCACCACAGTTCTGCCATCCACCGTTTTTATTAGAAAAAATTGGCCACAGCCACTGCGCTATGAATTCTGGGATATGTTGGGCCACAAATGATACACCTGACCCATTCTTCAAATCTGGGGAAATGAAGGGCGCATTTTTGGCTGCATTTCGAATTGGGACAGGCTTCATCATGTTGCCGTGACGTAATCAGCCTTCAAATTGGGTCTTGAAGGATGCAGATCCTGAATTGGAACAGTTATTTTCAGAAAACGTGAAAGAGGAACATCACGTGGAGATACTTTAAGGCTGGAAATGAAAACACTAACATGAAAATAAACATAATAACTTTTTTTTTTTTTTGCCTGTCCCGTTTGGCTCTTTTGCCATCAGAATTATTGTCTAAAGGTAAAGAAAGATGCCCAACGGATTTACTTTACCAAACTGACCATCCCAGCCTTGCCGTAATGGTCCATTTGATTCACCTTTTATTGTTTATTTTATTTTCACTTACTGAATATGGGACAGACTTGACTGGGGGAAAGAAGGGGAGAAAGAAAGAGGGAAAGAGAAACAGCTGAGAAGAGGGACGGGGGAGAAGGGCAAAAGACAAAAACCAACAGAATGAGCAGAGAAAAAAATGCATATATCAATCACCTGGATCACCTGCTGAGAAAGAAAAAAGAAAGCAAGCAGAAGAGAACAAGAGTAATAGAATAAACAACATCACAATGATATATGGGAATATGACAGTAAATACTAAATGTTAAACATTATTGTGCAGCACATAAGATCAACAGAACACAGTGTGCTTTGAGGTAGGAGCCAAAAAGGGTGTAGTTTGTGGGTGTGATCACCCGTGTGTACACCTGTGAGCATGGACGCGCTTGTTTTTTAAAAGGTTCCTTCATGTAATGACCTGCTAGAGGGTGTGGGGGGGCCACAGCCCCGTCCTCCAGGGCATGAAGCAGGTATGGAGGAGATCAAAACTCCAGACATCCAGAGGCCCCCAGAACACAAGAGACCAAGGAAGACCAACAGAGGGGCAGCCGCGCCACTGTCCCAGAAAGAGCTGAGGAGAGTCCCAGATGAGGGGTCACTCAGCAGCCGCGGAGCAGAAGCCAGGGGGAGTTGCAGTGACGCGCCCGTGAGCTCCGCCGGCAGCCAGCCGTGCCTGAGTGACCGAGCCCCAGGCCGAGAGGCCGGGGGCACCCCACCCCACCCCGAAGTGGCCCGAGCGAGCCCCAGGCTCCAGGCCCCGACAAGCGGCTGCCAAGGAGTGAGCCGGTGTGTACCTGGACGCCCATCCCCAGACACAAAGAACCACCAACGCACCGATGTCTGAGGGAGTCCGCCACTGGCAGGGGAAGTGGTGGTGGGGGGAGAGAGGCCTCCAAACCTTGGAGGGCCTGAGGTGTCCCCAGAGAGGTGGCGTCTGATACCCAACCTGACATATAGACACAGACATACAGGCACACACAGATACAAACATCCATTCCCACCCTCATGCTCTCATATGCACTTACTCCACACTCAACCAACGTGGAGACAGACATAAAGAGACGCTGTACACACGATCACACTCCCCAAGCATACTCTACAAACCGGGTCTAGGTACCCTTGCCCCTGGAGGGGGGAACTGCACCCAGACCCAGGTGGTGTTACCCTTTTCCCTGCGGTGGGGAGAGGCCGACTCCGCAGCAGCAGGGAGGCCCCACACTCCAGACTGCAGTCGGACGGCCAACTCCTCCTAGCCCCCCCGCTCCAGCGGGCCGCAGAGAACGGGGGTGAGAGAAGACATAAACATAATAACTTGATACTGTCACTGGGTTCAAACTGAAGGAGTGTTCACAAGAAATCATCAGTATCAAACTGTGACAATAAAAAATGTTCATTAAACCAACCAAGAATGGGATAAGTTTGATGTGAATCTTTGGTAATACATGGGGGAAGCTCTGTGCCAGTTTTATCATACTGTACCTCCCTCCATCCAACCACACACTTCTTTGGGTTTGCCATCAGCCCTGCCTGCCTCACGGACTCCGTGACCAACCACTGCACATGATCCACCGAGGTATCACTATGAATGACAACATCATCCAGGTAGGAATTAACATATGCAGTGTGAGGACGCAGCTATCGCTCCAGCACGTGCTGAAAAATGGCCGCGGTTCCAAAGAAGCCAAACAGAAGAGTGACGAATGGTACAAACCATACAGAGTGCAGAAGCTCGTTTTTGTCTTTGGACTCTGCAGACAAGGGAATCTGCCCGTAGGCATTGGTTAAATCCAACATGATAAAAAATAAGCAGTGCTTAACCAGTCCAGGTCAACCTGGGGCATGGGATAAGCATCAATCCATGAAACCTTGTTCACTTTGTGATAATCATCACAGAACCGTATAAAACCCTGCACTCACTTCTTAATTACCTGGAAGCACCTTAAAGACAACCGGCCCCTCTCAACAGCTGCGACAAATCATCTGGAGAAAAGGTAAACATAGGACACCAAACACTGAGGAACAAATCCTCATTTCATCCTATGATAACAGCATTTTCACCATTTCAGCCAATTCCTTTTGCACAATTTGTCTCTTGTGCTCAGACAATATGTTAGGTCATGAACGCACTTTCACGCCAGGCTGCGTTTCAAAGTGGTGCTCCATGAGAGTCATGCAGCCGGGCAGGGGGGAGAACACATCTGCAAACCGCTGTTGCAATGCAGGAACATTTGCCTTGTGTGAGATGTTCATTACAATCTTGTTTTTAAGAAAAATCAAACATCTTTGTCCTTGAAGATCATTTCAGAGTTTTTAATGAGCTGCAGGAACCCTGTGCTGTGAGTGGAGAACAGCCAAGTCTCCTCCTGTGATAAACCTCCACATGTACGACTGAAAACAGTTAAATTACTTTGAATCTGAAATCAGGGCTCAAACTACTTGCTGTGAGACCATTTCTTCATTTTTCAAAGTTCATCAAATATAGGATCAAATCAAATCACGATTTCATAATACAAACTTCAAATCAACAAGAAAACAGCTGCAGAACATGTGGAAATGAAATGAATTCATTAAAAAAACAACATGTGGAGTTCAAGAACACAGTAAACACACTAAAGGAGCCAAAAATAGAGGTTTAATAGAATTTGAATTTTTGATCTTGTAACAGTTCTTTGCTGCCACTGTGAATATGAATGTGGTCTTTGCCTAATTGAATAAAGGTTACTCTGACTCACTGCTCCATCTTCTGGTACAAACTGGTATTACATGGAAGTACAGCCCAAAACCAGTTCAGCTTGAGTTTCTTTTTTCTGGACATAAAGTCACAGCAGGTGTCATTTCAAAGCTGGTGGACAGATTTAGTTCATTTTGGAAGTTTTAAGAGCAACTGCTGTGAAATTATTTGCAATTTTGGGAGAAAAGGTTCAAAAGAAGAAGAAGCAAAAGTTTAAATATGAATGAAGAATTGAAATTTAACTGAGGTAACACATTAAATGAATACATTTAAAAAAAGAAGTTAATTTTGGAAACACTAAGTTCAAATGAAAGAAATTGAAATATATATCCATATCTGCAATTTTGATAAAAAGTCTGTTTGGTAAAAAAGACATTCCTATAACTTTAATAGTACAACTACTAAACACTACTGTGTCCTAAGGGAACAAAGGTTAAAATGTAACAGGGATAACATTTTAGAGAATTAAGATCCCTCAAAGGAAAAATAATAAACTTGATATACATATCTATACATGCAGCTTCCTAAATGTAACATTCAGGATTATTCACTGCAGGTCCAGAAATCAGAGCTACCTCATCAGATCCAAGTGTGACATCAGCTGACACTCTTTACAGGAGATTCCATCTGAACTCTGTGGAGCCTGATCTCAAGGTTTTTAAGTCTGAGCCTGAAACCAGAAGAGGATCTTTGTCTCTCTTCAGATTCATTGTGATCCAGTGATTTCAGTCCTGCATGATCAGACTGATGTTTGCACAGAGCAGATAATGAAGTGAAGGTTTTTGCACATTGGTAACAGTGAAACAGTTTATTTACAGCGTGGGATCGTTTGTGTTCGGAGTATGAACTGAGATTCCTGAAGCTTTTGTCACACTGGTCACAGCTGAAGTTCACTTCCATGTGTGTACGTTCATGTTTGTTACGATGACCTGATTGTGAGAAGCTTTTGTCACAGTGTCTGCACTTGTATGGTGTCTCTCCTGTGTGGATTCCCTTATGCTTTTTCATTGAGCTCACGTTCAGTGGTGAAGGATGACCCACACTGGTCACAGATGTGCTTTTTGACCCCACTGTGGAAGAGTTCATGTATTTTTAATGTACTTGTGTGTGGAAGCCTCTCCCACATTCTTTGCAGTAGTTCATTTCGTCTCCAGTGTGTCTACGTTGATGTGGTTTTAGGTCCCATTGATGATAGGAAGTTTTTTTTACAAAGGTCACAAAGAAACTCTTTCCCACCACCACAGTGACGACAGGGTTGAGAAATGGATCCATCTGTGTTGCTCTGCTTTTTTATTTTTATCCTGAATGTCGCCTGAAACAAAGAGCATCTCTGCCAACGTCCAATTACATTTTACCATTTACATTATAAGACTGAGCTTACTGAACAAAAATGACTCTTCAATTTTCCAAACAATTCATTCAGTATAACTCCATAAGTTTACTGATCAGATTTGTTCCAAACACTCAGGTTACAATTACAAGATAAAAAAATCAATACTTCCTCACAGTAACTGCACTTGTAGAGTTACTTTCTGGTGTGGATCCGTCGGTGGTTTCTCACGTGATGTGGAGATTTAAAAGTCTTCTCACACAGGTCACATTTATAAGGTCTCTCCTCAGTGTGGGTAAACATGTGTTGTTGTAACTGTGCGTCTGTTATAAACAGTTTCCCACACTGATCACAGCGGGAAACATCATTTCCAGTGTGAATCCGTAGGTGTCTATTTCGGTAGTGTTTGTCGCTGAAACTTTTTCCACAAAAGTTGCAGCTATACGCCTTAATTCCAGAGTGGGTAACTAGATGCCTCTGTAAGTCGTGCTTTTGAGCAAAAGCTTTACCACACAACTCACAGCTGTGTGCTTTAACTCCACTGTGGATGAGTTGGTGTGTTTTTAAGTTTCCAGCGTGGGTAAAAGACTTTCCACACAATTTGCAGCTGTAAGGTTTAAATCCACTGTGGACGTGTTGGTGTGTTTTAAAGGGTTGAGCGTGGGTAAAAGACTTTCCACACAAGTGACAGTTGTACGCTTTAACTCCACTGTGGATGAGTTTGTGTGATTTTAAGCTTTCAGCCCGGGCAAAATCCTTCCCACACAAGTCACAGCTGTACGCTTTAACTCCACTGTGGATGACTTGGTGTATTTTTAAGCCTCTAGCCCAGGCAAAATCCTTCCCACACAAGTCACAGCTGTAAGCTTTAACTCCACTGTGGAGGACTTGGTGTTTTTTTAATTTTCCAGCCTCGGTAAAAGACTTTCCACACAAGTCACAGCTGTAAGGTTTAACTACACTGTGGACGAGTTGGTGTTTTTTTAAGATTCGAGCCAGGGTAAAAGACTTTCCACACAACTCACAGCTGTAAGGTTTAACTCCACTGTGGATGAGTTGGTGTGTTTTTAGGCTGTCACTCCGGGTAAAATCCTTCCCACACTCATCACAGCTGTAGGATTTCTCTCCCTTTCTTCTTTGACGTTTGTCGGCCTCCTGAGAGCGCTGACTTCTTGCTCCATGTTGGTCCTGCAGTGACAGAGATACAAACAGAGGCAGTGAGTGAAATGTAGTCGTGGAACAAACTGAAACTCCCTCCGTCAGTGGAAACAAACATGTCAACAAACACATTGTTGGTGTGTTTCCACCACCTTCTGGTGATGGTGTCACATTACAATGATGTGACACAATGAGAGGTGTAATGAAAATTACCTTATTGAAGAAATATATAAGTGGAGAAAATATTTTACTTCATAAAATATTTTGAGTTCAACTGATGATATTGTTGTTTCAATATGTGCTGATAAAATATGATCTTTGTATTTTCTTCTAACTTCTGTGGTTTTTGGTTGTGAATGTAGATTCTGTATATATGGAGGAGCCCAGGATGCAAAAGACAAAGCTGCTGTTAATTGTGTTTTAAAGACCAACCAGTTGCACACAGTTTCAATAACAGTGTAACTGTGATGTTTTTCTCACCTTCTGTGTTGAAGTCATTGTTTGAGCTGAGTCCAACTGGCTGAAATTGTCCTTCTGCTGCTCCACCAGACTCTTCTCCTCCTTTTACTCAGCTGGGACACAAAAAGTATATAGACATATTTTATCCCTGACAAAAAGAAGCAGAGCAAATAAACATTACTACACTCCTCAGTGCAGGGCTCGCAAAATCTCAAAATCCCTGGTAACCCTTCGGGCAGGGAAGGGTATTTGGTAGCCCAAAACAAATTTAAGTAGCCCAAATAAAAAAGAGAGCAATTTTTTGATTGATGTTTTGTTTCCTGTTTTGTTTCCTTTACAATATTATACATTAAAGTATAATATTGTAACAGAAACATTAATCAAAAAATCTTTGAAACACAAATTACAACATTGTTTAAAAATTACAATCATCAACTCAAATACTTGGTTCTACTTGAACAGAAATTTCTATGAACTTGTAAGAACTGTAGAACATGAATCAGTCTGTGTCAGATCCTGAATTTAAAATTTCCACTGAAGTCACGGGTAAGAGGCAAGTGGAACCAAGATCTAGGCCATTTGCTTTTTTGAAGTTTGCAAAGACTGCTAAATCGTGCCAGTAGTAGTTCACTCTTTGCAACATAGTAGGCTGTTCTAAACAGATTTTTCAGGTTTATTTTTAGTATGTTATTTGCAATTGGTGTTTGTTCTGGGAAAGATATTGCAGACTGAGCAATAATGCATTTCTTTCATTTCTCATGGGTTCTAATGGGGGCCTTTCTTAAAATTACTGGTCCCAGCAAAAAAAGGCGCTTGTCGACTCAGAAATCAAGGGAAAACCAACAACACACCCGGCAGAACATTATATTATTTACACGGGTGCACATAAGTGGTCCGCATGTGCGCATCGCTGTCAAAATAAAAGACGTGCACCAGATAAGAAGTTGCAACGCACGTTTGCGTCCATATAAAAGGCACTGTTTTTGTCCGCTAGTGTGGGATTTTCACGGCACATTCTGCAACACATCTCTGTGCGTTCATCATTTGTTTGAAGCCAGCTCACCTCCTGCAACCACTTTTCCGAGAATACGTGCTTCTTTTGTGGTTCGGACCCCTTCTGACATTTCTTCTGCGGTGGAGGAACACCAAAGTAATTGCTTACAGTAATTGCTTCTTCAACATCTATAAGAGTTCTAAACAAATGTCTGTCCTCCAGAAAATCTTATGTGCACAAAAATATATATAAAAAACAGCCAGCATGCCCCTGCGGGCGGTTTATCCTTCAAGCTCGGGTCCTCTACCAGAGGCCTGGGAGCTTGAGGGTCCTGTGCAGTATCTTAGCTGTTCCCAGGACTGCGCTCTTCTGGACAGAGATCTCCGATGTTATTCCCGGGATCTGCTGGAGCCACTCGCCTAGCTTGGGAGTCACCGCACCTAGTGCTCCGATTACCACGGGGACCACCGTTACCTTCACCCTCCACATCCTCTCGAGCTCTTCTCTGAGCCCTTGGTATTTCTCCAGCTTCTCGTGTTCCTTCTTCCTGATATTGCTGTCATTCGGAACCGCTACATCGATCACTACGGCCGTCTTCTTCTGTTTGTCTACCACCACTATGTCCGGTTGGTTAGCCACCACCATTTTGTCCGTCTGTATCTGGAAGTCCCACAGGATGTTAGCTCGGTCATTCTCCACCACCCTTGGGGGCATCTCCCATTTTGACCTCGGGACTTCCAGGTTATACTCGGCACAGATGTTCCTGTACACTATGCCGGCCACTTGGTTATGGCGTTCCATGTATGCCTTGCCTGCTAGCATCTTGCACCCTGCTGTTATATGCTGGATTGTCTCTGGGGCATCTTTACACAGCCTGCACCTGGGGTCTTGCCTGGTGTGATAGACCCCAGCCTCTATGGATCTTGTGCTCAGAGCTTGTTCTTGTGCTGCCATGATTAGTGCCTCTGTGCTGTCTTTCAGTCCAGCTTTGTCCAGCCACTGGTAGGATTTCTGGATATCAGCCACCACCTCTATCTGCCGGTGGTACATACCATGCAGGGGCCTGTCCTTCCATGATGGTTCCTCGTCTCCCTCCTCTTTCTTGGGTTTCTGCTGCCTGAGGTATTCACTGAGCACTCGGTCAGTTGGGGCCATCATATATATATATATATATATATATATATATGCACTGCCTGGATTGATTACAAGAAGGCCTATGACTCAATGCCCCACAGCTGGATACTGGAATGCCTAGAATTGTACAAGATCAATGGGACCCTAAGAGCCTTCATCAGGAACTCAATGGGGATGTGGCGTACAACACTAGAGGCCAACTCCAAGCCCATAGCACAAGTTACCATCAAGTGCGGGATCTACCAAGGAGATGCTCTGTCCCCACTGCTGTTCTGCATAGGCCTGAACCCCCTCAGTGAGATCATTAACAAGACTGGCTACGGATACCGACTACGGAACGGAGCAGTTGTCAGCCACCTCCTGTACATGGATGACATCAAGCTGTATGCCAAGAGTGAACGAGACATCGATTCACTGATCCACACTACCAGGCTATACAGCAATGACATTGGAATGTCGTTCGGACTGGAGAAGTGTAGTCGGATGGTAACAAAGAGAGGGAAGGTAGTCAGAACTGAGGGGATTGAACTACCAGAAGGCAACATTGCAGACATAGAGGACAGTTACAAGTACCTGGGGATCCCGCAGGCAAATGGGAACCATGAAGAGGCCGCTAGAAAGGCTGCAACCACCAAGTACCTGCAGAGGGTCAGGCAAGTCCTGAGGAGTCAGCTGAATGGTAAGAACAAGATCCGGGCCATCAACACATACGCCCTGCCCGTGATCAGGTACCCTGCTGGGGTAATAAGCTGGCCAAAGGAGGAGATAGAAGCCACTGACATAAAGACAAGAAAGCTCCTGACCATGCATGGAGGGTTTCACCCCAAGTCCAGCACCCTGAGGCTGTACGCTAAGCGGAAGGAAGGGGGCCGGGGACTGGTGAGTGTCAGCACCACAGTCCAGGATGAGACAACGAACATCCAAGAATACATTGGGAAGATGGCCCCAACTGACCGAGTGCTCAGTGAATACCTCAGGCAGCAGAAACCCAAGAAAGAGGAGGGAGACGAGGAACCATCATGGAAGGACAGGCCCCTGCACGGTATGTACCACCGGCAGATAGAGGAGGTGGCTGATATCCAGAAATCCTACCAGTGGCTGGACAAAGCTGGACTGAAAGACAGCACAGAGGCACTAATCATGGCAGCACAAGAACAAGCTCTGAGTACAAGATCCATAGAGGCTGGGGTCTATCACACCAGGCAAGACCCCAGGTGCAGGCTGTGTAAAGATGCCCCAGAGACAATCCAGCACATAACAGCAGGGTGCAAGATGCTAGCAGGCAAGGCATACATGGAACGCCATAACCAAGTGTACAGGAACATCTGTGCCGAGTATAACCTGGAAGTCCCGAGGTCAAAATGGGAGATGCCCCCAAGGGTGGTGGAGAATGACCGAGCTAAGATCCTGTGGGACTTCCAGATACAGACGGACAAAATGGTGGTGGCTAACCAACCGGACATAGTGGTGGTTGACAAACAGAAGAAGACGGCCGTAGTGATCGATGTAGCGGTTCCGAATGACAGCAATATCAGGAAGAAGGAACACGAGAAGCTGGAGAAATACCAAGGGCTCAGAGAAGAGCTCGAGAGGATGTGGAGGGTGAAGGTAACGGTGGTCCCCGTGGTAATCGGAGCACTAGGTGCGGTGACTCCCAAGCTAGGCGAGTGGCTCCAGCAGATCCCGGGAATAAAATCGGAGATCTCTGTCCAGAAGAGCGCAGTCCTGGGAACAGCTAAGATACTGCGCAGGACCCTCAAGCTCCCAGGCCTCTGGTAGAGGACCCGAGCTTGAAGGATAAACCGCCCGCAGGGGCGTGCTGGGTGTTTTTTTTTTTTTTATATGTGTGTGTGTGTATATATATATATATATATATATATATATATATATATATATATATATATATAGTATAGAGAACACAGTAACAGTTTGTATATAAAATCTAAATTATTAAAACTAGAAGAGATAGTGAAATTATAGACATTATTATATTTAGGGCAAAAAATAAAACACTATCTCTTAAGTTACAAAGTGTATTTGTATTGTGTTCAGAACATGGGGAGGGAAGAAGGAAGTTTTATTTTAAGCATTGGTTTGCTCGAACCACACAAAGGCAAATGTGTCCAACAGTCATGGGCATAAGAAACTGGAATTCTCTCAATGATCATCTCACGTGTTGTACAAAGGTTTCTCAATTTAAAATCTGCTATAACAATAAAACGATAAACCAATATGAAGAAGTTGAAAATAACAGAATTTAACTGTAGAAAAAATTATCCTTTTCGTTTGATATTTAGTGGTATTGCTCACTGTTGATTATATTGTTCTGTTTGTTTTGTCTTGTTTTGTGTAGAATATTGTCAGAGTGTAATTTTGGTTGCCTACTTGTATCATCACAGATAGGGGGCAGGTGTCAATGCTCCTGTTCATGCATGGAAACAGTGTTACTTTAATTAACAGGAAGGTTGTGTATAAGAAATGAATTACTGCTGTACCATGTGTGAAACAAAAAATTAAATAAGTAAATATGGACTTCCATAGATCCACAAAAGAGTCCCGCTCAGACTCATCGGTAGCAGTATGAACTCAGCCAACTAAGTTTATACTGAACCTCATTACCATCCTAGGAGTTTAAAAAACATTTAAAAAATCACTTTGTTAATGACGGATTGAAAAATTTCACAAATGAAGAATTTATTCTACAATTCATTATTCAAGCACAGAATTCTTTATTTTGATGTGCGTGGCTCTTGTTGTCCTCCATATGGGGGTGTCAAAAATCACATTGGAAGTGGCACACATCACATCACCTGTTGACGGTGTTAACAACACCTTCACATTCACTTGGTGAACTTGCAAACGCTTAGGATTTAGCTGAACTTGACTTTAGATGTTTCTGAAACAAGAAGGACATATTGATTTGCTCTCCTGATATTTAGACTGTAGTATTGATATTTTAACCTTTAAGGAGCACAAAATGTATTAATCCTACTAACACATACACTAACACATGTAATGAAGCTCAAGAAGACCAGATAGTATTTTAAGCCTGTGTTTCTGATTTTATCATGTTGTTCGGTTCACTTAGTGGGATGAGAAGCAATATATGAACTAGTGGACTAATATTATATTAGGAAAGATGATTGAATTATAGCAGGGGTGAACAGAATGCAGCAGAGGGACTAAATGAGTGAGACTAGTAGATTCTTAGTTTCTTGTTCCTGATGTGTAGGGGAGGTTTTACCATGACATACACCTTGTTACATGGGATGAAACTTACATTTTTGTTACCAAGTGGAAGTGAAAAGTCCTAAAACTAGGCTTTCATATTTTTACATTTTGTAGAATTTTATTTTATTTTTTAATGTTTGAGGAGTGCACTGAAAGTTAGGTTTGAGAATCTGCTCTCCTTCAAGCAGGCCTGCATGATTGGAACTAAAAGTGCTATACAAAACTGTTGCTTTAAAAACGATCGTAAAGTGAGCTTCTCCACCTTACAATTAATCTTATGATACCAAACCCACAAGAATGACAGTGGGGGTCTGCCTGTCATAAAATGAGCAGTAAGAGCTGCCTCAAATTTCATAGCGTAGTGGTAGGTGTGGATAATTTTTTCAACCCCCCCCCCCCAAAAAAAAAAACAGTGGATGGTTGATGTGGGGCAGCCAAATAGTAAACTTTTAAATATAGGGCTGGGCTATATCATACTGCTCACGGTAATACCGGTATAATGTTGGGCAACGATAAGAAAATTAAATACCGCAATAAAATAAGGGTAAAACACGCATGCGCATTGCTTTTGTTTTCATACGCACATGGCTGGAAAAAGCACAGTGGTGACGGAGAATGAGAAGAGCGAAAGTCGATCGTTAAATGAAACGAAATGAATCTGGCTGTAGGCTGTGGCACTTGGCCAGAGGTGGCGCTGGTTGATTCGAGTCCATGTTAGTGCAAACAAAGTAAACTGCACGCTTTAGTTGTGAAGCAAAAACGCTGAAATCGGGGTAATAAAACGTGCGAGGAGAACGATAACGACGACAAGAGTCTCCCGATCGTTTACTCTCGCCTTCCTGTGAACAACACCGGCGTGGTGTTAATTGTTTGACAATATCACCAACTCGCCACATTTTTAAACATTTTGTTGTTCAACAGCATCAAGACTGACGGAGTGTGTTTGAGTTAACCTCACAACTGTCACAGATGACACATTTGGTGTTTTTTTGCTGGTTTGTCGGTAGCAGCTCCTGAAACGCAAGTCTACCACACATCTGTTCGACCAACGCCAGTTAATCTGGAACACGGGCCGATTTTTTGTCCCAGTCCAGCCCTGGATGCATCTGGAGACGGTCCTATTAAGTCCTATTCTAAAGGCTGATTGCCCTCCCCCACGCTTGTACCTGTGGCTTTCTGTCCTGGGGGTGGGGGCTGGTTGTTCTCCTGCCCTGCAGCCAATCCTTTTGTTCATATTCAAAGACCGTTTTTCTGTATGTATTCTTACCCCTAAAACCCGTCGTATTGTAATGTTGCAAGCAATCACAAGTTCTAAGTCTGTCTAACTCCAATGTATACCAAGCAATCTATTATTCTCAACAGCGCTAAAAGCTTACCTTTAGATGAGCCCACAAACCGAGAGAAACTCCGTGATGAAGCTGGAAGTCTCAACAAACAGATCAGGGAGCAGAGACCCACGTGGTTCACGCTGATCTGAGCTACGATCCAGGAAACAAGGGTGTGCAGATCGATGCAGAAATTGATCCCAACGTTGGTAGTGGTATATGTTCCTGTAAATTCACTACTTTACTCCCGTTTCATGAAAAAGTAACTCTCTCTCTGCTCGACACCTCTCCTGCACACACACAATTTCTCCGCCCCTTCTTCCCGACTCTGCCGTGATTTGTTACTCGGTTTGGTCACATGACTCATTTGCGCAACGTAACCACGCGGGGTGTAGTTTCAAAATTAGCGCTTAGCGCTTTGGCGTTGACGTCACGCCGCAAAGCATTGTGGGAGCGTGGCACCATTTTCGGGGTCTACGAATCAAAACAAACACACTGTGTTGGAACGAAGATTACAAGATGCTTAAAAGCAGCTCAAAAGAGAATGGACTGTATAGAGACCGATTTCGTTCAGAAATCAAACGCAGCAAACCTTCACCATCTTATCCAGGAGGGTCACCTCTTCACCTCACATGGAAGAAGTAATCTGATGGTGGTATGTTTGAAGCAGGTCCCTTGTGTAGCGCTGCAACCCAGTCACGATGTTTCATCCATTTCATAGGCTGGTTTGCTAAAATAATGCCAAATTATTAGCAACTCTATAAATAGAAGGTAGTTCTGCAAAATCACTCAGTAGGATGTTTGTTCTAATTTGCTATGAGCTCAGAGCGCATCGAAAAATAAAACTAATAGGCTATAAAGAGTGATATGAACATATTTAGAACTTACTGAAACGAAAATGTCTGGAGCACCGACAGATATTTGGAGATGGAAGAGAACTGGATATCAGCTCGTCTCACAGCTGCTATCCAGACTAGACGCCTTTGTTTGCTAACATCGGTACACGAGCTGCCTCATGTTGCTTCCAGGTTGGGAAAGAATGAAAAGATAAACCATTTTCAAGCTTATACTCTGTTGCCAGTCGTGTGATTGAACATTGCAGCCGACCACACAGCAACATTACTGTGACCGGTGACTTTCCTTAAGCAATGTCACTCACACTTTGCATCACTATGAGCTCAACAGTAATCAGATAAGGAGCCCAACACTACAAATGTCACACAATCACTGCACTTCTACTCTAACATCACTTGTCTGTCTGTGTTGAATCCTTCACAAGCACTCTTAGAGAGAAACAAACGTTAGCAATATGGAATGGAATGTGATGAAACCAGATATGTTTGGGATGGATGGGTTTTGCGCTATGAATTCTATAGTGAAAGTGTTGTTTTGTCTCTCTGTGCAGGCCACGGCCTATTATATGCCACAGCCTATTGGAGGCAGAGTTGCAGAGGCTAGAGTGACCACTGGCTATGTGCTTGCAGGGTGGTGGGTCTCAGAGGACAACTTCTAACCCTGTTAAAGGCAACACGTGGAGTGCAACTGGCAGTGTGGCATAGCTGGCTCTGGCCTTGGGACTGTGTGTTTTTATTTGATTCATAAATGGGACACTGGACTGATTTATCTTTTATCTCTTGATTTTTTTTTCTCAATAAATTATCTTTTAGAATTTTATTGACTGTCATCTTTTTGCCCACGACTGAGACGGTTGGTCAGACCTAGAATCTTTCTTTGGGTGTGTTACACTGCAGTCACTGATTCTGGCTTTAATTAATAACTGACGCTTACATGGTCTGAAATCAGACTTAAGAGTCACTACCTTTGTTCATTTTCCCCACATCATATTTACTGGTTGCCCACAAGTGCTCCCGAATATCACACAATTCTGGAAAGTCTGGGGCCAACCAACATAGTTCCACCTGCTAAATACACAGAGAAATGTCCCCCTTTTTTTATTAATAATAATAATAATAATGGATTGGATTTATATAGCACTTTATAGGCACCCAAAGCGCTTTGCAATGTCACTATTCAGTCACTCTCGCATTCACACACTGGTGGAGGCAGCTACAGTTGTAGCCACAGCTGCCCTGGGGCAGACTGACAGAAGCGAGGCTGCCATATCGCACCATCAGCCCCTCTGGCCAACACCAGTAGGCGGTAGGACACAACGACACAACGACCAGGACAGAGAGCCCGGGGATCGAACTGGCGACCTTCTGGTTACAGATACGCTTACACGGTCACCCCTGAGCCACGGTTAGAAGCTGCAGAGTTCACACAACACTAATCTTCACCATTAAATGCTTCCTAAACACTTTCTTCCCCAGGTCTGTGCTTTTTGTAACCTGTTCATGTGTTATGCCTTTCATTCCGTTGTGTTCTGGTGTGAAAGTAAGAGGCAGGAGAAAGCACTGGGTCTTTGGCTCTTTACTACACATCTGCAACACAGAAATACGGGTCTGATCTGTGTGTGTCACACGCCTGCCAGTACAGCACAAAATAAAAAATATGTCACTGAAAGATCATCAAAACAACTTATAAGAGCAATAAACAAAATAATTCAAAAACAAATAAACAGTCAAATACAATTTAATAACCAGGACCCAATATTCTAGTGCTTATAGTTCAAACATTCAATTCAATTCAATTTTATTTATATAGCGCCAAATCACAACAAAAGTCGCCTCAAGGCGCTTCATAGATACAGAGAAAAACCCAACAATCATATGACACCTATGAGCAAGCACTTTGGCGATAGTGGGAAGGAAAAACTCCCTTTTAACAGGAAGAAACCTCCGGCAGAACCAGGCTCAGGGAGGGGCGGCCATCTGCTGCGACCGGTTGGAGTGAGAGAAGGAAGACAGGATAAAGACATGCTGTGGAAGAGAGACAGAGGTTAATAACAGATATGATTCAATGCAGAGAGGTCTGTTAACACATAGTGAGTGAGAAAGGTGACTGGAAAGGAAAAACTCAATGCATCATGGGAATCCCCCGGCAGCCTGCGTCTATTGCAGCATAACTAAGGGAGGATTCAGAGTCACCTGATCCAGCCCTAACTATATGCTTTAGCAAAAAGGAAAGTTTTAAGCCTAATCTTAAAAGTAGACAATCATTGAAGAAATGAATTGCAGTGAGAAGCTAAAAAAACAGCTTCTCAACCAAACAGCTTGCATCAATTTTGAGAGGCCTGCACCACACCACCAGCTAGAGGAGTCCATCCCTCCACCCTGAGGAAAATCCTCAACTGGCTTCACACCTTCTACTGCAGATTTGAAAGTCAGTCTGTTCACACCTCCAATCTGTTCACCTCACATCTACACAAGACTTCCTGCAGCCCTCACCCCCCTCTGCTCTGATCCCCCTTGACCTCTTCTCACCTGTCTGCACTAAAGTACCGTGAGAAGGATGTGTCTGCTCTGCAAGAGACAGAAGCCCAGGAAGCCTTCAAGATCTAACTACTCAAAAATGTTGTGTGGATATTGAATATTTGTGTTTGGTAATCAATGTGCATGTCTGTTTTAGATTTTTAAGAATTTTATGCTTGTTTATCTTGTTATGTATGGATTAGCCTAGTTTTTGTTTTATCTTTCATGAAAAACATTTAAAAATAGAGAATAGCTAATATACTCAATATTAGTTATATCTTTTTTTGCCATGAACACCCCAATCTGGTATGCTTACCCCCAAATTTTATTTACAACAACACAAATTATACATACCAAGTGATGGATGTTGTATTAACATTTTGTCGATGCTTAAAATCTGGAGATGAAATTGAAAAACTTAAACGTCTTTTCTTGTAGGGCCAACACACATAAGTGAGTAGTTAGCATGTATATTAATGCCCATTCATTTCACTCCTCTTGGAAGTTATGAAATTGAAAAGTTAGTTGTCAGGAGATTTCTTCTCAAAGAGTATCCCTCCATGGCGCAATTCCAGCTGCTGATTGTGAAAAGGGCTCGGAGGCCAGTACGTAAAATGTGGACTCAAGTGAAGATTCAACCACAGGAGGCAGTGATAAGATTTCACGTAAGCCTTATTGACCACAAGAGTAAAGATCGACACGAGGGAAGAAAGCTTGGCAGGAAGTCTCTGACGTGGTGAAACTGTAAACAGAGGGAAAGTGTGGTTAGGAAGGAAGTGAGGGGAGCGAAGACTGGTGAAGTGAGGGTTACTGGATTTGTGTCTTACTTGACAGTTGGAGCGCATATGGCTCTGGAGGGAGGGGAGAGTGGCCTGGTGAGCATCTTGGAAGGCGAGTGAGGGGAAAGGATTGGACCTGGCTTTCCCTGAGATCCAGAGGAGACAAGCATCTCTACGACACCAACTGTCTGCCATCGATAACGCAGTTTTGAGATCCCTTCCCAGGCGCCTCAATGGCCACTCACACCTTGCATCAGATGATCTCAGTAGTTCCAATAATAAGGGAAGGTCTCATCGTGGTTTCACCTGAAATCTCTGATAATGACCCATGACCCATTTTTTTCACATCTTGGCTCATGGGATGAGGCAAATTATTATTATTATTGGGTCAGACTCCCTGCATATAATTTGCTTATATGCAGCAGCCTTTTCTGGTTGTTTTCACAGCATATCTATGTGCTTTGAAAAAGCACTCGCCGCTCCTTGATGGGATGGATCTCTAGATGCTCTTTTGTGAGAATATCATCCTCTTCATTCAATCCCTCGGCCTTGGTATGCTCATTGGTTCAGAGATGGACAGGTCATTTCCTGCAGATTCAGATAGAAAATATATATGTATTTAATTTTTTTAATTATGTATTATGTATTTATTATTTAGATGTATATTAGCATCTATATTATTTTAATGCTTTACCTCTATATCGATATAAAGATACCATGATGAGAGTGGAGATGAAGTATGGACAGAAGACCACCAGATAGCGAATGAGTGTAAAGTCAAAATGAAGGGAAGTTTGAGAAGTTCCTGGAGTTTCTGGAGTAGGAAGGGCTGTAATTGCAGGTATATCTGCAGACAGAATCCCAGCTGTTCAGGTGAAAATGTGGATGAAGTGAGTGGAAAAAAATCAGAGTGAAGCTCCTCACCTGTGACAGTGATCCAGCTGGATGGAGACTCTCCATGACCGCTGATGTCACACTTGTAGAGGCCTTCATCAGACCTGGAAACATGCTGGATGGTCATGTGACCTGTAGGCTGCTTCCTGATGAGGGAGCCATCTTTATAGAAAGCAGCTGGGAGGTTGGAGGGAGTGGTCTTTGTTTTACAGAGCAGAGTGACGTCATCTCCCTCCATCACAGGGAGGACAGGACTCTGCAGGATCACTGATCCACCTCAACACAGAGACAAACTACAGCATTTCATCCATTTACACACAGCTTCATCAACACTAACTCCACACACTCAGCTTACCAGTGACTGTCAGGTTAACCATGTTACTGATGGGACCCTCTCTGGACTCACACCAGTAAACTCCACTGTCCCACGTGTAGATGTAGCTCATGGTACATGAAGAAACAGACCATATTCCAAAGTCAGCTCCACACTGAATCATCAGTTTTTTGCTTGTGTTTCTCCACAGACTGAACGAGCTGCGAGCAGAGCCGTCATCCTCCTCACAGTGCAAAGTTACAAGGCTTCCTTTAAAGAATTGAGAGCTGCTGGGACTCTCAGTGAGATGAGCTGTTCGGTAAGGGGGACATAAGATATTACCAAATAGTTATTTGGAACAAAAATATTTGTATCTGGGAACAGAAAAACTTCATATCAAAAAGCTGAGTTTCCTTATGAGACCACAGTGCATGCCTTGGTCATTTAGACCAGTGGTCCCCAACCCCCAGGCCATGGACCAGAACCGGTCCATGAGTTGTTTGGTACAGGGCTGCGAGAGTTGAGGTTCGGGTGTGAAATTTATGGTTTTCGGGGGTTTTTATTGGTGTTTATCGTTTTATCGTTATTATTTCTTGTCTTTCATCGTTAACATAGTTTCCCTGGGTCTTTTCTCGTATGTTATGAATAAATTTGTCAAGAACTGTAGTTCTAACATGCAAGCTTGACCCAGAAGCAAACACAATACGCAGGAAATGCGCACAGAATAAACTTTATTTCTCAACTAAAGGCGACCCGGAATAACCAAAGGGAACATGCTGTTTCAATGTTAGAACAGAAGTGACCTGGAGATAAATGATTTGGGAACGCCATGATCAGAACCGTGGGAGGCTGCAACAGAAAAGGGAGCGAGTTACTGGGGAGCAGGGAGATAACAGCATACAACGGGGTAGAGCTATTTATCTTACGATCGGGCCGGACCGTTGGAAATGGAGGCAGGGGTGAATGTCCGCGGGAGAGGATTCCAGGGAGACGGAGAGGATGATGACAGGTGGTTTATCTGAACTCCAGGCAGGCAGGAGGACATGCAGGTGAAAGCTCAGTAACACAGTAGCAGGAAACACAGTAACAGGATTAACACAGTTCATAGAAAGCAGAAATTCCTCATCAACCTTCGCAAGGGGCGAACTAGCGTGGAGCAGCCGGCAGTGAGGGGTTAAATAGTCCCCCTAGTGATCGCCTGAAATGGGATGAAGGTGTGAAGACGACAGCCACACTCGCAGGTGTGGGCATCCCAACCGCTCCTCAGACACTGAGCTGTGGACCATGGCAAAATTATCTTTTTTTTTTTTGGTGCCGGTACTGGATTTATTTTGTTATATTTATCCACGACACCTTAAAGGCCAGTCCGTGAAAATATTGTCAGACATAAACTGCTCCGTAGCCAACAGAACCACAAGAATCATGTGGTTCTGTTGGCTTCATCAGGTGACGATTTCCAGCTCACACTGGAGCATTTTGCAGCTGTGTGTGAAATGGTGGGAATAAAAATCAGCACCTCCAAAAGCCATGGTCCTCAGCCGGAAAAGGATGGAGTGCTCACTCTGGATCAAGGATGTGCTCCTGCCCCAAGTGGAGGAGTTTATCTTGGGGTCTTTTTAACAAGTGAGGGGAGAAGGTAGCAGGAGAGTGACAGATGGATTGGTGCTGCAGTGGCAGTGATTCAGAGATTGATAGAGAGCTACGTGAATCTCTTAATTCACCTATGATCACAAACTTTGGGTGGTGACCAAATGAACGCTGCTTTAGAGATAGGGTGAGGAGTTTGGCCATCTGGGAGGGGCTCAGAGTAGAGCCGCGGCTGCTCCACATCGAAAGGGAGACAGTTGAGGTGGTTCGAGCTTCTGACAAGGATGCCTCCTGGGTGTCTCCTAGGTCACATGTTTCCAGGACAGGCTGGAGAGATTGTATCTCTTGGCTGGCCTGAGAATCCCTTGGTGGTCTCCCGGAAAGGCTGGAAGAGGTGGCAGGTCTGAGCTTCTCTATTTAGGCTGCTGCCCCTGTTTATCTGGCCCTAGATAAGGGTAGCTGATTCATTTAAATTGACACAATGATCCTGCTATAATCAGGTTTCTGTAAGGCACAGTAAATAAAGTTGAGCTCAATTCATATGCTAAGAGTTTTTTATGGATTTGTTTTGTTTTTGATGGTCTGGGAACAAACACAGTTTTAAGGTATTGGGGGGAATAACAAGAGACTCTACTTCCTGATGCTGGCACTGAACAGTCATGTATTTGGGGGTTTATTAAATTCGGCCAGATTTCTTGAAATGAGAGCAGATCCATCCAAATTTTCTAACCTCTGACATGAACAAATCCCTGGGGCCCATTTTCCTGGCCGCTAAAGTATGACCTGTCAAAATGATAAATATTCAAAATATGAACATGATGCAAAAAAAAAAAAAAAAGGATATATAAATAAAATTTCAGCTTTTCAGCAAAAGTTAAAATAACAGAAAATCATAACATTCAATTTTCTTTGCTCTTATGCCATTTTGTCAGAGCTGGATGCATCTTTTTTTGGCAACAAGCTGGTTTAAGTTTGGTGTGAGGTCTTGTGTTGTAGAGATTCTCAGGGTGGACTGCAGGTGTTTATCAGTGAGACGACTCCTGTGTGCTGTTTTGTTGATCCTTATCACTGAAAACAGCTTCTGCATAACAATAATAATAAATCTATATAAAACGATCTCGCTGGTCAGAAATAAATGGCTGGATGTGGCCCACGGGCCTTGAGTTTGACACATGTGCTTTAGAGGGTTAAAGTTTGAAAGAGAAAAATTACTAACCTTGATGTGCATTGCAGCTCAGCAGTGAGGCGAGAACTAGAGGAAGTGACACCTAAGTTAGTTTGTTTTCACACTGCGCATTTATTTGATGCTCAGGAAGCTTCAGCCCTGCAGAACATGTTCTTTTCATAGTTCTCAAAATATATACAGCTCTTGTTTCTTTAGTCTAATCCAGACTCAGCTCATCATTGTTACAGTAAAAGTGTTAGAAGTAAACTTAAAAAGTTGCTGCTGTAACCAGTCATAGGGATGAGAAGATTTTTAAATTCTAATAATGTTCCCACAGAACAGCTATAGCTATCGCAAAGACATATTTCATATATAGCAAACGTTGTTGAATATACGGTTATTTGGTTTGTTACCATAATATCAACTTTTTCAAAATTTGTGTTTTAAAATGATTTCATAGTTTGGAGAAAGTGTAATGTGAGAATATCACAAACATTCTAAGAAACATTCTTGGAGCTGAAAACTCCAGATCAGCTCCGTACACTGAAAACTAGAAAAGACAACAGATCTGCAGTAGACTTCTCTGGTAAGATTTTTAAGGTAATTTTAAGTCATCACAGTTAAAGAAACATATTTTGCTTACAGAGCAGTGGCAGCAGAGTTGTTTCCTCCATTGTTTTTTCTCAGTAATGGTACTGAAACATTCAGCTGCTTAACTTTAAGCCCCTCCCAGTCCCCTATCCTGACTTGCTCTCCACTGTGATGTCCTCACCATTTACCTGCACTGTGCTAGGATAGAAAGCAAGCACTCATGCAAGTCACTGAAATTCAGGTATTCTGATTACTTCCATGGCCATGGGTGTATAAAATCAAGCACCTAGGCATCCAGACTGCTTCTACAAACATATGTGAAAGAATTGGAGCTCAGTGAATTCTAGTAGTATCATGATAAGAGTCCAATCATAAAATTTCCTCACTAATAAATATTGCATAGTAAACTGTTTGTTTTAAAACCACTAACAGGAAGCACACACTCCAAATAGGAGTGCACCCGCCCGCAGCCAGCACACTGCAGCAGCACAGCCCAGGACATGCCACACACGTGCAATTAACCAAAAACCCAAATAATGTCACCACAAGCACAGTGTCTACCTGCGAAAAAAGGAACATCAACAGTCAGAATAATAAGTAGAATAAAAGAATGTCTGTCATGTCCTGTATTTACTTTCACTTTCCGTTCCACTGTCCACTGCATCGTGCACAGGGTCACAGAGGAGGTGGTGGCCACGCGCCACCAGGTCATCCACCTCCCACGGATGCCATGTGGAAAAGAATGAGTTGCCATGTCCAATGGGTTTGCACAGCTGGTAGGCCACAGGGCCTTTGTGAAGGGTGCTGGTGCAATCGACTGCTGCCATGTCTGCATCAAGCCCCCAGCGGCCCTGTCGGTCAGTGCTACAGCAACAGGAAGTTGTTCCCCTCCATGATCCTGCAGGCGGTATGTGACCATCAGGGCCGCTTTGTCGATACACATGTGGGCTGGCTGGGGTCAGGGCATGACTCCAGTGTCCTCCACAACAGCCCACTGTACCGACAGGCTCGTTACCATCCCCCAGGGCATTTCATCCTTGCAGATGGAGGGTACTCATGTCTCCAACATCCACTCCCCCTCATCACCACCTAAAAGAGGCCAGTCCACGGTGCGGGAGCCCAGCACTTTGACGCACATCACTCCAGGGCACACTCCGTCATGCCTTTGGAATGATGAAGATGAGGTTCCGTGTCATCTTCCTGCAAGCGCTGGAGGTGCACCACACCTTCGTGCCACATGTACATCACGCTAATATGAGCATCATTGTTGTTTGTCGAATCATAATGGCAACTGCACTGTATAATCTGGCATGTACACTGTACTCACAAGATTAAACATCTGTCGCAGGTCATAACAGCACGTGCCGTGCTGCACAGCATCTGCATCAGTGCTGGTGACATTGTGGCCCCAGATGAGGGGCCCGAGGATGATGCCCAAGATGATGGGGAGAATGGTGTGGAGGTAGTCAGTGGTGCACACTGGCGGGACCAGCTATTTGCTGAGGTGTCTGCCCTGGAGGAGGTACCCCCAGACCACGATTATTGTCATCAGGCAAGTATCCCTTAATGGTGCATCTGCACAGTGCTGGGATTTCACGTGACAGATCTGTATTAACATGCTTGTTGTTACCATGTCGTTTTCCCACCGCCATGATTACAATCCAGGGACATGGCAGCTGTCAGTTTCACCAGCCCTGCAGACCCAAGTGGTGGATGATGTGGTGGACAGTGGGAATCAGCATGCCTGAGCAACATCTGGGGACGCCTATGTGGGATGCTCCACTCAGTACATGGTTATGCGAACCGGGGGTCTTACCTGTGGCACCTCCCTCATCTCTCTGGTCCTGGTCCAGCGGACCAAGCAGCACTGCCCAAGACTCCCTGCTCAGGCAAATGTCAGGCCTGGTTGATGATGTATGTGCATGCTGGGACACTCAGGTTTATCCTGGACCACAGTGGGCAGTGCATTTCCCACAATCATGTTGTGTTTTACGTTGCACTGTTTATATTTTCACAATTTGGCATGTGCAATAGGTCAGGCCCCCCCGAAATTGTGTTATGTAGTTTGTGACAGACATGCACTCACAGTTGGGATGTTCTGGCTGTTTTATTTACACAACTGAAATAATCATGTTTGTACAAAACAAAGGTTGGGGTGCCAGCATAAATAAAGTGCAACTATGTACAGTGGCTGTCTGTGGACATGGCTCAGTCCTTTTTCTGCTCCACTAGCTTTTTGAGGACACCTATCAGCCTGTCCATCCTCTCGGCTCTCCGTTCCTCCGTTTGGTGTTGCTGAGCCATGTCCTCTTTTATTAGGGCAAAGAGCTCATCCTCCTCGTCCCTCCTCTTTTTCGCCACCCGTGCCTCAGGCGGCTCCTCATCCTCCTACCCCTTCTGGTGTGGGAGTGGGTTGCCAACTGCTGCACTGGGTCCTGGTGTGTCCTACTGGATGGAGGAGATTAGGACAGGTGTCCTAGCACCTCATCCATGGCACCAAACTAGGGCCATGTTGCGGCAGTGGGCTTCCCCACTTGCACCCTCGCCCGTCGCTGGATACTTGCACTTCTGAGGGCATCACAAGTGGCAGTTGGCTGGCATTCCTGCCTGGTATATGTTGACATTTCTGTTTGCGGCTCAGGAAGGGTCATATTAGTACAGTCAGTGTTGGGAAGGTTACTTTTAAAATGTATTCCACTACAGATTACAGAATATATGCCCCAAAATGTATTTTCTAATGTATTCTGTTACGTTACTTAATGAGAGTAATGTATTCTGAATACTTTGGATTACTTAATATATTATCATGCTGTTTACAACTACCTGAATGTACTATTGCTGTGTGACTTATTACTATTACTGAAGGTCCGCGACTCCGAACTGTAGTAAAGGGACCTCTGACTAATACGTTGGTTCCGTGTCAGGCTCGTAGCTGAAAAATAGCTTTACTTTGTTGTGTGGATCAACTTTTCTTGCGAGAGACAGAGAGAGGCTTTGAAAGACTGCTCCAACGGAACTTGTTTTCGGAGGAAAACACGAACACGGTGTACAGTCGAGTCTTAATAGCTTACTTACAACTGGGCTCGTCAGGCACTCTTCTTGGCTGCAGTGGTTATTATTATATTTACATGCTTCCAGCTCCCGTTTCTGCTTGATGACAGCTCGTTCTTTTCCACTCGCCTTTTTCTCCCTCCTCGCGCTCACAGACACATAACGTGTATGGCAGTCCATTCTCCCTGCAACACGGACTACACTGCCCATGATGCTACATTCTTTAGAGCTATACCTGTAGCAATCTGCCTGTTAGCTTAGCACAACAACAACAACAAAAAGGCGCTCTCTCACCCAGGAAACGCAGAGAGAGCGTCGCCCTGTAACCATGGCAACCGTAACGCTGCCGCCTGGAACAACAGTCCTGACCCGCGACAAAATGAAACAGGAAAGTACCGCAGTGCAATCCATTTATTTCAACAAAGTAACTGTATTCTAAATACCACCTTTTTAAACGGTAACTGTAACGGAATACAGTTACTCATATTTTGTATTTTAAATACGTAACAACGGTACATGTATTCCGTTACTCCCCAACACTGAGTACAGTTGATTGCACTTGTAGTGGTGGTACTTTTATTCATACTGCCCTCCGTCTGGTACAGGATTCACAGCTTTGCGGGTCTGTGCGATTACGGTCACGTGGGCCCGACAGGTGTCACATGATTCACCTTGACATTTACTATTAACTTTCCATTAACTTATACATCTTGGCATTTGTTTCGCTCCTTCACACATTTGCAGTAGTTGCTGTCCCCTACCACCGTTTCAACCTCGTCCGCAGCTGATGCCATCATTACGCACTGACCTGGCTGCATCACGCTGTGCATTGTGGGATATATGGGACCACGAAGTGTGCACCGGACCACGCTTGATATTTGGGAAAATCGACGGCACATTTGGAGTATGCATTTGAAGTACACTTCAAATTGGGACAGCCATCGTCGTGTGGTGGTGACGTAATTCCACTCAAAATGCGGTCTCCAAATCGGGACACAGCCTCACTCTCCCTCGACGTGATGAGCACATGACCACTGATGCGCTCATTTGGGTGCACTTGATTCTTGACATCCTGAGGCCCAGCCAGCAGGGAATTTGCACCTAAGCCATGGTTGGCTTTGTTCAGCATGAAGACAGCTAGCCTTACTCTATTCAAAATTGACAAGCAGCTGATGACAATTTGCTCATAACTGACATCTTCAATTTCTCTGTTGAGTAGATTACGGCTGGATTATTCTTTGTTGACCATAACATTTTACTTTAAATTTTAAAACAACTACAATATTATACTACAGCAACATCAAAATACTTTTACTTTTCTTCTTATATATAAGATTTTATAAAAAAAACAGCAGGTTCCCACACTTCGTATTCTTAACATCTCTGATGAGAAACAAAAGTCTTCATACAAAAGTTTGTTTGAAACGGAAACACCCAAACCCACAAAGCTGCCATCTGCTTTCAGTGTACGCTGACACATTTTACCACAGAGCACATTCTCACGAGAAGAAGACGGTTCTTAGCCGAAACAGGAAAAAAATGAGGTTAGTTAACTAGAATCAGCAAGACCACTGTGGTTTTAGTTTCAGAAATTTAAGGAAGTCAAAAGTACTCACTGTATTAAAAGGATGTTTGTGTCACGGTCTGGCTGGCAGACCGTGGGGGTTTAGGGAAGGACCCAGGCGCGGTGCTCTGTGTGCGAACAGTGCGTTTATTTACAGTGGAACCAAACAACAATAAAGCCCCCTGTTTTCTCCAGACTCCCGTGTTGTGCCTTCTCAAAAAGTCCGTGCTCCGTGTTCTCCACTCTCGTGTGTTCTACACACACCCCGTGCCTGCTGCCCTCCGATGTTCCACGCTCCTCCTGAGGGGAAAATAACAGAGGCAGCCGTCAAGACCATTGATTGTAGAAAAGATGGACGACGCGACACCGCCTCCTACCATTGTGCAAAAGTGAAGCCAAAATATCCCGCAAAATATCCCCAAAACTCCCTTTTAACAGGAAGAAACCTCCAGCAGAACCAGGCTCAGGGAGGGGCGGGGCAATCTGCTGCGACCGGTTGGGATGAGAGAAGGAAAACAGGATAAAGACATGCTGTGGAAGAGAGACAGAGGTTAATAACAGATATGATTCAGTGCAGAGAGGTCTGTTAATACATAGTGAGTGAGAAAGGTGACTGGAAAGGAAAAACTCAATGCATCATGGGAATCCCCCGGCAGCCTGCGTCTATTGCAGCATAACTAAGGGAGGATTCAGAGTCACCTGATCCAGCCCTAACTATATGCTTTAGCAAAAAGGAAAGTTTTAAGCCTAATCTTAAAAGTAGAGATAGTGTCTGTCTCCTGAATCCAAACTGGAAGCTGGTTCCACAGAAGAGGGGCCTGAAAACTGAAGGCTCTGCCTCCCATTCTACTTTTAAATACTCTAGGAACAACAAGTAAGCCTGCAGAGCGAGAGCGAAGTGCTCTAATAGGGTGATATGGTACAACAACCTCTGGTCTTGCCAGAGTCATCTGCTAGCCTGTCAGCTCAGTATCTGGTGTCCTACTAACTCAATAGCAGCCGGGCAACTGTTGTTAAACCATGTTTCGATGAAAAACATGCCATTTGAGTCCATAATCTGTCTGTTGTTGGTGAGGGAGCTCTATATCTCATCCATTTTGTTTGTCAGAGAATGGACACTGGCGAGGAAAATGTTGAACAAAGGGAGCAAGGTGGTGTTAGCTTTAGCTTAGCCCAGAGCCCTCTACACCAACCCAACCTTTGTTTACATTCTTGGCACCACCTGCATGCACATCCGCCCGGCCGGGAATAGTGGGCAGCCTCTGGTGTTCTGGAGATCTCTGGGATGAGTCGAGATCGGCGACAAAACTACTGGAGTAATTTCCAGAAGCTCTTGTCTGCTGTAGGTCAGCAACACACAGCAATTCAGGCTGAACAATCCAGTCAAGAGAAAATGAAAAACCCTGCTACACAGCAAATTCTGGAGAGACACTGAGCCTGTTTTACTGTTGGATGCTTTCATCTGTGAAAACATATATTAAACAAATTCAAGAAAAACTGCCAGACTTTATCTGATACAACATATTGAAGAAAATCACCTCCATTATAAACGGTTACTGCTCGTCTGTTTCTGCTGCTTCTTTGTCCCTCACTGTAAACAGCCTCACTGGTTCTCCATGAAGAACAAAGATTTGCTCTCTGTGGCTCCAACACAACTTAAAGACAATCAGAGTTGGACGAAGTTCTCCAGAACAGCTGCACAGGAGGTCATGACCTTTACTCATTAGACCAAGTTCATTTTATTTCACTGACAGACACTGTGGAGGGTTGTCTCTATACACCGACCTGTTTTCTTTGAAACAAGGTCATTTCCTGTTACAGTAATACATTGCAAATGAGGCTGACTGTGGGTTAAATGGTTTACAGATATCTAAGATGCATCTGTAAAAACAGGATGTCAAAGTGAAACAGGAGTAATTTGAATCAGCTTTGTTCATCTGAGATCCGTTCACCTACAGATTAACTTGCTACATTTTTTTAATTGTTCACATTTAAAAATGCTTGTGTTGAATAAACCTAAAAAGGAGTCAGTGAGTCATATTTCATCCATCAGTGATTGTGGCACAATGTTGTGTTTAACATGTTACAGAAAAACAGCATTATAAAGAATTTTTAAGTTGTTTTGCGGGTTTTTTTTTTGTCATTTTACAAAAAATCTTGTAATATAAGTAATATATGTAATACTTTCTGCTGCCAGCTTCCTAGAAGTTAACATTCTAGAGCACAGTGGCGCCGTACATGCCAGATATAGAAGGCATTAATGGACTGAATCATCCAATTAGAGGACTTGGATACATGCTCTAGATTGAAGGATTCATTTATTTTAATGTATATTTTGTTTTTGTTTTACACCACTCGGAGGAGGCCCTTTGTCTAGCTGCGGATCACCAGTGTGTTTCTGCAGTTGGGCTAGCCAAGGGGGCGTATATTAGGTTTATTTTTAAATACATTATAATTTTGTTTGGTTTTTTTTCATTCAGATGAAAGTGTGTGTGTTTCTGCTGCTTTTTTCTCCCTCACTGTAAACAGATGTACTGAGAGACTCCTGCACTGAAGTTTCATAGGAAAGTCCAAACAGCCTCACTGGTTCTCCATGAAGAACAAAGATTTGCTCTCTGTGGCTCCAACACAACTTAAAATGGTAAATGGCCTGTATTTGTATAGGGCCTTACTTAGTCCCTATCGACCCCAAAGCGCTTTACACTACATTCAGTCATCCACCCAGTCACACACAGGTGATGGCAAGCTACATTGTAGCATCTGACAAGGGGGGCATCCTTGTCAGATGCCCAAACCACCTCAGCTGGCTCCTTTCGATGTGGAGCAGCAGCTGCTCTACTCTGAGCCCCTCCCGGATGGCCGAACTTCTCACCCTATCTCTAAGGGAGAGGCCAGCCACCCTTCGGAGGAAGCTCATTTCTGCCGCTTGTATCCGCGATCTCGTTCTTTCGGTCACTAGCCACAGCTCGTGGCCATAGGTGAGGGTAGGGACGTAGATCGACCGGTAAATTGAGAGCTTCGCTTTTACACTCAGCTCCCTCTTCACCACGACAGACCGGTGCAGCGTCCGCATTACTGCAGCTGCAGCCCCAATCCGTCTGTCGATCTCCGGCTCCCTTCTCCCATCACTCGCGAACAAGACCCCGAGATACTTGAACTCCTCCACTTGGGGCAGGAACTCATCCCAGAACCGGAGTGGGCACTCCACCCTTTTCCCGCTGAGAACCATGGCCTCAGATTTGGAGGTGCTGATCCTCATTCCCGCTGCTTCACACTTGGCTGCGAACCGTTCCAGTGCGAGCTGGAGGCCCTCACCCGATGAAGCCAACAGAACCACATCATCTGCAAAAATCAGAGATGAGATTCTGAGGCCACCAAAGCGAAAGCCCTCCGCCACTTGGCTGTGCCTAGAAATCCTGTCCATAAAAATTATGAACAGAACCGGAGACAAAGGGCAGCCCTGGCAGAGCCCATCATCCACCGGGAACGAGACCGACTTATTGCCGGCAATGTGAACCAAGCTCTTACAAGGGTTGTATAGGGATCGAATGGCCCATAGCAATAGGCCAGACACCCCATACTCCCGCAACACCTCCCATAGGACACCTCGAGGGACACGGTCGAATGCCTTCTCCAAGTCCACAAAACACATGTAGACTGGTTGGGCAAACTCCCATGCACCCTCAAGTATCCTCGAGAGGATAAAGAGCTGGTCCAGTGTTCCGCGACCAGGACGAAAACCGCATTGTTCCTCCTGTATCCGAGGTTCGACTAGCGGACGAACTCTCCTTTCCAGCACCCTGGCATAGACTTTCCCAGGGAGGCTGAGGAGCGTGATCCCCCTGTAGTTGGAACACACCCTCCGGTCCCCATTCTTAAAGATGGGGACCACAACCCCGGTCTGCCAGTCCACAGGTACTGCCCCTGATCTCCACACAACATTGCAAAGGCGTGTCAACCAGGACAGCCCTACAACGTCCAGAGCCTTCAGGAACTCGGGGCGGACCTCGTCAACACCAGGGGCTCTGCCACCAAGGAGTTGTTTAACTGCCTCAGTGACCTCGCCCCCGGAAATTGGCGGGTCATTCCCCTCATCCCCAGACTCTGCTTCCTCCTCGGAAGATGTGTCAGTGGGATTAAGGAGGTCCTCGAAGTATTCCTTCCACCGCCTGGCCATTTTCTCAGTCGACGTCAGCAGCACTCCGCCAGCACTATACACAGTTCAGGTAGAGCACCGCTTTCCCCTCCTGAGACGCCTGATGGTTTGCCAGAATCTCTTCGAGGCAGTCCGAAAGTCTTTTTCCATGGCCTCTCCGAACTCCTCCCACACCCGAGTTTTTACTTCAGCCACTGCCCGAGCTGCATTCCACTTGGCCTGTCGATACCTGTTGGCTGCCTCCGGAGTCCCACAGGCTAACCAAGCCCGATAGGACTCCTTCTTCAGCCTGGTGGCTCCCTTCACCTCTGGTGTCCACCATTTGGTTCGGGGATTACCACCACGGCAGGCACCAACCACCTTGCGGCCGCAGCTCAATGCAGCAGCTTCGGCAATGGAGACGCTGAACATGGTCCATTCGGACTCAATGTCCCCAGTCTCCCTCGGAATGCTGTTGAAGCTCTGCCGGAGGTGTGCGTTGAAGATCTCGCGGACTGGGGCCTCTGCTAGATGATAGGTTTGTAGCATAAACCTACTCGCTGGAACGTTAAGGACAATCTGCTACGCAGCAAAAAGCAAGACACAAGGCACCAAAGTTCTCTGGTTTACCCATGCATGAGGGAGACCTGCCTGGAGCCAAGTGTCGTTCCACCACTTGACCACTGTCAGACTCTCAGCCAGGCTCCCCATAGCACTCCTTTTTATTGTGGTTACATGAATATGCATAGGGTCATTAACATATGACATCTTACATAGGTATACATGTGAACAAAGAATACTGTGTGTGTGTGTGTGTGTGTGTGTGTGTGTGTGTGTGTGTGTGTGTGTGTGTGTGTGTGTGGTCCAGATGTGACCCTGTGAAGACTCCCCAAAGCTGGTGCCAGGAGTCTAGCGGTCCATCTGAACAAAAGGCTCTTATACTTAAACAGATATACGTGTGTTTGCTATACCATATATCAGCAAGAGAAGATACGGCCTTTCCTAGGAGGTGTGTAATCCATGCCGGAACACTCTGTAGAGGGAGTGAACGCACTCCCCCTTCATGCTACACAGAGCTGTTACAGACCTTCTAGGATGAGACATTCTTTCAACCTACAAATGATTATACACCTCTAAGCATACATGCTTAAATATTTCTTAATACAAATGACAATAACAAAATCTAAACCCATCACTAGACGTTCCCAGCACACCCTCACTACGTGTTTAGGTGCACCAGGTTTGTCCAGCGTCCTCCCCCGCCACCTGATCCAACTCATCTCAGCTCAGCCCCTCTCTTTACCCGAGTGTCCAGAACATATGGTCGCAGGTCTGGTGATACGATTACAAAATCGATCATCGACCTACGGCCTAGAGCACCCTGGTGCCACGTGCACTTATGGACACTCTTATGTTCGAACAGGGTGTTCGTTATGGCCAAACTGTGATTAGCAGAGAAGTCATTTTGTACAACCATTTAAAAATATTACTAAAACTAAAATAAGAGAACAATCAGGTGTCACAATAAGATGCCCCACAAATGATGTGTGCCAGTAAAAAACATGTTTTTCCACCAAAAGACAGAACAGCACAGGGATAAACCTGCAGGCCTGACAACAGGAGGTGTATCACTCTGCTGGTTTTCTACTTAGTGACAGTGTTTACATTGCAAATGTGCCTTTGTGACATAAACAGAGATGGGCAGTAACGCGTTACTTGTAATGTAATGTAATTTAGGAGTAACATGGCCTTGCAAACCTAACATCTTAAGATCTTAAGAGATCCACAGCTCTTCGATGGGGTGTCACGGGGTCCCCAGGAAAAAAAAAAAGTAAAATAATAACATAAATTATTCAGTAGCATTATACAAGAATACCCAGTAATGTCCCTGCCTACAATTGAACACATTCACTTACCGCAAATCGGGGGCATCTGCTGTGCAAAGGGGTGCAAGCCTATTACTACGAACTTAGTCACTGCTCGGTGACATTCATCTATTCTGAAAAGAGATGCTACCGGTAGACTGCAGCGAGAACTGCCAGCATCTGAGCCAGACTCTGTCTCTCTCATCATGGTCACCTAAATGCACAGTAATGGCAGGTTTTGTAATAAGGCAGATCGCGCTAACATAATATGCACTGTTAGTTGATTATTTACCTGCCGCATTAACGGGAGAGGGCGTGCAAACGTTACCGCTGCTGCTGGGTTGAGATTCACGAGGCCGGAGCGGAATTAAAAACACGACATTCATTTAAGGTTATCGCGTGTTTTGTGAGCAAATGCTTTTGCATATTCGTAGTGTTTCCTCCATTAAATGAAATATCTACTTTGCAAGTATTGCAAGTTGCCCTGTTGTGATCTGTTCTCGTAAAGTATAACCAAACTTTTGAGCCTTTGAGCCGCTTAGGCGCCAAGTTTCCTGCCAGGTAAATGACGCTCCGCAACGTGGTGACGTCATTCAGGGAGACTGGAGTTGATAAGGGAATAGATTGCAAAAAAGGCGAACAATTCCAAGGAATTGAAACAGTGGGAACCGGTTCTCAACAAGAACCAGGTTTTGATACCCATCCCTACCCAGGACAATAAGTAATACCCGTCCACACACACAGGGCTGTACTGGCCCGGGCATTTTGACTAGAGACCGGCCCACCAGGTATTATAGGAAAAACCATAAAGCCTTTGAATGAAAACAAACGCTGTTGTCACAGTGATGTACAGTCTTGTTGGTACATATGCATCAGTCTAATAAACTTAAACCTACACCATCCTCCCTATCCTGGTATTCTAAACAGTACCTGAAAGTAGACTGCTTGGTCGAGTTAACCTCCTGAACTATCTACAACACATGGTGAAAACCTGAAATTAAGACAGAGAAGACTAGAGGTGAGACATGACCATTACTGATTACTGATGACAGATTTAGATATATTTTCATAAACCATTCATTTACCACATCAATAAACAGCATGGCAGGGCAAATGAGAGAAGAAGAGGCAGCTGTGCAGCGTAAACACAGAATAACTCCAGCTTTGTGTCTTTTTCATTGTAGCTGAAATACGGGACAATCTGTCACGGCGGGGTGCGCCGGTGTGTTTTTGAAACAGGACCCAAAAGTAGATGTGGACGAAGAGTTGCAGGTTTAAACAAAAGCAATCCTTTATTTGGATGATGGCAGGAGTTGAACATGTAACCCTAAGCAAACTAAAAAACACTACGAAACAAACACTATGAAGCTCTAGGACTGTGACTATAGCAATGACTAAGACAATGGTGGGGATAACAGACGACTTGACAAAGACATTTAGAAAACAGGGGACCTAAATACACACATGAGGCGATCAGGGGAAGTGGAGACACATGAGGAATCCGCTGATTAGGATAAACATAACGATGCACAGGAAAGAATAAAACTAACCACATGAACACAGAACACAAGACCCTTTTCAAAATAGTCTCTGCTCCTCCTGCCTTTCTGTCATCCACCTGACAGCGTGTTGCACCTGCTGGCCTCCACCACTTGCTAATGTTACTGAATCTGTGGAAGCTCCGCAATAGCCACCAAACAACTGAGTTATTTTTACACATCTCCCTTCATCTTTTCCCTGATCACTGAGGCCTGTAGAGTCTTGTCCTTTTTTCTGTTTTGTGTTTGTACAGGAGGTCACGACCTTTTATTAATCAGACCAAGATGATCTAAATTCACAAACAGAGTGGGGCGTTGTCTCTGCACATCTGTTCAACCTGTTTTATGGAAACAAGTTCACTTCCTGTTGCTTTGTGTATCTACTCTGGTCAAAAGAATCCACGCTTCACGTCCACAATTCCTTTTTATTCCTCTCACAATCACGGCGCAGCGTGAAAACTAGAAACAGGTAAGATGCTATCAATATGACATCCATCCCAGCCACTTACTTCTTTTCACAAAGTGCACAAGTATATAACACATAAACATGAGTACCAAATAAAGAAAACAAATAGAAAAACTATAACGATCTCAGACGCTCTTCTGCTGTTGTCATGGCAACCCACACACATATTTCAGCGTCGGCTACATTCATCAAGATTTCTTACTCAGACATGTGATGGGCACTGCAGATACAAGACGTGTCTGTATAGACATAACATCAAAGGGAGATAACAGGAAGTTGGTCTGTGCTTACTTGGGGCACAGTGCAGTTCACCCACAGATTTGAACTTGTTGCTTTCTAAAGAACTGTTTTCATTTTTCAAAAAACTTTTCTTTGTGTGGAATAAAACTTCCAAAACTGTTTTCCCATCCTGATGATCAGAAGAGTGTTTGAGGGTCTCAGAGACCCTTCAGAACAACATTAAGTGTTAATGACCTCTTTTAGCTGTTTAGTGATTACAATCATGTGATTTCCAGGAAGTGCTGCAGCTGATGCATGCCCTCTCTCCCTGCGGACTATTTGCTGCTGCCTGTCTCTACATGTTTCCTCTGTGTGTGTTTCTGCTGCTTCTTTGTCCTCACTGTAAACAGATGTACTGAGAGACTCCTGCACTGATGTTTCATAGGAAAGTCCAAACAGCCTCACTGGTTCTACATAAAGCAGCGGTCCCCAACCCCCGGGCCTCGGACCGGTACCGGTCCGTGAGTCGTTTGGTACCGGGCCGTGAGAGTTGAGGCTCAGGTGTGAAATGTATGGTTTTCAGGGTTTTTATCGGTTTTCAGCGTTATTTTGTTATCGTTTTTAGCGTTAACTCGGTTTTCCTGGGTCTTTTCACGTGTGTTATGAATAAATCTTATTTTTTTTCGGTACCAGTACTAGTTTTATTTTGTTGTATTTATCCGCAACACCTTAAAGGCCAGTCTGTGAAAATAATGTTGGGCATAAACCGGTCCGTGGCGCAAAAAAGGTTGGGGACCGCTGGCATAAAGAACAAAGATCTGCTCTCTGTGGCTCCAACACAACTTAAAGACAATCAAAGTTGGACAAAGTTCTTCAGAACAGCTGTGCAGGAGGTCATGACCATTGACTTTATTCATTAGAACAAGTTTATTTCAATTAACTGACAGACAGAGTGAAAGGTTTTCTCTCCAGGTTCATTTCCTGTTATTGTAATACGTCTGTCACTTTGCAGTCGTCGACTGTGGGTTGAGTGGTTTTGCTAAGCAGACATGTCTGAGATGCGTCTATAAAATAGGATGTCAAACGAAACAAGAGTCAGGTTAGTTCAGCTGTTTTGTACACAGTTGATTTCACACACAGAGTATTTTAATTTACTATTTTTTTAATTGCTTGTTTTGAATAAGCCTTCCTTTTGACTTACAGAGAAAGCAGATGGATTATACCAACCTCACATTGTTTTTTATATTCATCTTTATATCAATCTTCGTTTTCCATTTTGATGATCAGAAGAGTTTTGGACGATTAACAAGATCTCTTGGGAGCAACAGTAAGTGTTTGCTGTCTTTTTCTAACATCATTATCAGTCTTTTAGGTAAAAAGTTTCAGTTGCCATGGTTACAATTCAGTTAACATCCACCCACAAAAATGAGTGAGACTTAATTTCAAATGTCATTTCCTTTCTAGTGGATGCTAACCCCGTAAATCCTGAACCATAAAATTATTTCTAAAGAAATTCCTATTTTATTGATCCAACATATCAAACACCGTCCTCCCACCGTCCAAAGACATGCAGCTTGTGGGGATAGGTTAATTGGATAATCCAAATTGTCACTAGGTGTGAATGTGCGAATGAATGTGAGTGCGAATGGTTGTCTGTCCCTGTGTGTTAGCCCTGTGACAGACTGGCGACCCGTCCAGGGTGTACCCTGCCTCTCGCCCTATGACAGCTGGGATAGGCTCCAGCGCCCCCCGCGACCCTGAAAAGGATAAGCGAATGGATGGATGGATGGACATATCAAACACCACTTTAATGCAACTTCTCTTTCATATCAAGACTGTCGTTCTGCTACTTCTGGGCATCGTTCAGGCATCGTAGTCTAAGGAGCTTTGAAAGAAAAGCATCTGAACTTCTTTCAATTGCTTGAAGATCTTTCACCTCTCACCCAAGAAACTTCTTCAGTTCTAAGGGTCAAATGGTGGAGAGTCCCAGATTTAAGCCCTGTAGGAATATCCCCACCCAAGAGGGACAAAGGACCCCCTAATGTTCCTCTACACAATCACATGAGCCAAGGTGTGAAAACAGGTGTAGGTCACTGCGCCCCTTTGTTTTGATCATGCAGTATGGCAGCCCCTACATCTCAAAATTGTTTAGTGTGGCATTTCCATACCTTTAGAGGATTGGAGTGATCAATGTCTGCTCTGCTTGGGCTCTCAACTTGCTTTATTAGGCCGTGAAACCCCTGCTTATCACGTATACTGTTACACAGAGTGGAGTAGGCCCGTGCTCGATGTTTTGGCTCTACACGTGCCCTCTCCACTCCTCCACTCCTCATGTTCCTACTCCCAAACCGCCTAGCCTCGCTCATGAAGGAGCAAGCCATAGCTCCTTCTTAGCCTCATTTTGGGTGGCACGCCGCCACCTCTGGCTGCCACAGTCCCGGCAGTCTCTGGTCGGACAACCGGGACTACCTGATGAGGCTGCTGGTTGACAGTGCAACCCTTTTTGACCTGGAACCTGCAGCAACCTGGAGGGAATTGCTGTGTTCAGGAGATGTCATGTGGCCTGTGTGGGCATTTGGCAAAAGTGGGGAGACATGTCTACTGTAACTGTGGCACTCTGCTCCACTTTCATGTTTGTTTCTGCAGGTGAGATTTAACTGTTAGAAACTGAGTATTACTCTGAGAAATATTATTAATAATTTAACCAAAGGATTTCATATTGATTCAGTTTGTCAAATTTTTCAGAATCAGAATCTTTATTGTCATTGAGCTTTAAGAAAAACGAAAATTGTATGCAAACCCGTTCAGTGTAAGGAAAAAGACACACTATTAAGACAAAAAAAGAAAAAAAAAAAAAAAAAAAAAAATATATATATATATATATATATATATATATATATATATATATATATATATATATATATATATATATATATATATATATATATATACATACACACACACACACACACACACTAAATTAAAGAACAAATGAATAAATAGAAATCGTATATAGTATATACACAGAAATGGTTATAAGTCAAAGGTTTTTTTTTCCCACTTTTGCAATATACAGTACAGTGTGTATAGAGATCCATTGAGTGCAAAAAACAACAATAAATATAAGAAGAGAATTTATATGCCATTAAGACTAAGGTAAAAGGATCAATAACAAATTAAAATTTACATTTTACAATTTACAGGTTGAATGATTGAAAGTGACCAGAAAACGTAGCAGCTTGTAAACATGAGCTGGACATGTGAGTAGGATTGTTCATAGAGCAGCATCTGCATTACAAAGGCAGTGCTATGTGGAGGGTTATACAGTCAATTAGTAAATTGTTTGGGTGTGTGTGGTGGTTTTGGGTGGGGGGAGACACAATAGTAAGACAACAAAAGAATATATACACACAAGAGTCTGATGGATTGTGGGAAAAAGCTTTCTAAGAGCTATAAAAGAGTGAACAGTGAAAAATATGTTGTCGCAATTAGAAATATTGTAGTTTCAGGAGTCAGGATGCAGCTACAAAGCTTTTAGTTCAGTGTATACAAACAGCTGTAGCTCCATAAAGGCAGCATGCAGAGAGGCTGCTTTCTCTCACACATTCTGTTGGTTTTAGAAAAGAGTCCCATAATAATCAGTAGTATACCAGGCCCTAACCTACCAGTGACCACATCCATCACTGCAAACTGCTGAGTTTAACCTGCACTTACCGTCATTTTTTTTTTTCCATTTGCTGTCACACACCCACTAACACACATCAACAACCAGGAAGCAGCTTCACCTCTGATCACACACACTCAACTCTACTCACTCACCTGGAGGAACAACAACACTGTGGCCTGTATTTGTATAGTTTACCAGTCCCTAAGGACCCCAAAGCGCTTCACACACCGAGTCATCCCCACATTCACACACTGGTCATGGCAAGCTACATTGGGGCGCACTGACAGAGGCGAGGCTGCCGGACACTGGCGCCACCAGGCCCTCTAACCACCACAGAGTGAAGTGTCTTGCCCAAGGACACAACGACTGTCTAAGCCGGGGCTCGAACCGGCAACCTTCTGATTACAAGGCGAACTCCCAACTCTTGGCTCACGAACGCCCAGTTGTCTTGGATGTAAGTGAATTCAGTAGCTGGGGATCTGGCTGACAGTCTCCGCCCCTGTTTTCTGTTCAGATCCAACTTTGCATTTTTCAGCCTTTTTCTAATTGTACTGAACTTCAACCTATATTGTGCTGATGAGGCTTGTAGAGTTTGAGACGTTAAAGAAAAAGATTACTCCAGTCATTTATGAATAATTCCCCATGATGTTGGATACTTGGTAGAGTCCACTCAATAGGTGTTTTGGTCAAACAGTTGTACCTTGACCTTTAACCTCTCTGCTCTGTGTTGTTTCCTCTTTCAGTCCAGAACACCATCACAGCTGAGTCGGGACATAACGTCACTCTGACATGTCGATCTCCGAACAACAACATCAGAGCTGCAGAGTGGAACAGAGCTGACCTGGGAGATGGATATGTGTTTTTGTACCGGGATGGGCACGTTCACTCAGATGATCAGCATCCATCTTTTAAGAACCGGGTGGATCTGCAGGACAGACAGATGAAGGATGGAGACGTGTCTTTGATTCTGAAGAATGTGACGATTAATGATAATGGAACATACGAGTGTCGTGTTGTCCAGGAAGTGGGAGGACCTATGACTCTAATCAACAGCACCGACCTGGTTGTCGTTCCTCCAGGTGAGTGAGTAGAGTTGAGTGTGTGTGTGATCAGAGGTGAAGCTGCTTCCTGCTTGTTGATGTTTGTTTCTAAAGATGTTGTTGATGAGACTTTGTAGAAAGCAGCTGGTCTGAGTGATGTGATCAGAGTGCAGTAGATAATGTCTGACAGCAGTTTGAAGAGGAAATGGATTCTGTTCTGTTCTTCACTCATCACCTACCTGACAGCTGACACCTCACACCTGTTTCTCACCTGCAGGTCAGACAGGAGGAGACACAGAGGACGGATCTGTTGGACTGAAAGTTGGTCTGTCAGTTTCTGCTGTTCTTCTTGTTGCTGCTGCTGTTGTTGGTTTTCTGATCTACAATAAACATAAACCACAACAGAGTCAGGATTCATAACAGCCTCCTGTTGACCTGCAGCCTGTTTCAAATTAGTTTTTTTCCACATGAACTCTGAGTCTCCTGCTGATGTTCAGACTCTGTGTTGTCAGTGAACATTCAGGTACAGACAGATGATCTGATCATCCAGCAGACAGACATCAAACACATCCAGAGTTGGTTTAGGAACCATTAAGACGAACCTTTAAACACACAACTTTAAACTGGCTCTTATTGTTATTATTTATAATAATTTATTTAAGGTCAATGGTCAACAACTGTAAGACAGAGATAAAGTCAGGACATTTCAATAAGACATTAAATTAAAAGATTCTGAGGGTTTTTTTTCTTTAATTTCAAATACATCCAGCATTATCTTATCTTATCAATTGCACATCAGGTTGTTTGTTCTGCAGTTGTTTCCTTCTTACTCTGAGCCACAGTGAGGATGATGTTCGCTGCAGCAAAAATGTCAGTCATCACTCCAGTGCACACATTGCAAAAAGCTCTGCGTTTTCTGGCTTCCTCCTCAGACAGTTCAGTTTATTTTACCTTAGAGGTGCAGATTTCTCTGTCACGGCATCATGCTGCTTTCTCCACTTCAGCCTTCAGTCTCTCTGCAGCAGACTGAGAGATCAACCTGACATCTGAGTCTGTTCCTGTAAGCAGAAACAACAAAGTCTACAATGATGCATAAAATAAAATAAAGGTGTTTTTCTCTCAGTGTAATGTTTATATGAAAAAGTCTCCACTTCAAACTAACTGAGATCAACATGTTCTGTAAAATTAGATGTAGAGTTGCTGAAATGTCCTGATTCTGTATAATCCGTTCATCTAAATGAGTTTGTCAAGTTCCTAAATACAAAATTCTGACACTTAAATTTCTCCAGCTGTTCCTCATTTGTTTAAATCCCACCAGCCCTCGGTCTTTCTGGCCTGCATGCTGCTTTGTTCACACTGCAGCCATCTTTACACTGAAAGGTCACCAGGTCAGAGGAAGTATGGCTGCTGAGGAGCTGCAGATCCCACTGGTGGATGACAGAGGAAGTGCAGGTTTGAGTTCATGCACAGCCTCTAACAGCCACCAGTGGTGCTGCTGCAGCCTCAGCACCTCTACTTCTCACAGCCCGACTGCAAATGAGTAAAAGAAATTCCAGAATCCAACCGTTTTCCTTCTTTCCTTTAATTCCTTTGACTGATTCTAGTGTTTGCTGACTGTTTGATGACCATAGACATGTCTGTGCACACCTAAATAAAGGGAACATTTGATGGTTCCTCTTGGTCACACTTTGCTCCTCCTCTCTTCCCTTCTGATGTGTTTCTTCACATTTGTCCTGCTGACATATTATACACCAGGCCATGGTGGATTTGGGCAGCAAGCGGACTCTGCTCCACAAAAACCTGGTTGGGCTGGGCGCAGTTCTCGAGGCAGAGTGGGTGGAGGTCAGATGTGTGCAAGGAGACATTTATAAATATCCCATAGTGCTGCAAATGCAAATTTGTATTAATGAAAGATAGGCTTCATCAACTGAGTTGTGACACGTGCACAGAAGAGTAGCACACACAATTCTTGGTGCCTAAAAGCTGCCGGACAACGATTTTCCTCATGATAACCCCTTGGAAAGGCATACGGGATATGATAAAACTCTGGAGTGAGTAAAGGCCTGATTTATTGACCGGGCAATCGAGCGGATGCACACTGTTGGCGTGCGTCCTGCCCGGAGTGTCTTTCTAAAAGCGCTTTTGCACCCCTACAAAAAAATGGAGGTTTGAACATGTTGGGATGGACCTCATCGGGCCGTTTCACTGGAATGCACACGTATCTTGAAGCAGTGCCCGTATGCACCATTTCAGCAAATAGTCTGGTGCAGGCGCTGTTTCAGGTCATCTTCCAAGTTGTCAGCCTGAAACACACTGACTGACCAGGGCCCATCATTCATGTCTCGCACACATTAAAAAAAGTCTGCTTAAGGAAAGAGGTGAGTTGGAGCCAGAGGTGCCAAATTCTACCATTCCCACCTCCCTCCATTACAATAATGATCTGACATGGCGTAGAGAACAGACATTGCATTTGTTTGGCCAGAGTCACGTGACCAGTGACTTCTGAGGCTTCGTTTAGAACGTAACTGATTCAGTGGTTTTTAGGGAAGTGAACCATTTGTGGGATTTCTGGAGTGTTTTGATGGTGAGAGATAGCAAACCACTGATCATTCTACTGAGAGATATGGAGCCAGCGAGGAAGAGAGGAGGTTCTGTCATGTGGGAGTATTTTGAGTTGATGTTGGTCAGTGTTTCAGTTCAGTTCTTGTTGTTTACTTTTGTTTTGTGTTTATTTTATCTAAAAACATGAAAAACTTAAAATGTTAAAAATCTGCTTTTTACATTAGAAACACTTCCACTTGACAAAACAATAACATAATAAAAACATGTGTATTTTTAAAATAATCTTAAAATGTTATTCTACAAAATGTGCAGCAATTTAATTTGTTTATTCTTTTTAGCTGATAGTCTGTGGGACCCAGAACGACTGTATAACTGCACTTCTACCACCTTGCATTTCTGTGCACTCCAGCCTCTTCTGTCCCGTGTGAGAGGATTTTCTTTAAAGCTGGAGAAATTATCTCCATGAAAAGAAACAGAGTCGGCCATCGCACAGTGAAACAAATCCTCTTCTTAAAAGAAATGAAACAGGCTTACCTTAAATGCATCGTGTTTTTACTTTGCAAGTTCAGAAGCATTTTCCCTTTACAGTTTACAATCAATTCTACTCCAGGTCAAAAATATGTATAAGAAAATTGGCCTAATATACATTATTTATAAACATACCTGTCCAGTGATTAATTGCATAAATACCTGGAGGCGGGACCTCAGAGCAGAAGCATGCTCCATGAGTTGTACATTATTATCTGTATTTTTCAATTATTGTATTTACCGAAATCAAGAAGTTAAGAAAGAGCACACCATGGTGAATGTTTAAACAAGGAAAGTTTATTCATCAAAATTATTTATTAAAGAAATGAACAACAATCTTTTTCACACACCCCAAAAATACATGTTCAAAGCAACACAATGGTGGCCCAATATCAAACAGAACTCCACTCTGAAGAGTCATAGTGAAGCAGTTCGTTTTTGTTTTGGTGTTTTTGTTGTAGATTCAAGCTGCTCTTCATATTTTTGGCCACCAGATGTCACCAGAGAGGGCTGTGTTTTAAAGCTTCTAGTAATGATCCCTTTTTCAACACAAGCTTCGTGCTTCAGGAAGCTTTATTTGGCCATCACTAGGTCAAAATAACAGAACTCTACTCAAAGCTGACAACAAACAATGCTGATAACTCAAACAAACGGACCTAACTAAGAGACAAAGGGGAACCTTAAATAGTGGCTGATCAGCCCACAAAAACACAAAAAGGGATAAAGCACACAAAACCTGATTGTACAACTGTGTGGCTGTAACTGCAGCCACACAGGAGGGCTGCTGGAAACACTTTGGTAATTTAGTAGCTGCTGCTGAATTTTCTGTCCATCGTTTCATTTTCTTAGTTTGGAACAATCATCATAATTTAGCTCTTCAGACGTTTATTTTGTAAAAACATCATAAAAAACACTCGAGTAAAAAAAAAAGAATACATTGAAACTGAACTGGGAATAATGGTGTGTTCATCTTTGAATTACCATGGTAACTCAAAGATAAACTGTGTACAGCATCACTGACTGCAGACTCTTTGTCTCTGATTGCTTCTGTTGTCTTCCTTAGCAAAGTTCAGCTGAAGTCATTGTTGGCATTTAGAGGTGCATGCAGATCAGATCAACATTTTATATTTCCCTGAGATTATCCATCCACAGGAAAAAAGACTCAGTGAGTCTCATTTTCTGCACCAGTGAGTGTAGCACAATATTGTGTTTAACATGTTATAGAAAGGAAAAACAGCACTATAAAGAATATTTAAGTTGTTTTAATATTTTGTTATTTTACAAAAAAAAAAGCTTGTAATAACATTGAATGATTTAGTAGGCTAGACCTCACAATGTGACTGTGTAACCAGATTTGTGTCCCCACAACCAGGGGTGGGTATTGATAAGATTTTCACGATTCGATTCAATTTTCGATTCTTTATCGATTCTTTTTAAAAAAGGAGAACACTAAGGTCGATTAGCTTAGAAATTTTTTTTTTATCTTCTCTTTGAACAAGATAGAAATTTAGGAGTATCATGGCCTTACAAACCCAACAGTGAGATCTTAAGAGATCCACAGCTCTTCGATGGGTGCTGCTCGGTGACATTCGTCTATGCTGAAAAGAGACGCTGCCAGTGTTGGGAAGGTTACTTTTAAAATGTATTCCATTACAGAATACAGAATACATGCCCCAAAATGTATTCTGTAACGTATTCCGTTACGTTACTCAATGACAGTAACGTATTCTGAATACTTTGGATTACTTAATATATTATCATGCTTTTTACAACTACGTGAATGTACTATTGCTGTGTGATTTATTACTATTACTGAAGGTCCGCGACTCCGAACTGTAGTAAAGGGACCTCTGACTAATACGGACCCTGTCGGCTCGTAGCCGAAAAATAGCTTTACTTTGTTGTGTGGGTCAACTTTGCTTGCGAGAGACAGAGAGAGGCGTTGAAAGACTGCTCCAACGGAGCTTATTGTTTCGGAGGAAAACACGAACAAAGTGTACAGTTGAGTCTTAATAGCTTACTTACAACTGGGCTCGTCAGGCTCTCTTCTTGGCTGCAGTGGTTATTATTATATTTACATGCTTCCAGCTCCCGTTTTTGCTCGACGACAACTCGTACCTTTCCACTCCCCTTTTTCTCTCTCCCTCCTCGCGCTCACAGACCCATAACGTGTATGGCAGTCCATTCTCCCTGCAACACGGACTACACTGCCCATGATGCTACATTCTTTAGAGCTATGCTTGTAGCATTCTGCTTGTTAGCTTAGCACAACAACAACAAAAAGGCGCTCTCTCACCCAGGAAACACACAGTCGCAGAGAGAGAGAGAGCGTCGCCCTGTAACCATGGCAACCGTAACGCTGCCGCCTGGAACAACAGAACGTAGCTGTCAAACAAAACCCAAACAGTCCTGACCCGCGACAATATGAAACAGGAAAGTACCGCAGTGTAATCCATTTATTTCAACAAAGTAACTGTATTCTGAATACCACCTTGTTAAACAGTAACTGTAACGGAATACAGTTACTCATATTTTGTATTTTAAATACGTAATGGCGGTACATGTATTCCGTTACTCCCCAACACTGGACGCTACCGGTAGACTGCAGCGAGAACTGCCAGCATCTGAGACAGACTCTGTCTCTCTCATCATGGTCACCTAAATGCACAGTAATAGCAGGTTTTGTAATAAGGCAGATCGCGCTAACATAATATGCACTGTTAGTTGATTATTTACCTGCCGCATTAACGGGAGAGGACGTGCAAACGTTACCGCTGCTGCTGGGTTGAGATTCACGAGTCCGGAGCGGAATTAGAAACACGTTAATTTAAGGTCATCACGTGTTTTGTGAGCAAATGCTTTTGCGTATATGTAGTGTTTCCTCTCTTAAATGAAATATCTACTTTGCAAGTATTGCAAGATGCCCTGTTGTGATCTGTTCTCGTAAAGTACAACCAAACTTTTGAGCGTTAGGCGCCGTGTTTACTGCCAGGTAAATGACGCTCCGCAACGTGGTGACGTCATGAAAAAAATTAAGCTAACTGCACAGTGTGGCCTTGAGGCAACAAATGAAAATTAACAGTTTTACTGTATAAACAAATTTTAAAAAGTAGAACAAACAATCAAATATACTTCTTAACATATCCGTGCACATACAAGTATTGTTTATATTCTTTTTTTCACTATAAAGATGTAAAATAGTTTATATATATATATAGTTTCTTTATCTTACCTGCCAATGGAGATTTCTCTCATGTAGTGCAGCTTGCAGTCTTTTTCTAAGTGTGTCATGAACTTCAAGATTTTCCCTGATCACTGAGGCCTGTAGAGTCTTGTCCTTTTTTCTGTTTTGTGTTTGTACAGGAGGTCACGACCTTTTATTAATCAGACCAAGATGATCTAAATTCACAAACAGAGTGGGGCGTTGTCTCTGCACATCTGTTCAACCTGTTTTATGGAACAAGTTCACTTCCTGTTGCTTTGTGTATCTACTCTGGTCAAAAGAATCCACGCTTCACGTCCACAATTCCTTTTTATTCCTCTCACAATCACGGCGCACCGTGAAAACTAGAAACAGGTAAGATGCTATCAATATGACATCCATCCCAGCCACTTACTTCTTTTCACAAAGTGCACAAGTATATAACACATAAACATGAGTACCAAATAAAGAAAACAAATAGAAAAACTATTACGATCTCAGACGCTCTTCTGCTGTTGTCATGGCAACCCACACACATATTTCAGCTACATTCATCAAGATTTCTTACTCAGACATGTGATGGGCACTGCAGATACAAGACGTGTCTGTATAGACATAACATCAAAGGGAGATAACAGGAAGTTGGTCTGTGCTTACTTGGAGCACAGTGCAGTTTACCCACAGATTTGAACTTGTTGCTTTCTAAAGAACTGTTTTCATTTTTCAAAAAACTTTTCTTTGTGTGGAATAAAACTTCCAAAACTGTTTTCCCATCCTGATGATCAGAAGAGTGTTTGAGGGTCTCAGAGACCCTTCAGAACAACATTAAGTGTTAATGACCTCTTTTAGCTGTTTAGTGATTACAATCATGTGATTTCCAGGAAGTGCTGCAGCTGATGCATGCCCTCTCTCCCTGCGGACTATTTGCTGCTGCCTGTCTCTACATGTTTCCTCTGTGTGTGTTTCTGCTGCTTCTTTGTCCTCACTGTAAACAGATGTACTGAGAGACTCCTGCACTGATGTTTCATAGGAAAGTCCAAACAGCCTCACTGGTTCTCCATGAAGAACAAAGATCTGCTCTCTGTGGCTCCAACACAACTTAAAGACAATCAAAGATGGACAAAGTTCTCCAGAAGAGCTGTGCAGGAGGTCGTGACCTTTGACTTTATTCATTAGAACAAGTTTATTTCAATTAACTGACAGACAGAGTGAAAGGTTTTCTCTACAGGTTCATTTCCTCTTACTTTAATTCGTCTGTCACTTTGCAATTGTGGTCGACTGTGGGTTGAATGGTTTTGCTAAGCAGATGTCTGCAAAACAGGAAGTCAAAGCAAAACGATCGACAGGTTAGTTCAGCTGGTTGTACACAGTCGAGTTCACCCACGCAGTATTTTAATTTACTATTTTTTCTAATTGCTTGTGTTGAATAAACCTTCAGTAGGTTTCTTTTGACCTACAGAGAAAGCAGATGGATTATACCAACCTCACACTTTTTATCTTTATATGGATTTTTGTTGCATCCTGATGATTAGAAGAGTGTTTGAGGGTTTAACAGATCTCCATACAACAACAGTAAGTGTTTGCTGTCTTTTTCTAACATCATTTTCAGTGTTTTAGGTAAAAAGTTTCAGTTGTCATGGTTACAGTTTGGTTAACATCCACCCACAAAAATGTTTAAACAGAAAAACTGTTTCAAAACTGAGCGAGACTTCATTTAAAATGTCATTTCCTTTCTAGCGGACGTTAAACCTGTAAATCCTGAACCATGAAATCATTGCTCGATAATTTTATTGGTCGACGTCACTTCAACTTAACTTCCGTACGAGACGTTACACCGTTGAAGTGTGGAGTTAGACCGAGCGGCTGAACGACAGATCTGTTCTAACAGTCAGTGACTTTCAGCTTTATTTTAAACCTTAAATTTAAACTTGTGTCGTCAGATTTAAACTCAGGTTCAGTTATTCGGTGAAAATACCGACAGACTCAGACATTTAGGACAAACTAAGAGTCAGATCAGCAGCAGCAGAGACACGGAAATGTCTGCTGTAACTGCGTCACTCTGCTCCACGTTGCTGATGTTCGATGAGGCTTCATGTTTGTCTCTGCGGGTGAGATTTAACTGTTATAAAACAAACTGAGTGTCACTCTGGTTAAATTTGTTATGTTTCTCAAAGAATTGTTTTTATATTGATTTAGTTTGTCTGTGTGTGTGAAGGAGACACGAGGCTGGGTGGGGCTTAGGGTTGCCAACTCCCTGAAAAATAAATAAGGGACACCTCGTGGCCAGGGCCGGGCGACCCAGTTGTCTTCACCCTTCCCAGTGTGATGAATTTTCTAGCTTTTTTTTTGTGTGTGAAATTATTTTTTTAACCATTTGACTTGAATTTGATTTAAGTACATGCATATTCTATTCTTTGTGATATGAACACATGTGAAACAAGTGATCATTTAGCCATTTATTTTTAGCTCACAATGACAACATTAACACAGTAAAACAGGTCTCTTTCTTAAACAGAAGCCTGTCTTGCTTAACTTTTGAGAATATAAGTAAATCTTTCTTTAAAAGAACTCTGTCCTGCTTAACTTAAAATAATAGAAAACAATAGAAAGAAAAATATTCTTGTAACAGTGCACATTTAGTGCATTTAGTACAATTGGCTTCAGCTGAGGTATTATTTCAGCTTTTCTAATGCTAATCAGCTGCTCCTGTTTGTAAACCCGCTTGCTCCCATGATTACGCATCATAACTCATCATCATTATTCATCTATGTATTACTTTTATGTATTAGTCATCAATTTGTTGTAATCATCTATCCTTGCAGTTGTTTATTACACAAAATAAATTATATTATCACACTTCTGGCCACATAGCGCTGATATTCACTGCACATGCCCATATTAACTTTTTCCAGCCAGGTGTTTTCCTTTTCCCATTCTTCCCTTTGTCTGAGGGGAACAAACATTGCTGCTCACACTGTGCGATTTTTGGCCCATTTTGAGCCGATTTTTGAGTGATCGGACCGATTTTGGCCTTCATCGTGCGTCGTGTAGTATACGTGGGGTAACGAGAAGTGATTAACACCTCACGACCAGCTCCCGATCATCAATCGCTCGTGAGGGTGTCACCACAGGCGCTCACACTGCGCACGCGCAAACACGTAAACGTTGGTGAAAAAGATGGAGCAGCACGGCTGTGCAGCGTGTGATCTGGACACAAGCGATGGAGGCACACAACCGTGAAAATAGTTGGATTTACATTGCTGCTCAATCACAGCTGCCCGATCAATGTTTTTCATTAGCAATTTAGCAAAGTTGATGGTGGTGGTGTGTGTGTCTGTGTGAGTGTAATGCTGGGCTCACACTGTGCGATTTTTGGCCCATTTTGAGCCGATTTTTGAGTCGTGCGACCGTTTTGGCGATCGGCCCGATTTTGGCCTTCATCGTGCGTCGTGTATCGTGTAGTATACGTGGGGTAACGAGACGCGATTAACACCTCACGACCAGCTCCCGATCATCAATCGCTTGGTCGGGAGGGTGTCACCGCAGTTTGTCACACTGCTCACGCGCAAACACAAATGTCGGCGAAAAAGACGGAGCAGCTCGGCTGTGCAGCGTGTGATCTGGACACAAGCGATGGAGGTACAACTTGTAGAACTTTGGAAAGCTCATCCGAGCCTTTTCGATGTGGCCTCAGAAATTATCACGACCACAACAACCGTGAAAATAGTTGGATCTACACTGCTGCTCAATCACAGCTGCCTGATCATGTTTTTCATTAGCAATTTAGCAAAGTTGATGGTGGTGGTGTGTCTGTGTGAGTGAGAGACAGAGAGAGCGCTACAGATTTTCTGTTATAACCTTCATTTTATGGACGCACAGTGTGAGCACTCAGGTCGCATCAGAGCATCGGGTCGTATAGTGTGAGACCCTGCATCGTGACCTGCAAACTTCTAATCCCTGCGAGTCAATCGTGCAGTTTGAGCAGGAGCTGAATAACGTGACTGAAAAAATCGCACAGTGTCTGCCCAGCTTTAGGTGTACTGTCATCCGAGACTTGCACCGCAGTGTCGGCGTTTGTTTCCCTGTTGGCCATGCTTCTTGTTGTGGTCATCTGTTGTCTTCCGGTATTTTCTCCGTAAGCGACCTTTCCTTGACCAATGAGATGAGCGGTAATCTGAATTGTCATACTCGAATTGTCATACTCGTAAGTGTGCTGTCAGCTCATTGGTCACAAAGCAGGAGAGAGGCTGGGAATTATGTTTTCAAACAAAGCGTTAATTCCATTAAAAGTTATAGACTACTTTTGATTCTCACTGTATTACGGGACAAAGTGCGTCCCTTATTAGCTCAATACGGGACGTGTACTTTTGTTTCGAAATACGGGACGATTCCGTTTTTTAAGGGACGGTTGGCAACCCTAGTGGGGCTGTGTGGACGTCCGTGTCTGTGTGACAGAGACAAAGAAATCTAATGTGTGTTTTATTTTCTTTCAGATTTTCCACCCTGATGACCACAGAGGCCTTCGAGGGTTCCAGACGTCCTTCAGAACAACAGTAAGTGTTTTCTTTCTTTTTCTAAAACTCACGTTTAGTCTTTTAAGCTAAAAGAAAAGCTAAAAAAATCAGTTTGAAGGTTTCACTTTACAATTCACCTCCATAGAAAAGGAGGAAATTTAGCAGAAAACCTCAAATTCTAAAACTGATGAGTCTTTGTTCTTTAATCGGACAGCACTGGATGGACTGGTGATTTACAGGCTACTGGTTTTGTAAACTGGTGCAAGTTGCTGCTGGTTCTCAGGTTAGTCAGAGTTGTGTCGCGGTGTTGTTTGATAAGCTGCTCGGAGCTGAAGCCTAAATCGCAGCAGGAAGAGGTGCAGCAGGATGTGAGCTCGAAACTTGCTGTGGGAAACAAACTCGGTGCAGAGACAAAACAAACTTCTGCTTCAAAGACAAAAACGGTTCATACATGATGACTGACACATGAAGCAGGTTCAGATTTTTCCTGCGAGGATGGTTCAAGAACAGAAAGAATAAAACTTTCTTTCGACTTCACCTCTTCTGGTGTGACGCGCTTGTTTCTACTCGACCCCGCAGTGCAGCGTACCAATCGTCACAACTTCCTTAAAACAAACTTTACTGATCCAATTGCTTTCTTTCAGCCTAAATTTTAATCCCAGGACAGACTGAGACATTTAGAACAAACTAAGAGTCAGAACACCGGAAATGTCCGCTGTAATTACGTCATTCACTTTGATGTTTGCCGTGTTCGTGTCTGCAGGTGAGATTTAACTTTGACATAAAACAGGAAGTAATGGCTGCATATTAAATATATTTCCCTGAGAGCAATTTTCATACTATTCATATTATCAGCACGCTTCACTGTATAAGTGTTTATACAAAACACAGCTACTGTCATGCACAGTTATACTGTTATGAATAATAAGGGTCAAATTTGGAGTTTTAGGTGGAGGAAGCTGAAGTTCAGGTGTAGCTGTGCAGTGTGGGGAAAGAGTGCCCTCTAAAAGAGTCCCATAATAACCAGTGTTGTGAGCTCCAGTAGATTTGTTTTCTTTGTGTTCAGGCTGTGATCAGGCTGCTGCTTCTGATGCTTTTCTGCTCTTTGTGGATTAAAGCAGCTACAATCTACAACATATAAGCAGGAGTGACAAATAATCCTAAAGAACATCATCTGCTTGAACTGGTGACTCTAACATCCTTCTAGAAACAAGTCCTGCATTTGGGCACTTATTATGAAGCATGACCTAAACTGAGAAACCATCCACCACTGTCAAATCCAAATGAGGATGTTGTCCCAGCTCATCAAATGTTTAAATTAAAAGTGATGTGTTGGTGTGTTTTTGTTTGTTTGGCTGCTGTAGAAGTGAACCGTTGTAATTTGACCTTTAACCTTTCTCCTGTGTTGTTTCCTCTTTCAGACCAGAAAACCATCACAGCTGAGTGTGGACAGGACGTGACTCTGACATGTCGAGCTCCAAACAGCATCAACAAGATCATAGTTGTAGAGTGGAGCCGAGCTGACCTGGAGCCACAACATGTTCTTTTGCAGCAGAATGGGCAGTTCGATCCAGAGGGTGAGCATCCATCTTTTAAGAACCGGGTGGATCTACGGGACAGACAGATGAAGGATGGAGACGTGTCTTTGATTCTGAACAATGTGATGATTAATGACACTGGAACATACGACTGTCGTGTTCAGAGACAGAGAGAAAGTTTAAGTCTCATCACCAGTGTCTACCTGCATGTTGATCCTCCAGGTGAGTGAGTAGAGTTGAGTGTGTGTGTGATCAGAGGTGAAGCTGCTTCCTGGTTGCTGTTTACTGATTATAAGTTGGAAGTGATTATGTTGTTATCGCAGCTGGATATGATAGCCAGCTCTGCATCCTGCTTTTATTTTCTCTCCCTGTGCCGTCTGTTCCCAAACTCACCCACACAGCACATGGTGCTTTTACAATCTCGGGTAGGATACTGTCCGTCCAAAGTCCAAGTTCCGGTGGTGGGCAATTTCTATTAGTTCCTAACAACTGAAAGTGATCAGTGTGTTGCAGGAAAATGTAAGAAAAAGGTATCAAATATACAAAAAAGGTGCGCAGTAGTCTGGAGTTCTGTGCCACTGCATACTACTATACGAACTACCATCTTGTCCTACTAGTTTGCTTACAGAGCAAGTAGGTCCACGGAGGATGCCGGCATCAACACCTTTCACAGAGCACTGAGCCAAATGGAGATCAGGAAGAGTTATGTTAGGATTCAGATCCCCTCTGCCACCTGCTCTTTGATCACAGACTTCCTAAGCATCCTCAGTCAGTCTGACCGACCATCTGTAGGGGATCACACTCCTCAGCCTGTGTCATTTTTATCTTGAAAGGTGCTATACAAATAAACTTTTATTTACTTATTACTGAGGTGTTTCAGGCCTCCTGGGTGAGGTGTTCTGGGCATGTCCCACAGGGAGGACGCCCCAGGGTAGAAATAGGACACGCTGGCGAGATAATATCCATCAGCTGGCGTGGGAATGCATTGGTGCTCTTCTGGAAAGGCTGGAGAAGGTGGCTGGGTCGGGGCTTTTCTGCTTAAGCTGCTGCCCCCGCACCCCAGCCCAGGATAAGTGGAAGAAAATGGATGGATTCTTGGAATCTGTCACCACCTTCAGGTTTCTGGGCACCCATAACTCCACTGATCTCACCTGGACACCAACTCCCAAGGCCCAGCAGCAACTGCACTTGCTCTTTGTCCTGAGAAAGAATAACCTGGACCAGAAGCTGCTGCTGGCCTTCTGCTGCTCCTCAGTGGAGAGTGTGTTCTCCTGCTGCCTGGGTGTTTGCTACACAGGGCCACAACTGAGAACAAGGCTGCACTGAGGGTAATTACCACTGCCCAAAAAGTCATTGTCTGCCCTCTGCAACCCCTGGGGATCATCACTAGATCCTCCTGTCTCAGGAAGACCAGGACCACCACAGGTGACCCTTTGTTCCCCGCCCACCACCTGTTTGACCCGCTGCCCTCTGTTGACCCCTCAGGTCTATCAAGTCCCAAACCTCCAGACTCACTAACAGCTTCTTCCTCTCGGCCATTTGCACTGTTAACCAACACTGTCCCTCCACATCCCACTCTTGCAGACCCGTATCACCGATCTGAGCCATGGTCTGAGTACCTCCATCATCACTCAGGCAAACACACATGAACTCTATTCGGACAAAGTCTTTTCTTTGCACTACTTTAAAGCACTTTGCTGCAACTATGTTGTTCTCTAATATGTGCCTTTATCTTGTTGTTATAGATATTTCTCCCGTTTGCTATTTATTCCTGCTCTCAGCTATTTATATTTTATTCCAGCACATTTGGTTTTACGTGTTCAACGACTAAAAAGAGCTATTCTGTTCTGTTCTATTCCTGTTTGTTTTTTATGCTTGTTTTTTCTGAACATCTGTTTCTTACCTGCAGGTCAATCAGGATGGAAAGTCGGTGTGTCAGTGTCTGCTGTGCTTCTTGTTGTTGCTGTTGTTGGATTTTTGATCTACAGAAAACATAAACAACAGCAGAGGCAGCGTCCTGATGAACTGCAGCCTGTTTGAAATGTCTCAGAGTTTTTCTCCTGCTGCTGTTCAGACTCTGTGTTGTCAGTGAACATTGAGGTACAGACAGAGGATCTGATCATCCAGCAGACAGACATCAAACACGCCCAGAGTTGGTTTGATGTTAAATCCCTCTGATTATCATCAAAGCTGTTCAGACTGTGTTAGTGTGTTTCTGTCTGTCAGACACTCTGTGAACTACAGAGACTCAAAAACTGTAAGGCAGCGATAAAGTCAGTACATAACAATAAGATATTAAATGAAATGATTCAGAGTTTTTATAAAATTTTATTTCAAACACATCTTATCTTGTCTGTTTGCCATGTCGATTGCACATCAGGTTCAGTTTGTTCTCCAGCTGTTTCCTTCTTACTTTGAGCCACAGTGAGTCTCACAGGATGAAGTAATGATATCAGTCATCACGCAAACATTTCAGAAAGCTGTGCTTTTTCCTTGTCCTCAGACACTTTGGTTTATTTACCTTAGAGGTGCAGATTTCTCTCTCACAACACCGCTCACACATCACTTCAGCCTGTGAAGTGATTTGTCTTATGTGGCAAATGTGTTTGTTCATTGTTTTACAAACAGTATTACTGAATGTTTTTCTTAATTCAGTCTTGATTCATTTGTTTTCTGTCTGTGGAGCTTTATTTACATTTGAAGTTTTCTGACTTGTTGAACCAGGTGTATGGGCTCAAATTGTGGTCATAAATATTTTGTACTTGTAAATCAGGATTTGTATGTGTAAAAAGAATTTGTGTGTGTGTGTGTGTGTGTGTGTGTGTGTGTGTGTGTGTAAAAAAGATTTGTGTGTGGATTTAGTCAAAAAATACTTGTGAAACTCTTCACTCAAGTTTCAAGTTACAAGTACGAATATTGACCCTGTTTTTCTTCCTTTCATCTCATTGGCCAATGTCATGTCAATCACAAATTTAACTCTCCAATCAAAGAACAGGTGGGTTTGGCTATTGAAGGGGTGCTTTATGGAGCTTCAGGTCCTAGAAGGGAATAAATGCCCTTATACATGCCAGCCCAGCGTTTCCCTTCATCACCACGAAGGAAAACAGTCTGTGGTGTCTAAGTTTGGTGATTTATGTGTCACAGGTTTACATGCTTAATACAGGGACCTCCAGAGCCTTTTCAACAGCGCTGTGGACCTAGGGTGGGGGGGCGGGGCAGTATTGTGGAAATGACAGTCTTCACTATTGGGGATGGTTACAAAGCTTTCTTCGTTGTGAATTAGCATACATGTTTTTATTGAACATTTGAAGAACCAGCAAAAAAACAAACTCTTGTAGTTCACATAAAGTCAGAGATAGAAAAGACAAGAAGCAGGTGCATCTAGTACAGGTAGAGCTGCTGAAAACACCCACAGAGCCCAGCAGCCAGCAACAAATTCTGGATCCTTGGCTTTTAGTTAGCAGTTAGCATTAGCAGCACATCCTGCGTCCGATGTGAAAGGACCTTTATGCTGAGCACTGTGACTCACAGCAATGGTCCCGGGTTAGCCCTGACTTTGTGTTAAACGAATCCTAAAGTAATAATGGTATTTCTAACCACTGATATACCACAACTTTATCCTTTCAACAGCTGCTGAAAGTTAGGGGCCCTAACTGCTATCAGATATTTATATAGAGATCCTCCAGCTTCAAACTGTATTACCCTTCAAGGACCTGAAGCTCCATAAAGCGCCCCTCCGACAGCCAAACCCATCTGTTCTCTGATTGGATAGTTAAATTTGTGATTGACATTGGCCAATCAGATGAAAGGAAGAAAAACAGGGTCAAAATTTATACTTGTTACATGAAACTTGAGTGCAGAGTTTCACACGTATTTTTTGGCTAAGTCCACACACAAATTGTTTTTACACATACAAATCCTGATTTACAAGTACAAAATATTTATGACCACAATTTGAGCCCATACAGGTGAAGCAGAGCTGATCTGACCTGGAATCAGTGCAAACAAACCACTGAGCAGGTCTGATCCAACCTCCTGCAGACTATGTGAACTACAGTGTTTGTTCATCTACATCTTCATCCAATGTTGTCAGGGAAACAAACAAACGTTTCCTGTTTTAGCATCTTAATCAACCAAAAAGTAATGTGACTTAGTTTTGTTAAAATTTCTGCTTTTGTTGTAAAGCAGTAAATTTGAAGTTTCATGGATAACAACAATAATTATACTTTAGCATTAAAAATATGTCTTAATCCACACATTAATAAAAGTTGCTGTTATGCTGCTAACCTGGGTCAAAGTGTATCCTGAGGTTTTAGGGTGTTTCAACCAAACAGTATCAAGTACGTGAGTTATGAGGATCCTTTTGTTACAACAAGCAAAGCTGTTTATTTGTTTTGAAATGTGCCCACACATTTGAAATGATTTGCATTGTTTTGCTTTTGAAGGAATGATGTATGAAACTCCATTTTTGTTTGTGGAATGTTTTGGTTTATATGAGTTTTCTTGTGAATTTGTCGATTATTGAGTGAATGGATTAGTTGCTAAGTGCTAGAAAAGTGTTACAGTTATGCAACACTCTGAAAATAGAGCTACGCAGCACTCTTTACAGCAAGCTGAATGCATCGCTCTCTCTTTCCCTCTAATCTCTTCCTCTCAGGTCTTGTGGTCCCTGTGCTATCTGTCATCCAAAGCACAGTTAGACTCGTGGACACTGTGTAACTGCTTTCTATGAGAGTGTCACATCTGTTCCCAGGATAACTTTGTAAGAAGTGCATAAATAAAACTCAGCTGTCTTTCACTGTGAATGCTTTTGCTTCCTTGCAAGTAAATAAATGCGTTGAAGCTCATTACTCTGAGTGTCTCACTTTATAAGAGAATTCTTCTAACAGTACCTTAATAACTTTGGTCTCACTGTTTATCCATTTTATTATACTTTCACAGAACTGGCTCTTGAGCCTGTGGGCTGCTTGCTGTCTGTAGCATCATCATGACACCTGTCCAGACTGTGTTAGTGTCACTCTGGGAGCTGCTGTGTCTGTTCATCGGCAGGATTTTCATGAAATTAGTTTAAAGGAAGAACAAAACTGTTGTTCATGAAGTTCAGTGTTCTCACTGATTCATGATATCCTAATCAGTGAGTGCGTTTGTTACAGAATAATTACAGATACTGAGCCAACTGACAACAGAAACACTTTATGTGATGATGAACGTATAAAATACTATGAATTATAGCTCAGCAGTACTCTATGTGATACTCATTGAGTTACAGCAGACAAATGGATCATGAACACTGAGTGTTAGAGTGCAGTATCATAAAACCAAACACACAAATGTGTTAAATGTAGCTGCAGAGTCAGACGTTTCCTTTCTTGCATCAATGAAACTTTATTTGAGTCTTCAATCCCCCCTCTTTTGTTTATCCTTGTCGTCGTTGCATACTTTGAATGCAATTACCTAATACTTAAGATTTGCATATACTGGCACTCAATGTTTTTAATCATTATTCAGCTGATTAATGTGGCTATAAACGTTTTTGTTTAACCAGCTGATCTTGATGCTATGTGATGTAGAATCAGTCCAAAGCAACTTATGGACAGGCAGGAAGATAAGTAACAAAACATTCAAATAACTTTGAGACTGTCCCCGTGGGATGAGAATTAGAGTGTGAGAGTGCTAACTTATCAGCTAATGGTGATTATCTTTGTGTGTCATCCTCCACCCACAGACTGTACATAGACTCTGTACAAGACAGATAAACTCCATTTCTCAGTTTGTATGTCAGCACCTTTTTTTTTACTACACAAAATCTCCCAAAATCTCCTTCTAACTAAAAATGGGAAATATATGCATGCTGTATTTCATGAGCATCACTTTGATCTGTATTGTATGTCTTAAACTATGTAAAAAAAATTCTGTATGAATACATTTGCTGGGTTGACAGCTTTTGCAAGAGCAAGAGACTCTGGAAACCTAAAACTTGGCTGGTCTGTGGATCAGCAAAGTACAGACTGTAATCAAACTGTACTTTTACTGCTGACTGTGTTTATGAAATATATTCATTGTCTCTAGAATAAACAGCTTATAGTAGAAATATTACAGCCTGATCAGAAAGTAGAATGAACTCTGCAGTCAAAGAGTCCAGATCTCATTGTAACTCTGACTATATTTGAAATAAAGTAAACAACCATTTTATTATGAACAGTACATGCACAGCATGCCAAAAGAAACTCTGAAAGCATCACTGGTGATCGGCTTGTATCTGTGTTGGTATTCAAAGTGCAACATCTCCCTCTAGTGGCCAAATATAAACCATGTGTGAGGATGGTGTGAATGTAAAATGTGAATCATAGTGTTCCAGTCAGTCATCAGTGTGTCTCTGCACAGCTGTAATTAAAATGTGTTCAGAGGGCCTCAGTGTCTGAATGGTTCCAGTTCAGCTCCATAACAGCAGCGTCCCTGGTTTGATTCCTGTGTTTCAGCTCATATCTGCCTCTCTCACTGAGGGGGACGTCCACTACATGGACATGGATTTGTTCATCAACCAAACTACAGATCACTGAGAGCAGAGGACATCTGATTTATTCAATGAAGTTGAATATGATGCTTTTGGGCATCATAGACATGAATTGTAATCTCACTGGTCAAATTTAGATTATGTCACAACAGTGCACAACTTAAACTTTTTTTACATGTCCAAGTTTAAAAGAACAGAATTGTGATTCATTCTTTTTTGTTTCTGAAATAAAATTGAAGTGTTACAGTGTACCTTTAGATATATGTTTACATTATTTTATAACTTCTATTGTTAAAAAAGGAAAAAAGTGAGTTTCCCACCTCTGTGTTTGAACCAATAGAAAGCTGGTGCTCAGAGGAAGAGGGCGGGCTTTACTTGGTGTCAGTGACAGAAATGAAAAGAAGCTCAAATGAGTGAGAAGGACGATGAAGGAAACATCTGTGCTGTGTCTGCTCTGTAAGTAGAATCTCTGTGTTTGTTTGAATTCTTGTACTTTGACTGTCTGCTCTCCTGATAACTGATGATGGAGGAGAAGACATGAAAAACAAATCAGGCTGAATTCAAGTTCAAACACCACGAGGACCAACTGCAGGTCTGAACTGACTCTTTATCTTTGCTCAGGAGTCGAGGAAACACTGTAACTTAGCAGCGTCATTAATATCAAGTTAGTGGTGAAAAAAACAACTTATATGTGTTAAGAAATGTTAAAAAACACAGAATGCAAAGCATTAGCAGATATGTTTAATCGAGCACACATAGAGGTTTTTTGCGGTTTGTGTGGAGTTGTTCTTTATGTTCAGCTCAAATCAACCTGAGTGTCATTTCTCTTTAGTTCTGATCTCACTGCTGAGCTGCACAACAAACCAAGGTCAGTAAAAAAAATGAAACAACCTTTTATGAAGCACTGACATTGCAGACCAAAATTGTGCACATCACTATCCCCTTTGCTGTCACTGGGTCATGCTCTTGGTGCATGCATGCCTAATGGCACAACTCATTCAGCCAAACAGGGTGTGAGTGTGGTAATGTTGCTGACATGGGCATCCTGTGGCTGAGAGAACAGAGCCGCCGACTGAAGTCGGAATGACTTTTTCAGTCACTGGAGAATTTGAGTGTGATTAAGCAGGTCAAGAAAGGTCACTAGAAATGGCATCATACAGCACTTGACCTCACCCCCAGTGCTATCCCAGTCTGTTTTATTAAGGACATCAGCGGGTGCTAGTCTCCCTTTACTTTATCATAATGGTGGCAATCCATCAGTACACCATTTAGTGAGGCTGAAAAAGAGATGAATAACATGATGAGCTCTCTGATTACATAGAGAGTATCAGCAAGAGACCTGAGCGAGCTCTAGTAGCCACACCGGAGTACTCCAAAGCACTGACTGTAATCCAGTATTCGGCACGCATAACATGAAGACCTGTTCTCTCTTAGGACAACAGCTTGTTGTCCAAATTAAATTTAAATATCTGCGTCTCATCACCCCGACGCTTTATGGCTCCAGCGTAAATCCACTGTGGTCCTGCCGGAGTCCGCTTGAGTTGTTATTACAAAGTGACATGGCAGCATCAAGCTCCAAGTGAGACCAGGAATATATAGGTCTGCTCCAGCTTTCCTGAGCTAGGAAAGAAGGTGACTGGACTTAGATGAAGACATTTTACCTCTCATCCAAGAGGCTTCTTAAGTTATAAAAACCAGCAGGTGAAGAGTCTCAGATATTTAAACCCTGTTAGTCTTCAACACTGGTAATAAACAGAAATACAACGCTTAGGTGGTGGACTAAGTTATTCAAGTTGTTTACAATCAATCAAAAATAAATGTGTTTTATCTAAAAAAGTTTGCCACACATCAAAGATCTTATTAAGTTTATCCTCTAATACAGGGGTGTTGAACTCAAGGCCTCGAGGGCTGGTGTCCTGCAGGTTTTAGATCTCACACTGGGTCAACACACCTGAATCAAATGATTAGTTCATTACCAGGCCTCTGGAGAACTTCAAGAGATGTTGAGGAGGTCGTTTAGCCATTTGAATCAGCTGTGTTGGATCAAGGACACATTTAAAACCTGCAGGACACCGGCCCTCGAGGCCTGGAGTTCGACACCTGCTCTAATATATAGCTGATCCTCTCCATGTGTAGCAGAGCAGTCAGTTCTCTTAGCCACATTTTAATTGAGGTACAATGTCAGACTGTTGAGCTCGAAGAGTTTTCTTCTTCTTCGGTCATGTTCTCTTAATAATGCACACACTTGGTGGTTGATTACTTTCCCCGTTTCTTTAATTGTTAGCAACACAGGAGGGAAAACCATACATTACTTCAGCAGTCCGCGCTTCGGAACAACAGGAACAGGAAGTGAAGTAATCTATAATCACCACAATAAAATCATTTTCAAAATAAAATGACAATCAGAAAACGTCTTTCACAACATAAAATAAATTAATATATTTACTCATGAGAACACAAATCTAACACCCCCCCCCCTTGTTCTCATGCTGCTAGCCCATAGCATCTCATGCATTTCCAAAGAACCATTTTTGAAACTTTCTGAGTCTCACTCTTGTAACTGGTTTTGTTAGTATGTCTGCAGCCATTTCTTCTGATGGACAGTGTTCAATGCAGATTTTCCTTTCATTTACCGCTTCACGAATGAAGTGATATTTCACATCAATATGCTTTGACCTCTGTCTGTTCACTGGGTTTTTACTCAATGCAATGGCCCCTTGGTTGTCCCCAAACAGTTTAGTACATGTGTACCTTTTTCTGTCCATGCCGTTTAACAGTTGGGTTAAATACATGCTTTCCTGAGTAGTGGTTGCAAGACCAATGTATTCAGCTTCACATGTTGAGAGTGCCACTGTAGGCTGTTTCTTTGTTTTCCAAGATATTACTGGTCCCTCTTTAGTAAGTGCAAAACAGTAGCCTGTTGTACTGCGTCTGTCTTTTACAGAGGATGCCCAGTCAGAGTCACTGTAAGCAATTAGATCTAGATCCTCACTGCTTTTCTTAAAGATCAGTTCGAAGTCGTTTGTGCCTTTTAGGTATCTGAGGACTTGTTTTGCCGTTACTAAGTCCTCTCTCGTGGGTTGAGCTAGTGTTTGAGATAGTCTGCTAACAACCCAGCTTATATCTGGTCTCGTACACGTCATGGCATATATCAAACTGCCCACTATTTCTCTGTACTCTCTTGAGTTAACAGTCTCATTTGCATCATTTCCTCCACATGTAGTGGTGTCCATTTTTAGTTCACACGGTGTGGATCTGGGTTTGCATTCAGACATCCCAAAGCGTTCCAACATTCTTTGAATGTACCTCTTCTGATTCATCCTGATTTCACTCTCTTTTTGTATAAACTGTATCCCAAGAAAACTGGATATTTTCCCCAGGTCTTTCATGTTAAACTTTGACCTCATTGTTTCTTTGAATGTATTTAACAAGTTAGTATTGCTAGCTGCAATGATCAAGTCATCTACCCAGATGATAACCAGTAGAGTTTCATGTCCAATGTTCTTTCTGTATACACAGTGATCAGAAAGGTTTCTTTCAAAGTCATTTTGTTCAAGGTAGTCATTCAAGAGTTTGCACCAGTTTCTACCTGATTGTTTTAACCCGTAAAGGGATTTCTTTAATTTGTACACCAAGTTTTCTCCTGACTCTGTTTGCTCAAAACCTTCTGGTTGTTCCATGTATATTTCTTCCTCAATGGGAGCATGCAAATATGCAGTTTTAACTTCCATTTGGTGGATAATAAGATCATTCTGGACTGCTATTTGCATTAGGGTTCGCACAGATGTCATGTTTGCTGTTGGTGCAAATGTCTCTTGGTAATCTATTCCTTGTGTCTGGTTGTAACCTTTTGCTACAAACCTGGCTTTGAATATTTGTCCTTGTTCATTTTCTTTGAGGGCGTAGACCCATTTTCCTCCAATGGTATTTCTACCAGTAGGTAAAGTAGTCAGTTCGAATGTGTCATTCTCTTTCAGAGAGTTGATTTCGTCTGTCATTGCCTGTTTCCACCTTGGTGCCTCTGGTGACATCAGCGCCTCTTTATAGGTTTGGGGGATTCCACAGGTTGCTCTGTAACAATAATCAACACTTACAGAGGTTACATTTGCTAAATCTTTGCAGTTAGATGTGTAATCCTCTAAATATTTAGGAGGTTTCCTTTCTCTGTTAGGATAGCGCTCAGTTTGGTTTTGCTCATCACCCTCATGTCTTTCTATGTCAGGGTTTGGTTCATTTGTGCTGGTTTCCTCTTCTCTAGGAGGTCTGTTCTCTGCTGCATTTTCATTTTGTTGTTCTGTACTTTCTTTTAAAGGCACTACATGTTCATAAGTCTGAATTTCTGTGTTATATTCATCAGTCTGTGTTTGTTGTTCAACAGTGTTCTTCTTGATAAATCTCACGAGTCTGTGTTTTGACACTTTTCCTGTGTGAGGGTTATAAACCAGGTATGCTGGGCTATTTTTACTATAACCCACAAATATTCCTTTTTCACATCTGGGATCAAGTTTCTTGTGGTTATGTGTGTATGCATAACAGTCTGACCCAAATATCCACAGTTTTGAGAGATCTGGTCTTTTCCCTGTTAACATCTGATATGGTGTACTTTTAGTCCTGTTACTGTAGCATCTGTTGCGGGTGTGTGCTGCATTTTGAATGGCGTAAGGCCATAATTCTTTTGGCAGCTCTTTTTCTAGTAAAAGGCACCTCCCCATTTCAAAGAGAGTTCTCCATTGCCTCTCAGCTGTGCCATTCTGATGGGGAGAATATGGTGCAGATGTCTCATGCTTTATGCCCTTTTTCCGTAAAAGAGACTGGAAGGAACTGCTTGTGAACTCGGTGCCATTGTCCGATCTAATGCACTTAACACTGCCGTATGGTGCACAGTCAGCTAGAAACTTTGCTGTGGCCTCTGTGGTGTCACTTTTCTGTTTTAGAAAGTAAACTGACACTGCCCCTGAAAAATCATCTGTAAATAATATAGCGTATTTATGACCACTTTGGCCACTTGGTTCAATGGGGCCAGCTAGATCAGTGTGCACCAACTGTAATGGCTCACTCGCTTTTGGGTCGCTTTGTCTGTTTCTGTTGTTAGTGAATTTCCCTTCTGTGCACACATTACAATCTAACATGCCACTGCCTGTGATTTTCATGCCATCTACAACATCGGGTAGCTTTAACACATCACTAACATTACAATGTCCTAAAATTTCGTGCCATGTTTTCACATCACAAGCCAGATTAACAGTGTCACAGGACATCATGTCATTGTATGATGTTTCATTGTTTACCGTTTTCAAATAGTAGAGTCTGTTGTATTTTTCAATGGAGAAGACTGTCCCATCTTTGTTCACCAGTTCATTCTGTCCCTTCTTGAAGATCACCTGTGCTCCATAGTTTGTAGCTGCCTTCACTGAAAATATGCTCTGAGGGTAGGATGGGATGAACAGAGCATCTCTCAGTGTGATGGTGGTACAGTGTCCTTGTATGTCCCGTAGAGAAACGTTGGCGTCTCCCCATGTAGGGTTTCTCAGGATCAAAAGTCTCATCAAACTTTATGAACTTGTTCTTCTCCGTAATGATGTGTGAAGTAGCACCACAGTCCACCATTAGTCCTTCTCTTATTATGTCAGTAGGCAGAAGTCTTTGACTAACTTTAAATACAAAAGTCTGCTCTTCTTTCTTGTCCTCTTGTTTTACTACAGTTAGTTTCGCATCATCTCTTTACTTGGTTTTTCTTCTACATGTCTCATCACTGTGTGTCGAGCTTCTATGGTAGCTACACCACTTAGGTGTTCCCTTTTGGCGACAATCTTTTACAAAATGTCCTCGGTTTCCGCATCCATGGCAGGTGATTGATGTTAAATCAACTTTCATCACATTATCTGCTTTTACTTTGTTGTCGAATTTCTCGGTTTCCTCATAACTTCGTAGGTTGCTTTTGAACTGTGTGAATGTTAAATCTTCACTGCTTTGAGTTGTGTGGATAGCAAATGGCTTGTAAGTTTCAGGAAGCCCCTTTAGAATCATAGCGATAATAAGTCCATTACTGATGACTTCTTTTGCATTTCTTAGGGAGGTCACTGCTTTTTCAGCTCGGATAATATAATCTGTCACTGTCTCATCTGGTTTCTTCTGTAAAGACGTCAGCTCTGTGTACAGTGCGATGATTCTGGGCTTGCCTTTACTATCGTAGTGGTCACGTAGTATTTTTAAAGCTTTTCTTCCGTCGTCAGTCGCATCTCTCATTACCAGTGACAGACTTTTATCATCGAGAAACTGTATCAGTTCAGCGTAGCATTCAGCATTCTTCTCTGCATCTGGGTTAGTGACTGATAATATAGTCAAAGGAGCTTGCAAAGAAAAGCGTCTGGACTTCTTTAAGTTGCTTGAAGACGTTTCACCTCTCATCCGAGAAGCTTCTTCAGTTCTAAGGTCAAATGGTGGAGAGTCCCAGATATAAACCTAGTGGGAGTATCCCCCCACAGAGGGACAAAAGGACCCCCTGATGATCCTCTAATCGCCTGAGCCAAGGTGGGAAACTGGGCGTGGGTCCCAATCAGCCAGAGTTTCGGGTGTGTTCATTGTGAAACCTGGCCCCACCTTATCATGCGAATTCCTGAGGTCAGATGGCCCAGGATGTGAGTGGGCGTTAAGGCGTCTGGGAAGGGATCTCAAAACTGGATTATAGATGGCAGAGAGTTGGTGTCGTAAACCACCGCCTCTGTTCAAAGATGGTCGCTCACAGTGGACACTCCTCTTTCAAACCATCTGTCCTCTCTGTCCAAAATGTGAACATTGGCATCCTCGAAAGAGTGACCTTTGACCTTTAGATGCAGATGGACTTAACAATGTGGTGTATGCTGTACAGTGCAGCGAGGAATGCTCAGACCTCTACATTGGAGAGACCAAACAGCCACTTCACAAGCGCATGGCACAACACAGAAGAGCCACCTCCACAGGACAAGACTCAGCAGTCCATCTGCATCTTAAGGATAAAGGACACTCTTTCGAGGATGCCAATGTTCACATTTTGGACAGAGAGGACAGATGGTTTGAAAGAGGAGTGAAAGAAGCCATTTATGTCCACTGTGAGCGACCATCTTTGAACAGAGGCGGGGGTTTACGACACCAACTCTCTGCCATCTATAATCCAGTTTTGAGATCCCTTCCCAGACGCCTTAACGCCCACTTACATCCTGGGCCATCTGACCTCAGGAATTCACATGATAAGGTGGGGCCAGGTTTCACAATGAACACACCCGAAACTCTGGCTGATTGGGGCCCACGCCCAGTTTCCCACCTTGGCTCAGGCGATTAGAGGATCATCAGGGGGTCCTTTTGTCCCTCTGTGGGGGGATACTCCCACTAGGTTTATATCTGGGACTCTCCACCATTTGACCTTAGAACTGAAGAAGCTTCTCGGATGAGAGGTGAAACGTCTTCAAGCCACTTAAAGAAGTCCAGACGCTTTTCTTTGCAAGCTCCTTTGACTACGATGACCTGGATGACTGAGAACCTTCACAGACAGACTGATAATATAGTGTCCTTTAGGCCAATGATCCGCATGTGGCCAAGAAACTTTGTCTCCCAAAGTTCGTAACTGTTTTCGTCTCCGTTGAAAACTAACCTCTGCCATCTTCCTCCTGTTGTGTCACGCCTGGGCCCATAACCTGTTGAGCTCGAAGAGTTTTCTTCTTCTTCGGTCATGTTCTCTTAATAATGCACACACTTGGTGGTTGATTACTTTTCCCGTTTCTTTAATTGTTAACAACACAGGAGGGAAAACCATACATTACTTCAGCAGTTCGCGCTTCGGAACAACAGGAACAGGAAGTGAAGTAATCTATAATCACCACAATAAAATTATTTTCAAAATAAAATGACAATCAGAAAACGTCTTTCACAACATAAAATAAATTAATATATTTACTCATGAGAACACAAATCTAACACAGACTTCCAGAGAATTATTATATGTGTTTCATAGCAATTACCATTCTGAACAAAACTGTAGTTTGTGCAGCAGAGCTATAGAAGAGAAGAGGAAGAGCCAAACAACACAGTTACTGGGTCCGGCTCTGATGTGCAGTTGTACATATCAGAGAACAATTTAAAGATATCCAGCCAGTAATTATACAATTTGGGGCATGTCCAAAATTGATGCATAAGACAGCCTTCTTCAAGTTTACAACGATCACGTATCGGACCAATAGAAGGAAAAATCCTCTGCAATTTATGACCTGGATGACTGAGAACCTTCACAGACACTCTGCAATTTAGTTTTTGGATATTGAAGACTGTGAAGCACTTTGAATTGAAATTACTGGTGTTTATAGAGCAAGAGTGGATCCTACACAGATTCCTCTCTCACACCTCATCTCCAATTTGCAAACCCAACTCTTCCTCCGATGCCGTCTTCAAACAGTCAGATTTAATATTCAAATATCCTGAAAAAGCGTTCACAAAGCCAGAAACCAACTTTCTAGAACCCGGGAAACCAAAGAAATGAAAAAATTGGTCCCTCTTCCTGAAAAGATAATTTAATTTTGTGTTGTACAGTCATTTCATTTTTAACCTTAATTTTTTATATTTTATTCCTTCCTAGTTAAATTTACACTTTAATTTTTCATATTTATTTCCTATCTTATTCATAGCCCTTTCCTTTTTTTTTTCTTTAGGTCATGAGCAGTTGTCTAAGCATTTCACTGCATATCGTACTGTGTATGACTGTGTACGTGACAAATAAAACTTTGAATTTACAGATGTCGAACATAGTTTCTCATCTGTAAATAATGAAGAAAAAATGTGACGCAGGGAGAGAGCTTGTTCTGCAACTGGGGAAATGACACAAATTTCCTGTTAATATCTCTCTTTATCTGATCTAAACATGAGGGTGGAAATGCATTATTACAATATATTGGAGTATGGATCAAGTTTCTGGTAGAGCGCAGCCTTTTTTTTGATCTGACTAAAGATTTTAGCGAAGTTCGAAGCTATAAAATTATTGACCTTGGTTCGTGTATTTGAAGATAAAAAGAGAAGAGCTGGAATGGAACTATTATCAACCCCACCACTCTCTATGACCACCCAAGGGAGGGTATTAGCAGACTTGACCTTTTTGTACCATTCCTGCCAATAAGCAAACGTTTTGGCATTTGATTTGATATACCTTTATTAGTCCCACAAGGGGAAATTTCATAAGGCTGCCGACCTATTGCACGCAATGGTGGCGCCATCTTACCCTCTGACCATACATACATTACACAAACATCACATGGGGAAGAGAGGTCAGAGAGGTATCACAATGGAAAATGCACCACATGAGGAAAGATAAGGAGAAAAAATAACTCCCCCCAGACTGAGCTCCAACAGGGAGATCAGTTTGAGAACAGAAAAAAACACCTCTGCACAAAGCACATGAAAAAACTCTTAATACACCAAAGAAACACATGACAAGCAACAGGGGTGGGTAAAGGGTGCAGCATCGGAAGGGAATAAGCATCGAAGGCGTTTGGAAAGGGAGGGGGGATGAGTGTGTGCATATCAGTGTATGTGTGTGTGTCCATAGTTCAGCTGAGACAGTGTCCTTCACCCTGCCAGGCTAAGTAAACAGTCTTCCAGCCAACCCAGGTGGCCTTGCATGGAATGGGAAGGAACAGACTAAACACAGTCGTTATCAGGGTGTTGTTGTTCAGCTCCAGCCTTGCAGCTGGCGCCAAAGGGGGTATCCGCATAAGTGATGGTATTTTTTACTTTAGTGTGAACAGCTCATATGAATTTCAAAGCAGTTCTACAGTCCAACACTGGTCTCTCAATCTCCCGTTGGAGAGCCGCGAGCTTCGCCATACTTGCGTTCTGTGATGTTGTCATTTCTTGTGCTCAAGGAGCCGATTTCTGAGAACTCACGGCAGTGTGCCTCCCCGAGATGTCATCCAATTTGCGCCCAGAGATGTTATTCCGGGCTAGCCCTTCTGAGATGTATCCAGTCTGCAGTCAGCGATCTTATTCTGAATATTCAAAGCAGTCGTAGCCTCTCCAAGATCTTATCCGTGCTGCACCCAATGAGCCCATTTGAGAAACTCACGCCTCTTCCCATCGTTTTAATCCCAGCGGGCAGCCTTGTGGGGGTTTGAACAGCCGGTTCCACTTTCTTAATTCTTCGATAAGTCAGGTCCAAGCCAGCTCCGATCAGCAATCATGGTTCCGAATAGGTAGATATCTTCAGCACTCAGGCTCACCCAAGCCCAAACTTCTCGTTGAGAAAGGGGTGTCAATTGCATTTAGGGACCAGTTGATCAAATCCACAATTCCTCTTTTAGGTTTTAGAGAACAGACTGTGAGAGAATGTTCCAGAGAAAAGTGCGACCGCCTTCATCAAGAGCAAGAGCAGTGCAAATTTGCAACCCAATAATAAAATAATAATAAATATAAAATAAAAATATAAAAAAAATAACAAAAATAACAAAACTGAAAATGTGGCAGACCAAATCCACCCTCATCTTTAGACTTACATAGATGAGCTTTTGATATTCTATAAGTTTTCAAGCCCCAGACAAATGATAATACCACTGAGATGATCAATTTGAAAAACTGTTTATTCAAAAAGATTTAGGGAGAGAAACCATTTTAATTGCATTGATGCGTCCCACCAAGGAACTAATAACTAATTAGAAGCATAATAACACCCAGGTATTTCACACTGTCTATAATTTTAAAAGTTAAAGTTTTCAAAAAGTCAACATCCAGGTTTGCAGTTAAAGTCACAAATTCACTCTTCTGCCAGTTAATTGTATAACCTGAGATTTCCCCAAATGACCTCACCAGGTCTAAAAGTACAGGAACAGATCGCTCAGGATTCGACAGGAACAAAATAACATCATCACCGACCTAAGACCCCGTTAGTCTTTAACAGGGTCTTAGGTCAGTGCATGTTAAAGTAAAATTCACAGGGATGGGATAACCCAAGGTTTCCCAGGATAAACTGGCCCTAAGCATCACTGCCTTCTTCTGATAGTGCATCCTGGAGTGCTATTATCCTTCTGGGAATATTTTATTTTCATAAATAAAGGCAAACAGATCTGCCTCTACCTGCATCTATGAGTTGGAGGTTCTTCCATTTGGTATCACCAATAGCAAGGCCCAAAGCAAAGTGTTGGATTCAGTGGATGGACTCTGCCACTCAGACACTTTTGGATACAAATACTGCCCACATGATCCCCTTGTACCTACATGCACTAAATAATATCTATACAGGTCTTTCACATCTCTGGGCTTCATCCTTCCCTTTATCCCTGAGGCCAAGATCTCAGTGGAAGACATGTGGAGGAGACCCAGAACGTGGGATTGTCCAGTGCTGTCAGAAGCAGAGCTGCAGATGTGGACTTGAAGGCAGTTAGAACACCTAAAGCAGATATCCCTCCCTGACTGCTATATCAGCTCAGTTGCTTTTATGTGTAGAGAAGACCAATGCGAGACAAGTAGATGCCTCATATCTAACTGCATGATTAAGAGTGGCTCCAAAGAATCAGAAATCCATGCCAAGCCAAAGTTTTGCAGCACTTACTTTCTCCCCTCTACTGAATATTGGGCAACAGAGATCCTATAACAAGCCCAGTGGGCCTCTGAGGAAACATAGTGGAAATCGTAGGTGTATGATGATTCAGGGCAGAAGGACACTGCAACTCGGTAACATTGGTATGATGGTAGACTCTGTCTAGCCATGAGCACTTTGGCCAGTGAGCCATGTCACCACCTTGCACCTTGGTGGCAGGCAAAATTTTTATCAGGACTGATAATTCACCCCAAAACCTCAAATACACACACATACACATTATGTAATTGTTCTCATGTCTCAAGTATTTAGTTGTTTACTTTTAGTAAATAACTAAATACAAACTAATTTTAATGCAACATCATTTTCACTGTTGTTTCATCATAAGACAAACATAACAGATCATACAACTTTCATTTTAACCCTCACAGCTCGTCTGACTGTGAGTCCCAGCAGCTCTCAGTTCTTTAAAAGAGACTTTGTGTCTCTGAGCTGTGAGGAGGACGACAGCTCTGCTGAATGGACTCTGAGGAGAAACACAAGCACACGACAGAGGACTCAGTGTGGAGATGGGTGGGGAGAACCAGCTGGTTCTTCATGTAACATCACGGTTTACCAATCATACAGTGGAGTTTACTGGTGTGAGTCCAGAGAGGGTCCCATCAGTAACATGGTTAACCTGACAGTCACTGGTAAGCTGAGTGTGTGGAGTTAGTGTTGATGAAGCTGTGTGTAAATGGATGAAATGCTGTAGTTTGTCTCTGTGTTGAGGTGGATCAGTGATCCTGCAGAGTCCTGTCCTCCCTGTGATGGAGGGAGATGACGTCACTCTGCTCTGTAAAACAAAGACCACTCCCTCCAACCTCCCAGCTGCTTTCTATAAAGATGGCTCCCTCATCAGGAAGCAGCCTACAGGTCACATGACCATCCAGCATGTTTCCAGGTCTGATGAAGGCCTCTACAAGTGTGACATCAGCGGTCATGGAGAGTCTCCATCCAGCTGGATCACTGTCACAGGTGACACACTCACCTGTCTGTGTTTCTGCAGCTTTCAACATTCACAATGTGACGACAACTTAATGACTGTGTTTGCTTTGTTTTAGGGGAACACACCACCACACCTCCACCTGGATCCACACCTCCACCTACATCCACACCTCCTCCTACATCCACACCTCCTCTTGGTTCCACCTCCATCACTCGTCCTCCATCACTCTCTCCTGCTGTTCTCTCTGTGTTGTCATCTGTTGGATCAGCCTGTGTTGCGGTTCTACTGGTGTTACTGGTTCTGCTGGTAAGACGATGTGTTCACAGTAAACCTGCAGGTGAGTCTCAGACTAATAGAATAAAGTTCACATTCATTATGATTACACAGAGACAGCACAGCAATGTACTGTAGGTACTTCCTGATCTTACATCCATGGTTTTCTTTTGCTGAATAATGTGCACAGTCATTATTTCTGGACATTGTAAAATGTAGAAATGATTTTTCTAAATAATTTCCTCACATTTTTAACAATTAAATTCTGTACAGTACATTAAATACAGTAAATTGTTCTTTTTTTAAAAATAATTTCAGAAGGACAAGAAAACACTTTAGAAAATGAAGTCATTGATGACATCATATACAGTGAGATCAAAACATCACACTGTCCGCAGCAGCCAATCAGACAAAGCAGAGGTAATATTGGTCTCGTCTTCTTTTTGTTTGTTTTTGTAGTAGCTTCCGGGGTGGGGACAAGATTACTTTGGTTTTTGAAGTATATACAAATTGAAATATTCCGTAATTTCAGGAGACTGTGAAGACATGAGATAATGAATAAAGAAACTATTTTTGCCATTTCTTTGTCACAAGTGGGTACCTCCACCTGTTTTCAAAGTGTTGCAGGGGATACCATTTCCCAATCAAACCAATTGTCTTCCACTTACCCAGACACTGTGTTAACCACTCCACTAAGGAAAGAAAGACATTTTGAGAAAGCTATTACTATGAAACAAATCTAAATAATGTTTTTAAATAGTTCTCAATCAACAGTTATTTTTGGAAACAAATGAGCAACATTATGACCATTTCAGCTTTTTGTAAAGTTATCAGCTAATGTTAGCTAGCTTGGTTTTAAATCCGCTTCCGTGAACTGTATGGGAGCATCACAGAGACACAAACATCCTAGATGCTAACTCACCAATACTGGAGCTCAGTGTTCTTGTACAATTTACCCCAAAGCAGCCATATTACTGTACAGACTTACATTAAAATGCCCCCAAAACCTCCAACAGCACAGCCACAGTCTCAGGGATCCAGTTTTGGGATAATGAGCTGAGGTGAAGGCTAACAGACAGCTAGCAGCTACAGGCAGCTTTCCCTGCCAGTCAAAAGGCCACGCCCCTAATAATGCAAACGTTAAGCCTTAATGTAATTATAGCAGGCAAACCTTGAAATCTTTCTGGGATTTCCTTATCTGGGTGACTCAGGAGGTAGTCCACACACTACAACACGACAACCACCAAAGGGAGATCATTTTGACTCCATCCTGCAACAGTTGCAGCACTGCTACTTTTCTACTCTAGAACAGTAGAAAACCATTTCATAAGTAGAAGTAAGCCTACACATTTTAACATCACATTTGGAGCCTCAAGTGAACATTTAACATTTGTGAACATTTGACATTTATTCAATTCAGTTCTGTTGCATCTTCAAAAATTAAAAATGAAATAACTGAGACTTACAATGGAGTATCGTTGCAAATGGTTTACTGAACCTTCTTTTCAGCGCATGTACAGAACATCAGTATCCATTTTCTACTGCCTCCTACAGGACACACTCTTCTTCCACTTCCTTACAACATTAATGTAACACAGAACCAATACTGCCTCTCCTGGCATTACCATTGTAACGACACACTCATTCTCATTCTGCTTCTTTCAGATGAATAACAGGAACTTAGGATGTAGGTATCTATGAATAATAACTATTATGCATACTCATATATTTATATAACCAACTAATTTCTTGATGCGATACCACAAGTTCAAAGCCTTTATTGTCATTGCATTTGGAAATGCAACAGAATGTGACATAACTGAACGATTAAACTTGTTTTTAAACCTTGTTTCGGAACAAAGTCGCAAACAATTATAATTGTGTGTCCACAAGAGAATTCGTACATGCACCATTTATTGGCATACATCCATTTTCTCCTGCTTCTCTTGGTCCAGACTGCAAAGATAACAAGACCTCTCTCTCTGGAGCCACCTCCTTTAACTCTTGTAAAGGAATTCCAAGCCAAGCCAACAGAAAGACAAAATCTCTCACAGAGAAATTATCTCTCCACCATGTTTTGAGTTTATTCCAAGGTCTCAAAGCCTCCAAGGGAACAGCCAACTTAGCAATGAAGATACAGAACATGGTCCAGTCAAACTTGGTGTCCCAAGCTTCTTTGAACAGAAACATCTAGGTTTGATTTCTCTAAAAGGAGGACAGATCAATTTATTTAACTGGAATAACTAAGTAATAATAAGTTACCTCAAGGGCCAGTGTTTACCCACTGGAAACATGTTGCTTAAATATGATGATATTAAGAAGGTCCGTGGTTGGGCAGCTCATGGGATTCATCAGTGTACAAATTAAAACCTCCAATTAGAATCACTTCACCCATTTTAATAATACAAGTCACAAAGTTAGGAAAAAAGGGACGCTGTTGAGGTGGATGATCAATAAGCTCAAACACAATAAAACAGCTTTAAGAGGAAGAGTGAAAAAAAACCTGTGGAAAATATATAGTTCAGGTACTAGAAAGAAGATCTGTGTTCCAGCCTCAAATAGTGCTCCAGGTGATGACAGCTGATTGTTGTGAGGTGTGTGGGCCAAGGGCGGGAGCCCACAGTGAGCTCCGCCCAGGGGGGGGGGGGGGGGGGAAGGGGGGGGGGAAGAGAGAGAGAGAGAGAGAGAGAGACAGGGCCGCGTACTTGAGGATCGCTAAGGCCGGAAGTGCGAGGCTTGTGTAATGGGACGGTCTAGCCTCCGTTGCGCTGCCCAGGTTGCCTAGCAACCATGATACTAACAGCTGGAAACGTGTCATACAGCTTTGTTTGACAGAAATGAAGGAGAAAATCTTTTGTTCATTTCTTTCTTTGTTGCTACATGAGCTTTGATCATTCTCTGCAGGATTAAGCTCAGCGATTGAACGGTGTATATTTTAAAGTAAAGGCTTTAAAACCAAGTTAGTACAAACGTCACTAATGTCACATAACTTTGCCGACATGTGGCCAACAGTAATGTTTTAATGTTCTTCGTTATTAAATATTTGCACATGAATAAGTCAGAATCAGAATCAGAATACTTTATTGATCCCTGGGGGAAATTATTTTTTGTTACAGTGCTCCATTATAAACCAACAATAAGACAAGACAGACAATATGCTAACTAAGAATAGTACAATATATACATATATATACATACATACATACATAAGTCACTTATAAATAAATATTTGGAAAAGAAACATGTGTAGTTGTAGCAGCAAACAGTGTGTTAAGTGGATGCGTTGTACAGGGAGATGGCCACAGGCAGGAATGATTTCCTGTGTCGTTCAGTGGTGCTTTTCGGTAATCTCAGTCTCTCACTGAACGAGCTCCTGTGACTGACCAACATGTCATGGAGTGGGTGGGAGGTGTTATCCAACATTGTCTTTATCTTGGACAGCATCCGCCTCTCCGACACCACCTTGAGGGAGTCCAGCTCCATCCCCACAACATTGCTGGCCTTACGGATCAGTTCATTAAGTCTGTTGGCATCTGCGACCCTCAGCCTGCTCCCCCAGCATGCAACAGCATAGAGGATCGCACTGGCCACAACAGACTCATAGAAAATCCTCAGCATTTTCTGGCAGATGTTGAAGGACCTCAGTCGCCTCAAAAAATAGAGACGACTCTGGCCCTTCCTGTAAAGTGCTGTGGTGTTTTTAGCCCAGTCCAGTTTATTGTCAATGTGTACTCCAAGGTATTTATAGTCCTCCACAATGTCAACACTGACCCCCTGGATTGAAACAGGGGTCAAGTGTTTCCTGGTCTTCCTGAAGTCCACGATCAGTTCCTTGGTCTTTGCCACGTTGAGCTGCAGATGATTCTGCTCACACCACGTGACAAAGGAGTCGACCACAGCCCGGTACTCTGTCTCATCATCCCTGCTGATGCATCCAACCACCGCAGAGTCATCAGAAAACTTCTGAAGATGGCAGGTCTCTGTGCAGTGGCTGAAGTCTGTGGTGTAGAGGGTGAAGAGGAAGGGGGAGAGGACAGTCCCCTGTGGTGCCCCTGTGTTGCTAATCACCTTGTCAGACACACACTGTGGGAGACGTACATATTGTGGTCTTCCTGTCAGGTAATCAACAATCCAGGACACCAGAGAAGCATCCACCTGCATCGCTGCTAACTTATCACCCAGGAGGGTCGGCCTGATGGTGTTGAAAGCACTGGAAAAGTCAAAAAACATGACCCTCACAGTGCTCACCGGCTGGTCCAGATGGGTGTAGACACGATTGAGCAGGTAGATGATGGCGTCCTCTGTTCCGAGACGAGGCTGATAAGCGAACTGAAGGGGATCCAGATGTGGTCTTACTATGGGTCGCAGCTGGTCCAGGATGAGCCTTTCCAGGGTCTTCATGATGTGGGAGGTCAGTGCCACGGGCCTGTAATCCTGGGGGCCACTGGGACGAGGCGTCTTTGGTACAGGGACGAGGCATGATGTCTTCCACATCACCGGGACCCTCTGCAGACTCAGACTCAGCATAAACAGTTTATGAAAGACTCCACACAGCTGGGGGGCACAGGCCTTGAGGACAAGGGGACTCACTCCGTCTGGTCCAGCAGACTTGCCTGAGTGAAGTCTCCTCATTTGCATCTCAACCTGGTATTGAGTGAAGGTGATGGGTGGGGGAGGGGTGTCAGGAATCTCACAGGAGGCAACATGTGAAGAGAGAGGCTGGCACAGTGGTGTGGCTCTGGATTCCAGGCTGACTGCAGGTGAGGTTGTGGGGGTGGGAGCAGACACTGTGGTGTCGAATCTATTGAAAAACAGATTCAACTCGTCGGCTCTATTCTCACCTCCCTCAGCTCCCCTGCTGTTGGTTGGCCTGAATCCAGTGATGGTCTTCATGCCCCTCCACACCTCTCTCATGCTGTTCTGCTGGAGTTTCCACTCCAGCTTCCTCCTGTAATTGTCCTTAGCCTCTCTGATCTTGTCCTTTAGTAACACCTGGACCTTCCTCACCTCCTCTTTGTTGCCCCTTCTGAAAGCCCTCTTCTTGTTGTTGAGGAGGGCTTTGATGTCCTTAGTCACCCACGGCTTGTTATTTGGGTAACAATGAACAGTCTGAGCTGGAACAATGGAGTCGGTGCAGAAAGTTATGTAGTCTGTGATACACTCAGTAAGCCCATTGATGTCCTCGGCGTGAGGCTCACAGAGTGTTTCCCAGTCGGTCACCTCGAAACAGCCCTGTAGTTCCGCTATTGCCTCCTCTGACCACCTCCTAACAGTCCTGGTGGTCACAGGTTCCCTCCTCACAATTGGCACATAGCGGGCGTGAGGTGAATCAGGTTATGATCTGACCTACCAAGTGGGGGGAGGGAGGAGGAGCTGTATGCATCCTTGACGTTAGCATACAATAAGTCTAAAGTTTTCTCTCCCCTGGTGGGACAGTCCACATATTGTTTGAATGTTGGTAGTGTATTGTCCAGTGATACATGGTTGAAGTCACCCGAGATCACAATAAAGGCACTCGGGTGCTGAGTCTGTAGCCGAGCTATGGCAGAGTGGATAGTGTCACATGCAGCTGTGGGGTTAGCAGAGGGGGGAACATAAACAGCCACCAAGATGACGTGAGAGAATTCCCTGGGTAAATAATACGGCCTGAGTCCAACAGCACACAGTTCAGTGTCCGGGCAACAAATCCTTTCTTTGATTGTTATGTTGGCAGGGTTACACCACCGGTTGTTAACTAAAACAGCAAGCCCACCTCCTTTACGCTTACCGCTAGCGATGCTGTCCCTGTCCGCCCGAACAGTGTGGAAGCCTTCCACGGAAGCATTCTCATCGGGAATGACCTGGTGCAGCCATGATTCGGTGAAACACATCAGGCTACACTCTCGGTATTCCCTCTGACTCCGTACCAGTGCTGAGAGCTCGTCGATTTTACTTGCCAACGATCGCACATTTCCCATCACGATAGACGGCAAACACGGTTTAAACCTCCTCCTCGCTTCGAGCCTCCGCTGTCTCACCGTCACCTTTTTTCTTCTCTTCTGTCCTTGACCTCTGCATCCCCGATGTGTTTTCCTCCAAATTTCAGCTGGTACTTCTGCGGGCACTTCTGCGGGCCTGGCCAGCGAGCCGGCCGGCATCAGGGCGATCAGCTGATCTCTGGAGTAAACAGTCCGTGCGTGTAGGAGATGTGCCGCGGTCCCGTTCCATGATAAAAGTAACAGTTCCACGGCCACCAGAAGAACAAAAACTCTCTCAATCCACATGATTGAGTAAGAGATAGAAAACGGAGGAAAATACAAGTCAGAAAAAAAAAGAATACGTAAGAAAAAAGAGCTAAACTAAGAGAAAAGCAGGAGCGACTGTAACAGGCTGCACGCTGGTTGGCGCATGCGCACTAATTGTGACAAAAAGTGACATAATATTCAGTACTTACTTAAAGTTTACTCTTCGGGCGCCCCTCATCCACCGTTTTTTTTTCCGGCAAAATCATCCACACCCACCGCCGCACTATGCATTCTGGGATATGTTGGGCCACGAAGTCTACACTGCCACAGCCTTAAAATTCAGGGAAATGAAAAACGCATTTCAGGGCCGCATTTCGAGCAGCCTTTGAATTGGGACAGCCTTCGGCGCGCCGCTGTGACGTAATCGGCCTTGAAATGCGTACTTTAAGGCTGCAGACCCTGAATTGGGATACAGCCCATGACACATGGCCTGACATGTAAGGAGTTCCAGTTTACATTCACCAGCCACTTTTGTGCAGCTTACTAGTATGTGGTTGGACAAAAGTTTTTATTTATTCTAAATAACGTTATTTGAATGTGTCACTGTTACAGGTAACAGGAAGCATCCATGGACAACTATACATGTGTCCGTAGGAGATGCAGCTTGTTGGTGCTGAATGAGCCATCGTTATTCATTCCACTTCATACTTTATGACAGATATGTCAGATCATTACATGTTCTCTCGTCACATAGACAACTGCTATAATAATAAATCTACAATGTTCCAAAAGAGTGGTGTAATCAGCACTACCTTGACTTGTGACTAGTGATCGTATATCTTAAATGCCAAAATGAATGACACCCCTCCCCCCAAAAATAACAGCTTATTTGGTTCCATCATTTTCACTTTAAACTTCTGCATGACAGTCCACGCTTTAATGATTCCAATTATCTATAGGAAGCCTTCTTTAGTTTGATGAAGAATACTCAGCTTGTTGTTAGAATACGTTTGCTTTGTGCTCTGTGGTGAAATGTGTCACTTTGCACTGAGAGAAAATGGCAGCTTTGTGGTTGCTCACCTTCAGTTTTCACACAAACATCACGCAGATCGTTGTCATCTGTTAGCGTTTCTCTGCAGAGGTGTTAAGAAGTTGAGAAAAACTGTGAAAAGCTTCTGATGTTTGTAAAGGTTGGGACTTATTTTCTTCATAAACAAGTATAAATAACATTTTGCTATAGCAACTATTTAATACTATTCCATTACTACTACTATTGTATCTGCAGTAACTAGGAAGGCGCCACTTATGGACAAACACACATCAGATCAAAGAGGCCCAGAAGTACGACTGCTCTTTAACTTTGAACAGTGCTGAAAGTTAGTTGGTAGCTAAGCCAGCCTGACTCAAGCTCAGGATATTAAACTTCTAATCTCAGAAAGAAACCTTCCCAACACTATCTTTATCTGCACACAGGTTCTTATCTATATAGCACCAAATCACAACAACAGTCGCCTCAAGGCGCTTTATATTGTAAGGTAGACCCTACAATTATACATACAGAGAAAAATAGAAAAGCAAGCAGTGGGAAGGAAAAACTCCCTGTTAACAGGAAGAAACCTCCGGCAGAACCAGGCTCAGGGAGGGGCGGCCATCTGCTGCGACCAGTTGGGGTGAGAGAAGGAAGACAGGATAAAGACATGCTGTGGAAGAGAGACAGAGGTTAATAACAGATATGATTCAATGCAGAGAGGTCTGTTAACACATAGTGAGTGAGAAAGGTGACTGGAAAGGAAAAACTTGATGCATCATACGAATCTCCCAGCAGCCTACATCTATTGCAGCATAACTACGGGGGAATTCAAGGTCACCTGGTCCAGCCCTAACTATATGCTTTAGCAAAAAGGAAAGTTTTAAGCCTAACCTTAAAAATAGAGATGCTGTCTGTGTCTTGAATCCAAACTGGAAGCTGGTTCCACTGAAGAGGGGCCTGAAAACTGAAGGCTCTCCCTCCCAGTCTACTTTTAAATACTCTAGGAACAACAAGTAGGCCTGCAGAGCGAGAGCAAAGTGCTCTAACTGGGTTATGTGGTACTATAAGGTCATTAAGATAAGACGGGACCAGATCATTCTAGACCTTGACTGTGAGGAGCAGGATTTTGAATTACATTTTGCATTTAACCTCAATGGATGTGTCTATGAAGGGCCAAAAGGCTTTTTTCTTGGGGCCAGCACTGGCTTGCCTCCTCCTGTGAGAATGCCCACAATCCCTTTGGATGTCCCGACATATCCACCCTTTTACGAAGGTCTTGGCTGTCTTCACACTCACTGGCCAGTGGCAGTCCATCGACTCCACCTTTCTAATTAGAAGCCACAGTACCACCTGCTCCAGGATCTAACTGTAGCATGTCCGTTCCTTCCTCAGCCATTCCCGTTTGCAGCTCCCTGATTGCTACATTCTTCATCTTTTGTTTGTAGGAGAAGGGTCACTTCCCCACTTTCAGACAAGAGCTGCAAAGGTGGTGACAGTAGTTCTTGAGAATAGCCAAAGTGATCCAGCACAGCATTATGGACTTCCAAAAGATACTGACAGTAGGCTGAGCACTGGTATCTGGGCCTCCCGAGACAGCAGAGGAAGTAACCACACCGCCCATTGTGCTTCCAGACATTTACATGCCACTTGCATGGCCTCAAACAAGCCTAGAAATCACTGTAGGTAATCTGCAGGGATACAATGTGCTACTGCCTACTCTTGATGCTCTGCCGTGATTTCGGCCAGGGCTTGCACTGGCTGTACAACGTCAGTCCAACATAGTTCTGTGTGTTGGGTGAAGTTGGGCACCACTGTAGTACTATGTTGCTAGCGTGAATTCCAGACACAAAGTCAGAGTTCATGTGTTTTATTTTTATGTTGCCACAGTTTATAGCAATTGTCTTTTCAGACATTAACTTGATTAGTTCAGCAACATTTCAGCGTACTCCAACACACACACACATAAAAAAAAAACAGTTATTAGCAAACAATGAAGATATTTCGTGCATCACAAGTAGCCGTACGTTTAAGTGTGAATGCACTTGTACACTCAAAACGGCAGGTGTAAGTGGAAATAAATAATTTGGGATTGGCATGGTCCTGGTTTTGTAGCCATGGTTCTGAGTTGAACTTGTGAATTTTTGATTATTATTGAGTCAGTATTTAAATGTTTGTTTATGATTTACATTTATATCTTCATGCATTTCCTTAGTATTTTGAGTCTTTAGTCCTTAGTTTTAGTTATTGATCATATTAGTTTATTATTTCTCTCAGTATTTTCTGTTGCTTTCCTTAGGCTCCCTGTTGTTTAAACTGTGTGTGTGTGTGTGTGTCTTTGTACTCAGACTTTAACCGAGAGCCCAACGTTGTCTACTCTTCAATGAAGTAGTCCACGGGTCCAACCGCTGGTGTCTAACTGGTCCCCCCAGCACCACAGACACAGGATATGTACATGCTAAATAGATTTGTATGCAGATTTGTGTGTATTTTGCGTAATGTCTTATCTTTTATCTGCGTTTTTAAAGTGTATTTTGCTGCAAAATCAACAGTATGGTTACAAATGTTTTTAAGTCCTCAGTAAGATCACTGTTATTTATATTTTATTCATGTTTGTTACATCTTGATCTTGTTGCTGAAGTAGCAATTTAGTTCCTCTACAAGATTAATAAATGTTTGTTCTCACTTATTTTCCATGTGTGTTTCTGTGGGTTTTGCCGAGGTATCAGATGGAAAATCTGACTTGAGTTTGCTTTGGCTAACTGACACACCTCTATTCAGTGCAGAAAAGTGTGAGACTAAAGACAGCAGAAGTGTCACTCGGTAGTTTCAAATGACACTGAAAAGCTTCAGTGTGTTTGATACTGATATCTGACATTTTGCAGCTGTACTTTGAAAATATGTTGGTATAGATGTGACCCGTGGGAAGTACTACTTAATTAGTAAATGAGCCTCAGCAGGGCTGGACTGGGACAAAAAATCGGCCCGGGCATTTTGACTAGAGACCGGCCCACCAAAAATGTGACGTCATTCAGGGGTAAGACCGCAAAGGATTCTGGGAACTTGTGGCAAGAGGTACTAGCGCATGCAGGCTTTCAATTGAACTCAGTTACACAGCGATAAAAAGAAACACAAAAAATGGCAAGAAGCTGTTGTATTATTAACTGCAATAGCCGGTGTTGTGCCAAAAAGTGATTGTCTGCCAAAAACTGATTGCTCGTATTTAAATTGCTATAAGTAACTTGTTGGGCTATAATATGTGAAACACATGTCAAATGCATCCCTCATGGATGACATAAAGTCATCTCTCCATCTCTCTCTGCTGCTCTTCTGTCTCCTCTGTCACAGACTTCTCCACTTTTGATGATAAATCAGCCTGGTGCAGCATGTAAGGATTGGCACAATTTGTTAAGATTTTGAGGAGTTTGAGAAACTAACCTTAAGCATAAAATAAAATTTACTATCAGTAACTTCATAGCACCCGCCCAGCAGTATATAAACTCCGTCATGCTAGCTAGTACGCAGTACCAGTTATTCTAAGCGCCTGTAAAAAGTCAGCACAACGAAAACAAACTACAACTAAACTTGGTTTATATCTGACACAGATAGGCAGCAGGTCATAACTTCTTACCTGAAGTTCAGTTCCTCTGCCACTATGACCGGCCGCCTCGGGTCTCTCCTCCTCTTGCCTCCCCTTTCCCTTATCCACCTGCTGGCCTCCACCACTTGCTGATGTTGCTAAATCTGTGGAAGCTATGCCATAGCTACCGCCAAACAATTCACTTATTTTTACACATTTGGCAGCGTCTGCCTGAAGGGCTTGTTTCTTTTTGGCCCTAATCTTTTCTGCACCTCCTTTCCTTTTTTTGTTCTCCATTTTCTTTAGTTCATCTATAAGATTGCTAAACAAGGGGGAGGGTGCATCCGACCTCCTAGGCTGTAATTGGTCCAGCCCAGAGTCGATCATGACCAATTGGCCAATCCAACACCTTTCATTATTTATACCCTTCCAAAAAAAAAAAAATCGATCGGCCCGTAGAAACAAAAAATCGCCAGCGGCCCACCGGGCAAATGCCCGGTATGCCCGATGCCCAGTCCAGCTATGAGCCTCAGGAATATAGTCAGTTGGGGGTTGCAGAGAGGTGTGAAGAGCTCTGGTGGATGGGGAGGGAAGGGCTTCTGAATCAAACCTGTTAAACTGTTTTAATTTGGTCTACTTTCCTGGTCAATACAGTGTTATCCACACAGAAGCTGATATAGTCTGTTATGCAGGTTGTTAGGCTGGTTGGATGGGGGAGTGGCGTGTGCCTGGCGGCACTCTCGATGGAGACACTGAAGACAAGATACTTCAAACAGATCGTGAGAGCAGCTGAGAAGATCATTGGAGCTCCTCTTCCCTCCATCACGGATACTTATAGCACCTGTTTCATCGGCAAAGCCACCAGTATTGTGGAGGACCCCACACACAGTTTCTTCCCCCAAGCCGTCAGATTCCTGAACACTCAGTGACTGGAATGACACACACACTCGCACACCTCCATACTCATGACTACCAAGCACTTAACTGCAGTCTCTCACTCTCATACACACACACACAGGGAGAGAGAGAGACTAAGTTACTTTTGCACAATACTCAGCATTTTGCACATATCCATTGCATCTTGTGATTCTATCATCCTGTTCCATCTAGTGTTGCTGTGGACGGGCTGTGAGTACTCAGACTGCTACAGAACGCAACATGGAGGCCTGTTGACTTTTTCTTAAAAGTGGGTGAAATGACACTCTCTTCAGTTGACACAGGATACACACACACACACACACACACACACACACACACACACACACACACACCCTCCTACCCCTCTCAAAACACCTCCAATGCACATCCTTTATATGTTGTAAGGTGTGAAGAGTCACGTGCTCTCTGTGCTGAGGTGTTTTGTTTTTCTCTGTTCTCAAACTGTTCTCATGTGACAAATAAAGGCTTATTCGTTCATTATTCATTAATTTATAATCACCCATAAAGGAAAATGAATGTTTTTGTCTGTTTTTGTAATGTTTAGATGAATTAACCTTTGGTTCAATCAAACTGAAGTCAACACTGTGTTGGAAAATTGATCAGCTCTTCTTTAGTTTATTAAAGTTATTACAACCTGATCTGGAAATCCAAAACAGTCATAGCTCAGTCATACTCGACCAGCATACCGTGTCACTATCTGTAGTCTGCGGTTCAGGTCTGTTCATGTGTCTCTGCACAGCTGTAATTAAAATGTGTTCAGAGGGCCTCAGTGTCTGAATGGTTCCAGTTCAGCTCCATAACAGCAGCGTCCCTGGTTTGATTCCTGTGTTTCAGCTCACATCTGCCTCTCTCACTGAGGGGGACGTAACTACATGGACATGGATTTGTTCATCAACCAAACTACAGATCACTGAGAGCAGAAAGGACTTCATTCTCTTTCCTTTTTGAAATTCTTCATTTTCATTTATGTGAAATAATGAATGATAGAGAGCATCACTGATATTAAATATAATCAGACTGTGTGAAAACATTTCTTATGTATATATGTTTTGCTTTATAGACAACAGTGGATTTTCTGTATACACTTATGTTTTCCTGGTCTTTGTTTGCATAGAAGCTTTAAGCCACTATCTTTTAATTTCAGGGTTTTTTACACAAAGGAAAATGTTTGTGTTGTACTTCAGTGTTTGAACCAATAGAAAGCTGGTGCTCAGAGGAAGAGGGCGGGCTTTACTTGGTGACAGTGACAGAAATGAAAAGAAGCTCAAATGAGTGAGAAGGACGATGAAGGAAACATCTGTGCTGTGTCTGCTCTGTAAGTAGAATCTCTGTGTTTGTTTGAATTCTTGTACTTTGACTGTCTGCTCTCCTGATAACTGATGATGGAGGAGAAGACATGAAAAACAAATCAGGCTGAATTCAAGTTAAGGAAATAAGGATAAGCTGCATTTGTCGGTTGCAGCTGCCTGCAGCTGAGATGACAGACCTAGTCAACCATACATACAATATACAAACAGTGGGGAGCAAGGCTGGACTGGGACAAAAAATCGGCCCGGGCATTTTGACTAGAGACCGGCCCACCAGGATAAAGATTGAAAATGTGACGTCATTCAGGGATAAAACCGCAAAGGATTCTGGGAACTTGTGGCAAGAGGTACTAGCGCACGCAGGCTTTCAATTGAAATCAGTTACACAGCAATAAAAAGAAACCCAAAAAATGCCAAGAAGCTGTTGTATTATTAACTGCAATAGTCGGTCGCATGACAGCCACGGGAAGCCGACGGGTAAAGAGATCGTTTTTTTTTTTATTGGATTACGTCGTTGAAGTGAAATTTTTTAAGCCATGTTTCCGAAGTAAGAGCCGACGGATGGTCTGGATATACCAAATATAACATCTCAGAACACTCCAGCTCACATGTTAGTCTGCTCCAAGCATTCCCACAAAGGTCAGAGTTTTGTAGTAGTTAATACGTCATTTTTCTTAACATAATTGGTGATATAGGTTACAAGCAAGTCTGGCGCTGAACAGAAATTGTCGCGCTATGCTCCTTTGTTTATTGTGCATAAATAGTGAATTGTCCTGACACAATATTGCGTTTCGCTTCTGTTATTACCATGGTACACTGACAAAACCATATACTTTTATTCACAGGATAAAACAGTTGTTTTGTATCACTAATTGTCCATTGCGATTACAACATACAATATTATTGTCACTGCTACATTTCTGTAATGCTACTGTAACCGGTTTCTCCTTCATCCCGCTGCAACAGTTCGGCCCAAACAGACTCCTCGACTCTGCGTTGTGTAGTGTTTTTAAAAAGACAAGGAGTCTCTGATCGATCGTTGCCACTTTATTTCCTGAATGGAAACAACGGTGTATTATCAGTGCACAGGCTCGCCATACACCACTCCGCACAGCACACTCTCGTATGGCTACGGCAGACTGGCAGCGATTACTGCAGCAATATTACAATTTCTAATATACAATAAAATAACAGCAACAACAAATGATGTACCTGAATGGAAACAACGGTGTATTATCAGTGCACAGGCTCGCCACACACCACTCCGCACAGCACACTACGGCAGAACATCTCATTAGCATTCCGCTTTAGCATACAGTTTCACACATTAATAAACAAATGAAAAGTACATAAAACTGGTGTTGGACATGTGTCCACTAAGCACTTATTACACTCGGTGCTCGTCAGCTAATCAAACATGTTTTATGTGTCTGTACTACTTAGCTATATTGTGTGCGGAACAATACAACTCACCTCTCGTATGGCTACGGCAGACTGGCAGCGATTACTGCAGCCAGCCACACCGAGAGGGGGGGCGCTGTTTCCCCATTACACTGATATTTGTGGCAAGTGGAATAATACCAGATAAACACTGTTACACTACCAGAAATTATTTCCACTACTAATTAATTACCGTTGAGCTCAAAGGTCCTATTAATAAACTGTTAATGAATGTGTATTTATGAAGACGATTTGTGAGACTGGTAAACTTATGATACGTACAATAGTCTTTCGTTCTACACGGTGCATTTCAAGGTCCTGTACCCATCCGTCGGTAAACTGTACCTGGGCTTGTTGCAGTGACCTGAAGTTACTAAACTTCATGAGTGTATGCACTCACTCCAAGAAGCGTATAATTATAAATCTGAGCGTGGTGAAAGTTGGGCAGCACGCTGACGTCTTTTGTCCACTCTTTCACTCCTTTGATTTTTCCTCGTATCTTTTCTTTGTCTTTTCGTCGAGTCTGTCTTTGTACGGACCGGCATTGTTCTCCTTTTGTTTTGTACATTCCTTTTTTGTGCGGCAAAGAAAAAAAAAGAAGGTATTGGAACCGGAGAATGAACGTTTTGCGGTGCTGCAAATGTTTGCATTTGATGCGGTACTTGGATTGTTTTGCCACGAGTTCCCGGCATGCAATGCGCGAAAATCACGTGATTGTTAAACAAGGGGGAGGGTGCATCCAGCCTCCTCGGCTGTAATTGGTCCAGCCCAGAGTCGATCATGACCAACTGGCCAATCCAACACCTTTCATTATATATACCCTTCCTAAATAATAATAATAATAATAATAATCCATCGGCCCATAAAAACAAAAAATCGCCAGCGGCCCACCGGGCAAATGCCCGGTATGCCCGATGGCCAGTCCAGCTATGGTGGGGAGACAGGCCTGGCTAAGTAGCAAAAAAGGATAGACAATGAAATATGTAACACATAGGGGCAATTCAGGAGAAAAAATAAGGATTTCTGCTCATAATGACTCCCCTGTTGGCAGAAAACAAAAAAAAACCACTCCATAGCACACAAAGAAGCACAGATATCATGGACGCTGCTACCTCATCGCGCCTCCGGCTGAGCAGCTGTCCCTATCAGGTGGGAGGTAAGCGTGGGAGGAGGCATTGGATCCGTAGAAGGGAGGGCAATGGTGAGGGCGTATCAGTATTACTGTGCGTTTGTTTCCTGAGTTCAGCTTGAGAAAGTGTCCTTTCGCCTATTACTCAAAGACCAAAAGTCCACGGCCTACGCAGGCGGCCTTGAGGAATAGGGCAGAGAGTCAGTTCAGTCTCGTTATCCTATCTTTTGGAAGAATGTTGTTGTCAACCTTTAAGCAGCTGGTGCCGTCTGGGGTGGAGGTGTATCCGCATGAGAGATGTTGGTTATGTGAAATAGGGTGAACAAACTGCATTAATTCTTCAGTCGTTTTAATGTCCATCACTGGTCTTCAGGTGTATCTCTCTTTTGGAGAGCATGTATCAGAATTTCAGGAGCAGGACCACGCTTCCAAACACGCTCCTTCCGGCTGTCATCTCTATAGGCTCCCCTAGTTCTGCAAGCTGATCGTTCTCGTTTACGTGCCCCACCCTCCCTCCCTTCGTCTCCATTCTTCAACTGCTTCACTTCTATTTAGTAAATGTGGATCTGCCAGGCCCGGGAGCCATCGCCAGTCCCCTTTTGAGCCCTTCCCCAAACCACAGCTCATTTCATGTCAAAGCATCACTTTTTCCTACTAAAACGCTGTCAAACAGAAATGAGGATGTTGGCCCAGCTAGTGAATTAAGAGCTGTGAGCTCTTCCAAGATCTTTCCCATATTTTCGTTCAGTAAGAACAGTCTGAGCTCTCACCACTCTTCCCACACTTTCGATCATAGTTGCAAGCCAGGTGGGTTTTCAACAGTAGTTACAGCTTTCTTCAATTTCTGATAAGCCAAGCCAGCTCCAAACAGGAAGAACCCCGTTATCATGGTGCCAAATAGGTAGATGTCTTCAGTATCCTTGATAGACAGTCCCGCCAGGAACACAACACGTCACTTCTGACACCTGTTCATCATGTATCCAGCAGGGAACATCCCTCCAGGATACTCAGGCGCTCCTGCACCTAGGCTTCTTGTCAATAGAGTGTCAATTGCATGAAGGGACCAGTTGATCAAATCCATAGTTCTTCTATAGATTTCAGAGAACAATAGCGAGACTGAGAGGCTCTATCAGCGTTAAAAACACCACGAGGACCAACTGCAGGTCTGAACTGACTCTTTATCTTTGCTCAGGAGTCGAGGAAACACAGCAGGCAGTGAAAAGATCAAATCATTCACTCGATATATGAACACAGCTGTTTGTGTGTTTGTCAGCTGTTTGTGTGGAGTTGTTCTTTATGTTCACCTCGAATCAACCTGAGTGTCATTTCTCTTTAGTTCTGATCTCACTGCTGAGCTGCACAACAAACCGAGGTCAGTAACCTTCTTCTGTCACCGTTTAAACCTGATAAATGCTCACTGATATGACCTGATTGGGTTCATGTTTCACAATGTAGCGCACATATAAAGTGATGAAATGAGGATTCTGCAAAACATTGATTTTACCATTTTATCACATATAAAATTATAAGTTTTTCATTTTAACCCTCACAGCTCGTCTGACTGTGAGACCCAGCAGCTCTCAGTTCTTTAAAAGAGACTTTGTGTCTCTGAGTTGTGAGGAGGACGACAGCTCTGCTGGATGGACTCTGAGGAGAAACACAAGCAAACGACAGAGGACTCAGTGTGGAGATGGGTGGGGAGAAGGTGCTGGTTCTTCATGTAATATCACTCTTTTCCTACTGGACAGTGGAGTTTACTGGTGTGAGTCCAGAGAGGGTCCCATCAGTAACATGGTTAACCTGACAGTCACTGGTAAGCTGAGTGTGTGGAGTTAGTGTTGATGAAGCTGTGTGTAAATGGATGAAATGCTGTAGTTTGTCTCTGTGTTGAGGTGGATCAGTGATCCTGCAGAGTCCTGTCCTCCCTGTGATGGAGGGAGATGACGTCACTCTGCTCTGTAAAACAGAGACCACTCCCTCCAACCTCCCAGCTGCTTTCTATAAAGATGGCTCCCTCATCAGGAAGCAGCCTACAGGTCACATGACCATCCAGCATGTTTCCAGGTCTGATGAAGGCCTCTACAAGTGTGACATCAGCGGTCATGGAGAGTCTCCATCCAGCTGGATCACTGTCACAGGTGACACACTCACCTGTCTGTGTTTCTGCAGCTTTCAACATTCACAATGTGACGACAACTTAATGACTGTGTTTGCTTTATTTTAGGCAAACACACCACCACACCTCCACCTACATCCACACCTCCACCTACATCCACTTCTCCTCCTGCCTCCATTGCTAGCCCTGGTTCCCCTCTCATACCTGTGTTGTCATGTGTTGGATCAGTCTGTGCTGTGGTTCTACTGGTGTTACTGGTTCTGCTGGTGAAACAATGTGTTCACAGAAAACCTGAAGGTGAGAATCAAACTTCCTGCACTTTTATGTGTGCGGTCGTTACTTGATGCATGCTTGCATGTTACTTGACTCATTTTTAGAACTAAGCCCAATCTAGTCTTTCCAAACACGGTAGTGTTGCCACTTTACTATTTAGCATTCCAAATGATCTCCAAGCTACCCAATCCCATTGGGGTCATACAAAGAGATAAAAAGCATCAGAGGATGTCTCTGTGTGGGTCATACAGAGAGAACTCAGGAAAAGCAGAGTTAAGGAATGTATAAATGTTCTCTTACTTATGAGCAAACACGTGTCTCCACTACAAAGGGGTTACCACCACCTAAACAGTGGATATAGGGTATGTGAGCAATATGTCTCTGCACTGTGCTGCATGGAGCTCAGTTTATCAATTACTTACCTCTCTGAAAATGTGACATTGCAGCCATGGAGTTTTCTGTTTGTGCAGTAACAAATTTCTTAAATGTAATCTCTGTTTAGATATTTAATGGAACAATTTTTTTATGTTGAATGATTTCATCAGATCAAGAAGAAACCGAAGATGACATCATCACTCATGTCAAGTACAACATCAAAACATCCAGTCATCAACAACAACCAATCAGACGAAGCAGAGGTAATTTTGTGTTTTCTTCATGGTGAGGTTCAGACAGTTTTAGCTCCATGTTATCGTAGTAAAGATGGGGATCATTTTACTTGTTGTTTTGTTGGATTACTGGGTTGGACAATATGGTTGTCTGTGGTGACTGATTCACCTTTGGAGCCTCATGTGGACATTAGAGTAATTGCATTTTTTGTCAGTTTTTTCCATCTCTGGAAGTTTGTTTGATAGTTTGATTAAACTTTATAGCACAGAACCTCACCCATATGTGGACAAGTTTTACCAGTTTGGCTGCTAAATGGTTAAATTTGCTTCTAAGGACTTTGGTGTCGACTGAAGCAGTCGACAAACACACGGAGCAGCAACAGCGGCCAAGCCGAACACAGGCGCCATGTTGCGTGTCAACCTCCGTGACATCTCATTGATTCCGAGTAAAGAGGCAGACTTAACAGACAACCTCCAAATGCCAGGAAATGTTGCACAGAGAGAAATAAAGCTGCAGAGAATCAGCGGAAAGCAGTTTTGCCCAGACGTCTTGCTTATTAGCATGTTCAGAGCTACTGAATCCCTCTGTGTGTGGGTCATACAGAGAGAGGCAGAACGCAGGCAAAACAGTACTAAGAGATGTAGAAATTACCTCTTCTCAATGTCCAAACACAGGTCTCCACTACAAAGGGGTTACAATCTTACAACCAAACATGTACAGTACATGCTGGCTAAGTCTGAGCACCATGCTCGATGAAAATCTCAGTTTATCGAGTAACTCTGTGATGTCCAAATTGCGGGGATGGAGCACAGTGTCTGTGCTTTCTTAAATGTAATCTCTGTTTAGATATTTAATTGAACAGTTTTTTTTATGTTGGATCATTTCAGCAGATCAAGAGGAAACTGGAGAAGATGACATCCTGACTCATGTCAAGTACAACATCAAAGCATCCAGTCATCAAAAACAACCAGACAGACGAAGCACAGGTAATGTTGTGTTTTCTTCATGGGGGTGGGGAGGTCAAAGATGAGGGTCAGACAGTTTCAGCTCATTGTTATCATAGTAAAGATGATGGTCCGTGTACTTGTTGTTTTACTGCACTGGACAACGTGGTTGTCTGTGGGAACCAATTCGCTTTTGGAGCCTCAAGTGGACATTAGAGTAATTGCACTTTTTTTTCCAGTTCATTTTTTGGCTCTGGCAGTGTCACGGTTCTGGGTCAAATTGACCCAACATTTCGAGTTCTCATGTTTTGGTTTGATTTTGTATTTTTAGTTATTTTCTTGATCTATTGTCAGGAGATGATGATGATGACGATGATTAGTATTATTTAGTATGTTCCAGCTTATTCTGGTTTAGGTTTAGTTCTGCCCGTTTAAAGTCCATGTTTCTTAGTCTCCGTCTTTGTGTATTGTTTCCTGTTTTATTTTGCCTTTGCTCAGTGTCGCATCGTACTCTCACGTTAACTGTGATCTGTCTGCCTGCTTAGTTCGGTTTTGGATTCTCAGTTTAGTGAAGTTCCTGTTCTGTTGCTATCAGCAATAAAGTCTTGTTGAGTTTACTTTTGCCTCCGAGTCCTAGATTTTGGGTCCTTTCTCCCTGCCTGCCTGCACACAGCCAGTTTCTGTTTGGTAGCCCATATTTAAGACAGGTATTACCAGTTTGGCTGCTGAGTGGTTAAATTTGCTTCTGTGGACTTTGGTGAAGGTTTACAGTGGGAACATTTATGCAACATGGGGATGGTATTTAAAAAACATAACATCGAGATCAGGTGTGCTCATGGTGGTGTGGCCACAAGTATATGTGACCAAGTGGTCAACAAGGGTTATATCAAAATAATACAATGACAATGCCACCAAGGGGTATTTCACCCCCAGTTAATATAAAATCTCCTTAAAAACTAGAAAAGATACAGGTTTAAGGACTCAACACCGAGGCAGATTGGCTCCAATATTAATATGTCATTTATTTGTATTTATCACAATTAAACAACAAATAAAAAAGATGAAATCTGACTGTGGCACAGCCTATTCTTTAACAGTGTCCTGGATTACATAAAACCATACATTGAACTGGACTTACCAGTAGCTGAAAACCACACAAAAATTAAGTTTACACCCCAGGTGCTGTACAGCAAAGGAAGTGTGGAAAATAACCACCACCAAAGGTCCCACGGCTACTGGTGTGTCCTCAGTGCACTTTAATAAAAAAACACAACACAACAGTCATAAAGTTAAAAGTCAAAGAAAAACTCTAAAAGGAACCAAGCTTGTTGCGCACAGTCAGGAGACAGTGTACATTTGAATATTTAACCTGTCCACACTACACCGGTAGCACAGTGCTTGTTGCAGGCCTGATTCGAAGTTCGGGTGCGGTGAGGCTTAAAACTGTTGGCCGCTTCACTCAAGCTGAGCAATAAACAAAATATGTGCACTTTAGTTCCAGTTAGTACTCACGAGTCCAATGAGTTTGTTAGTGGGGCAATCAGAAACAGGCAGTTAGTTCACCAGTAGTGAAGACAGTCAGGGGCGAGAAAACAGAAGGGTCCATCCGGGCAGAAATCTCTCTCTCCTTTCAGAGCGTCCCTCGGCTTCTAAACATATTAAAACACTTGAGCTACAATACCAAATGCTATCGCTTAACAATTTAGCATTAGCATAATTTGACTGAAAATCACAGAGCTAAAATTACAGCATGGCATCACAGCACATAACGCGATAAGCTGCGCTAATTAGCAAGCCGCTAGTTAGCATCACATACCATGCCATTTTACCACTATAACGAATAGTTACAGTACAAATGTCAAGGCACACAGTCTCATTTACCTCTTGCAGATCACAAATAAGTAATATCAGGACCTGAGTCGACCTCAATGATACACTTAGATGTAAAATCCACACCACGTTTGCCTTACGACATCTCTCTCTTCGGACTTAGCTTCTGTGTCCGCTCCCACAGATTCACACAAACCTTACCACTCGTCCCGCCCCCATAGCAGAGCAGAGTGACATTGACTGGCTCGTCAGCACAACAACCAATGACAATACAACATTAAGATAACTGACATTAGATGGGTAAATAAACTTAGGTTACATCCAAACATATTGATTCTGCACAGAAAATGAACTCTAAATCATAAAACCCTTTTATTTATTGGACTCTTAACTGTAAATGAAATTGCATTTGTACCAAAGCATATAATTTTTAAACCTTTGATCAACTATTTATATTTTAACCATTTTTTTATAACAGTACTTTTTTTCCTTTATACTGCAAGCCCGAATAATTGCAGACAGGGCTACACCAAGAAAAGGCTTTTGACAGAGTTGAGCACCGTTACCTCTGGAGTGTGTTGGAGAGGTTTGGTCTCGGCACTGACTTAATTGCCAAGATTATGGTGTTGTACAAAGACATTGAAAGTGTACTGAAAATAAACAGTTGTTTGTGTAAACCTTTTAAAGTTACCAGAGGAATCAGGCAAGGTTGTCCGCTCTCTGGTATGTTGTATGCTCTGTCTATTGAACCGATGTTACATAATGTTAGGTGTTCTATTGCTGGTATGAGTTTAGCAGGTTTTAACATGCTTTTTAACCTATCTGCATATGCTGATGATGTTATTGTTTTTCTTAGAGCGAAGCTCTTGCAATAGGGGGTTGGCGCACTGGACTCCCGCAACTTCCAGGTGGTTTGAAGTGGAAAAGGGGTGGTCTAAAGTATTTGGGTGTGTACTTGGGGGATGAGGATATGGTAAACAGAAACTGGGAAGGGGTGTTGGGGACAGTTGAGGGGAAATTAGGGAAGTGGAGATGGTTATTACCCCAGATGTCATATAGAGGGAGGGTTTAGATTATAAACTACCATGGCTGGGGCGACCATGGCTCAGGGGGTTGGGAAGCGTATCTGTAACCGGAACGTCGCCGGTTCGATCCCTGGGTTCTCTGTCCTGGTTGTTGTGTCCTTGGGCAAGACACTTTACCCTACTGGTGTTGGCCAGAGGGGCCGATGGTGCGATATGGCAGCCTCGCTTCTGTTAGTCTGCCCCAGGGCAGCTGTGGCTACAACTGTAGCTTGCCTCCACCAGTGTGAGAGTGAATGAGTAGTGGCATTGTAAAGCACTTTGGGTGCCTTGAAAAGCGCTATATAAATCCAATCCATTATTATTAAACAACTTAGTTGCTTCTGTATTGTGGCATTGATTAGCTTGTCTGGAGCCACCCCCTGGCTTATGGTCTAAACTTCAATCTTTGTTGACCAATTATTTTGGGGGGATAACCGACACTGGATACCCCAGGCTGTGCTTTTTTTCCCAAAGAGGAAGGTGGACACGGGCTGGTTCACCTGGAGAGCAGAACTGCTGCTTTCAGATTGCAGTTTATTCAGAAGTACTTGATGGGAAGGGAAGAAGATGTTTTCTGGAAACCAGTAACTAGTGTTATTTTAAGACGAATAGGAGAGTTGGGCTTGGATGCTTCAATGTTTCTATTAAATTGTAATTTGATATGTTCTTTTGACATGCCACTGTTTTATAAGGGACTTTTCAAAGTTTGGACCATTTTCACATGGAAAAGACTGGAACCTACTTCTTCATTGTTTTGGCTTCTAGAGGAACCGTTGTTGTTTGGAGCCCGGCTGGATGCACATGATGGAACAGGGCTTTCTTTTGCAAAAAGACTGCTTGAGTCAAAGGTTTTCAAACTAAGACAAATTGTGGAGGACCAGACCTTCAGAACACAGAAGCAGCAGCGTCTTTGGTTGGTGTGACATCTAATCGGATTATCAGGTGTATTCTGGACTTGTGGCTTAGACGGTTAACTGCATTTGAAAAGGAAATGCTGTTGGACTATTTCAGTGGATTGGAGATTCCTGATGAAAGGGATCCTTTTCCAGGATTGGGATTGAATATTGATTTTACAGGCATGGCAGGACCAATGCTTGTGAACCAAAAAGACTCAGATTTTCACATGTTGAGTGGAAAACTGTTATATAAATTGTCTGTGCAATGGTTAAATAAAAGGAAATTGAGTGGAAGAACAGATACTGTATGGAGAGAAGTTAAAAGTTGAGGATAGTAAAAAACCTCTATGGTGCTTCTTTTATAAACCCCCTTTGAATAAGAGGTCAGGTGATCTACAATGGAGGATTTTGCACGGGGCCATTGCTGCTAATAGTTTTGTGTCCAAGGTTAAAAAAGGTGCAAGTGAATTGTATCCATTTAGTCAGGAAACAGAAACCATTTTTCACATGTTTCTTGAATGTAAACACCTTGAACCACTGTTTGTTATGTTAGAGTCTGTCTTTGAAAATTGTGGAGTGGGTTGGTCTCCATTGGCATTTCTCTTTGGTGCTGGCTATACAAAAAAAAAGAGGCTTCAAAGTGGAAGCTGCTAAATTTTGTGGTGGGTCAAGCAAAAAAAATTTATATATAAAAGTAAAAAAGATAAGTGATAATTTTTTCAGAGGAAAGGATTGATACTACTTTCATTTTCCTAGAGTATTTAAAAGTAGAATGGGAGGGAGAGCCTTCAGTTTTCAGGCCCCTCTTCTGTGGAACCAGCTTCCAGTTTGGATTCGGGAGACAGACACTATCTCTACTTTCAAGATTAGGCTTAAAACTTTCCTTTTTCAGAATCAGAATCAGAAAGGGTTTTATTGCCAAATGTTGAGCAGGTTTACAACATTAGGAAATTGCTGTGGTGCTTCAGTGCAAACATACTGTCATAGAAAAATAAAAATAAGAATAAGAATTAAAAGTGCTAAGTAGATAGATATATACATGATATATACATGAGTGCAGGTGGTGATCAGTGCCAAACATGGAATGAGGCAGTGAACACAGCGTAGGGTCATGTGTTAGTGGTGGGAACAGTCATACGGTTATTGTTCATGTGTCCGACAGCAGAGGGGAAGAAACTGTTCTTATGGCGAGAGGTTCTGGTGCGAATGGACCGGAGCCTCCTGCCTGAGGGGAGCAGGTCAAACAGACTGTGACCGGGGTGAGAAGGGTCAGCTGAGATCCGAGCTGCACGCCCCAGTGTCCTGGAGGTGTACAGGTCCTGCAGAGCTGGGAGTCTGCAGCCAATCACCTTCTCAGCAGAGCGCACAACACGCTGCAGTCTCTGTTTGTCCCTGATAGTGGCTCCAGCGTACCACACGGTGATGGAGGAGGTGAGGATGGACTCGATGATTGCAGTGTAGAATTGCATCATCGTCCGTGTTGGCAGGTTGAATTTCTTCAGCTGCCTCAGGAAGTACATCCTCTGCTGGGCTTTCTTGATGACGGAGGTGATGGTGGGCTCCCACTTCAGGTCCTGGGTGATGGTGGTACCCAGGAAGCGGAATGAGTCCACAGAGGTGATGGGGGTGTCAGTCAGGATGATGGGGGGGAGTGGGGCTGTGTGCTTCCTGAAGTCCACAATAATCTCCACTGTCTTCTGGGCATTCAGCACCAGGTTGTTGTGGCTGCACCAGGACACCAGACGTTCAGCCTCCCTCCTGTAGGCAGACTCATCCCCGTCCGAGATGAGCCCAATAACGGTGGTGTCATCTGCAAACTTGATTAGCTTGACAGACTGGTGGGTGGAGGTGCAGCAGTTGGTGTACAGGGAGAAGAGCAGAGGAGAAAGAACACAGCCCTGAGGGGAGCCGGTGCTGATGGTCCGGGAGTCCGAGACATTCTTTCCCAGCCTCACATGCTGCTTCCTGTCCGTCAGGAAGTCAGTGATCCACCGGCAGATGGGATCAGGCACATTCATCTGGGAAAGCTTGCCTCGGAGATGGTCTGGAAGGATGGTGTTGAAGGCAGAGCTGAAGTCCACAAACAGGATCCTGGCGTAGGTTCCTGGGGAGTCCAGATGCTGCAGGATGAAGTGTAGGGCCATGTTGATGGCGTCGTCTACAGACCTGTTGGCTCTATATGCAAACTGCAGGGGGTCCAGGAGGGGGGCCGTGAGGGTCTTGAGATGGGAGAGAACTAGGCGTTCAAATGACTTCATGACCACAGATGTCAGAGCCACGGGTCTGTAGTCATTTAGTCCAGTGATCCTAGGTTTCTTGGGGACAGGGATTATGGTAGAGGACTTGAAGCAGGCAGGCACATGACATGCCTGCAGTGAGGAGTTGAAAATGCCAGAAAACACTGGGGCCAGCTCGTTTGCACAGTGTCTGAGGGTGGCAGGAGACACGCCGTCTGGGCCGGGAGCTTTCCGAGCATTCAGATTCTTAAACTGCTTCCTCACATCTGCTTCATGAATATGAAGAGTTGTGGTGGGAGGAGGTGGTGTGAAATCCTCTTTTGTGTGGGGTGAGGAGGGGGGTGTTGTAGGTGAACAGTTTGAAGGTGGTGATGGCTCTATGGAGGGGGGAGAGGTGGGGGAATTAGTGTCCAAAGTGCCTCTATTGTTGGGGCCGTTGGAGGTGTGAAGGCTGGCTGATGGCTCGTCAAAACGACAGTAGAAGTCGTTAAGGGTGTTGGCCAAGAGCAAGTCATCAGTGGAGTGGGGGGTTTTAGGCTTGTAGTTGGTGATATTCCTAAAACCTTTCCACACAGAGGCCGAGTCATTCTCTGAGATCTGCTGCTGCATCTTCTCAGAGTGCTGATGTTTAGCAATGTCCACTTCTTTAGTGAACCTGTACTTGGCCTCTCTGTAGCAGTCCCTGTCTCCGCTTCTGAACGCCTTTCTCTTTTCCAGCCACAGCTTTTTGAGTTTAGCAGTAAACCAGGGTTTGTCATTGTTATAACTCACCCTGGTGCGTGATGGCACAATGCTGTCCTCACAGAAGTGGATATAGGAGGTGACAGTGTCCGTAAACTCGTCCAAGCTGTTAGAAGCAGCCTTCATTGTGTCCCAGTCTGTAGACTCCAAACACGTGCGAAGCTCCTCCACAGCCTCGTTGCTCCACAGTTTTTTAGTCCTCACGACAGGTTTGGAGAGCTTCAGCCTCTGTCTGTACGCGGGGATTAGGTGGATCATGACGTGGTCAGAAAGTCCGAGTGAAGCGCGGGGCACCGCGCGATAGGCCCCGCTGATCGTGCTGTAGCAGTGGTCTAATGTCCTCTCCTCTCTGGTCGGGCATTTAATATACTGCTTATATTTCGGAAGCTCATGGCTCAGATTGGCTTTGTTAAAGTCCCCAAGAGCAATGATGAGAGAGTCTGGGAATGTCCGCTCCATGTGCAGTATCTGCTCCGCGAGTGCGCACTGAGCTGCCTGCGCATCCGCGTCTGGCGGTATGTAAACAGCGGCCAGGATAAATGAAGCAAACTCCCGCGGAGAATAAAACGGTTTGCAGTGAATAAAAAGATATTCCAGAGAGGAAGAGCAGTGCTGAGCAATCACTGTCACATCTGTGCACCAGCCACTATTGATGTAGAAGCAGACACCTCCACCTTTGGACTTACCAGAGAGAGCGGCCTGCCGGTCCGCGCGCAGCAGATGGAAGCCCTCCAGCTTGAGCGCGCAGTCTGGGATGTTCTCACTGAGCCACGACTCCGTAAAACATAAGACACAGGAGGAGGCAAAGTCTCTGTTCATGCTTCTCATCAGGGCCAGTTCGTCAATCTTATTCCCGAGTGAGCGTACATTAGAAAGGAAGATCCCAGGAAGAGCAAGCTCGATGACCTAAGAGCAAGGGTCACCTTCCAACGTGACATGAGGGACTGCAACATTCTGTGCTTCACGGAGACATGGCTGACCCCCACCGTGCCGGACCAGGCCGTAACTCCGTCGGATTCATTCTTTGTGCTCCGCGCGGACAGAACGGCAGAGTCGAACAAAACCAAAGGTGGAGGAGTGTGTTTCATGGTAAACAGAAAGTGGTGTGATGCCAGGAGCATTTCTACTGTCTCCAGCGGCTGCTCGCCACATCTGGAGTTCCTGAGCATTAAGTGCCGCTCTTTCTATCTGCCCCGTGAGTTCACCTCAGTCATCGCCACGGCGGTCTACATCCCACCCCAAGCGGACACAGGTATGGCTTTGTCCGAATTACATGATGTGCTGAGCTCGCTTCAAAACAAGGACCCGGGCGCAGCCCTCATTGTAGCAGGAGACTTTAACAAAGCGAACCTCAGACAAGTCATGCCAAACTTTTACCAGCATGTCTCGTGTCCAACGAGAGGGGATCGAATTTTGGATCACTGCTACACGCCATACAAGCAGGGCTACAAAGCTGTCTCACACCCGGCTTTTGGGAAGTCTGACCACAACGCCATCTTCCTCATTCCCCAGTATAAACAAAGCATACGGAGGGAAGACGTGACCAAGAGGGAGGTAAAACGGTGGACTGCCCAATCAGAAGCTACGCTACAGGACGCACTCAACGACGTAGACTGGGACATGTTCAGAGCATGCGCAGTCGACATCAGCGAGTTTACGGAAGTAGCAGTATGCTTCGTCAATATGCTAGCGGAGGAGATTATCCCCACTGCGAGAGTCACCACATTCCCAAACCAGAAACCGTGGATGGACAGATCGATCCGCACTGCAGTAAACGCCAGGACCGCCTCCTACAACGCGGGTCTCGCCACTGGCGATATGAGCGCCTACAAAGCGGCCTCATACGGCGTGCGGCGCACGGTGAGAGATGCCAAACGCCGGTACCGGGAACGTGTGGAGTCCCGCTTCCACCAGGGCGACACACGGAGTATGTGGCATGGACTACGCACCATTACGGACTACAAAGCCAGGGACACTGCGCCGATCAACGCCGACTCTGCATTCACCAACGAGCTGAATCGGTTCTACGCCCGTTTCGAGGTTAGCCAGGCGGCTAATGCTATCTACCGCCTGACTACCGAGGACAGTGACGTCATCAGCGAGAGACCGGTGACCAGCATCGCGGAGCATGACGTCCGAGCGGCACTGAGGAGAGTGAACACAAGGAAAGCGGCGGGGCCAGACGGCATCACCGGCCGTCTGCTGCGCTGCTGTGCTGACCAGCTAGCAGGTGTGTTCACTTACATCTTCAACGAGTCCCTGGCGAAGTCTGTGGTCCCCACATGCTTCAAAAGATCCACCATCATCCCTGTGCCCAAGAACAGCAAATCCTCATCCCTGAACGATTACCGGCCAGTTGCACTGACCTCGGTAGTAATGAAGGTGTTTGAGAGGTTGCTGAAGAACATCATCTCCTCCTCCATCCCAGACACCACAGATCCGCTGCAGTTCGCCTACAGATCCAACAGATCCACAGAGGATGCCATCGCCCACGTCCTACACACCACTCTCAGCCATGTGGACAAGAAACAGGGTAACTATGTGCGAATGCTGTTTGTTGATTACAGTTCAGCGTTTAACACAATAGTGCCCTGCAGACTGTTCACAAAGCTGAGGGATCTGGGTCTTAACAGCCGTCTGTGTGCATGGGTGTTGGACTTCCTCACTGGCAGAACTCAGGTGGTGAGGGTGGGCAGGTGCTTCTCCAACAGCATCACCATCAACACAGGAGCACCTCAGGGATGTGTCCTCTCGCCACTGCTCTACTCCCTCTACACTTCAGACTGTGTGGCCACCCATGGCTCCAACACCATTGTGAAGTTTGCTGACGACACAGTGGTGTTGGGTGCCATCTCCAACAACGATGAGGCGGCCTACATGGATGAAGTGAAGAATCTGGCATCGTGGTGCCAGGACAACCACCTCCAGCTGAACGTCAGCAAGACCAAGGAGCTGGTGGTGGACTTCAGAAGGGGTCAGCACAGAGACTACAAGCCCATTATCATCAATGGAGCTCCAGTGGAGAGGGTGCAGTCCTTCAAGTGGTGTTCACATCTCCTCAGACCTGACATGGGCTGCCCACATTCAGGTCCAGACCAAAAAAGCTAGGCAGCGCCTGTATCACCTACGACAACTGAGGAAGTTCAGGGTCTCTCCAAAGATCCTCAGAATTTTCTATACAGGCGCTGTGGAGAGCATCCTCACACAGAACATGACATCGTGGTTTGGGAACAGCTGTGTGAAGGACCAAAAAGCTCTCCAGAGAGTGATCCGTACAGCAGAACGCTGCTGCAGGATTGCTCTCCCCCCGCTTCAGGACACCTACACCAGGAGATGCCGGACTAGAGCAGCGCAGATACTGAAGGACCCGTCCCATCCTGGCAACAAACTGTTCCAACTTCTGCAATCAGGTAGAAGGTTCCGCATCTTCCGGGCAAGGACAGAGAGACTCAAGAGGAGCTTCTATCCCCAAGCCATCCGTGCCCTAAACACACACACCCGCCCGCTCACATCATCTATAATTGACTGAGACAGGACTCTTCCAGACACTCTAAACCAAGGCACAATGTACATTTCAATTCCTTTAACTTTAAATATGTTTATATTGTCTATCCTGTAAAATAGTCAGATGTCTATTCATATTAATGTACAGAATTCACCTGCTAGTTGCTACTACTGCACATTCACCCAGTGTATATACTATATGTATGTATATATATATATAATGTTCTTCCTCTACACCCCCCCCCCCCAATTTTTGCACATGTCGAGGAGCGTGTCAGACTACATTTCACTGTGTGTTATACTTGTATAACTATGCATGTGACAAATAAAGTACCTTGAACCTTGAACCTTGACTGAACCACCACTCACAACCACTAGCACTTTATATAGCCTCTGTAGGAATTATATCTCACTTATCTTAACTGCACTACTGTATAGCTCTGTGTAAATAATCATTCTGTACATTCGATAATCTTTAATCCTACAACTGTTTACAACTTGCATAGTTCCCATTTCTGTATAGCTGTATATCTCAGATTTCTGTAAAGTTGTTTATTTCATATTCTGTATAGTTTTTCATATTTATATCCTGTTCATAGCCTGTACATAGCTTGTACTCACTACAGCCTGTACATACTTATAGTTATAGAATATTCACAACATACTTCATACCGTGTACATTATAACATACCATAATAGACCCATTTCTGTAATATACTCACATATCTATATTATTGCTAATATTTATTGCAATATATCTATATCACTAAAGCACTTCTGGATGGATGCAAACTGCATTTCGTTGCCCTGTACCTGTGCATGTGCAATGACAATAAAGTTGAATTCTATTCTATTCTATTCTACACTGTGTATCCTCACTTCACTGTTCTCCCACCACCCTTTGTTCATCTTTAATCTTCCCCATAGTCTAAGCTCTCACATGCAAATGGCAACAACAATGATACAGAGGAAAGGCCTTCTCCAGAGTGTCAAAGTACTTTGCATGGCAAAGTGAAACAGCATTAGGTGGTCATTTCCAGTCATGGTCATGGCTCCAGTCCCAGGGGTTCAGTTTAAGGATACTGAGCTGAGTTGAAGACTAAGCTAGCAGCTACAGATGGCCCCACCTGCCACTCAAAAAGGCCACGCCCCTAATAATGCAAACTTTAAGCCTTAATGCAATTTTAGCAGGCAAGACTTAAAATCTTTCTGAGATTTCCTTACCTGGCTGACTGAGAATGTGTCAAGACATTTAAAGGTGGCTGTAGCTCAGGAGGTAATACATTTAACAATACAACTGCCAAAGGGTGATCATTTTGACCCCATCGGGCAACAGCAATGCTACTTTTCTACTCTAGTAAAGTAGAAAACCACTTTATAAGAGCCAGTAAACCTGGACATCTTAACATCAAAGGCAATGAGGCTCACATTTGGAGTCTCAAGTGACCATTTAACATTTCTTCAATTCAGTTTAAAGCCTTTATTGTCATTGCATTTGGGATTGCAATGGAACTTGTGACATAATAGATATATATTTATGTAAGGTCAAACTTGTTTTTAAACCTTGTTTTGGAACAAAGTCATCTTTTTATTAAGAGGTTAGTGGTAATTCTATCATACAGCTTTCATCTTCCATTTCAAGTTATTCCTCGTTTCATGTAGACTGGAGCTTAGACCATCTGCCCCATAGATGGAACATGTATAACTGCTGAGTATTTGTTGTTCCAAATATTTTTGGAATCTGGCTTTATCACTATGAGGACATGTTCTCTGCTATTTACCTTTCCAAGAGGCTTACTTGGTTTTAGTCGCTATAAGTTTGGTTTTAGTTTGGTTCTGTCTATGATTATGATTGATTTATCTGAAAACATCATGGAACATGTGAGAGATGATCAGAAGTGTACAACTGAGTGTAAACAAAAAACACTTTTTTACAGATGTTATATTTAAGCTTAACCCTGAAATCACAGTTATTACTTTGATAGAGTTTACTTTCATACTTTACAATTTAACTGTGTCATCATCCTAATCAGATTATAGTGTTTTTCTTTAAAGTTGTGTGTTGACCATTGTTATTGGTGTGCTGGACTGTGTGTTTTGTTTGCTTTGGTTAACAGAAACAAACAGCTTTGCAGTTGTCCATCTTCCTGTTTCCTGTTAAAAAGATTCACCTTCAGTCATTTAAACACAGGACTGTTTCAAAAGAGAAGCATAATTTATTAACAGGTATATCCCAATCTCTGTGTCAGTAGAAATATGATTTATTTAAAATGATCTCGTACAGCGGTCACCACAGTGGATCCTCTGCCTTCATCTCACCATATCCCTATCCTCCTCTGTCACACCAACACTTTGCAATACATCTGTTAACCTTTTCTGTTGTCTTTCTTCTTTCCTTCTGCCTGGCAGCTCCATCTTCAACCTCCTTTGTCCAACCTAACCACCACTCCTCCTCAGCACATGTCCAAATTCTCCCAGCCTTGCCTCTTTAACTTTGCCTCCAATGCCATTTTGCTGCTCACTGATCATCACCTCTTTACTTAACCTACCTTCAACAACTCTTTCATGTTGCTTCATGGTGTGGCTTATCAATTTTATCCCTCTGTTGTTACTGCAGCTCTGTACATCAGCCTTGTTCTTGAAACTCAGTACCACTAGACTTCTTCATTCTTCAGGCATCCTCTTACCCCAAGATTGTATTAAACAATCTGGGCAAAAAGTCCCATCCCATCTCTTCTACCATGCAACCATTTATTTGCATCCATCGATTTTCTCCTGTTCATCTTAGTTTGGGCTGCAAAGATGCCCAGACCTCTCCCTCCTGAGATATCTTCTTTAACTCTTGTAAGGGAATTCCAATGACTTGCCAAGACAGCTGAGAGACATAATCTCTCCCAGAGAAATTATCTTTCCACTGTGTCTTGAGTTATTCCAAGGTCTCAAAGCCTCCAAGGGAACAGCCAACTTAGCAATGGAGATACAGAACATGGTCCAGTCAAATCTTCCTTGAACAGCAGCATCTAGGTTTTCTATTTTTAAAAGAAGAACAGATCCAGACGTTAAAGAAAAATCTATAATAATTACTGTAGGTCAAATAGTTGGCATAACTTTTGACAAAAATTCAGTTGTTTCAAGGGCCAGTGTTTCCCCACTGGAAATGTGTTGCTTAAATATGATGATATTAAGAAGGTCCGTGGTTTAGCAGCTGATAAGATTCATGAGTGTTTAGATTAAAACCTCCATTTATAATCACTTAATATTAATTAAATATTAAATATTAATTAATATTTAATATTAGGAGTCAAAAAGTTAGAAACTCAGTCAAAAGTAATTCTGTTGAATTAGAACTCAAACACAATGAAACAGCTTTAGTTAACTAACTTTTTTATTGTACTTCAGAAGAATTAAAAGATTTGGTGCCCAAAAATAGTGAAAAATAAATATCCCCGATACTTGAAAGACCTAAAACATGGCATGACACGTAAGAAGTTCATTTTACATTCACCAGCCACTCATGTAAAGCTTACAGTATGTGGTTAAGGACAAGTTTTTATTTATTCTAAATCAAGTTATTAGAATGTGTCACTGTTACAGATACACAAAGAATGATTAGACAAGATGCGGCTTGTCATTGCTGAATAAGCCACCATGTTGGTTCTACTTACCTACAGTTAGAAGCCATGTTTTTTGGTTTGGCTAAGAATAGTATTCTTGTTGTGAGAACATGTTTTCTTTGTCCCCTGTGGTGAAATGTGTTACTTTGTACTGCGCTCGTCAGATCAAAGACATCCAGAGGTACAGCTACTCTTTAACTTTGAAAAGAGTTAAAAGTTACTTGGTCTTTATGCTAAACTAAGCTAAGCCAGCCTGACTCAAGATATCAAACTTCTAATGTCAGAAAGAAATCAGTTTAAAGCTGAATATCTGCTGCGTTTTAGGCTGCTATAGCATGCACCATAACTAGCTAGATGTGACCAGTAGACAAATATATCTGGGACTGTAGTTAGATGTTAGATAATCACTGCAGGACTGAATGCTGCTGAGATGGAGGAGATCGGATCATGATTATGTGGAGAACCAGGCAGGTTGCTGGCTGTGCAGAGCAACAGGGGTGCCCAAATGGCCAGCATAGAGCCTAGAGCAGGGGTGGGCAGTCTCATTTCACGAGTGCCAGAGTCCCTGCAGGTTTTAGATGTGTCCTCGAACCAACACAGCTGAGTGAAATGGCTAAATTAGCTCCTCAACATGTCCTGCAGTTCTCCAGAGGCCTGGTAACAAACTAATCATGTGATTCAGGTGTGTTGACCCAAGGTGAGATCTAAAACCTGCAGGGACACCGGCCCTCGTTGACTGAGATTGCCCACCCCTGGCCTAGAGGGTTTTTGCTCAAAATTACAATGACAACTTTAATAATAAGAACTTTATTTACTTTACTTTACTTCTAGAAGAAAATACTTCTTTGGATTGCTGTTATCGTTGGAAGATGGGGTCAAAATGAGCCCACTTGGCAGTTGACATGCCAAAACACCAACAGAGCATTCTGGGAATTGTAGTATTAGCAGTACATGCACTGTATAATACTGGCAGGCCAGCTCTAATGGTAATTTTGTATTTCTTTTTTTTTGTATGTCTGTGAAGGTTCTCAGTCATCCAGGTCATCGTAGTCAGTAATTTTGTATGGCTTCGCGGGCCAAATGTAATTAGGCCAAATTTGGCCCGCGGGCCAGAGTTTGACACCTATGTTCTAGTTGCTCCTGTGCACCACTGCTCACTGTTACCCTCTGTAGTCAGAGGGTGATGGGAATAACAGCGTTAAAAGTAACGCGAGTGCACATGAGTGCTGCTGATTGGCTGAGGAATATAGTAGCCATGGTAAACCAATCACATGACCAATTTAAGATGACTAATATATATATTGTTTAGTCTTAAGCTTTGCTGTTCCATATTCAGTTTTTCAGCAAAACGTGTTTGAGTCCATAAGAAAAGATTCATTCTTATATCTGGAGGAATAAATATATTTCAATAAATATTAACATTAGCCCGTGACTTTGTTCCAGTTTTGAATTTTGGCCCACTGTGTATTTGAGTTTGACACCCCTGCTTTAGGCATTGAAAACCTATTTTCATTGCAATGGAGATACCCAGCCATCTTTATCGATGAAGCCAGACGATGCTAATCAGTTAGTTACAAGGATGTCTTAAAGACCTGGATGAGTACATATCTGTGATCCTTTTCATATCTTTAGATTTAGATCTATTTACATTGTACAGTCAGATGGAGAAAAAATGTGCAGATTCTACTGTATTATTAAAGAAAACTCAAAAGAATGATGTGCAGCAGGCTGATCAGGGACAGACGGGCTTTATTCCAGCAACTCCCAGTTATTCTAAGACCAGGTGAGATAAACAGTAAAATCTCACATGTTAGTGACTCTAACCTCCTGATTAGATTAGATAAACCTTTACTAGTCCCACACGTGGGAAATTTGCTATCCACACACTGGTGATCCTTTTACCGTCATTGATTTTTTTCTATCTATGTGTTGTACCTAATTTGAAAGTATAAGATAACTGATTTAAAATGTGACATCTTCTAGTAGAGGTTCAAGTGCTGTCATTTTTAAAGCAGTTTAAAGCAGTTTTTTAAAGCAGTCTGTTGTAACACCAGGTTTAACCAGTAGAGGGCAGCAGACTTTAAATCTGCCTTTGCTTTTCAGCTTTACTGAGAGGTAACTGTTTGAGCTCTGTGCTGGATCAGGAGCCAGTCAGAGTCACGTGGTCATAAGTGTGCATTTTATTAGACACCAAAATGTTTCAGTTTCATGTTTTATCCTAAAATACTGAGTGTGACAATAATAATAAATAATTAACCATCAAACATGGTTCACATACTGACAGCACAGGGGGTTCTTCTTTCATTCTCTACATAACTGTAAAATGGCAACTATGATGAAAACTAACTATTCAGGTTTGTTATATTGTTGACCCCAAAACATGTTCATGTTTGAGAGAAAACTGAGAGAAACTGCTGCCAGAAACCATATTGATTTAAATGTAAAAGTGTTTCCATGCCAGCTGCTGTGCAGGTGGTTTCTGGATGCCTACAGCAGTAAACCTCTTCCTCCATCAAGCATGCTGACGCTGCTCTGTGCAGTTTGCAGTGCCTGCTGCTTTGAGTCTGTGGCTGTGGTTTAATATACATCTTTTTGTTTTGTTTTCTGCACTGAAGCCAGGCTTGTATTGGTAAGCCACAACAAAAGTGGAGCAAATCAAGTTTTCCATCTCCCCCCATGTTTGAAACCCACAGAACCACACGAGGAGCATGAGAGAGCAAAATTTAATCAATGCCACAGAGATACCCCCGACCCCATGCTGCGTGGGAACAGGAGCAAGACAAATGTAAATAAATACCACAAAACATCTGGAACTTTTTAATGTTACATACAAATATCCCTATTTTACATTATTTATATAAATATTTCACATTGCTGATTTTGCATCAAAATGCAAATTATGAATCACGGGTCCAACAACAGGAGATTAAGACAAAATATATTTAATAAAATCTGTAACATGTGGATGTCCTCTGGTCTGAGGTGCTGGGGGAACCAGTTAGAGACCAGCAGCTGGACATCTGTGGTTGGACTGGTGGACTACTTCAGTGAAGAGTAGACGACCTCTGACTCTGGTTTAAAGTCTGAACACAAACAGTTGAAACAACAGGAAACACGATTAATGATCAGTAATGAGCTCATCAGCGTCACTGAATGACATTTAAATTTAAACTGACAGATTTTATCAGACAGGACGAGCAGCGACGCTTAAAAACAGGAACCAGCTCCAGAGTCTGCCGCCTGTTTGCAACTCAGCAAGATTTTCAGAGGAAACAGTGTAATCCTCACATGAAACACAGAAATAGTTTCCACACCATCATCTGAGGCATCGCTGGGTTTTTTTTTTTTACTGTTTTACCCTGCTTTAACTTTTGTACCAACTGAAACAAACTTTAAGCGTCAAATGATCAACGTCCCTATTTAGTCTGTAGGTCTGTGGTGACAAAATTAGCAGTTTGACACTAAAAGCTGAGGCTACATGTTGTCTACAATGTACCAGGATGGTCCACTGGTAACTAGGTGTGTTGTTGATTTGTTTTTCATGAAATATCCTGCAAACAGACTTAAGTATCCATATATACTCTATGCTGCACTGTACACAGCAGGCTGTGGTTTTCATGTAGGTTGCAGCAAAGGCAGTAGGCATCGATCTAAATTCAAGGTGATGATGTTCACTCAGTAAATTCTACCTTTGAAATTAGCTGTCTATTATCAGGGGTTTAAAATTTATGACAGCTCATGAAACATCTGCTTTTACGTGATTAAATCAGCTGGCTCAGTTCACAACGATCAGTGAATATCAGTCACAGCCTGTACCCACAGTAAAGTCTACCACATGATACATTACTATGTGATTCACTTTTAAGTAACTCTTTTCCCCACGCTGCACCACTACAGCCAATCTTAAGGTTTCCCCACCTGCCAAATCACACATTAACCCCTGCCCTTCACTAAAATGTGACCACTGAGATATTTCCTTCTTGTGTGGGTTGATTTTGGCTGTTTATTTTGTCAGTTTTCTTAAATTTGTCTCAAATTGGTGCAGCACTTGAAATTGAAACTCGTTCTCAAAAAAGAAAAATGCTTCTTTATCTTACGTTGGGCCTTGAGCTGATTGGTTCGTCTTCTGTCTAAAAACACCCTGGTTTAGTCATTTGAAAACTTGTTATCAGTGTAGTATGCTTATGCATCACACTAAGACGAGGAGGAAGTTGTTTGGTTCCTGCGCCTTTCAAGATGCGAAGGTTGATATCCTGAGCTTGAGTGAGAACATGGTTAGCTTAGCTTAGCATGACACTGCTAGCTTTGCTCTGTTTAAAGTGAGAGATAAAGAGCAGCTGTACCTCTGGTTCTCTTTGGGCTGATGGCTACTTGTTCATAACTGAGGTCTTTAGTTTTCACTGAGGAGTAGACCGCCATGCTGTCGCTCTCTGTAAAATAAAACACATTTAAATTACTGCAGGTACAACAACTGCAACACCACAGCTACTACAAAACACTTTATTTGTTATGTTGCATCATGAAGAATACAAGTGATACAAGTGATGAGTATTTTTTAAACTCCAAAGGGGTTTTCACATCTCTTCTCCCCTTCACACCTCTGCTGTAAGCCAATGAGTGAGTGGATAGAAGCGTGAGGTGTTTATGAGAAAAACAAAGGTGACATCCACAAAACCGCCGTGCTCTTTTACTGCAAACTGCCACACTTTCCCCACAGCGCATGAAGCAAACATCTTATTGCAACACTCCGCTGTTAGCCAACCCAAAGCAAACTGCACTGCAGCTGGCCTCAGGCTACAGGAGGAAGTTGCTGCTGTGGTTTGACATGCAAATTTAAAAAAAGATAAGTTAATGAATCGTATTAAAGGACTGCTTGAGAAGCTCCTAGGAACTACTTCAGATACAAATCACAGTTTCCATGCTGCCCACACTTTAACTGTTACTTGAATCATCCATGAAATTAACAAAAAGCCACATTAAAACGTCAAACACTTGTTGATTCCAACTTCTCTCTTTTTTTCCACCCTGACAGATGGGCGGAGGTGTGAGACGTAAAAACAGGAACCACCTCTAAAGTCTGCTGCCTGTCTGCATCGCAAGAGTCAGCAAGATTTTCTAAAGACACTACGTCCTTCCTCACAAGAAACCATCCCGAGACCATTTTTTTGTTTCTTTTTTTTAACTTCATCTGTCTTCTGTTTTTATGATGGGAATAACTCGTGTCTCAGACAGAAAACGAGCCGGCTTACATATTTGTTTTACATATTTAACTACTTCATACAAGGCATCTTGTAGGAGGTAATTTTTGTTCCTACCTAGTGGTTACAAAGGGACTGTTTTATGGAGAGTAACGTATCCTGTGTGCCATGTGTGTCGAGGAGACGATAGAGTAAAAGGTTGAGTGCACACCGTCCTGCCCTGTTGGTGTTTTTGTTTGTTTGTTTGTTTTAAATAAAATATAATTTTAAGAGAAAGCCCACCACACACCCATAGCCCAGAAAGACCAGAGAGCATGGTTACAATTGTACAATTGTGTCAACACTGAAAACTTTTGCTGTACCACAGGCCTGAATGGTCTAATTATAACTAGGACTCTACAGGTATGTTCAGATATTTGTTCTTTAGGCAGATGTTCAGTTGTTAGTTTGACTTCTTTGTCCAACTCTAATTTACCCAGTCACAAGCACATACAGTACTTTTATCTATGCCTAAGCATTCTGGCATTCACACACTCAGTCACACTCCGATCGATGTTTCAGGGAGAAGTCATGGGTTGATCTGCTGACCTTCTGACTGGTATGACCCAACTCTACCACAGCCACAGACGTCCGATCCTACTGATACAGATTAAGTAATGGAATCACACAAAATGAGTTTTATATAAATGTGTTTTTAGCTGATTCAGTCGGCCTCATCTCTGTAGTATTAAGCTGATGCCAGCTTTATGACAACATTTACAGTCACGTGACTGAGATCATTTAAAACAGCTGCTGGGTCTTTTGGGAAGTGATATCTGTATGGCTCTGGTGTAACAATAAAGGAGATGTTGTGGGGGGGGTTTTTAAATGGAAGAACTTAAATAGAAAGAAAAATAGGACCTAAGGTTGAACCTTGTGGTGCACCACAGACAGTGTGAGCTGTAGATAAAGAGAAGTAATCCATGGTGACCAAAAAGTTTCTTCCTAAAAGGAAAGAAAAAAATACCCCCAAAACTCACTGATGCCAGTCCATGTTTTACTTTGATTGAATTACAGTTGCTTTTTCTCCCATTTCAGCTTTTAAATGAACATTATTTGTCAGCTTGAGTGGGCAAGTTTCTGTACTGTGTAGAGCTTTAATGTAGCTAAATGAAGCACAGCTGTCGTCTAATGCTTGTTGAATGGTAATGTTCACTGTGTCAGCATGAGAGCTACAGTTGAGTGTCCAGTAAGTGCACAGCTACCTGTGTTCAAACAACACCCCAGCAAACATGTTCTCTCGGGCTCTCCACTGAGGAGCGTAGAAGGCCAGCAGCAGCTTCTGGTTATTCTTCGTCAAGACACGGAGGAAGTGCTGGGCCTTCTTTACCAGGGTGTTTAAGGGAATTCAGCTTGAGGTTCATTCATGAGCACCACCAGGAGATGTTCACTACCTCCTGTGTGCGGTTTTATCTTCATCATAGTTGACAGTGATGTTGGTTGGGTGAGTTGGTGTACAGTCATAGTCGTACAGGGTGTAGAGTAGGGGGCTGAGAAGGCAGCGCTGTGGGGATCTGTTGCTGAGTGACAGTTGGGGGTAGAGATGGTCCAGTTTGGTGGTGGGGATGTCTGGGATTATGGTGTTGACCAACAAGAGAAAAGTTTGTTGATCATTTATCCTCAAAGACAATCTATAACTAACCTCATATGCTGCTCACATGTCTTTATTAAAAGGTTGCTTTCGGAGAAAGTTGAGAAGGGGCAGGGATAGCTCAGTAGGTAGAGTGGTGCCCCCATGATCGGAAGGTCGGGGGTTCGACTCCACTGAACGGCTACTCTTTTTTTTTTTTTTTTTTGGCCTGTCCCGTTTGGCTCTTTTGCCATCAGAATTGTTGTCTAAAGGCAAAGAAAGATGCCCAACGGATTTACTTTACCAAACTGACCATCCCAGCCTTGCCGTAATGGTCCATTTGATTCACCTTTTATTGTTTATTTTATTTTCACTTACTGAATACGGGACAGACTTGACTGGGGGAAAGAAGGGGAGAAAGAAAGAGGGAAAGAGAAACAGCTGAGAAGAGGGACGGGGGAGAAGGGCAAAAGACAAAAACCAACAGAACGGGCAGAGAAAAAAAATGCATATATCAATCACCTGGATCACCTGCTGAGAAAGAAAAAAGAAAGCAAGCAGAAGAGAACAAGAGTAACAGAATAAACAACATCACATTACAACATAGTTTGTGGGTGTGATCACCCGTGTGTACACCTGTGAGCATGGACGCGCTTGTTTTTTGTTTTTTTAAAAGGTTCCTTCATGTAATAATCTGCTAGAGGGTGTGGGGGGGCCACAGCCCCGTCCTCCAGGGCGTGAAGCAGGTGTGGAGGAGATCAAAACTCCAGACATCCAGAGGCCCCCAGAACACAAGAGACCAAGGAAGACCAACAGAGGGGCAGCTGCGCCACTGTCCCGGAAAGAGCTGAGGAGAGTCCCAGATGAGGGCTCACTCAGCAGCCGCGGAGCAGAAGCCAGGGGGAGTTGCAGTGACGCGCCCGTGAGCTCCGCCGGCAGCCAGCTGTGCCTGAGTGACCGAGCCCCAGGCCGAGAGGCCGGGGGCACCCCACCTCCGAAGTGGCCCGAGCGAGCCCCAGGCTCCAGGCCCCGATAAGCGGCCGCCAAGGAGTGAGCCGGTGTGTACCTGGACGCCCATCCCCGGACACAAAGAACCACCAACGCACCGATGTCTGAGGGAGTCCGCCACTGGCAGGGGAAGTGGTGGTGGGGGGAGATAGGCCTCCAAACCTTGGAGGGCCTGAGATGTCCCCAGAGAGGTGGCGCCTGACACCCAACCTGACATATAGACACAGACATACAGGCACACACAGATACAAACATCCATTCCCACCCTCATGCTCTCATATGCACTTACTCCACACTCAACCAACGTGGAGACAGACATAAAGAGACGTTGTACACACGATCACACTCCCCAAGCGTACTCTACAAACCGGGTCTAGGTGCCCCCGCCCCTGGAGGGGGGAACTGCACCCAGACCCAGGTGGTGTTTCCCTTTTCCCTGCGGTGGGGGGAGGCAGACCGCCCCGACTCCGCAGCAGCAGGAAGGCTCCACACTCCAGACCGCAGTCGGACAGCCAACTCCTCCTCCTAGTCCTAGCCCCCCTGCTCCAGCAGGTCGCAGAGAACGGGGGTGAGAGAAGACTCCAAACCTCCCTCCACCCGCTCATTGTAATGTTGATGCATGTGTGTTCTAAGGTGCATTTAAAACCCAGGAGGGCATGGAGCTACCTGCCAGAGAGCAGCAGGTAAGCGCATGGTCCCTCCTACTAGCCCTCAATGTCTACGTGTATTTAAAATTGAGAGGTGGGCAACGATGCCAGGGGTGGGGTGTACACCCTGATGGTACTTTGGACTCCGTGTATCGTGCCCACCCCCAAGATCCTATATGTATGTGTAATGAGAGTGTGAGTAATGTGAATGTCTAAGTTGTGGGATAAAATTGAGGCAGAGGCAGCCAGAAGGGGACAGAGGGGGGGGGGGGGGGGGGGTAGCCTCCTCTGCACCCTGGTGACATACCCCTACTCCAAGGCCCTGCATGTGTGGGTGGTTGTGGTGGAGCGGGAAGAGGGAGGCAGCTGGAGATGGGGAGGGAAGGAAGGGAGGGGCAAGTGACCCCTCCCTGGGGCCAGCTCCCCCGCTGACCCCAGTAGGCACCCCCATACTCCGCGACCCGCCAGGGAAAGGGGGCCCAGGCCCATCCAGACCGGGCCCAGTGCAGCAGCGCCGCCCGGCCCCACAGAGCCCGGGACAGTCCACCCAACCCCACCACAGAGAAAACTGCACCCACCCCACCATCCACTCATCTTCCAGACTACATAAGACAATAAACACCCAGGCTGAGATCTTCCTCCACCTCTCCTGTATCTCCCCCTCCTGCAGAGGGAGCTCCTGAGGAGAGGAAAGCTCCTGCAAGATGTGACAATCTCCCCCACCAGTTGAAGAGCCCCCCAGGTGACTCGACGCACCGGCGGCACCCTGCTCCAGGGCTGGGCCCCCATGCACCCACCCGCCCACAACCCCGGCAACACACCAACCAGGACCCAAGCCCCGGAGGCCCGGTCCGGGTCCCAGCCCAGAGACGGAGCGCCCCCAGAACCTCACGCCCATCCCGGACCCACCCAGGGGCAGCCAGGCTACCAGGTCAGTAACCCACGTCCGTCAGCACAGACCCTCCCCTAGCCCCGCTGCACGCAGCCGCGAGGAAACAGTCACCGGAGAGCCAACAGAGCCCCTAACCGGACATGACCGCTACCCCGGGTTGAGCCCCCCAAGGAAGATGCCTCCGGGGAACCCCCCGACGCCCTAAGCCTGTCCCTACCCCCACACCAATCACAACAGTGAAGGCGGGACCAAACTATGACCCCCCACCCCCACTAGGTGATGGAGCTGATCAAAGGAGCCCAGAGCAATTGATCTGATGTGGTGGCAGAGGCTGTATCAAGACTAATGTAATCTAATAAATAATTTCTATATTGGTTAGAATTAAGATTATTTTTATTTTTCCAGTTCATGAGGACTGTTTTCTTGGCTATGCATAGGGCAGTGAAAACCATATGGGCGATATTCTTTTCTGAAGTGACATTATCTAAGCTGCCCAACAAACACACTAAGGGGGAAGTTGGAATGTTACATTTCAGACACTTCGATAAGTCTTCACATATCTCGCGCCAAAACTTCTGAACTGGTGGAAAGAACCAAAGAGCGTGGATATAATTGTCCGGTGAATTGGTTTGGCAGTGTGAGCAGTTGTTGGTAGACGTAAAGCCCATCTTGAACATCCGGTGACCTGTATAGTGCACTCTATGTAATATTTTGTATTGAATTAATTGAAGACTGGGATTTCTAATTAGATGAAAGGTTTTTAAGCAAATCTGAGACCAGAAGTTTAGGTCTAAGTTAACTGATAAATCCGCTTCCCATTTTGCAATAGGAAGTGATATTGATTCATCTGTTTTAGAAAGCATTCTGTATATTTTGGATAGTAATTTGGGGGGTTTAAGAGTAAGAAATTGAACCACACTTGGTGGTGTTTGTAGTTCAACTTGACCCGGTTTAAATTTCTTTTTTACTATGGATTTAATTTGTTGAACGGCTACTCTGAGGTACCCCTGAGCAAGGTGCCGTCCCTACACACTGCTCCCCGGGCGCTGCATTGGTGGCTGCCCACTGGGTGAATGGGTTAAATGCTGAGGAACTATTTCCCTATGGTGACTAACACGCACACTTTACACTTTAAAAGTTTGATTTCAGTTACAATTCTGACCAAAGCCCGAAAGTGAGTCATAATGTCACTCATAATAGTGACTGCAAGAGGACGTAAATCTACTCTGTTCAAGGTTAAACATAACCAGGAGCTTTATCTCTGGGCCTCGTTGATCCGACCTGCTTAGTTTTTTCCAAAACTGATTCCAGAACTGCTTTTGATATGATTGCTGGGAATAACTGTTAGGTCACGAAAAATATGTCAAAATTGTATTTGCAATGTTGCATCATGTAGAAAGTACATGTACTTCATACACTGCAGCAGCACCTCACACCTCTTAACACCTCTCTGCTCTGAGCCAATGAATGACTGGATAAACCTGTGAGATGTTTTGTGTGAAAAAGAAAGGTGACATCCACCAAGCTGCTGCTTCTACAATGCTAAATGACACACTTCACCACAAGCTACAGTCTCACAACATGAACACTATTACTATCCAAGCCAGAGTACATAGCAGATAGAAATCTCACCTGCTTCAGACTAACTGGTTTCAACCACAGGACGTTGCTTCTCTATCTTGTGTGTGTACCAAGGCACATCTGGGCCTAATGTGGGCTGCTTTTGGCATGTATCGCTCTATTATACAGCATGGCGGATGTTCTGTGGTAGAGAAGTGGCCCAAATGTCACACATGGCATCTGGTCAATTCACAGGGCACTTGTGGCTAAGCTGAGGCAGATGCTGAGAGCCACATGTCGCTCAAAGAAAATGGCAGATGTGCCATATTTGTGCTAAAATCACATCAGAAAGCAGAACTATTGAGCTGGATGACCTGTCTGTTCATCATCATGACAACATGCTTACACACACCATCCCGCAAAAGTGTGGATTAATCTGCTGCTAAAGAAAATCGACAACAAGTGCAGCGTTTCCTGTTTCTTTGAGTGAAGCAACACAGAGGAAGTTTGAAGGTTAGACTTTTAGTGTTTTAACATTTTATGTATTCGGTTGGAACCAATGAGCCACCACAGACAGTCATGCTGTCAGGAAGTGTTGAAAGAACCAATAATACATTGTTATCTTTGGCCTTTCTCTAAGGTTATTGTTAACAGGAATGAATAAAAAACATTAATAAAAAAACTCTTTGTCTAAGAGCGAGCACGGGCAGCTCTGCATCTTGTATCCAGATCCTACTCACAGCTTGTGGCTGAGTAGTAGTAGACAATTAGCTCAAATTGTAGCATCAACCCTGCTGACATCCTCAGATGTTACTACCTGCCCAATCTGATGTGCCTTTTTTGGGGTAATGACATGACCAGCGGCAGCTGTTTGGGATTGTTTGACAGCAAAATTACAACTTACAGCGACTGTTTGGGGCTGACGCCACAAGTTAAAGCGGCTGTTGTGTGTAACTGTGAAGAGAGACTGCCACAGTGAGCTGAGCTTAATGCCAGATTTGTTTTAGTGTCATGAAGGTGAGTCTGTTGTCTGGTTATGTCAGATAATATTGACAGACAAGATTTTCTAGGGTAATAAAAGTTACATGTTTATTTTTTATTCTTTCTTCACACAAAATCCTCATTTAGTCTTACAGTGACAGACCTTAACGTATGTGAACTGCAGGATATAACTGCTGCTGATTTATTCCTCCCTCATAAAGCTCCTGTAAATAATCGAGCCACTGTTTGGATTTACAGTCACATAACAAGTTTAAGTACAACCTCATTGTGTCCACAGGAATTTCTAAGATAAGCAGCCAAACACTAATCAAATGCACTTAATTAACTGATCATCAGCAAGTGTTTACTGCAGTTTCCCCAGCAGTCAACATCCCAGCAAATTGACCCCAAACTGCAAAACATCCAACAGCTACACCTCAGACTCTACAGGTTTTACATGCTAAATGTTAAAGTTCATTATGGTAAAATTAAAACAATTCAAATAAAAAAAGACTTCCCAGGGGAAAACGTCTTCTCTCTTTATGTTTTGTTTTGGGATTTTTCGCATCTGAACAAACCAAGAAATCAAAAATCAAGACTTCTGGAACTTTGTACACAGATGAGACCAAAGTGTAAATGTTTGTCCATAATGCACAAGACAACATTTGAGGGAAAACCAAACACTGCACATCAACACTGACGCCACATACCGACTGTCAGCATGGTGGTGGAGGTGTGAGGATTTGGGCCTGTTCTGAAGCACAGGACCTGAGCACCTTGCAGTAAATGAACCAACCAGTAACTTCCAAAGTGTTCTAGAGTTTAATGTGAACCCAAAAAACAAAGCTGTGAGACTCCAGTTAGAGCCCAGACCTCAGTCTGATTAGAACGCTTAGGAGACCGTTAGTGATCTTATTAAGAGAGCTGTGCATCGCAAATGCCCACAAACCTCAAAGACCTGATTCAATGATGCAAAGAAAAGTGGGCCAAAATTCCTTCACAATGACAAGACTGTGAAAGTCATATAGATAAGAAGAAGATGAAGAAAAGAAGATAAATAAATGAGGTATACTTAGTTTTTCACGAAACAGCTGAGGATTCTGAGAAAATGTTCATCATCACATGACCGTAGGAAGCCAATCAGGAAACTGGCACATGGACGTAAAAAGAACCGTTTGCTGCTTAAAACCTCAAAGATCCAATTTAGCTCACTGTTTAAATGCAGCAGTATGTTGTTTGTTTCTTGTGTTCACGATGCTTGGTAATTACTAAATATGAGCGTGCTGCTAAGATGGTGAACATGTGAAGTTCAAATGTTATGAACTATTAAAGTGTTAGCATTCATATGTTAGGATTTAGCTCAGTGATTGGATGTAGAAACGAACCCAGATGGAGAAAAAGAGGAGCAGCTCTACCTTTTGTCTTTGACTTTTTCTTCTTGTCTTTGATGACGATTTCTCCATAACTGACGTCTTCAATTCTCGTTTCTGAGTAGACTGTAGCAGAATCACTCTCTGCACAATAAAACACAAACTATTTAGATGATTTAGGATGTTTAAAATAGTTTAAGCAGAAGATAGAATCACTGAAAAGGTGAAAAGCTTCTGTGACAAATAAAATGTAACTGAGTGACCACAGATCAGGTAAACGTGCCACGATATCACACAACTAACAAATGATTACGTTCATAAAAGGTAGATTCAGAGCCTAAACAAAGATACTGAGATTAATGGAATTTAAGATGTTATCACATAAGTGTTTTTCGTGTTTAAAGAAGTTTAAACTAACAGCCCTGTGTTGAAACACCTGCAGCTGAAGTGTTTTCTTTATGTCACAAACAGGATGCTGAACAACTGCGGAGCTGTTAGCTTCAGCTAACCGCAGACAACAGACCGTCCAGCATGCAAAGAACAATTCTCACTTAGTATGGTGTGAAACTTTACATACAGATATATTTAACTAAGATGGTGTTGCATACTAAACAACATTAACTACCTATGAATTAACTACCTATGAAAAAGTCATTTAAATAGTTGAATAATCTTTATCAGTAAATGTGTAAATTATGAAGGTGAGCTATATGCCTAACATGCTTCATAATATTCTCGCGATCTATCATAAACCCACAACGTTAGACTAACGCACCGTCTTAACCTCTTGAAAAGATGAAGCTCCTCATGATCCAGGGCTCAAAACACACACTGTCACATGCTTCCAGTTTCTTATGTGCCCTCGATTTTACGTTCCTGAAACGTTAGCCCAAATCTAACCACTCTGGAGCCAATCAAATCTGATCAAAGCTGCTTAGACCCCTTTCCCTCCAGCAGGTCACGCTTCTACTAAACATGTGCCCAGTTATCTGCCCCATGCTGTCTGTGGATGTAGCTATATGAGCTAGCTAGCATTGGCATTGATAACTTCGCACTTCTCCTTCTCATAAAAACAGAGTCACATTAGTCTAAATAAAACTAACGTCTCAGAAACATTTACTTTAAGGCCTGAAAATGCTGCAGAAACTGGTGGATGATGTCATAGAGCCTTGTCCATCTTTGGTATACAGTCTATTGAATAAGCTACATGGACACAGGATGCTAAGAAAAATGATAAGTGCACTCACGTAAATCTTTACAAAAGTAACAAGTCATTTGTTTCCTATTTCAGCTGATGCTTGTTTCTCAAACAATCTCCATGTTACTGAACTGTGTCATAGATTTCCATATTCTCCTGTAGATCTGTTACTGAAGGTCTTTACCTGAGGCGACTGTTCCTGTCACATGAAGTGAACTCTATATGCTTTTCAAAGATTTTCTTTATATATTTGAAAATCCTGTAGTGGTATAAAACTGGCACATCTCCCTTATCGTAAACATACAGCTTTCTGACACCATCTCCCGCCAAAATTTCCCCAAACATTACCTCTGCTGTGTTTCACAGGCTGCTGTCGACCATGTGATATCTTGACGTCACTGTATGTGACATCTTCTCCTGCAGCTTTGTCTTGATCTGCTGAAATGTAACAGTAATATAATTTATCGTATGAATGCAAATGTTATTATCACAGACAGATAAAATAAACACTGAAATCTAATCATAATAATGTTTAAATTGTTCAACAAATCAAAGTCCACACATGAAAGATCAGGAAGTCTGAGACTCACCTTCAGGTTTTCTGTGATTATGTTTTCTCACCAGCAGAACCAGTAACACCAGTAGAACCACAACACAGACTGACCCAACAGAGATTAACACAGGAAGAACAAGATGCGGAGGAGAGGCAGGGGCTGATGTAGGGATAGAGGTGGATGTAGATACAGGTGTGGGAGTAGATGGAGATGTGGTTGTAGATTTCCCTTAAACATACAACATACAATCATTAGTTTATTGTGAATGTTGAAAGCTGCAGAAACACAGACAGGTGAGTGTGTCACCTGTGACAGTGATCCAGCTGGATGGAGACTCTCCATGACCGCTGATGTCACACTTGTAGAGGCCTTCATCAGACCTGGAAACATGCTGGATGGTCATGTGACCTGTAGTCATGTTCCTGATGAGGGAGCCATCTTTATAGAAAGCAGCTGGGAGGTTGGAGGGAGTGGTCTTTGTTTTACAGAGCAGAGTGACGTCATCTCCCTCCATCACAGGGAGGACAGGACTCTGCAGGATCACTGATCCACCTCAACACAGAGACAAACTACAGCATTTCATCCATTTACACACAGCTTCATCAACACTAACTCCACACACTCAGCTTACCAGTGACTGTCAGGTTAACCATGTTACTGATGGGACCCTCTCTGGACTCACACCAGTAAACTCCACTGTCCTGAGGGAAAAAAGTGATGTCACAGGAAGAACCAGCTGGTTGTCCAAACCCATCTCCACACTGAGTCCTCTGTCGTTTGCTTGTGTTTCTCCTCAGAGTCCATCCAGCAGAGCTGTCGTCCTCCTCACAGCTCAGAGACACAAAGTCTCCTTCAAAGAACTGAGAGCTGCTGGAACTCACAGTCAGACGAGCTGTGAGGGTCAATGAAAAACTGATGATGTGTTATACTTTACATTGTGAAACATGAACCCAATCAGGTCATATCAGTGAGCATTTCTCAGGTTTAGACTGTGACAGAAGAAGGTTACTGACCTTGGTTTGTTGTGCAGCTCAGCAGTGAGATCAGAACTAAAGAGAAATGACACTCAGGTTGATTTGAGGTGAACATAAAGAACAACTTCGTAATATTTGATATATAATTCTACAATAAAACTGATCACAACATTTCATATTTCATGCTCTAATGTAGTTACTGTTACACAAGGAATCACATACAGTTATGTTATAATAATACGTAACTGTATGTATTAGTAAATACAAAAGACTAGCACTAAACTGAGGTCCACGTAAGAGTGCACCTCTCTGCTCTGTTCATACAAACACCAACATTTTATTTCAGCTTTTCACTTATAAATTCAAAATCTAATCTAATCAAAATTTATTTATATAGCACATATTAAAACAACAGTGTTGACCATAGTGCTTCACAGTCAGTAATTCATCAGTAACTCTGTGAAACTTCAGACCTGCAGTTGGTCCTCGTGGTGTTTGAACTTGAATTCAGCCTGATTTGTTTTTCATGTCTTCTCCTCCATCATCAGTTATCAGGAGAGCAGACAGTCAAAGTACAAGAATTCAAACAAACACAGAGATTCTACTTACAGAGCAGACACAGCACAGATGTTTCCTTCATCGTCCTTCTCACTCATTTGAGCTTTTTTTCATTTCTGTCACTGACACCAAGTAAAGCCCGCCCTCTTCCTCTGAGCACGTATTCTTCCTCTATTTGTACAGAGTTATTGGTGGATTTCTAACCTCTTAATGATTCATGTGATAAATTTATTCCAGAATATGAACTTAGACACTCTGCAGTTCCTCTTTTGTTGCAAAACCTTTAAAATTAAGTTGTTTTTTTTAAGTGTAACACACAGAAACACATAAAACCTTTTGTGCTTTCAAAAGTTAAGAAACCAGCAACGTTGTTTTGACATAATTTGAGGTTAACTGAGATGATTACATGATATTTGAGTTTCTCTGTGATAATCAATAAATGACATTTATGACTTTATTCACAAGAAATCAATTAAAAATATCATTTAAAACGTCGACTCTACTTCAGTCTGCTGTCAGTGTTGTAGCTTAGTCAATGAAACAAACTATAACCATTATAACCATTTAGTGGACGTCCCCCTGAGGCAGCATGGTGATGCTGTTGTCTGACTGGAAGAAGGTGCTGGGTTTGAATCCAGCCTCCATCTTTCTGTGTGGGGTCTGCATGGCTGTTTCTGGGCACTCTGCTTCTCCCACAGTCCACAGTCAGGCAGTTAGATTAACCTGTGAGTCTAAATTGGTCGTAGATGTGAATGTTTGTGTGTCTGTGTTAGACACAAGACTGACAGGAGACATGCAGAGTTTATCCAGCCTGTTAAGCTGTGGTAGCTGGAATATAATGAACACCATCCTCCCACATGGTTTATATATGACCACTAGAGGGAGATGTTGGACTTTAAATACTAACATTGTTATTTTATTTTAATTTATTTAGGCCAGTGCATGTTAATGAACACAAATGTAAAAAAAAATTCCATTAATATAAAAAATACCAGATTATAGCCAAGGGCGAATTTCCATCTTTTGTCCGTAAAACATAAAAAAATAGACATGATAATTCATAATTCATTCATAATAAAAACTCCATCACCAAACTCACACATACACACTTTTCTATTCCCAAATAAAACATTTAAACTATACAACTTATACATGATCACACACTTGATTTGTCCATAACCAGTTTTTAACCTGTGCCTTAAACAAATTGCTTTAGTGGTGGTGGAGCAAGGGAGTGTAAGACTTTATATATTAAACACATTCTTTTAAGTTTCACTAAGTTATTGAAGTTCAGTAATTTATGATTTTTAACACATGACAGTGGTCGTGGGAAGTCGTTTTTTTTGCCAAGTAGTTTTAAACTTCTTTTATAAATGTTTTCAATAGTTTTAAGTGTTGTTGGACAAGCAAGTGACCAGGACGTCAAACAATAGTCCATATGGGAGATGATCATTGAGTAAAAATATGTTTTTGCAACATTCATATTTAAATTATTACGTATATGATTAAAATGTCGATTATTAAATTTAAGTACCTGGGACACTTTATTTATGTGACTCTTGAAGGAAATGTTGGGTCTAGAATGACCCCAAAATATTTCCATTGGTACAATGACAACAAAATCTTTCATATTTTGTTGTCACGGTCATCAGATTTTTTGTATTAAACTCTTGGTTTAAATATATTTGACTTTTGAGTGCTGTTTGCTTTTTATTCTTTCTGTTTCAAATGTTTTATAAGTGTAGAAAATGTGTGTCTGAGTCTGCAGAGGAGCACTGGGCCATCAACGCTCAAATATTGTACCAACACACCTTGTTGGTGGACACAGGCTGAAGCTGGTCAAGAGCCAGTTATGTACCCTGGCCTCTGTCAGACCATGAAGAGGTCAGCACACACAGAGAACTGACTACACTCGTTCCCACACAGCAACATACACGTGTCAGCACTGAGATCAGCTCATCTACCTGCAGGTGACGCTCCTCACAGCTGCTGCTCGTAGTCTTTCTCCACAGTATCACAGGAGGTCTGTTTCATCGGTGTGTCAGCTACATATCAGTCATCTGCAGCTTCTCCTCCTCCTGCACCATCTACAGATTTAACCCCTTCAGTGTATGTCGGGAATTCCCTTTTTCTACATTTCACAGCTCTGATGTTTCGGGTCTCGGTGTGTCGGAGATTGTTTCATAATCTTTCTGTGGTTTTATGAAACAAAAAGGAAGACAAACTGATTGTTTCACAGTTGTGGGTAGTTTCACACTGCGTTATCAGGCTGCTGAGGATGTTTGTCTGAGTGTTTGTGTTATCAATCATTGCTGCTGCAGTGTGGTGCTGATGCAGGCCTCACACCGTCACAGGAAGGAGGAAGTGAAACTGACACAGACGGTAAAACCTTCTTGTTACAGCGTTTCTCTCGTCTGCTGGGGATGAAGAATCATTACACAACAGTGAGAAGTTATTTTGGATCTGAACAGATGGAGAAGTGTCGCATTGGAGCGATTTCATAATCATTGTGACCTTTTGGCCCATGAGGTCATCATCGCCCCCTGTTGGTGATTGTGTGAACTGTTTCATGCAGGTCACACAAAAGGCTGGAAGTTTAAATAAGGAATAAACATCTTTATATTTTTAACATTTTATGTTCAGTGTTTTCAGAGACAGCACATAAAGAGTTCAGATTTAGTGTTTATTATCTTTTATTTCTTTATTCTTTGCTTGTTTGTTTTTGTTTCCACAGTAAAAAGTGTCACACTAAATGGACGTCCACCTCTTCTTATTAAGTCGTACAGGTTCCAGTTATCATCCAGGTAAGAATTACAGAGAGTCAAGTGCTGTGTCAGTGCAGTTTACCGATAAAGAGAACACGAATTACAAAGTAGAAAAGAACTGCAAATTAATAATGCCAAAGGTGGCGGCTCTGAATTAGTCTCGGCAGCTAGAGGGCAGCACATACGCCCACATGGCCCTTCATACATGTTTTAGTGGCCTGTTTATTTACTTATTATGCTGCTTGCCCTTTTTAGACCACTTCCAGCCTGCATGTTGGAACCAGAGCTCTCGACATGTTGGTAACTCAAAATAAGCTGAATTATTTTTATGAAACACAAAAGGAATCTCAGTTTAACGATTTGATATGTTTTACATGTTTAACTGTAAGTAAATTTATGAGATGTGCAGATCATTGCATTCTTTACTTTTCCCACTGAGAGAAAACTGCACAACAGTCGGGTCGAAAACACATTTTAGCTTTTAATGAGTAAACTTTGAAACCTAACCTGTACTTTGTTACCTCTTAGATGAAGCCCCTGTATCAGGTGTTTATCTGGCTGTACTGAGATGTTGTCATGGTAATTTAATTTTGCAGCTGTGACAAAGATGGACGAGGCAGGTAAACACTACTCAGATGTGATGCCATGTGTGAAATTTAAGAAAATTAAATTATAAAACCATCACAATTATAACAGAGTGTTCAGTGCAGGTTGGAACTGTCCACCCGCGTCAACATACTAATAGAAAAACATCAAGCTAGCTAAACTACAGCCACATCTTAAAGACGTAAAAAGGTTATGATGGTTTGGACGTGTGCAGAGGAGGGAGAGTGGATATCCTGGACAAAGGATGGTGAAGATGGAGCTGCAGGCAGGAGGAAAAGAGAAATACAACAGAGGGTATGTTAGAAGGAGGAGGAGGATGCTGGGATGGAGGCTGACGAGTCACTATGGAGACCAGTAAAGGGAACATCCAAAAGAAAAGGAATTCACAGAAAACTGAGGCTACTGTAAAAATCTCAGAAACATGATGCACAGCCAGATATTTCCTCTGGATGGCAGAGTAACACTGACTTCTTGTTCTGTTTTTCATTTATAAAGCAGCTGCTCTGCTGTAACACTCAGTGTAGCCAGTAGATGGCAGCAGATTTATACTGAGCTTCTCCTCCAGGAGGAGGAATGAATTAAAAAAAAAAAAAACCTTTTCAGTGGCGACCACGTGGTGACAGAAGCCGGGTTTTCTCCTCTTTTACTGGTAATTGTAACATTTTAATTAGGCTTTTTTTTTTTTTTGCTGTTTTTGTTTTGAACAAACAAATACAAAAAGGAGAAAAACTAGTTTTTACTCATGAAAACATTTCAGCTGCTACCAGAAACTGACAACTTTTAAATCTGTTGTTTGTTTGTTTTTCCAATGTCAGCTGCTTCCTGGTATATTTATTGTTGAGTAAGGAAGTAAAACTCTTCAGCATCAAACACACAGTGATGTAAGTAAACTATAGAATACATTGTTTGACTTGTTTGAGTCGAATTGAGAAAGAAATGAAAGTGAAACATGTAAAAATCTCTGTAACATGTGGATGTCCTCTGGTCTGAGGTGCTGGGAGGACCAGTTAGAGACCAGCAGCTGGACGTCAGTGGTTGGACTGGTGGACTCCTTCAGTGAAGAATAGATGACGTCTTGGTTCATATCTGACCCTGATAGACTGCAGGTCATAACTTCTTACCTGAAGTTCAGTTCACACTTGGACCGGCGGCCGCCTCGGGTCTCTTTTCCTTCTGCGTCCCCTTTCCATCCTCCACCTGCTGCCTCCACCACTTGCTAATGTTACTGAAACTGTGGAAGCTCCGCGATAGCCACCACACGAAGTAATGAATAACGAGCCTATCTAAATCCCAGTAACGAGTAACGTGTTCCTGATTTTGTCATAATAACTAGTTACCATGCTCGTTAGCACAATAATAACGTAGTTACTGTAACGCGTTACTTAGTCCCCACGCTGGAGTGGGCTGACACAGCTCTGCAGCTCTCAGCCTCAACACTGGATCCCCACAGAGCTGTGTGCTGAGCCCCTGCTCTATAATCTGATGAACCCTGATGACACCACAGTGTCCAGGACAAACGACCTGATGACTGACTTCAAGAAGAAAAGTAACAGACAGCTGGAACCATAAAGAGAGGGTCAGGACTTCCTGTTTCTGCAAGTTTACCTCAGGCAGAAATGACCCAGGGTCTAAACACCACAGAGCTGGTTAAGATGACACAGCAGAGACTTTCCTGAGGGTCCTCAGGAAGATCCCCATACCATGGCTCCACACGTTAGTGTATTGCTTCTGTGTGGTTTTGCTGTTGCACAGAAAAAGGAGCTCCACAGGGTTACTGGATGGCTTCTCCCAACTCTGGAGGACCTACATAGTTCCTGCTGTGTTTACTCACTGCTGAGTAAACTGCAGCTGGATCAGTGTCTGCACAGTAAAACACACAGAGGACGTCACTGCAGACAGAACAGCTGATAACAGACATGAAACTGCTGCCACTCACAAATCTTTATATGAAAACACTCAGAGTGTTTTCAGTTACACTGTTCCAAAAATAGTAATGTCAAAGTATCTTACTGTATATTTCAGTTTTGTACTGTCTTTCTAGGATATCATGAAATTTACATAAGTAGACTGTGATCTTACATGTCAAAGGTAAAATAACATAACATCACTGTAAATATAGTAAAACACAATTTACTTGTTTTTTAAATATATTTTTTTGTACATATGCATATTTAGATTGTAAAAATATGTCCAGAAATGTATCATAATTTCACGAATATTTGTCTGTTATGTGAGAGAATGGTCTGTTAAATCCAAATGTAAAACTATGGAAAAATATATAAAATGATCAAAAATTAATGAGAATAATCAATAATTAAAGGAGTATTTGAATTATAATGTTGCTGAAAATGTCATGTAGGTCTGATTCAATAATTCAGAGGTAACAAGTGAAAATATAATTAATAGGAATAAAAACTAAAGAAAACATATAAAACTTTGCACGGCCACGCTGTGCTAATTATATATTTTAAAAAATAAATGTAGAGGTAGGAATTGCAATTCATATGAATCTCAAAGTATTCACAACATTCCTGAACAGAAAGAGGCCTCTGCACCTCGGACACTCTCAGTATTGTGTCCGTGGTCGAGACTCTTCACCTACTGGTGATGGCCAGAGGGGCCGATGGTGCGATATGGCAGCCTCGCCTCTGTCAGTCTGTCCCAGGGCATGCAAGCCATTATTATTTAAACCAACTGTTAATTTGTCTTAAAGACGTTTTCATGGAAAACAAACAAAGGACATTTTTATTATTATTGTATGTTAGTTCATTTTTAATACCTTTCTCTCAACTTGTGGGTTTTAGAGAGTTTTTCATTTCTACATATTTGCGTGTACATTTATAATTAGACACAAATTTATTATATTAATAACTTAGTAAGAAGAGTAATTAACAAAGGTAAATTAAATAATACAATATATTATAGTCTTGGAGCAACTGTGACCACATAATTTCCTCGGGGATTAATAAAGTATTCAGATCCTGACTCCTGAAAATGATCAGCTTGCTGAGAAGTCAAACAAGTTACATTTGACTGGGCTGCAGAGGCCTGCAGTTTGCTAATATCTGATATAAAAGTTCTTTATCCTATACAGACCCACCTGGTCTGGTTCCCAGCTGTACAGCAGATACACACAAGGCCTCCCGGCTGTTTTACAGTGAAGGTTTTGCTCCTCGGCTTTGGAAGCAGATCAGGCTCAGAGTCAGGGGCCTCCTTTAAATCAGCTTTAAAACTAATTTCTAATGGATTGTTTTCATTTGATGAGGTTACATCTGACATGTTTTACTTTCAGGTGTTTTCTTGTATATTCTTTTTTTCTTTTCTTGTGATTTTAATGTTCGGTTCTCTGTGTAAATCTTCAGCTTTAGCCTGTCAAACCACTCAGTAAACCCTTTTAAGAGTTATATATAAATAAAATGTAACATGTGAGGACGGGGCTTTTGCTGTAGCGGCTCCCAAACTGTTTCACGCTACAGACCTTTTACACTTTGTCATTAAGACTGACCTCTTCTGCTTGGCATCTGAGACAGTTTGAGATGTTTGTTTTGTTTATTTACTTATTCCTTTTTTTTAAACCCGTGTTTAATTTGATCTAATGATGCTGATGCTTTTATTTAGTGTTGTAATTTTATTAATTTGTAATATAAATTTTCCTCTGATGTATTTCTATGTTCAGAACTTCTGTCAGAGGTTAAAGTCCTTGATAAATACAGCTATTTGCTGCTGTTATGATTGTTGCTGCACACAGAATCTCTCTAAATTAAGATTAGATGAAGATGATTGAAGTGAACATCAGAATTCACTGCAGTTTTTACGATTATGTCCTATTTGCTTTATCTGAGCTGAGCTCCTGATGAATCATCCTGGCAAACAAACTTCATCAGGAACAAGTGGGACATGGCAGAACATGACATGCGTCACTACAAACCACGCGAGATGGCTTAGTCCACTCAGATGTCACAGAAGTAAATACAGGTAAAGGCTGCTGATCCACACAGACATCACATCTGTACTTCCTTCCTGAATTGAGAATATAAAGTATATTATGGGGCGATTTGAGCCCAAATTTGTTCCACAGCGGTCAGGGTAACCTTATTAGAAAAGAAGGTAAGCGAGGCTTTTTGATCACTGAGTTGAAATAATAGGACAGAGCTCACCTGAAGAGGCCAAATCCACGACACAGACCAACAACAGAGGCAGGCAGAGACAGGCTGATGTTAACAGAGTCATTATGGTGCAGGTATAAACGGAGAAAAACTAACGGACACACGCTGACTCATCGGCGTACTTTCGATTAGTTTAACGCCGCCTTCCAATGACATCACTGCCGACAGAATAAGAAAAAAACAACGTTCTCGTCACAGGTCTGTGCTGTGAGGCAGGATTTTGGCTTATTCGGATAACTTCAGGGTTAACTTTGGGGTTTACTACAAAGGGGGTTCACTCCTTACCTGGGTACATTACCATGGTAACTTATGATGCGCAGGTTTGCAATCACCTCCCACTGACCAATCAAATGTTCAGAAAATAGCCTTACTAGGTAATGAACCATGCTCCCAGTGTGGAGCTGCACACTCTTTATTTTTCTGAGCAGCTTGGAAGTCGAAGAAGTTTTGTTTGAAATGTCTATTCTACAGAGAAGAAAGCCGGCATGAATCCTGCTAACAAAGAAACTCTGTGCTCATGAGACACAAACGCCACAGGAAGAGAAACAAAGCAAGTAAGTGATGATTTTTAAACTTTATTTTTATTCCTGTAGTGCAGAACGTTGCAAACAAGCATTAACAAGTGAACATTCAAGTGAAAATAAACAAAGAATCACATTAATGCTCCAAACTGCAGCAGCTGGTCATAAATCAATCAACAAATACGAGTCAAAACTTTGTTTTGAACATTTTCCATATCTCACATGTTCCTGTGTGCAAAGTAAATATGTTTAGTGTCATTTCCTGACCCCAAAGAACAAAATACATCAGTACCAGATTTCCTGTGTTTTCCTTTTAACCTTGTTTTTTTTTTTTTTTTACTCCATCGTTTTGTTTTCTGCATCTTTTTGTTGTACTGACGCTTCCTCACTGGTCCCTTTATTTAGTCACATTTAATGTCATTTGTTTACTCCGTTGTTTCACCATCATCACTGATGAAGTTACGAACAACTGCAGCGAGTGCTTAGAGCCACTAGACGGACGGATGGATAGAAAATAGTAAAGCCTTTAATTTGCACACACGAGTCACGTTTGACATCAAATTGTTATCTAGAAAGAAGAGTTACATTAACGAGTTACTTACAGGAAAAGAATCAGAAACTGTGTAGTGTTTGTGATCCTGGCTGTCGACTGTTTTCTAAGCTACACTGGCATCACTCCTCCTTTGCTTTGAACTATTCAGTTGCACACAGCGTAACTGTAAAACCACAGAGTCGAACTTCCTCTTAGGATGTTCTGCTCTAAATGCCGTCACTTTTTGTCTCTATGACAAACTAAAAATGATAAAAGGCCAGTTTTTTTTGTTATAGCATGAAAATGTTTTCGTTTTTATTTAGTATTTTAGTGTCTTCTGCTCCTTATGTAGTGTAGTAAAGTTTCCTGTACGCAGTGGGTTTGTCTTTGGTGTCTGGTCGTTCTGACATTTTAAGCTGAAAAGCTACACAAAGGTCAGAGATTACAAATTCAATTCTCTGAGTAACTCATCCATATCATAACCTGCTATCATTTTCTAAGATAATGAATAAATAATAAGCTTAGCTGCTATTGGGGAAAAAACATATTCCAAACATGATGAAAATTTCAACCATCCTGTCCTATTATATCTTTTTCTCGGGTTTGTTTTTAAGTCAACGTCAGAGTTTACCTCTCTATCTATGGAAAATGCAGCTTTGCTGCTTTACAGCTGACGACCTCATCAAAGGTGATTCATACGACACCAAAGTAAATAAACAATAAACAGGCTGATAAGTTACAGAAAGTTCCAGTTTTTTTCACCATCTGGTACAGAAATGCATTAGAGAAAGCTCAGAGGTGCTGGTAAAGTTGCACTTCTCCTTCCTACACAGAGATATGTCAGATTGAATGTGCACTTAAACTACTTTACATGGACAGAAAGAGTTTAATGTGGCCCACGATGTAAAACCAGTTTGACATCTCTGACCCAGAGTCATTCACTAATATCAATGAACTGGTAAACAACATGCTGTCATTCAAACAGGGTTCACCTTCACCTTTAAGGTCAGTATTCATTCAGACCTGCCAGTGACAGTGATGGAAGAGCAACACCTCCACCTTTTAAATACATTAAATGGAAAGGCTTTATAATACGGTGGGCGGTTCCATGTCATTGTGATAGATCTGGATAGATGATGAACATTGAAGCTACACAATATTTTACCTTCATACAATAAAAGATTTCAGGTGTTAGAGGCCTTTGAAGTACAAATAGAGCAGGTGAAACTTGTCACTTATTATGTCCTAATATTTTTTTCCCGGATTTCTCTCAATTATAGCGATTCGGGTAAATCATTTGTCTGCACTCTGTAGTGATGTCATGTAGTGTGACCCAGGAATAAATTAAACATTTAGTTTTTAAACCAGTGTTGTTTTGTAAGTTTAGTGTTTTGTTAGTTTACACGTACTAAACCGTAGAGACATTTGAAACCTGCTGTTCATCAGGATGCTAGTTAAAATCCCGCTTCTGTCGTTCATGTTTTCTGTAGATCAAAAAACCAACAACAGCAGCAACAAGAAGAACAGCAGAAACACTCAGACCGATGATCAGTCCAACAGATCCTCCTGTCTGACCTGCAGGTGAGAAACAGGTGTGAGGTGTCAGCTGTCAGGTAGGTGATGAGTGAAGAACAGAACAGAATCCATTTCCTCTTCAAACTGCTGTCAGACATTATCTACTGCACTCTGATCACATCACTCAGACCAGCTGCTTTCTACAAAGTCTCATCAACAACATCTTTACAAACAAACATCAACAACCAGGAAGCAGCTTCACCTCTGATCACACACACACTCAACTCTACTCACTCACCTGAAACAGTCAGGCTGACGGTCTTGATGCTCTCCCATGATTTTGTCTCTTTGTTGAAGATATTACAACTGTATGATCCACCATCAGCAGTCGTCACATTCTTCAGAACCAGAGACGCGTCTCCATCCTTCATCTTCCTGTCCTGCAGATCCACCCGGTTCTTAAAAAATGGATGTTGGCCATCTGGATCCAGCCGCTCATCCCGGAAAAAAAGCACATATTCTTCCAGGTCAGCTCTGTTCCACTTCATACCTTGGATGATTTTGCCTGCTGGAATTCGACATGGTAGAACTACGACCTGTCCAGGCTCAGCTGTGATGGTGTTCTGGGCTGAAACAGGAAACAACACAGAGCAGAGAGGTTAAAGGTCAAAGTACAACTGTTCACTTCTACATCAGCTAATCAGAGAGAGACCAGTGAACTCCGCTGAAACAGATAAGAGGAAAAACAACCCCCAAAACTTCTTGTACTTTATTTTAGAAGAAAGTCGCCAAACCTTTGAAGCTGTGAGTCAGATCAGACTCCTGTTATATACAAGCAGTTTTCAGTTTTCTCTTGGTAGTCTGGCTTCCTCCCACAGTCCAGAGACATGCAGTTAGTTGCATAATAAGTATTAAATGATAGATATTTTTAAGACACAGGAGAATCTGATGATCTGGCTCTTTGGGAAACAGGAAGAAATAAGTAGATGTGGGCAGCTGGGCGAAGTTTCAGTTCTCAGTGAAGAAGATCACTGCGGTAACGCTCACTAGAAAGCACAGAGGATGGACCTGATTTATTTGTGTGTATGGGGAAAAACAGAAAGGAGTGGGTATTGATAACATCACCTGTGGCTGCTGTGGAGGTGGAAGTAGAACAGAGGCCACTTGACCTTACAGTTGGGCACTAAGTGAAATTTTTCCAACCGACATTCGTCAATCCAATAAATGACAATTAGGGATGGGTACCGGTATCTGGTGCCATTATGGCACCTGTTCTGACATAAACCGTAGTAACCAGACCAAAAAGCAGCGCACATTTCGGTGCTTTATTTCAGTGATTTTTTTTTCCCTGAGATGTCACACACTTTGGATTCTAGCCAATCATTTTACCTTTGCGAGCGTAGTAGGCGGGCCCAGGTACGTAGGCTCTTTTACGTATGTTCTTTTAGAGCAGAGCTACAGATTAAAAATGCCCAAAGCAAAGCGGTCAAATTCTGGCTGTACTTCACAGCAAAAGATGCAAACTCAGCAGCCTGCAACAAGTGCTTTAAGCTGGTACTGTGCAAAGAAGGCAACTCCTCGAATCTGATGAAACACCTGGTATAGCATTTTGTTAAAAGCCAAGAAATGCACCGTATTTGATAGCTTGCTGCGAGACCTCACACCGAGCACATTTACTGCGGGTGTGGTGCCTGTTATCGGACCCGGAGTTAGCAACATCCCCCAAAAACCCGAAGAGGAGAGGAGGAGAGTCCTGGCCCCTAGCCCTGCCAGTGTAGCAGAAATGATGACGGATGATGATGCAGCAGCAGCCGTTCTTCTCTGCGTGAGTAGCTTAATGTTGTTCGTGTGTAATTTACGTTGAGTAGGCTAACCACGTTATTAATGCATGTAAGGTGAACTAGCAAACACCGTCGTAGTTACATGCAGCTGTATTCTTGTTTGATGACAGATACTCCCTTCACCCTGGCCAAAATGACCAAAGAAAAAGTGGAAAACAGTTAAACATGAGAGGTTTTTGGAAAAAGTTTGTGTTTTTTCCATTGTTTAAGCACTGCTTCCAGCCAAGAGTGATGCCATATATGCCCCATAGCTGCAGAAAAGGCTAACATTGTTATCTTTTTACAAAAAAACAGCTGAACACGAGAGGTTTTTGGACAAAGTTTGTGTTCTCCATTCTTTAACAGGGCTCGCGAAATTTCAAAATCCCTGGTAGCCCTTCGGGCAGGGACTCTTCAGTTTTTGGTAGCCCAAAATAAATTTAAGTAGCCCGAATAAAAAAGAGAGCAATTTTTTGATTGATGTTTTGTTTCCAGTTTTGTTTCCTTTACAATATTATTCATTAAAGTATAATATTGTAAAGGAAACAAAACATTAATCAAAAAATTGTTGAAAAACAAATTACAACATTGTATAAAAATGACAATCATCAACTCAAATACTTGGTTCTAATTAAACAGAAATTTCTATGAACTTGTAAGAACTGTATAGGACATGAATCAGTCTGTGTCAGATCCTGAATTTGAAATTTCCACTGAAGTCACGGGTAAGAGGCAAGTGGAACCAAGATCTAGGCCATTTGCTTTTTGAAGTTTGCAAAGACTGCTAAATTTTGCCAGTGGTAGTTCACTCTTTGCAACATAGTACGCTGTTCTAAACAGATTTTTCAGGTTTATTTTTAGTATGTTATTTGCAATTGGTGTTTGTTCTGGGAAAGATATTGCAGACTGAGCAATAATGCATTTCTTGCATTTCTCATGGGTTCTAATGGGGGCCTTTCTTAAAATGACTGGTACCAGTAACAAAGGCGCTTGTCCACTCAGAAATCGAGAGAAAACCAACAACACACCCGGCAGAACATTATGTTATTTACACGGGTGCACATAAGTGGTCCGCATGTGCGCATTCGCTGTCAAAATAAAAGACGCGCAGCAGATAAGAAGTTGCAACGCGCGTTTGCGTCCATATAAAAGGCACTGTTTTTGTCAGCTAGAGTGGGATTTTCACGGCACATTCTGCAACACATCTCTGTGCGTTCATCATTTGTTTGAAGCCAGCTCACCTCCTGCAACCACTTTTCCGAGAATACGTGCTTCTTTTGTGGTTCGGACTCCTGACATTTGTTTGGAGGTGGAGGAACACCACAGTAATTGCTTAAAGGAGCTTCTTCGACATCTTTAAGAGTTCTAAACAAATGTCTGTCCTCCTCCAGAAAATCTTATGTATGCAAACACGCGTTGCAACTTCATATCTTGTGCTTGTTTTTTATTTTGACAGTGAATGCGCACCTGCGGACCACTTATGTGCAGCCCTGGTTATATAGCTCGTCATATTGCAGCCACAGAAATTCTTTTGTCCATGAAACCATAAAGCTGCACTTTCTTTTTGCCTTATAGTCTGATTTGTCATAACTTTTCCGTTTTGCGGTAAACTTTTCTTTGGCTGTCACTTCTTCACCCTGACCTGTCTTATTTGGCTCAGCAGAACTAAAACATAAATCCTGCTGCTTTTACACACGCACTCACATAAGCTCAGCGATTCTCTGCGCGATCAACCTCTCACATGTTTAAGCTGCGGGAGATTTCACTTGTCATGTTTGCATAGTAAGCTAACGATTGATAAGACGATGTCAGAGGAATTGGTGCGCAAATTATCATCGCTCACCAATCAGTGCTGTCGCTCTCTATACACACTTCGCGCGATTGCAAAGTGAAAGCAAAAAAACAAGCGCAAATTCAAACGCGATTTCAATATGTCACATATTGACAGTGGCTCACCGATGCCAATGACATAATTACCCAGCTACATTTCTGAAAGAATGCAAAAGCATTGACATATATTTTTCCTTCCTACAAAAGCCCGACGGGCAGGGGAGAGATAGATTTTGGTAGCCCGACTGGCAAAATCGCTAGCTCCAGGACGTCGGGCTACGATTTTGCGAGCCCTGTTTAAGCACCGGTTCGAGCACCGTTTAAGCACCGGCACCGTTTCAAAAGTACCGGTTTGGTACTGGTATCGGATAAAACCTAAACGATACCCATCCCTAATGACAATCCGGTCGTTAAGTGATGACGCGACGAATCCTACTTCCGGGTCTAAAGTAGTCTGCGTTTAATATGGCTTTTGTGTTGTTAACATAGAATAGAATAGAATAGAATAGAATACTTTTTATTTGTCAATTTCTTCAAATGTACTTGCCATACAAAGGAATTGAAATTACGTTTCACACTGTCCCATGCGTAGACATTGACAACAATAAGGTGCAGATGCACAACAAAAACAGCCCTAACAATAAGGTAATAAATAGTAATATATATATAAAATATAATAATATAAATAGTGCTAAAAGAAATACTAAAAATATATATATATAGCAGCAGGTGTGTGCAATTGCAATGCAAGTCAGGAATGTTTTCAGTTCTTGGTTCAGAGAGTGTTTCCTTGTTGGAGAGTGTGCGTGGGTGGGGGGGGGGGGGGGGGGGGGGTAGAGTCCAATCTGTCCTCCTATACTTCTGCCAATCTGGTGATTCTGCTGGCTGGGAGCCGGGAGGGAAGAGAGTTCAGCAGTCTCACAGCCTGGTGGATGAAGCTGTTGGTGAGCCTGGTAGTGCGGGAGCGGAGACTTCTGTATCTCTTTCCAGAGGGCAGGAGGCTGAACAGACATGTTCAATGTTTTGTATTTTCTTCTATTTAATCTCAAAAAGCTCCTAAAACAGTCAGTGATCACTGTTGACCTCCCTCGGCTTTTATTACCGCTAATCATTTATTTAAGCTCAGTTTTTAAAACCTTAGGATGTAACTACAGCCCAGCCCATGCAGCAGTATATGAATGACTAACCTCGTATTGTGGATGGATTATCTCAGTTGTTTTCCTGGCTGAAGTTTGGTCCTTTTACAGCATCCTGCCATGCGATTACATTTGTTCCTGACCACCGAGAACACTCACGTTAACTTTTATCGAGTGGAAAAAAAGTTAGCTTGTTTATATTATGCTAACATAGCTGTGTCGCTAGCGGTCACGTAGCACATCATTATATACCAGCTAGCCAAACTTCAGTAACCCTACAAACGTCACTGCTGTTTAGTTTTCTGTCTTCATTTATGTTGGAAGTGATAACAGAGCTGTACGTTTTAATTTGTTTCCAAAACCCCACAGTCAGGACATGCTATATTGTATTTAGATAGAAGCTAGCGAGCTAACTCCCTGCTAACTTCTAACTCCGTTAAATGAAAGTTTAATTAGTTTAAACTAAAGTTTACTGATCGCTTGATATATGGACCTGCAGCGGAGTTTAGGCCCAGACACGGCTAGTGACGTCAGACTTAACGACCGGATAGGTGACTTTTTGATGGGCGGAGCAATGTGTTCATGCACAGACTGATTTGCCTTTTCAGAATTTATACGTTTTGTTTGGAGGGAATATTTTTACCTTCTTTTCTTGTTTGTTTCAGTATTAATATAGCTGCTTGTTGGATTATTCATTCATTTATTTGAGATGCGCCAAATCACACTAAAGACTTAACATCTGAGATTTTTTTTTAAATGTTTGCTGGGTTTCCACAGAGGATATTTTACCTGGTAACTGGGACTGGACCTCCGTGCACAACAGTCTACCTGCCAGCTACACCACCTGACTCTGCTGAGCTCGCGAATAATGCTTCCTTCATTGTCTCCTTTAGCAGAGGAGAAACTGGGAGCATCCTTAATGAAATGAAAAGACAGGAAAATGCAGCCGCATGATTCCTGAAAAACAAACCACCAGATCAAAGTGCATCTTCGGGTTTTGTAGTTTCATCCACTTCTATATTAAAATTATTAATCAGTCTGATTCGCTGAGCTACTCCTTATCAAGTCTCCTGCACTTCCGTCCTTCGCCTCGTGACGTCTGTCATGGCGGGCAGGGTGAAGGGATTATGACAGGAGGCTTTCTGTTTGTTTGTGTCCTTTATGTGAACGAAACTCGGGCCTCAGAGGTTTCGCTGTGTCCTGAGGCAGCTTGTATGTTTCTATTTTATTTTATTTTTAAATACGTGACAGTTGTTTACAGTAAACAACAGGAATGTTCGCGTACTGCCGTTGTGGTGTAACCGAAGAGAAAGTGGAAGCTGGAGGAGAGCTCACCTTCAGCGAAAACCACGACAAAGAGGAAAAGCTGAGCCCAGCAGAGAGACGGGAGTGTTAGTGAAGCCATTCCCGTTTATCCCGGTACATCCCAAACACCAACACACTCTATGGATTCAATAATTCCACTTTAACAATGGAGGGAACCCGTAGACGCGACCACTGAGCGATGCTGTTGTTACGGAAATACGTGTATTTCCGGTGTTCCTGAGTGCGTGGTTTTTGTTTTTTTTTGTTTTTGTTTTTGTATCTCTAAAAATGTTTATAAATGTAAATATTCTGCAGTCGAAATGTATATTTATAAAGGATTTATATGTAAAATAATCGGTAATGTCATATACGGTGGATCAGTGAGTGCGCATCCATATGCGCATGCGTTCACGTGCCTGGGCTGAGTGCTTCGTGTTATCATCATTTTATGCCACGCCTTTAAATTTCCCCTGGAACACAAAACGAAGCAGTGCGGGGGCTTTTATTTTGACAGGCTCCACCACGATTCCTGTTCTAGAGAATGTGTCGTGGAATTTTTATTTTTTGTTTTTCACACTAAAACAAAAACCCAACAGGATATCTTCTGTGAGTTGACAGAAACTTTCTCTTCTTCCTTAATTTTAAACATTTATTTCTTACAATTTAAATCATGCTGACACATTTCTTTCATTTACCACAACAGAATTTCTTTATCATGTAGTAAAAAATTAAGAGGTATTGTTCAAATTGCTCTCTGTCTGGTTAACTTAGACCAAAACTTCTGGTCTCACCCCTGGCGTCGTTGCCCACCTCTCAATTTTAAGTGCATATAGACACTGAGGGCTATCAGGAGGGGCTATGTGCTTACCTGCTGCTCTCTGGCAGGTAGCTCCATGCCCTCCTGGATTTTAAATGCACCTTAGAATACACATGCATCAACACTACATACGAGCGGGAGGAGGGAGGTTTGGAGTCTTCACACACCCCCGTTCTCTGTTGCCTGTTGGGGCGGGGGGGCTGGGAGGAGGAGTTGGCCATCCGACTGGGGTCTGGAGTGTGGGGCCTCCCTGCTGCTGCCGAGTCGGGGCGGTCTGCTTCTCTCCACCCCAGAGAAAAGGGTAACACTACCTGGGTCTGGGTGCAGTTTCCCCCTCCAGGGGTAAGGGTACCTAGACCCGGGGCTAGAGTATAGCTTTGTGACTCTGGCACAGCTGGCTGCCGGCGGAGCTCACGGGCACGTCACTGCAACCCCCCCTGGCTTCTGCTCCGCTGCTGAATGACCCCTCATCTGGGGCTCCCCTCAGCTCTTTCTGGGACAGTGGCGCGGCTGCCCCTCTGTTGGTCTTCCTTGGTCTCTTGTGTTCTGAGGGCCTCTGGATGTCTGGAGTTTGGATCTCCTCCACACCTGCTTCATGCCCTGGAGGACGGGGCTGTGGCCCCCCCACACCCTCTAGCAGATTATTGCATGAAGGAACCTTTTAAAAACAAGCGCGTCCATGCTCACAGGTGTACACACGGGTGCTCACACACACAAACTACACCCTTTTTGGCTCCTACCTCAAAGCACACTGTGCGCTGTCGATCTTACGTGCTGCACAATAATGTTTAATATTTAGTATTTACTGTTATATTCCCATATATCATTGTGATGTTGTTTATTATGTTGCTTTTTTTTTGCTTGGTTTCTCTTATTTCTTGCTCGACAGGTGATCCAGGTGATCGATATATGGATTTTTTGTCTGTTTGTTTTTGTTTTTGTCCTTTATCACCGTTCCTCTTCCTCGCTGTTTTTCTTTCCCTACCTCTCTTTCTTTCCCCCAGTCATGTCTGTCCCGTGTGTAGCAAGTGAAAATAAAATAGAATAAAATAAACAATAAAAGCAAAGGTGAATCAAATAGACCATTATGGCAAGGCTGGGATGGTCAATTTGGTAAAGTAAATCCATTGGGCATCTTTCTTCGCCTTTAGACAATAATTCTGATGGCAAAAGAGCCAAACGGGACAAAAAAAAAGAAACTGCTCTGTTTTCTTACACTAAAATATCTCAGGGATTAGTTAAAACATCTTTACACTGACAAAAAGAGGAGCTTGACTAGTCTGACCCACTTAAGTCCTTCTCTGTAGCCAATCCACAAATAGTTGAAACATATAAACTGCCTATTTTAAAACACCAAATATCCCCTAAACTATCATCCTAAAACACTTTAATATCATTTTAAGTCATCTTACTACATCATCCTCAAAGACATATGGCATGCAAGTAGCTAAAGAGAGTCAGTGTTACTGTCACTGGAGAGGAACGTGTTTCCATGATCGCATCTGGTTTTACAGTATTATAGTATCAAAGTCTTTTTCTAGACAAAGTATTCCCAGCAGGTTATTTCAGTGTACAGTATAAGGTAAACTGTCTTCCACACGGCACATTACAATGTCACGAAACTAATATTAAATTCATCGAGTCTGCTGTTTTCCAGCTTTTACTCTTTATCGCGTCGACTGCAGATCAGTGACAAGTAGCGTACAGAACGGAGCTGGGCAAGTGGCTCCTCCTACTTTGCGCGCTCCCGTGAATGGGGAAACAATTTTTGACGGGGGTAACTACTTTGGCACAACACCGGAAACCCGATCGGTACCCCGCATGCGCGAAAGGTTTCTACTTCCGGTCGTAGCGTTTTACGATAGTTATGAGTCAGAGTATCTGTTAAGGGTACGGAAGCGTATGAGCTGCCACCCAGGCAAAGGAAAAATACAAGTATATCACGTTATAACGTGAAAAGTTTATTGTTCTAACAAGATACTTTTCCTGTCTGTACAATATACTTTTCACGTTTGAACAACATAATATCACGTTATTACAATATACATAATTATCATGTTCGTACAATATAAATATCATATTGTACGAACGTGATCATATATTGTGCAAACGTAAAAAAAATACCATTACAATAAAACATTTTATTGTAAGAACGTAAAACGTGTTGCATTCGGAAACCCAAATCCATGGTAGTTGTGGAGAGCTCACGCTCTTCAGAACTGGCACTTAACTTTGAATGCCCTGCTTTCAACATGGACACAAACACTGATAGCCCGCTTCTGAGATTTCTTCGGAATCGTGGTGTACCTGAGGACTGTCTCTTACGAATGCTACAAGTCTAATCAGGCACGACGTAGACAGAGACATGACAAAGTAGCTGAGGACAATCCGTGATTCTCATGCCAGCGATTGTCTGAAAGGTGGGCTACAGAGAGGGACAATAATAGTAAGACTAACAGCATTAATAATATATACATATGACTGAATTCTTGCTTCTAATGACCGTTTGATCCCAGAGGACATGTTTATAGGAAAAGATACGTTTTCATAGGCTGAATTTATCATAAGTATTTTATGACTCTGAAAAATGAAATCCTTCTGTTTGGTTCTGATGACTGAGAGAACACTATAATTCACATTTTAAATTAAAATAAATAAATAACAGGCTGGGGATCCTAATTCAGGGGCACTGCCATCGGGCGAGAGACGAGGTACCCAGCGTGTCACAGGGCAAAGAGACCGTTCACACTTAGTGATTCAGGCTGTGGGAGGAACCCACACAGGCCCTGACCAGATGGAGGACTCAAACCCAGGACCTTTGTGATATTTATTTAATTTTAAAAATGGTCTTCAGTTAACTGTTCCTGATACGAAGACATGAAAATGCAATCAGGTCCATATGTTTTTGTAAAATGTCTCTGTACAGCACCACAGTGGATTTTAATACAGCAACACTGTGATGCAGGTCAGACTTTCAGCTTTGATACAGTTCTCTGTTCTCAGGGGGGATGAAGCAACTGAACGACTGACTGGCAGCAGTTTCATTAAAACTGTTTTGTTTTTCTGATGACGTCTCTGAGGGCCTTACATTTAAAATTACAGTCAAACTTTATAAAATGCCTGCACTTCACTTACACTTTGATTGTTTGACTGAAATCTTACTTTGGTGGTGAGCAGAGGCAAAACTACAACGACTGCAACTTATTTTATCAATATTATTTAGTTATAGCTGACTCGTGTATGTGAACAAGTGTCTGGTTACATAAACTCAGAAAAGAGTTACAGCTCAAACATGGCCGTCGTCGCTGCGCTCCTGTAACTAAAAATGACACACCTGATGATGATGATGATGAAGATAGTGATGGTGAGATGGTCTGAGGCTCATGTCTCCTGCAGTCGATGGTTGGTCTGACGTTCAGGTTCAAGCTCAGGAGAACCCAGGATTAAGATGTCAGTGAATAGACTAGAAAAAGAGTAAAAGTACTCAGTTACAGTAACTGAGTAAAATTACAAAATTACATTTAAGAAAAATGAAATATTTTTCTCTTTATAAAATAAAAGAGAAAATGTGATTTCATTATGAAGGTTGGAGTTTTAGTCAAAGAGGAATAAACAATCTGTAAACAGAAATTAAATGTTTAGACAGTTTCTGATTTTTCATTTTCCTGTTTTTGATCCGGTGTCACTGAAGTCAAATCCATTCATAGAAATGAGTGAAGTCCGTCAAAAGGAGCAGTGATCACTGGTCTAAATTAACTAAAAGATGGTTTTTAACCAAACTGCTTTAGAGTCATGGCCTGTGGTCACAGACATGTTACTTCCCCTTATAAGATTGGCAACCCTGTGAGGAAACACCTGCAGCTTCTTTTTTCTGTCCCCAGAAAAAGAAAAATTGAGCTCCTTTAGTTTCTGTTTAAACCACAAACGGCTCAACCACAAACAGTAACGGTCACTTTGTGCAGCACAAAAACTTTAAAGGCAGTTATAGTATATAGTTGACTAAATGGATGAAAATGTTAAATGTCGTATTTCAGACTCTCAGCTGTGTTGATATAATGAGTGAATGATTTGATCTTTTCACTGCCTGCTGTGTTTCCTCGACTCCTGAGCAAAGATAAAGAGTCAGTTCAGACCTGCAGTTGGTCCTCGTGGTGTTTGAACTTGAATTCAGCCTGATTTGTTTTTCATGTCTTCTCCTCCATCATCAGTTATCAGGAGAGCAGACAGTCAAAGTAGAAGAATTCAAACAAACACAGAGATTCTACTTACAGAGCAGACACAGCACAGATGTTTCCTTCATCGTCCTTCTCACTCATTTGACCTTTTTTTCATTTCTGTCACTGACACCAAGTAAAGCCCGCCCTCTTCCTCTGAGCACCAGCTTTCTATTGGTTCAAGGACAGTGAGGTGTCAGTGTGTGTGTGTGTGTGTGTGTCCCTCAGTGAGAGAGGCAGATATGAGCTGAAACACAGGAATCAAACCAGGGACGCTGCTGTTATGGAGCTGAACTGGAACCATTCAGACACTGAGGCCCTCTGAACACATTTTAATTACAGCTGTGCAGAGACACATGAACAGACCTGAACCTGAAATAAAAACTCTGCAGCATCAAACACAAACATCATGAAGGTTTTCTGCGGCCACTGAATGATGCTTCTGCTGTGTTCAGTCTGTGGTTGTAGTTTAACGTTTATTCTTTGCTTTCTGCATTAAAGCTGTGTGTGTGTTAGCAACAATCACACTAGTCAGATTTTCCATGTGACAGTTTTTTGAAACCCACAGAAGCACATGAAGAAAACCAGTGAAAACAGATCACTGACGGGAAACAAGAGCCAACAATCATGAATGAACTACAACAATTCCAACCAGTTACCGAGGACATGGGACATAGTAACATAACAAAATTTTGCATTTGAGTCATTTTGGTCTAGAAAGTGAAAAAAACAACATAAAAAATATGAAATATATAAAGAAATCTTCAAACATGTCCTGTGGTCTGAGGTGCTGGGGGGACCAGTTAGAAACCAGCAGCTGGACGTCAGTGGTTGGACTGGTGGACTACTTCAGTGAAGAGTAGACGACGTCTGGCTCTGGTTTAAAGTCTGAACACAAACACACACAGTTCAAACAATCTGATTCACGATTGTGCTTCACGACGTTCACAAGCTCTGTCTCCACTTTTTTCCCTCTCTGTTTAAATCTAACATGATATAACAGAAACTGAATCTTTACATCTGAAGTAGATTCACTCTTCTCATTTCCTGCTTCATATTTTTCATTTAAACCCTCTACTGCACACATTTTGACGGTACATGCTGAAAATTATTCAACATCTCACTAATTTTGGGTAATTATATTGCCAAAAGAAAAATGTTATATTTCAGAAATCCCCTAAAGAAACAACAGAGCAATTATAACTCACACATCATTACACAACTGTGGTTAAGGAATAAAAACATAAAAAAACACTTAAAACGCGTTTACTTATATAACATGATACAGACTCAGGTTTGAATAGTACAGTATCATGTCATACTGATTCTCATGGTTTGAGACATTGTTTTTATTCTGTGTGAAACTTTCCCAAAAAGTTCCTCTGTGCTGTAAAACAGATGTCCACTCAGGAACCCTGCACCATGCCCTGTTTGATTCACTTCACTTTTATTTGCATTGCCCCAAATCACAAGAACAATTGCCTCAAGGTGGTATATATTGTAATGTAATGACCATTCAACAATGTAGAGAAAACCCTGACAATTAGATGACTCCCTATAAGCAAGCACTTGGCTGCAGTAGGAAGGGAAAACTCCCTTTTCACAGGAAGAAAGCTCCAGCAGAACCGGACTCAGGGAGGGACGGCCATCTTCAGGACCAGCTGAGTGATGGGGTTGGTGAATATGTTGTTGGCCAGAGTGATATATTATATTATAATGTCTCAATCTGATTTTGAATGAGAACTCTGGGTCTCTGCTTCTTCCACTTCTCTTTACATATACCCCACTACTGTTTCATTCTCTCTTCTTGCTTTCTTTTTTGGATTTGGATTTGGACTTTGTGTAATTCCAAGTTTAGGACCACATTTCCACTTGGCCCAAGCTTGGTTGCACAGCAACCCAATGTAAATTTCACAACTGTGTGAATTGCTGTGTTTTGACACTGTGTAAATAAAATTGAACTGAACTGAAATAATCCAGCAATATTCCGAAACCCTGTTTTCCAGATTTACAGGGCAGGTACTGCTTGAATTTGCTCTTGCCCCTAATTGGCAACATTTGCTCATCCACACGTCTCTGGCGTAGAAAGCTGTTTCAACATCACGAGGATGTTGAAACACACACACACCCACAGGCACTCCCGCTACACACACCCCCAATACATTTCCCATCAGGCTTCACCCTTAAAGGACCAAGCTTCCTACATGTTATTGAACTTTTCCAAACACTCAGGTTGGTTGGCATCATTTAAGTTCACATGTACTGGATAAGAGGCTTAAAGAAACTTTCTGTTGCCCTGGTGCAACGCTATGCTAATGAGAGCGTATTCTAGATGATCTAGTTTAATTTGGTTATATTAGCTTAGCTTAGCATGATTGCTGGAAACGGAGTGACAGCCACCTTGTTTCTGTTAAAAGGCAGCAAGACCTGGATGGCCTTGTTCTGATGGTTGTTTGTCCATTCCTGATGTCTTCAGCTCTTACTGCTGAGTAGACCACAGCTGTATCAGTCTCTGCAAAATGAAACAGAGTTGCTTTATCTTTCCATGTAGCCAGATAACACACACCAATTAGTTAAACTGCAGGAATGTCTTAAAGACATAAAGCCGTCCTTCAATGCACATATTAAACAAATATGTAGGACTGCTTTCTGAATGCATCTCTGAATGTTGAGAAACTGCAGTAGTCAGTATAACAGACATTTAACATAATCCCACTGGCCCCAGTCTTCATAATACTGGCCCCTAGCCTGGATAAACAGACACTTGCAAGAGAAGTTTGAAAGTTCCTTCCCTGAATACCACATACACAGTGAAATGCTGCAGGCGTTTAGTCCAGTAAAGTGCACACTTTCCATTGTTTGACTGGAGACACAACTACCAGTACATGTATGCATGTGGTGTACCAAAGCAAACATCTGGACTGAGACACAGATGTTTGCTTTTTATTTGGTTGATTTTGTTTCAAGTTTGTGCTGCACTCAGACCAAAATCCTGCTCTTTATCTTATATGATATATATATATATATATATATATATATATATATATATATATATATATATATATATATATATCTTACATGAGCTCTACCAGAGCTGCTTTGTATTATTCACTGTTCAAAATGGTTCATCTTTATCTACAGCTGAAAGGCTGCTTAGTCTTGTGTGTGAGAGGAACATTTAAAGACAGAAAGGAAGTTGTTTAGCTGCTTCCTCTTTAGAGCAAATCTATAAGTGACTGTGTTGTTCATATCTCTTTAAAGGACAGGCTGGCTTTTATTTATATCTCAGTTTAATATCATCCACAGGTCTGATCTAAGCTTGAACCTGAGTCATGATGTCACTCAGTGACTGCAAGGAGAATTAAAGACTCTTTTAAAAGTTAAATGAGAAGAGCAACTGCACATCTCGGTCTGTTCGATCTGAACGCTGCTTGTTCATAACTGGTATGAACTGCATCACTCTCTGAAGAATTAAACATTTTAATTACTGCAGCACAGCTGTGTCAAAACACAGTTTTTAAAACTGCATCTTGCAGAGAGTGAGTGTTGAATTTAAAAAATGCAGAAGCCATTCACACCTTTTTTCTTCTCTCAGCACCTCTGCTGTGAACCAATGAATGACCGACAGAACGGCCATGAGTTTGTGTGAACAGGAAGGTGGCATCCACGAAGCTTCTTTCAGTGCAGCCTGAGAAGCCTCACCACAAGCTCGAAAAACCCGGTGCAGTGAGAATTCTCACCAGGTTCAGACTAACTGCGGTTGTCAGCAGCATGTTGCTTCTGTGTTTTACATGCAGAGCTTTAGAAATGAAGCTTTAACTAAAGAACCATTTGAGAGGCTGAAAACACACATTTGATGATCTTTGGCCTCTTTATGTGTCTCATCTCAACCACTTGTTTGTGAACCACATCTGGGCCTCATATGTGCCGCTACTGCACTGCCAAATACTCTGTGATCCAGATGTGGCCCAAAAATCATGATATTAAAGGTTAATAATTTAAAACCTGTATGACAATTAGCCATCCAGCATCACAGATGCTAACAGAGTATACTCTATTAGCATCTGTGATGCTGGATGTGTTCAGATTGTTTCCTATTGGAAACAATCTGAACACATCCAGACTGGTTCATAAACGGTGGACCTACATCATTGTTCGCAACCACACGTGGTTCTAAGAAAATGTAGACAAGTCTCATTTGAATCAAACAACTCTGAGATATTTTATTCATGCTACAACACATCAGCGAGTTGCACTGTTGAACTGGCTGACACAGAACAGTGAACGCTGACTCACACACGTGTCAGTTGTCTTCTAACACACAAAAACTTTTCCTGGACTGTGGGAGAAGCTGGAGTACCCGGAGAGAACCCACTCAGTCACAGGGAGAACACGCTAAGAAACTCCACACAGACAGAAGCAGTCAGCTGCTGGAATCAAACCCATCTACTGCACCACAGTGCAACACAGATGTCAGAATGTATTTACAAATGTGCTCAATGTTAAATTATTAAATGTTCTTACTTCCCAAAGAGTATAAAAAGAATGCTTCTCAAATCTGTAAAATCCATAAATATCACCTCTGCTTTGTTTTACTGGCACGACTGATGCTCTGCAGCTTTACCTTCATCTGCTGACATTTTCAAATTTAATAGCAAAAATATTTTACTGTAAAATCATCTAAATGGTCCTTTAATCTAAGAAAACGTCTACATTTGGAGACATTGAAGTGTGCGTAAAATGTAAATTTACAAAAGTCTGAGTCTCACCTTCAACTTTCCTCTCAACATCTTGTCTCACCAGCAGAACCAGTAACACCAGTAGAACCACAAGAAAGACTGATCCAACAGACAATACAGAGAAAACAGGAGGAAAGAGTGATGGAGGAGAGAGTGAAGGAGGAGGTGTGGTGGTGTGTTCCCCTAAAATAAAGCAAACACAGTCATTAAGTTGTCGTCACATTGTGAATGTTGAAAGCTGCAGAAACACAGACAGGTGAGTGTGTCACCTGTGACAGTGATCCAGCTGGATGGAGACTCTCCATGACCGCTGATGTCACACTTGTAGAGGCCTTCATCAGACCTGGAAACATGCTGGATGGTCATGTGACCTGTAGGCTGCTTCCTGATGAGGGAGCCATCTTTATAGAAAGCAGCTGGGAGGTTGGAGGGAGTGGTCTTTGTTTTACAGAGCAGAGTGACGTCATCTCCCTCCATCACAGGGAGGACAGGACTCTGCAGGATCACTGATCCACCTCAACACAGAGACAAACTACAGCATTTCATCCATTTACACACAGCTTCATCAACACTAACTCCACACACTCAGCTTACCAGGGACTGTCAGGTTAACCATGTTACTGATGGGACCCTCTCTGGACTCACACCAGTAAACTCCACTGTCATGAGGCACCATCATAGTCATGTTACAGGAAGAACCAGCACCTTCTCCCCACCCATCTCCACACTGAGTCCTCTGTCGTTTGCTTGTGTTTCTCCTCAGAGTCCATCCAGCAGAGCTGTCGTCCTCCTCACAGCTCAGAGACACAAAGTCTCCTTCAAAGAACTGAGAGCTGCTGGGACTCACAGTCAGACGAGCTGTGAGGGTTACAATGAAAAACTGATGATCACGTCTTTGAGATCTTTACTGAAAGTTTTAATCCAAATGTGTAAAACCTGTCAGAGTTGATCAGGTTTAAACTGTGACAGAAGAAGGTTACTGACCTTGGTTTGTTGTGCAGCTCAGCAGTGAGATCAGAACTAAAGAGAAACAACACTCAGGTTGATTTGACATAAACACACAAAGGTGATCACTCAGAACAACTTTGTATTATTTGATGTTTCCCTCTAAGACAGAAACATCAAACTCTCCATGTTGTGTCGCCTACAGCCCAGTTTGATCTTCCTGTCAGAGGAAACGTGGATCTAAACCAGGTCAGCAAAAAGCTGCTCGTACTAAACCAGAGACTCCAGGATTTCAATTTCTACTTCTCGATGATCAGAATTATTAAATAAAACTGATCACATCATTTCATGCTTCATGAGCTGCTTCTGTAGTTATTGTAGAACAAGGAAGTCCTTCAAGTTACATTATAGTTACACTGAATACATACAAACAACTAGTACTGAACTAAGGTCTGTCCTCTGCTCTGTTCACACAAACACCAACATTTTATTTCAGCTTTTCACTCATAAATTCATCAGTAACTCTGTGAAACTTCAGACCTGCAGTTGGTCCTCGTGGTGTTTGAACTTGAATTCAGCCTGATTTGTTTTTCATGTCTTCTCCTCCATCATCAGTTATCAGGAGAGCAGACAGTCAAAGTACAAGAATTCAAACAAACACAGAGATTCTACTTACAGAGCAGACACAGCACAGATGTTTCCTTCATCGTCCTTCTCACTCATTTGAGCTTTTTTCATTTCTGTCACTGACACCAAGTAAAGCCCGCCCTCTTCCTCTGAGTCTGTTTCTTCCTCTATTTGTACAGCGATAGTGGTGGATTCCTAACCTCTTAATGATTCATTCATGTGATACATCTATTTCAGAATATAAACTTGTTATTGCAAAACATTTTATATTAAGTTGCTTGTCTCTGTGATAATTGTAGCTGGGATATAATTAACAGAATCCTCCATCCTCCAACACCATCCTGTTGGTGGACAAAGTTTGAAGCTGGTCAGGCATCAGTTACGCCCCCTGTCTGTCTCTTGTGTTTACGACTAAAGTCATTTGTCTTAGAAACACTAGCATGTGTCAACACGTGTCAGCACTGAGATCAGCTCATCTACCTGCAGGTGACGCTGCTCACAGCTGCTACTCGTAGTCTTTCTCCACAGTATCACAGGAGGTCTGTTTCATCGCTGTGTCGGCTACATATCAGCAGTGTTGGGCAAGTTACTTTGAAAAAGTAATTAATTATAGTTACTAGTTACTTCTTCAAAAAAGTAACTGAGTTAATAACTGAGTTACAAATTCTAAAAGTAATTAATTACTTGAAAAGTAACTATTGCGTTACTTAAAAAAAACAAAAAACGTTTAAGCCAGGGTCCAGGGTATAATTGCCCATTTTTAACTACTTTTGATTCTCCCTCTATATTTTACCCCTAAAAACTCTTTACTTTGCCTTGTTTGGTATCATTCTTTTCAGCACAACCTCACGTGTCTGAATCTACAGTTATGTTTTCATGTTGATATACTGTATTAACACAATTGATCTAAAATCAGACAAAAAACATAAAATCAGAGTAGAAAAAGTGATATTTTTTACTGTAACAACCACAAATATGTTTAATGATGATCTTTCATAACTTTAAATGCAAATATAAATTGTCAATTTTAAAATCCTATGCACAAGTTTTGCAAACAAAGTTATTTGCATAAATTTACCTTTTACCCTTTTTTAAATAACCATTTCAAACTATTTACAGAACAATCAGCTGTTCTTCAATAAGATGCCACAAATTATTTGTGCCACTCCAAAAAATAATTTCTTTCCTCTATAAAGGAGAACATCACAGCCTGATACCTGCAGGTCTGACAGCAGCAGGTGTATCACTGCTGTTTCTACCTGGAGACAGCAGTCGCCTCATTGTTCTGACACACAACACAAAACTATCCACACACTACACACTAACTACACAGACAACACATTAACTACACACTCAAAACATGCTAAACATCACAAATCTCTCACATCTCTAAACTCTCTCTCTCTCTCGCCCTCACTCCTAAAACTTCCCCTGTTTTTGTTTTTTGTTTTGCTCATAAGCAGAGAATGCTTGCTAGTCTGCAACCTTTAACACCCAAAGAGCCATTTGGACCCGGTTTCCACGCAAAAGAAAACACTGGGATCCACAAATATTTGTGACATCTAAAATGAAGATAACACTGTATATATTGTTTTTTACTTTTTATGCTTTGTGTGAACAACTAAGGTGTGCTGCTTTTGAAATCCATGAAGTGCTACAGAGAAAATTACATTTTATTTATGTAATTAACACATTTTGAACTCTTAAAGAGATATAACAAAAGGAAAGACACCCAGTTGAACTAAAATGATCCAGCAAACAAAAACTGTTGTGAGCCACCACCCTCATATCGCCTTTGGGCTGTTGGAGCCTTGACCTGACTTTTAAAAAATAATTGGAACAAAAACACTATGCTGCTAAAAGATGAATAATATATTATTATATATAATAGATAATAATAATAATATAATATATTATTATTCATAATAGAATTTTTAAATATATATTTTACCAGGGTTTAGTGTGTCTGGCGGAGCGCAGTCTGCAGCGCCGCTGTAGGGGAGGCGGACGCACCTGAGCGGCACCAGCAATCACGCCTCGCCGCCTTAACGTCTGTGCTCTCTCTGCTGTTGTGTTGGTGTGTGTCGGGCTGTGAGCTGAAAAGCTACAGCCGGCTGTATGCGTACAGCGTACAGCGTGTGTGAAAAGTGGTCAATAAAGAGATGCTGAAAAGCGAGTTCATGTAAACATCGTCGGGTCTGCCGTGATATGTTTACAATAAGACTTCTGCTCCTGAACCTCTGCGCACAGCGTCTGCAAATCGGGGCTGTACGAAGTCACTTTCATCTTCACGCAGAACTGTAAGCTGTGAGACGTGAGCGGTGTTTGTTTTTAACATAGTTCACGGTGGAGAACAGCTGCTGACATAATGTGGATCCGAAGATCCATAATTGGCTTCCGCAAGTGTGACGCTTATTTTGAGCGATGAAAAAATAATAGAAAAATAAAATATAATTTTATTTTTCTATTTCAATATCACAATAATCTTCCAATTTAGAACTACAAGTTAAAAAAAGAACATAAATAAATTACACTTCAGCTAAATACTTCTAATTTATTTTCCCAAACCACGCAGAGCCGCAGGTTCTGTACTATAAGGACTAAAGAGCCGCAGGTTGCCGACAGTAAACGTGACGAAACTATTGAGGAAAAAACGCAGCGTATTGTTTATCATGGCTCTGGTTTTACGTGGCCTATCAACACAGTTTACAAACTGGTATCTATCACCTTGTTGCTTTGTCTTTAAGTGGTCATGTGATTGACTTACCACGACTACTTTATTCTTCCTCAGTCAAACAGCAGCACTCACGCGATTGTTTTGCCCCCCTGAGCTCCAGGTGTTAGATGCTAGTGCTAGACAGTGATCGTGATTACCGTCCGTGGGAGCTCGCAGCTGCTTAAAGCTGTAGCGCCCAGATTACTTACAGCTACAGTGGGGCAAAAAAGTATTTAGTCAGCCACCGATTGTGCAAGTTCCCCCACTTAAAATGATGACAGAGGTCAGTAATTTGCACCAGAGGTACACTTCAACTGTGAGAGACAGAATGTGAAAGAAAAATCCATGAATCCACATGGTAGGATTTGTAAAGAATTTATTGGTAAATCAGGGTGGAAAATAAGTATTTGGTCAATAACAAAAATACAACTCAATACTTTGTAACATAACCTTTGTTGGCAATAACAGAGGTCAAACGTTTACTATAGGTCTTTACCAGGTTTGCACACACAGTAGCTGGTATTTTGGCCCATTCCTCCATGCAGATCTTCTCGAGAGCAGTGATGTTTTGGGGCTGTCGCCGAGCAACACGGACTTTCAACTCCCGCCACAGATTTTCTATGGGGTTGAGGTCTGGAGACTGGCTAGGCCACTCCAGGACTTTCAAATGCTTCTTACGGAGCCACTCCTTTGTTGCCCGGGCCGTGTGTTTTGGATCATTGTCATGTTGGAAGACCCAGCCTCGTTTCATCTTCAAAGTTCTCACTGATGGAAGGAGGTTTTGGCTCAAAATCTCACGATACATGGCCCCATTCATTCTGTCCTTAACACGGATCAGTCGTCCTGTCCCCTTGGCAGAAAAACAGCCCCATAGCATGATGTTTCCACCCCCATGCTTCACAGTAGGTATGGTGTTCTTGGGATGCAACTCAGTATTCTTCTTCCTCCAAACACGACGAGTTGAGTTTATACCAAAAAGTTCTACTTTGGTTTCATCTGACCACATGACATTCTCCCAATCCTCTGCTGTATCATCCATGTGCTCTCTGGCAAACTTCAGACGGGCCTGGACATGCACTGGCTTCAGCAGCGGAACACGTCTGGCACTGCGGGATTTGATTCCCTGCCGTTGTAGTGTGTTACTGATGGTGACCTTTGTTACTTTGGTCCCAGCTCTCTGCAGGTCATTCACCAGGTCCCCCCGTGTGGTTCTGGGATCTTTGCTCAACGTTCTCATGATCATTTTGACCCCACGGGATGAGATCTTGCGTGGAGCCCCAGATGGAGGGAGATTATCAGTGGTCTTGTATGTCTTCCATTTTCTGATGATTGCTCCCACAGTTGATTTTTTCACACCAAGCTGCTTGCCTATTGTAGATTCACTCTTCCCAGTCTGGTGCAGGTCTACAATACTTTTCCTGGTGTCCTTCGAAAGCTCTTTGGTCTTGGCCATGGCGGAGTTTGGAGTCTGACTGTTTGAGGCTGTGGACAGGTGTCTTTTATACAGATGATGAGTTCAAACAGGTGCCATTCATACAGGTAACGAGTGGGGGACAGAAAAGCGTCTTACAGAAGACGTTACAGGTCTGTGAGAGCCAGAGATTTTCCTTGTTTGAGGTGACCAAATACTTATTTTCCACCCTGATTTACGAATAAATTCTTTACAAATCCTACCATGTGGATTCATGGATTTTTTTTTTCACATTCTGTCTCTCACAGTTGAAGTGTACCTCTGGTGCAAATTACTGACCTCTGTCATCATTTTAAGTGGGGGAACTTGCACAATCGGTGGCTGACTAAATACTTTTTTGCCCCACTGTACTTGCCTGCAACTGATGCGGTAAGCTGAACACAGCTTCAACCGTCTGTTTGTTGAAAAATAGTAACGGGCCACATTTTCTTGTTAGTAACTGTAACTGTTGTGATATTTTGATACCATGGTAGCATTTGCTGAGTATTGTTTTTGATGATATTATACAAAGGACCCTGTTTCTGCAATGCCCTTTGTTTGAACCTCATCTCCTCTTGCTGTGACCCCATGGGCGACTTTCCTTGGCCTGCTGGTCTGGAAAATCCAACAGTTGATCTATATGTAAAGAAGGCATTTCTGCGTTGATCCTGCCGTGGAACAATGGGACAAGGTGCAAGCTCTCATGCTCACAGGACGTGGGGGTGCATTCCTGGAGTGCACACCAAGCTTGCAGCCTGCTAAAGATCACACACAATTGATTGTGTGCCTCTAGGTATATATGGTTAAACATTTCCTAATGCAAATAACTACATGCAGTATTCTACCATGTGCAAACTTATATCACTAAAGGATTCTAACTGTCTAGTGTTTAACGGACCTGTCAAAGGTATGTTGAGATTATAGAAGGCCCCTTTCAGAGCTAGGGGGAACTTCCTTATATGGTTGTAACTTGAAACTTGTTGACACACGAACCCTTCTGCCTATAAAAACTGCTGCACAAAAGAATAAACTTTGAGTTAGTTTGGGATGACAATTTAGAACAGTCTCCGCGTCTTTTTGTTCTTCCAAACTGCTCCCGGTACTCCGGCCGGTACCGTAATTAACCGTTGATCATGTGCTAGACAGTGATCGTGATGATGCGGTAAGCTGAACACAGCTTCAACCGTCTGTTTGTTGAAAAATAGTAACGGACCACATTTTCTTGTTAGTAACTGTAACTGCGTTGTAACGATAGGAATAGTAATTAGTTAGATTACTAGTTACTGAAAAAAGTAACGCCGTTATTCCCATCACTGCATATCAGTCATCTCCAGCTTCTCCTCCTGCACCATCTACAGATTTAACCCCTTCAGTGTATGTCGGGAATTCCCTTTCTCTACATTTCACAGCTCTGATGTTTCGGGTCTCGGTGTGTTTCATGTCTCGGTGTGTCACTCCTCAGACGGAGGTTGTTTCATAATCTTTCTGTGGTTTTATGAAACAATGAAGACAAACTGATTGTTTCACAGTTGTGGGTAGTTTCACACTGTGTTATCAGGCTGCTGAGGATGTTTGTCTGAGTGTTTGTGTTATCAATCATTGCTGCTGCAGTGTGGTGCTGATGCAGGCCTCACACCGTCACAGGAAGGAGGAAGTGAAACTGACACAGACGGTAAAACCTTCTTGTTACAGCGTTTCTCTCGTCTGCTGGGGATGAAGAATCATTACACAACAGTGAGAAGTTATTTTGGATCTGAACAGATGGAGAAGTGTCGCATTGGAGCGATTTCATAATCAATGTGACCTTTTGGCCCATGAGGTCAGCTCATCGTTGCCCCCTGTTGGTGATTGTGTGAACTGAGGTTTCACAGGTCACACAAAAGGCTGGAAGTTTAAATAAGAAGGAATAAACATCGTGAAAGAGAAATGAAATGTTTGCAAAGTGAATTTAAGTCAAATATGAACTTGTTTTTTAAAAAGAAAAAAACCCAGAAGGTCGACCTTGTTTTTTAAGCCAATAATATCACAGCAGTTGTTTGAAATTAGCTGTAGACTGTAGGCATTGAACGGGGAAAAAAACCTGCAACTTAAGAAAACAGTCCATTGCAGTCCATTTGGCCTCTCAGGGCCACCGTAGCTGCAGGTTAATATTTATATTTTTAACTTTTTATATTCAGTGTTTTCAGAGACCCTCGCAGCACATAACGAGTTCAGATTTAGTGTTTATTATCTTTTATTTCTTCATCCTTTGCTTGTTTGCCTTTGTTTCCACAGTAAAAAGTGTGCCACTAACTCGACGACCACCTCTTCTTATAAAGTTTTACAGGTTCCAGTTATCATCCAGGTAAGAATTACAGAGAGTCAAGTGCTGTGTCAGTGTGGTTTACTAATAAAGAGAACACGAATTACAAAGTAGAACAGAACTATAAATTAATAAAGCAAAACAAGGCAGCTCCGAATTGGTCTCAGGCACTAGAGGGCAGCACATAGTCAGAAACATCCTTACAGTCAGTGTCCACATTTTAGGTCCACATGGGCCCTCAAAAAGTATGTTTATTTACTAATTATGCTGCTTGCCCTGTTCAGACTACTTCCTGCCTGCATGTTGGATCCAGAGATTTAGACGTGTTGCTGCCATCAATTCAAAATAAGTTCATATTTTTTTTGAAACAGAACAAAAATCTCAGATTAATAATTTGATATTTTCTATGTTCTACTGTAAGTAAAATTTAAGAGCCTTGCATATCATTGTATCCTGTAGTTTTCTCACTGAGAGAAAACTACACAACAGTGGGAAAACAAATTTTAGTTTTGAATAAATAACCTGCTTTGACACCTAACCTGTACTGACCTCTTAAATAAAGCCCCTGCATCATGCTCCACGGTGTTTATCTATTTCATTTTGCAGCTGTGACAAAGATGGACGAGGCAGGTAAACACTACTCAGATGTGATGCCATGTGTGAAATTTAAGAAAATGAAATTATAAAACCATCACAATTACAACACAGTGTTTAGTGCAGGTTGGAACTGTCCACCCGTGTCAACAGAAAAACATCAAGTTAGCTAAACTACAGCCACATCTTAAAGACGTAAAAAGGTTATGATGGTTTGGACGTGTGCAGAGGAAGGAGAGTGGATATACTGGGCAAAGGGTGGTGAAGATGTATGGAACGCCAGGACTGCCATAATGAATTAATTAAATACACCATTAAATAGTTAATTAAATGTGGCAATAATTAATTAATTACATGTGTCGTAAATATTTATGTAATTAATTATTTCTGATTTTAATTCATTATTGCCACATTTAAGTAATTATTTAATGGTGTATTTAATTAATTCATTATGGCAGTCCTGGCGTTCCATGAAGATGGAGCTGCAGGCAGGAGGAGAATAGAAATACAACAGAGGGTTGGTTAGAAGGAGGAGGATGCTGGGATGGAGGCTGACGAGTCACTATGGAGACCAGTAAAGGGAACATCCAAAAGAAAAGGAATTCACAGAAAACTGAGGCTACTGTAAAAATCTCAGAAACATGATGCACAGCCAGATATTTCCTCTGGATGGCAGAGTAACACTGACTTCTTGTTCTGTTTTTCATTTATAAAGCAGCTGCTCTGCTGTAACACTCAGTGTAGCCAGTAGATGGCAGCAGATTTAAAAAAAAAACCTTTTCAGTGGCGACCACGTGGTGACAGAAGCCGGGTTTTCTCCTCTTTTACTGGTAATTGTAACATTTTAATTAGGCTTTTTTGCTGTTTTTGTTTAGAACAAACAAATACAAAAAGGAGAAAAACTAGTTTTTACTCATGAAAACATTTCAGCTGCTACCAGAAACTGACAACTTTTAAATCTGTTGTTTTTTTCATGTCAGCTGCTTTATGGTTTGTTTCTCGTAGACTAAGGAAGTATGACTTGTTTGAGTCGAATTAACAGAGAAATGAAAGTGAAACATGTAAAAATCTCTGAAATCTGTGGATGTCCTCTGCTCTGAGGTGCTGGGAGGACCAGTTAGAGACCAGCAGCTGGACGTCAGTGGTTGGACTGGTGGACTACTTCAGTGAAGAGTAGACGACGTCTGGCTCTGGTTTAAAGTCTGAACACAAACACAGTTCAAACAACAGGAAACATGATTACAAGCTTTGCAGTTCAATAAAGACCTCCAACCTCTCTGCATCACACACAGTCCCAGTTCAGACTTTACTGGGAACCAGTTCAGATACAAATCACACTTTAGGTGCCTGTTTGATTCACAGAACTGAGCCTGGAGCCCACAGAGCTGCAACAATTTGTTAAGCAAGTGCATTAAGTCACATTTTAAAAGATGAATGATTTGCTGCTTCCAGCTTCGCTCTCATATTTAGGCAAAGTTTCCGTCTTATTATTGGAGAATTTTATTTTTTTGTGAAAATGACGCCACATATTATGACTTTGTATCGACGGCTTCCCATCACGATGCACAAAGAGGGTGAGAGTATGACCTCAGACCTCTACAGCTGTGCTGAGCACCCTGCTCCATACTTTCTTCCCATCCCAGCAACACATTCATCAGATTTGCAGTTGACTCACGGTGGTCGGTGTCATTTCTGGGGACAATGAGTCTACCCAGCGACTGTCTCAGTGGTTTAAAGACAACTACTTGGTCCCCAAAATGTCCAGGACACGAGACAGGACCATGGACTTCACTGTGATTAAGCACGTAATTATCAGCAGGAACTGTGTGGAAAAGGTCACAGACGTCCAGTTTCTGGGATTTTACAACAACAAGAGCCTGAACGTGTGGTTAAGAAGGCAAAGCAGAGATTTAACTTCTTCTGCAGGGTCCTCATGAAGAATATTATCCCCTGAGACTGTTTATTTTTTCTTTTGTTCTTTCTTTTCAGATTGCTTAGAACTCTGGCTTCTAGCAGGTGCTAAAAACAGAATAATAATAATAATAATAATAATAATAATAATAATAAACAGTACCAGGGACTTCCACCAAATGAAAACCCCAAGTCGAGGTGACCTGAGTAGGTCCAAGTGTATAAAGGCTCTTGGTGTCCTTCTACCCTTTTTATTCCCGTGCTAGGCATGTGGACATTACATGTGCTTCATGGGGCTGTGCAATTTGGATAACTTGTGAGTTTGTAGGTGTTTTTCTTTGTAAACTTCTTCAGTAGTTGTCATGACTGTTGTGATGGATCATTGCACAGTTGAGTGGCGGAGTACTTTAATGACTGATGGGGGTTTCACAGTTTTTTTTCTCCTCTTAACACCTGTGCTGTGAACCAATGACTGATCGGATAGAACTATGAAGTGTTTCTGAGAAAAACAAAGGTGCCATCAACCGAGCTGCAAACTTTGCTCAAGACTTTACCGCAGAGATTGTTTGACAAGCTGAAAACACGTAAGTCAGACTTTACTGGAAACCATCTCAGCAACAAGTTACAGCACTTCCACGCTCCACAAAGTTTAGCTGTGAGACATCGATGAAATAAACAAAACTCAAACCTTTAACCCACAGAGCTCATCAGCTTAAGTCTCTCTTCTCTCCACCTCAACAGGCTGAGCTGTGAGACTTCGTGGCTCAAGAGTTGGGAGTTCGTCTTGTAATCAGAAGGTTGCTGGTTCGAGCCCCAGCTTGGACAGTCTCGGTCGTTGTGTCCTTGGGCAAGACACTTCACCCGTTGCCTACTGGTGGTGGTCAGAGGCCAGTCTCTGGCAGCCTCGCCTCTGTCAGTGCGCCCCAGGGCAGCTGTGGCTACAATGTAGCTTGGCATCACCAGTGTGTGAATGGGTGGATGACTGGATGTGTAAAGCGTTATACAAATACAGGCCATTTACTTAAAAAACAGGAACCACCAGCAGACTCTGAAACCTGTCTGTGCAGCTTTGGACACAGTTTACAATATTTTAATCTGCCTTGGTGCAGCACCTCAGTTCATCCTCACTGTGAAAGAAGCAGCTTTAGTTATGCACAAACTTCTTATTAGAGTTTATCTTCAAACATTGTTTTCAGAGCTCAGTTACTATGAACACGGAGGTAGGAGCTCCACCAGGTCATGAGATCACATGGAGTCATCTTCCTCCTGATCCCAAGGTTTTATCCCCTGACGTGTCCAGGACAGCTCCAGGGGAACATTAGCACTCTAATGTTTAGCTCTAAAAAAATACCTGACTGCAGAAGTGAAGAAGAGCAGCTTTACCTCTCGTGTCTGATCGCTTTTTCTTCTCTTTGATGATTTTTCCATAAGTGACGTCTTCAGTTCTCCCTGCAGCTGCATCTGTCTCTGCACAGTAAAACACACACAGTCACACTGTCACTGCAGACAGAACAGCTGACACATTACAGCTATGACAAAACATGTTACAGATAATAGTCAGACACACACTGTGTGTGTTTCTGTGACTGCCACACACCTGGTATCTTTGGATCAATAACTTGCTGTCAACACCCACAGTGGGTCAGAGTGGGCCGACACAGCCCTGCAGCTCAACACTGGATCCTCACAGAGCTGTGTGCTGAGCCCCTGCTCTATAATCTGATGAACCCTGATGACACCACAGTGTCCAGGACAAACGACCTGATCACCGACTGACCACGAGGAGAGGGTCAGGACTTCCTGTTTCTGCAAGTTTACTTCAGGCAGAAATGACCCAGGGTCTAAACACGGATTGGGTAAAGACATCACAGCAGAGACTTTCCTGAGGGTCCTCAGGAAGATCCCCATACCATGGCTCCACATGTTAGTGTATTGCTTGTGTGTGGTTTTGCTGTTGCACAGAAAAAGGAGCTCCACAGGGTTACTGGATGGCTTCTCCCAACTCTGGAGGACCTACATAGTTCCTGCTGCCTCAAAAAGGCTAATATCATCATCATGGCTTCTTTGGACTGTGCTCATGTTTGAACTGTTACCATCAGGCAGACAAAACCGAACGATTAAAACAAGGACAAACAGACTGGAAAACAGTTTTTATTGCAGAGCTGTGTCACCAGTCAGTGCTGACATGAATGAGCTCTGTGCACTAAGGAGCTGTGCAGTTTGGGAGAACGTAGAAAGGTTGCTTTAGTCTTTGTTCATTAGTTTTTATCCATTATGTAGTTTACAGTTTTTAAATAGTTTCCATGATGCTGAGGCTGCACTTGTGTGCGAGGCGGGTGGGGGAGTATTTAGGGTTTCACTGTTTTTTTCTCCTCTCTGCACCTCTGCTGTGAACCACAAACACCTTCTTGCACTTTTATTAACTGAAGCAGTTTGTGCTGCAGCTGGTATCAGACTAATGCTGGGCTCCAGACACTTCACAGCCAACGAGACAAAAATAAAGGAGTTATTTTGGTTCTTAGAGCCGTTCAGGTATCAGTAGCAAACAGCACAATACTGACTTATTTGTCCTCATAAAACACTTTAATGAATAGAGCCTGGTCACTGCTCTGTGTTTGGATTATTTAGCGAGTCACAAACACACAGCAGTGACAGGACAGATTTAAAGTTTACACTTTTACTGCTGTTTTCATTCAGTGCTGCCATCTTGGATTACTAACTCAGGGGAAGTTGGTGCTCCAACTTTCAGTGTGGGAAACTTAAGTTGAGCTTCATGTTCCACAGAAAATCTGATTGGGAATAATTCACAGTTCAGAATCCTTCAATCCAACATTGGGCCTTGGTGCAGCACCTGAGTCCATCCTCGTGTGAAAGAAGCAGCTTTAGTAATGTGGAAACTTCTCACCAATAAATATTTTGTGTTCAGACAAAGAAGAAGATGTTTAATCACTGCAGCGCTTACTGTGTGTAAACAGTATTTGTAATGAAGCATCGCACACACAGTAAGTGGGGATTTTTTATAAACTGCTCGTCACAGTTTCTCCTCTCAGCACCTTTGCTGTGAGCCAATCAGTGAAAGGATAGATTTGTGAGGCGTCTGTGTTAAAAGCAAAGCCGCCATCTTCTCTCAGTGCAGACTGACACACTAAACACAAGCACGAAAGGCGACATGTTCTCATCAGTGTTGTCAGACTCGTACCATAACACCTTTAAAATAAACCAGGGTTCACACAGTGCTGTTCATATACAAAAAGCATGAACAGAAAATGAAGTCAATCAGGTTTAAAATAGAGAATTAGAAAAAAATTACAGTCAACCTCTTAAAAAGTGTGAAAGTTTTAAACTCAGAAAGAGACAAGGCCTAACGTGGAAGGGCAGATCATTGCACAACTCTGGCGCAGCTACAGTCTCCTCTAAATCTATGCTTAGTTTTTGTCAACTTCAAGAGCTTCTTATAGGTGGCTCCAAACGAGCAGGCAGATAAACATGGCTGCAGTTTCAGACTGAGAGCAGCCAACAACAGGAAGATTCTGTTGTGGTTTGCAAAAACTAAAATACAATGTTGTAAAATTGAATTAAAGGACAGTGTGGCTGAAAACACTCTTTGGTCTGTTTGGCCTTATTTATAGGACTCATGTTGACAACTAAGTCATCCTTTTAACAACCTGTGTGTGAGCTGCAGCTGAAGTTGTGCGACTGCAGAAGCACACTCAAACACAGAAGGATAAAAACCACATGAACATCATCAGGACGTTTTTATGCAGAAGTGAAGAAGAGCAGCTTTACCTCTCGTCTGTGATCGTTTGTTCTTGTCTGTGATGATTTTTCCATAAGTGACGTCTTCAGTTCTCACTGCTGAGTAAACTGCAGCTGGATCAGTGTCTGCACAGTAAAACACACAGAGGACGTCACTGCAGACAGAACAGCTGATAACAGACATGAAACTGCTGCCACTCACAAATCTTTATATGAAACACTCAGAGTGTTTTCAGTTACTGCTCAGGTTATTTTAAAAGTTTAAAATAGTTCAACATGAATTAAAATGTGAGGTAAAGAGACCTGATAAAGGACGAACTGAATGCCAGACATGTCAGCTGATCAGAATAACAGGACGCCAGACAAACTGTTAAATTATTGACTTTATAAAAGATAAATTCAGAATTTAGATAGTGAGCCAGAAGGAATTTCTTATGCTGGTGTCATAAATATGAAAGAGTAAATCTTAAAAGGAAAACTGTGAACAATACTGCAGGAAATTACTTTACAATAATAGAAAATTTACAATAATAATTAAGTCTTTCATATTTTGTGAATATGATAACAGTGTCTGACCTGTGTGAGTTTACAGAAATACTCTTACAAATAACTCACACATTTCTTCCTCTATTTAACATTCACACCTCTGTGTTGAAACACCTGCAGATGAAGCTCTTATCGTTTCTTTCTCAGAAACAGTCGCAGACTCGTTAGTGTTAACCACAGACGACAAACACACCGTTCAGCAAACACAGAACTTAACATGGTGTGAAAATCTACAGACAGACTGATATTCATTTGCTGTACATGAGGTGATTGTTGTTATAACTGACCTGTTTAAATGTTATTGAGGCTTAAAGTTTGCATAATTAGGGGCGTGGCCCAAGGGTGTAGATTTGGTTTTGGCATTGGTGAGGATGGATGATTCACCAATGAAACCTTCCCTGTTTCTTTTTTCCCCCCTTTTGTCTTTGCTTCTTGATAAAAAAAAAAGAGAAGTAAATATACTTGCCTACATATGCTATTCTACCTGCTTTTAAACCATTTAAAATTACAATTTTATATGTGAATTATATAATGTTAAAATACTATTAAACACATGACTAAGTATTTTAGGCTTTAGTTTACTTCAGCCATATAACATATAGATCAGGTACACCTACCATAGAACCAAGGCCGCCAGAGCTCATCTTTATATTTTTACATGCTGCAGTGCCATTTTTGGGAGCATTTCAAGTTGCTATACATCAATACAACCGTTATAGCCCAAATTTTAATAATATGCCTGCATTAAGTCCATAGTAACGACATAAATTGCAAAAAAGTGCAATAAACTACAAAGAAATTGAAAATCATTTTTGGTTTTTTTTTAACATATATTTCTACTTGGAGAAATTTAACCCTGGAGAAACCATGGGGTCAAATTTGACCCCATGGTTTCTCCAGGGTTAAGAGGTTTATCCCTCAAAACTTTAAATACAAAAAAGTTGCAAAACATAGTTTACAACAACAGGAAATTTATTTTGAGTGTCTTCATAGTTTTATTTTTGAGATACACCAATTTTTATATACTGCAGGAAAAACGAAAAACAATCTTATGATGCAAATTTGCAAAGAAAGCAGCAGGTTCATCAAAATAAAATATTTCCAGCAGTGCAATTTGAGTTCTAAGCATCCCAGAAACTATTCAGAAAGTCAAACATGACTTATAAAAACACCAGTGTAGGCTTTTAAGGCCTACAAGTTAAAAAAATGACGTTACTCATGACTACCTCATGATATTTTGTCTCAAAAATTAACCCTATGAATATGTCAGTACCATTGGGGTGAAATTATTGTGTCACCAACATATAATTTTAACAGCCTCTGTAAACTACAGTGGTTTGCAAAAGTATTCGACCCCCTTGAACTTTTCCACATTTTGTCACATTACAGCCATAGTTTCTGAAGTCTGGAGAGGCCTCAGAACCATCTCAGGCCACAAACATCAGAACTCTCTGCCTGGGAGGGATCTGAGGTGGGCAAATGAACTGAATCATTTCTTCAACAGATTTGATTCAGCCATGAGGCTCCAACATCGGCTGCAGACTCATCCACCCCCACTGCTGCTGTTCCACCTCTGACACCTCAGACACTTCACACCTCCTCTATTCACCCTGCTCACTCCCCCCCACCCCCAACAACAACATCCAATACACACTCAACACAAGGCTCCAGCCTGTCTCTCTCAACCACCCAGGTTAGGAGGGAACTGAGGAGGATTAATGGCAAGAAGGCAGCGGGCCCAGATGGCATCAGCTCGAGGGTCGTCAGGTCCTGCGCGGACCAACTGTGTGGGGTGATGGAGCACCTCTTCAACCTGAGCCTGAGGTTGGGAAGAGTCCCACAGCTCTGGAAAACCTCCTGTGTTGTACCAGTGCCAAAGACTTCACGCCCCAAGGACCTCAACAGCTACAGGCCGGTGGCTCTGACATCCCACCTGATGAAGACCCTGGAGCGGTTGGTCCTGGCTCAGCTTCGGCGCCTAACAAGCTCATCACTGGACCCACTTCAGTTTGCCTACCAGCCTGGCATTGGAGCGGATGATGCCGTCATTCACCTCCTACATCATTCCCTCGCTCACCTGGAGACCGCTGGAAGCACTGTGAGAATCATGTTCTTTGATTTCTCCAGTGCCTTCAACACTATTCTTCCCTCAGTTCTGAAGGACAAGCTGGAGAACTCTGGAGTGGACCATCACCTCACTACCTGGATCCTGGACTACCTCACCGACCGACCACAGTATGTGAGGACTCAGGGCTGTGTGTCGGACAGGGTCGTCTGCAGTACGGGGGCCCCACAGGGAACGGTTCTGGCTCCGTTCCTCTTCACCATCTACACTGCAGACTTCTCCCACAATTCCACCCAGTGCTTCCTGCAGAAGTTCTCTGATGACTCTGCAATAGTCGGCCTCATCACTGATGGGGACGACAAGAAGTACAGAGGACTGACTCAGGACTTTGTGGACTGGTGCCAGCTGAACTACCTCCAGATCAACGCCAACAAAACCAAGGAGCTGGTGGTAGACTTCCGCAGGCACAAGCATTCTCCACTGCAACCACTGAACATCCAAGATATGGACATTGAGGCTGTGGACAGCTACAGGTACCTTGGTGTTCATCTGAACAACAAACTGGACTGGACTCATAACTCAGACGCCCTCTACAGGAAAGGGCAGAGCAGGCTGTACCTGCAGCTCAGGTCGTTTGGGGTGGAGGGCCCACTGCTGAAGACCTTCTATGACTCTGTGGTGGCTTCTGCTATCTTTTATGGTGTGGTCTGCTGGGGCGGCAGCATCTCTGCCGGGGACAGGAAGAGACTGAACAGGCTGATCCGAAGGGCCAGCTCTGTCCTAGGATGCCCTCTGGACCCAGTGGAGGTGGTGAGTGACAGGAGAATGGTGGCTAAGCTGTCATCACTGTTGGACAACATCTCCCACCCCATGCAGCAGACTGTGACAGCACTGAGCAGCTCCTTCAGTGGGAGACTGCGGCACCCACGGTGTGGGACGGAGAGATTTCGCAGCTCTTTCCTCCCCACTGCTGTCAGACTCCACAACAAAGACTTTTGCAGCTGATCAAACCCTCACATGTGCAATAAGACTGCTATATGTGCAATTCTTGTACAATTCTTCTTCTGACAAAGTTGTACTTTTGTATTTTCTTACTCAGTTGTATATAGTATTTCTATTTTATTCTATTGTATATAGTATTTTATTTTATTTTATTGCATTCCAGTGTTTTCTAATTTCTGCTACATAACTTTGCACTTTTGCTGTAACAAAACAAATTTCCCACCTGTGGGACTAATAAAGGTCATCTTATCTTATCTTATCTTCTTTGAAAAATACTTTCTTATATCCAGGTTCTTCCTTTTTGCTGCCATCCTCCTCTCCTCCTTGCAGGTCTTCTCAGTGCAGGTTTGTCGCTGCTAAAACTAAACAGAGCTCCCTGAGAGGCACAGCCAATCACATTGGCCATATTTGTCACATGATGTAGTACTCCAGTAGAGAACGTAATTTAACTCTTTCTGCACCGCTGGGTGAATGAGACATTGACAGATCGTTTTTTTTCTTTCTATGGGTTTTGTTTTTCTTTACTTGAAGAGATCAAATTACCATCCATGCCAAATCCAAGCCCTTGGTGTGGCCTATTTGTCTGTTGGAGTCCCTGAACTGCACCTCTGCTGAGTGGAATTCTAGGATCTTATTTTGATGTTACTGAGCTCTAATTAGCAGCTATCAGTCCCTTTCTGTTTGTCTCATACAGTCTATGGAGAAGCTTGATAACCAAGCTAGCTAACATTAGCTGATAGCTGATAAATAGAGTCTCTCCTGGCTATAAAAGCTAACATGATGCTGTTAAAAATGTTAACTTTTAGTTTCTGAAACCAGTATATGAAGTCATGGTGCTCTTTTCCATCTTTGATATACAGTCTTGTAAGTTCACTGACCAACATGTTTACTACAATTACATGTTACAGAAACTGTCACTCAAACAGCATCAATATTGGTTCTTAGTGTTGTAGTTTTCCACTCAGCATTTCTCTGAACTCTTCCAAAATATCAAAATTTCAAGTGATACCGTTTTATAAACACAGTTTTCTCCACACTGGAAAACCACATCACCCACCAAACGTTATTACCTCTGCTGTGTTTCACAGGCTGCTGTCTGCGATGTGATATTTTGACATCACTGTATGTGACATCATCTCGTGCAGCTTTGCCTTGATCTGCTGAAATTTAACAGTAATACCATTGTATGAAAAACTAAAAGTTACTTGCACAGAAACACAATATAAACACTAACACGTAATCGTAATAAATGTTTAGATTATTCAACAAATCAAATTCCTTGCATGAAAGATCAGAAAGTCTCACCTTCAGGTTTTCTGTGATTACATTGTCTCACCAGTAGAACCAGTAACACCAGTAGCACCAAAACGCACACTGATCCAACAGAGATTAACACATGAAGAAGAACAGAAGAACCAGGGCGAGTAGCTGATGTAGGGATAGAGGTGGATGTAGATACAGGTGTGGGAGTAGATGGAGATGTGGTTGTAGGTTTCCCTGAAATAAACAACATGTAATCATTAGTTTATTGTGAATGTTGAAAGCTGCAGAAACACAGACAGGTGAGTGTGTCACCTGTGACAGTGATCCAGCTGGATGGAGACTCTCCATGACCGCTGATGTCACACTTGTAGAGGCCTTCATCAGACCTGGAAACATGCTGGATGGTCATGTGACCTGTAGGCTGCTTCCTGATGAGGGAGCCATCTTTATAGAAAGCAGCTGGGAGGTTGGAGGGAGTGGTCTTTGTTTTACAGAGCAGAGTGACGTCATCTCCCTCCATCACAGGGAGGACAGGACTCTGCAGGATCACTGATCCACCTCAACACAGAGACAAACTACAGCATTTCATCCATTTACACACAGCTTCATCAACACTAACTCCACACACTCAGCTTACCAGTGACTGTCAGGTTAACCATGTTACTGATGGGACCCTCTCTGGACTCACACCAGTAAACTCCACTGTCCTGGGTGAAAACAGTGATGTTACAGGAAGAACCAGCTGGTTTTCCCCACCCATCTCCTCCACACTGAGTCCTCTGTTTTTTGCTTGTGTTTCTCCTCAGAGTCCATCCAGCAGAGCTGTCGTCCTCCTCACAGCTCAGAGACACAAAGTCTCCTTCAAAGAACTGAGAGCTGCTGGGACTCACAGTCAGACGAGCTGTGAGGGTTAAAATGAAAAACTGATGATCACGTCTTTGAGATCTTTACTGAAAGTTTTAATCCAAATGTGTGAAACCTGTCAGAGTTTATCAGGTTTAAACTGTGACAGAAGAAGGTTACTGACCTTGGTTTGTTGTGCAGCTCAGCAGTGAGATCAGAACTAAAGAGAAACAACACTCAGGTTGATTTGACATAAACACACAAAGGTGATCACTCAGAACAACTTTGTATTATTTGATGTTTCCCTCTAAGACAGAAACAAACTCTCCATGTTGTGTCGCCTACAGCCCAGTTTGATCTTCCTGTCAGAGGAAACGTGGATCTAAACCAGGTCAGCAAAAAGCTGCTCGTACTAAACCAGAGACTCCAGGATTTCACTTTTCAACTTCTCGATGATCAGAATTATTAAATAAAACTGATCACATCATTTCATGCTTCATGAGCTGCTTCTGGAGTTACTGTAGAACAAGGAAGTCCTTCAAGTTACATTATAGTTACACTGAATACATACAAACAACTAGTACTGAACTAAGGTCTGTCCTCTGCTCTGTTCACACAAACACCAACATTTTATTTCAGCTTTTCACTCATAAATTCATCAGTAACTCTGTGAAACTTCAGACCTGCAGTTGGTCCTCGTGGTGTTTGAACTTGAATTCAGCCTGATTTGTTTTTCATGTCTTCTCCTCCATCATCAGTTATCAGGAGAGCAGACAGTCAAAGTACAAGAATTCAAACAAACACAGAGATTCTACTTACAGAGCAGACACAGCACAGATGTTTCCTTCATCGTCCTTCTCACTCATTTGAGCTTTTTTTCATTTCTGTCACTGACACCAAGCAAAGCCCGCCCTCTTCCTCTGAGTCTTTCTATATTTGTACAAACACAACGTTCACAGAGCGTGTGTCTTTGAGATTCATGCATTAAAGCTATTTTAAAAGACTACAACCAGTTACAATATTTAATCCAACATTTACTGATTCAATTCAGTTTTATTTATCTAGGGTCAAATCCCAACAACAGTCACAAACGCAGATAATACAGAGAAAACCCAACAAGTGGACAATCGCATTTGATCAGGAACTTAGATTAATAATAATGAATAATTAAAATGTGGTTTAAGGTTTATAAACACTTAGTGCCTGGAAAGGAAAAACTCAATGCATCATGGGAATCCCCCACCAGCCTACATCTATTGCAGCATAACTAAGGGAGGATTCAGGGTCACCTGGTCCAGCCCTAACTATATGCTTTAGCAAAAAGGAAAGTTTTAAGCCTAATCTTGAAAGTAGAGATAGTGTCTGTCTCCTGAATCCAAACTGGAAGCTGGTTCCACAGAAGAGGGGCCTGAAAACTGAAGGCTCTGCCTCCCATTCTACTTTTAAATACTCTAGGAACAACAAGTAGGCCTGCAGAGCGAGAGTGAAGTGCTCTAATAGGGTGATATGGTACTACAAGGTCATTAAGATAAGATGGGGCCTGATTATTTAAGACCTTGTATATGAGGAGCAGGATTTTGAATTCAATTCTGGATTCAATTCTAGTCTCTCTCAGAGAACTGACAGGGACTATTATTTAATACAGTTTTTCTGATGGCTTGAGCACATTTTTTTAAACTATTGGCTATTTTTGCAAAACTCTACACACAAATAAGAAAACTCTTCACCAAATCAGCAAAACATTGTGGTTTTCTTGTAAAAGCTAATAAACCTGCTTAACTCTCCAAACCTTTGTAAAAATGGTATTTTTGTATCAAACAGTTAATACAAGCTATCACATTAATAAGCACACGAAGCACCAACTACACACTGATGGTATGAATAAAAACCACATCTGGCTTTTGCTTTCTCTGTGCACAAGGTAGGCCATGTCAGTTTGAGGTCATACTTTTGTCGTAGGTCCGTAAACATAGAGGGATCCAAACTTCAAGTGCTGGTGTTTATTCACACACATCAAAACAAACACAAGTGTTTATTTCCAAGTTAAAACAAAATAGTAATTTCACTGAGGAAAAAAAGAAATCAGTCTACATCGCGTCGTCTCTCTGCGTCCGGCCACAAAATTTTGCATACATCACATGCAATGTCCTCTAGTCCAAGGCAAAAATATCTTCTGGAATGGCGTATCCAGGCCTGACATGATGCCTGGTCAATATCCCCACATGCCTCTTCCACTGCCTGTAAAAGGGCTTTGCGTTGATGGGGATGATGGTCATAGACCTTCCAGCGCCAGGCAGAGAAGAACTCTTCAATTGGATTCAAGAATGGAGAGTATGGGTGGAGGTTGAGTACAGTGAGGGGTGGGTGATCTGTAAACCAGTTGCGGACCAAAGCAGCCCTATGGAAACTAACATTGTCCCATATGATGACGTATGTGGTCTGCTCTGGTCTCTGAACAGTAGTGAGCATGTCATGTAAGGTGTCCAGGAATGTAATGATGCGTGCAGTGTTATATGGGCCCAGGGTTGCATTATGGTGAACAACACTGTTGAAGCTGATAGTTTTTATATTGTCATTTGTGCTTTGAAACATATAATCATTTGTATGCTGATAAAAATCATATCCTTATTAGGTCTGTTAAAAGTCTGTGTGCACTTGTGTACCATGAGATGAGAGGAAGCAGCGTTGATGTTATAATTTCCATTATAGCTTTAGGAACTAGACTTTGCTCTTCCTGAAAGTGCATGACTTCACACCTTTAAGTGTTCGTTTGAGAGATGATCTATTGCAAGCTCCTGTTCTTATCATTTAGCGAGACACTTACTTCTGCTTTTCTGCATACCTCATACACAGTACAGTTTAAGTTCATTGAAAGGTCATATGTCTATGTATGGTATAGCTGAAAACACACACACACAGAATACAGACACTGATGTTGTTCAGATGTGCCTGCTTAAGAATGTCACATGCATTTGTAATTGCATATTCATGAATGATTGCTTGCTGACAATAAAAAGGGCTGTAGCGAAGAAATCAGTCGAAGTTGACTAAGGACAGGTGAAGGCCTGGGCTGACTTCCCTCGCGAGCCACAAAGACAAAGCGCTCTGTCTTGTTTTGTTTTGTCGTGCAGTTTGGGCTTGTGTTCCAGCGGGGTTTGTGCCTCGATAAACCCAACAAACACATTTTGACTTACAGCTGCACACATAGTTCTGTTACCACCACGTTGTCCTGGGACACTGATTATGACACGGTGTCCAATAATGTTCCTGCCACGTCTTCTTGTCTTAGTGAGGTGAAAACCAGCCTCATCCACTAAAAAATGCTCATGACCCATCTGCCTCTAGCTCCATCACTCTCTAGACAAAACAAAACAAATTCAGCACAGCAGGCACATGCACAGCACTGCAGTGTGCACTTCCTGATTCAGTACCAATGATACTATAGTATCATATATACTATACTATAGCTTACCTGCACATAGTCATATCGCAGCTGTTTTACACGTTCACTGTTTCTTTCCAAAGGTGCTCTGTAGATTTGTTTCATTCGGATTCTGTTGCGAGCAAGAACACGACCTAATACAGAAATGCTCACATTTTGTATGTTTTGAAAGGTGGTGTCATCCTCAATTATGGTCTGCTGAAATTTGCGTAGCCTTATGGAATTATTTGCAATCACCATATTGACTATATGGGTTACTTGGTCTGCAGTGAACATCTTCCTCTGCCCCAGCATCTGCTCGTCTAGCAATTCTGTAAATTCATCTTGCTCCTCCTTGTCCTCTCCCTCTAACTTCACCTCCTTGTCCTTGTCGTCCTCTTCATCCTACTTCTTCACCTCCACGTCCTCTTCCTCGGCCTCCTCCAATTCTCACTCTTCTCACTCTTCCTGCTCCCTCCATTGTACTCCACATGGACGGCTTACCTGAAGCTTATTTATAGTGCTTAGGCGGATTTGCAAAGTGTGTGTTACAAAATGGCAAACTGAGTGCAAAGCAGTGTTTGTGCTTTTAGTTTGGCAAACTCAGTGAGTGGTTCTGCTATAAGTATTAATAGTTTTAGAAATTGTGCTATACGAATCACAGTTAGGGTTGGACACTGCTAGCACGGGCGCCCACAGAAACGCAAAGCAGGAGATGAAGCATCGAATATGTTTCCAAACCAACTTCATTCTAAGCCAAAGACTAGAAAATATGGTGAAGCAAATCTTTCCTTTGGTTTCACCTGCACAAGTGCCGAGGTAGGTCTCCCTGCAGGATTGGTTTTCCCTTCGTCGGGAGCAGCGCTGGGCTGTTTAAATCACAGACAAACAGGATCCCACAGTTGTTTATATTTTTAAACCCATTTTGCACAGAGAGGCATTTTTTGAAAAATGTATTGATAGCAATGTTGAATATTATTACACAGGAAAAAAACAAATCTCCGTTTTCGGTGATTTGAAACGCCGTTTACATGTGGACGAAACAGCTGCTATTTCAAAAATACCTGTGCAGGTGCGGACGCAGCGTAAAAGAGTTAGTAGTTTATTTTACTACTACCTGTAATTTATTGCAGATTACTTGTATTTGCTTAATTGTTGACTAAATGTTTGAGGTGTGAAAGAAACCGCAATGGAGCAAAATATGTGTGTGTGGTTGGAGGACGTGTGCGTGCGAGAAGGGGGGGGGGGGGGGGGCGCAAACATTTTTCTTGTAAAACAAAGGGGGGCCTAGCAAAAAAAAAAAAAAAAAAAAACACTTTGGGAACCACTGGTTTAGACAATCAGAAAAAACTGTCATAAGAGGTGTTACACAACACTTTGAGACAAGACGCTAATATATATTCTATATACTGTATAATATAGAATCAGAATCAGAATCTTCTGATTCTGATTCTATATTACAGTTTTTCTGAATTGCTAAAACACATTTCCTAAAATCTCTTCTCTTTGTCTCAAAACACTAAACACAAACTTTAAAATTCAAGCTACACCCACATAACCTTCAACTTGTCTTGTGAAGCCAATCATTTGACCCCAAACTATTTGAACGTTTCTCAAAATCAAGCGCTACTGTCAAAAACCACACCAAGCCAGCCAGTTTGCAAACACATCTTAGCAATGATTACACACTACAGAAATAAATACAAAACACTGTGAGATAGCGGGAAAATATTATGTATTGGTTTCACAATGAGCAGCATTTTATCAATGTGTTTCTTCCATCATCCTCTCCCTTTTTGAACCCTATCGAGGAGTTTTTCTCAGCATGGAGATGTAAAGTATACGACTGAAACCTTACACAAAGGAAAATCTACTTCAAGCAATGAATGGAGCATGTGGTTAGATAGGACTGGAATCTTGCTCGGGCTCGTTACACTGCAAGGGAGACCATAACATGTGTTGTGGGTGAAGTCCTGTGGCTTGACCCAGCACAGAGGCATGATACTTTACTTTCCATCTGCATGCTGCATGCAATTAGAAGCTGGAGATGAGAAGAGTAGATCTTCTTCAGTTGTACAGATACAGTTTGTGTTGTACCATGTTAGGTTTAACCAGAGAGAAAAAAGATGTCCTGCACAGCGGTGACAGAAGTTGTAAAGCACAATCTTAAATCAAATTGTTTGAACTGTGTGCGTTTGTGTTCAGACTTCAAACCAGAGCCAGACGTCGTCTACTCTTCACTGAAGTAGTCCACCAGTCCAACCACTGACACCCAGCTGCTGGTCTCTAACTGGTCCCCCCAGCACCTCAGACCAAAGGACATCCACGTGTTTAAAGATTTGAAGATTTTTATATATTTTGTGTATTTTTTCTTTCTTTCTAGACTCAAATGACCCATATGCAGACATATTGCCGTTCATTTTGGGAGGAACACTCTGGTGCAGGAGTATGAAAAGGAATCAAGGAAACTAGCGGATTATAGGAACCATCTTTGTTTCAACCTAAGATGCATACAAAGCAGAGTTGTTCCTAAGAGTTTGCGCGTTGGATCCACTGTCAGGGGATACAGAGCAGATTTGACTCTACGGAGAGCACAAAATCAGCTTCTAAGTGAGAGGATAAGACTGGTCCATTTCACTATAGATTCCCTTCAGAGCAAGATTAGCCAGACTCTGCAGGAACTGGAAACCCTTCTACCCTCTCCGATCTTAGAAGAGGTTTACAAGTTTGTGGACAAGGCTCAGTGGGCCCAACACTCTAAAGGAAAAGAAAGACAATGCAGGAAATTCCACACCTTGCTTTCAGAAACACACACTCCTTGGTCTCTTCACAGACATATGCAAAATCAGCACTATGTTAATATGTTCTCTGCCCTCGCTAACTGGTTGTAATTGTTGTAGTTTTATTCATGGTTGTTGCCTCTTGTTTCCATGTCAGTGATCTGGTTTCACTGGTTTTCTTCGTGTGGTTCTGTGGGTTTCTAAAAACTGTCAGATGGAAAATTTGACTAGTTTGATTGTGGCTAACTGACACACACCTCCCTCCCACCTCCTGCACACTGAATATAGCGGAAGCATCATTCAGTGGCTGCAGAAAAGCTTTGTTTCACGATGGGTGTGTTTGACGCAGCAGTTTTTATTTCTCTGTGCTCAAACAACAGAAGTGTTTAATTTGTGCTTTGTAAGCATATACTGATTTTTTTTAAATAAAATCTCCTTAAATTTGAAAATTAGCTTTTTAACAACTCAAAATGTGGATTTTTAATCATAGCCTACATATTGTGCTTCATAACTAAACATGCACAGAGGAGAATAAACCTGATTCTGCAAGTTGTCTTTTCAGTGTTTTACAATCAGTCACTTTTATGCTGATTCAATAATTTAGGATAAAAAGAGAGATCATTTCTTTTTAGTGTCTGATAAACTACAAACTCATCAACACGGAGCTGATCATGAATAACACTGATAGCGTGCTCCCATCTCATTGTGACACCGGCTGTCCGGATGGCCCCAACTGACCGAGTGCTCAGTGAATACCTCAGGCAGCAGAAACCCAAGAAAGAGGAGGAAGACGAGGAACCATCATGGAAGGACAGGCCCCTGCACGGTATGTACCACCGGCAGATAGAGGAGGTGGCTGATATCCAGAAATCCTACCAGTGGCTGGACAAAGCTGGACTGAAAGACAGCACAGAGGCACTAATCATGGCAGCACAAGAACAAGCTCTGAGCACAAGATCCATAGAGGCTGGGGTCTATCACACCAGGCAAGACCCCAGGTGCAGGCTTTGTAAAGATGCCCCAGAGACAATCCAGCACATAACAGCAGGGTGCAAGATGCTAGCAGGCGAGGCATACATGGAACGCCATAACCAAGTGGCCGGCATAGTGTACAGGAACATCTGTGCCGAGTATAACCTGGAAGTCCCGAGGTCAAAATGGGAGATGCCCCCAAGGGTGGTGGAGAATGACCGAGCTAAGATCCTGTGGGACTTCCAGATACAGACGGACAAAATGGTGGTGGCTAACCAACCGGACATAGTGGTGGTAGACAAACAGAAGAAGACGGCCGTAGTGATCGATGTAGCGGTTCCGAATGACAGCAATATCAGGAAGAAGGAACACGAGAAGCTGGAGAAATACCAAGGGCTCAGAGAAGAGCTCGAGAGGATGTGGAGGGTGAAGGTAACGGTGGTCCCCGTGGTAATCGGAGCACTAGGTGCGGTGACTCCCAAGCTAGGCGAGTGGCTCCAGCAGATCCCGGGAACAACATCGGAGATCTCTGTCCAGAAGAGCGCAGTCCTGGGAACCGCTAAGATACTGCGCAGGACCCTCAAGCTCCCAGGCCTCTGGTAGAGGACCCGAGCTTGAAGGATAAACCGCCCGCAGGGGCGTGCTGGGTGTTTATATATATATGTGTGTGTGTGTGTGTGTGTGTGTGTGTGTGTGTGTGTGTGTGTGTGTGTGTGTGTGTGTGTATATATATATAATATTCTGTAACTCTGTAACTTCTGTCGGTGCTGTGCTTTTGGAAACCGAATTTCCCAGAGGAACCCACCCGAGGGATTAATAAAGTTATATCTTATCTTATAGTTAGGGCTGGACCAGGTGACCCTGAATCCTCCCTTAGTTATGCTGCAATAGACGTAGGCTGCCGGGGATTCCCATGATGCATTGAGTTTTTCCTTTCCAGTCACCTTTCTCACTCACTATGTATTAACAGACCTCTCTGCATTGAATCATATCTGTTATTAACCTCTGTCTCTCTTCCACAGCATGTCTTTTATCCTGTCTTCCTTCTCTCACCCCAACCGGTCGCAGCAGATGGCCCCGCCCCTCCCTGAGCCTGGTTCTGCCGGAGGTTTCTTCCTGTTAAAAGGGAGTTTTTCCTTCCCACTGTCGCCAAAGTGCTTGCTCATAGGGGGTCATATGATTGTTGGGTTCTTTTCTGTATTTTGTATTACTAGGTCTATAGGGTCTATACATAGTAGTTTTCATGACTGTTGAGATTGCACTTAATTAATATCGAGCAGTGGTCTAAAGTGCTTGGAAAGAGTGTCTGGACTTCTTTAAATTGCTTGAAGACGTTTCACCTCAAGCAACTTAGTCCAGACGCTTTTCTTTCCAAGCTCCTTAGACTATGATGACCTGGATGACTGAGAACCTGTACAGAGTGGGGGGGTATTTTAAAGACTGCAGTGGGTTTCAGTTTCTTTCTCTTCTCAGCACCTTTGCTGTGAACCAATGTCTGAATGGACAGATCTGTAAGTCGCCTGTGCTGAAAGCAAAGCCACCATCTTCTTTCTTTGCAGATACAATATGTACAAGGACGAAAGCCGACATGTTCTCATCAGTGTCCTCAGATTCAGTCTGACTGCAGCCAGCAACAGGAAGTTTTATCGTTTTACTGAACTCAGTTTTTAGAAATTAAATAATTACAAAGTTTTTAAAGGATTCATTTCATTAAAGGACAGTTTGAGAGGCTGAAAACACTCTTTGGTCTGTTCAGCCTTCTTCTTTATACGACTCATGTTAGCAATAAATTCATGTATCAGAAACAGACAGCAGACCCATCTGGGCCTCATTTTGGCAGTTTTGGTACACATGGCTGAGTTACATCACTACCTGTGTTCTGTTGCACCACACAGGACAGCTGATCTATGAAAGGTGGACCTGTGGCTGAGTTGCAGCAGACTTTCCCTGAATTTACCATCAGATTAACCAAACAAAAGTGCAGATGTGCCACAGTTGGGCAAATTTCTTCCTAAAACACAACAGGGAGCTCCACTGTTGAACTACTAAGTCCCTATAAACACAGAAGTAAAAGCTCCACCAGGTCGTGATGTCACCTCCAGGTGGAGACAGACCAAAGAGCAGCAGGCCAGATACTCAATATTCCTGAAGCACACTGGCAAATCACCCAAAGAGATGCAGCTGAAGTTTGGAAACCTCTGAAGCACACTTGAATACAGAAGAATAAAGACCTGGTCCAGTGTTACAAGACCACAACAAAAGCCTCTTTGCTCCTCCTGAACCCAAGGTTTTATCCCCTGTCCAGCACCCTGGCATAGACGTGTCCAGGGAGGCTGCAGGGGAAACATCAGCACTCTAATGTTTAGATTTGAGAGAAACCTGACTGTAGAAGTGATGAAGAGCAGCTTTACCTCTTATCTGTGATCGTTTGTTCTTGTCTGTGATGATTTTTCCATAAGTGACGTCTTCAGTTCTCACTGCTGAGTAAACTGCAGCTGGATCAGTGTCTGCACAGTAAAACACACACAGAGGACGTCACTGCAGACAGAACAGCTGATAACAGACATGAAACTGCTGCCACTCACAAATCTTTATATGAAAACTGTTAGGATTATTTTAAAAGTTTAAAATATTTCAACATGAAGTCGAATGTGAGATAAAGGGACCTGACAAAGCAGTAACCTAATGACTAACATGTTAGCTGATCAAAATCACAGATAGACAAACTGTTAAATTATTGACTTTATAAAAGATAAATTCAGAATTTAGATAGTGAGGCAGAACAAATTTAAGATGCTGGTGTCATAAATATGAAAGAGTAAATCTTAAAAGGAAAACCGTGAACAATATTGCAGGAGATTAGTTCATAGTAATTGGAAATTTACAATACAATAAGTATATTTCATATTTAGTAAATATGATAACAGTGTCTGACCTGTGTGAGTTTACAGAAATACTCTTACAAATAACTCACGTGTTTCTTCCTCTATTTAACATTCACACCTCTGTGTTGAAACACCTGCAGATGAAGCTCTTATTGTTTCTTTCTCAGAAACAGTCGCAGACTCGTTAGTGTTAACCACAGACGACAAACACACCGTTCAGCAAACACAGAACTTAACATGGTGCGAAAATCTACAGACAGACTGATATTCATTTGCTGTACATGAGGTGATTGTTGTTATAACCGACCTGTTTAAATGTTATTAATGCTTACAGTCTGCATTATTAGGGGCGTGGCCTATTTATATCTGCCAGATATATTAGATATCATATACCAGATATATCTGCCTGAACTGGACCTCTGCTGAAGAAATTATGTTACTGAGCTCTAATTAGCAGCTATCAGTCCCTTTCTGTTTTTCTCATACAGTCTATGGAGAAGCTTGATAACCAAGCTAGCTAACATTAGCTGATAGCTGATAAATAGAGTCTCTCCTGGCTATAAAAGCTAACATGATGCTGTTAAAAAATTTGTAACTTTTAGTTTCTGAAACCAGTTGATGAAGTAATTCTGGTGTTTTTCATCTTTGATATACAGTCTTGTAAGTTCACTGACCCACATCTTTACTACGACCACACGTTACAGAAACTGTCACTCAAACAGCATCAATATTGCTCTTAGAGCACTGTGTAATAATTTTCCACTAAGCATTTCTTTGAACTCTTAGAAAATATCCAAGTTTCAAGTGATACAATTTTATAAACATCCTATTTTCTCCACACTGGAAAAACCAAATCACCCACCAAAGGTCCGTCATTATTACTTCTGCTTTGTCTCACAGCCTGCGATGTGATACTTGAATGTATGTGACATCATCTCGTGCAGCTTTATCTGGATCCAATAAAAATTTACAGCGAAAATATTTATAAGACAAACGGAAATGTTATTTGAATGGACAGAGAATGTAACTGAAACATTTAATCATGATAAATGTGTAGATTATTCAAATCCACAACAATAAAATTAAAACATGAAAGATCAGGAAGTCTGAGTCTCACCTTAAGGTTTCCTGTGAACACATTGTCTCACCAGCACAACCAGTAACACCAGTAAAACCATAGCACAGTCTGATCCAACACATGACAATGCAGGAAAAAGGTAAGAACCAGGAGGAGAGGTGGATGTAGGTGGAGGTGTGGATGTAGGTGGAGGTGTGGTGGTGTGTTTGTCTAAAATAAAGCAAACACAGTCATTAAGTTGTCGTCACATTGTGAATGTTGAACCTGCAGAAACACAGACAGGTGAGTGTGTCACCTGTGACAGTGATCCAGCTGGATGGAGACTCTCCATGACCGCTGATGTCACACTTGTAGAGGCCTTCATCAGACCTGGAAACATGCTGGATGGTCATGTGACCTGTAGGCCGCTTCCTGATGAGGGAGCCATCTTTATAGAAAGCAGCTGGGAGGTTGGAGGGAGTGGTCTTTGTTTTACAGAGCAGAGTGACGTCATCTCCCCCCATCACAGGGAGGACAGGACTCTGCAGGATCACTGATCCACCTCAACACAGAGACAAACTACAGCATTTCATCCATTTACACACAGCTTCATCAACACTAACTCCACACACTCAGCTTACCAGTGACTGTCAGGTTAACCATGTTACTGATGGGACCCTCTCTGGACTCACACCAGTAAACTCCACTGTCGTGAGATGCTGCTTTAATGATGTTACAGGAAGAACCTGCTGGTTTTCCCCACCCATCTCCACACTGAGTGGTGTTTCCTTTGCTTGTGTTTCTCCTCAGAGTCCATCCAGCAGAGCTGTCGTCCTCCTCACAGCTCAGAGACACAAAGTCTCCTTTAAAGATCTGAGAGCTGCTGGGACTCACAGTCAGACGAGCTGTGAGGGTTAAAATGAGAAATACATGTAATATAATAGATCTACTGTAGGGCTGCACGATTAATCGTTAGAAAATTGCGATCTCAATTCATACTTATGTGCGATCTCATTTCCAAATGACGATTTAAAAAAAAAAAAAAAAAGACGACGATTGTACCGCATTTTGATCCAGGATGTAATCTGCATGAAAACAAGCGCTCACTCTTCCTGCTCAACAAATGACAAGGGCGGAGCCTTATACCACGTGATACAGAATCTGTGCCGTGTGATGCTAAAATTAGTAGTGAAAAAACATCGGAGAGCACGTCAGGGAAGACGAGAAAGTGACAGGAGAAAATCCGTCCCGGTCAACCACCCAAACATCAATAACGGGAACCTTATACAGCGCTTCCCTATACCCGTCGAACTCCCGCAGGCACAAAGAAAATTCACGGAGGCTATTACTTACCAAAGATATGGCTCCCATCAACACTGTGCAAAACGAGGGATTTAGGAAAATGATCAACACCCTAAACAAACGCTACTTTTGTAACTATTTTTGTATTGTTGCACTACCCACTCCCTGTACACGCAGTGTCGAGCAACGGTGGAGACGGAATTTCAAGCAGTACAACATTTTGCAGCAACAACAAAACGTGAGACATTTGTTGTTTTTATGTTTATTTATTGTTTTTATGTTCAGTCTCAACTGTTACGAAGTTGATGTGCAGTTAATAAGTGCAATAAATATTTATACTGGAAAATAAAATCGTGAGAGAATCGTGATCTCAATTCTAAGGAAAAAAAATCGTGATTCTCATTTTATGCAAAATCGTGCAGCCCTAATCTACTGTATGTTATACTAATAGATCCATTGTGAAACATGAACCCATTCAGGTCATATCAGTGAGCATTTCTCAGGTTTAAACTGTGACAGAAGAAGGTTACTGACCTTGGTTTGTTGTGCAGCTCAGCAGTGAGATCAGAACTAAAGAGAAATGACAGGTTGATTTGAGGTGAACATAAAGAACAACTCCACACAAACAGCTGCCAAACTCACAAACTCGTCTCTTTCTGATGTATCTGCTCAGTTTGTAATCATAAATATAGCTTGTTGAAGAATGTTATCCACTCTCAAAGTTACACGTGCAGCAAGTTTAGAATCACAGCTTAGCGAAACTTTTAGACTTTAGACTGTGGAAGAAACGCACACAGACAGTAACGAGGTGTTCACTCTTGCTTATATAAAATTCATGCCTCTGCCAGCCGTTTTCCGGGCCTCTAAGTTGGCATCATGGCCTTCGGGGACGGCCTCCGGAAAGGGTTCGTCGCCGCCGCTGGCATCGCAGCCTCCTGCAGCATCACCGCCTGCAGCATCACCACTGTCTGGTTCCGCAGCCGTCCCGCTGCCGCCTGGTTCAGCCTCTGTGTCTTCATCCACGCCTGGTCCAGCCTCCATGACGCCGCCTTCGTCTTCATCTGGTCCAGCTCCGTCTTTGTCTGGTCCTGCGGTTGCCACACCGACATGAACCAGGACCAGGCGTGGATGAAGACACAGAGGCTGGACCAGGCTGGACCAACCTGACGGCATGGGACGTGTTTTTGCTGTGTTTGCAGCAGACGAAGCGTGGTGCTGGGTGGGCTCCTCAGACCCACCAGCTGACTTGGCTTGAAGCCGGACGGGCGACTCGGACGCACCAGCAGACGACACTTGAGGCTGGCTGGGTTCTCCTGAACCCCCAGCAGACGACACTTGAGGCAGGACGGGCTCCTCAGGCCCTCCAGCCGACGAGGCAGGACGCTAGCTGGGTTCACCTGAACCCCCAGCTAACATGGCTTGAGACTGGACGGGCTCCTCGGGCCCTCCAGTGGAGACAGACACTGAAGCAGCAGGTACGGAGACCACTGCCAGTGTGGACACTGGCTGGGACTGAAAGTGTTCCCCAATACACTCAGCAGAGGACGGAGGCGGACGGGTGAACTCACTTGAACTCTCAGGGGGTGCTGAGAGCTGAGACTGTTCTGGTGAGTTCTCTGGGTGAGGCTGCTGGCGGTTGCGTCTTGACCTCTAGGGGTCAAGAGTTGGCTGGTGACTGACACCCAGTCTCTGGGGAGGCCCTAGAGGGAGCAACTGTCTCTGAGATGGCCAGCTTAAGAGAACCAGCAGATGTTGTGGTGAAGTGTGTTTCCTGCTTAGAATGAGACAGTGAGGATGGTGGCCGAATGAACGAGTGGGTAGGCTGCTGAACTGGTGGCAACTGAGCTACAGGTAGCGAAGTTGTAACAGGTGGTGGAGTGGCTGACTGAACTGAGGGCAGCTGACTGAACTGCTAACTGTACTGCTAACTGTGTTACAGGCCCCACATTGAATTGTGGTGAAGGTGTGGATGGGGGGATATGGTCAGGAAAAACTGTTTCGGGAAAGTTCATTGCATTAACTGAAGGAACCGATGCAGACGAAAAGGCTCCCCTAACATAGTCATTCCCTAAACTCATGGTGCTTGACTCAGTAACTCCAGGTTTAGAAAAAAATAGCGTGAACACAGTCATTAACCCTGAATGTGGGCTCAGCAAAGGCAGTCTTTGGAGCAATGGCCATGGGTGAGACGGAAAAATTATTGTTATCTTCAGAAGACACACAAAAAATAGCTCCAGAAAACACAGTCACAGAGTCTGACGCAGCAGAAAAAGTGTCCCTTTCACTCACCACAGCCGACTGCTTACATGTCCCTACATCCGGCTGTGGGCTGTGGGCTGTCCCTACAGCCGGCGGCGCGAACGTCGCTTTTGTCTCGGAGACGGCTCCGATGGACCGAGTAATTCCTCATCCGGCCGGTCGGACGGCACGTCCTCCATTGAAGCGAGTGGGCGAGCGGTAGCGGCGGGAGGGTGTAGGTGAAGCTCGTGAAGAACAAAATTCTGTACGAGCGGATGCAGTGAGTCCAATAACCAGGGGTAACTGGAAATAAGGTGTTGTAGGTTGGCTTCCACAGTGTAAAGAGACGCCTCTGCCTCATGCTCTAACCACTGGTTGATTAATTTAGAAGCAGAGTCGACAACGGCCTCCTGAAGCTCCCTGGGTGGGCTGAATGCCGCTGGATCCATAGCTGGCTGGTCAGTACTGTCACGGCGAGTGAGATGAGCCGTATAAAAATAATAAATGAGGATCCAATCGCAGGCAGTAGTGGAGAAGTGAAGGTGGTTTATTGAACACAATGCGCCAGTGGAAAAACGGAAACAGAGATCACACTGAACTATACTGGAGACAACTAAACTACTGAATACGAACCGGAACTGAAACATGCAGCAAGGTGGACAACGGTACAAGATGGTGACGGCAGGGAACACACGGATGAAACATGGTGAATACACAGACGGACCAGCAACTACAAAGACAGAAGACGCGACTTAAATGCACACAGAGAAACACAGGGAGATTACACAGAGGTGGGGGACACAGCTGGGAGTAAACAACGAGACGAGAGGCAAAACTGAACACACTCACATGAGACGCAGACCTTCACAATAAAACAGGAACAAGAAACCATCACACAAAGACGCAGACTCGACACTGAGAGACAGAAAATGACACACGGAACTAAACTAAACCTTCAAAAACATGGCAACTCAAAATACTGGGTCAAACTGACCCAGAACCGTGACAATTAATATTAATATTAAGCTTGTATAGGGGGGCGAGCAGGGAGTTATATATATAGTAGGGGTGCAACGATACACAAAATTCACAGTTCGGTACTTTGGTGTCACGGTTTGATATTTTTTTGATACAAAAAAAATGTTCATGCTTTTTTAATTTGTCATTTATTAAAATTATAAATAGATATTTTAACTCAAACATACAGTTTTTAAATTTAATGTTGCTGAAACAACAAAGTAATAAAAAATAAATCTGACTGAGAAATCACTCATCTTTTGGAAAAGAGAGTTTATTACAGAGAAATGTCTCTTTCCAAAATAAAAGCTATACTATCCGCTTCTTCTGGGCTATATTCTCAGCAGCATATTAAACATATCAGGTCCCCATAAGGAGAATCATGTGCTAACGGCTGTCTAAATTACTCGGTTAAAGTTTGTAGCATGCATGCTTGTTGTTTTTGTCTGCTTCCACTTGTCTTTGCACTAGGATGATGTCGGCGTCAATGTGCAGTCATATTCGTTGTGTTCCCACTAGTGCTGTCAGCGTTAATCTGAAATGACGTTAACGCCACAACGCGGCAAATCTCCGTTAACGAGCTACCCCTGATCGCCCCGTGCGTGGGGCTGGACGGCATCAACACATTAACGAGCTAACTGCGCTAACACACTAGCTCCCACCCATGTAATTGAGCATTGCGTGGCACATCCAACATACTGTTTTACTTTAGTCCATGACGCGCTTACCTTCAGGGTCATATGTCACATGAAAACCAAGATAGTTCCAAAGGCCAGATCTGAATGAGGGTGGAGGAGGTTCAATTTGTCATGTTGCAAGGAGCTTAGCTTCTGTCTTGCTAGCTTGCGCTGCGCTCAGTGGATCTGCGCTCGACAGTGCAGCCTAGGCGGAGTAGTCGAACGCAGATCCACTGAGCGCTCAACACAGACAGCATCGTCAGAAGAAAAATTGATAAAATAAATTAAAAATTTTGTATTGTTCGATACATATGTGTACCGAACCGAAAGCACTGTATCGAACGGTTCAATACTGATACGAGTATCGTTGTACCCCTATTGAATATGTTTCCAAACCAACTTCATTCTAAGCCAAAGACTAGAAAATATGGTGAAGTATATCTTCCCTTTGGCTTCACCTGCACAAGTGCCAAGGTAGGTCTCCCCTTGGAAATTGGTCTTTCCTTCGTCGGGAGCAGCGCTGGGCTGTTCAAATCATGGACAAACAGTATCCCACATTCTTGATTTTTAGTTCACAAACACTTGTTGTAATGACTAGCTACTCCTGACATTTTGGAGATGTTAGCTCTTTATACAGTAAAGTTACCATGTAAAGTTACCAAGTCACCATAAGTTATCATGTTAGTAAAGTTAAAGAGATAGGGCTGGGCCATATCATACCGTTCATGGTAATACCGGTATAATGTCGGGCAACGATAAGAAAATGAAATATCGCGACAGAACATGGGTAAAACGCGCATGCGCAGTGCCTTTGTTTTCATACACACATGGCAGAAAAAGCATGGCGGCGACAGAGAATGAGAAGGGCGACAGCAAATCGTTGAATGAAACGGATGACCCAGAATTGGTTTGTAAAAATGCTAAAACTTCAGTGGTGTGGAACTGGTTTAGCTTTCGTCCGTCAGATAAACAACTAAGCACTATTTTTGGTAGAGCATGCTAGCGGGCCGTCGTTATTACCGTGTTCTTTGGAAAATACGGCACACTTAAAATCAATCCTTTGATTTTTTCTGAAAATCGACAGTGCCCCTTATAATCCTGTGTGCCTTATGTATGAATTCTGGTTGTTTACTGACCTCGAAACGATTTTATGTCGTACACGGTGCTCGAAAATCTGTCAAATGTTTTAGTACAACTTTGCTAAGCTACGAACCCGCACCGAATCCGCTTGATGGATTGTTGGAGCATTACGGCTGTCGTAGGCAGGAGCCTCGCGGAGTGATACGTACTGTGCTTCAACATAATATTACCGTATTGTGTGTGTATAACCTTTTTTTAAGTTTTGTGGATATTATACGTGGTTATGCTGAGGATATGTCGGCCAATTTCCACTGGAAATGCCTTTTGGTTAAACTGTCAGCAAGGAATTTGCATTTGCACTGTTACATTTTTATATAACTTTAATGCAAATAAAAACAGCTGCTTGTTAAAGTGCAAATACATTGATGGGTTTGTTTTTTTTTGCACTAATAAAGTTGTGGAGTTGTAAAGTATTTTGTCTAGTGTCAATTATATCATCAGTCGTTATCGCAAATTTTCAAATGTATATCGTGATAAATATTTTTGGTCATATCGCTCTGCTCTACAGCGGGATACAAATAACATCAGGCTGATTCTGCCACGATTTGTTCCCTCAGTTCAAATCACAGACAGTATCCCACAGCTGTTTATGTTTTTAAACCTATTTTGCACAGAGAGGCATTTTTTTGAAAAATGTATTGATAGCAATGTTGAATATTATTACACAGGAAAAACAACAACTACATGTTAAATGATCTAAAACACACCGTGACGCCTCTGCCTTTGTAAATGGAGGGACAGTAACTGCGTGTATATGTAAGCGTGTAAACCTGCAGATAGTCAGATTAACAGTATTTTGTCTCTATCTGCCATTCATCTCATGTAAAAAATAATGTGGCGCACAGCTGACGTGGAAAAAGGGCACATACCTTTGACATTGCCTGAGGAACTCTGTATTCCTCGTCCACACATAAACGCAAAAAAGGAGTTTTAAAAAAATCTCCGTTTTCGGTGATTCGCAACGCCGTTTACGTGTGGATGACACAGCTGCGTTTTCAAAAATACCCGTGTTAGTAGTTAGTATTTTATTTTATTACTACCTGTAATTTATTGCAGATTACTTGTATTTGCTTAATTGTTGGCTAAATGTTTGAGGTGTGAAATAAACCGCAATGGAGCAAAATACGGGTGTGTGTGGTTGGAGGGTGTTTGTGCGTGCGCGCGCACGCGCGGGAGGGGGATGGTCGAACATTTTTCCCGTAAAACAAAGGGGGGCCCAGCAAAAAGAGTTTGGGAACCGGTGAGTTATCAGGAGAGCAGACAGTCAAAGTACAAGAATTCAAACAAACACAGAGATTCTACTTACAGAGCAGACACAGCACAGATGTTTCCTTCATCGTCCTTCTCACTCATTTGAGCTTTTTTTCATTTCTGTCACTGACACCAAGTAAAGCCCGCCCTCTTCCTCTGAGCACCAGCTTTCTATTGGTTTTTAATGTGGTGGGTAATAGCCTATCATGTGTAAAAGTATATTTTTAAAATATAAAATTTTTAAAAAACCTGTCTCGTCCACCATGAATGTAAATGAAAAGGCAAAACTAATAAATGTACACACTGTTATAAAGTATTTTAATTTGGATTTCCTTATATGTGTAATTGGATATTTATCAGTTCACAAAGGGAAAAAAAAGATATAATAAAATATAATCATCTAATGTCCTCTGCTCTCAGTGATCTGTAGTTTGGTTGATGAACAAATCCATGTCCATGTAGTGGACGTCCCCCTCAGTGAGAGAGGCAGATATGAGCTGAAACACAGGAATCAAACCAGGGACGCTGCTGTTATGGAGCTGAACTGGAACCATTCAGACACTGAGGCCCTCTGAACACATTTTAATTACAGCTGTGCAGAGACACACTGATGACTGACTGGAACACTCTGATTCACATTTTACATGAACACCATCCTCACACATGGTTTATATTTGGCCACTAGAGGGAGATGTTGGACTTTACATACTAACATGAACACAAGCAGCTCAACAGTGATACTTCCGCAGTTTGTTTTTTGTTTTTTAAATAAATAAATCAGATCCCAGCTACTCCTGTACAGGAAATCTGGACCTTGTAGGTCAAAGACTCTGCTCCTAATAATTATTAACCCAGCAGAAATAGCGACTAGAGACTTGTTTAAGCCAGAGGTGGGCAAACACACGTAGTTTTATATCCAATGCTAACTCTGCACATCAGATGACGTCCTCAGTAAGTTGGCCCCGCAGTTAAGGAAAGTCACAGCCACATCTGTTAATGGCAGCTCTCCTCAAATGATTTGAGTACTTGGTAAATTATAATAACAGGCTCTTGCCTACACCTGTGTGCCTATACTGCCCCTTTCTGGTAAAGCATTTACCCGATCATGCAAAAATACGGATCGGCCATAACAAAATATTTAGAAAATTGTACAATTTTTTAATGTCAAGATTTGCTAACTTTTCTTTGTTTGAAACTACAAAAACCTGGATGTTCTAGAAGTTGTTAAGGTTCAAAATATTGGGGATGGAGACAAGAGAAAAACCACAATAACAACACTGGTCCGGCCGGGTTGAGTCAAACGATGATTTAATGATCACACACGTGGGAGATGGACACTGATGCAGACAGCCTCAAAATCTCAAAATGGTGGAGCATTGCTCAAACTTTTATAGCCTCTGGTGTCCCCACCTTATCATAAAAGCCTAAACATTCACATGCTTTCTCTCACACAGCGCCTGAGCTACAACCTTGGCTCCCTGTTTATCTGCTCCTGCTGAAATGGGGCAGAAAACTCCAGCACACTCTGTTCTCTTCTAATCAGACAAATTAGATTTCTTATAACTCAGCAGTATAATGCATCATAAAACAATATCATTCATTCACAACAAGTCAGCAGTTTAATGTAATGCAAATCAGTTTAACTAATGTAATAGTTATCAGCTTCTTCTAATTCAGGAGAATAATGCAAACTAAAACTACATAATAATTCACAATCTTTAATTAGGGGTATAACATGGCATAAAATAATATTATAATCTAACAAAGTACAACAAATGCAAAGAAAATAAATTTCGACACTGACATGAACGTGAACTTGGCAGCTAAAACAAAATCATTGATCCTAATAATGTAACACATACTGAATCCACGGGTTGGATTACAATTGGAAGCTGCAAAAGAATTAGCAACCTTCAGCATGCAAAATAGCCAACACTGAAATATACAGCAGGAGGAGGACTCTTTAAAAAGCTATTTTTTCATGAATATGTTATTTGAGTGTGTTTAAAATGCTCAAACTGTCCATCTGTGACTGACAGACAGACCCACCGATCTTTCAGAGATTATGTTTATGCTGTGGATATGAACAGAATCTGTTCTTGCACTTTACAGGAGAACAGCATGTGTTAGTAGCACTAAAGCAGAAAGTCTGTCATGAAATACATCTGGTTTATCACTTCACAGTACAAAAGAACAGCTTCAGCTTGTAACTCTTTAACATTCCAATAATTTAACAATGTTCTTATTTAACATGCTTGTTTCACATGGTAGGCACAAAGAAGTTAATACACAAAACTGCAGTCTGTAACATGTTTACACTGATATCCCATGAGCTGCCAGGGTTTCAGCTCTGTTATTTATCTTCTATCTCTGAGAGGGGCTACTGAGCTTCCACAGATCACAGGATGTAATAACATCAGGTTAAATGTATAAATATTCACATTGTTACACTCAAGGTGAGATCAAATCTGCTCACACTCAAACAGCAGGTCAGAAAAACATTTACAGCCACAGGAAGCAAAGACAAACATTGAAGAGCAACACGTGTAAAACTTTATCGATAAACAAGCTCATATAAAAATCAATAATAAATAATCTTGACGTGTTTAAACTGAAGAGTCTCCTTCATGGAGGAACAAGTTAAGGCTTCATAGATCAGAGGAAACATGTGACTCTGCAGCTCCATGTAACACATTTCTCTTTGGTTTCATAATAATATCAGATTATTCAGTCGTTCAGTTCTAGCTGATAAATGGACCCTGAGCACTTTGTGTTGTGTTTGTGTTGTCAGTCAGTGTCTGTAATTATTGTGTAACATCTAAACATGAGGATCAGTCTGTGAGTCTGACCTCACAAACAGCTGAACCTGAAGATGACACAAACTCACTGATTCTGATATTGTGACAGAGACGACGCTGAATTCATCACTGTGAACAAACTTATTTCTGTCGACATCAGTGACAAAGAAGATGTTTGTCACATAAAATGGTTTTTGTTGTTGAATATCACTGATCTTATTCTCAGATATGTAACTTTTCTTTGTTTGAATTATGAAGTCCTGAATGTTCCACATGTAACAATAACAGTACTGAGAGTCTGGATCAGCAGGAGTTCAGCTGTATAAAAACAAACTCTGAGATGTTTCAAACAGGCTTAAATTCAACAGGAGGCTGGTGTGAATCCTGACTCTGTTGTTGTTTATGTTTTCTGTAGATCAAAAATCCAACAACAGCAGCAACAAGAAGAACAGCAGAAACTGACAGACCAGCAATCAGTCCAACAATCAGTCCAACAGGTCCATCCTGTTTGTCTCCTCCCGTGTGACCTGCAGGTGAGAAACAGGTGTCAGCTGTCAGGTAGGTGATGAGTGAAGAACAGAACAGAATCCATTTCCTCTTCAAACTGCTGTCAGACATTATCTACTGCACTCTGATCACATCACTCAGACCAGCTGCTTTCTACAAAGTCTCATCAACAACATCTTTAGAAACATCAACAACCAGGAAGCAGCTTCACCTCTGATCACATACACACTCAACTCTACTCACTCACCTGAAACAGTCAGGCTGACGGTGTTGATGCTCTCCCATGACCTTGTCTCTCCGTTGAAGATATTACAATTGTATGATCCACCATCATCAATCGTCACATTCTTCAGAATCAAAGACATGTTTCCATCCTTCATCTGTCTGTCTTGCAGATCCACCCGGTTCTTAAAAGATGGATGCTGGTTGTCTTGATCCAGCTGATCATCCCGGTACAAAAGCACATATTCCTTCGCCAGGTCCGCTCTGCTCCACTTCACAGCTCTGATGGTTTTGTTTGATGGTACTCGACATGGTAGAACTACATCCTGTCCCGACTCAGCTGTGATGTTTTTCTGGTCTGAAAGAGGAAACAAAACAGAGCAGAGAGGTTAAAGGTCAAAGTACAACTCTTGACTTCTACAGCAGCCAATCAGAGAGAGGATCAGAGACCAGTGAGCTCTGCTGACACAGAAGACAGAAAAAAAAAAACCTTCTTGGACTTTATTTTGGGACAAAGTCACCAAACCTCTGCAAAGCTGAGTGAATAATTTTACTATTGAGAAGCACTTTGGTCTTTAAATGTGCTATATAAATAAAGGATTGATTGATTGATTGATAATTTATCAAATAAGAACCTGGCTAAAATTATACCCATTTTAATTTCCTTATACATCTCAATAAGATCAAATCTCACTCAAATAGAGCAGCAAACACATGTGAGAGCTGACTCTTAGTCAGCCTAGTTTGACAGGCTGGGAGCTGAAGACTGAGTGTCTGCTGTGGGGCAGAGAAGTTCCTCCTGTGGAGGTGGTTATTTTGTGTTATTATTTTTTATTCAATTTGTTTTATTTATTTATTTATTTATTTATTTATTTATGTTTTATTCGGATGCTCAGCACTTCTATCAGAGGCTAAAGATCTCTGACATGATTGATTCTGCACACAGAATCCCTCTGAATGAAGATCAGAATATATGAAGATGATTGAACATCATATTTCACCTCACATTGCTCCTGTGTGTTGCTGTGCTGCAGTTCTTATGATGATGTCATTTCAGAGCTGTACATTTCTTCCTCTTTAAGGGAAACTTTTACCGTTTCTGCTCCATCGGGATCAGGTGGGACACGGTGGGCGGAGTCTACAGTCAGCAGGTCAACTGTTGAGTTTGTAAACTGGTTTGATTTGTTTTCGCACAGAGAAAATACGTCACTACAAACCACGTGAGAACGCTGAGCCCGCTCATTGGTCAGATGTCACAGAAGGTGAGTGTGCTGTGAGTGAAAACAGAGTCGTTTCAGGGCTGGTTGCTGACCCTCACGTAACCTTTGCATATCTGTACTTCCTTCTTGTATTGAGAGTATAAAGCACACATAGCAACGGGACGTTTTTAACTCAAACCTGTAACGCGCCCGTGTTTGGGATCACGTTCACACCATAAACGAACCGCACTGAGACCTCCTCCTCCTGAGGGTCTCGGTGGGGTTGTTGCTGTCTACACATGAGTGTGATTACTGTGTTCACACCTGCACGAACCAAACAGGAAAAGAAGACTTTGATTTCAGTAAAGAGTAAAAACACACCTTGCCTTAGTGCCGTTAGCAGTCAGGGTAAAGTTATTGGGAACGGAGGGGACAGGGGCTTTTCGTTTACCTGACCGCACCCCGTAACTCAGGTGTCCTGAGAAAGCTTACACAACCTGCGTATACTTTTTTTTTTAAATTTATTAGATTTAATCCATCCTTCTGATAATTAACAAGCATTTTTCGGTCACTACATGGACATAAGGCACAGTCTAGGGGAGATTCAACACTTTTACATTAAGAGGCAGCGTAATGTTTCAGAGCCTTGTTCGTGAAGTTGAAACAAAGTAGTACCTGAAGGAGAGCTCACCTGAAGAGGCCAAATCCACGACACAGACAAACAGCAGAGTTAAGCAGAGACAGGCTGATGTTAACATTGTAGTTTTATTCGGTACCTCCAAAACATACCGGGGAAACACGACCTGTTTGATCCTCTGCAGCGCAAGTAGCTACAAACGGCGAAAAACTGGCACTCATCAATCTACTTTCTGTTTAACGCCGCAATCCATGACGTCACTGCGCGTCACTCGTTGGCGCGTTTCGGAGAAAAATGTTCTGGTTCTTGTCACAGGTCTGTGCTGTGAGGCAGCATTTTGATTTATTCACATCAGGGTGAGGTGTTCATATATACAGACAGGGAACCACAAGTGAGCCGAATGAGTGGGGTTGCTCTTTGATTCAAGTGGGTGCAGCAAATACACAGAATGAAAGATTTTCACATTTCAAACTGCGCTGCAAGGCCTGACATTTGGAAATGTCTGAAAGAAAAGTTAATTGTTATTCCAGATTCAAACAAACAGCAGCTGAACTATTTTTAATCACATGAGCTTAAAAACGTAATCAAATACTTTTGTTAAAAAGCTACAAAAACAACAAATTTAGTTTTATTCTTTTAAAGCTGAATCATGTGTATGAACCTGTGTCTGGCTACATAAACTCAGAAGAAGTTATTCCTCAAACATGGCCGCCATCACTGCGCTCATGTAACTGAAAACTACAAACCTGCTGCTGATGATGGTCCGAGGCTCGTGGCTCCATAGGCCACCGATTAGTCAGACGTTCAGGTTCAAGCTCAGCTGAACGTAACATTAAGGTGTCAGTGAGTAGAAATGCTACAAAAGCAGAGTAAACGTTCACAATCTGACAGATGGAAATGTTGGTGCTGCATAAATATGATAAAAAAGTCAAAACAAAACAAAACACTGGAGTGAGTTCACTGTATGTATTTATTAATCATATTTAATTAACCCTTTAAGACCGACCATTTAAAAATAGTTATGCAGAACGGAGCGCGCGCGCCGACCGGCTTTAAAGCGGTAAACAGCTTTAGATTCATGGCCTGTTTATGGAGGTTTTAGACATTTTACTTCCTCTTTTTTTTTTAGCAGCTTTCTGATGAAACAGCTGCAACTTTCTTCCCCCAGACACAGAAAAATTGAGTTCCTGTAGTTTCTGTTTAAACCACAAACAGCTCAGAGAGTAACGGTCACTATGTGCAGCACAAAGCTTTAAAGACAGCTACACATTTCATGTTTCAAACTCACACATATGTATGGCACCAAGTGCAATTTTCCCAATGTAACAAAGTATTTGTATAGTACTTATTCTATCGTCTAGTATTCTTTCTATTTTGCATAGTATGTTATTCTGTTTATCTGAATCTATTTTATAGTTTTTTTTCTATTGCTTTTACTGTTCTTGAACTTGAATTCAGCCTGATTTGTTTTTCATGTCTTTTCCTCCATCATCAGTTATCAGGAGAGCAGACAGTCAAAGTACAAGAATCCAAACAAACACAGAGATTCTACTTACAGAGCAGACACAGCACAGATGTTTCCTTCATCGTCCTTCTCACTCATTTGAGCTTTTTTTCATTTCTGCCACTGTCACCAAGTAAAGCCCGCCCTCTTCCTCTGAGCACGTATTCTTCCTCCATTCATACAAACAGTGGCCGATCACTAACTTCATTAAGATTCATGTGATGAAGCTATTCTAATATATACCTATGAGCACACCGACACTATTTTCTCCCTATTTTGCCTCCAATCGGTTGCACATTCTTTAAAAAGTGATCTTGAGCAACAGTTCTCCAGGATGAAGGTTTGTCTCTGGACTTTGGCTCCTTCCCACATATTTTTAACAGTCCTTGCACCTGATCCATGAATCATTCAGGTATAAAAATTCAAATTGATGAACCTGTTTTGTTTCTAAACAATTTTTCAAATAAGCAAAGAACCAACATTAAACTGTAACTTCAGAGACTTTATTACAAGCAACCTGTCCCAACAACACATTTGCTTCCATTTCTTTAGTTAGATTTAGGGAACCTGCCAAAGATAAGACAGTTTGACAGACAGAATAATAGAATTGCACCGACAATCTGATTCTTTAACAGATATCTTAAAACTTGGAGTATCTCAGTACAGTGTGCAGTGGGTCCTTAAAAATCTGATTAAACTGGACAAGTGAAAGAGGAACGAAGAAGTTTCAGGCCTACAAAAACAACAATCTGCAGCAGATGAACAGTCTGTGAAAGTCATGTCCTGAAGAAACAGGACCCGAGAGATGCATCTGAGCCTTCAGTTGATTCATCTGCTGTTCACTGAAGTCTCATCAGTGAACAGTTTCATGTTGTGGAGCTTCATTTCAGTCGCTGTTGATGATCTAGTTAAAACTGATGAGCCATGCAGTACCTCCTGTAAACACACTGTTGAAGCATATTTGGATGGAGCAGCACACAGTTGACTATCAGCCATGAACAGCTGTTACACATGAGTAAGAAGCTACTTTGTATTTAAAGAGATGGGAAAGCATTGGATCAGCTCCTCATCGCCCTCTGCTGGTTACTTTATGAGTTGAGCTGTTTCATATAACGTGATGTAAAGAAGTGGGACTCTCCAGTGAAGCACGGTGAGAGTCGTTATCCACACATGGAGAAAACGTGGAACAGTGGTGAAGCTTCGTGGTTAGGAAAGTGTAGTGAAATAAGCCGTCGATGCTTGAGTGACTGAACTCGGTTCTTCAAAGATCAGCGTGACAGCTGCCAACAAACTGGCACAACCAGTTACTCAGTTCAGGAGGTGTTCACTGTTTCCCAGCACTACATTTATATACAGCATGTTGGTGCACAATCTGGCACAGGAAGCAGAATATTATCAGTCTGCAGGTGTAACAGCTGCACTCTGCAGAAAAACTGAGACAATCACTGCTCTGTGCTCCTATTGGTCAACTGCACATGACTGAGGGAAACATTAGAAAAGAAACAAGTACAATAATAATAATAATAAAAGAACAAAAACATGTCGGTGCTTGTTCTGAGACGTGAGGAATTGCCCTTTTTCCTCCTATGCATATGGGGCTGTGTGTTCCTCTGGTGACAGTTTTTGACTTAAACACAATTTGATCAATTTAAAGAGAAACTCAGGCAGCAACTGTGAACTTTCAGTATCACAGGCATTAATAACACCTCCCAACACTTCGAGTGGCCACGTCGTAGGTTCTATATACAAGTTTACAGCAGACGTATAAATTAAGCAGTAGCTTAACTAGTAGGTTAAATCTCGATCAAATGACATACCGTAGTAAGTATGAGGTCTTTTTTTTAATAAGGCAGTGCCTCTCAGCTCTCCTCCTCAGAATTTTTGTCTACTGGCTTTAATATGTTTAATAAATGCATTGATTTTTTTACCTTCGTAATATGAATATTTTTAAGGGTTTTTAAACCATCGTTGTTATTGAAAAATATTTAATGTGTTTAATGTGCTTCTGTAGGCGTTTTCAACAAACATCAGTTTTTAAACTGTGTTTTCATTTTAGGGTTTTTTAAACCTTGTGATGGTCGTCAGGAGACTTATAGCTCCTGACTCTGAATCTCAGCATCATTATTGCAGTAAATGCAAAGAAAGATCCCAAAACAACACAAAAGAAAACCTGAAACAATCCCACCAATAAATGACAGACCGATTTTAAGTCCAACAGGGATATCCTTTATCCCTCCATCCTCCGTGTCTCCCTGGTGACCTGCAGGAGAGAAACAGGAGGGTGTCAGCATTCATGATGAGTGAAGAACAGAAGAGAATCTAATCCAACGTCAGCAAGCAGCTTCACCTCTGATCACACATAGTGAACTCTGCTCACTCACCTGGAGGAAGAACACTCATCTTGACGGTTCCCATGATCTCCCATGATGCTGATTCTCCCACAATGACACGACACTCGTATGTTCCAGCATCATTAATCGTCACATCCTTCAGAATCAAAGACACGTCTCCATCCTTCATCTGTCTGTCCTGCAGATCCACCCGGTTCTTAAAAGATGGATGCTGGCTTGTTTGATCAAACAGCTCATCTCGGTACAAAAGCACATATTTATCTCCCAGGTCAGCTCTGCTCCACTTCACAGCTCTGATGGGTTTGCCTTGTGGAGCTCGACATGTCAGAGTGACGTTCTGTCCAGACTCAGCTGTGATGATTTTCTGCTCTGAAAGAGGAAACAACACAGAGCAGAGAGGTTAAAGGTCAAAGTACAACTGTTGACTTCTACAGCAGCCAATCAGAGAGAGGATCAGAGACCAGTGAGCTCTGCTGTCACAGAGGACAGAAAAAAAAACCTTCTTGGACTTTATTTTGGGACAAAGTCACCAAACCTCTGAGTTTATCAGGTTTGACTCCCGTTTGTATGTAATCAGTGTTTATGTCCTTGTATCTTATGAAAGCACTGAACGAGTTGTGGATCTCCCTGCTGAATAACACAGCAAGCATATAGATAGTGACGGTGTGGAGAAGGGAGAAATACAGAGCAAGACTAAGGTCAGATATTATATATTATATATCCTGCAGATACTCCAAAGACAGCGAGAGCAGTGGTTCAGGTCAGACACACAGAGAGCAACGAGGAGACGGATTTAAGAGTGAGCGTGTCGGGAAAGAAGAAAGAAGGAAAAACTGGAAAAACAAGCTGTGCTGAATTTCAAAGACGCAGGACATTAGAAAGCTGCTAAAATGATTATTTTCAGCCTTTTCCACTGTGGAGGACAAACACACAGGCCTGTGTTCTCACAGGTTACACTAAATGTTTAAAAAAATACACTTTTATGAAAATACTGAATAAAACGTTTAACTAAAAATAAAATGTATAGTTCAGTGTTGAATATTAAATAAAATATAGTATATAAAAGTGCATTTGAATGGAGTCACGGCTCAGTGTCTGACAGTCTAACTGTGTCTCACAGGCCTGAATGTGAGCTTGAAGCCATCATTGTTGTTGTAATGTGGATGTTTCCATCAGATCACAAACAGTATTTACTTCAGCAGGATTTTTATATTTGAAATTTTATCATTTGTCCCAAAAAAAAGGAAGCCAAAAATATCCAAAAGCTTATTTTACTTTCAATTTGTTGATCCTGTTTGGACACACACATCTGTACTTGGTGAGTTTGCCTACCTGAGTGAGGTGACCTTTAAGTCTCTCCAGCCAGGATCAGAACTGTCTGAATTCTCTAAATAGTAAAAAAGGAGCTTCGAGGTTTATTATGTCCTTTAGCAGAGAAGACAAAGTTTTAATTGTGTGTTATTATTTTAATTGAAGTGTTTCTTTTATTTATTTATATTTTATTCTGACGTATTTGATCCTGTGTTCAGCACTTCTGTCAGAGGTTAAAGTCCCTCATAAATAAAGTTCATGATGATTGAACATCACATTCCTCCTGTTTGTTGCTGTGCTGCAGTTTTTACGATGGTGTCATTTCATAGCTGTAAAATCACGACCTTTACTTTAATGTCCCGTCAGGATGTGGGAGCTGAATCTTCAGCCTGCTCCTTAAAATCGCAACCTTATAATGAAGGGAAACTTTCACGGTTTCTGCTCCAGCGGGATCAGGTGGGACACGGTGGGCGGAGTCTACAGTCAGCATGTCAGCTGTTGAGTTTGTAAACTGGTTTGATTCGTTTACATACAGAGAAAAGGCGTCGCTACAAACCACGTGGGAACGCTCAGCCCGCTCATTGGTCAGACTCACAGACGGTGAGCACACTACAGGTGTAGTGTGCTGTGTGAGGAAACAGAGTGGTTTCAGGGCTGGTTGCTGACCCACACAGACCTTTGCACATCTGTACTTCCTCCCTGTATTGAGAGTATAAAGCACACGTGGCCACGGGACGTTTTTAACCCAAACCTGTAACGCGCCGCTGGCAGCTGGTTGGGATCACGTTCACACCATAACGAGACCCTCTGAAGGAGTCGGTCTCGGTGGGGTTGTCCACACATGAGTGTGATTACTGTGTTCACACCTGCACAAACCAACCGAAGCAAACAGGAAAACAAGCCTGAACACCCCAAGCCACACCCACATGATTTACAAATCTGTCAGTTTCTCTGATCGTGACTCAAGAGTTGGGAGTTTGCCTTGTAATCGGAAGGTTGCCGGTTCGAGCCCCGGCTTAGACAGTCTCGGTCGTTGTGTCCTTGGGCAAGACACTTCACCCGTTGCCTACTGGTGGAGGTCAGAGGGCCCGGTGGCGCCAGTGTCCGGCAGCCTCGCCTCTGTCAGTGCGCCCCAGGGTGGCTGTGGCTACAATGTAGCTGCCATCAGTGTGTGAATGCGTGGATGACTGAATGTGTAAAGCGCTTTGGGGTCCTTAGGGACTAGAAAAGCGCTATACAAATACAGGCCATTTACCATCTCCTCATAAAGTCTCCTGCACATCCCAAAAGTTGATTCGGTTCACGTGGATGTAGCGTTTTCAGTGGGAGAAACGTTTGGTCACTCATCCAGGTGACTCCTTCAGTCTCAGCTCACTGCAGGTTTCAATCTTATAAACAGTACGTTTGCATAATGACTGAAACCAGCCCAGTGAAGGAACAATGACTGGCACAATGGCTGTGAGGTCAGTTCCTTAATCATTACTGTGCAAGTTCTCCTGCACACCTTTCCTTTAGCTTGTGACGTCATTCATGGTGGTCTGGATAGAGTGACAGGAAAGGAGGGCAGAGGGGCTTCTTGTTTACCAGACCGAACCCCTGCCTCGTAGCTCAGGTGTCCTGAAGCAGCTTACACAAGCTGCGTACACTCTTTTTAAAAGAATATATCCTTCTAAAAACAAAACAGTATATTTCGGTCTAACCGTTTTTGTCCACTACCAGGACATAATGCACAGGCGGGGTCTCGGGGGGATTTGACAGTTTGACAGTAAAGGAGAGCGATGTTCATGAAGAAAAAGGAAGCAGTACCTGAAGGAGCGCTCACCTGAGGAAGCCAAATCCACGACACAGACGAACAGCAGAGCCACGCAGAGACACGCTGATGTTAACAGAGTCATTCTAGTTTAACTCGGTATACGTCTAAAATATACCGGAAAAACACGACCCGTGGATCCTTTATGGTGCAGGTATAAACAGAACTAATTAACATGCACCCACTAATCAGTGTGCTTTTGAGGCGTTTACGCCGCATCACAGTGACGTCACTGCCGAGGCGCGAGACACTGTTTTCAGTGTGAATTAGATTCTTGAGCAGTACTTTTAAAACGGCAGCTTAGAAACCCACTGAATGAAGCACAAACTCAGTGTCTTTACAACAGGAGTGTTCATGTGTTCATTCGGCAATTTAGAAAAAATATCAAATATCGTCGTCCTACATTCAAGTCTGAGTCTTTAAATCTGCTGGAAACACAACACAAAGAAAACCTGCTCAGCCTGCTGAGACCACGCCCTCGTTTTAGGTTTGACAGCATTTCTACTCGATGATGACTTCAGCGTGAACTGAGGCTGCAGTGTGGGGAAGGCCTCAGAGAGTGGCTGCTCCCGGCCGGGCAGATCCTCGTGTACGTATGAGAAGTGAATGAATTAAGGGAGGGACACGAAGACAAGAAGAACAGCGTGTAGTGGCGGGGGCCGTATATAGAGAGGGAACCAGAAGTGAGCCGAATAAAACATAAATTATATAAAAATGTATCTGAATGCACCATTTTAAATCACATGATCTTAATAGTGTAATGCAAGACTTTTATTAAAGCCCTACAAAAATTACAAAACTATGATTTTCCAAACACTTATGAACGGTTCGAGGCTCGTGTCTCCACAGGTCACAAATTGGTCAGACGTTCAGGTTCAGTTACAATCAGACAGACAGAATTTAAATAGTTGGTGTCACATAAATATGATTAAAGTAAATTAAAGAGAAAACGCTGGAGTGAGTTCACTCAATATATTTATTAATCGTATTTTAAAACAGATCACATTTAATTAGACAGCTTTAGATTCATGGCCTGTTTATGGACGACTCGGACGTTTAACTTCCTCTTTTTAAGATAAGCAACTTTTTTTCCTTTTCCCCAGGAAAAAGAAAAAAAGCTTCTTGAGTTATGACACATGTAATTAATTAATTATTGACACATTTAATTAATTATTTAATGGTGTATTTAATTAATTCATTATGGCAGTCCTGGCGTTCCATACTCTTATACCTATTTTTAACACATTCCTAGTACCCGACCCATAAATTATTAAGGCATAAAAAGGAATTTACTCATAGGAACCTCGTGTAAACACACTGTCAATGCTGTAAAAGCATATTTTGACAGGAAAACACTTATTTGACTATCAGTCATGGACAGTTGTTACACATTAGTGAGAAGTTACTTTGTATTTGAAGAGATGGGAAAGCATTGCATGGATGAGCTTGACCTTTTAACCAGGAGGTCAGCTCCTCATCGCCCTCTGCTGGTGACTTTATGAGATGAGCTGTTTCATATTAAGTATCAGCCTCCCCACTGATTTCTTACTTCCATATTTGTCACACTTTATTTTCTCATAACATCAAAAATTAATTTTAGATATTATATTTTGGCATTTTGTCTTTAACAGTTAAAATAGACATGAAGCTGACAGACTTGCTGAATCAAGAGTCACTGAAGTAGAACGTGTCCGACAAGCCACGATCTACAGAAGAGCTGAGAAACAAAGTCACTGACATCTATCAGACTGGGAAGTGAAGTATGATGAGAGTCGTTATCCACACATGGAGAACACGTGGCACAGTGGTCTTCATGGTGTTCATGGCCAGGAAAGTGTAGTGAAACAGGCCTCCGAAGATCAGCATTGATCAGTGCAGGTTATCAAAAAGACTGATTGTTGCTCGCACAACCAGTTATTCAGTTTAGGAGACACGTGCTGTTTCACAGCACTGTAGACCACACAGAAAGTGAACCCTGAATAACAGATCTCTTTATTTCAAATCACATCTTTGTTTAAAATAAAACAATCAGATTATGGCTCAGACAGCAGCAGCTTCTCTCCTACAGTCCAACTTTATATAAAATCATTTTAACCAAGTTTATATACGTCTGTCAAAATCTTTTATTTGAGTTTATTCAGTATTTAAACATATTTTGTATCATTTAACATCCCACATTATAAAACTCACACAAAACTCTTTGGTTTCATCCTGTTGAAAACCTGCGTTGTGACTGAAGTTCTGCAGGATTAAAGTTCATCTCTTCATCAACACAGTTGGTCTGACTCAGTTTAACCTCCTGAGCTCTAGTTTAGGATTATTATTTGATCCTGATTATTGGATTTTTATTTGGTGAGTTTTATCTGGAGACCCCGAATCAATTTTCTGGAGATTAAACTCCAACGACAAACAGGAGCAGCAGTGACAACAAGAAAAGGGAAAAGAAGAAGAAGCACACCAGAACCTGATAGATGATTCATCTGTCCTTTAGATCCATCCTTTGTGTGACCTGCAGGAGAAAAAGTAGATCAGGTAGAGTCTAACAACCAGGAAGCAGCTTCACCTTCACTGAATATAAAATAAAATCTGAAACAATCCCACCAATAAATGACAGACTGATTTTAAGTCGACCAGCGATATCCTCCTTCCCTTCATCCTTTGTGTGTTCTGGCTGAACTGCAGGAGGGAAACAGGAGCGATGTCAGCATTCATGTAGGTAATGAGTGAAGAACAGCACAGAATCCAACGACAGGGAGCATCTTCACCTCTGATCACACACACTGAACTCTGCTCACCTGGAGGATCAACTCTCAGATAGATGATGCTGATGAGCTTCATGCTGTCTCCCTCTCTCTTGACACGACACTTGTATGTTCCAGCATCATTAATCGTCACATCCTTCAGAATCAAAGACACGTCTCCATCCTTCATCTGTCTGTCCTGAAGATCCACCCGGTCCTTAAAAGATGGATGCTGCTCATCTGGAACAAACTGCCCACCCCGGTAAACAAGGACAGTTTCCGGCTCCAGGCCTTCTCTGCTCCACTCTACAACTATGATGTTTTTGTTTAGAGCTCCACATGTCAGAGTGACCTTCTTCTGTCCAGACTCAGCTGTGACGGTTTTCTGTTCTGAGAGTGAAACAACACGGTTTACCAGACTGCACCCCTGCCTCGTAGCTCCGGATTCCTCTTAATCTATCCTTATGAGAAACAACACTATCAGTTATACCATCATTATCCAGTAAAAGGACAGGATGCACAGGCTGGTCTCAAGGAAATTCAGCAGTTTTACAGCAAATGAGAGCAATGTTTCAGGGCCTTGTTCATGAAGTCTAAAGACAAAGTGCAGAAACTGAAAATACTCCGTCCAGATGAACAGAATCAACTTTTTTGGAAACAGAAAGTAAAGAACTCACCTGAAGACGCCAAATCAGCAAACAGCAGAGCCACACAGAGACATAATGATGTTAATGGAGTCATCGTAGGTTAATTCAGTACGTCCAAAATATACTGGGAATAAACAGGACCTGTGGATCATTTATGGTGCAGGTGTAAACAGAGGAAAACCGATGGAGGCACGCCCACTCATCGATGTAGTTTCGGTCTTTTTAAGTCCACATTCCAGTCATGTCACTGCTGAGTTGGCACATTCCAGAGAAAATGAGAAAAATTAGATTTGTTCTGGTTTAGTCACACGTCTGTGCTGTGAGGCAGGATTTTGGCTTATTGAGATAACTTCAGGGTAAACCTTGGGTTGTAATGTACTATAAATGTGCTTCACTTCTTACCTGTACATTGCCATGGTAACCTATGCTGTGATTAGAGATCAGTAGACATGCAATCACTTGAATTAAGCAAAAGCTGAGTCGCTTTATAACAGCAATGTTCATGTGTTCATTTGCTGATATAAAATATGTAGAAAATCACCGTCCTTCATTTTACTCTGAAGAGTTTTTGAATCAGCTGGAAACATACAAATAAAAACCTGCTCAGCCTGCTGAGACCACATCATCATTTTAGGTTCGACAGCATTTCAAGTAGATGAATTGAGGCTGCAGTTTGGGGAAGGCCTCAGCGATGACAGGTGGCTGCTACTAGTCCGGGCAGATCCTCATCAATGTGAATGAAAGAGGGAGGGACAGGAAAACAAGAACGAACAGCATGTAGTGGCGAGGGAACCAGAAGTGAGCCGAACACATTCGACATACAAAGACAGGCTGGGATCCATGTACAGATTGAATTTACAGTTCAGTGTTGAATAATTCATGAAATAAACGATATAAAACGTGTATTTGGATGAGATGCACCACAGAGTCATGGCTCAGTGTCTGAGAGCTTGACTGAGTCCCAAAGGTCTGAATGTTTTCATGAGATCAGAAACAACATTTATTTTAAAGCTTTCATCAGCATTTTGATATTTGAAATTTATCCTAAAGAGATTTTGATGGAAAATGAAAATATTTAAAAGTTAATATATATTGTTGAGAACAATGACAGTAGTCTGGCTGTTTCTGTTTCGGTCTGTTTTCCTGTTTGGGTGCAACTAAAAACATATTTTGTGTTTTGGCCTCGTTTAACACTCCTGTTCTACAAAGATGAACTATTTAGCACAGAGGAGCTGAATCTGTGATGGGTCCTGATAAATGGGGATTCCAGCTGTTTTGTAGGTGAAGATGAACTTTTCAAGGTAGCATTATAAGCTCCTTACTTTTTAAAAAATGGTTAAAGATAACTATGAGGACACGTAGGAGTCTGACAACATGTCCATCGAGAAAAGAGGAAGAATAAAGGAGCAGATGTTTGCAGCTGGACTATTTTTAAGCACAAGCTTAAAAACTTAATGCAATACTTTAGTAAAAATGTACAAAGTCTACAAATTATTATTAGTATTTTATTTTAATTAAATAAAATAATTTAATTTTTATTTAATATTTTAATCGCCATCATCACTGCGCTCATGTAACTGAAAACTACAAACCTGTTGATGATGATGGTCCGAGGCTCGTGGCTCCACAGGCCACTGATTAGTCAGACGTTCAGGTTCAAGCTCAGCTGAACGTAACATTAAGGTGTCAGTGAGTAGAAATACTAGAAAAGCAGAGTAAAAGTAGTCAGTTACAATCTGACAGATGGAAATGTTGGTGCCACATAAATATGATTATAAAGTAAAAGAAACACTGGAGTGAGTTCACTGAATGTATTTAAAACAGATCATATTTCATTAAACAGCTTTAGATTCACGGCCTGTTTATGGAGGATTCAGACATTTCACTTCCTCTTTTTAACATCAGCAGCTGGAACAGCTGGAACTCTTTTCTTTCCTTTTCCTCCCAAAACAGAAATTTAGCTTCTTTAGTTTCTGCTTAAACCACAAACAGCTCAGAGAGTAACGGTCACCATGTGCAGCACAAAACTGTAAAGACAGTTACAGGTGACTGAAATGATGAACATGTTAAATTTCATGTTTCAGCTTCTCAGCTGTGTTGATATGACGAGTGGATGATTTGAGCTTTTTTTCATTTCTGTCACTGACACCAGGTAAAGCCCGCCCTCTTCCTCTGAGCACGCTTTCTTCCTCCAGTCGTACAAACAGTGGTGGATCGCTAACTTCATTAAGATTCATGTGATACATTTTATTCTAATATATAACTATGAACATAAATTTCTCCCTATTTTGCCTCCAGTCGGTGACACATTGTTGGCATTTTTTAAACGCGATCGTGAGCAACAGTTCTCCAGGATGAAGGTTTGTCTTTGGACATTGGCTACTTTTACACTCATTTTTAACACAGTCCTATTAGCTGAGCCTGAATCATTCGGGCAGTAAAAGGAACTCAAGGGATCAACCAGTTTGTTTATACACATTTTTCAATTAAGCAGAGAACCAATGTCAAACTCTAACTTTAGAGACTTTGTTACCCGAAGTCTGTCACAACCACACATTTGTTCACATTTCTTTAGTTAAATTTAGGAAACCTGCCAAAGATTTCACAGTTTGACAGACACAAACTCCCAGATTTATTTCCCACTTAAAAAGATAAATGGCTTCTCAGTAGACCCGCTGCTCAGATGAAATAAGTGCCTGGATGACTTTGAACGTTTTACATTTTAATGAGCAGAAAACAGAAGTGATGGTTTTTGGTGGCACTTCTGAGGCCACTACTACAAATCTTGGTTTGCTGGCACAGTTTGTTAAACCAGTCATCACTAATCTGGGAGTTAAAATGCAGGCAGATCTTCAACTTGAAAGTCAGGTCAGAGCTGTTGTAACATCTAGTTTTTTTCATTTGAGGCAATCAGCCAAAATAAAGCCCATCTTATCAAAACAGCTTTTTGAGACAGTAATCCTTTGTTACATCTAGGCTGGATTATTGTCACGCACTTTACTGCGGGGTTAGTGATGCATCCATTAGGCGTCTGCAGGTTGTGCAAAATGCTGCAGCTCGTCTTTAAACTGGAACAAAAAAGTCTGAGCCCATTATCCCCATTTTAATTTAACTCCACTGGCTACCTGAAACATTTTAGGATTGTTTTTAAAATTCTCTTATTTGTTTTTAAATCTCTTAATGGTGATTGTGCTTTTGCAGTAGCTGCTCCAATGTTGTGGAATCTGCACGTTAGGAAGGCCTCTTTTTTTTTTTTTAGTTTAAAGCATGTTTATTTGCTGAAGCCTTTGGCACTGTTTAAGGGGACTGACTCAATTTGTTTTAACATGTTTTATTTTATTTTATCTTATTTTTATTTTATTTTTACTTTGCTTATGCTATTTGCATGTACAGCACTTTGTCAACTCTGGTTTTATGTTAAAGTGCTTCATAAATAAATTTTATGGTATAATGTTATTGCACCAACAAAGTGATTCTTAAAAGCTCAAAACTTGGGTTAAAGTGGAAACAGGAGAAGTCGAGGAGAGAAGAAGTATCAGGTCTAAAGAAAAACGATGCATGAAAAGGCAGCATTTCAAATTACACAAGAACTGCACTGAAAATTGGAACAGATCTTATAATGTGACGAATCCAAATTTTACAGTTTTGGTTCAAATCATCATCAGTATATAGTATATAGATAAATAACTATATAATATATATATACATATATATATATATTTAGATATATATATCTAAATATATATATATAATATATATATTTAGATATATATTATATATATATCTAAATATATATATTATATATATATATAATATATATATTTAGATATATATTATATATTATATATATATCTAAATATATATATTATATATATATATCTAAATATATATATTATATATATATATTTAGATATATATTATATATATATATATCTAAATATATATATATAATATATATATTTAGATATATATATATATTATATATATATATCTAAATATATATATAATATATATATTTAGATATATATATATATTATATATATATATATAAATATATATATAATATATATATTTAGATATATATATATTATATATATATCTAAATATATATATATAATATATATATTTAGATATATATTTCAGTATGTTCGGAGGAAGAGGTTACAACAGTGAGCTTGTACTGCTGTAAAACAGGGCGGAGGCTCTGTTGTGGGTTGGAGCTTCATTTCAGCCAGTGCTGTTGGTGATCTTGTTAAAACTGATGGAGTCATGAACACAGAAAAATAGCATCAGATTGATCCACCGTGCAGTACCTCCTGTAAACACCCTGTTAGTGCTGTGAAAGCGAACAGCACACAGTTGACTATCAGTCACGGACAGATGTTACACAGTAGTGAGAAGTTATTTTCTATTTGAAGAGAAGGGAAAGCATTGGATGGACGGGCTCCCCGTCGCCCTCTGCTGGTTAATTTATGAGATGAGCTGTTTCATATAAAGTGGCATGAAGAGGTATCAGCATCAAACCTTATTTTTGAACATTACTTCTTTGGCATTTTGCCTTGATTGGACGGCAACAGTGAACATAGACATGAAGCTGATAGATGTCAGGATGAAAAAACTCTTTTTTTTTATTTAGATTTATGAAGAACTGCAAAAAAGTGATTTCTATTCAGCATGTTGGTGCACAACAATCTGGCACAAGAAGCAGATGACTGCGGGAAACATAATAAAAGAAACAAGTACAATAATAATAATAATATTAATGATGATGATGATAAAGGAGCAAAAACCATCTCGGTGCTTGTGTTGGGACGTTGTGAGGAATTCGAGTGTCTGTTTTCATCACTGGATGAGACTCTGCTGTTTGCTGAGGATGATGAAGAGTTTGTTCCTCAGCTCAGTGTGAAGTTTCCTCCACAGACAGTTTAACTCGAGGCTCAGCAGTGAAGTTACAGTCTGACATTTTAAGATAAAAAGCTTAAGACTGATCTTAGCATTGTCAAATAAAATAAACAAATAAACACAAGAAGAAGCTTTATACTTTGTTTCAATGCTAAAAAAAACAAAAGTTAGATAAAAATAAAAAAAATTCCTATTTAAAATTTCTTTTTTCCATGTCAGCTTCACATTCAGAGGGATCCTGTAACGCTGTCACATACAAACATGAAAATGTAGCTGCATGTTGTGTCGACCACGATGACTGTGATTGGTCGGTTAGGTATGTCCTCCTGTGCAGATGTGACTGTGTTCCTCTGGTGTCTGTTTTTGACTTAAAGAGAGAAACTCCAGCTGCAGCAACACAACATCACTGCTGCACCACCTCCCAAAAACCACATCGTTGGTTTTATATAAATTTAAAGCACAGGTGAAAATGAAACGGAGTTTGGTTAAAGTTTACTCATACATGAGGTCATAGTTTTATTGATACCTTCAATATATTTAATAAATCCTTTCATATTTCTGCTTTCATATTTTGAGAGTTAGAGGTCCTAAGAGTTGTTTAAACCTTCGTTGTTTTTGAAACATTCCTGTTTTTTATGCTGACCTTCCTTCTGGTTGTTCCATCATCACAGTGTTACATAGTAACCATCATGAATTAGACCACCTAATCTGTTTCTTCATCTTTTTGAACCAACATCATTTTTAAATAGTGTTTTTAAACCATCAGGAGACTAGTATGACCTCTGAAATATTTTCTTTTTTAATTTTCTGGAGATGAAAATCCAACGACAAACAGGAGCAGCAGTGACAACAAGAAAAAGGAAAAGAAGAAGAAACACACCAGAACCTGATAGATGATTCATCTGTGCTTTAGATCCATCCTTTGTGTGACCTGCAGGAGAAAAAGGAGACGTGTCCGCAATCAGGTAAAGTCCAACAACCAGGAAGCAGCTTCACCTCTGATCACACTGAACTCTGCTCACCTGGAGGAGCGACACTCATGTTGACGGTTCCCACGATCTCCCATGATGCTGATTCTCCCACAAGGACACCACACTTGTATGATCCACCATCAGCAGTCGTCACATTGTTCAGAATCAAAGACGCGTCTCCATCCTTCATCTGTCTGTCCTGCAGATCCACCCGGTTCTTAAAAGATGGATGCTGGTTGTCTGGATCCAGCTGCTCATCTCGGTACAAAAGCACATATTCATCTCCCAGGTCAGCTCTGCTCCACTTCACAGCTCTGATGGTTTTGTCTGATGGAGCTCCACATGTCAGAGTGACGTTCTGTCCAGACTCAGCTGTGATGGTTGTCTGCTCTGATAGAGGAAACCACACAGAGCAGAGAGGTCAAAAGTCAAAGTGCAATTGTTCACTTCTACAGCAGCCAATCAGAGAGAGGATCTGAGACCAGTGAGCTCTGCTGACACGTCTTGGACTTTATTTTGGGACAAAGTCACTGTGGTGCGAGGGAGGCCAGCATATCTGAGCGGCATCAGCTCATCACGCCTCAGCGACTTAAAAGCAGAGCGAAGTGGGTCCTGAGGTGGTTGTTGTTCCGAGAACCGAAAATAAAAGTGTTGTAAGTGAGCTATGTGGTCGCTCCATCGTGCATCTGTTATAGTCACCAAAACTCTGAAGCAGTTTATCAGGTTTGACTCCTGTTTGTATATCTAAGCAGTTTTCTGTCCTTGTGTCCTTTGAAATTAGAGTTATGGATCTCTGGTTTACAGAGCAAGACTAAGATGCGATAGCATTTATTAATTATTGATGTCCTGTCGGTATGTGGGAGCTGAATCTCCTGCAGATATTCCAAAGACAGTGAGAGCAGTGGTTCAGGTCAGACACACAGAGAGACGAGGAGCAGAGAGGAGGGGCATGAGAAAGAAAATTTAAAGTTCACTGTTGAACGTCACATAAAATAAAGCATATAAAAGTGGTGGGCGGAGTCTACAGTCAGTAACTGAACTGATGAGTTTGTAACCTTGTCCCCTCCCACACCCCACGGTTTGTTTTGTTTGCATAGAGAGAAAAATCCAAGTGAACGCCAAGAAAACTCAGGCACCCTAACTCTGCCTGGAAGAACCGGTTATTGCAATATATAGCATTACAGACACTCTGTCAACTCTTTCCTCATTGGCTGTTCTCATCAGTCTCTTAATCTTGCTGAGCCCTACTTTGGCTAATTGTTTTTCTAAATCTTCCTCTACTGTGATTACATCCCACATTACTTTAAACTCCCCCAATATTTTTCTCTCTCACAGTCTTCTGTCAGTATTTAACACTTTATTTTCCTGCTCTTCTGTCTTAACAGCTATATACAAACGTCCATCTCTAAATACTAATGTTACACCTCCAAACTTCTTTTCATGTCTCTCGACAAACAAAACCATCGGGCCATGCTGAGTTCCTACCATACATCCATCCTCTCTTCCTCTTCTCCCCCTCTTCGGCCCTCTCCCACTATGAACAGGTGTTGTGCCAAAAGCTGATTACTTATATTCAAACTGCTATAAATGCCTTGTTGGTTTCGAATATGTGAAACAGATCAAATATTTCCCTCCTGAATGACATCAAGTCAACTTGAGCCAAAAACAACATTCCTGTTACACGGTAGCAGCCGCAATCAGTTTTTGGCAGTGACTTTCACATATCCTTTCTTTATCCAGTTAAAAAAAATCTAATTGACATTAAAAATGTCTTTTCAAGAGTAATCTGGCCTCGAGGATGTGCAACATATATAACAATAGTTCTGTAAGTGGACAAAATGATTGGTTATAATGGAAGTACAAGAAGACAGAGCTATAAAGATAAAAGTTTTTTATTTTAATTTATATATAACCCTGCAAACGCTGTTCACTGAAGTCTGTAAACATATGTAAAGATATTACACATAAAAAAACACACGGATAGATTATAGATCCATTTTTGGCACAACACCCAGCTCCTGTCTCACCTCAAAAAAAAAACAACCTCCCTTCCAGGACCTGTAATGTGCCACTCCAGCCAAACCGCGTACACGAGCTGCGTATTTTTATTCATTTATTTTGTATGTTAACCGTTTTTGTTCCCTACAAGGACATCATGCACAGACTGAGTCTCAGGGGGATTTAACAGTTTTCCAGTAAACGAGAGCAGAGTTTCAGGTGCTTGTTCATGAAGTCAAAATAAAAAGCACATCGATGCTCATCCATCGATCTACTTTCAGTGACGTCACTGCCAAGTTGGCACATTTCAGAGAAAATGAGAAAAATTGGATTTGTTCTAGTTCTTGTCACAGGTCTGTGCTGTGAGGCAGCATTTTGACTTATTCAGATAACTTGCAGCTTAACTCTGAACTTTATTTACTGTGAAGGTGGTTTACTTCTTACCTGTGTACATTACCATGGTAACCTATGCTGCGCAGGTACTTCCCACTTACAATCAAATCACCAGAAAATAGTTTTGCCAGGTGAGATCAGTGTGAACAGAGAACAGGAGGATCTAAAGGTTTTCAGTTGGATCTAAGGTCTTTGTGTTTCTGATAAGAATAACAATAATAAAAATTATTAGAATAATAAATAATCAGCAATGAATGATCAGCAAAGTGGAAAACAGGGATCTTTGGAGGAGTCGGACATCCCAGCGTTGCCGAAAACTGTATAGTGCAACTGTCTAAATCTGGGGTACATTTAGGGTCCTTTTTGGACCCCTGATATACTCATATGTCATATGTATTTTATTCCTTTCTCCTTCCTTTTTGTAACTCTTCCCATGTGTGTTTTTTTCTCTCTGTTTTTGTTTGTTTGTCTGTTTCTTTTTGCTGCACTGTTGTTTTCAAAAACTTAAAAATAGTGAGATGCACTCACTCAGTCTGAGAGCCTGACTACGTATTTATATGTTCAGAGCTTAACGTCCTTCATAAATAAAGTTGACTTGCTGCTGCTGTCATGGTTGTTTCTGCACACAGATTCTCTCTGAATGAAGATCAGAATATATGAAGGTGACTGAACATCATGGTTCTCCTGTTTGTTGCTGTGCTGCAGTTTCTAAGATGATGTCATTTCCTAGCTGTACGTTTCTTTCTCTTTAAAATCACGACCTTTATACTGTTTCTGCTGCTCTATCTGAGCTGCATGAACAAACCGAAGGTCCCAGTTTCTCTGAAGCTTCATCAGGATAAGGTGGGACATGGTGGGTGGAGTCTAATGGCGTTTTCACACCTGCAGTCAGCAAGTCAGCTGGTTAGAGTTTGTAAACTGATTTGTTTTGTTTTTTTCACACACCGGTTGTCGTGGTCACACCTGAGTGTGAATGCTGTGTTCACACTCACATTATTAATCTGTCAGATTCTCTGAGCTACTCTTTATAAAGTCTCCTCCACACATTTCCTTTACCTCGTGACATCACTCATGGCGGTCCGGGTAAAAAGAGGGGAGAGGGGCTTTTTGTTTACCAGACTGCACCCCTGCCTCGTAGCACAAGAGTCCTGAGACTCTTACATGACCTGCAGAAAAGCTGATGTTTTTTTTAAATCTATCCTTCTGAGAATAAAACAGTATCTTTCAGTTTAACCCTTTTTGTTCACTTCAAGGACATAATGATAGACTGACTTGGGGGCATTTGACAGTTTTACAGTAAACGAGAGCAACGTTCATGAAGTTCAAACAGAAAGTAGTACCTGAAGGAGAGCTCACCTGAAGAGGCCAAATCCACCACACAGACAAACAGCAGAGTTAAGCAGAGACCAGCTGATGTTAACAGAGTCATTGTAGTTAAACTCGGTACGTCCAAAATATACCAGGAAGTAACATGTGGATCCTTTACAGTGCAGGTATAAACAGAGGAAAACTGATGGAGTCACGCCAACTTATTGTTTCGAGGTGTTTAACGCCACATTCCAGTGATGTCACTGCCGAGCTGCTTAACTTTGTGTTTCTCTGCTGAGCATCAGTAATGAATCGATTCTTAGAGACATCTTAGAAATGAAAGCTGAAACTATCAGGAGCAGCTTCTGTTCAGTGATCCGGTTTAAAAAGGTCGTTAAACGTTTTCATTGACTATTTTATTCACAGCATGTTTTCAGTGTCGTTTCGATTCTCTGAGCCGAACTTTAAAAAACACATAATGAAACACAAACTCTTTGTAACAGGAATGTTTGTTTGTTTATTCGGTGATGTAGGAAATGAATACAATGCCATCATCCTTCATTCTGCTCTGCTCGATACACAGAACACACAAAGAAGACCTGCTCAACCTGCTGACACCACATATTTTTGCTAAAACATATTTCTACCGAATATAGTATTTGTGCTTTTTATATGATTTGTGCTTAATACAGCATTTCTGCCATTTTACAGTATTTGTGCTAAAACATGAATGCTGCTGAACAAAAAGACCAGACAAAATAATAAAACAGTTTTAAGACATTTTATTTTAGAAATGCAGTTTTATTTACTAATGGATGAACATAATGAACAAAAGAAGGCTGCAGATTTAAATAAATGAGCTACACACAGAAATTAAATCATGTCTCCTGCTTCCTGTTCCTGCTGCAGAGATGATCCAGGATATCTGCTCATTTATTCAGACTCTGTGACTGAAGTAAAATCCACTCATGATCATCCTGAAGTCTGAAATACTAATAAAACGAATGCAGGCCGAAACACGGTGAACATTAAAACTACTTTGATTGTTTTAAAACAGCCCAAAATCTTCATTTAGAGAAATGACTGTCTTCATTTGAAAGTATGAGTCTGTGTCTCTTTGTTTCCCGTCTGTGGGCTCTGGCTTGTAAAGGCTGTTAATTTTCCTGCTGCACCCACAGCCACGGCCGAGCTGATCCTTTAAAACACAGAGTTCACGATCACAGTCTCTGTTTCACTCCATTCCTTTAGTTGGTGGAACCGTTTAAAAACTACAAATCCCTTCCACGCCAGAACAAATACGTCATTCACACACTGGTGATGGCAGCTACATTGTAGCCACAGCCACGCTGGGCGCGCTGACAGAGGCGAGGCTGTTCATTCTAGTATGAAAGAAGAGTTTCACACCACAGGAAGTGGACTCATTCGCAGAAATCACTCGCGTTTGGATCGCGTGCTTAATAATACTTTAATGATAATGTGACGTTTCTACAACCTTAACCACCCGAGGGGGCGGGGCGTACTCCGCCGAGCGCGTGTCGAGGAGTCCAGGAAGGCTGTAGAGAAGCTCGATTTAAGGGTTAGTGACGTCACTGGTCATGTCGCTCGCTGGTTCAGAAAGTGGTTCAAGTGTTGGTGAGTTATGAACAGAGAGCAAAGACTCTCAAAGAGTCGCATCTGATTCATGACTGTTTGACACTTCTACATCGTCAATGCGATTTTCTGCCTCTGAAATAACGAAATAAAATAATAAAGCCGGATGTTACAAAATATGATACAAATTAAAGCTCGTTTTTAAATTCATATTTATTAATTTGTTTGTTTATTTCAATTTGTCAGAAGTTTCATTTCTTTTGAGGAGGGAGGGATTGGAATTTTTGGCAAGTATTTCATGGTTCAGGCTTTAAAGAGTTAAGTGTAAAGTTAGTGTGTAATCGATGCAGTGACACTGTGCTGGAGCTTCGCTGGTGATAATCTTTCTGAGGTTAGACAGTGACAGGAAAGTTACTGTTTCTTGCCACCCATTTTAACTTCATGAGTTCTGTTTTTTCGTTTTTTACTGCGTCTTGTCTTGATGCATGCTCAACCATCCAGCAGTCAGCTGAGACAGAAGAAGTCAATTGGATGAGTGATTTCACAACACAAGCTTTCCAACAGTTTATTGCTCTGAGAATATTTTTGTAAGTAAATAATGCTGCAGTCAGTCTGTAAGAGTGAATAAGAGTGTCACAGCCAGCATGGTGTAAGTTATTTAAGGACCCAAAATGCAAGCACGGCTTCTGATGAGAGTGATTTATTGAGGAGGATGACATACAACAAAAGGCGAGGGTGCGAGACTGACAAAACCTAAATTGGGAAAACTAAGAATAAAGCTAACCTGAAACCAGATGCAGAGCAACCACACAGGATGACGGAGGGCAATAATGCAGACAAACCAGCAACAAAGGCAGACACAAGGCTTAAATACACAGAGGGAGAGCACAGCTGGGAGTAACCAGACACGACGGGACATCACAACAAAACAGGAAGCTCAAAACACAGAAGACAGACTCAGAGACGCGGGCTTCACACAGAGACCTGACTACACTAGAGGGGATACACAGGCAGGGACGACACAGAACAGAGGGACCACAGAATAAACACAGAGAAACCAAAACACAAACCGTCATAATTCATAATAAAATCAAAAGTAAAAGTGCAAAAACCAAAAACACTGGTCAGCGACCGTGACAAAGAGAGAAGACAGGTGGTGAGCAAGTGTGCATCCAAACCTCCACAAACAGAAAAACCTGTAAGGATCCAAGTTTACTGCTGTGTTGTTTTAGTGGACCGAGCCTGAAATCTGTTAAACACAAGAATGTTGTAAAGAACTGTTCAACTCCACATATAACACTGAAACGAATGCACTCACAAAATATTAAAACATATATTTTGTTTAAATCACATTTCAATGAATGCAGCTGTGACTAAATGGTTTCAAAATATTTAAAATATAAAACAGATGTTGAGCAAATGTCTAAAATGTCGTTCATGTCTTGTTCCAACTCCTGTCATATATGAGTTAAAATAAATTGTGTTGTTTTGCTCTTCTTGTAATTCTTGTAGTTATGCACTACATGTTCTACATACAGCCCCATCATTGAAGCCTTTATTATTTAGTCTGAAAAGTGAGCCCACAGTGAGGGACCTGACAAAGAGGAAGTGAGCTGTGCGCTAACACCATCTGTGACTATTGAGAAATCATCTGTGAAATATTATCCTGTGTTTTCCAGTTTTTACCAAAAGAAGAATTAATGATGATGCAACTGTATTATTTTTTTCTCTACACAAGTTCACACTCCAGGTGCCTTAAATTTTAAAGTCCATAAACATTAAGGGAAAAGCTCACCAATCATGAAATGCTTTGTGAGCATCAGTTTGTGACTGTGGGAAAGAAGAACTAGCTTTTAACAGGAAGCAGCAGAACCAGACTTCATGATTAGCAATAATTAAATTTAGAAAATGTGAAATTTCTTCTTTTTTTCTAATTTAAATTCATTCACTCATCAACATCCCTGTTAAAAATTTAAATATTGACAGCCTTTATTTCTACTTTTAAACCTTTCAATTTTACTTTTTTTTTTTTGCTGCTGCTGTTTGTGAGGAGAAATGTCTCCTGTAACAAACAGCTCGCATCTTAACGACTGTAACTCTCAGTCACTGGCTAAAAGTCGGTCTTCTTATTCAGGTGTTTGTAGTGCTCGTCTCTTTCATTTCCTGTTGTTATTGCAGGCCTCTCACTGTTAGCCGCCTTAAACAAACCAAACCTGCTCAGTCTTTGCTTTGTTCTGCAGTTTGAACACAAACTTTTTGTCTTATCTTCCGCTTTGAAAACAGTTAAAGCAGTAGTCCCATCTCGCTCGTGGCTTTAAACTGATGTCATTAATGAAGCAGATCAACCAGTAGAGGGAAAAAGATTTTGATTGTGACTTGTGGTCATCTTAAGCTTCTGTGAGAGGTTAAACAGGAAGGGCCCTGTGCTGGTTCAGGAAGTTAGTCTGAGTTACTTTATCAGATATAAAAACGTCTCTCTGCTGAGAAGCTGCAACCAGAAAATTTTAGCATATTTTTTAGTAAATTTTCAAACATAATTAAACATGAATACTTGCCATGTAAAAAGCTTGGTTCTCAGTGAAATAAAAAAAATAAATTAAATTAATTCTTCAGCCTCAAACGTGCAAAACACGTGGTGAAGTGTTTCTGTGCAGTTTTCAGCCACTGTGCAGTTTTTAGCGTGTGGTTGTTCAGCTTCTCTGCATGTAAGGAGGTGTGCATCGATTAGCCACAACCAAACAAGTCACATTTTCCATTTCACATATTTTTGAAGCCCACGACCACGTGAGAAAAACACTAAAAACACACTAGAAGAGAAGTTTATTAATGCTGAAAATAATTTCCCACTGCAGGAACCAACAAACATGAATAAAGATATTAATAATAGAGTTATGAATCATATTAACATATTTATATTCTCATTTGCCATAAAAAACATTTAAAGCAAGTTAAAATAGGAAGTTATTTTTGAATTATCTCAGTGAAAATCTATAGATGTCTTCTGGTCTGAGGTGCTGGGAGGACCAGTTAGAGGCCAGCAGCTGGACGTCAGTGGTTGGACTGGTGGACTACTTCAGTAAAGAGTAGATGGTGTCTGGCTCTGGTTTAAAGTGTGAACACAAACACACAGTTCAAACAAAGTTACAGTTTCCTTTCTGACAGAGATTAGACTTACTGAGCTTCAGTGAACACGTGGTTTGCTCGGCTCTGTACAAAGTTAAAGTGCAGCTGTACCTTTGGGCCTCTTTGATCTGCTGGTTTTCGGTCCATGGCAGACGTCGCCTGCTCTCAATTCTGAGTAGATTGTAGCTGGATTGCACTCTGCAGAGTAAAACACTGAAGTTAAAACTACAGCCATGTCATTTTTTCTATGGCAAACAGTTTTTATTTTGATTATGAAGAGATTAAGTGATCGATTTTATAAAGAGCAGCAGATTCTCACTGTGTTTTTTTCTAACAGCTTCTTAGCAGCTCTGCTGTGAAACACAGTAACCACAAAGAACTTTGGGGGGATGTTTGTGAAAAAGGAAGACAGACGACCACAAAGCTGCTGTCTTCTATCAGACAGCCTGATACATTTTACCACAGAGCAACATGCAAACTCGTTCTCACAACATGAACACTGTTACTGCCCAAAGCAGAAGACAAGTGGTTAGAGTCATCAGCATCAGGCTACCATTATCTGGAATCAGCAAGAGGAAGTAACGTCTGTGGTTTCCACACAGAATTTAAAATAAAAATAGAAATTGGGAACTGACTGATTGGTCTGTTCAGTCAGTCTCTTTTTAGATGTCTTCCTGAAACACAAGCACAAGTCTGCCATTTATTAAGTGTTGCTCACTGGGACAAAACTCTAAACAGAAGCTCCCTGGGATATTCTCAAGGGGACAAAGAGCTGGTCCAGTCCAATCCAATACAAGTTTTAACTAAAAGACTCCTCTTCAGTACTCAGGTGTAGACCTTCCAAGATAGGCTGAGGAATGTGTGATTGGAGCCTACCCTATGGACTCCTCTCTTAAAAAGGGGAACCACCACTCTAGGCTGGCAATCCAGAGGCACAATCCAGACCTCCGGGCTATGTTGCAGAGGTGTGTCAATCAAGACAGCACCACAATATCTACAGCAGGCAACTGGCCACAAGCAGCCTAGTAGCAACCTCAAGTGAACCTACCCACGGTCCTGCCAGAAACAGAGAAAAACACTTTTTGCAAGCCTTTATTAATTCCAACAGAAATTAGTGTAGACATTCAATGCACCACTCCTACCACTCCCTCTCTGAATCGGGCTGCAAAGACAACTGGTCCCTTAAGTAAAGCACTTTGAATCACCTTGTTGTTGAATTGTGCTATACAAATAAACTTGCCTTGCCTAAGTAGCAGTTGTCAGTTGAATCCTTAGTGATCCCGTATGTGTCAGGAGTGGATGAGCTGAGACACATTTTTTCTAAACACCGCATCATAAATAGATTAACCCCAAACAGCTCTCATGCCTCTCTAACTCGACAAACTGTATGCATAGAGTCAGTAAAATATTTTTAAAACTTTAAAATCTTCTGTGAAAATTTCCACAATAAGGTTTAAAAACCCTTTCCCTTAATTAATCCATTAATCCTTCTACATGTGTCAGATTAAATGATATTAAAGTTTCATTACTGCTTCATTACAACAGACTTCTGACACCTGAAAACAGGACAAATGAATCATAAACCTCTGAGGCTGGAAAATGAAGGCAAAATGTCAAAAGAAATGCAGTTTCTCTAATGTCCACTTGGGTCTGGGTCCTAAAGTCATAGAGACCCCTTAAACTTAAAGGAAAAAGTCAAATTTTATTATATTTGGACATTACTTAGCACAATTTACAGGCATCTGTGGATGTGGTTTGTTAACCAAAGACAGGCAGTATTAGCTGATAACGTAGCACACCATCCTCTCATCTAATTATGGTCACTTTTCTACTATGGACATCACAAAGCCTCTTTCTATCTGTGATTAAATAAACACCATGCTAGTTATGAATACCCTAATACCAGTTTAATAAATAAATATGATGACAAATATGTTTACACGGATAGTACGGGTCTGAAAGGTGTCACCATGGATCAATGCAACAACACAATTGGCTAATATGCTTAGCTTTGAGGTTTCTTATGATGTCCTTAGACAGTTAAAAATCTCCCCACAATATGAAAATGTCAATATGTCTCTACAGTATTCAAATTTCAGAAAAACAAAGTTGTATTGCATACAAAAATATTGCAACCACCAACCACCAGCACTGATGAAAGTATTACCTTTGTTTTGTTTTATTGGTGGTTGTTGTTGACGGTGTTTTATTCTAATGTCACTGTATGTGATCTCAGCTTGAACTGCTTAAATAAATAAAAAAGTGAGATAAGAGAGAAAAACATTATAAATTAATCTTTCATTTAAAGCAATGAAAATGGTTATTTTAGCTTTGTAATGTGTAACAACAAGTCATTATGTCATTAGTAAAGAATATAAATCTAAAAACATCTAATCACAATAGATAACTAGATTATTGAACAACTCAAACTCATTAGATCTGAGTCTCACCTTTAGGTTTCCTGTGAACATGTTGTCTAATCAACAAAACCAGTAACACCAGTAGGATCAGAAAACAGACTGATCCAACAGATGACAGCACAGGTATGACAGAGGAACCAGGAGGAGGTGTGGATGTAGGTGGAGGAGTGGTGGTGTTTCTCTCTAAAATAAAGCAAACACAGTCATTAAGTTGTCGTCACATTGTGAATGTTGAAAGCTGCAGAAACACAGACAGGTGAGTGTGTCACCTGTGACAGTGATCCAGCTGGATGGAGACTCTCCATGACCGCTGATGTCACACTTGTAGAGGCCTTCATCAGACCTGGAAACATGCTGGATGGTCATGTGACCTGTAGTCATGTTCCTGATGAGGGAGCCATCTTTATAGAAAGCAGCTGGGAGGTTGGAGGGAGTGGTCTTTGTTTTACAGAGCAGAGTGACGTCATCTCCCTCCATCACAGGGAGGACAGGACTCTGCAGGATCACTGATCCACCTCAACACAGAGACAAACTACAGCATTTCATCCATTTACACACAGCTTCATCAACACTAACTCCACACACTCAGCTTACCAGTGACTGTCAGGTTAACCATGTTACTGATGGGACCCTCTCTGGACTCACACCAGTAAACTCCACTTTCATGAGGGAAAACAGTGATGTTACAGGAAGAATTAGCTGGTTTCCCCCACCCATCTCCACACTGAGTCCTCTGTTGTTTGCTTGTGTTTCTCCTCAGAGTCCATCCAGCAGAGCTGTCGTCCTCCTCACAGCTCAGAGACACAAAGTCATATTCAAAGAACTGAGAGCTGCTGGGACTCACAGTCAGACGAGCTGTTAAAATGAAAAAACTGATGATCACGTCTTTGAGATCTTTACTGAAAGATTTAATCCAAATGTGTAAAACCTGTCAGAGTTGATCAGGTATAAACTGTGACAGAAGAAGGTTACTGACCTTGGTTTGTTGTGCAGCTCAGCAGTGAGATCAGAACTAAAGAGAAATGACACTCAGGTTGGTTTGAGGTGAACATAAAGAACAACTCCACACAAACAGCTGACAAACACACAAACACTCGTAACTCTCTGAAATATCTGCTCATTTTCAATTTAAAGCCAGCAACAAGTTTAAAAATATTTGGTTGAAGATCTCTTTATCCATTCTATCTGACTTGAGGCAGAGAGAGAGTTTGAGCTTATCCCAGCTGTCAGCAGGTGCATCAAGCAGAAGGCCCAGGCGTAGGCCTTATTGTGACCAATCTGCAAAATGTGAAGCAGGACATAAATCTTTCGACTTTGAACTGTTTTCCAACTTTTCCTGCTGATAAACACGTCACCAAAGACATTCATACTACTCCAAAGTATTTAATTAACAGATAATCAATTAAAGGAAAAAAACATTCCTGGTGTTCACTGCCTACTTAAGAAAATAAAACATTTTCATCAATCAACAAAAATAATATAATATCAATATCTAATATCAATACAGATCAGTCTGGGCACTGAGTTACCTGCATTTCTTCTATATTTTCTCACATTTGTCAGGTAGAAAAACTGAGATTTGCTGTTGAAGCTGCACTAAAGATCTTATAGTAAGATATCTCTCGTAACTTGTGATGTGACTCTCGATGTAAAATGAGTTTGCATCCCTGTCACACAGTAACTACAGGCCATCAGTCCATCACAGACTAACAGTCACACCTACAGCCAGTTTAGAATCACCAGTTAACAACACGTCCTTGTACTGTGGAGGAAACTTACATACACTAACACTGCACCTCTGTGACACCTGTACAGTTACATATGATAAATAAATCGTTGCTTTTTTATTATGATTTTGAGATGTCTAGGAGAGTTTTCTTCTATGTTTGTTACTGACGTCAATGTATCCAGACAGTTTCAACTCATCATAATTTTTATCTTAGAAGCAGCTTTTAATGTGATCACAGTGATCATGAGTACAGACTACACTATATATAAAATATCCACAGCATTTAAATAACCCAGTGAAGTCATGTGTCCACTGTGCAGCTGTGTTGATATAATGAGTGAATGATTTGATCTTTTCACTGCCTGCTGTGTTTCCTCGACTCCTGAGCAAAGATAAAGAGTCAGTTCAGACCTGCAGTTGGTCCTCGTGGTGCTTGAACTTGAATTCAGCCTGATTTGTTTTTCATGTCTTCTCCTCCATCATCAGTTATCAGGAGAGCAGACAGTCAAAGTACAAGAATTCAAACAAACACAGAGATTCTACTTACAGAGCAGACACAGCACAGATGTTTCCTTCATCGTCCTTCTCACTCATTTGAGCTTTTTTTCATTTCTGTCACTGACACCAAGTAAAGCCCGCCCTCTTCCTCTGAGCACCAGCTTTCTATTGGTTCAAACACAGAGGTGGTCAGTGTGTGTGTGTGTGTGTGTGTGTGTGTGTGTGTGTGTGTGTGTGTGTTTGGAGACGTCCCCCTCAGTGAGAGAGGCAGATATGAGCTGAAACACAGGAATCAAACCAGGGACGCTGCTGTTATGGAGCTGAACTGGAACCATTCAGACACTGAGGCCCTCTGAACACATTTTAATTACAGCTGTGCAGAGACACACTGATGACTGACTGGAACACTATGATTCACATTTTACATGAACACCATCCTCACACGTTTATATGTGGCCACCAGAGGGAGATGTTGGACTTCAAATACTAACATGGATACAAGCAGATCATCAGTGATCCTTTCAGAGTTTCTTTTGGCATGCTGAGCATGAAAATAAAAACTGGTATGGTTTTTTTCTCATAAGCAGAGAGTGCTTGCTGCGCTGTCCTTAGTCCTTAGTCAGTAAACATGGCGAAACTATTGAGGAAAAAACACAGCGTATTGTTTATCATGGCTCTGGTTTTACGTGGCCTATCAACACAATTTATAAACTGATATATATAACCTTGTTGCTTTGTCTTTAAGTGGTCACGTGATTGGCTTACCACGACTACTTTATTCTTCCTCATACAAACAGCAGCACTCATGCGATTGTTTTGCTCCCCTGAGCTACAGGTGCCAAAAAGTGATCGTGCCGTCTGCGGGAGCGCACGCAGCAGCTTAAAGCTGTAGCTCCCAGGTTACTTACAGCTACTTCCGTGCAGCTGATATAAGATGCGGTAAGCTCAACACAGCTTCAACCGTCTGTTTGTTGAAAAATAGTAACGCAACCGCATTTTCTTGTTAGTAACAGTAACTGCGTTGTAACGATAGAAATAGTAATTAGATTACTCGATACTGAAAAAAGTTATTCCTGCAGTTATTTCCATCACTGGTATTCAGTGTGTTAGTTGGATGAGTTGACGATGAGAATGATTTCCTGTGCCGTTCCTGTGTTGTGCTTTTTGGTAATTTCAGTCTCTCTCTGAACGTGCTCCTGTGACTAGCCAAGTGGGTGGGAGGAATTATCCAACATTGTTTTTATTTTGGACAACATCTGCCCCTCCAACAGGGCCTTAAGGGAGTCCAGCTCTATCCCCAGAAGATTACTGGCCTTGTGGATCACTTTATTGAGTCTATTAGTATCAGCAACCCTCATTCTGCTCCCCCAGCATGCAACAGCATAGAGGATCGCACTGGCCACAACAGACTCGTTGGCTGTGTCCCAATTCAGGGTCTGCACGCTTGAAGTACGCATTTCAAGTGTGGTTACGTCACCGCCACGCGACGACGGCTGTCCCAATTCGAAGTGTACTTCAAATGCATACTCCAAATGCATACTCCAAATGCGCCGTCGATTTCCCCAAATATCAAGCCGATCGGTACCCCGCATGCGCAAATCTTACGTCACTTCCTCTCTTTGCGACATTCAATATATTTGAATGATACGGTTAGCGCCCAGTTAGCTCCTAGCATTTCTCAGCAGCTCTGCCTCCTTTTCGACTACCAGGACATTTAAACAATGAATAATCCGTATCCGCAACAAATTTTTGCTTTTCTCCTCAACAGAAAGCGTTCCCCGATTGAACAACAGCGCCGTAAAATAAGAAGAATGGTGCCTAATGACAGAGTTAATAATACAGACTTTATAATATGTCACGTGAAGATTCAGCAGCCAGATGAAGTGTTTACTGGCAATTGACAGTGATAGCGGACATCATCATCACTTTTCCAACAATCCTCTCCACACCGACAAGCATAAACACACTCGATTATCACTAAATCAAATTTAACACACGTTTGTAATGACGCTAATTCAGTTTACAATAGGGTTTATTCGCTCAGTCAGCAGGTGGCGGTATCCTCGTACACTGGGGAGTACACTGCCATTAAAGGAACAGAAGAAGAAGAAAACCCCTGCACATGCGCGGTACGGATCGGGTAGACCCGATTTGTACGGTCTGACTTTGCACATGCGCAGTAAGGATCGGGAGTCCCGATCCGTCACTATCTTTTAATTTTTTTATTTTTGTCTACATTATATTAAATGTTTCATTAGCGGAAACATGTTAAGAGATACTTGTTATTCTTAACATCTTAACAGATACTCTGACCTGTAACTATCGTAAAATGCTTCGACCGGAAGTAGACACCTTTCGCGCATGCGGGGTACCGATCGGGTTTCCGGTACGGATCGGGTAGTGACAGTCCGGTGCACGCTTCGTGGTCCCATATGTCCCACAATTCATAGTGCGGCGGTGGGTGTGGATAATTTTGCCGCAAAATACGGCAGAAGGGAGCGGCCGAAGAGTTTTTTTTTTTTTTTTCCCCCAAACTTTGTTGGACTTATAAAGCGAACAGTCAGTCATTCCAGTTCAGTTTGTACAGTAGGCATACAAGGCAAATAAGAGTAACAATATACAGTACAATGAAATAAGAAGGATAAATAAATAAAGGATAAAAAAAGAAAAAAAAGGGGGGGGGGGGAATGTGACAGACTTCATAACAACTTTGTACTTGAAAGTTGTGACAGCTCCTGGGTCTAGGTGCGGCTTGCCCCTCTGAGGGCGGGGGTACCTGGACCTGGGATATAGAGTATGTTTGGGGAGTGCGACTGTCTGTGCAGTGTCTATTTGTGTCTGTCTACACGTTGGGTGAGTGCCGAGTATTTGGTTGTGCATATGGGGGTGGGAATGCACGTTTGTGTCCGCGTGTGCCTGTTCGTCTGTGTCTATATGTCAGGTTGGGTCTTAGACTCAACCTCTCTGGGTACATTATGGGCTCAAAATGTGGTCATAAATATTTTGTACTTGTAAAAAAGATTTGTGTGTGCGTAAAAAAGATTTGTGTGTGGACTTAGAAAAAAAACCCTGCAAGTTACAAGTACAGATTTTGACCCTATTTTTCTTCCTTTCATCTGATTGGTGAATGTCATGTCAATCACAAATGTAACAATCCAATCAGAGAACAGATGGGTTTGGCTGTCGAGGGGCGCTTTTTTTGAACTGCAGGTCTTTGAAGGGAATAAATGCCCTTTTACATGCCAACCCAGCGTTTTCCTTCATCACCACGAAGGAAAACAGTCTGTGGTCGTTTGGTGATTTTTGTGTTACAGGTCTATGTGTTTAATACAGGGACTTCCACAGCCTTTTCAACAGCGCTGCGGACCGCGGGGTGGGGGCGGGCAGTGTTTTGGAAATGACAGTCTTCATTACAAAGCTTTCTTCGTCATGAATTAGCATACATGTTTTTATTGAACATTTGAAGAACCAGCAAAAAAAACAAACTCTTGTAGAGGACATAAAGTCAGAGATAGAAAAGACAAGAAGCAGGTGCATCTAGTACAGGTAGAGCTGCTGCAAAAACCCATAGAGCTCAGCAGCCAGCAACAAATTCTGGATCCTTTGCTTTTAGTTAGCAGTTAGCATTAGCAGCACATCCTGCGTCCGATATGAAAGGACTTTTATGCTGCGCACTGTGACTCACAGCACTGGTCCTGGGTCAGCCCTGACTTTGTGTTAAACTAATCCTAAAGTAATAATGGTATTTCTAACCACTGATATACCACAACTTTATCCTTTCAACAGCTACTGAAAGTTAGGGGACCTAGCTGCTATCGGATATTTATATAGCGATCCTCCAGCTTCAAACTGTATCACCCTTCAAGTGTTTTGGTAGATCTCAGGTTTATAATAGCAGCACCATTAACGAGACTGGGACAGCTCTGTCTTAACGTGGCGACTCCGTTTATTGCCAAGCTGCAACAACAAATACACACGGCACAACCACCAGAGGGTGCTGCATGAACCATTGAATTAGTCCTTACCATAACATCCCCCCTTCTGAGTACATTATAAACTATAATGTTTTCTGTATTAATCCACATTTATGTCAATACTGAAATCACTGCAACTTAACTTGTAGCTGGATACTCCAAGGCTGTTACATTAACTCAAATCTGTAACAAACATTTATTGCCTTTATTTATAACTATTATTTTATTTAACTGTGTGAACTTATTCAACTATGAAGGTGGGGTGGACAACCCAGTCCTTCAACTGAGTGAGGGGATTATTCTGCCCCGGGCTGGTCACTCAGGTGCTCGAGAGTACCTTCTACCTAAATCAAAGTCCTTAAGGTACCTCGGTGGGTTTCTGTCTCTTGTAGGATATCTTCTTTCAGTAGACTGGTTACTTGGTGGTATAAGACACTGCTGAACCTGGTTTGAAACAGGGCTGCTGCTGTTTTCTGGCAAGACAGGGATTTGTTGTTCAGTTGGTTCAGTCTTGGTCCCTTTTAGTGTGATGAGATGGCTCCTGTTTCGACGTAGAAGCCCCCTCGGGGTCTCAACAAGGTAAGACCGCGGCGTATCTGCTCTGCCTGATATAGTCCCATTTGTTTTCATGTCTGTGATCCAAACTTGATCTCCTGGGTGTAGTCCAGTGAGGTCTTGTGCTCTGTGTCTGTTGTTGAACCATTTCCACTGTTTTTCTCTCTCCTTCCCTTCTCTCTCTCTCAGTTTAGTGATGTTTGTCCAGCCTGGGTTGAGGCAGGATGGAAGTATGGGAACTGTGGTACGGAAGCTCTGCAGGGCTATGTCCATTGCCATGAGAGCAAGATATGGGTCTCCTTCTTTCTGTAGAAGGCTCCTTACTGTCCTCACTGCTCTTTCAGCCTCACCATTGCTCTGAGGTATGTCTGTGAAGGTTCTCAGTCATCCAGGTCATCGTAGTCAAAGGAGCTTGCAAAGAAAAGCGTCTGGACTTCTTTGAGTTGCTTGAAGACGTTTCACCTCTCATCCGAGAAGCTTCTTCAGTTCTAAGGTCAAATGGTGGAGAGTCCCAGATATAAACCTAGTGGGAGTAACCCCCCACAGAGGGACAAAAGGACCCCCTGATGATCCTCTAATCTCCTGAGCCAAGGTGTGAAATTGGGTGTGGGTCCCAATCAGCCAGAGTTTCGGGTGAGTTCATTGTGAAACCTGGCCCCACCTTATGCGAATTCCTGAGGTCAGATGGCCCAGGATGTGAGTGGGCGTTAAGGCGTCTGGGAAGGGATCTCAAAACTGGATTATAGATGGCAGAGAGTTGGTGTCGTAAACCCCCGCCTCTGTTCAAAGATGGTCGCTCACAGTGGACATAGATGGCTTCTTTTCACTCCTCTTTCAAACCATCTGTCCTCTCTGTCCAAAATGTGAACATTGGCATCCTCGAAAGAGTGTCCTTTATCCTTAAGATGCAGATGGACTGCTGAGTCTTGTCCTGTGGAGGTGGCTCTTCTGTGTTGTGCCATGCGCTTGTGAAGTGGCTGTTTGGTCTCTCCAATGTAGAGGTCTGGGCATTCCTCGCTGCACTGTACAGCATACACCACATTGTTAAGTTTGTGTTTTGGCGTTTTGTCTTTCGGGTGAACCAGTTTTTGTCTGAGCGTGTTGGTGGGTCTGAAATGCACCGGGATGTCGTGCTTGGAGAAAACTCTCCTGAGTTTCTCTGATACACCGGCTACATAGGGGATGACAATGTTGTTGCGTCTGTCCTTCTTATCCTCCCTCGCTGGTGTCTGGTATTCTTTTCTGTGCCTCTTTGCTGACTTTAAGAACGCCCATTTAGGATAGCCGCACGCTTTGAGTGCTTCCTTTACATGTGTGTGTTCCTTCTTTTTTCCTTCAGGCTTAGAGGGAACATGTTCTGCCCGGTGGTGTAGGGCCCTAATTACTCCAAGTTTGTGTTCCAGAGGGTGATGGGAGTCAAAAAGGAGGTACTGGTCCGTGTGTGTGGGCTTCCGGTAAATTTCGATGTTGAGTTTGCCGTTCTCTTCAATGTGCACAGCGCAGTCCAGGAAAGGCAAACAGTTGTCCTTTGTGTCTTCCCTGGTGAACTTGATGTTTTTATCCACAGCGTTAATGTGCGCAGTGAAGGATTCCACTTCTTGTGTCTTGATTTTGACCCAGGTGTCGTCCACATATCTGTACCAGTGGCTGGGTACTCTTCCTTTGAAAGAGCCAAGAGACACTTTTTGTTTTTTTCTTTCTTCCCCCCCTTCTCACCGTCTCTTCTCCCCTCTGGTTTTCTTTCTCTCCCTCTCTTTCATTCATTCTTTCTCCCTGTCCTATCTCCCAGTCATGTCTGTCCCGTTTGTAGCAACTGAAAATAAAATAAATTCATAATTATAATAAAGGTCAATCAAATGGACCAATATGGCAAGGCCATGATGATCCACTTGGTAAAATAAATCCGCTTGGCATCTTTCTTGGCCTTAAGACAACAATTCTGACGGCTAAAGATCCAAACGGGACACAAAAAAAAAAAAAGAAAGTTGTGACAGCTCATTCGTTAAACATTTCTGAATGAATTTCAATCAATGATAAACCTTTTTTATTGGAAGTTAATTTAAGAGAGTTTAAGTAATATTCAATTTCAATCAAAAACAAATTAAATGATGGGGTTGAGTTTTGAAATTTACATTTATGTATATGGCATTTCCCTAATAAGATGGAGCGGCTGAAGAGTGAACTGTCAAAAGTACTGAATATGACGTCACTTATTTATGTGCGAATGTTTAATAATTAAAGTCAGTCATATATCCACAAACACAACAAGCTGAAAGTCTGAGATATATGTATATGTGTGTATATATATATGTAAGATAAGATAAAACTTTATTAATCCCTCGGGTGGGTTCCTCTGGGAAATTCAAAAGCACAGCACCGACAGAAGTTACAGAGTTACAGAATATTATATATATACACAGATATATAAATACAGAGACAAATATAAATAAAATATACGAAGGGGATAAATAGAATAAATAGGAATAAAAATAAAAATACAAGTGAATTGCACATTTCAAGTATTGAGGTCTATTGCACCGTTGACTATTAACAAAAGTATTGCACAAAAGGTATTGCACAGTGAGGTGAAGAGGCACTACAGCTTAGTTGTTCCCCCCTCCTTTGTCCTCCTGTTTCCCCTCCCTCTCCCCTCCAGAGAGGAGTTAAACAGTCTGATGGCGTGTGGGACAAAGGAGTTTTTAAGTCTGTTAGTTCTTGTCTTGGGGAGAAGCAACCTGTCACTGAACAGACTCTTCTGATTGTTTATGGCCGTGTGCAGAGGATGCCCAGCATTGTCCATAATGTCCAGCAGTTTCTTTAATGTCCTTTTCTCTGCCACTGACACCAGAGTGTCCAGCTTCATGCCGACCACAGAGCCAGCCCTCCTGATCAGTTTCTCCAGCCTGGATGAGTCCTTCTTTGCTGTGCTGCTCCCCCAGCACACCACAGCATAGAAAAGTACTCCAGCAACCACCGACTGGTAAAACATCCTCAGGAGCTTCCTGCAGATGTTAAAAGACCTCAGCCTCCTGAGGAAGTACAGTCGGCTTTGGCCTTTTTTATACAGGTGCTCTGTGTTGCATGACCAGTCCAGTTTATTGTCCACCCACAGCCCGAGGTACTTGTACTTGTTGATATGTGTATATATATGTATATATATATGTGTATATATATATATGTGTGTATACATATATGTGTGTATATATACATATACACACACACACACATATATCTCATAATAATCTGACAATACTATAATATTGGCCATATTATATTTACATTACCACAGTGAGATGACTTTAGTCTCATGACCAACATTAACTAATTGTTATTTACTAACTAATCTTAAATAACTGTTCAGCACAGAAATGAAGCCCAACAATCATGTTTTACAGTCCCGTGGTCTCAGCCTCAGATACTCAACTAATCAAAGTGATGTCATGACAAAAATGAATGACTAACAAAACGTTTTTTCCACTCAACATTAACTTCTTTGTCTTACTTTCGCAGTTCAAAGTGGGGGAGGGCCTCCTAGAAATCTACTCCTAAATTCATGACAAAAATGTGAATAAATAGTACTGAAAAGAATCGACAAACTGATGATACCTTTGCTCAAAAAGTATTTTCTTCAAGATGGATGAAGATAGAACGACTCTTACTTTTCCAAGATGACCATGAAGCAGATCATGAGCTTTCCTGCCTCCTGTGGTTTAAAATCACGTGTGAACTTGTGATATCGCGAGTCTTTAAGGCAGCTAACCACTCTTATTAGATTTTATCATGTCATATCAACAAGAATAAATTCAAGAGGTATTAAGTTGGTAAATTTTATGTAGATCTTATATGATTTTATTACATTCACCTTAGAGACATACATTTATTTTGTTTGAATTACATGTTTGAGTCCTGTAAATGCGATAACCACCCAATTTCACTTTTTTTTGAGTGTATCTACTTTTTCTCATGCAAGCGTGAGTCTACAGCTTTCTTGGGAGGTCATCTTGTAATCGGAAGGTTGCCGGTTTGAGCCCCGGCTCAACAGTCTCCTTGGGTCGTTGTGCCTACTGGTGCTGGTCAGAAGGCCCGGTGGCACCAGTGTCCGGCCTCGCCTCTGTCAGTGTGCCAGGGTGGCTGAGGTTGCAATGTAGCTGCCATCACCAGTGTGTGAATGGGTGGATGACTGAATGTGTAAAGCGCCTTGGGGTCCTTAGGGACTAATTAAAGCGCTATACAAATACAGGCCATTTACCATTTCTACCCCCAAGTCTAATCCCTTTACTTTCAGGGCCGTGTCCACTTAATACTACACTGTATGGTTATATGGCATTTTAGTTCATATAAAGCACAACATTGAGACACTTCAAATAATTTCATCTGAACAGTATTCATGAGTTCTTTACGAAACTGTCTGTTCATTTTGAGTCTACGTTCATGCCTGTTTCCATCTGTTTCACACAGTGGAAGTGGCCTCAGTTTAGTGGTGATGTTGTAACTATGTTTGGTTAATGCCTCAACTCTGTGGTGTGCAGACAATCATAGACAACGAATTATTTATATTTTAGAGATTATGTTTATTATGTGGATATGAACAGAATGTTCTGGTCTGGCAGACACATTATACAAGAACAGCAGGTTTTAGTAGCACAGAAGCTGAATGTCATTTCAAAATTCAAAAGAACAAATCAACTTGTAGCTCTTCTTATTAAATAGGCAGTAATTTAACTTGCTTGTTTCATATAGCAGGCACAAAGATGTTAATACACAAAACTGTGTGTTGTGCTCAATAACCCACATCATACTGATATCCCATGAACTGCCAGATATTCAGCTCTGTTATTTATCTCCTATCTCTGAGAGGGGCTACTGAGCTAACACAGATCACAGGTTGTAATAATATCAGGTTAAATGTATAAATGTTCACACCGTTACACTCAAGGTGAGATCAAATCTGCACACATTCAAACAGCAGGTCAGGAAACCTTTACAGCGACAGGAAACAAAGACAAACATTGAAGAGTAACACGTGTAAAACTTTATCAGTAAACAAACTGGTATAAAAATAAAATAATAAATAATCTTGACATGTTTAAACTGAAGAGTCTCCTTCATGGAGGAACAAGTTAAGGCTTCATAGATCAGAGGAAACATGTGACTCTGCAGCTCCATGTAACACATTTCTCTTTGGTTTCATAATAATATCAGATTATTCAGTCGTTCAGTTCTAGCTGATAAATGGAGCCTGAGCACTTTGTGTTGTGTTTGTGTTGTCAGTCAGTGTCTGTAATTATTGTGTAACATCTAAACACGAGGATCAGTCTGAGTCTGACCTCACAAACAGCTGAACCTGAAGATGACACAAACTCACTGATTCTGATATTGTGACAGAGACGACGCTGAATTCATCACTGTGAACAAACTTATTTCTGTCGACATCAGAGACAAAGAAGATGTTTGTCACATAAAATGGTTTTTGTTGTTGAATATCACTGATCTTATTCTCAGATATGTAACTTTTCTTTGTTTGAATGATGAAGTCCTGAATGTTCCACATGTAAATAAGGCAAAAGTGTAAATAACACTGTTTAAGAACATAAACTTTTCCACTGAGATGAGCGACTAACCTGGAAGCTAAAACAAACTAATAACTAATACTGATGCACGCAAGCAAACAAAAACAGGAACTTCAAATCTCTGAGAGCTGACTGATGTCATCTGAAAGTTTAATAACACTAAATGAAGTCTGGCTCAGCAGGAGACTCAGACTGCAGGAGTTCAGCTGTAAAAAACTCACATTTCAAACAGACTGCAATTCAGCAGGTTGATGGTGCGGATCCTGACTCTTTGTTTTTTCATGTTTTCTGTAGATCAAAAATCCACCAACAGCAGCAACAAGAAGAAGAACAGCAGAAACTGACAGACCAACTTTCAGTCCAACATATCCAGCCTCCTCCCCTCCATCTTCCTTCCCTCCATCCTCCTTCCCTCCATCCTCTGTGTCTCCTCCTGGCTGACCTGCAGGTGAGAAACAGGTGTGAGGTGTCAGCTGTCAGGTAGGTGATGAGTGAAGAACAGAACAGAATCCGTTTCCTCTTCAAACTGCTGTCAGACATTATCTACTGCACTCTGATCACATCACTCAGACCAGCTGCTTTCTACAAAGTCTCATCAACAACATCTTTAGAAACAAACATCAACAACCAGGAAGCAGCTTCACCTCTGATCACACACACACTCAACTCTACTCACTCACCTGGAGGAACAACATGAAGGTGGATGATGCTGATGGGCTCTGAACTGCCTCCACCTCTGGGAATGACAACACACTCATATGTTCCAGTGTCATTAATCGTCACATTGTTCAGAATCAGAGACACGTCTCCATCCTTCATCTGTCTGTCCTGCAGATCCACCCGGTTCTTAAAAGATGGATGCTGGTTGTCTGGAACAAACTGATCATCCTTGTACAAAAGCACATATTCATCTCTCAGGTCAGCTCTGCTCCACTTTAAAACAATGATGGGGTTATTATTTGGAGCTCGACATGTCAGAGTGACGTCCTGTCCAGACTCAGCTGTGATGTTTTTCTGGTCTGAAAGAGGAAACAACACAGAGCAGATTGAAGTGAGACGCTGGAACTGACTGCAGGTCAGATTTGAAAGAAGCCCTCCCACTCTCAGCTTCATACAGCAAAGGGACTGTTACTCATATAACAACCTTCTCCTCAGCTGATCATTCACACACACACACACACACCCCCCCCCCCCCACACACACACACACACACACACACCACTGTTATCTCTGCCTCAGTGCTTTCTCAGATTTGCACTCTGACCAGCAACAACTCAGGGTTCAGTATCCTGAGGAGAAAGTTCTGTTCTTGTCCAAGGAGACTTTAACATGCAGGCTACAGGAGCCAGTGATCGATCCACTGATCTTCAAACGAATAAATGATTCTCTATCTCATGAGCTACGAATTAGGAATGGCCATGCACCACCCACAGAAAAGAGAAAGAGCTCTGAGATGGTTGCAGTGAATGTCAACAGTAGTAAAAATGTAATAAAATGTAATCTATTAGTCTCAAAGAAGTCATCCATTACAGGATTAAATGACTACAGGCCTGTCTCCCTGACATCTGTGGTCATGAAGTCCTTTGAGAGACTCGTGTTGAGACACCTGAAGGGCATCAAAGCCTCAGCTGGACACCCTGTAGTTTCCCTACTGGGCAAACAGGTCAGCTGAGGATGCATCAGTATGGGACTGCAGTAAATCCTGCATCACCTCAACCAACCTGGGACATGCGCCAGTATCCTGTATCCAACAAAGTCATCCCAGACATCCTGCAGCAGAAGCTCACCCAACTTACTGTGCCCACCTCCACCTGTCAGAGGACTACCAGCTTCCTCAAGATTCAAGATTCACATCATGCACACAGACCATCAACAGTGGGCTTCACCAGAGGTGTGTTCTCTTGCCACTGGTCTTCTCTCTCTACACTAATGACTGCACCTCAGGAGAAGCATCTGTGAAACTCCTGAACTTTGCAGATGACACCACTGTCACTGGTCTGACTGGGAACAATCGAGTTATCCTAAAGACAGTAGGTGGACCAGTTTCTTCCAGTCAAAGACTGTCAACACTCCACCTTCCAGCCTTTCAACAACTGTGAATCTCTTCAGATTATTAGGATCCACCTCTTAGAGGAACTAGTCCTTACACATATAAACCATTTTTCATTAGTACCTAGTTGGATCAGCTCAATACTGTATGACTCAGCTCGACTCTTTTTCCATTACAATTGAGAACAGGTTAATAAACAATCATATGATCCTATGAGCAAGCACTGTGGTGACAGTGGGAAGGAAAAACTCCATTTTAACACGAAGAAACATCCAGCAGAACCAGGCTCAGGGAGGGGAACGCATGTGCTGTGACCAAGGGCTGGAAGACAGGAATAATTGAGATATATGGACGGTTGGCAATTGGCCTACAATGAGCCAAGACAGCTGAGTCAGGAAGTTGCGTTTTTGAAGTAAAAGTTTACCAACTACCAGTTTGAAGGCCTGTGGCACGTAGCTGATTATTACAGACAGGTTGATCGTGTTTAAGATTGAAACATTAATTCATGGTAAAAGTCATTAACCAGGTACTAAAAAGTGCCCGTTATCAGGGACTACCACCCAATGGAAAACTAAAAACCACGCTGAGCCAACTACAGTAGGTAGAAATGGAAAAAAAGGCTAATAGGCTATTAAAGAGAAGGCCCAGCAGAGGTTGTTTTCCTGTGGTAACTCAGGAATTGCAGCGTCTCACAGTAAAATGCAAAAGCGTTTCAAAAAGAAGAGATTAATGCGGCAGCAAATCATTCGTACACTTCCTGTATCGCTAAATTAGTTCACGGACATTCCCGTCAGAATGCGTCATAGAGCAATTTTAGTGGCTACAACTTAACACGCTGCACATATAAGATGGTTTCTCCCAGCAGATAGTTTATATTTCACTTTAATGTGCTGCGTGTAAAAGAATCAGTAAACACTGGCGCTTCCTGCTGTTTTTAAACCGAAACTCTGAACCAGGAAATGTGTCCAGCATCTGTTAACGAGCTGATCTAGAGACAGACACCTTCATGAAAACACTGGAGTTAAATTCAACATAACTCGTTAAGCCATTATTGAAAAAGATGCTCTAAGTTGTGGCATCTGAAGGTGCCTTCAGATGCCACAACTTCAGATGCCACCGGGGATGCCAGTAACCGAGTCAGTCTTTCATCATATTTATCTCAGAATAAAGTACCGGCCAGTTTAAACAGCAGCTTTACAACATGTTTGACTTTATAATAACTAAATTTAACCTGCACAGACGAAGGCAACCAGACAAGTCCACCAAAACGCAATATATATTTTGGCAGCCATCACAGTTGGGGTAACGGGAAACAAGGTTTGATCAAACGCTTCCGCATTATGTGTTGTGATGCGTTTCATTGCACTCGGAAGGCTAAGAAAGACCCTTGCCACTCGCTCGCACTGTGAAGGTTTTCATTTACTACTTTGCAAGCTAGAGCCATTCATTGATCGATCAGTAGCAGAGCGGTGCAATGCTAGCCTTGTTGCAGGTAAAACCATGACTGCAGGTTGTTCATGTTAGAGTTTGGTCAGTGGTCTGTGCACGGATTATTTAGCAAGTCTAAAATACACCACAGTGGGGAACAGATTCAAAAGATTTAGTTTTATTACAGGTACATTTCCCGCCTCCATGTCGGATTGTTGACTTGAGCTTCATGAAGCTGCTCTGACTTTCCCCGTTTGAAATACAGACTGAGGACGTGATCAATCTGAAAATTCCGACTGAGATCTGCTCCTCCAGCTCCTCCATTTCTTCTTCGTCTAATTTGTCTTCTTCTTTGTGATGTTGTTGTTGGCCAATCAGCTTACAGTACCAATGGTACTTTAGCGTTACCTACTGGAGTGACTGGAGAATAGCAGGAGGAAAATTTGTACGGTAAAAAAACCAAAACGAAACAGAATTATATAAAAACAACTGAAAAACAAAACTGCCAGTCCTACCAAGAGGTTTGACACACCTTTTCATTTATTATATTTTCTTTATCTTTACTACTTACCTAATACAAACAGACATCAAATATATGAAGCAAGAGAAATGGAATTATGTGGCAAAGAATAAGAGAGAATAAGAACTCTAAATATGTTTTATATTTTAGATTACACTAAGTAGCCACCTTTTGCTTTGCAGAGAAATTTCAGTCTGCCTTTAAGCCACGGCACAGCACTGAAACGGCCTTGCTTAGAGTTCTCAATGACCTATTTGTAAGCACTGACTCTGGACGCTCTGTGGTCCTGGTTTTATTGGACCTTTCCTCTGCTTTTGATATGGTTGATCATAACATTCTTCTACTAAGACTTGAGCATACTGTGGGTATAAGAGGCACTGCCCTCAACTGGTTTAAATCTTATCTTGCTGACAGGTCTTTTTCGGTTAATTTGGGCAACTTCTCATCTTCCTCGGTAGCTGTACGCTGTGGTGTGCCTCAAGGATCTGTATTAGGCCCTATTCTCTTTTCACTATATCTGCTCCCTCTTGGAGCAATTTTTGAGAAGTATAATATTGCCTTTCATTGCTATGCTGATGATATACAGATTTATTTTGAGATTACCGACAATCTTGCTATGTCTTTTCACTATTTTCGTGAATGCATGCGTGAGGTTAAAGGTTGGTTCAAGATTAATTCTCTTGTCCTGAACGAAAAGAAAACGGAGATCGTGGTGTTTGATAGTAAAATCCCCCGCGACCAACTGTGCGCTGCTCTGATGCCTTTTGCTAGCTCTCCCTCTGACTATGCCAGTAATTTGGGCATACTACTGGATAGCTCGCTTAAATTTGACAAGCAAGTGTCTGCTGTTGCGAGGTCTAGTTTTAATCAGCTGCGCCTCGTTTCTAAGGCTAAGCGCTATATTCTGCACATTGATCTGGAAAAACTCATTCACGCATTCGTGACTTCCAGGTTGGACTACTGCAACTCTCTTTACATTGGCCTTTCCTCCACCCTTCCCGTTAGATTTCAGACTGTCCAGAATGCGGCGGCACACCTTTTGACAGGAAGCAGGAAGTTTTCTTCCATCACTCCTGTTCTTGCTGGCTTGCACTGGCTTCCAATTAAATACCGTATTCAATTTAAAATATTAGTTTTCACCTACAAAACCATTAATAACTTGGCGCCGAGCTACCTCAATGAGCTTCTCAGGTTACACACTCCTGTCAGAGCACTTAGCTCTGCTACCCAAATTCTTCTGGAGCAACCTCGTTCTCGGCTGAAGTTTCGCGGTGACCGCGCGTTTGCTGTAGCTGCCCCGGTCTTATGGAACAACCTTCCTGTCGCTATCCGGGCGTCTGACTCTATGCCACTGTTTCAATCACGGCTTAAGACTTATTTGTTTAATCTTGCCTTTCCACCCAGTTAACACTTGGTGTGCGCTGGTACATTTTTTATGCTTGTGAACTACTTTTATATCTTATGATTACCAAGGTTTTTATAATTGATACGTGCCAGGTCCTTTCTCTTTTCCTTCCCATCTCCCTTTTCCTATTTTATTTTTGTCAAGCACCTTGGTATACCCTTGGTTTTTTAGTGTGCTTTATAAATAAAGTTTATTATTATTATTATTATTATTATTATTTTGCTTTACTGACAGTACCATAAACCATTGGCCTTCTCTCAGTCAGCGAGCTTAATGATGTAGTCACCTGTAGTCATGTCCATCATTACTTTAAGAACTGAAGGTCAGTCAGTCTGGAAAATTGCTAAAAGTTTGAATGTTTCCCCAAGTGCAGTTACAAAAAACATCAAGTGCTACGATGAAACTGGCTCACATGAGGACGACACCAGGAAAGAAGACCAAGAGTCACCTCTGCCGCTGAGGATAAATTCATCTGAGCCACCAGCCTCAAAAATCACAAGTTAACAGCACCTCAGATCAGAGCCCAGATAAATGTCACATAGAGCTCCAGTAGCAGACACATCTCTACGTCACTTCTTCAGAGAAGACTGTTGAATCAGGCCTTTATGTTTAAACAGCTGCTAAGAAACTACGACTAAGGAAAAGCAACAAGGAAAAGAGATTTGTTTGGGCCAAGAAACTCAAGGAATCTCAAGGCTCATGCTGTCATCACACAAGTTTTGGGGTTATTATTACAAGTTACGTTTAACATCGCTCTTTAACCCATTATTGAAAAACCTGCTGTAAGTTGTGGGATCTGAAGATGCCGCCGGGGACGCCAGTAACTGAGTCAGTCTTAAACCAACCGATACTTTCCTCTGTTACAAACAGGATGAAAAGTAGCACATTTAAAACATGTTTGACTTTATAACAACTAAATCTAACCTGCACAATTAGAACCAGCAAAGTCCAGTAAAATGGTAGATATATTTCAGCAGCCATCACAGGTAACGGGAAATCAAGTTTGATGAAAACACTTCCGCAATAGCTGTTGTGATGCATATTGAACTTCTTTTTTTCTTCGTCATCTACGTTGTCTTTGTCTTGTACATTGCTGCCTGTTATGATGATTTCTGATATGAGGTTCAGTTCTACAGGTCAAGTGCCACTATGACCCTCCAGAAAATAATGAGGTCAGGGGATGATCGTTCAGCTCTTTAATGGCAGATTTAGCGTGGGTGTGGGTATGTGTGTGGTTCAGTCTTATGGACGCACACTCTCATTGAACCCACATAAACTGCTCCCGAGCATAACTTGTGATTCACACTGCCTTCATGAACACCATTTTCCATCCCAGTCAAAACATTACTCACAAAACGGCCGCGCCCTCCAGTGGCGAGGCAGAAAACTGCATCACAGTCCTGCCTTCAGAACACTGCCTACTGGACGGGAGTGTGATCGGAGAACATAAACAGCAGGGTGTAAGATGCTAGCAGGCATGGCATACGTGGAACACCATAACCAAGTGGCCGGTGTCATGCCAAGGTAAGCATCCCCGACAGAATCTGTTTCCCCTGAGTCAGGAGCAGGATCTGGCCAATAAGAGCGGACCCAGTTGACTCCACCTCCTTTCCAACAACTAGACACGGAAGTAGTGATGTTTCACATTAGTGAAAGTATTGTTCCATTACCGTTCAGTTTACGGGTTACAATAGCAAATGATTTATTTATTATTCTAACGTGTTATTGGATGGGATTATTTTAATGAACCAAGGACATTTTGTCTGATATTATTTTTATCCCACTGTAACTTTACTGTATAAAGAATTAACATCTCCAAAATTTCAGGAGTAGTTATTCATTATGAGAAGTATTTGTAAACTAATAATTAAGAATATGGGATACTTTGTCCGTGATTTGGAAAGCCCAGTGCGTGCTTGTCGGGGATTCTGTCGGGGAAACTTAACTTGGCACAACTCCCACATAAACAAACATCTGTCCTAAGTATGGCCTGAAAATCCCGAGGTCAAATTGGGACATACCCCGTGGTTGAGAATCCTGGGGGATTTCCAGATAAAGACAGACAAACTGGTGATGGCTAACCACCTGGACATAGTGGTGGTTGACAAACAGAGGAAGACAGTCGTAGTGGTAGATGTAGCTAATATGAGTGAGGGCAACATCAGGAAGAGGGAACGCAAGAAGCTCGAGACATACCACGGGCCCAGAGAAGAGCTTTATAAGATGTGGAGGGTGAAGGTCCCAGTGGTGATCGGTGTGCTCAGAGGAGTAACTCCTATACTGCAGAGTAGAGCTGGGCGATAGAACGATAACGATATGTATCGCGATATAACTTTTACTCGATAGAGAAATTAAACTATCGCGATAGACTTTGCCGCTCTTGTCCTCTTAAAAAAAAAAAAAAAAAAAAGGTCAGCCAATCCAAATTAAGTAGCGCAGAGCCGAACCAATCACAGCCGCAGCGTCACATCGCGTGACTTGTTACGTACAGCACAAGTGCCAAGCCGCACGTGTGTTTGTTTGGGAAGCAGCCAGCGCGTAATGGAGGAAATGAGTGTGCCGACTAGAAAAATCAACCGAGCGTGACCGAAGAGAAAACAGATGATGGTTCCAATGCCGGAGAGATTGTCGAACGGAAGAGCCATAGAAGTTCCGTAGTGTGACGGTATTTCGGCTATTTCAAGTCTGACAAAAAACAGAGTAGCGTGCACTGTAAATTGTGCCGAAAGCAAGTCTGGAAATACAATAAACTGGTGCATGCGTCACACTGTGCGCCACGTTATTGTTTCGGTGAAATGAATTTCTACAATACTGTTAATTCTACTCTCTGCAGTGTTTAAATGCTTACATATACACACAGTTACTGTCCGTCCACACATACGACTCGGTTCTGCTTCTATGCCGCAGCTTTGTTTACTTTTTCCCACCGAGGCTTCTAGACTTCTGATTGGCCAACATTTCTGCACGGTTAGGAATCTAGCGCCACCTGCTGATTTGGCAAGTTCATAGCAGCGTTTTCCTTCATTTCTGCCTTTATGTGTGGACGGGATTATTTTTCAAAACGAAAACGGAAAATCTCCGTTTTCAAAAATACCCGTGTACGTGTGGACGTAGCCTCAGTCTCTGACTGGAAGCGCTAATTCGTCATTCGGCTTTTGTCAGACTAAAGTAACTGTTAAAACTGTTTGAAAAGCTAAGCTATACAACAAGGAGAGATTGAGAATTTCCTTTTAGTTCTCAGTTTATTTGATATTGACAAAAGTTAGTCAGTTTTGTCTATTCTTCTGTAAAACAAACTAAGATTTAGTTTTAGAATTAATATTTTGTTTCTAAGTGGAATTGACAGTTTAGTCTGCTTTGTTTGTTCTATTTTGAAACTTAAACGCTTTAGCGGCTGCCTTTTGTGTAGTTTGCAATATTTGCCTTTATTTATCTGAAAAAGTCTCATGTTCCTTAAGTACATCTACCCTGTTGAACTTATTATGGGAAATAAATATTTAAATCAAAACAAGCTGCTGATTATTTCATATTTTACTTGTGAGCAACGGCACATTTAAATCTTACAAATATAGTTATTTGGCTTATATCGTGATAGATATCGTTATCGCCTGAAATGAAAAAAACATATCGTGATATGAAAAAATCTCATATCGCCCAGCTCTACTGCTGAGTGAGTGATTCCAGAGGATTCCAGGAGCAACATCGGAGATCTCTGTCCACGAGAGCGCAGTTCTAAGAACACTTGAGATACTACTCAGGACGCTCAAGCTCCCAGGCCTGTGGTGGAGGACCCGGCCTTAAAGAGAAATACTGCCCGCTTGATGTGGGTTGCATAGCCTTGTGTTGGAGAGGAAGGTCACCAAAAATGTTCAGATTGAATTTCAGTCGAGAGATGTTTAAAGTTATTTTTAGCCTTTTTGGGAAAACACTGTTACATGCCTGTGGGGAAACTTCTATTGGTTTCTTCCACCTTATGCTGATGTGTGTGTGTGTGTGTGTGTGTGTGTGTGTGTGTGTGTGTGTGTGTAATATTGTTTTGTATTAGCATTAAAGCTGGTGAACTGACTGCATGTCTAAGGCTTATGACCTATTTAAATAGTGCTGCCTACAGGTCACATATATATATTTTCTGCACTTTATTTTTGTGGCAGCTGCACATTTGAGCTCTGAATCTTCACCGTAGAAACATTTAAACACTGAGGTTTAGTCAGTGTGTTCAAGTCTGTAGTGATGGGAAGTTCGGCTCTTTTCAGAGAGCTGGTTCTTTTGGCTCCCAAATGGCTCTTAATTTATTATCTTCTGTAGCCTCATATTTTAGCTTTACATGGCAAATATGAATGCTTTGCGAGTTGATAACCACTTTTGCATTCAGTTTTTTTTATGAGAAGCCTTATAATTGCCTAATTTGTTTTGTTACAAAAGCAGGCATTCTTACTTAAGTTTACTATTTTAATCATTTTACTTTTAATTTAACACAAAAACAAAACACTGTAAACAAATCAATAAAGCAGAAACAGAACCAAACTCAGCAGCCAAACAGTATGTCCTCAATGCAGATTGACACTCAGAAAAATCAAATTCCTGCTTCGTTTATGGGTATCAGTCATATTTATGTGTTTTTGTGACGCATTTGCACTCTCCTCACCGCTGTTTGCCGTCTCACTCACGGGCTGAGGGGTAGTGATGTGCACAGTGATCCTGAAATATTAATACCGTAATTGTCGGGCTATAAGCCGCTACTTTTTCCACAAGCTTTGAACCCTGCGGCCTTTAGTCAGGTGCGGCTTTTCTATGGATTGTCCATGATTTTTGTCATATCGTAAGACTATTTGTTTTGTTTGTTCCGCTGTTGTACGGCACTACGTTGCCTGGCGGAAGGGTATGTGATCAGACACACAGTATCGGGGTTCAAGAGTGGTATGTTGGTCACATGTCCATCCGCCAGGCAACATAGTGCCGTACAAGTAGCGCGAAAAACAAACTTCAAAGTAGCGCTACGCGTTCAGCGGGAGGCGTGGATTGTGTGCGGCAATAAACTTGCGAAAAGCAAGTTATGCTCAACTCCACCGGTGGAATCTGACAGCGTGGAAAAGTGTGAAAACATCCATCCATCCACCTGAGCCGAAAATTTAGTCTGAATCTATTTTTCTGGTGTGCTGTAGGTTATTGTTATGTACTACATTTGTTACTCGTTTATGAAGCACAGCACATGTTTCGTACTTGTAATTACCGCTACTTGTACATATACCTAAAAAGTTGTGCAAATATGTACCCATAACTTGTTTTTCAAAATATTAATAAAAGGGGTGTGTCTCCAAACAGCCATCTCTTTCCTGACAATTCGCTTTGTGCATATTCTCTTACATATGATAAGTCAACATTGAAACACCTGCGGCTTTTAGTCAGGTGCGGCTAATGTATGTACAAAACAGGATTTTCCCCTGATTTTAGCTTGTGCGGCTAATATTCAGGTGCGCTTTGTAGTCCGGGAAATACGGTACTTCCATTACCAAAGTTTGCAGTATCAGTTCCCATATGAAAATATCAATATCTAATTTAGGTAAACTCTGAGTAAGATCGGCAATTAGAGGGATAGTCGGTAATACCCTGTTAACAGGAACTACAATCACCTTCCGCCTCTCCTTCATGTGCGTGCTACGGCTCCACAAGAGTGTGAGCCAATGAAGCACAAAACATCAGACCACGAAACACACAATCTTGACTTTGTTCACAGATCATAGCTGTATTTGCGTTCAGCATAGAAATTATGCTGTGTGTGATGTATGTGGGACGACAGTTAAACATCAAACCTTGTTAAAAAAAAGTGGGGAGTCGGCTCTTCTGATTCACTACAAACCATCGACGATGATTTTGCTCATGACACATCACTACAAGTCTGACTCTGTCCTGCAGCCTAACAAAGGTGGAACAAATATCACTTTAGTTTGTGGACTGATTAAAGTGAAATTTATTGCTGACTGAAGGTTATTGTCAGTAACTCCTGCAAATGCAACAGTTTATAATCTACACACTCATCTTGAAGTAGAACAGGTACTCATTCATTACTGAGCTCTTTGCAGTTTAAGAAATTTTAAAGTGTTTGTGTTAATTTTATAGTTTTTCCTGATCTGTAAGATGCTTCACTCTGTTTGATCTGTGACACATTTGCTCCTGGTCAGTGCTCTGTGTTTGTCTCATTTAGTGAGTCACAAATACACAAGCATCACAGTAGAGATCACAAGTTTTACTGATGTTTATGTCACCACTCCTATCCTGGACTGTGAACTCTGGTTGGCTGCAGGTGCTCTCACATTCAAGTCCAAAATCCAAGTTGAGGGAGTGTTTCATTTAAGTTCAAAGTGGGAACTTATATTTACGTATACGTATTTGGGAATGCAGCACAACCAGGATGCTCATATAGTGGCAGATGTAATGTTTCAGTCATTTGTTATCAGTGATGATAGTTGTTACTTTATAATACACTTTATTACAAATTATATATTCAGACACTGAAATGTGTGAAACAAATAATTTTACTGAAACTTAAAACAAGTCAAACAATTTCACCATTATTGAGTCTGTGTGCTTTTATTATCAGGTGATAAACAAGGTTTATTAGATTAATATTTCGGGAGATGCAATTCCCCACATGACATCATCTTTTTTTTTCTTTTTTCCAGTGTTATCACGACTTATTCTGCCACATTTAGCACCTGTAAATCCTACTGCTAAGATGAGTGATTGAAAAAGAAAAATAACTATTTTATAGAGCAAGAAAGAGCAAGAAAATTAAGATTTCTAAAGGGAACATTTATTTTATTGTATTAGTATTTTCCACAAATGTGTCAAATATATATATTTTCTCATGCGAGAAATGCGAGTCAGACCCTGTATTTTTTTTTTATAGTGGTGGAACTGAGTTTAAAAAAATTTTTTCTTTAGTCTGCTTATTATCTTTGCAAAACAAAAAAAGTGTAGCCTGAATGTTATACTGCGTCAGTCAGACTATAAGACTTCATCTCAGATGAAGAAGCGTCTCTTCCACGGTAACACGTCTTGATGTGAGCTTTCTACTCAGGGTTTTTTCTTCCAGTCCAGAGTAGAAATGTTTTAGTTAATAAACTGGCTGTTGTTGTTTTCTCACAATTTTAATTATAAACTAGATATATTTCTACTAATGAAATTAGTTTGCTAACAGTAACAGTGAATCATGATTCACAAGTCAGTAAAGTGATTCTTGACAAGACAAAAACTGAACCAACTCTAATAAACTAAACTAAAAATCAGAAACTCACTCTTAAAGAGACCATAAACACAAAACAAGAATCATAATCTCACTGGAGGATTATCAGAAACATGTTCATCATGAGAAAAGAGGTGAAAACACAAAGGTCAAAATGGCGTCACTGTATAAAAATGTATATTGTACTATAGAGGAGGCAGCATTTAGCTGTAGCCTCCATAAAACATAAAACCACAGCTGTTCTGAAGAACTTTGTCCACCTTTGATTGTCTTTAAGTTGTGTTGGAGCCACAGAGAGCAAATCTTTGTTCTTCATGGAGAACCAGTGAGGCTGTTTGGACTTTCCTATGAAACATCAGTGCAGGAGTCTCTCAGTACATCTGTTTACAGTGAGGACGAAGAAGCAGCAGAAACACACACAGAGAAAACATGTAGAGACAGGCAGCAGCAAATAATCTGCAGAGAGCTCGTCTGTCTGCTGCAGACTTGTTGTAAGTCACAGATCAGATTACTTAGAAACAAAAGTGTTTTTAAGACTTACTGTTTTGCAGGGATCACTTGAAGACTCCTCTGATCATCAGGATTGAACGTTTATCCATTGAAAGATTAAAAAAAAAGGTGTGAGGTCTGTTTTTTCAGTGGTAAAAAGAAACATGCTGTTTAATTACACTCAAAAGGTTTTACAAAAGTCAATTGTTCATTAATCTAAAGATAAAATAAAAAAGTTAAATCTCTGTGGGTAAAGCTACCTCTGTACCAAGCAGCCACAGACCAAACTAACCTGTATTAACCTGTATCAGCCTGTTTTACACAACATACCCTGCACCTGTGTGACATCAGTGCCATTGCAACACCTTAGCAACCACATTGCTAAGGTGTGGTTGCTGTTTGTTCCATATATGGAACTAATGCACACCTGCAGGGGCAAAGTAACAAAGTAACAGCCTACGAATCCAGATAAACTTGGTATCATGATTGAAAATAAAATTTAATTCTAATTCCTGTACAACATGCTGAGAGCAGAGATTTAAAATATATGTTACATTCAAGAAGTAAAAAAACAGATGTCATGAATCAAAGCAGTTATGAACAAAAACTCAAACAACAAAAATAAAAAACAGTAGCACTTTCTATTACAGCTCTGTAATAAAGTGGCAATAGTACCAAGGTTGAAATAGAACGTAATCATGCTAATAATAGGTTATTACTAGTCAATTACCAAAGTAATAACCAGTTAGTATTCATGTAATATCATTGTAGCAATAGTGGTTACAGTTGAGTAATAGTGCACTGAAATTTATGTAACTGCATAATAAGGGCCCAAAAACCTTCTTTAGCTCGATGGCTCTCTTCATTGTAGGAGTCCGTCATCCGGTTCAGGGGATAACACCACAACACTCACCAACCACTTTGCAGCCACAGCAATGAAGGTGCAAAGCATGGTCCAGATCATGGATCAGACTCAATGCCCCAAGCCTATTGCTACTGAAGTTCTGCTGCAGTTGGGAGTTGAAAATCCCACAGACTAGGACCTCTGCCAGGTATTCTCAGCTCACCCTCACCATATGTTTAGGAATACAAGGTCTGTCTGGCATCCTCCCTGCCATCTGAATACCACTTGAGTTTAGAGCTGGCAAACTGTTTTTCCCAGTCACACATTTTACATTAACACCATCCTCACACATGTTTATATATGGCCACTAGAGGGAGCTGTTGGACTTTAAATGCCTCACAATGGTATTTCAATTCAATTTTATTTATATAGCGCCAAATCACAACAAAAGTCGCCTCAAGGCGCTTCATAGATACAGAGAAAAACCCAACAATCATATGACCCCCTATGAGCAGCACTTTGGCGACAGTGGGAAGGAAAAACTCCCTTTTAACAGGAAGAAACCTCCGGCAGAACCAGGCTCAGGGAGGGGCGGGGCCATCTGCTGCGACCGGTTGGGGTGAGAGAAGGAAGACAGGATAAAGACATGCTGTGGAAGAGAGACAGAGGTTAATAACAGATATGATTCAATGCAGAGAGGTCTACACCTCTCCAACGTGCCAGACGCCATCGAATGTGAGCATTTGCCCACACAAGTCTGTTACGGCGACGAGCTGGAGTCAGGTCAAGACCCCGATGAGGACGACGGGCATGCAGTTGAGCGTCCCTGAGACGGTTTCTGACAGTTTGTGCAGAAATTGTTTGGTTGTGCAAACCAATTGTTCCAGCAGCTGTCTGGGTGGCTGGTCTCAGACGATCTTGGAGGTGAACCTGCTGGATGTGGAGGTCCTGGGCTGGTGTGGTTACACGAGGTCTGCGGTTGTGAGGCCGGTTGGATGTGCTGCCATATTCTCTGAAACGCCTGTGGAGACGGCTTATGGTTGAGAAATGAACATTCAATGCACGGGCGACAGATCTGGTTGACATTCCTGCTGTCAGCATGCCAATTGCACGCTCCCTCATTGCTTGTGGCATCTGTGGCATTTTGCTGTGAGACAAAACTGCACATTCCAGGGTGGCCTTTTGTTGTGGGCAGTCTGAGGTACACCTGTGCACTACTCATGATGTCAGATCAGCATCCTGATGTGGCACACCTGTGAGGTGGGATGGATTATCTCAATATGGCAGATGTGCCCACTACCACACATTTGGACTGATTTGTGACCACTGTTTGGGAGGGATGGTTATATTGTGTATCTGGAATGAATTTTAGGTCTCTACGTCCATCCCACGGGGAATGGGAGCAGTAACAAAGGTGTTGCGTTTATATTTTTGTTGAGTGTATATACATATACATATATATATACATATATATATATACATATAAATATATATATATATGTCAATTACTAATAAATATCTGAATAAGATGTTCATTTTGACATACTGTATTAACACAATTGATCTAAAATCAGACAAAAAATAAAATCAGAGTAGAAAAAGTTACATTATTTACTGTAACAACCACAAACATGTTTAATGAATCAGATTTCATAACTTTAAATGCAAATATAAATTGTCAATTTTAAAATCATATGTACAAGTTTTGCAAACAACAAAGTTATTTGCATCCATTTACCTTTTACCTTGATTTTTTAAATAACCATTTCAAAGTATTTACAGAACAATCAGCTGTTTTGCATTCAATAAGATGCCACAAATTATTTGTGCCACTCCAAAATATAATTTCTGTCCTCTATAAAGGAGAACATCACAGCCTGATACCTGCACGTCTGACAGCAGCAGGCGTATCACTCCTGTTTCTACCTGGAAACAGCAGTCGCCTCATTGTTCTGACACACAACACAAAACTATCCACAACACTAACTACACAAGACAACACATTAACTACACACTCCAAACACGCTAAATGTCACAAATCTCTCACATCTCAAAACTCGCTCTCTCTCTCTCTTTTCTGCTGTCTGTCTGTCTCTCTCTCGGCGTCACTCTTCCTAAACAACCAAATGTCAAGTTGCCATATAATTTTTTGTTTGGTCCACGTGGTGCGTTTTTCCACCAACATGAAAGGGCTGTTTTTTGTTTTTTTATTTTTTTGCTCGTGAGCAGAGAGGTCTTGCTAGCGCAGTCCTTAGATGTTAAACATGACGAAACTATTCAGGAAAAAAACGCTGTGTATATATTGTTTATCATGACTCTGGTTTTACGTGGCCTATCAACACAATTTTAAACTGGTAGGCTATAAATCACCTTGTTGCTTTGTCTTTAAGTGGTCATGTGATTGGCTTACTACGACTACTTTATTCTTTCTTAGTCAAACAGCAGCACTCGTGCGATTGTTTTGCCCCCTTAGCTCCAGGTGCCAAAAAGTGAACGTGATTACCAGCACGAGTTTTAGTTGACTCGTGGGGCGTAAGCCTTCAGTGTTGTGTGTGTGTGTGTGTGTGTGTGTGCGCGCGCGCGTGATTTTTTTTAATTAAAGTTATTAAAGTTGGTTTTAGTTTTTTATCATCTGTAGCGAGCCTGACGCTCAGTGTCCTTTTATTCTTTTAACGTATTGCTCTGTATTCTGCCCTCACTGCTACACTGGATACAGTTATGCAGATAGATAAACTCCTCGACAACTGACAGTTGTATCGTCCCTTTTATTGACGCTGCCTTCAATTATCAACAGAGTGAAACTACAAACAGAAGAAATAAGCAATATTCAGTCTATATATTCACACGATAATGCAAATCAGTTGACTAAACTAGCTAACATTGGAAAGAAAGTAAACCTGAATACAGTACACCTTTAACCATAAAAATGCATAAATAATAGCAAATATAGTTGCATTAACTCTTGTTCAACTTAAATACTCACAAGCGATGCTTTCTGTAAAACAACGAAGAGGATGGATGCAGATGTTTATCTGAACAACATGCTGAGTCAGTCTTTTCTCAAAGTGTGCTGCATTACTAACTCTACAGCTAATAACAAACAAATCTTGGCATGAAAGAACTGTAGCGACTCTTGCTGGTGGGAAGGAGAACTACACCAGCACACTCCCCGTCTGATATCTATTGGATGTCATCACCATCTTTAAGGATCAATGTCTCTATTAGTATTTCGCAGCAGGAGTACAGTCTCTGTCACTGGTCTTAAGAAGGTTTTAGATATTCCTCCAGAAGTGACCTTTACCTCAATCTTTCTGACATGTCCGTCTTGGCTAGGAAAGGTCTCAACAACCACCCCCATGGGCCAGTGGTTTCTTTTCGCTCGACTGTCCTTTAGAAGAACTAGATCTCCCTTTTGAAGATTTTGACTCACAGATTGCCATTTTCTTCGCTCTTGGAGTGTCGGCAGGTACTGTGTTTTCCAACGGTGCCAGAAGACATTTGAAAGATGTTGCACTTGTCTCCATTGGTGTCCAAACAAATCTTTATTGTCAAAGTGTCCGGGAGGTGTTGGTGGTAATCCAGTTTTCTGCGTAAGGAGGGTAGCAGGCGTAAGAAGAAAGGGGCAATCTGGATCTGACGAGACTGGTAGTAGCGGTCGAGAGTTGACAATAGCGGTTACCTCTGCTAGAAGGGTAACGAGAACCTCATGGGTCAACAGGCGAACTGAGTTGACAGTTAGCATAGAGTCCAGTATGTGCCTCACGATGCCGATCATGCGCTCCTAACTTCCTCCCATATGAGAACTATGAGGAGGGTTGAAGATCCATGTGCATTCATTCTTGGATAAAAAGACTTGAATTTCCTGGTTGTCGCAGTGTTTTGAAGTTATTCCGAGCTCCTTGCACGCTCCCAGAAAGTTGGTCCCACAGTCGGACCTCAGCTGCTTTACTGGTCCTCGGCTAGAGATAAATCGTCTCAGAGCATTAATAAAACTAGACGACTCCATCGTCTCGATGACCTCAACATGAATGGCCCTGATGCCCAGGCAGGTGAAGATGACAGCCCAGCGTTTGCTGCTAGCAAGGCCTCCTCTTGTTCTCCGAGAGCTTATTGTCCATGGTCCAAAGACGTCAACTCCGACTTAAGTGAACGGGGGGCAGACTGTCACACGATCGATGGGTAAGTCTGACATTTTTTGCGTTTCTGTGTTCCACCTGAGCTTGCGGCAAATTACACAGTGGTGGATGACTGAACTGATGCTCCGTTTCCCACCAACAATCCAGAAGCCAGCGGATCTCATGGCTCCCTCTGTGAAATGGCGCCCCTGGTGCTGCACCTATTGGTGGTAGTGTCGGATTAGTAAAGTAGTTAAATGGTGGTTGCCTGGGATGATAATGGGGTGTGCTTCGTCGCTTTCCATGCTGGCTTGTGAAAGGCGAACACCAACCCTTAGACAGTCTGCATTGTCTTTGAAAGGAGAGAGTTTTCTGAGAAGGCTCTGTTTTGGAATGTCTTTTTGGGCTTGAAGACATGTGAAGATGTGTGGGTAAACCTCGTGTTGAAGACCACTCAGAACAACACTCTTTGCCTTACTGTAATCTTCTGGACTAAGACTTTTGCAGATATGCCAGCCATGACACTTTTTTGGGGGAGTGCTGTTCCTGTAACACCTTGCAATATGAATGAGCCTTGCTATTGCTCTCAACAGTGACCCCCAAGTAGAGAAAGACGCAAATCGTCTCGTTTCGAGGAAAGAAGCCGCGACATTGGTTGAAAGTGATGTCACTGTTGGACGGATCTCAGGATCTGATTCAGGATTGACTAGTTCAAAGGGATGTTTAGTTACTTCAGGGGTTGATCTCAGTAGGTAATCTGGTCCTTTGAGCCATGTACTTGATGAGAGTGCACTAGCTGGGATTGATCTTGAAGCTATGTCGGCCGGGTTAAGCTCTATTGGAACGTAGTTCCACTGCTCTGGGTTGGACGATTTTTGAATCCTCTGTACGCGATTGCATACATAGATGTAGAATCATCTGGATTCATTCTGTATGTATCCAAGTACCATTCTGCTGTCTGTGAAAAATCTTGTAGAATGGAAAGGAACATCTATTTCCTCTGTGATAATGTCAGCAACCTCGACAGCAAGAACAGCTGCACATAGCTCAAGCCTGGGGATTGTTATTTCTTGCTGCGGTGCGAGTTTTGCTTTGCCAAACAGGAATCCCAGTTCATCATTGCCTTCTGAGTCTGTTAGCTTGACATAGGCTACTGCAGCGATAGCTTTTGTAGACGCGTCACAGAATATACAGAGCTCCCTTTTTTCTGCACCACTGAAGGATATAGAAGTGTACATTCTCGGTATTCTGACTTCTTTGAGAAGTTTCAGGGACTCTTTCCATGCACTCCACTCTTGGAGCAACTTTTCTGGGAGTGGATCATCCCATTGACATATGTCTGTGGAAAGTTCTCTAAGGAGAGCTCTGACTTTGATGCTGACCGGAGCTGCAAACCCGAGAGGGTCAAACAGACTTGACAACTGAAAGTACCCCTCTGCGGGTATAGGGCTTCTCAGCAGTGGACACTTGAAACGTCAATGTGTCTGTTGCAATGTCCCAGCTTATTCCGAGGCTTCTTTGCATAGGTGGAATATCAGCTCCTAGGTCGAGGTCTTTTAGACCTTTGGCTAGATCGTTTTTGTGGAATGCCTTTATTACGTCCACGTCATTGGATGCAATCTTGTGTAGCCTCAGATTAGATGAAGCCATAGTGTCTTGAGCGTTTTGCATAACAGCAATGGCATCAGTACTTGATTAGAAGGAGGCAAGACAATCATCTACGTAAAAATGTCGTTCCACCAGATGTTGTGTGGTGATGTCTTGCTTGTCTCGGTCCTCTGATGCCCTTCTGAGTCCATAAGTTGCAACCGCGGGCGACGGGCTGTTGCCAAAGACATGAACAGTCATTCTGTATTCCACGATCGGTTGATCCATGTCATTGTTTTGGTGCCAGAGGAATCTCAAAAGGTTCCGGTGGTCCTCCCTTACCACGAAGCAATGGAACATTTGTTTGATATCGGCTGTGACTGCCACCTTTTCTTCACGGAGTCGCATCAACACACCCAACAAGCTATTGTTGAGGTTGGGCCCAGTAAGAAGAACGTCGTTGAGGGATACTCCATTGTGTTGTGCACTTGAGTCGAAGACAATGCGTATTTGTTCCGGTTTGCGCGGGTGGTACACTCCGAAGAAGGGGAGGTACCAGCACTCTTCTTCTTTAGTGAGTGGTGGCGCTATCTCAGCGTGGCCATTGTCAAACAAAGTTTGCATAAAGTCTGTAAACTGACCTTTTACCTGAGGGCGTTTGTTCAGCATGTGGCATACCGATGTAAGGCGTTGCATAGCCTGCCGCTTATTGTTCGGCAGGCAGTGGCCTGGGTGAACCAAAAGGTAGTGGAGCGACCCAACTGTTAGCACTGTCCTGGTAGACTTCCTTATCCATTATCTGTAAAAAGGCCCTTTCCTCCTGTGAGTAGCCGAGGCTCTCGTCCAAACTTGTTTGTTTGAAAACTGTTTCCCCAATCGAAGAGTGCTTTCTTCGCATTGGGGTGTTGACCTTGTTGTAGCCTTGCGAGTTGAAACTTTCCTTTACCTGAATGGCATTTTTGCATGGAAGGAAGTGACTTGGACGACCATTGTCTAAGATGTTCGTTTTGAAAATGTTAGCACGCACGGGTTTGTGTCCACTTAATACTACACTGTATGGTTATATGGCATTTCAGTTCATATAAAGCATAACATTGAGACACTTCAAATGATTTCATCTGAACAGTATTCATGAGTTCTTTACGAAACTGTCTGTTCATTTTGAGTCTACGTTCATGCCTGTTTCCATCTGTTTCACACAGTGGAAGTGGCCTCAGTTTAGTGGTGATGTTGTAACTATGTTTGGTTAATGCCTCAACTCTGTGGTGTGCAGACAATCATAGACAACGAATTATTTATCTTTTAGAGATTATGTTTATTATGTGGATATGAACAGAATGTTCTGGTCTGGCAGACACATTATACAAGAACAGCAGGTTTTAGTAGCACAGAAGCTGAATGTCATTTCAAAATTCAAAAGAACAAATCAACTTGTAACTCTTCTCATTAAATAGGCAGTAATTTAACATGCTTGTTTCATATAGCAGGCACAAAGATGTTAATACACAAAACTGTAACCCACATCATACTGATATCCCATGAACTGCCAGATATTCAGCTCTGTTATTTATCTTCTACCTCTGAGAGGGGCTACTGAGCTTCCACAGATCACAGGTTGTAATAATATCAGGTTAAATGTATAAATGTTCACACCGTTACATTCAAGGTGAGATCAAATCTGCACACATTCAAACAGCAGGTCAGGAAACTTTTACAGCGACAGGAAACAAAAACAAACATTGAAGAGTAACACGTGTAAAACTTTATCAGTAAACAAACTGGTATAAAAATAAAATAATAAATAATCTTGACGTGTTTAAACTGAAGAGTCTCCTTCATGGAGGAACAAGTTAAGGCTTCATAGATCAGAGGAAACATGTGACTCTGCAGCTCCATGTAACACATTTCTCTTTGGTTTCATAATAATATCAGATTATTCAGTCACTCAGTTCTAGCTGATAAATGGACCCTGAGCACTTTGTGTTGTGTTTGTGTTGTCAGTCAGTGTCTGTAATTATTGTGTAACATCTAAACATGAGGATCAGTCTGAGTCTGACCTCACAAACAGCTGAACCTGAAGATGACACAAACTCACTGATTCTGATATTGTGACAGAGACGACGCTGAATTCATCACTGTGAACAAACTTATTTCTGTTGAGATCAGAGACAAAGAAGATGTTTGTCACATAAAATGGTTTTTGTTGTTGAATATCACTGATCTTATTCTCAGATATGTAACTTTTCTTTGTTTGAATGATGAAGTCCTGAATGTTCCACATATAAATAAGGCAAAAGTGTAAATAACACTGTTTAAGAACATAAACTTTTCCACTGAGATGAGCGACTAACCTGGAAGCTAAAACAAACTAATAACTAATACTGATGCACGCAAGCAAACAAAAACAGGAACTTCAAATCTCTGAGAGCTGACTGATGTCCTCTGAAAGTTTAATAACACTAAATGAAGTCTGGCTCAGCAGGAGACTCAGACTCCAGAAATTCAGCTGTAAAAAACTCACATTTCAAACAGACTGCAATTCAGCAGGTTGATGGTGCGGATCCTGACTCTTTGTTTTTTCATGTTTTCTGTAGATCAAAAATCCACCAACAGCAGCAACAAGAAGAAGAACAGCAGAAACTGGCAGACCAACTTTCAGTCCAACAGATCCATCCTCTGTGTCTCCTCCTGTCTGACCTGCAGGTGAGAAACAGGTGTGAGGTGTCAGCTGTCAGGTAGGTGATGAGTGAAGAACAGAACAGAATCCGTTTCCTCTTCAAACTGCTGTCAGACATTATCTACTGCACTCTGATCACATCACTCAGACCAGCTGCTTTCTACAAAGTCTCATCAACAACATCTTTAGAAACAAACATCAACAACCAGGAAGCAGCTTCACCTCTGATCACACACACACTCAACTCTACTCACTCACCTGGAGGATCAACATGAAGGTAGGTGGTGTTGATGGGCTTTGAACTGCCTCCACCTCTGGGAATGACAACACACTCATATGTTCCAGTGTCATTAATCGTCACATTCTTCAGAATCAAAGACACGTCTCCATCCTTCATCTGTCTGTCCTGCAGATCCACCCGGTTCTTAAAAGATGGATGCTGACCATCTGGTTCAATTCGCTTATCCTTGTACAAAAGCACATATTCATCTCTCAGGTCAGCTCTGCTCCATTTTACAACACTAATGGGATTATTATTTGGAGCTCGACATGTCAGAGTGACGTCCTGTCCAGACTCAGCTGTGATGTTTTTCTGGTCTGAAAGAGGAAACAACACAGAGCAGATTGAAGTGAGACGCTGGAACTGACTGCAGGTCAGATTTGAAAGAAGCCCTCCCACTCTCAGCTTCATACAGCAAAGGGACTGTTACTCATATAACAACCTTCTCCTCAGCTGATCATTCACACACACACACACACACACACACACACACACACACACACACACACACACACACACACACACCACTGTTATCTCTGCCTCAGTGCTTTCTCAGATTTGCACTCTGACCAGCAACAACTCAGGGTTCAGTATCCTGAGGAGAAAGTTCTTGTCCAAGGAGACTTTAACATGCAGGCTACAGGAGCCAGTGATCGATCCACTGACCTTCAAACGGATAAATGATCCTCTATCTCGTGAGCTACGAATTAGGAATGGCCATGCACCACCCACAGAAAAGAGAAAGAGCTCTGAGATGGTTGCAGTGAATGTCAACAGTAGTAAAAATGTAATAAAATGTAATCTATTAGTCTCAAAGAAGTCATCCATTACAGGATTAAATGACTACAGGCCTGTCTCCCTGACATCTGTGGTCATGAAGTCCTTTGAGAGACTCGTGTTGAGACACCTGAAGGGCATCAAAGCCTCAGCTGGACACCCTGTAGTTTCCCTACTGGGCAAACAGGTCAGCTGAGGATGCATCAGTATGGGATTGCAGTAAATCCTGCATCACCTCGACCAACCTGGGACATGCGCCAGTATCCTGTATCCAACAAAGTCATCCCAGACATCCTGCAGCAGAAGCTCACCCAACTTACTGTGCCCACCTCCACCTGTCAGAGGACTACCAGCTTCCTCAAGATTCAAGATTCACATCATGCACACAGACCATCAACAGTGGGCTTCACCAGAGGTGTGTTCTCTTGCCACTGGTCTTCTCTCTCTACACTAATGACTGCACCTCAGGAGAAGCATCTGTGAAACTCCTGAACTTTGCAGATGACACCACTGTCACTGGTCTGACTGGGAACAATCAAGTTCTCCTAAAGACAGTAGGTGGACCAGTTTCTTCCAGTCAAAGACTGTCAACACTCCACCTTCCAGCCTTTCAACAACTGTGAATCACTTCAGATTATTAGGATCCACCTTTTCAGAGGAACTAGTCCTTACACATATAAACCATTTTTCATTAGTACCTAGTTGGATCAGCTCAATACTGTATGACTCAGCTCGACTCTTTTTCCATTACAATTGAGAACAGGTTAATAAACAATCATATGATCCTATGAGCAAGCACTGTGGTGACAGTGGGAAGGAAAAACTCCATTTTAACACGAAGAAACATCCAGCAGAACCAGGCTCAGGGAGGGGAACGCATGTGCTGTGACCAAGGGGTGGAAGACAGGAATAATTGAGATATATGGACGGTTGGCAATTGGCCTACAATGAGCCAAGACAGCTGGGTCAGGAAGTTGCGTTTTTGAAGTAAAAGTTTACCAACTACCAGTTTGAAGGCCTGTGGCACGTAGCTGATTATTACAGACAGGTTGATCGTATTTAAGATTGAAACATTAATTCATGGTAAAAGTCATTAACCAGGTACTAAAAAGTGCCCGTTATCAGGTACTACCACCCAATGGAAAACTAAAAACCACGCTGAGCCGACTACGGTAGGTAGAAATGGAAAAAAAGGCTAATAGGCTATTAAAGAGAAGGCCCAGCAGAGGTTGTTTTCCTGTGGTAACTCAGGAATTGCAGCGTCTCAAAGTAAAATGCAAAAGCGTTTCAAAAAGAAGAGATTAATGCGGCAGCAAATCATTCGTACACTTCCTGTATCGCTAAATTAGTTCACGGACATTCCCGTCAGAATGCGTCATAGAGCAATTTTAGTGGCTACAACTTAACACGCTGCACATATAAGATGGTTTCTCCCAGCAGATAGTTTATATTTCACTTTAATGTGCTGCGTGTAAAAGAATCAGTAAACACTGGCGCTTCCTGCTGTTTTTAAACCGAAACTCTGAACCAGGAAATGTGTCCAGCATCTGTTAACGAGCTGATCTAGAGACAGACACCTTCATGAAAACACTGGAGTTAAATTCAACATAACTCGTTAAACCATTATTGAAAAAGATGCTCTAAGTTGTGGCATCTGAAGGTGCCACCGGGGATGCCAGTAACCGAGTCAGTCTTTCATCATATTTATCTCAGAATAAAGTACCGGCCAGTTTAAACAGCAGCTTTACAACATGTTTGACTTTATAATAACTAAATTTAACCTGCACAGACGAAGGCAACCAGACAAGTCCACCAAAACGCAATATATATTTTGGCAGCCATCACAGTTGGGGTAACGGGAAACAAGGTTTGATCAAACGCTTCCGCATTATGTGTTGTGATGCGTTTCATTGCACTCGGAAGGCTGAGTAAGACCCTTGCCACTCGCTCGCACTGTGAAGGTTTTCATTTACTACTTTGCAAGCTAGAGCCATTCATTGATGAGTAGCAGAGCGGTGCAATGCTAGCCTTGTTGCAGGTAAAACCATGACTGCAGGTTGTTCATATTAGAGTTTGGTCAGTGGTCTGTGCACGGATTATTTAGCAAGTCTAAAATACACCACAGTGGGGAACAGATTCAAAAGATTTAGTTTTATTACAGGTACATTCCCCGCCTCCATCTTGGATTGTAACTTGAGCTTCATGAAGCTGCTCTGACTTTCCCCGTTTGAAATACAGACTGAGGACGTGATCAATCTGAAAATTCCGACTGAGATCTGCTCCTCCAGCTACTCCATTTCTTCTTCGTCTAATTTGTCTTCTTCTTTGTGATGTGAATGGTTGTTGGCCAATCAGCTTACAGTACCAATGGTACTTTAGCGTTACCTACTGGAGTGACTGGAGAATAGCAGGAGGAAAATTTGTACGGTAAAAAACCCCAAAACGAAACAGAATTATATAAAAACAACTGAAAAACAAAACTGCCAGTCCTACCAAGAGGTTTGACACACCTTTTCATTTATTATATTTTCTTTATCTTTACTACTTACCTAATACAAACAGACATCAAATATATGAAGCAAGAGATATGGAATTATGTGGCAAAGAATAAGAGAGAATAAGAACTCTAAATATGTTTTATATTTTAGATTACACTAAGTAGCCACCGTTTGCTTTGCAGAGAAATTTCAGTCTGCCTTTAAGCCACGGCACAGCACTGAAACGGCCTTGCTTAGAGTTCTCAATGACCTATTTGTAAGCACTGACTCTGGACGCTCTGTGGTCCTGGTTTTATTGGACCTTTCCTCTGCTTTTGATATGGTTGATCATAACATTCTTCTACTAAGACTTGAGCATACTGTGGGTATAAGAGGCACTGCCCTCAACTGGTTTAAATCTTATCTTGCTGACAGGTCTTTTTCGGTTAATTTGGGCAACTTCTCATCTTCCTCGGTACCTGTACGCTGTGGTGTGCCTCAAGGATCTGTATTAGGCCCTATTCTCTTTTCACTATATCTGCTCCCTCTTGGAGCAATTTTTGAGAAGTATAATATTGCCTTTCATTGCTATGCAGATACACAGATTTATTTTGAGATTACCGACGATCTTGCTATGTCTATCTTGCTATGTCTTTTCACTATTGCTATGTCTTTTCACTATTTTCGTGAATGCTTGCGTGAGGTTAAAGGTTGGTTCAAGAGTAATTCTCTTGTCCTGAACGAAAAGAAAACGGAGATCGTGGTGTTTGATAGTAAAATCCCCCGCGACCAACTGTGTGCTGCTCTGATGCCTTTTGCTAGCTCTCCCTCTGACTATGCCAGTAATTTGGGCATACTACTGGATAGCTCGCTTAAATTTGACAAGCAAGTGTCTGCTATTGTGAGGTCTAGTTTTAATCAGCTGCGCCTCGTTTCTAAGGCTAAGCGCTATATTCTGCACATTGATCTGGAAAAACATTCACGCATTCGTGACTTCCAGGTTGGACTACTGCAACTCTCTTTACATTGGCCTTTCCTCCACCCTTCCCGTTAGATTTCAGACTGTCCAGAATGCGGCGGCACACCTTTTGACAGGAAGCAGGAAGTTTTCTTCCATCACTCCTGTTCTTGCTGGCTTGCACTGGCTTCCAATTAAATACCGTATTCAATTTAAAATATTACTTTTCACCTACAAAACCATTAATAACTTGGCGCCGAGCTACCTCAATGAGCTTCTCAGGTTACACACTCCTGTCAGAGCACTTATTGTCAGTAACTCCTGCAAATGCAACAGTTTATAATCTACACACTCGTCTTGAAGTAGAACAGGTACTCATTCATTACCGAGCTCTTTGCAGTTTAAGAAATTTTAAAGTGTTTGTGTTAATTTTATAGTTTTTCCTGATCTGTAAGATGCTTCGCTCTGTTTGATCTGTGACACATTTGCTCCTGGTCAGTGCTCTGTGTTTGTCTCATTTAGTGAGTCACAAATACACAAGCATCACAGTAGAGATCACAAGTTTTACTGATGTTTATGTCACCACTCCTATCCTGGACTGTGAACTCTGGTTGGCTGCAGGTGCTCTCACATTCAAGTCCAAAATCCAAGTTGAGGGAGTGTTTCATTTAAGTTCAAAGTGGGAACTTATATTTACGTATACGTATTTGGGAATGCAGCACAACCAGGATGCTCATATAGTGGTAGATGTAATGTTTCAGTCATTTGTTATCAGTGATGATAGTTGTTACTTTATAATACACTTTATTACAAATTATATATTCAGACACTGAAATGTGTGAAACAAATAATTTTACTGAAACTTAAAACAAGTCAAACAATTTCACCATTATTGAGTCTGTGTGCTTTTATTATCAGGTGATAAACAAGGTTTATTAGATTAATATTTCGGGAGGTGCAATTCCCCACATGACATCATCTTTTTTTTTCTTTTTTCCAGTGTTATCACGACTTATTCTGCCACATTTAGCACCTGTAAATCCTACTGCTAAGATGAGTGATTGAAAAAGAAAAATAACTATTTTATAGAGCAAGAAAGAGCAAGAAAATTAAGATTTCTAAAGGGAACATTTATTTTATTGTATTAGTATTTTCCACAAATGTGTCAAATATATATTTTCTCATGCGAGAAATGTGAGTCAGACCCTGTATTTTTTTTAAATAGTGGTGGAACTGAGTTAATTTTTTTGTTTTCTTTAGTCTGCTTATTATCTTTGCAAAACAAAAAAAGTGTAGCCTGAATGTTATACTGCGTCAGTCAGACTATAAGACTTCATCTCAGATGAAGAAGCGTCTCTTCCACGGTAACACGCTTGTCTTGATGTGAGCTTTCTACTCAGGGTTTTTTCTTCCAGTCCAGAGCAGAAATGTTTTAGTTAATAAACTGGCTGTTGTTGTTTTCTCACAATTTTAATTATAAACTAGATATATTTCTACTAATGAAATTAGTTTGCTAACAGTAACAGTGAATCATGATTCACAAGTCAGTAAAGTGATTCTTGACAAGACAAAAACTGAACCAACTCTAATAAACTAAACTAAAACACAGAAACTCACTTGAGACCATAAACACAAAACAAGAATCATAATCTCACTGGAGGATTATCAGAAACATGTTCATCATGAGAAAAGAGGTGAAAACACAAAGGTCAAAATGGCGTCACTGTATAAAAATGTATATTGTACCATAGAGGAGGCAGCATTTAGCTGTAGCCTCCATAAAACCACAGCTGTTCTGAAGAACTTTGTCCACCTTTGATTGTCTTTAAGTCGTGTTGGAGCCACAGAGAGCAAATCTTTGTTCTTTATGAAGAACCAGTGAGGCTGTTTGGACTTTCCTATGAAACATCAGTGCAGGAGTCTCTCAGTACATCTGTTTACAGTGAGGACGAAGAAGCAGCAGAAACACACACAGAGGAAACATGTAGAGACAGGCAGCAGCAAATAATCTGCAGAGAACTCGTCTGTCTGCTGCAGACTTGTTGTAAGTCACAGATCAGATTAAATGGTAAATGGTCTGTATTTATATAGCGCTTTTCTAGTCCCTAAGGACCCCAAAGCGCTTTACATATCCAGTCATCCACCCATTCACACACACATTCACACACTGGTGATGGCAGCTACATTGTAGCCACAGCCACCCTGGGGCGCACTGACAGAGGCGAGGCTGCCGGACACTGGCGCCACCGGGCCCTCTGACCACCACCAGTAGGCAACGGGTGAAGTGTCTTGCCCAAGGACACAACGACCAAGGCTGTCCAAGCCGGGGCTCGAACCGGCAACCTTCCGATTACAAGGCAAACTCCCAACTCTTGAGCCACGATCGCCCTAGATCTAAGGTTACTTAGAAACAAAAGTGTTTTTAAGACTTACTGTTTTGCAGGGATCACGTGAAGAGTCCTCTGATCATCAGGATTGAACGTTTATCCATTAAAAGATTAAAAAAAAAGGTGTGAGGTCTATTTTTTCAGTGGTAAAAAGAAACCTGCTGTTTAATTACACTCAAAAGGTTTTACAAAAGTCAATTGTTCATTAATCTAAAGATAAAATAAAAAAGTTAAATCTCTGTGGGTAATGCTACCTCTCTACCAAGCAGCCACAGACCTGTATTAACCTGTATCAGCCTGTTTTACACGACACACCCTGCACCTGTGTGACATCAGTGCCATAGCAACACCTTAGCAACCACATTGCTAAGGTGTGGTTGCTGTTTGTTCCATATATGGAACTAATGCACACCTGCAGGGGCAAAGTAACAAAGTAACAGCCTATGGATCCAGATAAACTGGGTCTTATGATTGAAAATAAAATTTAATTTTAATTCCTGTACAACATGCTGAGAGCAGAGATTTAAAATATATGTTACATTCAAGAAGTAAAAAAACAGATGTCATGAATCAAAGCAGTTATGAACAAAAACTCAAACAACAAAAATAAAAAACAGTAGCACTTTCTATTACAGCTCTGTAATAAAGTGGCAATAGTACCAAGGTTGAAATAGAACGTAATCATGCTAATAATAGGTTATTACTAGTCAATTACCAAAGTAATAACCAGTTAGTATTCATGTAATATCATTGTAGCAATAGTGGTTACAGTTGAGTAATAGTGCACTGAAATTTATGTAACTGCATAATAAGGGCCCAAAAACCTTCTTTAGCTCGATGGCTCTCTTCATTGTAGGAGTCCGTCATCCGGTTCAGGGGATAGCACCACAACACTCACCAACCACTTTGCAGCCACAGCAATGAAGGTGCAGAGCATGGTCCAGATCATGGATCAGACTCAATGCCCCAAGCCTATTGCTACTGAAGTTCTGCTGCAGTTGGGAGTTGAAAATCCCACAGACTAGGACCTCTGCCAGGTATTCTCAGCTCACCCTCACCATATGTTTAGGAATACAAGGTCTGTCTGGCATCCTCCCTGCCATCTGAATACCACTTGAGTTTAGAGCTGGCAAACTGTTTCTCCCAGTCACATATTTTACATTAACACCATCCTCACACATGTTTATATATGGCCACTAGAGGGAGCTGTTGGACTTTAAATACTTCACAATGATATTTTATTTATTTTATTTATATAGCGCCAAATCACAACAAAAGTCGCCTCAAGGCGCTTCATAGATACAGAGAAAAACCCAACAATCATATGACCCCCTATGAGCAGCAATTTGGCGACAGTGGGAAGGAAAAACTCCCTTTTAACAGGAAGAAACCTCCGGCAGAACCAGGCTCAGGGAGGGGCGGGGCCATCTGCTGCGACCGGTTGGGGTGAGAGAAGGAAGACAGGATAAAGACATGCTGTGGAAGAGAGACAGAGGTTAATAACAGATATGATTCAATGCAGAGAGGTCTGTTAATACATAGTGAGTGAGAAAGGTGACTGGAAAGGAAAAACTCAATGCATCATGGGAATCCCCCGGCAGCCTACGTCTATTGCAGCATAACTAAGGGAGGATTCAGGGTCACCTGGTCCAGCCTTAACTATATGCTTTAGCAAAAAGGAAAGTTTTAAGCTTAATCTTGAAAGTAGAGATAGTGTCTGTCTCCCGAATCCAAACTGGAAGCTGGTTCCACAGAAGAGGGGCCTGAAAACTGAAGGCTCTCCCTCCCATTGTCCTCAGACACCGTGAAAACTGAAGAAACACAAAGTTTACAACATGAATGTTTTGAGCTTATCAGTCTCTCATATCAGTGTCCATAAACAGTCTTGTGCAAGCAGAACAGAAAAAATGCACAATAATGGATATCACAAAAACGTCCTACATTACCACTGTAGAACACGTATGCAACATTATACAAACAATATACATGAAACCATACCGTGTGCGCCTCTTGGACCACATGCAGAATAACATTAACGTTGAGGCTGTAGATGCATCTGTAGCCATGTATCCATGCTAGCTCCACAATGCCATGGTTGTGCTCTCAACCAAACTCTGGTCATGTGACAATTGCAAACTTTACCTCATACAAACTTTACAGCACTTTACATATTTAACAAACCCATATTTTGTAATCACATATTTTAGACATGTTTTTAATTAATTAATGTTAAACTTTTATCATCTTATCTTATAAATAAATGAACTAAATTAAGCATGAATCTATCACAGAAACATGAAATAACCAACTTTATTTTAACTGTCTCAGGGACAGTTACACTCCCACCAAATTACTGTGATTTATGAAATCTGTAAATAATTTGAATAAATCTAGGAATTTACAGAACCAAACAGTACTTAATTGTGACAAACTTGCAAGTCAATCCTAATACTTTAACCATCCCATACACATTTACAGAAGTTCCACTGGAACATTCTAGTTACTTTCTATTAGGACCACTAATTTATGTATAGGGCGTTCAAGAGTGGATGGTTTATTGAGCCTTTCACCCTCTTCTGATAGTTTTCTATTTCCTAGTTGTATTCTGGCTTTCCGAACCAGACCATCATCTTTGCAAACATCCAGTACTCTCTGTCTTCTGGACATTCAGCACCAGGTTGTTGTGGCTGCACCAGGACACCAGACGTTCAACCTCCCTCCTGTAGGCAGACTCATCCCCGTCCGAGATGAGTCCAATAACGGTGGTGTCATCTGCGAACTTGATTAGCTTGACAGACTGGTGGGTGGAGGTGCAGCAGTTGGTGTACAGGGAGAAGAGCAGAGGAGAAAGAACACAGCCCTGAGGGGAGCCGGTGCTGATGGTCCGGGAGTCCGAGACATTCTTTCCCAGCCTCACGTCCTGCTTCCTGTCCGTCAGGAAGTCAGTGATCCACCGGCAGATGGGATCAGGCACATTCATCTGGGAAAGCTTGCCTCGGAGATGGTCTGGAAGGATGGTGTTGAAGGCAGAGCTGAAGTCCACAAACAGGATCCTGGCGTAGGTTCCTGGGGAGTCCAGATGCTGCAGGATGAAGTGTAGAGTTGACCTGACTTTTAAAAAATAACTGGAAAAAAGCACTATGCTGCTAAAAGTTGAAAAATAGATATTTGCAAAATTCTGCCTAAATATGTATGTTAAGTCTAATTGTTGAATGTTGCCATTGTGTTTCTTAAATTTGTACAGTCTTAGTTTAAGCAGTAGGATCAAAGCCATCCCTTTGATCCTGACCACCTCTCCAGCCACTCTGTGCTGGGGGGGGGGGGGGGGGGGGGGGTTTATTGTAGATACATCCTATCTGAAACATCTGTTTCTTTTGATGTAAGCTTCCTGGGTTTATGACCCTTTGGTCAGCAGGAGGTCTCTCTCTCTCTCACACACACACACACACACACACACACACACACACACACACACACACACTTACATACAGTGCCTTGTCTACGTAACCAAAGGGGGGTTGCAAGGGGAGGTGCTTTGTAAACTATTGTTTGAAGATTGTCAATAAAAGGCAGTGAGAGGCATTGGTGGTCATTTCGACGTGCTGGACACAGATGAGAGGCCTCCCTTGCGCAAGTAATGGATCGATCGACTGTCTTGTTTTCTTCATGATGAATAAGTCTCTAGAATTTGCTGGGTTTGTGGAAACACAGACCCAACAATGTATTTTACCTGGTTAATGTGTGTGGCGGGGCGTTGTCTGCAGCGCCGCTGCAGGGGAGGCGGACACACCTTAGCGGCACCCGTAATCATGCTTTGCCGCCTTAACATCTGTGCTATTTATGCTGTTGTGTTGGTGTGTGTCGAGCTGTGAGCTTTAACACCAGCTGTATGCGTACAGCAACCGTGTGTGAAAAGTGGTCAATAAAGAGATGCTGAAAAGCCTGTTCATGCAAACATTGTCAGGTCTGCCGTGGCATGTTTACAATGGGAATTCTGCTCCTGAACCTCTGCGCACAGCGTCTGCAAATCTGTACGATTTACGACTTGCAGGCTGTACGAAGTCACTTTCATCTTTACGCAGGACTGTAAGCTGTCGTCTGTGAGGCGTGAGCGGTGTTTGTTTTTAACATAGTTCACGGAGGAGAACAGCTGCTGACATAATGTGGATCCAAAGATCCATAATTGGCCTACCTAGGGTCGAAAGTCTCGATAAATGCACGGCGTTTCGGCGGGTACACCGGCTTCTGCGAGTGTGACGCTTATTTTGAGCGATGAAAAAATAATAGAATATAATTTTATTTTTATATTTCCATATCACAATAATCTTCCAATTTAGAACTACAAGTTAAAAAAGAACTAACATCAATAAAATACACTTCAGCTAAATACTTCTAATTTATTTTCTCAAACCACACGGAGGACTATAAGGACTAAAGAGCCGCATGAGGCTCTGGAGCCGCAGGTTGCCGACCCCTGCCCTAACCCAATGATGCAATCATTGACCTCATGACCCTACATAAAAAGGAAGTACTGGGGCGGCCCTTCCCATATACCTGTCTTAAATATAGGACCTGAATAAAAAACATGGACAAACATGGTAAGTATAACCAAAACAAAATAAAGACACATAATTTAACCGGACATTTGCCTGCAAACAGAAGAAAATTCAAATGATTAGTAGTGTTTGCTTTAAAAAACATACACATGGATGTAATGGATGTAACTACTGCTACCACAAACAAACCCGGGATAGTGTGTGTTAAGCAAAGTTACACCAGCAATGTCTAAATTAAAGCATTATGGGTGACTGTAAAATAACAAGAAAATAAATCATCAGTATGGTTAAGTAAATGACTTCATGGTAACCACTTTGTCACACAGTTTTCCATCAAATGTTTTAAGTCTGTTTCTGTCCTGCTCAGCTCTGTGCAGCTTGAAGTGGTTTATCCTTCATATACCTGAGTTGTGAGTTGATTCATGGTGTGGTTTGGTTAGCCTAGCTTAGCATGATGGCTGTAAACAGGGTGAGCAGCTAGCTTGTCTCTGTCCACAGTCAAAGATAAAGAGCAGCTGTACCTGGGCCTCTTTGATTGTCCATAACTGACGTCTTCAGCTGGTTCACGCTCTGCAGAATAAAACATTTAAATTACTGCAGATGATTTTTTATGCAGCTTCATGAAGAGATTATTTTAATAAACCACAGCAGCTTTTTAGTGTTCTCATTTTCACACCTCTGCTGTGAAACACAGACTGACCACAGAGCTGCATCTTCTTCTAATGCAGACTGACACACTTCACCACAGAGCAGGAAGCAAACATGTTCTCACAGCATGAACACTATTATTAGACAAACCAGAACACCCTGCAGTCTCCTCAGCTTCAGACTTCAGACTGCAGTTAAACTAAAATCTAATTTTTCAACATGTCAAGTCTCAGAAAATAACAGATTATTTCAGATTTAGAATGAGGCCTGAAAAAAAATTAAATGTTGGAGTCACATGAAAATGAAAAGCCAAAGGGTAATTTTTAAATAAAAGCAGTGAACAAGTTCTTCATGTAATTAACATTCACTTTGAATGAACTGATGGTCTGTTTTTAGAGTTTATTGAAATGCTTTTCCAGATGATATCTCCATGTTCCTTTCTGTGTTTAAATGAACAGTCCTGTGTTGAAACACCTGCAGCTGAAGTGTTTTCTTTCTATCAGAAACAGGATGCTGGACGACTGCAGAGCTGTTAGCTTCAGTTAACCACAGACCACAAACACACAGTCCAGCTCACAGTGAACAACACTCAGTAAGTACAGAATTAAACACACATGTGACCACGCTTATTTAAATGTAATGTTTTACTATTACAATCCACATTTATACATTGCTGATCAATTCAATTTTATTTACACAGCGCCAAATCACACCAACAGTTGCCTCAAGCACTCATGCCATCCCTCACTCTGTAATGTCCTGATAATCCATCTTATCAGAGACAGAACGATCTACATGAAGATCAAGATCATACTAAACTCAGTCTGAAATGTTTGAAGAGAAAATGTGTTCATCATTATTCTGATGATGCACATTTTCATGTTTCTTGTTTGAACAATATTTTCATTCCTAGTTCCCACAATATAAATATTCACAAAAATTCAATGAAAAGCAAATCTAACCAGTTGAGTATCAGAATCTGCTTGGTCTGACTGGCTGTGGACGATGTGATAGCTTGATAATATTGTACACGACATGAGTGATGATGTCATCTTTTCCAGCTTCTTCTTGATCTGCTGAAATTTTCCAAAATGAAGAATAACATAAATTAAATATCTAAACATAGATTACATTTAACAAAGTTGTTACTGTGATCATAATGAATGTGAACTTTATTCTACTAAACAAACTCAGACATGAAAGATCAGGAAGTCTGAGTCTCACCTTCAGGTTTCCTGTGAACACATCGTCTCACCAGCAGAACCAGTAATACCAGTAGAACCACAACACACACTGATCCAACACATGACAAAAAGGGAAGGAGAGAGGAGCCAAGGGTAGAGGTGGATGTAGGTGGAGGTGTGGATGTAGGTGGAGGAGTGGTGGTGTTTCTCTCTAAAATAAAGCAAACACAGTCATTAAGTTGTCGTCACATTGTGAATGTTGAAAGCTGCAGAAACACAGACAGGTGAGTGTGTCACCTGTGACAGTGATCCAGCTGGATGGAGACTCTCCATGACCGCTGATGTCACACTTGTAGAGGCCTTCATCAGACCTGGAAACATGCTGGATGGTCATGTGACCTGTAGGCTGCTTCCTGATGAGGGAGCCATCTTTATAGAAAGCAGCTGGGAGGTTGGAGGGAGTGGTCTTTGTTTTACAGAGCAGAGTGACGTCATCTCCCTCCATCACAGGGAGGACAGGACTCTGCAGGATCACTGATCCACCTCAACACAGAGACAAACTACAGCATTTCATCCATTTACACACAGCTTCATCAACACTAACTCCACACACTCAGCTTACCAGTGACTGTCAGGTTAACCATGTTACTGATGGGACCCTCTCTGGACTCACACCAGTAAACTCCACTTTCATGAGGGAAAACAGTGATGTTACAGGAAGAACCAGCTGGTTTCCCCCACCCATCTCCACACTGAGTCCTCTGTTGTTTGCTGTCGTTTCTCCTCAGAGTCCATCCAGCAGAGCTGTCGTCCTCCTCACAGCTCAGAGACACAAAGTCATATTCAAAGAACTGAGAGCTGCTGGGACTCACAGTCAGACGAGCTGTGAGGGTTAAAATGAAAAACTGATGATCACGTCTTTGAGATCTTTACTGAAAGTTTTAATCCAAATGTGTAAAACCTGTCAGAGTTTATCAGGTTTAAACTGTGACAGAAGAAGGTTACTGACCTTGGTTTGTTGTGCAGCTCAGCAGTGAGATCAGAACTAAAGAGAAATGACACTCAGGTTGATTTGAGGTGAACATAAAGAACAACTCCACACAAACAGCTGACAAACACACAAACACTCGTAACTCTCTGAAATATCTGCTCATTTTCAATTTAAAGCCAGCAAAATGTTTAAAAATATTTGGTTGAAGATCTCTTTATCCATTCTATCTGACTTGAGGCAGAGAGAGAGTTTGAGCTTATCCCAGCTGTCAGCAGGTGCTTCTGGCACAGGTCCTCAAACTGTGACCAATCTGGCCTGCTTGACAGCTTGGCAAAATGTGAAGCAGGACATAAATCTTTCGACTTTGAACTGTATTTTATGTTTTCCAACTTTTCCTGCTGATAAAGACGTCACCACAGACATTCATACTTGTTATGACATGCATAGGTTCTTTTTCTTCAGCACCCTCTGCTGGTCATAGCGGGAATACTGACAAGCTTATATTTTGGTGGGGTTTTTCTGTGTTCCTGTGGGTAGAGGAAACAGGAAGCTGGTCGCTCGTTAGCCTGCAGAATATGCTGTTTGTTGCCTTAGATGCTCTTTAATACATTTCTGCCTTGGAGAGTTATTGCTTGTGAGTATTAATGTGCAACATGTTTACAAGTTTATTTGGTGCATTTCTATTACAGAGATTTGTTTAGAAACCAGTTATTTCGTCTGTTATGTTTATCTTTGAGGAAGCTAAACTCACTAAGTTGTATTGTGATCAATACTGAGTTGCTGTTGATTACACATACTATATAACAGTATAGTTCATATCCTAGAAGTGTGAGTTAAAGGAAAAAACATCTTGTAACATTTAGAAAAGGATGTCAATCACTACTACTGACGAAGTAAAAAGCCTTAAACTTACTTCCACCTCCAATGTTCATTGAAACCGCTAGCTGTCTGTCAAGTTGGGCAAAGGGACGCACAATAAGGCCAGAACAATACTACTCCAAAGTATTTAATTAACAGATAATCAATTAAAGGAAAAACACATTCCTGGTGTTCACTGCCTACTTAAGAAAAATAAAACATTTTCATCAATCAACAAAAATGTCTTGTAATATCAATATAGATCAGTCTGGGCAGTGAATCACCTGCATTTCTTCTATATTTTCTCACATTTGTCAGGTAGAAAAACTGAGATTTTCTGTTGAAGCTGCACTAAAGATCTTATAGTAAGATATCTCTCGTAACTTGTGATGTGACTCTCGATGTAAAATGAGTTTGCATCCCTGTCACACAGTAACTACAGGCCATCAGTCCATCACAGACTAACAGTCACACCTACGGCCAGTTTAGAATCACCAGTTAACAACACGTCCTTGTACTGTGGAGGAAACTTACATACACTAACACTGCACCTCTGTAACACCTGTACAGTTACATATGATAAATAAATAAATCGTTGCTTTTTTATTATGATTTTGAGATGTATAGAAGAGTTTTCTTTGATGTTTGTTACTGACGTCAATGTATCCAGACAGTTTCAACTCATCATAATTTTTTATTTAAGAAGCAGCATTTAATGTGATCACAGTGATCATGAGCACAGACTCTGAGTACATATAAATTATCAACTGCATTTAAATAACACAGTAAAGTCATGTGTCCACTGTGCAGCTGTGTTGATATAATGAGTGAATGATTTGATCTTTTCACTGCCTGCTGTGTTTCCTCGACTCCTGAGCAAAGATAAAGAGTCAGTTCAGACCTGCAGTTGGTCCTCGTGGTGTTTTGAACTTGAATTCAGCCTGATTTGTTTTTCATGTCTTCTCCTCCATCATCAGTTATCAGGAGAGCAGACAGTCAAAGTACAAGAATTCAAACAAGCACAGAGATTCTACTTACAGAGCAGACACAGCACAGATGTTTCCTTCATCGTCCTTCTCACTCATTTGAGCTTTTTTTCATTTCTGTCACTGACACCAAGTAAAGCCCGCCCTCTTCCTCTGAGCACCAGCTTTCTATTGGTTCAAACACCGAGGTTATCAGTGTGTGTGTTTACACCCCCCTCAGTGAGAGAGGCAGATATGAGCTGAAACACAGGAATCAAACCAGGGACGCTGCTGGTCATTAAATTCTTCATTTCTTCATTTCCAGTTAATACTTGTACAGCTGCTGTTATTGTATATATATATTTATATCTCTTCATACATTCTTATATAGTTCTATATTGTGTATTTTGTTGTACAGTTATTTTATTTTTCAACTTTAATTTATATATTTTATTTTATTCCTTCCTAGTTAAATTTACACTTTAATTTTTCATATTTATTTCCTATCTTATTCATAGCCTTTTCTTTTTTCTTTAGGTCACGAGCAGTTGTCTAAGCATTTCACTGCATATCGTACTGTGTATGACTGTGTACGTGACAAATAAAATTTGAATTTGTTATGGAGCTGAACTGGAACCATTCAGACACTGAGGCCCTTTGAACACATTTTAATTACAGCTGTGCAGAGACACACTGATGACTGACTGGAACACTATGATTCACATTTTACATGAACACCATCCTCACACATGGTTTATATTTGACCACTAGAGGGAGATGTTGCACTTTAAACACTAACATGGATACAGTACAATGATGTTTCCACATTTTGTTATCAATAAATAAGATACCAGCTACTCCTGTACAGCAAATCCGAACCAGATTTTTGTCAAAACTGTCACAGTCTTTGCTTCTAAACTTTTTACTCTAGTAATTGAATTTACAGTTATGTTTTCATTTGACATACTGTATTAACATGATCTAAAATCAGACAACAAAACATAAAATCAGTGTAGAAGAAGTTATATTTTTTACTGTAATAACCACAAACATGTTTAATGAATCATATTTCATAACTTTAAATGCAAATATAAATTGTCAATTTTAAAATCCTATGCACAAGTTTTGCAAACAATAGTTATTTGCATAAATTTACCTTTTACCCCTTTTTTAAATAACCATTTCAAACTATTTACAGAACAATCAGCTGTTATGCATTCAATAAGATGCTACACAAATTATTTGAGCCACTCCAAAAAAATTATTTCTGTCCTCTATAAAGGAGAACATCATGGATTAACTCATTATTTAACTAATTTATTGCTATAAGATGACATTCAGTTTATATTCATGTATAAATGACACAAATCAATATATTAATTAAATCACAGGCAAGTCGATGAACATCATCTGCAGATATATTTGGTAAATGCCCAGGACATCTTGAGAAATGTAAATCACTGCTTAATTCATCTATTTGGTTGACCTGTTTTGGAAAACCCTGCCATAAACAAGGTGCGAGTATCACACCAGAAACGAAGCGCTCTGCAGGAGCTTCCCCACTGGAAGTAGCATATGTTAAGGGGCACATATCTAGACATTGTGATAAAACTTAACATGTCACAAGACACACCCTAAACATCATGTAATCCACTCTCACTCTGCACTTTTATTCGTGACTTCAATATGTTGAAATGAGCTTTGAAGAAACATTTACTGAAATAAAGCTTTCATCATAGGATTCATGAACTTTACAAATAATCGGTGGATTTATCTTCAGTTGTAGATCAACCTTTATCACTTAGAGCCATCTTAAGTCCGTTTTTCCTATCCTCTCACTCACTAACATCTCATGAGTTTAGATCCTTGCTGTTTCCGATCTGCCCTGTAGGTGGCCTCAGTGTGCATCAAACCATTTACAGACGATTAAGTGTTGTTCATAGTTCATATTTGAATAGAAGACGTCGGACATTGAACGAGTTTAAACACGTCCATCCATCCATGAACATGCAAGAAATAAAAATAAAGGTTTGCTTCATGTCTGAAATATGTAGAAAATATTCTCGGTATAACAGTTTGGTGCAGATGTTCCAGATGTTCTTGCAGTCTCTCCGTGTTTCACATTAACATGTAGATGTTGTACCAAAGTGAAGCTTTTTGATGTCACTGCAGGAATGTGAATAACTCTAAGATTTAGGAAATAAAACTAAATGGACTTTTTCTCATTTATTTAAAAGAAAGTATAGGAGAGCAACAGATGAACAAGTGTTACTGTAACAGGAAACACAAACACGTCATCAAAGGATCTTTATGTTCATCATTATCACTGTTTCCTTCTCTTTTGCTGATGGATCTGATTGGCTGGTTCACTCAGAGCTGCTTTCACGGGAGGTCCGGGCATCACACAAACAGCTTTAACTGCACAAAGACGCATCATCATTAAATCATCTGTATGTTTGATTTATGAAGAAATAATAAAGAAGCGTTCCACAGGTGTACATAAAGCTGCTTCTCACACAAGCTCTGACACTTCAGTGACTTCAATTCCTGAAAAGCTGCAAATAAAAAACTGGGACTGCTATGAACTGCTTATGATGACTGCATTAAGCTCTTTGTGAGGATTTCAGTGTCAGACGTTAAAGCCCCTTTTCCATTACTACCTACTCGGAGGGACCTTTGTGACAGGTCGGCACTAGTCAACACCCTTGTTATAAACAAACTACTCCTGTTTAATTAATGATCAGACTTATGCATTGTGAAGGTGCAGCAGTTGACCTTTGACCTCTGAGCTCCAGCCAAACACCCTTTATGATTTGTCAGGGATGAGCTGTGTTCAGTCTCTTAATCTGAGCTCCCTCCCTACTGCCCTGCTTCAGCTCGAGTCCTGACTCCTTCCTGGAAGCAGCTCACCTGTGTGTCCGTGTTTAGTGTATAGAAATTATTATTTGTACAGAAAACCCAGCGTGGACTCAAAGTCTAAAACAAACATAACTATTTTTAAAAACAACCTCGGAGGCTTGGGGATGAACTGAGGACCTTCCACATGTTGAACAGCTGCAGTTAAACTGCTGTGAACATTAATAAGGATTTGTGTTGCTGTAGCTGTGTGTGAAACATGGTTACATGCCCACAGATTTAATGTTCAAAGGCACACAGACACACACACACTGGATGTGAATCCACACACTTGAGTTTCATATGAAGATTAATCACAGTGAGAAAGGCAAGTTTAAACTTGTGGAGCTTGTTTTTTCACTAACGGTTAGTTTGTTGAACTGGTCAGACAAGTACAACTGTCATTACCTGCAGGTTTCCTCAGGGCAAAATTATTCTTATGAAGCTGCAGCCCAGAAATCTTCATTTTATAGTTACCCTGTAGAAAAAAAATAATATTGTAAAATCTCTACCCCTCCAAAGATGTAGCTGTAATTACTGTTTTCCTTTCTACAGAAAGTGGAAGCTGATTTTAATGCAGTTTTTAATAGATTACGGTATTTTAAGTTCATATATGTATGGATTTATGAAAATGTTTTAATTTAAACTCATGTTAGAGCTGAAATAAATCCAGTCATCTGTGTGAAATAATAATAATAAAATAATAATAATAAACCCATTGATGCCATTAATCTAATGAATAAATATATTCATTAAAACTGAGGTCATTTAAAAGACTTTGTGAAAGTTCGGCATTAAAGCTGCTGGGTTATGTTTAGAAAGAAGAACATGGTTTAGATTAAAATACAAAATACATTTTATTTTGTTGGTCACCATGGTGACACATTCCAACTAAAGTGCATTACTTATGAATTACTGACATGAATAAAACTGTCATGGTCCGACAGCCCTCACCTGGCTGCCTGCCCATGTGTTATTGTGTGCATGTCGCTCCCTTCCCCTCTCCCTCTCTCTCTCTCGTAACGGGATTGTTTACCTTTTGTTTTGTTTTGTTTTTATTTATATTTATTTATTGTTTACCTCCGAGTGGTGATGAGCATTCCCGAGAGTGTTCCCGCGCAGAGACTGACCGCACCTGTTGTCGATCAGAGCCGACCAGCTGTAGCCAATTATCCGCCATCTCCCGGGCTGCCTTCTTTAACAGGGCGATCGAGCTTTGATCAGCTTGTGTGAAGCACGGAGGGAAACGGAGAGAGAGATCACGGGAGCTGGACCTCCACTTGGGGTTTGGAGGGAGTCGCTACGTGTGTTTTCACTTCACGGCCACGAGCACTGCTAGGAGGAAAAGGAGGAGACCACACCTGGGCACCCATCACTATGTATATATATATATATATATATATATATATATATATATATATATATAATTGAACTGTTGCACCTTTACCGCACTGTAAATAAATCCACTGTCTTCTCCCAAAGGAGTCCTGCATACGAGTCCTCTTTTCTACACCTACCCTGACAAAAACGTACATTTTGTGTCCAAAAACACACATATATATAACATATATAATAACTTTTACAGGACTGTTTCACAAACTGCTTTTAGATTTAAACATGTTTCAGGTAACTTCACTCCATCTCATCCATCTGTGGATCAACATACTTCAAAGTCCTCCTAGAACAGTGCTCTTATTGTGAAAATCAGCATCATCTATTCCAGGGGTCCCCAATCCCAGTCCACGAGGGCCAGTGTCCCTGCAGGTTTTAGATCTCACCCTGGGTCACCTGGCTTTTGCGAAAGCTCGAACAACAGTGCCAGCAGACATGTTAGCCCAAGCATCTACAATCCATTGGCAAATTGTGGCGTAACTCGCCCGGCGCTGCCTTCCACTCTTGGTGAAACTGTGGTCTCCATCGGTCATCCATCGCTCCCAGGCCGCTCGCAGCCTTACTTTGAACGGGCGGTTCACACCGATGTCCAGCGGTTGGAGTTCCTTTGTCAGGCCTCCCGGAATGACAGCAACCTCACAGTTCATTTGCTTCACAAGTTTTTTCACATCGGCTGTGAGATGGGCACGCATAGAGTCACAGATCAACAGCGATGGTGATGCGTGGAAAAAACCACCTGGTCTCCTTACATACACCTCCCTCAGCCACTCTTTCATCATTTCCTCATCCATCCAGCCCTTTTCATTTGCCTTAATGATGATTCCTGCTGGAAACTTCTCTTTAGGCAAAGTCTTTCTCTTAAAAATCACCATAGGCGGCAGTTTCTGTCCATTAGCATGGCAGCCAAGCACAACAGTAAAAGAAGACTTTTCATACCCCGTTGTGCGTATCGCTACCGTGCTGGTCCCCTTCTTCTCCACAGTGTGACTCACCGGGATGTCAAACGTGAGCGGGACCTCGTCCATGTTTGTGATGTGGCTGGGCTGGATGTTTTTGTCGCCGATGTGTTTGCTGCAGTAGGAGCGGAAGATGGCCAGCTTTTCCTTATAATCCGCTGGAAGTTGCTGCGCTACCGTAGTCCTGGTCCGGATGGAAAAATGGCACCGTTTCATGAAACGAAAGCACCAAGACGGACCTCCTTGGAAATGTTCAATGTTCATCTCTTCAGCTAGTGAAACTGCTTTTAGCCGAATGATGACCGTCGAAACGCTTCTCCCGCTCGTTCTTTGCTCGATGATCCACCGCTCGAGTCTTTCCTCCAACTCGGGCCACCTCGCCTTATGTCCGCGGAAACTCAGCTGCGTTTTCTTGACCTGCCGGAGCTTGTTTTCTAGCTTCCTCCATTTGCGAACCATCGATTCGTTAATCTTAAATTCTCTCGCCGCTGCTCGATTTCCATGTTCCTCCGCGTAGCTGATGGCCTTCAGTTTAAACTGTGCTTCATAAGCGTGTCTCTTTGCCATTTTCAGAGTTGTTAAAACAACGATGTCCTGCATAACGCACATACCTGTTCTTTTATACAGGTATGTGCGATTGTCCCGGTATATACGATCAACGCCCACACTTCACCCTTTAGCGTTCTCATGGTGTTCTCTACTACGTCCTCCTTACAACACATAGGGCGCACTGCGCTATAGGGCGCGCCGCACTTTTTGAAGAAAATCTAAGACTTTTAAGTGCGCCTTATGGTCGTGAAAATACGGTAAACCCTGCAGGGACACCGGCCCTCGTGGACTGGGATTGGGGACCCCTGATCTACTCTCTCCTCTTGTTTCCATTAGAGGTGGAGATCTGACTCATTCAAAGTAGCAGTTCATCTTTTTCTAAGTACCAAAGTCAGCAAGTCTGGACCTGTATACTTGAACAAGTTCACGCAGGACTCCTGAGAGCTGGACACTAGTGACCATTATAGGAAAAATCATAAAGCCTTTGAATGAAAACAAACGCTGTTGTGACAGTGATGTTCACTGTTTTGATGGTATATATGCATCAATCTATCAATCGTTTGTTGTAAGATTCAGATAATTATTCTTTAAAAGCGAGACATTTTAAATGAGAATAAGATAGAAAAGTATTTCTTTGTGCCCCCCTTTCCCCGTTAATGCCCTACCTGCCCCCCTGACAAAACTTTGCCAGACCCACCCCTGCACAGTTACCAGCTGTCAGCTACCTAAAAAAGGATCCTGGGGTTATTTGTCTCTCAGAAACCGTTCATAACTTCCCTTCAACTCATTCATGTCACCTAAAAGGTAAACCTGTTTCTCCATCACCTGTTCAGCTCTGATGCTTCAGTAAGGACATCTCCTGGTTTCATCTTCATGTTTCCCTCTCACAACATATCAAAACCATATCATGACCAGCAGCTTTACAGCTGTGGCTCCAGCAAACATCAGCTGATACTAGAAATTTATATTACATAAATTCTAACAACAGCTGATCAAGCTTAAATGTGCTGCTGTTGTTTAGCGTGACATCCGCTGGTTTCCTCTTTCTGGCGCAAAGCGGGCAATAAACAAGCAAGAGAGCCGATCAGCTGATCATTGATCAGTTTCATGATTGTGGTAGCAAAAGGAGAGGCAGGGGAATGAGAGAAGAAGAGACAGCTGACAGCGTAAAGACACATAATAACTCCAGCTTTGTGTCTTCTTCCATTCTACCTGAAGTACGGGACAAACTGTGTTCCTTTTCAGCTCAATACGAAACGCATAATATTTTGTCTGAATACGCGAGGATTCGGTTTTTTACGGGACGGCTGGCAACTCTAATAACTAACCTTATAAATAAAATAAAGTTCAACATCAGTAACATCATAGCACCCACCCAGCAGTATAAACTCCGTCATGCTAGCTAGTACACAGTACAAGTTATTGTAACTGACAGTAAAAAGTCAGCATAACGAAAATAAACTCCACCTAAACTTGGTTTATATCTGACCCAGATAGACTGCAGGTCATAACTTGTTACCTGAAGTTCAGTTCACCTGACACTCGGACCGGCGGCTGCCTTGGGTCTCTCCTTCTCCACCTCCCTTTTCCCTCATCCACCTGCTGGCTTCCACCACTTGCTAATTTTACTGAATCTATAAAAGCTCCGCCATAACCACTACAAAACAATTTAGTTATTTTTACACATCTGCCAGCATCTGTCCAATCCGCCACCTTTCACTGTTTACATCGTTACGGGAAAAAAGACAACAAAGAAAAAAAAAATGGCCCATAAAAACAAAAAATTCGGGTGTATCGGGCAAATGCCAGCTATGTTATAAGATGTGGATTAAGATCTTTTGATCAACGGTATCAAAGGAAAGCTAAGGTCCAATAGAACAATCAGTCACCCAGGAGATTGCTTAAAGATTCCATAATTATGGGGTTTGGAAGATTATGGTTATATTGAAGGGAGTTATATTTCCTCTGATATTCAAGTCTCTTCTGAAGAGGGACTCTCTTCTGGAAAAAAAAAAAAAAAAAAAGAAGTGCCCAATTTTCTTTTTCCCCCCATGGCCCTAATCCAAAGAAAGATGTAGTAATAAGACATAAAACAGAAATTTGACCTGGCAGTGATGATATGTGTGCACTTCCTAGAAACATTGTAAGGCGTGATGAAAAAACGAAATTTAATAATGAAATTATATATTTGGCATATTTGGCAATAAGTAAATTCCATATATTAAAGTACTGAGTGCAAAGTAAACTAAAATGAAGCAACTAGTGGTGATGTGTAGAGCTCACCATGTATAGCTTAACATCAGAGTAGTATTTTAAAAATATGTTTTAAAAAATGTTGATATGAAAAAAAACCATAATTACTTGCACACTAATATAGTGTAGTTATATATAATAATGCCAAATAACAGTTATGGATTTCTGTTAATAAACAGTCATGATCTAAGTCAAAGCACAGATGTCAGTCTCTCTCTCTCTGTGTCCAAAGTGTTTGATCTTAGCTGTCCATCTGATATATCTGATTGTAGGTGGCTGTAGTTCAGGCGGTGGAGTGGGTCACCTGCTAGGTTTGGGGTTTGATGCCAAATATCCAAGATACGAACTCCATGTTGCCTTCCGATGCATCAATCAGAGTGTGAATGCGAGAAGCGATAGAAGCACTAAAAACTTTAGAGCGTTTGTATGAATGGGTGTGATTGGGTGATTGTGCAAGTTGAATAAAGTGCTTTGAGTGCTCAGTAAGAGTAGAAAAGTGCTATATAAGAACCAGTCCATTTACCATATACTCATTTCTAATTGTGTCCCTCTTGGTCACCCCAATGAAAATCTTAGCATCTTTAACTCTGCTATTTGCTGATATTTGGACAGCACATATGATGGAAAGTAGGATTTTGATGTGCACATGAATGATTTGTGTTTTCTCTGCAGGTTAAGGTAGAAGGTGTGTGATGTGGATGTGAATTCAGAAGCATGGATCAGTGTAAGGACAGAAAGGAGGGAGTCCCTCCCTCTAAAACTACTCTGCGTGGGGAACATGCAAGCCAGACCAAAGCTCAGAGGTGAGATCTCTAACTGTCCATGACGATTCTCCATGTCACAGCTCAGCACTCACATCACTGATCCGTCAATGTTCACAGGAAGAAACGACGAACTAAACATAAATCTGAACCTGAACCCAGCTGTGAGTCCTTAAAGAGTGACGGGTCTAAAGGAGAACCGGTTAATTTTAAGGTCCATCTTCCATCTGCTACAGAGAGGTGAGCTGTTAGTAACATGAGCTGATTTCACTGCCTGATGTTGTTAGATATACTGTAAAGTGCAGTCTGTCAGGGTGAATTGTTAGATGTTTGTCATTTTTATGTTTATCATTTGTACATTGTTTTAACTCTGATGAAACTCCACTGTCCTTCCCCCCAGATTCTCGAGGTTCTAGGTGGGGGGCTGTAGTCTTTTATCACAGACACATCCTTGTGCTTCTTTTGATGTAAGCTTCCTGCGTTTACGACCCTTTGGTCAGCAGGAGGTCTGACACACACACACACACACACACACATTCTCACATAACACACACACACAGTGCCTTGTCTTTTGTAACCAAGGGGGGTTACGTGGGGAAGGTATGTGTTGTAAACTATTGTTTATTGTGTGAACGTTGTCAATAAAAGGGAGCGAGAGGGGGCTGTCGGGGGGGTCATTTGTGATGAGCTAGGATACCGAAGACACCTCCCTTGCAAGTAAAAAAGATAGATCGCTGTTGCCTTGTTTTTCTTTCACGGGAATAAGTTCTGGGATCAGCGGGGTCTGACTTTAGACCCAACATAGTCATTCCCTCAATCACATTTACACTGTCTCTTCAAGTGGACATGAAACACTGCATGCATAAAGGCTAATATACATCATGGAGCTCTGCTCTAAAACACAGTAGTAGATTTAACTCTTTAGCTTTAGAGCATGTTTAGTGCCATCTTGTCCCAAATGTAACATCCCAAAGTTGGAATGTTGGCTTCTGCTAATGGACATGCATTACTTTAGTGTTGCTAAATAGTGACAGAATTAATAACTCAGAAGAATATACACCAAACAATAACTTTAAGTTAAAAACAACGATATATGTGTCACTTTCATTAGTTTTTCACTTAGTTATTGGTTCTGTTAGTACTTAGCTAACATACAGTTATGTAAATCTGTTGGCAGGACAAACCTAGTGACATGTTCTGTTACAATATGGCACTTAACTAAACTAATTACCCTAATTCCTGGTACAAACACATTCACAAAACGATCTCTAAACCAGCTCTTAAAAAACATATAAAGCAAACAAGAAGATTCAATAATCTTGTTTATTTACACCTTCCATTGCTTTCGAATGTGTAAATAAAGATTCAGAACACAGGAGGTAAAATTTAAAGGTGGATTGTCAGGTTTTATTTACAATGGGTTTTTTTTCCCCAACTGACTGCGCCTTCTGCTTCCCAGGCAGCATTGCGACCACAGATTACCCCTCCAAAATATGATACAGATGCTGACTTTATAGAATTTTATTTTTAACTAAATCACTCTCTTTTTTTTAACATGAATTATTACAGATGAAATATGACTTTTTTTTATCACTAAATTATTATGAATCATTTTCAACCTTTTACTTGGGACAGAACAAGCCCCGCTTGGCATTATTGATGCCATTCCTACTTTTTATCAGTCACTTCAGTTTCTAAGAGCATAACAACATCTGAAATGGAAGGGAAGTAAGTCTTTGAGACTCCCTGGGATGATGTCCTTAATTCGACCTTTCTGACTTTCCTGTTGCTGCTTGGAAAGGTGGTCATTGTCCATCCGTTTCTGGGTGCTTGATTTTGTTTCAACAACACAATGTCTCCTGGCTGAATATTGTCACTTGCCCCTTGACTGGAGGGTGCTAAGATATTTTTTTCTCCAGCAACTTCAGAATCCATTGGCGAGTGCCTGCACTGCTTTTCATCGGTTATTTAGCAAGTCTTTTCCACAAAAGTCTCCCGGTGGAGAAGGAACGTGCTGATTTTTGGGTTAGTCATTCAATGTCATTGGAAACAGCAGGAATGGTGAGGAAGGGTCCATTAGGCCATTAGGGTACAAAGCACCTCTTGTGTCAGATGGGTGTGTTTGTTTTACAAGAGCATAGAATCCAATAATTGCTGAGTTACCCCAAACATCCTTTCCTAGACACCCCCCATGTGGGAGGCATGTCGGTAGTTGAACTCCACTGCAACCACTGGCATGAAGACAATTGACATCCCAAGCCCCACGCTTGCTGCAATGAAGTTTGTGCCCCTGACTGATCGCATTTGTGGATCGGACATTCCGTTTTTTGAGTCTCTAGTTTTCCTCTGAGTTTCTTGCATGTTACACAGCGGTGGATAATGGACGGGACCAGTCTTTTGCAGTCTACAATCCACAGTCGAGCTTGCCTAACCACACTTCTGCCTTGATGCACAACCTTAGCATGATAGAGCAGGACAAGCAACTTTTTGTGATGCTTGGGAGAATGTTGGATTCTTTAATGATGTCTCCAATGAAGCATGCTGTAGGTGACCTCTAACTTTGATGAGACCTTCAACCATTTAGGGGTCCTTTTGAACAGACTGGAAAACGAGGTTACTTGCGGCTTCCATCTCCTCTGGAGTGCATGGTTTTCTGCATTTATGCCACCTCCTACATCACATGTGTCAAAGTCAAGGCCCGCGGGCCACATCCGGCCCGGCGTACATTTATATGCGGCCCGCGAGATCATTTTATATATATTTATTATTATTGTTATGCATGGCCCGGCGATATGAGGTGCTAATAACACACAAACTACAGATCTCATAATGCAGCGCTGCAGCCTCCTTGCCGAACGCTAGGCTACCTGGGAACATTCCTGCGTCAATCAAGTCAAACTTCTGTTAGCTAGCCCCTCACAATGGCAAAGAGAAAAGTTGATTCTGAAAACAGAGCCTTTCAGCACTGGCAGAGGGAGGATGAATATATGTTTACAAACATTGTTGGTAAACCCGTATCTTATTTGTGGAGCTAATGTGGCTGTAATTAAGGGATTTAATTTAAGACGGCACTACGAGTCAAAACATAAGCTGAAAAACCGAAATGCAGAAACTACAGAAAGTAGAAGAGCTGAAGGAGAATCTGACATTTCAGCAGATGTTTTTCACCAGAGCAAAATCACAAAGTGAAGCTGTTGTGAAAGTTTTATTGTAGCAGAGGAGCCAAATCAGCCCGGTACCACTCTGAAGAGCTGCATGATGAAGGTGTGCGACGTCTTGTGTCCAGACAAAACGCAGATTTTGGCAAATGTGAGCCTGAGCAGAAATACGATTGCTGATCGGGTTGGTGAGATGGCCACTGATTTAAGAACACAGTTGTGTGAAAAAAGCAAAAACTTTATTGCGTACTCTCTTGCTGTGGATGAAAGTATAGACATGATGGACATTGCACAGCTGACCATCTTCATCCATGGAGTGTAAATATTGGAAATTAAATCGATGCACGGGACAACGACAGCAAAAGACATTTTTGAAAACGTATTTCAAAGTGTAACCGACATGAAACTGCCCTGGGACAACAGATGGAGCGCTGGTGTTGTGCAGGATGTAGGATCTAGTAAAGACGCAGGAGGAGAACTGTAGCGTGAGTTAACAGCATATCACTGCATCATCCACCAGGAAAGGCTGTGTGGTAAAGTCCTAAAAATGGAGCATGTAATGATCACCGTGACACAGACCGTACATTTTTTCTGAGCTAAAAGTTTAAATCACCATCAATTTCAATCTTTTATGTGGGAAATAGATTCAGAGTTTACCGACATTGCTCATCATACAGAGGTCCGTTGGCTGAGTTGGGATAAAAGTTCTCAATAGAGTTTTTGAGCTCAGCAAGGAAATCTGTCAGTTCATGATCAGTTGGCATGTATGATGCGGTGAAGGCATTTCAAGTGAAGCTGTCACAAATGCACCAGTGCAACCTGCCTCACTTTCCCTGTTGCCAAGTAATGTTGAGCAAAGTCGGCGCACTTTGCTCCGTCTACATGCGGCTCAAACTATGTATATGCTTTCATTTATTTTTTTTCTGGGGTTTTTCGCAGCATGTTCATATTTCTAACTTGCATAATTTTGACAGGTCATATTTTTATGAGGAGCAAAATATTTAAAGTTAAAGTTTATTTTTTTTAAGTGTATTTATTCTGGAATAATATTCCTGTCTGTTTTTATTCATATTTATGTTTAAAAAACATTGTTTTAGTGTGTTCAAAAAATGTTTATCTTATTTGGCCCGTGACCTAAAGTGTGCCTTGGATTTTGGCCCCCCGTGCAACTGAGTTTGACACCCCTGTCCTACATGAATCATTTGGCGAGTTGCTTGATAAGTGAGAATGAACTTGGTGAATAAAGAAGGCAATAGCATGTACCAGTGAAGTCCAGTTTGAGAGCCACTGGAAGCGGTTTGGTGTGAGTACAGATGGGGAGGAAGTTGGTCCAGATTTCCTTGGAGTGAATAAAGTCGTCTTTGTTGTCAGTTAAACTTGAGGTGTTCCATCTTCAGCCGTATGTGACCTTAGCTGGGTTTGATATTGTACATACTTTATAGTTCTCTGTCTGTCAACTTGTGATGGGACTGAAACTTTACGCTTTCTCCCTTTTGTTGCTCAACAGCTACAGCAGCTTCTAGAACCTCTGCTTTTGCCGTAGAGGCTGCAGCTTTTTTTCTATTCCCAACATCTGTAAATCCAGTTCTAGATTTGCTTATTGCTTTTGAATTTCCAATGGTCTCTTACTATATTGCATAAAATCCTGAAAAAATAACATCTTATATTATAAACAAAAACTGTGTTTAGTATGGAAATCAGTCCTCTCTCCTCCTGCAGAGAGGTAATGTGTGTGTAAATATTGTTGTGACTCAGGGTTTGAGAATAAATTGTCCATCATGTTTAATGTCAGCTCAGCTTTTTTTCGCACGTGTGTGTGTGTGTGTGTGTGTGTGTGTGTGTGTGTGTGTGTGTGTGTGTTAGAGTGTTTCCACAATCACATCAGTCAGAGTGTAAAGAATGGATGTTGTAGGAAGTGTTTGTGTAGTGAAGAGGCTGAGTGTCTGCAGGACTCCAGCTGCTCCAGCAGGTGTCTCCTTTGTGGTTTGATTCAAACACAGCGTAGAGGGGAACTTACACTCAGGTGTTTCAGGTGTTGCTCGATGGGGGAGGACAAATAGTTTAGTGAGTGTGACTCCATGTGAGCGCTGCTTTGATGTCCGGATGGAATTTACTTTTTTTTCTAGACAGAGAACTAGTTTTCATAACTGGTGATATGTGTTTTTAATTCAATTCAGTTTTATTTATATATTGTATATATATTATATATTTATGCCAAATCACAACAACAGTCACCTCAATGCACTTTATACTGTAGGGTAGATCCTACAATAATACATTTTTGTCTGTTGTCTTTTTAAGTGAACATTTATCCGTAAATTGAGAAGTATGATGAACAGTACAAGATTGAACTCCAGTTTAAGTAAACTGTGTACTAACAGGGAACAGGAATAACCAGCGAGTGGCAGAGAGCTGATGACAGGAGGAAGGAAGACATGAAAGAAAACCAGCTTTCAAAGTAAAACAGGAAATAAATAAATGAACCTTTCACTGACCCAGGGAGAAAAACAACTGAACAGAGTGCCACATAAAAGCAGAACACGGTGAATTTACTAACACAAACATTTGAGACAGGGAGCACTGATGGATTAAACATGAAAGAAATGAACTCAAAATAGGAAGTTAAGTTTAATGAAAACCATCACCAGCAAAGCAACCTCATCACACACCAAAAATTAAACAGAATTTCCGAGAGAAAAAAAGAACAAGACCTTAAAAAACATAACAAACCTAAAGTTAAAATAATAGAATCATGATAAAATGAAAAAAACAAGTTCTAAATGCACAGAAATCTTAATGAAAATGAAAAATGATGACTTATTTTATGTATACTGATGGGATACACTGCACACCAAAAGCATCTTCGTGTACTTTAATTTATGTGTGTCTTTCTGTGAATAGAATCAATGTGATCTAACCCTTTATGATTCCTCCACAGAGTGGACCAGGAGAGCTCAGAGGTTCCCAGTGGTCAGTCTGCCCAGCAGCATCAAACACAACTTGACTCCATATTTATGGTCTGTACATGTACAACAACTACTTGTACATGTATTCTGTTGCTCTTTATAGAGCAGTGGATTGTCAATATGTCCAACATGGATCTGATGTTTGGGTCATTCATAAAGTATTCTGTTCCAGATGCTGGAGGACAAAATCATCACTTTTGTGAAGAACGAGCTGAAAAAGATGCAAAAGGTTCTGAGTCCAGATTACCCAGAATGTTTAGAGAGTCAGAGGAAGGATGATGAACAGAGGAGCAGCAGAGAGGCATTTGTGAAGATCACAGTGGACTTCATGAGGAGAATGAAGCAGGAGGATCTGGCTGACCGTCTGCAGAGCAGTAAGAGGATTTCTAAATGATTTTAACTGCTGAATAAATGGGACATTGAGTAATGCCATAACAGAAGGACTGATACATGTGTTCAATGACTCACCTTTTAGTAAATTAAGATTGAATTTGCATTTAATAAAACATGAATTTATATTATGCATGTTCTTCTTTCTTTTCCTTCCCATTCAGAACAGCTTTCTGGTATTGGTCAACATAAACTTAAATCTACTCTGATGAAGAAGTTCCATACTGTGTTTGAGGGGATTGCTAAAGCAGGAAACCCAACCCTTCTGAATCAGATCTACACAGAGCTCTACATCACAGAGGGAGGGACTGCAGAGGTCAATGATGAACATGAGGTCAGACAGATTGAAACAGCATCCAGGAAACCAGACACACCAGAAATGATGATCAAACAAGAAGACATCTTTAAAGCTTCACATGGAAGAGAAGAACCAATCAGAACAGTGCTGACAAAGGGAGTGGCTGGCATTGGGAAAACAGTCTTAACACAGAAATACACTCTCGATTGGGCTGAAGACAAAGCCAACAAGGACATCCAGTTCATATTTCCATTCACTTTCAGAGAGCTGAATGTGCTGAAAGAGGAAAAGTTCAGCTTGGTGGAACTTGTTCATCACTTCTTTACTGAAACCGAAGAAGCAGGAATCTGCAGCTTTGAAGACTTCCAGGTTCTGTTCATCTTTGATGGTCTGGATGAGTGTCGACTTCCTCTGGACTTCCACAAAACTACAATCTTGACTGACCCTACAATGTCCACCTCAGTGGATGTGCTGCTGATAAACCTCATCAAGGGGAAACTGCTTCCCTCTGCTCGCCTCTGGGTAACCACACGACCTGCAGCAGCCAGTCAGATCCCTCCTGACTGTGTTGGCATGGTGACAGAGATCAGAGGGTTCACCGACCCACAGAAAGAGGAGTATTTCAGGAAGAGATTTGGAGATGAGGAGCAGGCCAGCAGGATCATCACCCACATCAAGACATCACGAAGCCTCCACATCATGTGTCACATCCCAGTCTTCTGCTGGATCACTGCTACAGTTCTGGAGGATGTGCTGAAAACCAGAGTGGAAGGACAGCTGCCCAAGACCCTGACAGAGATGTACATCCACTTCCTGGTGGTTCAGGCCAAAGTGAAGAACGTCAAGTATGATGAAGGAGCTGAGACAGAAACACACTGGAGTTCAGAGAGCAGGAAGATGATTGAGTCTCTGGGAAAACTGGCTTTTGATCAGCTGCAGAAAGGAAACCTGATCTTCTATGAATCAGACCTGACAGAGTGTGACATCGATATCAGAGCAGCCTCAGTGTACTCAGGAGTGTTCACACAGATTGTTAAAGAGGAGAGAGGAGTGTACCAGTACAAGGTGTTCTGCTTCATCCATCTGAGTGTTCAGGAGTTTCTGGCTGCTCTTCATGTCCATCTGACCTTCATCAACTCTGGACGCAATCTGCTGGAACAAACAACCTCCTGGTGGTTTAAACCATCTCTCCACCAGAGTGCTGTGAACAAGGCCTTACAGAGTCCAAATGGACACCTGGACTTGTTCCTCCGCTTCCTCCTGGGTCTTTCACTGCAGACCAATCAGACTTTCATACAAGGTCTGCTGACACAGACAGGAAGTAGTTCACAGACCAATGAGGAAACAGTCCAGTACATCAAGAAGATGATCAGTGAGAATCTGTCTGCAGAGAAGAGCATCAATCTCTTCCACTGTCTGAATGAACTGAATGATCGTTCTTTAGTGGAGGAGATCCAGCAGTCCCTGACATCAGGAAGTCTCTCCACAGATAAACTGTCTTCTGCTCAGTGGTCAGCTCTGGCCTTCATCTTGCTGTCACCAGCAAAAGATCTGGATGTGTTTGACCTGGCGAAATACTCTGCTTCAGAGGAGGCTCTTCTGCATCTCCTGCCAGTGGTCAAAGCCTCCAACAAAGCTCTGTAAGCTATATGTCAGTGTAGTGAAAGCTTGTTACCTGTGTGTTGAGAAGTGACAAAAAGTAATTTTCTCTTGTTTGCTCTCATTGTGTTTTCAGACTGCGTGATTGTAACCTCTCAGAGAGAGGCTGTAAAGCTCTGTCCTCAGCTCTCACCTCCCCATCCTGTAACCTGAGAGAGCTGGACCTGAGTAACAACAACTTGAATGATACAGGACTAAATATGCTGAAGAGTTCAAACTCTACAATTATCAGGTCAGATCAAGTGATGCTTTTATTCTTTTAGAAAATGAGCAATAAGATCATTTCTTGCAGTCACACAAAATTATTCATTTATTGGCATTTTTAACATATTTTAGCTTTTTAAAAGTTTTTTTTAAATTATTGTCTTTCATTTTTTAGGCACATCATTGATTATAGTATCCAACAACACTGAAAATGTTGATCAAATATAACCATAACATCAGATACATATATTAGCAAAGAGTTGGGCAACACCGCTCTAACTAGTGGTAAAAGTATGACATTAAGAACACTACATATGCAAATTATCAAAACATATCAGGTGGTTTGGAAACAAATGTTTTTTAGGTGACTGTTGTTGTGACGCTATATCAGCCTCTGCTATAAAAAAAATTTTATTTCATTTTTTTTGTAGTTGTTTGCATTTTGTGGGTTAACATGTTTTGTAAAACTGCAAATAATAACTAAAAGGTAAATCTATTAATATTAATTAAAATTATTATAGTAGAAGTAGTAAATGATGTCCATTGAGTATAGAGTTTCTTGTATTCAGTTCAGGCAGTAAGGCCAGGTCTGCCTGGCATACGGCTCTATGAGGCACTGATACTATGACTTTCTGGTCTTATGTGTGTGTTGACTCAAGTGCCTACTCAGCTTGGTGGTAATGATACCTGAAAGGGGCTTTTATGCCATGGACAGGTAGTTGATTGGCATTTGTTTAATGGTGGTTTGCCCTTTGGGATCCTTCATGATCAGGCTTCTTCTGGTCTGTGTTGGCTATTCTGGATGGGAATGGTAAATGACCTGTATTTTTATAGCGCTTTACTAGTTCATCTTATCAATGAAGTAGAGTTTCTGAGCAAATATTGATGTCTATGTTGTTGTTGGACCTCAACTACTCAGGATGATTTTTAATGAATTTTTGAAAATTTCCATAATTGTAGTGTATTGGCTGTATTGCATTGAATACAAGTACCCTTTAATTTCTGAGGAATTTTACAGTAAATCTGGATGAAACTTGGCACACAGGTACAGTAGGTGTCCCGGAGAAGGGATCTGTTGAAAGTTGGACCTCAACTACTCAGGATGATTTTTAATGAATTTTTGAAAATTTCCATAATTGTAGTGTATTGGCTGTATTGCATTGAATACAAGTACCCTTTAATTTCTGAGGAATTTTACAGTAAATCTGGATGAAACTTGGCACACAGGTACAGTAGGTGTCCCGGAGAAGGGATCTGTTGAAAGTTGGACCTCAACTACTCAGGATGATTTTTAATGAATTTTTGAAATAGACATAAATGGTAAATGGCCTGTATTTATATAGCGCTTTACTAGTCCCTAAGGACCCAAGAGCGCTTTACACATCCAGTCATCCACCCATTCACACACACATTCACACACACTGGTGATGGCAAGCTACATAGTAACAGCTTCTGGATAAAACAAACACATGTTAGTAATATTTAACGTGTAACATAAAAACATCCAAAAAGACTTGCTGTATTTGACCCTATCGCAGACATACACTGGTGATCTACAGCTATATAAATGGTCTCCTTCCTGTCATGTACCACAATTACAAACCAAAATAATCACTCAGAAATAATGTTTTTTGTCTTGTTTTTTGGTTTTTATTATGTTCATCAAAGTCAGAATTATGCATACAGGGTCTTTATCATTGCATGGACTTAGAGCTCCTGTTTAATCCCAATGTCTCCTGTACATTACAGTCTGAAACGTCTTTATTAACTGAACTTTGTTGTTGGTGTGTTTTCCTGTTCTGATAGTCATAATTCCAGCTGCTAGGGTGTAGTGTGCAAATGACTTTGATGTGGATTAGAGGAAGAGTACAGAGGACAAAGGTGGGATCAAGAATCCAACACAGCAGTAAAGGACAGAAACAACATTCGGGCAGCTTAAAAGAAGACACAATATAAAAAAGCTTAGCAGTGGTGAGAAAATTAAAGGGACATACTAGCAGGAATACTGCAGCGCTTTATGAACTTATGAGCTACAAATTGTGTGGAGTACAGATAAGAACATGAATGGAGTCAGGAAACAGCAGCAGGATCGTGTATTAGGTCAAGGAGCTACTGTAAGTGCAGAGGAGTGCCTGCCACTCACAGGAGTTGCTATAGCAACCGGCCCTCACAGCTGTTCATCTGCAGTTCATGCTACAACCACATCCTGATGTCTTAGCATAGGCACACTTAAAATTTCTTCAGAAAGCTTCGCTGTCAAGTTATTTTTGAACATTGTATGAAAGCCAACAGCACTCAGTTTAATATTTATTGTCCTCTTTTGATGGAATAGAATAAATATTGTAAAATGAATGATTTCCTGTTTCTCTTTGAGTTGTCAGTAATGTGACAGTAACTCAGAATGGACGTAATCTTAATGACAAATACATGTTCAGACTTTCAGAGGACAGAACGAGACTGAAAGGTGACTCAGTGAAGTCAGCTGACAGCAGAACGATTCATTGCACTAACACGATGATCAGAGTGTTTACTGAGGAAATACACAGATCCTTTAATAGTTTCTACATAAAATATATTCAAAAACAAACATATGGTCCACTCTATATGTGACAGAGGCAGAAATTTCTCTGTGCGCATGTGGAGAAATCTGCTGTTAAATCAGAACATGAGCAGGTTTCAGGCGGCATTAAAACATATGAAAACAACACTGCACTCACTCAGAGGTCAGAGGTCATGCGCAGTAACTAAACTGACACCAATTGGAGAAAAACAGCTGGCAGCAAAGGCAGGGAGGTGTCTTTTCCAGCTAAACAAAAAGATAATGAAGGTCAGTTTGAATCACTCATAATTCATTCAATACAGTGGTGTGCTGACAGATCCTGGATCAGTCTAAATCATCAGCAATTTGATCCACATATGGATTGAAGTGTATTTGTGAAAATGTTGGACTGTTTCCTCATCAGTGTCTAACAGTATGTGTATGAGAGCCATGTGTGCATGCTGACTGTGCTGGTCTGACCCTCCCTCCTCCTTTCAGGGTGGAGCCTGCTGGAGTCCGATGGTTGAGACCTGGTCTGAGGACGTGTAAGTGTGTTTTTAATGTGATTGATGAAAACAAAGCAGCACACATTCAGCCATCTTCAAACTGTCACATCACTCATTCACATCTCATGTCAGGAGTCATCAACAAAGTGTCAATCAATGAACAGATGATGGATCAATAACTGCAGCTGGATTGTGTTTGTTCTCTCCATCAGATTCCTGTCAACTCACAATCGACACAAACACAGTACACACAAACCTCCAACTGTCTGACAACAACGGGAAGGTGACACGTGTGGAGGAGGTTCAGTCATATCCTGATCATCCAGACAGATTTGATGTTCATCCTCAGCTGCTGTGTACAAATGGTCTGACTGGCCGCTGTTACTGGGAGGTCGAGTGGAGAGGAAGGGTTGATATTTCAGTGAGTTACAGAGGAATCAGAAGGAAAGGAAACAGTACTGACTGTATGTTTGGATTTAATGATCAGTCCTGGAGTCTGTGCTGCTCTGATGATGGTCCTCAAATTGCCAAACACAATCGTATGGAAACATCCATCATCTCCTCCTCCTCCGTCTCTAACAGAGTAGCAGTGTATGTGGACTGTCCTGCTGGCACTCTGTCTTTCTACAGAGTCTCCTCTGACATTCTGATTGAGCTCCACACCTTCAAAACCAAATTCACTGAACCTCTTTATCCTGGATTTACACTCCAGGCTTCTTTAAAGGGATCAGAAGTTCAATATGGTTCAGTGCGTCTGTGCTGAGTTGAGTGTAAAGAGTTTCCTCTTGTTAGAGAAACGCTCTGACTGTTGAACAGATAGTTGAGTGTGTACGTCTCTTTCACCCAGAAACATGTTTTCTTTTTTTTTTTTTTTTTTTTTTTTTTTTTTAAATGACATCAGAAACAGCAGTATGCGACATTACGTGATGGCAGAGCTTCAGTTCATCCTTTGTCTTTTTTTTTTTTTTTTTTTTTTTTTTAATAAATAGGACAGGGGGAATGAATGAGAGAGAGAGGGGGAGAGAAAGAAAGAAAACCAAAGGGGAGAAGAGACGGTGAGAAGGGGGGGGGAAGAGAGACAAAAAAAAAACAAAAAAAAAAACTCCTGGGTCACCTGTATGGAGAAAAAAACAAACAAACAAACAAACAGAGGAGACAGCAAACAACAAAGAGCAACATAATAATAGAGAAAACAAAGCACCATCACAATAAACTAGCTAGTCATAGATATCAGTATTTACTAAGTAATAAACGATATTGTGCAGCACGCAAGATAGACAGCGCACAGTGTGCTTTGAGGCAGCAGCCAAGAAAGCTTTAGTCCGCGTCTGTGAATACCCATGTGTGCATACCTGTGTGGATCAGCATGCTTGCATTCCAAAGGTTTCTCCATGTAATGATCTGCTAGGGAGTGTGGGGGGGCCACAGCCCCATCCTCCAGGGTGTGAAGTGGGTATGGAGGAGATCAAAACTCCAGACATCCAGAGGCCCCCAGAACACAAGAGACCATGGAAGACCAACAGAGGGGCAGCCGCGCCACTGTCCCAGTAAGAGCTGAGGAGAGTCCCAGATGAGGGCTCGCCCAGCAGCCGCGGAGCAGAAGTCAGGGGGAGTTGCAGTGACGCGCCCGTGAGCTCCGCCGGCCCCCAGCCGCGCCTGAGTGACCGAGCCCTAGGCCGAGAGGCCGGGGGCACCCCACCTCCAAAGGGGCCCGAGCGAGCCCCAGGCCCCAGGCCCCGACAAGCGGCCGCCAAGGAGTGAGCCGGTGTGTACCCGGACGCCCACCCCCAGAAACATGTTTTCAGATTCATGGATTCAGTCAGATAATGTTTTAAATGATTCCTTGTAAACTTCTTCCTCTTCAGTCCTTTAAAGATGGAAGCTACGATTATTCCAGGATCCACTTTTTTTTTTTTCTATTTTTGCCATTTAAAACTTCACAGTGAATATCAATATTGTTATATATAATAGTGAATGATAGCTTAAGATTTTAGATGTGTAGACAGTGTAGAAGCTTCAAAGTGAAGAAACACTAAGTCTGATGATAAAATGGGCGCTTAGGACCACTTGAGACAAAACAATATCTGGCATCTTAATCAGGGTTTCATTTAACAGTCATTAAGACAACCGGCTATTAGGTGAGAGGTAAGAGAATAGCAAAAATCATGTAGTACATGTGTAGTAGAGTAGGAGGCTTCGCTTTGTAGGTGCTGCTCCCCTGGATTGGATGAAGCTGAGTGCTGAGAGGCTGGGACCAGCCGAAGTACCAACAAAGGGAGAATAAAGTGAAAACAATGATTCTCATCAGTTTTCACCAGTCAGATGTGTTTCTCTGTAGCTCTGTTCACAACCAGCCCCTCTGCATTTTCAACAAGTCTGAGCTCTTTAAAATTAATCTAAATGTTTGATTTCTCTTTCTTAATGTGATTTTCCAAACTCTCCACGCGCTCTTACTGTTTCACTCATTTGAAAATGTTTCAGCCATTTAAGCTGAAAATAGTGGCTCAATTGTTTTTTTTTTATTGCAGTTATAACCAGAATATGATTGTATTGAGGGATCAAAGTGCTTGTGTCTTATCTAATATGCAGCAAACGCTTCAATCCTAGTCTTATGTTTTTCCCATGTTGAACAACAACATGGTGCAGGGTGTTGGTAACAGTTTGGATATAAAACTCGTAGAAACATGTAAATATGTGTGTAGCACAGAGCACTGCATATGTTGTCTATCACTGTTGTCCATCTAGTTGGCATGAAATCAAAATAAAATAATAAAAAACTTATAAGAAGCTGAACGTTAAATATCGTGGATGTTTATTTTGTTTAGCACTTGCAGCTGATCTCGGGTCATTTTTTTCAAACATCCCTGCTGTTCCCTATATGTCCTGTAGGGGGCCTCAGTGTGTTTCTCATTGCGCCCAGTCAGCGGATGTCCTCCAGCAGAGCAGCAGTTCCCTGATCTTTCATGGCTTCCTGTGATGTTAGTAAAATGTCCACAAAAAGCGGACAAAGCAGTGATTTGCAGTCACTTATGTTCACATTCAAGGTAAAATCCTACAGAGAAGACAGATCAAACTCTGAAACTGGAAACGTTCCTGTTTTTAAACACACATTTGAAATTTGATGGCAGTGAGACGTTTGAAACGAGCAGGGAAACTGGAAAAGTTGCTGAGGTGTCACAAACAGCTCACAGCCAGTGAGCTCTGCTCTCTGTAGCCTTCAGGCTGTTTCACCTTTCATCTGTCAAATCAAAATGTTAACAGAGTCAAATTTAGTTTGAAAGTCAAAACAAAGAAATACCAAATTTACATTTTAATGAATGAAATGACTTAAAGTCTTTTAACTTTTTTCTTCTTTATACTTTTTTTTGACAAACAAAACATCAAACAAGTTCAGCCACTGCTGAACTGTGGTTATATTTTGTATGCAGGCAAAAGAAGTCCAATGTCCAAAAAAGTTGCATTTTATAGGTTATATAAGGTTAGGTCCAGTTCAGCAAGCAATGAAAAAGATCCATTTTTGTTGCTTCCTGCTGCTTCTTCTGATCTTATTTAAAATGTAGTAAAAATGGGAGATGAAAAAGTGTCAGTGAAAAACAATTATTTACTAAACACACGTAAATCTAATATTTTATGTTCAAATAAACATGAAAAATAGGCTAACCTCATCGAAGAAAACTATGAGGAAGGAGAGAAGGACTGGGGACTGATGGAAGGAAGCAGGATTGAAGGAGGTGAGAGTAAGGAAAATAAATGATAAAAGGAAAGGGGAGAACAGGAAGTAAAAAAAAAGAAAAAGAAAGAAAGGGAGGACAGAGGAGACGATAATTGAGTAAAGGAGAAAATAAAGGCTTTAAGGAGGTAGGAAGGAGGTGGTTCCTCTCCATGAAAGGATGGCGAGGGCTTTCAGACGTTCCGGTCCTTCATCTCACAGGAATGTCTGCTTCTCGTTAAGGTGGAGAAACACCTCTGAGAGTCAGCCGCTGTAATGGGAGTGATGATAAGGATGTCCAATAGTCTCAGAGGAAGTCTAAGACTGGAGGTGGTCCTGCTGTAGAACAGCTTGGTATCAAACCAGTGCTCCCAGCAGCCCTCGAACTGGAGCCTGTCATAGAGGAATGGAAAAATAAGCGTCATGGTAGAAAATCATCGTTCCATGTTTGGATAATTAATTTCACTCACAAAACTACATTTTCAACAACAGAGTCTGAATTCTGTTCAGGTGTTGTACGGGTGGTTTCAGCTTTGTTCTCAGTCTTTACTGCATCAATCAAATAATAATTGTCTTCACTCTGCTGACCCCTGACAAGAGATATAACCCCCATTATGAACACCTTCTACAGAAGCCCCATTGAGAGTATCCTCACCAGCTGCATCACTGTGTGGTATGACTCCTGCACTGGGTCCTGCAGGAAAAAATGAAAACGGGTAGTGAGAGCAGCAGAGAGGATTGTGGGTACCTCTCTTGCCTCCCTCCCCAGGAGATCTACTGCACCTGCCTCATCCGGAAGGTCCTCTCCATTACAGGTGACTCCACTCATCCCTTCAACAGCTTCTTCAGTTTGCTGCCATCAGGAAGGATACTGAAGAGCCTCCGGGCCAGAACCCACAGACTGAGAGACAGCTTCGTCCATCAGGCTGTCAGGATGCTGACTATCTCTGAATCGAGAAGGGGGGCCTAAGGGTACATCTTTTGCCATCTTACAATGCTGTGAATGCGAATGATACCAGTTTTGTTTGCGAGAAGCTGCAGAGAAGTGTGTAAGACTGCAACTCTGCTTCCTGGTCCCAACTCTGGATAGTCATATTTTGGGGGGTTAAATAAATTTGTCCATATTTCTAGAAATGAGAGCTGCTCCATCCAAAGTGGGATGGATGCCGTCTCTCCTAACAAGACCAGGTTTCCTCCAGAAGGTTTGCCAATTATCTATGAAGCCCACATCATTTCTGGGACACCACTCAGACAGCCAGCAATTTAAGGAGAACATGCGGCTAAACATGTCACTCCTGGTCTGATTGGGGAGGGGACCAGAGAAAACTACAGAGTCCGACATTGTTTTGGCAAAGTTGCACACCGATTCAATATTGATTTTAGTGACCTCTGATGGTGTAAATCGAGCAGATATTTGGAGTTTACACAGCACCATTCCTGCATGTGACCCAGAAAGAGTAATATTTCAAACTCCGCCACTCTGTGCTCCTCCACTACTGCCTCGTTTGAGTTTTGGACGAAATGGATTCTGGGATATCATATTTCGTCATTTCGAGCTGATTGGAGACCAAAACAGCCAATCAGATTTTTTTGCATCCAAGTCTGTGATTGGCTGGTTTTGTGGCACAAATATAACGGTGAAGAGAAAGAGTTGAACTCGCACGGGCAGAAATGTTGAGCGCGCGAGCAACACATTGCGAGTGAGCGCAAATGCAAAAACTTGAGCGAGAGGGGCTGCTGTTGTGTGTGTGGATAATAGCAAACAGTGAAATACATTTTTTGCACGCAGCAATGAATTTTGTTCACTCAAATTTTGCTTTTATTCGCTCAAAATAAATTTCTCCTCAAAATGCAACACTTGCACCTGCAAAATCTTTTTACGTGCTCTCATTTCTTTTTTTTTTTTTTTTACACATGCGCTCAGAATAGTGGCACAAAAATGACGCCATAATGGTCTAGTCGTCTGATAGGTGAGCCACAGTCTTGTTTAGCCTACCTGTACTCTAAACAGGTACAAAGAATGGTTTTATCAACCCTTACAAATCCTCTACGGCAGTGGTTCCCAAACTTTTTTTTGCTAGGCCCCTATTTGTTTTCCAAGATAAATGTTTTGTGCGTTTGTCTTTTAACCACACACCCATATATAGCCACGCAGTTACTGTCCCTCTATTTAGAAAGGCAGAGGAGTCACAGTGTAATTATTTTATGTGTAGTTTTTTTCCTGTGTAATAATATTCAACATTGCTATCAATACATTTTTCAAAAAATGCCTCTCTGTGGAAATTGGTTTAAAAACATAAAAAAACGCAGCCCCCCTGCAATGGCTCTGTGCCCCCTTAGGGGGCGGGCCCCACACTTTTGGAAGGTCTGTGATAACTGATGATGGAGGAGACATGAAAAACAAATCAGCTCTACGGGGTGAATTTCAGCTTCTTTCCTCATGACGGAAGTTTCTGTTTCCAAGATACAAAGAGTTATAAAAACAGCTTTGTCCCTGTTGCTGTCACTGAATTAAATAAGAACTGTTTTTGTTTTTGATTTGAGACGTTAAATTACTGTAACGCTTCCAGCTCTTCATAAATCACAGACGCTCAGAAAGGTTTGCTTTTCACGGTTTATTCCTGCAGAAGACATAAAACACACTCAACAGGTGTCTTCTGATGGTACCAGCAATTGTAGCTCCTACAATGTAAAACAACATCAGAAAAAGCACAGAAAAACAGTAAATCCAAACACATTTCCTGCTATGCGCAGCAACCACTAGGGGGCTGACAAAAGCTTACTGCCAAAGAGCATAAATACGGCAGAAACACTGTTTAACAGCAACCCGCCTTTGTTTCGGTTACACAGAAACTTTTTAATATCAATATGAACCTGTATACATCAACATGTACAACTTATGTAACAACATTCACACCAGAAACCATAAAATGCCAGAGCCTTTCATTACAGGACTTCCCCTCACAGTGCAAACGCGCGCTGTGAGGAGCGGAAGCCTTAGCAGCTTCTAAACGCTAGAGTGAGATCCGGTTTCTGGGTTTTCAAAATAAAATACAACAAAAAAAAGGACAAAATCTACTAAAATTCAGTTGTATCGAAGAAGAAATGCTCAACTATGTAGCACTCGATACGCGCTTCCAAGGGTGTAGATTTGGTTTTGGCGTTGGTGGGGATGGATGATTCAACCACCAAACCCTGCCCGTTTCTTTTTTTTCCCCTTTTTGTTTTTGCAGGAGAAACATACTTGCCTACATGTGCTATTCTACATGCTTTAAAACAGGGGTGCCCAATCCCGGTCCTCGAGAGCTACCGTCCTGCAGCTTTTAGATGCATCCCTACTCCAACACAGCTGAATCAAATGGTTTGATCTCTTCAGCATGCCATCATGTTTGGCAAAGGCCTGATAACAAGCCATTCATTTGATTCAGGTGTGTGGGAACAAGGATGCATCTAAAAGCTGCAGGACGGTAGCTCTCGAGGACTGGGATTGGGCACCCCTGCTTTAAAACCATTTAAAACTACAATTCATAATTTTATATGTGAATTGTATAATGTTAAATTACTTAAGTATTTTAAACTTTAGTTTACTTCAGCCATATTCCATATAAATCAGGTATCATACAAAAATAAAAATAGAGTCATGACAATAAAAGAATATGACTTTAAGGACTTAACAACATTACTTCAGTTACACCAACATCTCTGACACATTAGCACTAAGGGAACACTGAATGACCTGGTGGTTTATGTCCATAAAACTACTCGTCTAAGATGACCACAAAGTAAAAGATCTCTCAGCAAAATTATGCAACATTTTAGGCACTACTGCCCCGATCAACTCAGTGAGCTGGGATTTTATATTCTATACATGAACTACTGTTACAGCAACAGACATGAACCACTGGTGTCCCACACAACAACTCAATGTGAAGCAGCCAAACACATGCCTGCTCCTCTCGTTAACTGAGGTAAACTGCTGACATATTTGTTTTACATCTATACTGTCCAGTCTCTCCTGGTGGACACACAGCAGCATTGTTTAATCTCATTTGAGTCATTGTTGACCTTAGTCATGTTTTTAGTCTTCTGAGGGCACTGAAGCTTCTTTCAGCCTCAGTACATGCGTTTTATCCTCAGATTAAAATTATTGTTATGTGCTTGATGTGCCTCACCTTTGGCCCTGGCTCCTCCCCTCTGACTGCACTAGGACATATTGCCACCTGATAAAATGACACATTGATTCGTACCATATAAAAAGTGAGACGTGTCGATTCAGATTCTTTGTCAAACATACACTAATGAATCAATTTACATCAGCAGCTTAACAATTGTCGTGATAATAAATACTAGTTAATCTATAGCACCAAATGATCAGTCAGTCACCTGTGACCTCGCCTCTTCACCTCTGTCTGAGCTACAACATGGCAGAGCTGCCTCTGTCACCTGATAAATAACAGTGAGACATTCCACATACATGCAGTCACACATGTGCTTCAAATACAGTCATGAACCATCAAGTCATCATCCAGTTTCACCTGTGATCTTGTGTCACCATTACTCTCTGAGCTTTGTGTTGGTTCTTCTGTCATCTGACAAATAGGACAAACATGACAATAAGAATAAAATGTGGAGCTGCTTCAGTGTTTCTGTCACTTTGTGCAGATCGTGACTCATCAGTAATGTTTGTAGGTTGAGTGCATTTTTAAAACAAGTTGTGCAAACTGCACTAGGAGGTGGATATTTGCAAAATCATGACTATTCATGACTATGACCTATGAATATGTCAGTGCCATTGGGATGAAATTATTGTGTCACCAACATTTTAACGTTAGACATATAATTCTAACAGCCTCTGTAAGCCTCTGTAAACTAATATCCTGGCTCGCTCGAGGCTGCAGTTTTCTCTGACAGTTTCAATCAAAATTAGAAATGCTGCTCTGAGACTGAGAGAACTAATAGTGCTGCCGGTGTTCCAGATCTACTGGCGTTTAGATCAACTGGCGTTGGTCGAACAGATGTGTGGCAGTCTTGCGTTTCAGGAGCTGCTACCGACAAACCAGCAAAAAAACGCCAAATGTGTCATCTGTGACACTTGTGAGGTTATCTCAAACACACTCCGTCAGTCTTGATGCTGTTGAACAACAAAATATATAAAAATGTGGCGAGTTTACCTGGTGATATCCTCATGCGCGACGCGATCGCGAAAACAGCAAACAATAAACACCACGCCGATGTTGTTCACAGGACAGCAAGAGTAAACGATCGGGAGACTCTTGTCGTCGTTATCGTGGTTATTTCTCCGGTTTCAGCGTTTTTGCTTCACAGCTAAAGCGTGCAGTTTACTTTGTGCACTAACATGGAGTCGAGTCAACCAGCGCCACCTCTGGCCAAGTGCCACAGCCTACAGCCAGATCAACCTGTGACACACATCTGCAGCACGTTTGAATTCGTGTCATGCACATTTGTACCTTTCAATTGTGTCTGTTTGTGCGTCATGCAAATAAACCTTTGAAATGAATGAAATGACACTAATATTTCACTAGTGTTGTAACATCACATGTCGTTAGCGTAGTCTGTCTGTGTCTTTTCTCTGCGAACAAACATTTTAGAGCTGGTTGTTATATACAGTCTGTATAAGTGTGGTTAATCTAATAAACATTTGTAAGGAGATGACAGTTACTGTGAATGTACAGCAGGTGATTAGTAATAAACAGTCAGACAATGACTCTGACAATCTCATTCAATCTTGCAGACTGAATGCACCTTCTGTGGAAAGTGGTACCACACGGTGTGTGTGGACTTCCCCTGTGCAGAAGGCGACTACAAATGTTGTGGGTGCTAAATAAACAGAAAAAAGTGATCCCTGTTGTCTTTGCTTACTGATTGTTTTTAGTGTTGACAATCCACATTGGTGGCATTGCATCTTTCAACATGTTTGTGGGTAGATCTGGATGTACCAGGGGTAAGTGCAGCCACTCAGCCTCTACTCAATGTGATCATAGCAGCAGGTGCAGATGTGTCACAAGTTAATCTAGTAGTAGGCTATGGTAGTAGTGGACTGAGCTCCATTTGAAACTGCTCCAGCTGCTGTGTGATAGTGGATCTGCTACAAATTGAAGATCATATGCAAGTTTTGGAAATGAACCCTTGTATTATGTTGAAAAACAAAAAAGTGACATTGATTTTGTTGCGGGTCATTTTGACCCGTACTGTGTAAATCCACTCAGGATTGTCAAAAAACTGCAATAAAACAATAGCAGCTTTATTTCCCATGAGATAAACATGTAGAACACAGACATACAACAGTTAGACTTTCCATAACTATTTTAGGAACAATTAGGTTTTTCGTTCTTACAAACACATTTCTTTTGAACTTGCCCAACGTTCTCAGTTTTTCAGTGTTCAACATTTTCAATTTTGTCCACATGATGGACAGAATGTAACTGTGTGCTTTCTGTAGATGTACTTCTTGCATTTCTCACAAAAAGTGCTTCGTTCCCCTCGCACGGTTTATTTCTCCGAATTCAGCGTTTTTGCTTCACAACTACAGCGAGCAGTTTACTTTGTGCACTAACATGGACTCGAGTCAACCAGCGCCACCTCTGGCCAAGTGCCACAGCCTACAGCCAGATCAACTTGTGACACACATCTGCACCACGTAAACTAATATCCTGGCTGCTCAAAGCTGCTGTTTTCTCTGACAGTTTCAATCAAAATGAGAAATTTCTGCTCTGAGACTGAGAGAACTAATAGTGCTGCCTGCTGTGCAGTTAGTTTGCAAAACACGTTATTCATGGTTACATAGTTTTAGACTGATGTGGGCCAAAGCCTAGCATAGCCTGTAACGTTATTATGACGGACACATTTTATGAGTGAACTTGGCTTTAAGTGACTTACAGGTTTCTTTGAAAATTACTTTCTTATATCCAGGTTCTTCCTCTTTGCTGCCATCCTCGTCTCCTCCTATTTGCCGCTGCTAAAACTAAACAGAGCTCCCTGAAAGGCACAGCCAATCACGTTGGCCATATTTGTCACATGACGTAGGACTCCAGTAGAGGACGTAATCTAACTCTTTCTGCACCGCTGGGTGAATGAGACGTTGACAGATCGTTTTTTCTATCGGGTTAGTTTTTCTTTACTCGAAGAGATCAAATTATTGGTGGGGACAATTCAATAATCGCTGGATATTGGTGGGGACATGTCCCTTCCGTCCATGCCAAATCTACGCCCTTGCGATTACCCGACACACGCTTCGAAGCTTCGAGCGTACTTTGAATCGGATCAGTATCACAAGTACGCATGACAACAGAAGCAAACGTGAAGCTGAATCAAGGTGCGTGTCTTGTCAGCCTCTAAGTTAGGGAAGCGGGCAGACTGCGGACGTAGCCTGCAGGGCGTGGATGTTTGGCCTTACTGGATACTGGGAGGGAATTGAACTTGTGATTTCCGCTTCAAAGGTGTGTGGTCTTCTCACTACACTATCCAGCTGCTGCGTAGTGTAGTTTACTGAATTTACGAGGTTCACTTAAAGGCATGATGAATCTCAACCGCATATTGAACCGTAGCCTACATAACCATACAGGTACAAAAAGGAAGAGAAGTGAGATGCACCAAAATAAAAGCAATATATTTTGGGTGTGGCGCTTCATTTTCTTCCTGTTTGTTTGACTTAACAGACTTGCTTGTACTGGCGCTTTGTTCTGAGTTCACGTCAGTCTTTGTGGTTTGCTTCTCAGATTCATGATGAGTGTTCCTGTAGATGAAGAGAAAGACAAAGCAGAGTCTGCCGGGTCTAGCAGTCTGCCCATAAAGAGTGAACAGTCCAAAGGAAATTTACTGATCTTCAGTTTTGAACCTGGATCCGGAGAGAAAAGGTAAGACTACTGCTAACTCCTTTACGATTTATGTTCATTATTTCTATTCATTTTTTTTGTTCTTAATGGTTAACTTTATGTTAAAATATTTCCTACAAATATTTTTATTGTTGTATGTAATTTGAATTAACCTAGCATTTAAGCAATAATTTGACTGCACAAGACAGGTAAATGATGGAAAGACAAGAACACAGCTTTACTGTTTCTACCAGAATTCTCGCCTTCATTTGAAAGATCAATCCAAATAGCATGAAATGCATTCCTCTTTCCTTTTAGCTGTATTGTAACTAGTGAGCACAACTTCCCAGTGTTACGAAAAAACCCAAGAGCTTCAATTTCAAAGCTTTTTTTTGTTAAAGCTCGATTTCTTTTCCAGAAATTTCATATCCAAATAAACACATATGACCAATCAGATTTAGCAACACGTACGCTCATAGCTCAAATCACGCACTGGAATATGTAGTGATATACAATGATATGGAAATAGTAAGACTATTTTACCTGCTCTATGAAATTATTTCTTGCTGTCTTCGGATGTCGTCTAATTTCCAATTCAACATTAATGAATCAATGGTACGGAAGTGGAGGAAGCGCAGTTTTTGGCTTTCCTCATATTTCGCAACATGCTTCGTCTCTTTGTGATACTGTCGCCCAACATAATTTGCAGATGATATTGCTCGCAGCTGCTGTGATGCTTTTGTCCAAAACAGGCGCAGTTTGATGACACCATCAACATGCGCTGTCACGGTAGAGCGGTATAGTCAAAATCTCTACCGTTGGCCAAATTCATACCGTTTATACCGCCCACCGTTACTTACTTTATTACAAGAGTTTCTAATGATCTTGATTAATCTCATTTATTGTCCTTATGTTGCTGTGAAGCATAGTAAACTATAAAATCTCATGGAGTTTTCCACCATCATTACCTTTCTTACAGTTTCTTCTTTGTCTTAATGAAAAGGACATGCCTTTTGGGACAATTGATTGTTTGTAATGACAGAAAAACTGTTGCCTGTGGGTTTTGTTTTGTTTTTGTAATAAATCCATTTACTAGAGAGTGACCCTAAGTCACTTTTGGTGTACCATCTTTTCCTGAGTAACAATCAGATATTCACTCACAGAAAGACCTTTCAATGGTAATTGTTGAGTTTTTGGCATGAAATGAATGAAAACATGGTTGTGTTTGCAGAAATCAAGAAATAGCACCTCAAGTATCCAGCTCTGTGTCTATCAACAGTGACAAGTCTAAAGAAGAATCTCCATACTTCAGTGATGAACTTGGACCCTCAGACACAGGGTAAGAACTAATTTCAGAACTGAGTAATAATCTTCTGCAGAGCCAAGCCAAGATTATTTTAAAGCACTTTAAAAGCAATAACCACTGAACAAAGTGGTGAAGGAAGAAAAAAGAATAGAAATCAAAATATATTTTTAATAAATAAATAAAACAAATGTAAAATAAACTATACAATCAGTAAAATAAAAATGCAAAATGCAGTAATACAATACAAGATACAGTTAAACATGAGTAAAACAAAAGTACAAACAGGTAAAATAAATGAACAACATTAGCTTGTCAAACTGAGTCAAATACCGAGCCGAAGAGGTAGGTTTTAAGGAGGGATTTAAAAATTGGCAGTGAAGAGGCAATCTGAAATGGCAATGAATTCCACAATCCTGAACCCAGCATGGCAATGCCATGACACATCCAAGAGCAGTTAGTCAGCTGATCTGAGTGACTGGGTAGTAGATCGCGGATACAAGCAGCGGAATTGAGCTTCCTCCGAAGGGTGGCTGGCCTCTCCCTTAGAGATAGGGTGAGAGGTTCGGCCATTGGGGAGGGGCTCAGAGTAGAGCAGCTGCTGCTCCACATCAAAAGGAGCCAGCTGAGGTGGTTCGGGCATCTGACAAGGATGCCCCCTGGGCGCCTCCTGGGTGAGGTGTTCTGGGCATGTCCCACTGGGAGGAGGCCTTATCTTAAAGATGAACTCAAAAAGTTCTCAGAGACAGGTATGATCTGAACCCCTCCAAAGTAGTGGCATGAATCCCGACATAGTGATATTAGAATATTATGATTCATTGATTGTGAAACAGCTGATTCAAAAGCAGCTGTTTAGTCTAAGAGAACTAAGATCCCACCCCTGAATCTGTAGTCAGGAGGTTGTCATAAGAACTGTCAGTGGGGCAGATTCTGTTCTACGAAGAGACTTAAAACCAGACTTAAACCTCAAGGACATCATTTGACTTTAAACAAATTTCTCCAGGAGAAAGAAAAGCAAGCCTGGAAATAGGCCTAATTTGAATGAATCAAGATTCAAACATTCCACCTCACAGAAACCTGGTTATAGCAGGATATAACCAAGCCCAGACTTCCCTCTTCGTTTCATGAGTTTGTCTCTCAGCTGGCTTCGAATTATCTCTGGATGCCGTCTCTCCTAACAAGACGAGGCTTTCCCTAGAAAGTTTCCCAATTATCTACAAAGCTCACATTGTTTTTTTTGGACACCACTTAGACCACCAGCAATTTAAGGAGAGCATGCGACTAAATGTGTCACATCTGATCCAACTGGGAAGGGGACCAGAGAAAACTAGTCCGGCATTGTTAAACACCCATTCAATATTGATTTTAGTGACCTTCAGTTGAAGTAACAGGATGTCATTACTCCTGATGTGATCATTTTACTTGATCTACAATTTACTCTTAACTAGCACTTTGAGGGTTTCTTAGTGTCTCCTACTCTGGCCCCTATGTTCCCTTCTCACCTTTACCCAGGTTTTTCAAAGGTTCTGAGCTGGGTCTCCAAGTCATTGGTCCTGGCCTCAGGAGCTGGAAAAAGGGCTACATTTATTAGAACTACCAGTATTAACTAAAAGAAGCTGAGGAATAACCAAGCATTTTACACGCAGAGCAGGAATGTGAAGAGGCCATGCTGCTAGTGAGTTGACTATGAGCTAAGCTAAGACTAAGATATCATTAGAAGTGATTCAATTGAGTTTGGTCTTTGGATAAAGCACAAGATTACGTTATGGAATAAGATGTCTTCCAAGAGTTTTTAATTAAATGAAACATACAGATAAGCTACTCACATCTCTGCTGTGTATTGGGACAGGAAGAGAGAGAGGCAACACCAAGTCAGAGCACCACCACCAGGAAATATGCAGTCTATACTGCTTAGATTGCTTAACATCTATGATGTGTTCCACTGATGTCTGACTGCATTGTGATTCACAGTTTTATTAAGTAGATGAAATTTGCAAAGATAATTCTGTTTTTATTCACCAGAGAAAGAGTTCAGAGGAAAAGAAACAACTTGACTGCAGTACCAGCACTACCTGCTGCTCTTCTGTTCCATGAACTCTAGCCTGTCCATCTAACTTTGAGGAAAAATCTTATGTTTTTAGCCTTGTGAAACATCCAGCCATCCCTTCATAGTCATTGATATTTACTCACAGAAACACCTTCCATAATAGGTAATGAATTGGTTTTTGAAGTGAAATGAATAAAAATATCTCGTTTGCAGAGGTCAGAGAAAAGCATATCAGGTTTCCAGCTGTTTGTCTATGAAGAGTGACTGGTCCAAAGAAGAAGCTCCATACTTCAGTAATGAACTTGGATCTTCAGACACAAAGTAAGAACCTGATGTCATGTGAGTGATTCTTTTACAACAAGCAAACCTACAATTTCTTTTTTTTTTAGTTTTTTTTTTTAAACCCAGCAACAAGGAAAATGGTTACACACAAACCAACACTGTAGTGCAATGACGTGGTGCAGACATTTACCATCAGTTAACACCAGGTATACCATCACCTCGATGTCCTCCATTGTTGTCTTAGGTTTGTGTCACATACAAAGAACATCATGGGACTTTTGGGCTGCATTGCTATAAGTCTGTGAAGGTTCTCAGTCATCCAGCGTCTGGACTTCTTTTCCAAAGGATGGGAGGAGACAAAAAAAAAACAGCAGACATGATTCTGGATCATAACGATGTTCTTATCCTGCACAAGAATTTGATTTGTAATTTGTTTATGCCAGACATACAATTTTATTTTCTTCCCACTGTGTTTGTGTGTGAAAATTGTGTCAGAGGGAGAAGCCAGGATAATGTTTTTATGTTTTATTAAACCAATTCAGGCTGAATATCTGAAGTTTTGAATATTGTTTCCATGAGAAAATTCTTTAATTTTATTTACATCTAAAGCTCACCATGCTGTGAGAATAAAGGCAAGTGTTAGTTAAAGTAAAAGTTAAAGACTGTTAGAAATGCATTATAATGTCAAATCTGGATGGTTTGTTTTTTCAAAAACAGTGAGCAAATAGTTTTACTAATAAAAAAATGTGTTCACAGAAAGAGAAAAATGAGTGGTGTATGTGAGGAGGAGCAGCTGTCCTGCTGTGCTGTGTGTCAGGACGTCCTGAAGGATCCAGTCTCTACCAGTTGTGGACACTGGTTCTGCAGACAGTGCATCTCCGCATACTGGGACCAGTTGGCTTCATCAGAAGACTCCTCTTGTCCTCAGTGTGGAAAAAGATCCAGAACCAGAGCTGGACTACAGACAGCTAATCAGAGCAGCTGTGTACAAAGTAAGACTGAACATTTGTCTGCTGATGGACTCATTTCTAAAAACCTGATGGAAATATTAACATTTCTCCACAGCAGCACAGTGATATGGTGGTTAGCAATGTTAGCGCACAGCAAGGAGGTCCCGAGTTCAATTCCACCATCAGGCCAGGGTCTTTCTGTGTGGAGTTTGCATGTTCTTCCCATGTTTGCTGCTTAATTAAAAAAATAGTTTTTTTAATTAAGCAGCAAGGCAGAACAAAATCAGGGCTGTATCAAGACACGAGGACTAAACCCCAATTCAACCAGACCCAGAACTGATCCGGAATTAAAACAAAACTACAACAGTTCAAAGTCAGGACCACTTAGGACTAAACCAAATCCCAACCAGAATCAGAACTAGATGATAGTAGCACTAAAAATCATCATAGACCTGCACTACACTTATTTATTTAATTCTACCAAAGTCCACTATTTAGATTGAGAAAAGTTTATATAATTATTATTATTTAGCCTTGTTGTGCAAACAAGCCTGCATAATTTAATAAATATAGAATTTGAAAAATAACAAACCTAAAAAGAAACACTAGGTATGAGATACATGAGGACCTATGATACGGTGATACTTTTGGTAAACAACCATTTGACTAACATGTGTGTCTCACCTGCTCTTGTTCATCTCTGTTCCTCTCTCTCCCTCTTTGTGCTGACAATCATCAAATATACAGTTGAAACCAGATATTTACAAACTCTTCAGATGAAAACACTTTTTTTTAATTGTAACATCAAATCAGACTAAATGTTTATTTTTTTAGATTGATAAATATAAAAAACATATTTGTTAACTTTAAGAGTAAGATAAGATAAGATAACCTTTATTAGTCCCACACTTGGGAAATTTGTTTTGTCACAGCAGGAAGTGGACAGTGCAAAAGTTATGACGCAAAAATTAGAATACAATAAGAATAAATACAGTACACAACTGTACAGAATAGAATAAAATAAATACTATATACAGTAGAATAAAATATACAATAAGATAAAAATAGAATACAAATGCTGTATACAACTGAGTAAAAATACGATGCCAGAAAAGATTATTGCACTTAGTGTTATTGCACATGTGTGGATGTGTGTGTTTGATCAGTTAAACTCTTTGTTGTGGAGTCTGACAGCAGTGGGGAGGAAAAGACCTGTGAAATCTCTCCGTCCCACACCGTGGGTGCCGCAGTCTCCCACTGAAGGAGCTGCTCAGTGCTGTCACAGTCTGCTGCATGGGGTGGGAGATGTTGTCCAACAGGGATGACAGCTTAGCCGCCATTCTCCTGTCACTCACCACCTCCACTGGGTCCAGAGGGCATCCTAGAACAGAGCTGGCCCTTCGGATCACCCTGTTCAGTCTCTTCCTGTCCCCAGCAGAGATGCTGCCGCCCCAGCAGACCATACCATAAAAGATAGCAGAAGCCACCACAGAGTCATAGAAGGTCTTCAGGAGTGGGCCCTCCACTCCAAACGACCTGAGTCTCTGCAGCAGGTACAGCCTGCTCTGCCCTTTCCTGTAGAGGGCGTCTCAGTTATGAGTCCAGTCCAGTCTGTTGTTCAGATGAACACCAAGGTACCTGTAGCTGTCCACAGCCTCAATGTCCATACCTTGGATGTTCAGTGGTTGCAGTGGAGGATGTTTGTGCCTGCGGAAGTCTACCACCAGCTCCTTGGTTTTACTGGCATTGATCTGGAGGTAGTTCAGCTGGCACCAGTCCACAAAGTCCTGAGTCAGTCCTCTGTACTTCTTGTCGTCCCCATCAGTGATGAGGCCGACTATTGCAGAGTCATCAGAGAACTTCTGCAGGAAGCACTGGGTGGAGTTGTGGGAGAAGTCTGCAGTGTAGATGGTGAAGAGGAACGGAGCCAGAACCGTTCCCTGTGGGGCCCCCGTACTGCAGACGACCCTGTCCGACACACAGCCCTGAGTCCTCACATACTGTGGTCGGTCGGTGAGGTAGTCCAAAATCCAGGTAGTGAGGTGATGGTCCACTCCAGAGTTCTCCAGCTTGTCCTTTAGAACCGAGGGAAGAATAGTGTTGAAGGCACTGGAGAAATCAAAGAACATGATTCTCACAGTGCTCCCAGCGGTCTTCAGGTTTGCGAGGGAACGATGTAGGAGGTGAATGACGGCATCATCCGCTCCAATGCCAGGCTGGTAGGCAAACTGAAGTGGGTCCAGTGATGAGCTTGTTAGGCGCCGAAGCTGAGCCAGGACCAACCGCTCCAGGGTCTTCATCAGGTGGGATGTCAGAGCCACCGGCCTGTAGCTGTTGAGGTCCTTGGGGCGTGAAGTACTGGTACAACACAGGAGGTTTTCCAGAGCTGTGGGACTCTTCCCAGCCTCAGGTTCAGAGAGAGACAGGCTGGAGCCTTGTGTTGAGTGTGTATTGGATGCTGTTGTTGGGGGTGGGGAGGAGTGAGCAGGGTGAATAGAGGAGGTGTGAAGTGTCTGAGGTGGAACAGCAGCAGTGGGGATGGGTGAGTCTGCAGCCGATGTTGGAGACTGCCTCGTGGCTGAAAGAAATCTGTTGAAGAAATGATTCAGTTAATTTGCCTGCCTCAGATCCCTCCCAGGCAGAGAGTTCTGATGTTTGTGGCCTGAGATGGTTCTGAGGCCTCTCCAGACCTCACCAACGTTGTTTTGCTGAAGCTGGTTCTCCATCTTTTGCCTGTAGCTGTCCTTCCCATTCCTTATCAGTTCTCTCAACTCTCTCTGCACCCTTTTAAACTCCTCTTTGTCTTTTGATTTGACGGCCCCACAGGCCGTCACAGATCACCTCCCACACAGTCGACTCAAAACAATCCTTAAGAGCCTCCTCGCTCTCCTCCGACCATCTCTGTACTGTGCGGGTGGCTTCCTGCGCACTAAGGGCTCATACACAGGGACCAGGTGCACCAGGTTGTGGTCAGATCTGCCCAGTGGAGGGAGAGGTGATGAACTGTATGCCTCTTCTGCATTGGCATACAGTAAGTCCAGTGTTTCATTGTCTCTGGTTGGGCAGGTCACATACTGGGTGAAGGTGGGCAGTGTGGAGTCCAATGAGGCATGATTGAAGTCCCCTGATATTATGAGAAGGGCTCTCATAAGAGTAAAGAGAGAAATTGTCTGTATTTCTTAATTGCAAATGGCACCAAATTGTATTCAAATTGAGCCACACTTATGGAGCTCCACAATTCTTTTCCTGGTGTTTTGGTTGACATCTCTTGATTTTCCCATTTCAAAGAAACAGGCTCTGTGTTTTGCCTTATATGCATCCACAGGTCTGCCACCAATTTACTCACGTGGACTCTACAAACCTATCAGAAGCTTCTTCAGCTCAGAATAGAATTGTCTGCAGTTTTTTCATTAATTAACAATAAACTTAGTGTATATGTACTCCTAAATATGATGAAAGTGATAAAAAATAGAAACAGCCATTTGTTGATTCACTTGAAGAACAAGTAGCGTAATATGGGCCAAGTGATCAGTTTGACATCAATCTTTCATGATACACCATCATATTTACATTATTTGTACAGTAAGAATGATTTGCTTTGGTACCTGGTCAAACTTCATATTTATTACACTGTTTAACTCCAAGATTCTGAATATTTTCCTGAAGGATTTTGGTAGTTTTTAAAAGCAGAAATCCATGACCACAGATGGCTATTTTCTGCTTCAATGCTACAATGCAGTCTTCAAAAATATAGTGATGAAGGAACTGAGGCACTGATTGGTTTGGACATTCAGCTACAGCTTATCTGCTGAGGTTCAGTCTGCTGTTTCTGCGTTTTCATGTAACACAAACACTGGCAGACCTCCTGGAGACTGATAGGAAAATTGTATTTATTTTATGTTTTCTAACAAAATTGTTTAATTATGGAAAGAAAAAATAAGTCATTTTAGAGGAGTTATGGCTCCAGAAAAGGATGACGGTATCACATTTCTATCTTTCAGCAAATGTTGGTTTACAGGAGGTTTCAGATGAACATAAAATCAGTCTGAAGAGACGGTGTCAACATGTGATTGAAGGAACTGATGAAACAGGAACTAAAACTCTCCTCAACAAGATATACACTGACCTCTACATAACAGAGGGACAGAGTGAAGAGGTTCATATCCAACATGAGGTGAGGCAGCTGGAGACGGCTTCCAAAATGGATGCTCTCCATGACACTCCAATCAGGTGCCAGGACATCTTTAAAGCCTTGCCTGATAAACAGAGACCCATCAGAGTGGTTCTGACAAACGGCTTTGCTGGTGTTGGAAAAACCTTCTCAGTGCAGAAGTTCAGTCTGGACTGGGCAGAAGGCTTGGAGAACCAACACATCAGTGCGGTGGTTGTGCTTTCATTCAGGGAGCTGAACTTGGTCAGAGATGAGCAGTACAGTCTTCTGGAGCTGATCCATGTTTTCTATCCAACATTACAGAGCGTCACAGCAGAGAAGCTCACTGTGTTTAATATTTTGTTCATCTTTGATGGCCTGGATGAAAGCAGATTTTTGTTGGATTTCACCAACATGAAGCTTGTGTCTGATGTCACACAGAAGTCATCAGTCAGTGAGCTGCTGACAAATCTCATCGAGGGAAATCTGCTTCCCTCTGCTCTCATCTGGATAACTTCCCGACCTGCAGCAGCCAATCAGATTCCTCCTAAATGTGTTGACAGGGTAACAGAAGTACGAGGCTTCACTGATGCCCAGAAGGAGGAGTACTTCAGGAGGAGATTCAGTGATGAAGATCTGTCCAGCAGAATCATCTCCCACATGAAGACATCCAGGAGCCTCCACATCATGTGTAGAATCCCAGTCTTCTGCTGGATCACTGCTACAGTTCTGGAGCACATGTTGACTACAGAGGAGAGAGGAGAGCTGCCCAAGACCCTGACTGACATGTACTCACACTTCCTGCTGGTTCAGACAAAGAGGAAGAAAAACAAATACCATGAGGGACATGAGAAGTTGTTTGTTGAGACAAGTCCACAGGTGCTGACAGAGGCCGACAGGGAAGTTCTTCTGAAGCTGGGGAGGCTGGCATTTGAACATCTGGAGAAAGGAAATATCATGTTCTACCAAGAAGACTTGAAGCAGTGTGGTCTGGATGTTTCAGAGGCCTCAGTGTACTCAGGAGTTTGTACAGAGATCTTCAAAAAGGAGTTTGGAATCTTCCAGAAACCAGTCTACTGCTTTGTTCATCTGAGCATCCAGGAGTTTCTGGCTGCAGTCTACATGTTCCACTGTTACACCAATAAGAAGACAGAGGTGCTGCAGGACTTCCTAGGAAAAGAAAACAGTGAGAATTTGCAGAAAAATACTAATGGACGTGATAACAAATATGATAGTGATGAAGATGAAAATCACGAAGAATCAGATGATGATGATGTTCGAGATCGTCATGATGATTATGACGATGATGACGATGATTATGATGACGATGATTATGACGATGATAGAGATGATGATTACGATCGTCATGATGACGATGATTATGATGATTATGACGATTATGACGATGATAGAGATGATGATTACGATCGTCATGATGATGATGATGATGATGATGATGATGATGACGACGATAGTCATGATGATTTTAATATTGATGATGATAGAGATGATGATTATAATATAGATGATGATGATTATAATATAGATTATGATGATGATGACGATCGTCATGATGATTATAATATAGATGATTATGGAGATATTTATGATGATAGCGATGATGAAGATAAATTAACAAATGATGATTACTTCGAAAAAGAAAGGGACGATGACAGCAGTGAAGATAAGAATTCACTTAAAGTTTTCCTAGGCAGAGTTATGGAAAAATCCCTCCAAAGTAAAAATGGCCACCTGGACCTGTTTGTTCGCTTCCTTCATGGCCTCTGTCTGGACTCCAATCACAGACTCTTAGGAGGCCTGCTGGGTCAGACGGACAACAGTTCAAAATCCATCCAGAGTATCATCGACAACCTGAAGAAAATGAGTAGTGAGGAAATCTCTCCTGACAGAAGCATCAACATTTTCCACTGTCTGATGGAAATTAATGACCTCTCAGTCCATCAGGACATTCAAATGTTCCTCAAGTCAGATAACAGATCAGAGAAGGAGCTATCTGAGATCCACTGCTCCGCTCTGGCCTACATGCTGCAGATGTCAGAGCAGGTTCTGGATGAGTTAGACTTGAGGAAGTATAACACATCAGAGGAGGGAAGACTGAGGCTGTTCCCAGCAGTGAGGAACTGCAGAAAGGCTATGTAAGTTAGATCACCATCTTTGTCAAAAGAAGTGACTGTGCAGTTATTATACATAGTGATTACATATGCTCCAGTTACTGAAAGTGGATGGTTATGCACATATCTATGTTTCTAAAATGAAGGCCATCATATAAGTTTCTTGTTTCTCCAAGAGTGAACTGTTTAGATAACAGTGTAGCAGATTACCACCCCCAGAGTGTATAAATACAGCTCTGCGCCTCTTGGTTTTTCTATCTGGGCCACACTAATCCGTTGAGTAATCCAGTGAATCAAAAAGTTTATTTCATTCATTTGAATTTAACATTGTCAGTGGGAGAAACGTCTGAAGAAGTCCCTTGGCTGAGGGATGAAATGGTTCTCCTACTGAAAATGATTTTGTTCATTCGGATGATTAAGCATGCGTCAAGACACACTAATTGGTGTTCTCCCTTTCATTCACTGCATCAGTTAGCCAAGTTGCTAAATGATTATAAGCCAGTTGTCTTATAATCAGGGCAACTTCAGAGTGGAACAGAGCCCAGCCCTTCTCCGGTAGACTGGTTCCAGAATCTGAGTTGTTCATTAAGCCCAACTTTATCTAGCTGGTACCATACCCTTTTCTATACTAGCACCCAATTACCTTCAGGTCATCTTCTAAGCATCAAACATGTGAGATAATTCAATTTAAAAAAAGATTCATTATTAATTACTTTTTTCATTACTTTTTTTTTCATAAATGGCAGCAGATGACAGTTAATCTATATTGTTGCATTTTTACATTTGTTGTATTAAGATATTAGCCCAACATCTCAATTCGGGTATTAGAAAGCCCACTGTAATAAATTTAATATTAAACTACATTAATATGTATTCACAGACTTCATAACTGTGGACTCTTAGACCCTCATTTTGAAGTTGTGGCTTCAGCTCTCAAGTCCGAACCCTCACATTTGACAGTACTGGACCTGAGCAACAACCATCTGAATGATTCAGGAGTGACGTTACTATCATCTGGTCTGGACAGTCCAAACTGTAGACTGAAGACTCTGAGGTGAGGTCATTGACTCCATAGAACTTGCTCTTATAAATTACTTTTGTCCATTGAAATGTATTTTGAGACTGGATTTTAATCTTAACTGTGATTAAGTATCAGTTACCATCTTACCTTTTAAAATATAAGTATGCAAGCGTGTAGCTTTGTTATTAATTAACCATTCCTTACTGATCATGCTATAATGTTGGGGAAATAATTTTTGCTCTTTTAAAATAGAGTAGATGAAACATACCCACATTCATGCTTATGAATAATGACACCACATACAGTTGTTGTCGAAAGTATGCATAAACTAAAAAAGACTCAAGTCATAGTTGGGCTTTTAATTATATATTTGAACTGTTCTTTTACTTGGGTGGAATGATACAGCGTACATCTTTAATGGCTTGAGTACTCAGTGTAGCAGTTTGAGATTTGGATTTTCTCAAATCCACACAGGTTCAAGAGTGTATCTACTTTATAGGCTTAAATAGGTACACACCCCACTAATATTTGGTTAAATGTCCATTAGCAAGGTACATTTTGACCAGATGCTTTGGTAGCTGAAAACACGTATATGGTATAATTCTGAATGGATATTTGACCACTCTGCATGGCAGAAATATTACAGTGCATCTGCTGGCATGGACCTAGTTTTAAATCCTAGTGCAAAAGTCTTCAATAGGGTTAAGGCTGGAGCTTTAGAAAGGCCATTCCAGAAGCGTAATGTTAGCCCGCTTTATCCATTCCAACAAAAGTCTAGTTGAATGTGTTGGGATCATCTTCTCTTCTTAGCTCTATAGTTCAATATTTGTCTTGTCTGACCATTTGGTTTTTCCATATAGTCCTATGCAAATTTCAGTCAATGTTGAAACTGTCAATTTTGGACCAGGGGCTTCTTCCTTTTTCAGTACCCTCTCAGTCCATACCAAAATAAAATTGGCTTAATTGTGGACATTGACATGGGTGTTCCAGTTGTTTCCAGTTAATGGAAAGGCTTGAGCCTTGGTGGTTCCTGGATTATTATTTCTGAATATTCTAACCAATTTCCTACCGTTGTCTGAGGGTAACAGTTTGGGCCTTCTTCCATAACCTTTGCAAAGTAGTGAGACATCCAAATAACTTGCATATTATTGTTTGAACCGATGGTCTTGGAATGGGCTGTTGTTTAAAAATGTCTCCAAAAGACCTTCCCAACTTGTGTAAATCTACAGTTCCAAGTTTCTTGGACTTTTCCATTGTTCAGAATATTGGTCAGTGGTGCAACGGATCACGGTTGATCCGTAATCTGAACCAATCCCACTCCACGGTTCAGGACGCAAGTGATCTGAAGATTCGAAAAAGAAGGGGAAAAAAAGTATGTGTATGGTGCACATGGTCAGTCTGTCAAGCGATAGTTATTGCAAGCGCTAGCGGTCCAAGTAGAGGAGCAGAGGAGTTTGCGGCATTTAACTCATTCACTGCCATTGACGTCTATAGACGTCAATTGAAAAACTCTTCAAAAGAAGCTCTTCAAAAATGAGTAAAAATGCTCAAAAACCCTGGCAGTGGGGAGTTACCTGATTTGAAAATGGCTGGCAGTGAATGAGTTAAGCACCCCTTTGCTCGCCAATCTGACCGGGCTAAAGCTATTACAAAAGCTATTGGGGTGTTTTGCTGCAGACCGGAGGCCGTATTCCCTTGTGCAAAACAAGGGGTTTAAACTGTGATGAACGTGCTTGAGCCACGCTATGATATCCCGTTACGTGTCCACTTCAGTGACAAGATCGTACCCAGGCATGTATGAGCAGGAAAAGTTTAAAGTTATGGCTGAGCTGTTCCCGGCATCTTCTGTTGCCCAACTACAAATGTGTGGACCTCCAGGTCAATGGAAAGCTAGGTGACCATGATCGCTCATTATATCACAGCAGAGTGGTAGATACAAAGCCCTATACTGTCATATATTGCACCTTAATTTGTTTTTTGTTTTTTTTTTGTAATTGAAGTCTTTATTTGTTTTTATCATTTAATCACATGAAAACATGAAAACAAAAAACAAAACAACAACAGAAAGAAAAAAGAAAAGACAGCTTCCAATCCCATGGTTAATTCACCTTTGTATTTTGGGTCTACTTACTATCGGTACACCCACAAAAAAAGGACAATAAAATCTAATTCTTAAGTTAAGTTATTCCATTACTGAGTGCCTACACAAACATACAACGCAGCAAGCATAAAATGTAACTAAAGATAATTGCCCTTGCCAAATAAATTCCAACCATCTCAGCCAAAATCACGTCCCCATGATTTGTCAAAACCCTCCCTATTATCATTAATCCTAGCCAAGAATTTTTCATACGACACCATTTTCAGCATTTTTTCTTTCCACCTATTATGTTCTGGAGGAGATGGTTCCTTCCATACACTGAGAATAACTCGGGCCGCTGCAATCACCCCCACAAAGTCATATTTTGAAACCCCAGGTAACACCGACCGATCCCCTAATAGCACAGTCTTGGTGACAAGGGTATTATCAAACCAATCCACCTTCCTATTTTGTCCAATACTTTTGCCAAAACGGATAAACTTTCCTAAAATTCCCAAATAGCATGCATAAATGTCCCTGGATCTGAACTACATTTCCAGCATATATTACTGGACTGATTCCCATTCTAGTTTGGACGGAGTGAAGTACTATCTGTGTATTAATTTGTACTGAGTAAATTTACCCCTGGCCTCTTTTATATATTTATCAGAGAATGACAAAATTCTACACCAGTCTTCTTTAGAAATTGCACAACTCAAATCTCTCTGCCATATAATCCTCAAGTTTTCACATATCTCTTTTTTTGGATTCTTAAACATTTTTGTAGAAAACAGCTGCTCTATGTGCTGTACTGGACAATTCTTAAAAACTCTACCACCATATTTGAGCTTAGAGTAAATTTTCCTTTGGTAATACAATCCATCCATCCATCCATCCATCCATCTTCATCCGCTTTATCCGAGGCCGGGTCGCGGGGGCAGCAGCCTAAGCAAAGAGGCCCAGACCTCCCTCTCCCCAGCCACCTCCTCCAGCTTGTCCGGGGGAATACCAAGGCGTTCCCAGGCCAGCCGAGAGATATAATCTCTCCAGCGTGTCCTGGGTCTGCCCCGGGGCCTCCTCCCGGTGGGACATGCCTGGAACACCTCGCCCAGGAGGCGCCCAGGGGGCATCCTTGTCAGATGCCCGAACCACCTCAGCTGGCTCCTTTCGATGTGGAGCAGCAGCTGCTCTACTCTGAGCCCCTCCCGGATGGCCAGCCACCCTTCGGAGGAAGCTCATTTCTGCCGCTTGTATCCGCGATCTCGTTCTTTCGGTCACTACCCACAGCTCGTGGCCATAGGTGAGGGTAGGGACGTAGATCGACCGGTAAATTGAGAGCTTCGCTTTTACACTCAGCTCCCTCTTCACCACGACTGACCGGTGCAGCGTCCGCATTACTGCAGCTGCAGTCCCAATCCGTCTGTCGATCTCCGGCTCCCTTCTCCCATCACTCGCGAACAAGACCCCGAGATACTTGAACTCCTCCACTTGGGGCAGGAACTGATCCCCGACCCGGAGTGGGCACTCCACCCTTTTCCGGCTGAGAACCATGGCCTCAGATTTGGAGGTGCTGATCCTCATTCCCGCTGCTTCACACTCGGCTACGAACCGTTCCAGTGCGAGCTGGAGGCCCTCACCCGATGAAGCTAACAGAACCACATCATCTGCAAAAATCAGAGATGAGATTCTGAGGCCACCAATGCGAAAGCCCTCCGCCACTTGGCTGCGCCTAGAAATCCTGTCCATAAAAATTATGAACAGAACCGGAGACAAAGGGCAGCCCTGGCGGAGCCCATCACCCACCGGGAACGAGTCCGACTTATTGCCGGCAATGCGAACCAAGCTCTTGCAACGGTTGTATAGGGATCGAATGGCCCGTAGCAATGGGCCACACACCCCATACTCCCGCAACACCTCCCACAGGACACCCCGAGGGACACGGTCGAATGCCTTCTCCAAGTCCACAAAACACATGTAGACTGGTTGGGCAAACTCCCATGGACCCTCAAGTATCCTCGAGAGGATAAAGAGCTGGTCCAGTGTTCCGCGACCAGGACGAAAACCGCATTGTTCCTCCTGTATCTGAGGTTCGACTAGCGGACGAATGTAATACAATCCCTTATTTGTAAATATTTCCAAAAATTATTTTCTCTTATCAAACCATATTTTTGGGTTATTTCAGCGAATGACATAAACACTCCTTAATTTGTTTTCATGTAATTGCGTGGAATGAGTCTTGAGTTGAATGTTTTTAAATAGGGAAAAAATACTTAAATAAGTAAATGTTAAAATTTTTTCTTTTTTTTTTTTTCTTTTTTTGCCGATCCAAAAATTGATCCGATCCGTGACAGCCAAAGGTAGTGTCGCTCCCTCAGCAGATAGTCTCGAGCAGCCAGGAAAAATAGCATGGAAGTGTTACAGCGAGGAGGAATTATAGCCTTGAACAAAAGCCCCAGCACACCATCAACCCATTCATGCGTTGGATATTGCCAGTGTCAGACTCTAGTCTTTTCTGGGTCATTCCCCAGCCAGACAAGCAGTGACATGTTTAGCCGCATGTTTTCCTTAAATTTATGGATGAGTGGTGTCATCCATCAAACTTTGGATGGACCAGCTCTCATTTCTAGAAATCTGGCCAAATTCAATACAGCCCCCAAAATGTGACTATACAGAGTTCCGACCAGGAAGCAGAGTTGCAGTCTTAAACACCTCTCTGCAGCTTCTCTTCTCCTGTTATCCCCACAAAACCCGTTGCAGAGGAGTTTGCTTAAGAGTTTCAATCAGCTTCGGAGCTCTTCACAGCACAGTAACAGCTTTAGCTTCTTTATGTCATAAAACTCCCAGAAAAGTTTACAGTTGATCCAGAATGCTGACGCAAGCGTACTGAGAGTGATGACTTACTTTACTTAGTACTTAGTTCCTCCTACGCCGAGCGGCGCATCGGGCAGCTAGTGATCTCCATCGATGTCGGTCAGCAGCGACTGCTTCAGCTTCGTCCCAGGCAATGTCGACAGTTCTCAGATCGTCCATAAATGTTCGACGCCATGTGGTCTTTGGTCGGCCTTGCTTTCGCTTGCCAGTGCGTGGACGCCATGTCATGGCAATTGACAGTGATGACAGAGTGATGTCATCACAGAGAGTGATGACAAAGAGAGCATATCTAGCCTGTGTTGGATTCTTTTCACTGGCTACCTGTTAAATCCAGAACTACATTTAAAAATATCTATTCTGATTTACAAGGTCTTGAATAATCAGTGTATAATAGAATAATCCTTTAATTGTCCCACAAGGGGAAATTTGGTTGTAACAGCAGCCAGAAAGAGACATATGCAACAAACAATACACAGGACACAGAACAGAAACATACACAATTTTTCTTACATATTTACATACATATGGACAATGGTTACTACTAAACAGAGTACTGTACAGTTTTTAAATTAAATAAAAATAACTACCAATAAGAAGCAAACCAGGTTGTAGTGTGAATCGGTTGATGAAATAGTGCAAGTTACAGCGCGGATGTAAACCTCTATGTTTGTTTGGAGCAGTTCAGATTGTACAGTCTGACAGCTGCAGGGAGGAAGGACCTGTGGAAACGCTCCTTCATGCATCTAGGATGCAGCAGTCTGTCACTGAAGGAGCTCTGCAGCATGGGGTGGGAGACTGTCCATCAGAGATGTTATTTTGGCCAGAGTCCTTCTGTCTCCCACCACCTGCACTGGGTCCAGGGTGCATCCCAGAACAGAGCTGGCCTTTCTGATGAGTTTATCCAACCTCTTCCTCTCAGCTGCCGATAAACTGCTGCTCCAACATACCACACTGTAAAAAAATGACAGATGCCACCACAGAGTCATAGAAGGTCTTTAAAATCGCTCCCTGTACTCCAAATGACCTCAGCCGCCTCAGTAGATAGAGTCTGCTCTGACCCTTCCTGTAAAGAGCATCAGTGTTGTGGCTCCAGTCCAGTTTATTATTCAGGTGAACACCCAGGTACCTATAAGAGTCCACTATCTCAAGGTCCACTCCCTGGATGTTCACCTAGGGCCACCGACTAGGGCTGCTGGGTGCTTCCCATGATGCGCTGTGTCTCCTTAGTCTCACCCTTTTCACTCACCATTTGTTTGGCACATTGAGGCAACCGTTGTTGTGATTTGGAGTTAAATAAATCGAATTGAATTGTTTACCCAAACTGATCATTGCAGATGGCTGCCACTCTGAGCCTGGTTCTGCTAGAGGCTGCTTCCTGTTAAAAGGGAATTTTTACTTCCCATTGTAGTTAAACTGCTTGCTCATAGCGGTGATCTGATTGTGTTTTGTGAGGTCTTTACCATACTTTATTAAGCATCTTGAGGCAGCTTTTGTGATTTGATGATATACAAGGTGGGCCATTTATATGGATACACCGTAATAAAATGGGAATGGTTGGTGATATTAAAGTCCTGTTTGTGGAACATTAGTATATGTGAGGGGGCAAACTCCTCGAGATGGGTGGTGACCATGGTGGCCATTTAGAAGTCGGCCATCTTGGATACAACTTTTGTTTTTTTCAATAGGAAGAGGGCCATGTGACACATCAAACTTATTGGTAATGTCACAAGAAAAACAATGGTGTGCTTGGTTTCAACGTAACTTTATTCTTTCGTGAGTTATTTACAAATTTGTCTTTGTTCACAGCCATTGACATGTCGAAGAGGTTAACACGTTTCAACCTAACTTTATTCTTTCATGAGTTATTTACAAGTTTCTGACCACTTATAAAATGTGTTCAATGTGCTGCCCATTGTGTTGGATTGTCAATGCAACCCTCTTCTCCCACTCTTCACACACTGATAGCAACACCGCAGGAGAAATGCCAGCACAGGCATCCAGTATCCGTAGTTTCAGGTGCTGCCCATCTCGTATCTTCACACCATAGACAATTGCCTTCAGATGACCCCAAAGATAAAAGTCTAAGGGGGTCAGATTGGGAGACCTTGGGGGCCATTTAACTGGCCCACGACAACCAATCCACTTTCCAGGAAACTGTTCATCTAGGAATGCTCGGACCTGGCACCCATAATGTGGTGGTGCACCATCTTGCTGGAAAAACTCAGGGAATGTGCCAGCTTCAGTGCTTAAAGAGGAAAACACATCATCATGTAGCAATTTCAAATATCCAGTGGCCTTGAGGTTACCATTGATGAAGAATGGACCCACTATCGTTGTACCCCATATACCACGCCAAACCATCACTTTTGTTGTCCCAACAGTCTTGGAGGGATCCATCCAATGTGGGTTAATGTCAGACCAATAGCGGTGGTTTTGTTTGTTAACTTCACCATTCACATAAAAGTTTGCCTCATCACTGAACAAAATCTTCTGCGTGAACTGAGGGTCCTGTTCCAATTTTTGTTTTGCCCATTCTGCAAATTCTGTTTTCTTGCGTCCACATTTTGGCAAATCCAACACTGAACCAGTTTCACGAAACTTAGCAAGCAGTTTGCTAACTGTAGCATGGGAGATGGGTGGTCTCGTAGGGTGTCTTGCATTGAAATCTGCTGCAATGACCCGGTTACTGCGTTCACCAAATATCAACACAATTTTGATCTGCTCCTCACCAAGCACACCATTGTTTTCCTTGTGACATTACCAATAAGTTTGATGTGTCACATGGCCCTCCTCCTATTGAAAAAACAAAAGTTGTATCCAAGGTGGCCAACTTCTAAATGGCGACCATGGTCACCACCCATCTTGCGGCATTTTCCCCCTCACATATACTAATGTGCCACAAACAGGACTTTAATATCAAGTTCAAGTTCAAATTTTATTTGCCACATGCAATGGCAGGTTGCCCTGCAGTGGAATGAACCCGCCCCCCGACCATACACACACAACACAGACATCACATGGGGATACAAGTCAGAGAACGGTTGCATTACAGAAAAAAAAACACTGAAATGTACACTACAATTGGAAAGTACAAGAGGAAAAAAAGACACCTCTACTCATGCTGGGCTATAGAGGACAGCATGAGAACAGGAAACAAAAAAACTCCTCTGCACATAAAGCACATAAATGTCCACAGTACAACAATATAGAGCAGGGTTGGGTAGGGGATAAGGAGTAATCCCAGGCAACACAGCAGCCATCTTGCCCCTGCGCCGACTCTCCAGCGCGGGCCCAGGAGGCAACAAGCATCGAAGGCATTGGAAGGGGAAGGGGGATGTGTGAGTGCTTCTCAGTGTAAGTGTATGTGTGTGCGTGTCCATAGTTCAGCTGAGACAGTGTCCTCTGCCCTATCAGGCTAAGTGGCTAAGTGGGGGCGATCGTGGCTCAAGAGTTGGGCGTTCACCTTGTAATCGGAAGGTTGCCGGTTCGAGCCCCGGCTTGGACAGTCTCGGTCATTGTGTCCTTGGGCAAGACACTTCACCCGTTGCCTACTGGTGGTGGTCAGAGGACCCGGTGGCACCAGTGTCCGGCAGCCTCGCCTCTGTCAGTGCGCCCCAGGGTGGCTGTGGCTACAATGTAGCTTGCCATCACCAGTGTGTGAATGTGTGTGTGAATGGGTGGATGACTGGATATGTAAAGCGCTTTGGGGTCCTTAGGGACTAGTAAAGCGCTATATAAATACAGGCCATTTACCAGGCCATCTAAGTAAACAGTCTACCAGCCAACCCACGTGGCCTTGCATGGAATGGGAAGGAACAGACTCAACACAGTCGTTATCAGGGAGTTTTTGTTCAGCTCCAGCCTTGAGCCCACAGCTGGCGCCGAAGGGGTAGCCGCATTATGATGGTGGTTTTTCTTTTACAAACAACTCATGAGAATTTCAAGCTCTTTTTAACACTCCGACACTGGTCTCTCAGTCTCCCGTTGGATAGCTGCCAGTTTCTCCATGATGTTATTAACCTTCAATTCCGTGGTCTTGTCACTCCTTTGCTCACAGAGCAGATTCTGAGACCTCACGACCGCAGCCAACTGATCCGTGATGTAATCCAGCTTCCGCCAGGAGGTGTTGTTCCGAGTGGATTCTTCCCTGATGTAATCTAATATCCGCCCAGAGGTGTTGTTCCGAGTATTAACTGCAGCCGTAAGCGCCTCCAAGTTCTTAACCATGCTGCATTCAGTGAGCCCTTTCTGAGAAGCTGCGCCTCGTCCCATCGTTTCAATCCCAGCAGGCAGCCTTGTGGGGGTTTGAACAGCCAGTTCCGCTTTCTTAATTCTCCGATAAGCCAGGGCCAAGCCAGCTCTGATCAGCAAGAACCCTGTTATCATGGTTCCGAATAGGTAGATATCTTCAGCGTCCTCGATCGACAGTCCCGCCAGGCACACGATCCTCCATTTCTGCCACCCGTCCATCGTGTATCCGGCAGGGAAAGTCCCTCCAGGGTACTCGGGCTCTCCCGAGCCCAAACTTCTCGTTGAGAAAAGGGTGTCAATAGCATTCAGAGACCAGTTGATCAAATCCATAATTCTTTTAGGTTTTTAGACACAGACTGTGAGAGAGTGTTCCAGGGAAGTGGAAAAAAAAACACGAGACAAGACAAGGACATAAGAAGCTAAGCAGGGAAGATAAGGGGAAGGTGGAGAGGAGAAAAGTGCGGCTGCCTTCGCCGAGAGCCAAATGAGACTATCGCCAACCATTCCCATGTTATTACAGTGTATCCATATAAATGGCCCACCCTGTATAAATAAAACTGAATAGAACTGACCTGAGGTATAACAGGGTACGCACACAGATGAGTCATCTCTTATTGTAACCCTTAAATTACTTACTGCTGTCTTAAAGGCTGTGGTACACAGCCCATTATTAGAGAGAGGTCATATTTAAAATTATATCAGAAATCACTAGATGTAGTGTAGGATAAAGTGCATGTAAACTTTTGACCACAGTGTACAATTAACAAAGGTGACTGCTATGCTTTACAAACACTTTTAAATTGTTTGTTTTCTACAGTGATTTAATCATCAAAGGACAAGATTGTAAACACTATTACACTGGACAATGTTTCTAGTGTAATACACATTTCCTTTAAGTGAAGACTGAATTTCTTTTTTTTCTTTCTTTTTAAGGTTAGTTTTCTGTAGGTTATCAGAAATCAGCTGTGCTTCCCTGATTTCTACTCTGAAGTCCCGTCCATCACATCTGATAGAGCTGGACCTTAGTTACAATCACAAGCTACAGGATTCAGGAGTGATGCAGCTGTGTGGTTTCCTGGAGAACCCAGACTGTAGACTGAAGACTCTGAGGTTAATGCAGTATATTATTCAACTTTTCTATATGTTGCAAACAGCTGTGTTTGAGGTTAACTTTAGTTTCAACCTGATCAGTGCTTCTAGATACAGCACGTTCTGTTTACTGTGAATGCTCAAATTAATTTGTATGAAATAATGTCCTTTTGAAAGTATGTTTGGGAGGTTTAGCTTTAACACCTGAACTTTGTGCACAAAGACCCACATAAGAACTAAAAACTATTTTTTGTCAAGCAAAATTCATTCTCCTTTTCAGGCTGAGTTGGTGCAGCTTGTCCAAGATCAACTGTGTGTCTTTGGGCTTAGCACTGAAGTCCAACCCCTCTCATCTGAAGCATCTAGACCTAAGTGGGAACAACCTGCAGGATTCAGGAGTGATGGAGTTGTGTGGTTTCCTGGAGAGCTCACGCTGTAAACTGGAGACTCTGAGGTCAGTCACTATGTATTAGTTGTGCTCGGATGAATGTGACATACTGATGCTAATCTGCAGAGATAAGGCTGATATTAAAATGAGCCAAATTGAGGATCTACATGGTAAATGCAGTTTTCTTCTTCAATGAATTAGTCCATTCACTGAACAATTTTCATAATTGAAACCTTTTGACTAACTTTAACATTTTCTAGTAATTTACTCTTAAATATCCATATAAGCAGATGATTGTTGTTTAATTAAAAAATTGATTGGATTGATATAGCGCTTTTCAAGGCACCCAAAGCGCTTTACAATGCCACTATTCATTCACTCTCGCATTCACACACTGGTGGAGGCAGCTACAGTTGTAGCCACAGCTGCCCTGGGGCAGACTGACAGAAGCCAGGCTGCCATATCGCGCCATCGGCCCCTCTGGCCAACACCAGGGGGGCAGTAGGGTAAAGTGTCTTGCCCAAGGACACAACGACCAGGACAGAGAGCCCAGGGATCGAACCGGTGACCTTCCGGTTACAGATGCACTTCCCAACCCCCCCCTTAGATCATGTTTACCTTTTATCTTTAGCCATTTGGTGCTTCACTCTTCCTAAACGTCTACATTCTGAACCTTCTTCATATGTTAACATATTGTGAAGTGCTGAATGTTTTCAGGTGGTGAGATTTAATTTGCATGTTTTATTTGTTTTCCAGATTGAGGGAGTGCAGGTTGTCAGCTGTGAGTTGTGCTTCTCTGGACTCTGCTTTGAGGTCCAGCCCCACTCATTTGAGGTTACTGGATCTCTGTGACAACAACCTGATGGATTCAGGAATGAAGCAGCTGTGTGATCTTGTGAACAGCCCAGATTTTAGACTGGGGACTCTGAGGTCAGCAGAGGGTTGGAATCGCTCCATTCTGCTTTCAGCAGTACTGTAATTGTTACAGTTAATATGCAGACTAACTACTCTAAACAAATACAAATATTGCAGGTCTAATGATCGTATTACTACTGTACCTTGAGTGAAATCTATAGAGCAAATGGGGCTGATGCTAACTGTCTAGGAATGTGCAAAATGTAAGCTCAGTTTGTCAATCCCACCGAGACTGGTTGGACTCAAATACAGGACAGGGTGTCCACTTCAAAAGATTAACACTAGAGCTGAAAAGGACTAGAACTAAGAGGAGCAGTGCTGCACAGTTGCTCTGCTGTTGCTCTGAATGGGATTGAAATCCCCACTGTTATACTAGATATGCTGAATCTGACTAACAACTGATGAGAAAACATATTTATCTCCCGTCTGTCTTTTCCTCTCTGCAGGTGGAAACTAAGTGATTAAACAGAGCAGTCTGTGACTGGGGCATGCTACTGAGTGGAGAAGAGAGCTTCATCCAGCAGTGTCTGACACAGAAATGAGAAGAAGTGCAGATCACTGTCATTGCTCCCGATTGAACTGCTCTAACAGCACCACTGTTATACACAACGATCATTCTTGATCATCCTTGATTATCCCTGATCTTTGTGTCTGTCTTTAAATGACAATAAACTGTCATTGTTGGATTGCACTCAGATTTTGACTGCAGCGGCAGGGAGTACACCAAAGGCAGACTGCAGTGTAACACTGTCTCCAGGTGGAAAACGGGAGGAGTGATACACCTCCTGCTGTCAGGCCTGCAGGGTCTATCACTGCGGTGTTCTCCTCTGTCTTGTTGCAGACAAGCTATTTTTTGCACTGGCACAAACAATTTGTGTGCCTTCTTATTGTGACACGTGATTGTTCTTTCATTTTAGTTTTTGTATTTTTAACAAAATACAAAAAACTCCAGATGCGGTTTTAGGATCATAGTTGTATATAACTTTATTGTTTACAAAATTTGTGCATAGTTCTTTTTTTAAAATATAAAATTTCTATTTGCATTTCACATTATGGAAATCATTCACTAAGCATGTCTGTGGTTTTTTCAGTAAAAATGCTTGTTTTTTCCCCACTTGGTTTTAATATTATGTGATTTTTAGATCAGTTATGTTACTACAAAAAATAACTGTTAATTCAGACATGTGAGGTTGAGCTGAAAAGAATGATACCAAACACGGCAAAATATCTGAAGGTGAAATACAAAGGTAAAATGAAGAGTAGGCAAAAAAAAAAACGTGTTTGTATATGAACCACTTCATGTTGTGTATCTTTCCTACATACTTATTTCTTATATAGACTATACAGTACATAAAATCAAAATAAACATGTTTTATGTAACCCAAATGTTGAAATTATGTGGGCTGAAGAAAATAAAGTTATAGACTATATTTATATGAAACATGTATACTTACTGCATTTTATTTATTCCTTTTGTAATATGCTTTATATAAAACCTGTGTAAAGAAATTGCTTCCATGCCCCTCTAAGAGAATTTCTCTAGATTTGCCGCTGATCACTGATCCACCTCAACACAGAGACAAACTACAGCATTTCATCCATTTACACACAGCTTCATCAACACTAACTCCACACACTCAGCTTACCAGTGACTGTCAGGTTAACCATGTTACTGATGGGACCCTCTCTGGACTCACACCAGTAAACTCCACTGTCATGAAGCATCATAGAGGTGTTAAAGGAAGAACCAGCTGGTTTTCCCCATGTACTTCCACAACGAGTCTTGTACTTGTGTTTCTCCTCAGAGTCCATCCAGCAGAGCTGTCGTCCTCCTCACAGCTCAGAGACACAAAGTCTCCTTCAAAGATCTGAGAGCTGCTGGGACTCACAGTCAGACGAGCTGTGAGGGTTAAAATCTGTTAGGCTTTACATTGTGAAACATGAACCCAACCAGGTCATATCACTGAGCATTTCTCAGGTTTAAACTGTGACAGAAGAAGGTTACTGACCTTGGTTTGTTGTGCAGCTCAGCAGTGAGATCAGAACTAAAGAGAAATGACACTCAGGTTGATTTGAGGTGAACATAAAGAACAACTGCACACAAACAGCCGACAAACGCAGAGGTGAGAACTATTTATTTTCCATGTAGTTACGTCCCCTCAGTGAGAGAGGCAGATATGAGCTGAAACACAGGAATCAAACCAGGGACGCTGCTGTTATGGAGCTGAACTGGAACCATTCAGACACTGAGGCCCTCTGAACACATTTTAATTACAGCTGTGCAGAGACACACTGATGACTGACTGGAACACTATGATTCACATTTTACATTAACACCGTCCTCACACATGTTTATATGTGGCCACTAGAGGGAGATGTTGGACTTTAAATGCCTCGCAATGATATTTCTTCAGTTTTGTTTTTTCTGAGTGACAAAAATTCAGATGTTTTTGTTTTTTAATTCACTATACATAAAGTTAGTCTCCATAGAGGCATCATTGAGTTCCAATACTCAACCGTACTAAAACACTTAAATAATCTTTTGAGAACAAGGTCAGACACAGTGACTCCAAACTTTCCAGTGTTTTAAGCAGCAAACAAAGTGTTAAAGAAGAATCTACATCTCACAGATACTTTACAGATATTCCCACTGCAGTTTTAAACCACTGAACGATGTTCCTATTGCTTTAAGTCTGCGGTTGTGGTGTAATGTTTTCTGTTTGTTTTCCCCACTGAAGAGAGGAGTGTAGCAGTTAACCACAATCAGACAGGAACAACTCAAATGTTCCATCTGACACCTTGGTGAAACTCACAGAACCACACGAGGAAAACAATCGAGAACTTTGTTTATACAAAAAGACAAAAAAGATAAAATAAATATAAGTGGAAATGGTGATGACCGCAAATATATAAACATACTTATTTTCTTATTGTTGATTTTACTGTAAAATACATATTTAAATAGAGACAAAAGACATAAAACATAAAAATCTGTTGATGTCCTCCGGTCTGAGGTGCTGGGGGGACCAGTTAGAGACCAGCAGCTGGATGTCAATGGTTGGACTGGTGGACTACTTCAGTGAAGAGTAGACGACGTCTGGCTCTGGTTTAAAGTCTGAACACAAACACACACAGTTCAAACAACAGGAAACATGATTACAAGCTTTGTAGTTCAATCAAGACCTCCAATCTCCACCTCTCTGCATCAGACACAGTCCCAGTTCAGACTTTACTGGGAACCAGCTCAGATACATATCACGGAGCTTTTTTAAGGTAAAGCTAAGGCTGAATGACACACAGAAATGTTTGTCTCAGACTTGAAACCAACTCTGCAGTCTTTGAGCATGCCCAACTCTTAACCACATTTCACACCTTGCAAAATGAACACAAAAACCTAAAGTTAAACTGTTACATCACAGTTACTGTAAGCTGTAGTTGATGAAATGATACAAAGGATACACAGTGTTTTCCATTTCCCATCCATTTTTAAGATAATCAATAAAATTGTTGTGATCTGCTGCGTGAAACGCTACAGTTTTGTGTAAAAGAAAGCACCCATGCCCCAATAAAGCAGCAACAGGAGCAGATTTATTTAAACAAGTTATGTTTGTTAAATTGCCATAATACACACTGCATTTGAGGGTTGGTGGCAGGATGTTTAGCACTGTTACCTCACAGCAGGAAGATTCTAAGTTCAATTCCACCGTCCGACTGTGGTCTTCCTGTGTGGAAGTTTAAAAACATGCACTTGTTGGGGATAGGTTAATTGAAAGCTCTAAATCAGACAGACTGGCGACCTGTCCAGAGTGTACCCTGCCTCTAGCTCAAAAGGATAGGAGGATTGATAGTTAGTAGTTGGTTTTATTATCTTTTTATTTAGTTTCAAATTAATTTTAGTTAAAGTCTGAGATAAACTGGTTGCTGGCTAACAGTGCAGTAAGAGAAAATATTCCAACATGAGAATGACCCTAAGCACGCTGCAAAGACAACACTGTGGTGGCTAAAGGTCAACTCTATGTTATAGGGCATTCTAGCCAGAGCCTAGACTTGGAACAATTTAAATATGGTTTTCCCCAGATAATCACCATCCAACCTGAGTCACCTTGAAAGGATTTACAATAACAATGGCCTAAAACCCACAAATGCAACCAAATACCAATACATAATGGCAATCAGAGTGCTGTTGCCTAGCCTGTAAACATCTGTGTGTTCCCATGGATACGCCTTCCCAGACCATCACTGACACACCTCCAAACCAGTATTGCTAAACTGGAGGAGGTCAGGCCCAAGGCTCACCCTTATAAAGTGTGTTTCTGATTGTTTGGTCAGAGATATTCAAACCAGTTGCCTGCTGGAGGTCCGTTTGTAGTTCTGACAGTGCTCGTCCTGTTCTTTCTCACACAAAGGAGAAGATTTCTTCAAACTTTAAAACGATGCCAGGCCTTAGAGAACATGAGGATGTGAGTTGGCTAAGTATGTGACCTTAACCTTCATTATTAGTGTCTTGACTTTGAAAATACATTTCAAGAAAAAATATTAAATAATAAATCATATGAAAGGACCTTAATAGAGCTGCACAACACATTGTTTATTCTTTAAATACAACAACTGCAAGTTCCTTTAGTTTTTATAGATAATAGATAATAGAAGCCAAAGGTTTCAACCATTTCTGTTGCAATCATATGGGTAAAGAAAAAAAACTATACAACTCTAGTATGCAAAGGTCAAAAATCAATGTGTTGTTACAAAAACAGGCTGATGTCAGCATATTGTTATAAAAAATCAGAAAACATTAAAGTGTTAGTATAGCCTTTGCCCTTCAGAGGGTTTTGTTAATACGGAAGTTACAACATTTATAATTAGCGGCAGGTTCTCACTGTTTTCTATTTTCACTTCTTAAAGTCTCTGATGAAAAATATGTGAGTACAGAGACCTCGTCTGTGTGAAAGCAGTGACCACAGAGCAGCCAGTTTCTGTCAGTGTCGTCTGACACACTTCACATAAGCGCACAACTCATTTTCACAACATGAACACTGTCAACGGCCAAACCAGAACTTTCTGTGGTGAAGGGTTTCATCAGCTTCAGACTAGAACTACACAGGAACGGGAAGTAGCAGCTGTGGTTTTACATGAACAACTTGAAGCCAGATTAATGCGTTGTGTAAAAGGCTGCTTGGTGTCTTTAGTCTGTCTCTTTGTACATATCATATTTATTCACCCTGAAAGTTGTTTGTGTATCAACTCCAGACAGAACACCCATCTGAGCCTTATCTGGGGTACCTCTAGATTTGTAGCTCAGTTATCACACTGCCAAAAGTCACATCAGGGGGCTGACCCATTTAAGGTGTACGTGTGGCCCTAAAGATGACTGCTAATGTGTCATATTTGAGCCAAACAAAACAGAAATATGTTGTGTCTCTTTTTTATTCCTTAATTTCAGGTGGTGTGGGACAGTGTTTGTGGAGGTGGGGTTTCGGTGTGCACTATGGGCGTGAAAGCTGCAGAGAGGCATGTAAGACTGTAGCGACTGCTCAGATATGGGTTTGTTCTTTCAATACATTTGGCCTATATTGTATTAATTCACTTCTTTACCTTTGAGTACATTTTTATAATTTTTTCACCAGAGTTAGAAAAACATAAAGAATTGCCTGATAAATGTATGCACAAGGCAAAATAGACACAACTACTAAATGAGCTGTTTACAAGTAGAAACTCCTCACTGACATCTGGCAATGGAAAATCAAAAGTATCCATTCAAATGAAGTGTGCGTTGTAGGTCACGGATATATCAATATTCCTCACGTTTCAGGCTGTGAGAGAGGTCTTAGCTAAATTATAGAGTTTACCTGAGAGTATGCTAACACAGAATTGCCGGATGTTGATTGGCTGTTTTATTGTGTTTAAATCTACATACTTCCTGACTCAACAGGATTGTTTTTAACTGAGGTTTTAAATATTTGACCTCCATTATTAAAGTGGACAAACTGATAGATTATAACTTGAGATTTTAAATTGCAAAGTTATGAATCACACTAAACATGTGATTTCTCAATATCGCTGTGTCCTTTAATTTCAAGTAATACACTTCCGCTGCCTCTGATAGAAACGATCAAACACTCAGCCATGTTTTTCTTTAAAAGATTATTTTTGAGCCTATCACAGCGTGTTAGCATTCTAATGTTAGCGTGTAGCCTGAACTAAACCCTGTGTTAAAGCTGTGAAGAACCGTGATGGCGAGAAAGAGCAGCTGTACCTCTCATCTTTGACTTTTTTTCAGTTTCTTTGACGATGATGATTTCTTCATAACTGACATCTTCTGTTCTCACCGTTGAATCCACTGCAATTGAAACCCTCCCTGTACACAAAGCACACACAAAAGTTGTAATTGCAACTGGTCGTACACTTCTGCTACTGTAGAACTCTTCAAACCAAAAGCATGTGGATCATTGATTTTAATTTTAATTTACATTTAGTGTCTAGATGAATAAAGTTTACACTGAAAACATGATTGATTATCATCAGGGGACTGCATTTAGTCAACATTTTAGAAAGTCACAAAACTAGAAAATAACAAACATAAAATATAGATTCAGAAGGGGACTAATAATAGTAATCAAGGCACCCAAAGCACTTTACAATGTCACTATTCATTCACACACTGGTGGAGGCAGCTACAGTTGTAGCCACAGCTGCCCTGGGGCAGACTGACAGAAGCAAGGCTGCCATATTGCGCCATCGGCCCCTCTGGCCATCACCAGTAGGCGGTAGGGTAAAGTGTCTTGCCCAAGGACACAACGACCAGGACAGAGAGCCCAGGGATCGAACCGGTGACCTTCCGGTTACAGATGCGATTCCCAACCCCTGAGCCACGGTCGCCCCAACTAATGGAATACAAGTAATTATAAACGTTTCTAAAGAAGCCATATAATGAATTTAATGCAAAGTTAAAAGAGAAAGTTTAATAGTTTAGTTCAGTGACCAAATTTCAGTTAGAAAAATTATTAGTAATTACAGTTTCTCTTATATTGTTTTAATACTAAGAGCTCTGTGGAGCAACACCTACAGGTGACTTTTTAAAAAGACAAACAGGAAACTATACGACTGCAGAGCTGTAAAATTAACCACAGACCACAAACAGACATTCAAGCATAGTGTAGACTCAGTAAGCACAGAGTTAAACTTTAAAGACAGACTCCTGATTTTGATGTCTACATGCTTATTGTTTTCTAGTTTTTCCCACGCCACTTAGAGACTCTCATTTTTAGATGGGCACCAGCACTACAGGTCATTCTAGTGGTAGACTTGTGAAGTAGTCCCTGGCCCCAAAGCTCTTCAGGAGTGCATTTTTAGTTGTTCCATCAATATTTAGTAGAGCTTAACTACTGTACGTGTGTACTAGCCAATGCAAACATGGTGAACTATTATATAAGAAACTATTACCTAAGAAACATGAAAAAGGAACACAAAGACACTGTAACCATGGGACAGAGAGGAATGACTCGATCTACAGTAAATATTCCACCATCTTAAATTCTATTAACACTGATGGTGACACAGGCAGCTGTAGCTGAACTGGACCTCTAGACAGACTCTGTGCTCTGGAGATTTTTAAAGCATTTAAATTTTATTATCTCACAATAACTTTGGATTTCTCTTTAGTTCATTGTGCTATCACACTGTCCAAGAAGTCTGCTCTAGATTTGGTGACTGAAATTCTACGATGTTGTTTGGACGTTACCAGGTACCTGTGATTCACCCACAGAAAATCTCCTTGCAATTACACACACACATGATGTAAATCATAATTAATGTGTAGATTAGTCTGACAGGTCTGAGTCTCACCTTCAGGTTTCCTGTGAACATATCTTCTCACCAGCAAAACCAGTAATACCAGTAGAACCACAACACACACTGATCCAACGGATGACAACACAGAGAGAACAGGAGGAGAAGGCGATGGAGGAAGAGTGATGGAGGTGGAACCAAGAGGAGAGGTGGATGTAGGTGGAGGTGTGGTGGTGTGTTCCCCTAAAATAAAGCAAACACAGTCATTAAGTTGTCGTCACATTGTGAATGTTGAAAGCTGCAGAAACACAGACAGGTGAGTGTGTCACCTGTGACAGTGATCCAGCTGGATGGAGACTCTCCATGACCGCTGATGTCACACTTGTAGAGGCCTTCATCAGACCTGGAAACATGCTGGATGGTCATGTGACCTGTAGGCTGCTTCCTGATGAGGGAGCCATCTTTATAGAAAGCAGCTGGGAGGTTGGAGGGAGTGGTCTTTGTTTTACAGAGCAGAGTGACGTCATCTCCCTCCATCACAGGGAGGACAGGACTCTGCAGGATCACTGATCCACCTCAACACAGAGACAAACTACAGCATTTCATCCATTTACACACAGCTTCATCAACACTAACTCCACACACTCAGCTTACCAGTGACTGTCAGGTTAACCATGTTACTGATGGGACCCTCTCTGGACTCACACCAGTAAACTCCACTGTCTGATATGTAGGTATTGGTGATGTTGCAAGAACAATTCGCTGAACCAACTGTTGTTCCCCACTCAACTCCACACTGAGTCCTCTGTCGTGTGCTTGTGTTTCTCCTCAGAGTCCATCCAGCAGAGCTGTCGTCCTCCTCACAGCTCAGAGACACAAAGTCTCCTTCAAAGATCTGAGAGCTGCTGGGACTCACAGTCAGACGAGCTGTGAGGGTTAAAATGAAAAACTGATGATCTCTTTACTTTTGTCAGATCTGACATAGCTGTTAACATGGTGCATTGCTTAATTTTTCATTTCCCACTTCTATATCTGCGATCCATTGTGAAACATGAACCCAATCAGGTCATATCATTGAGCATTTCTCAGGTTTAAACTGTGACAGAAGAAGGTTACTGACCTTGGTTTGTTGTGCAGCTCAGCAGTGAGATCAGAACTAAAGAGAAACAACACTCAGGTTGATTTGAGGTGAACATAAAGAACAACTCCACACAAACAGCTGACAAACACACAAACACATCTCTCTGATATATCTGCTCATTTTCTATTAGATGTCAGCAACATCTTTTAAGTACAGTTTTGTTGGCAGAGGTATGAAAATGCGCAGGAAAATCTAACGTGCATGGCAAACTTCACCAACGACATTTAGGGAGGAATAAACACACATCAGCCTTCGGCCATTTTTGATGAACCCCCTAGAGCGCACTAACTTTATTAACAGCCACACAAATGTAAAGCACACATCAAACATAAATGAACCATTTGACTGTCTCCATAATTGAGAGCATTTTCTCTTCTTATTTCAACAAGTTTGGACAACAAAAGACTAACATTCACACCTACAGTCAGTTTACAATCACCAGTTAACCAAACATGTCTTTGAACTGTGAGAGGAAACCTCCACGGATGCTAACCACTACATCTCTGTGACACCTGTACTGTTAGATATAATTTAGTAACCTTTCCTTTTTATTATCATTTAATAGCATTCAAGCTTTTATTTTATATTTGTTAGTGACATAAATGTATCCATAGTTTGAACTCATCATGCTTTTTATATAAAAAAACAGCTATTAAAGTGATCATTATAATTATGAGCAAAAATTACAATGTGATTATATACAAACTCTCCACTACATTTAGATAACCCAGCAAAGTCATGTGTCCACTGTGCAGCTGTGTTAATATAACGAGTGAATGATTTGATCTTTTCACTGCCTGCTGTGTTTCCTCGACTCCTGAGCAAAGATAAAGAGTCAGTTCAGACCTGCAGTTGGTCCTCGTGGTGTTTGAACTTGAATTCAGCCTGATTTGTTTTTCATGTCTTCTCCTCCATCATCAGCTATCAGGAGAGCAGACAGTCAAAGTACAAGAATTCAAACAAACACAGAGATTCTACTTACAGAGCAGACACAGCACAGATGTTTCCTTCATCGTCCTTCTCACTCATTTGAGCTTTTTTTCATTTCTGTCACTGACACCAAGTAAAGCCCGCCCTCTTCCTCTGAGCACCAGCTTTCTATTGGTTCATACACAGAGGTGAGAAGTATTTCCTTTCCATGTAGTGGACCTTCCTCTATTGGTTTATTTGTGGGGCACTGGTGTGGGACTGACTTCTTTTCTTTGTGGAAAGTAAAGAATCAATTAAGAGAAAATATAATTCAGTATATTTTTTTCAGACTTCTTCATTCATAAATCCATGTACATTCATGCACAGCTCCCAGTTTAGATCTGGGAGACAAACACCCTACTTTTAGGAATAGGCTTAAAACTTCCCCTTTTGATAAAACCCATCATTAGGGTTGGTTCAGGTGACTCTGAATTCTTCCTTAGTTACTGCAACAGACTTAGTCTGTTTTTCTCCTTCTTTCATGTTTATTCACCTCTTTATTTAATCATCATTTACTATTTATCTCTTACTCTCTTCCACACCATGTTTTTTTTAATCTTCCCCACATCACCCCAACCAATCAGGCTGCCCCTCCCTGAACCTGATTCTGCTGGAGGTTTCTTCCTGTCAAAAGGGAGTTTTTCTTTTCCACTGTTACCAAACTGCTTGCTCATAAGGGGTCATAAGGCTGTTGGGATAGTCTCTGTTTTCTTTGTACTGTTGTACTTGAGACAACTAACAACACACTATATATATATTGTGTATATAAATAAAAATGAATTGAATTATGCATATCTCTAAAACCAGTGCCACTAGACAGCTCAGTGGTCTCTTGTCTTCAAAAGAAAGTGCATGCATAAGGTGGTGCATGAGGTGGTGCATGAGGTGGCAACAATAATTTCGCTCAAGTGAAGGAGTTTGGTCCGTGGTAGGCGAGGTTTCTTGTTTGTTGCTGCATTTCACAGTCGCCTCGGGTTTTTGTGAATGTCAGGGGGCTGGGTCTGCATTTTGTATTTTTTGATTCCTTGTAATGTTAAGTTCAAGTGTATTATTATTAGTATGTCTTAGTTAGGTTTTGTTTAAAGTTTCGTCCAAGCTCCCTTGTTTATGTGTCGTATTCTGTTCTATCTGTATGATTTTTTGTTATGTCTGTGTATCGTCCCCTTAGCTGTTTTGATGTTCCTGTTGCTGTGTATCTTTTGGTCTCCCCAGGCTGACTAGCCAAACAGCAACTTGCCAGGGGGCTAGCCCAAAGAGCTTTACACATCCAGTCATCCACCCATTCACACACCTTTTCACACACTTGTGATGGCAAGCTACATTGTAGCCACAGCTGCCCTGGGGCGCACTGACAGAGGCGAGGCTGCCGGACACTGGCGCCACCGGACCCTCTGACCACCACCAGTAGGAGAAGTGTCTTGCCCAAGGACACAACGACCGAGACTGTCCAAGCTGGGGTCAAACCGGCAACCTTCTGATTACAAGGCGAACTCCCAACTCTTGAGCCACGATCGCCCCCAAGCTGTTGCAGCTCCTTCTTAAATCCATCACTTTAGGGTACAGGCAGGAAAAGGCCCACCTGGTGCTGGAACTGAAGAATTCAGGAGACCCGCTCATCGGGAGTGCCAAAGTTCCCATTTGTACAGGTCATAAATGGAAGCCACAGGAAGAGTTAGGTCATGCCATTTCCGATCTACGGCATGAAGACTTGTTAGGGCCATTTAAACCAGTCACAACCACTGCCCTGGGCTTAGGACCAACGTTCTGGTCTAAAACCACCACGAGAAAGCAGTAGGCTATGGTGGTGGATGGGATAACCAGACGGGACCTGGACTGCTTCCATGATAAAGGTTATATCTCAGGGCAACCCAGGAGCCTGGACAAGATGGGATGATACTATTAACTAGAGATGGACCGATCCGATATTACGTATCGGTATCGGTCCGATACTGACCTAAATTACTGGATCGGATATCGGAGAAAAATAAAAAATGTAATCCGATCCATTAAATATCACGAAAGCACCTCACAAAACTTGCAACACGCCGTAACTCACCTCAGAACGTTAGCACGTCGGAGCAGTATGCATCACGTGATAGAGCGGCTGTGGCATGCGGGACCTGTCGGTGGTCTGGATAGCATTTGGAGCTTCGCTAGCAACCCGCATTTCATCTCCGACAAAGTTATCCCCGAGAGAAGTAAAGCAAGTGTGTAAGTCCATCTCTGAATGTTTGTAAAGCATTCCTGCGTTAAGCTTAACAAGCGATATATGGAGCGACTGCCTCTCCTGCTGCTACTTCAATCATGAAACTGCTTAATGATCAGCTGATCGGCTTTTCTGTCGGGAGTCCGTCTCTCTGTTGTTTGTTTTTGGCCGACTTTGCACCAGAAAGAGGAAACCAGCGGCTGAACAACAGCAGCACGTTTAAGCTTGATCAGCTGTTGTTAGAATGTATTTAATCTTACTTTCTACTCCAGGATCTTTTTCTACGTAGCTGACGCTGGTAACTGTGCAGGGGCGGATCTAGCAAAGTTTAGCCAGGGGGGCCGATAGGGCATGAACAGGGAAAAGGGGGCACAAAGACATAGTTTTCTTTCTTATTCTCATTTAAAATGTCTAGCTTTTAATAAATAATTATCTGACACCCAAAGTTTTAATTTGATGTAAAATGAATAGAAGTCAATTACTGTATATAGTAACTATTAAGTCTAATATATATACCCTAGTAAGCTATAGTACTTTTTACTTTGGGAAGGTACCATCTGTGCAGTCTGCAATTTTGTTGAAGAAAGATGTTGAATCTATTTAATATTTCTTGAAAAATAATTGATTTCTGTGCATTTTTTTTCACACTGCATCAAATTAAGGTTGATTACGTCGATTAAGCATCATGAGGTGGAGCGTGAGGGGTGGTTCCCTATTTTTTATTTATTTATTTTTGTTGTTGCTGGGAGTTGGAACCCTATTAGTTAGGTTGCTTAATATTTATGCTAAGTACTCTTTAAAATACCAGAATAGGGAGGATGGTGTAGGTCTAAGTTTATTAGATTGATCAGTATTGCTGAACTATGAAATATTTTTTTTGCATACAGGTATAACAGAATAGCTTTAGTGTAGTTGTTGTTTTAAACTTGAGTATGAACTTATACAAAATGCAGCAAGATATTTAAAAAACAGTTTTGTTGATTAAAAAACACTATATCGGATTCATATCGGTATCGGCAGATATCCAAATTTATGGTATCGGTATCGGACATAAAAAAGTGGTATCGTGCCATCTCTACTATTAACTCATTCACTGCCATTGACGTCTATAGCCGTCAATGGCAGTGAATGAGTCAATGGGTTTAACTCATTCACTGCCAATGGCTGGCAGTGAATGAGTTAAAAGGTACATCACCTAGGCAGACATGTGGAGGACACCACACTCCAGACCTGTTTCAGGTGGTGCCATGATCAAATGCTGACAAATCTAACTGAGATCCTGGAGAGCTGTAAGGTAATACCAAACTGCATGCCAGAAGCATCCAATCATACGCAAGCAGGATTTTTGAAGCCTTGCAGCACGAGTCAACCTCCTCTGAAACGGATGAGTCTTTTCACACCATTCAAAGAGTGGCAGATGTTGGTAGACCTCAGGAAACAACAGGCCTTCCAGAGAGAGGTGTTGATAATTACTCTCAAGCCAGACATTGTCATGTGGTCCAAGGCAGAGAATAAGGTCCTGTTTTTCGAGTTGACCATGAAACTGTGTGAGTGTCTGGTGTTTCTCCACTGGCTTTCTATGTTCAACTTTGTCCGCCTTCTGGACGGAACCCTCCTTCCTCACCTTGCCCTACTAACCTAATATCCATCAACAACAGTCAGCAAGGCTGTATTTAAGACCAGTTCGTCAGCTACCTCATGGTGGTAACCAGGCCTCATTGCTTCATGTTTATGCTTTCTACTTACCAATGATAATTTTCTCTATAGTTTCTGTCATCAAGCCACCACTTTGCTCACCTGCAATTCATTTCCCCAGACGCTGGTAATCTTTGCACAACTCTCTGCAATCTAATCTTTCGAATCAAAACAGCTCACAATTTTTACCTGCCTGTCGTTTCCTCTTGAAAGTCAGGAAAATAAAGTTGGAACCACATCACTAACCTTTCACACTCAGTTACTCTCCCCAGAGTACACCCCCACAACCTTACAAGCTGTACATTTATATGATGACTGTAACTGGCACTGACTAATAATTGGCCAGGAGGTCCGCTTCATGATCATTAACATGCAGATTTTAATGACTGATCTGAGAATAAACAAGTCACTTAGATGAGTAATGAAACATTCTTCCCACTGAAAAAACAAACAAACATCTGGATGAAGAAAAAATCTAATTTCTGGTACAAAAATAAATCATTTCTTTCAGAGTACAGAGTGCAGATTAACAGAACACCATGAAAGGTAATGAGCAGCAACTGAGTTTTAAGGTGTCTTTATCAATTCATGATGTCTCTTAAACATTCCATCTTAAAGGTCACAGGTGCAGGAAGCTTTTCAGCATCACTGTATATTCAGTCACCAGGGCGATCATGGCTCAACAGTTGGCAGTTCGTCTTGTAATTGGAAGGTTGCCGGTTCAAGCCCTAGCTTGGGCAGTTTCGGTCGTTGTGTCCTTGGGCAAGACACACCGCCTACTGGTGTTGGCCAGAGGGGCCGATGGCGCGATATGGAGGCCTTGAATGCAATCCATTATTATTATAAATGAAGACTATATTTATTCTTTAATGAGCAGAAAAAACTACAAATTATGTAAACTGTTTCAGAAGTAGTGTCAACACACTCAGCTGACTGCAGGTTTCCCCATAATGACTGAAACCATGGTGGTTTCAGTCATTATGCAAATGTACTGTTTATAAGATTGGATGACCAAACGTTTCTCCCACTGAAAACGCTACGTCCAGATGAACAGAATCAACTTTTGCGATTATTAATTTGTCGATTCTCAGATTATGTTTTCTTTTCACATTTCAAACATGCTGCAGTTCACTGAGAGGCTGAATCCTGACGCTGTGATCACTTCATGTTCTCTGTGGATCAAAAAACAACTGCAGCAGCAACAAGAAGCATAGCAGGAACTGATAGACCAGCTGCCAGTCCACCACATCCATCTTTCCCAAGTCCTCTTGGCTGACCTGCAGGTGAGAAACAGGTGTGAGGTGTCAGCTGTCAGGTAGGTGCACAAAACAAAGCTCTGCAAAGACAGGCTTTCTCTGCATTAGTTTAAAAACAAAAAAAGGCTTTCTTTAAATTAGAATAAAAAATACATTTCAGACACCAGTTGGAAAAAAAGGTATGATGATGACGGTTAAATGTCTCTGATAAGAAGGACTTTCTGCTTCAGGCTCTGAGCATGCTCACATTAAAACAAAAAAGGGGCGTGGCATTTTATGGATCACATGACTCTTTAAAATTTAAGAAGGTTGTCATACAGTAATCAGGTAGGGGTACTTTGATGACACAAACTTTAAGTAGGAGCAGGTCATGAATATTAGGTGCTGAATAAATAAATGGACATGAATAAACGTATTATTATTCTACATTGTATACATTACACACACTAGAAATTATTAACCTGACCAGTGGTGGGCAGATTGATCTAAATGTTGATTGTGTTGAGACAGCATTGGTTATTGGTATTGAATCGATTGGATCAATACTTTAGCTTGTTTCTCTCTTAAGTTCAGGACGTTGCTCCTGTTAATTAGGTGTTAATTACTACATTACTGTGTCCTGATGTTTCATAAGCAAAAGAAAACAACAGAATTCTGGGACTTTTGTTTTTCTTTTTGGGAGTTGCATACCAGGTTACAATACAGATTTCACGGTAAAGCATAATTCAGACGTCATGTGAACTTTGCTCTCCCGTGGTGTGTTTAGCTGTCCTGTGGTCACGTGAGTTAGTATAACTGAGCAGAGCCATGCAGGCTGCCAGGTATTGAACTGTACTCACTCACCTGGAGGATCAACACTCAGTGTGACAATGCAGACAGGATCACTGTTCTTGTTGCTTGTCCCTTTCTGGACGACACGACACTCGTATGTTCCAGTGTCATTAATCGTCATATTCTTCAGAATCAAAGACACATCTCCATCCTTCATCTGTCTGTCCTGCAGATCCACCCGGTTCTTAAAAGATGGATGCTGGTTGTCTGGATCAAAACGCCCATCCCGGTGCACATAAACATATTTTGGCTCCAGGTCAGCTCTGCTCCACTCTACCGTTAAGATGTTGTTGTTTGGAACTCGACATGTCAGAGTGACGTCCTGTCCTGAGTCAGCTGTGATTTCCTGCCCTGAAGGAGGAAACAACACAGAGCAGAGAGGTTAAAGGTCAAAGTGTAACTGTTTAACTCTACAGCACACAGTAAATCTGTCTATACCATCAGTCTATATCACAAACATAACTCTTACTGGATCATAAACAATGCTGAGTTTGAAGGTAGTAAACAGCAACACTGCAGGTGGTGAAATGTTCACTGATGAGATCTTATTCAAACACACATTTATATTAATGTACAAACCTTTGATCAAATAGCAGAAAACCTGTGCAGATCTTATCAGAAGATAACTATCAGCTCTGATCAGGTGATACATTGTATTTTCTAATGTAGTTTAACTCATAAAATAACAATTTACATGAAGTTTAATACAACCTTTAAAACCTCATTAAAGATGATTATTTCATCATTTATAAAACGGTAAAATAACTGTTTGCTAAACTTTAATTCAAAATTCAATGAGCCTTTATTAACAATGTTATAGTAAGGTAACACCGACTCCTATCTTAGTGTGCTTCCTCTTCACTCAGTATAGACCTCTCTGCATTTAATTATTTGTTATTATTAATCTCTGGCTCTCTTCCAGCGTGCCTTGGTCCTATATCTTCCTCTTCTCAGCCCCAACCTGTCACGAACGATGGCCGCCTCCCTGACCCTGGTTCAGCTGGAGGTTAGTTCCTACTAAAAGGGAGTTTTTGCTTCCTACTGTTGCCATAGTCCTTGCTCATAGGGGTTATATAATTGTTGAGGTTTCGCTGTATTAATGTGTGGTCTTGAGCTTACAATATAAAGCAATTTGAGTTGACTATTGTTGTGATTTTGCACTATATACATAAAATTGAATTGAATTAAATTTGTATGTTCTAAAGATTTTTTTATTTGAAGAAAATCTTAAACTTCAGAAATGGAAGCAGTAGGCTATGGTTATTAATTTAATTAAAAACTAAAAGAAGAACAATCATCCACACTGTGCGCTACACGGCATTAAATGTGTTTACTTTCCAAACGATACAACTGTTTTTTCCTCTTTATTCTCAGAACGTGTTCATACCGAATCAATGAAAATGAATATATGGATAATAAATAAATGAATATATGGATAATAAATAAATGAATATGGATAATAAATAAATGAATATATGGATAATATTACTAAATTGCTGCGATTCTTGTCTTCTTCAGGTGCGTTCACACCTGTAGTTCATTTACTCTGGTTATGCGTTTTAATAGCCCCTCAAACCTGTTAATGTTCTCGTGTAACAGTGTCGTAACTGTGCTAATACCACCTTAAATATGTCAGGAAGGGAGACAAAGCTAACGTTTAAAGACAAATTTAAAATCTGACGTCTGCCAGCGTTTGGCTGGTCAGTAGAGGAACTTGATGAGTGTCGTACAGGAAAGTCGAAACCGCAAATTTGGAACCCGCCAAGGAGTAAATGGCTACAAAAAACAACACTGTGATAGCGGAGTCTGACGAAAGGCCACAGACCAAGCAGCAGGTCTATTCCTGCCTCCACATTTAGTGTCTTATGCTGAGCAGACACTGCGATTTTTTCAGTCACGTTATTCAGCTCCTGCTCAAACTGTACGATTGCATCGCAGGGGTTAGAAGTTCATAGGTCACGATGCAAGTCTCACACTATACGACCCGATGCTCTGATGCGACCTGAGTGCTCACACTGTGCCTCCATAAAATCAAAGTTATAACAGACTATAACCCTCCCTTTCTCTCTCTGTCTCTCACTCACACAGACACACCACCACCATCAACTTTGCTAAATTGCTAATGAAAAACATTGACCAGGCAGCTGTGATTGAGCAGCAGTGTACATCCAACTATTTTCACGGTTGCTGTGGTCGTGATAATTTTGTGAGGCCACATCGAAAAGGCTCGGATGAGCTTTCCAAAGTTCTACAAGTTGTGCCTCCATCGCTTGTGTCCAGATCACACGCTGCACTGCACGTGCTGCTCCGTCTGTTCACTTTCATTTCTGGGTTTGCGCGTGCGCAGTGTGAGACGCTGCGGTGACATCACGGCAGACAAGATTTCAAACAGGTTTGATTTTTTTATGACCAAGCGATTACTGATCGGGAGCTGGTCGTGAGGTATTAATCGCTTCTCGTTACGCCACGTATACTACACGATGCACGACACGAAACTAGGGCCGATCACCGGTCGCACGACTGAAAAATCGGCTCAAAATGAGCCAAAGATCGCACCGTCTATGCTAAATGTTGACAAGCATGCACACTGGGTTGTAAAGGAAAACTAGACAGTGAACATTTCTTAAGAAATTTTAAGTGTGCCTATGCTACTGCAGTTTTCAGAAGACATCAGGATGTATGTGGTTGGAGCAAAGAAAACACTAGTCGATCCGAGTAGGTACTAATTGAAAAAGCTTATCGCGTCCATGTGTTCGGACCCTTCATTCATTCTTCATTCACGGAAAGTTATTCAGCTAAAACCTGCACCTGAGTGCGATCTGCACAAGCGACCCAATCGTGGAGGTAAATGAAGCGAAGTTCAATTTAAACGCAGTAAACGCCGCTTGTGTGAAAACACTCTGTGATACCTGAAGCTGCAGACAGCAGAAGACAAACGCAGACGTAAACCGCAGCATGAGCCATAGCATATTCAAATGCCCGCTCTCTGACAATAAGCTCCCGCTTATTGGCGGTTGTCAAACAGCAAAATTAAAATAAAAGCATTACCGCCACCCACTGGTGTGGAGTGTGGAACGAAATGGCCAAAAAAAATAAAAATTCCTCACAAACAAATGAGTCCACATTAAAAACCAAAATATGTCCTGATAACTTTCACTTCCAAGCTTTTTGATCAACTGACTTCTTTCAGCATCATATTGTTGACAATGCAATAAAACATGTTCTATTGTTTCCTGTCCTCTGCTGCACGTGTATGTGAGATAAAACCCATATCCTTCTTTGTTTGTTCAATAGTGTGAAATCCACGACTGCATCAGGAAGTATCCATGGTGGTATGTAGGTAGGTAATCCTACTGTTTGACTCATGTTGATCTTGTCCAGATTAAGTTCAGCTACTTTGTGTCCCACTGTCCACCTAAAGCTCAAATTCTCTTTTTCCCAGCAGGATTAGATTAGGTTAGGTTAGGATAATTCTTGTTGGATGATCTTGACCATGTCCTTGTAGACTTGCCCAGTAATGCGCGGAGATGCGCGGTTGCAGTTTCTAGAGTGGACTTATGTATCTTTAAAAAAAAAAAATCTTTATTAAAAAATTACAAAAACACAAACGCTGTCTGCAACTCTCGTAGTTTAAGGATTGCATTACAATAAACAAATAAAGTAGAAAAAACTAAATAAATACTGAACCCTAAACTACAAAAAATGAGGACGTTCTCTTGTGTGAAGAATCTTTTAGAATTATTTGTTAAGAATATAAGAGTTCTAAAAGTTCCAAAAGAATCATTTATTTCTAAGATGCCACACAAATTATTTTTGCCGGTGTAAAAAACAGTTTTTCCACCACAAGACAGAGGAGCACAGGTGTAAAACTCCCCCCCCCCCACCCCCAGTCAAACAAACTGATGTAAAACAGTTATCACTAACACTAATGGTTGACCTTTGACCTTTAAACTTTTATTAATATCTTTAAAACAAAATCAGCACAAATGTTTGACATGTTTTGTATTTGATAATTATATTATTATAATTTATATTCAGTGTTAACTGTAGCTAGGCTCAAAGTATTAATGCTATCTTATTTTAATAAATAACACTGTTACATGCAAAACAGGGTGACAAGCTATTACTTTAGGGTGGCACACACCACCCCTGTAGAACCGCCCCTGCTCAGTTACTTTCTGAAAGAATGATGACATGACTAATTCTGTTAGTGACGGTGACGCCTAGTATATGTGTCTTTCTGGCTGCTGTTACAACCAAATTTCCCCTTGTTGGAGAATTAAAGGATTATTCTATTCTATTTAAGCTTGGATCAGCTGAACTCTACGTGGTGGAAATGTCTTGTGAAGCGTGGGTGTCACTCTGTCAGAGTCAAGAATACTGGACTTAAAGGTGCTGAGCGTCACGCCAAACTAGAAACTTCTACATCATCGAGTGTTGGAGGTCATCGCTTAATGAAGCCACAAGCACAACATAAGGGTCTGAGCCGGAGGTCATCATGTCAGGCATCTTTATTCTTCACCTGAGCCTAAACTCACTGGAAATGAGCCTGAAAATGCTCACATATCGAATGGGTGGTGTTGAACACAGTCACTGGTTCAACATGTCAGAAAACATCAGATTAAAGAAATTACATTAAAAAAAAGACAGAATTAGTAAACATTAGTAAACATTAGATATTAATACAAGTAAAACTTTATTAACAGTTAGAAAATGAAGTTCATTGAAAAGCTAAAGAAAATAAATGAACAGTATCTGAGCAGCTTTATAAATGTTAAAGCAACAAACCTTACATAACATTTCATAGAGAAAACATCTGATGCTGCTGTAATAAAAACACTGTAGTAACTATTGTTATTCAGAACTTAACTCTCTGCCTTATTTGTACTTGACTTACAGATGAATCACAAGAGGCTGGTTTGAATTCTGATCTGATTGTTCTTTATGTTTCCTGCAGGTCACCAAAACAACAAACAGACAGACTTGCAAACAGTCCATTATGTCCTCTAATTCCCTCCATCCTCTGTGTCTCCTCTTGTCTGACCTGCAGCTGAGAAACAGGTGTGAGGTGTCAGCTGTCAGGTAGGTGATGAGTGAAGAACAGAACAGAATCCATTTCCTCTTCAAACTGCTGTCAGACATTATCTACTGCACTCTGATCACATCACTCAGACCAGCTGCTTTCTACAAAGTCTCATCAACAACATCTTTAGAAACAAACATCAACAACCAGGAAGCAGCTTCACCTCTGATCACACACACACTCAACTCTACTCACTCACCTGGAGGATCAACACTGAGGTTTATGGTGCAGATGAGGTTCAACCAGGCCTCTTGGTTTGATTCTCCCCATGCAACATAACATCTGTATGTTCCAGTATCATTAATTGTCACATTCTTCAGATTCAAAGACACGTCTCCATCCTTCATCTGTCTGTCTTTCAGATCCACCCGGTTCTTATAAGCTGGATTCTGGTTGTCTGGATCAAACTGACCAATTTGGTAATAAAGGAGGTTCCAAAGGTCTTTGCTCCACTCTATGGCTACGATCTTGCTGTTTGGAGCTCGACATGTCAGAGTGACGTCCTGTCCAGACTCAGCTGTGATGTTTTTCTGGTCTGAATGAGGAAACAACACAGAGCAGAGAGGTTAAAAGTTAAAGTACAACTGTTCACTTCTACCGGAGTCAATCAGATTGAGAAGCCACACACACACATACACACAAAAACACTGCTTTTGTGTTCATCACAGAACATTAGACAACATAGAAACATAATAGTTACGGGATAATATAAAAAAACATATTCCTCATGCTGATGATGAGGGTCTGTTGAAGAAAAGATTGGCTTCAGAAAGCTTCTGTTAAGCAAAAACAAAAATACGAGATGTGCTGAGTGGACTGTACTGAATGTGCCACATAATGTGGAGATTATTTCTTTTCATATGTAATTTCCTCTCAAGTTTGAGCTAGATTTCTGGTAAATTTGATGTTGACTGTGTCAGTTTTTACACGATTAGAAATAGGGGTTATACTACGTCTGTAAACCAAACAAACAAACAGGGCGATACTTTTTAATCCTCTACATCTCAGAGGAAATAACAGTTTGGTTTCTAATAGTGATGGGTCCAGCAACACTGACGCACCGACGCATGTATCAAGCTCACCCAGCGATGCCCGTATCGGTGCGTAAGTCGCTTTAAGAAAAAGTCACGTGATCGATACAGCTGCTGTCTCGCTCATTGCCAACGCACCAAACTGTGTTTAAAAGGTACCGCATCCGCATCTAACAATGGAATGAGTCGCCACCAAAAACCCCCACAAAATTACTCTCGCAAAGATAAAAAACCCCAAAAAACATCTCTCTATAACAAAATGGACCCTGAAATAAAAAGAAATGTTTCTTCTGTGTGGGATCACTTTGATCTTTTAACTGCAAATAATATAATATAATAGTTTGTCTTTGTTTCAGTGTAATCTATCAGAACAGGAAAACAGCAATGTGACTTGAAGTGTAAATTATTTATTTCATTTGATGCAGGTTAAATGTTGCATCTGTTCTGCATTTCTTACACAAACAAAAGCACCTCCTCAGTGTTCAGGCATTACAGAGCCAAACATGAAAATGAGGAGACAAACACACTGAGAATGAACACAGGTTGGCTTATATTGACACTGAACAGCTTTATCGTCATTTCTTTTATTAATATGCGTTTTATTATTTTGAAATCAAGCATCTAAGAAGACTGCTCTGGACCAGGCAGTCCTGAATTTTATTATAAAGGACTGCCAACCCCTTAGTATTGTGGAGAGTGTCAGACAGAAACATTCCACGATCAGAGGATCCTTTAACGTACTGAGGGAACAGGAAGACCTCTTATCAGAACCTTTTCCACCTGGCTTTACAGTTTTTGTGTACCCCAGCTTCATCTGTTCCTGTGAGTTTTCCAAAGCTGGAGAAATGGTGTAAAAAAAAAAAAAACGCAATAGACTGAATGCAAAAACATTCGATAAACTTATTATTCTGAATAGAAATTTATATTACATTCACAATACTTTCATTTTAATTTTCACTTAATGTCTTTCACACTATATTTTAAAGATGTCTACAATATTTGCAATATAAAAGATATAAAATGATTCCATGGACAGTACAATACCTTACAGTGTACAAGAATGACTAGGTCATTGAATCAGTGTCTGTTGTGAGTCTCAAGTAAGTTGCCTGCAATGATATTTAAGGTCCAGCAGGTGTCAGTATGGAGCAAAACAGCAAAACTGTGTCGACACAGTATCGACACAGTTTGGGGAATGTGCTGAAACGCTTCACGAGGCCTCATCTACCCATCACTAGTTTCTAAAAGTTAAATCTCACCTGCAGAGACAAACGCGAAGACACCGACAAACATTAAACAGTAGAGTGACGCAGCTGTTCCAGCAGCCATTTCTTCTTCTTCCTCTTTCAAGTTTAACGGTAGCTTGCATCCAAAATTGTTGCATTACTGCCATCTCCTGGCTTTTAATCTTCCGTCACTCCTGAGTCCTCAGATCCTCTTGATGAGCATTCCTCAAAAAACGAAAAACCACCTCTTTCCCTTCACCATGACTTAACTTATCAACCACTTGTTCAAACGTAAGTTCCCTTCCACCACTCATTTCACCCCTCATCACCCTCCTGTGACTTGCATACTTCCTACAACTAAGAAGCACATGTCCAACCATAGCATTACATCCATCACACAACCCAGTCGGATGTTTCCCTATCTTAAAAAGAGTGCCATTTAAAAAGCAGTGGCCTGTTCGTATTCGACTGATAATAACCTCCTCCTGTCTCTTTAATACACTACTCCTCTTAGCTTCTATTGTGTTTTGCACCCTATATAAATGTCTCCCTTTTGTGTCATTATCCCATGCCATTTGCCAGAAGTTCTTACTTTCTGTCCAAACTATACTTTTCCCTTCAGATATTGACAATGAGTCCTTTTGTTTTGATCAGACAGTCTATGATGAGCAAAAAGAACGTCATACAAAATCTGCTGATGGGTTTCCTTGTTTAATACTCAATAATGGTATTGTATGTCAAGTATGGCATACAACTCAACTGCATATATACCCAGACAATTTGATGTTCTTTTTCCACTGCTACACTAGTTGCTTCAGTCTTAGGATCGTTTGATCTGTATACACCTTTTAAAAAGTTACTGTATTTGCTCACCAATCTGTTAGAAAATTTTTGACAAATATCTGCGGTCAATTTCCTCTTCTTAGTATCTGTTAACAATCTGTCTACTTTAATGTATTTCAATCTCCATATGGGTCGTAAAGGCCACAACACTGTCTGACTGAAGTCTTTGTCATACACTTTAAATGTTAAAAGTTCTTGCTCTATCATCCCCAATTCACCCAAAACTATTTTTAAAAACCTTTTCCCTTTCCCAACAATTCCCTAACACTTTCTTAACAGGATGGTTTTCATCATGACCTTTTAAATGTATCCAATAATTAACCATCAGCTGTTGCCTTCTAATATACAGTGGCAATTCTCCTGATTCCACTTGTAGAGCACATAGTGGTGTTGTGTTAAAGCAAAGTCTCAGTGCTCGAGCTTGGATTACATCCAGCTTCTTTAAGGAAGTCTTAGCCGCTGATCCATATACCACACACCCATAATCTAAATTAACGTGATATAAATACTTTTAAGTGCATCAAAATTAGCACCCCATGTCAGTCCTGCTAAACACCTCAACACATTAAGAACCTTTTTACTTTCCCCACAACGTGCTCTATGTGATTTTTCCAAGTTAATCTCTTGTCAAAAACCACACCCAAAAACAAAACAATCCACCCTGTCTAACTCTTTCCCATACAAGAATAACAGTTTATTCCCCCCTATTTTCTTATTTGTGAAAAGCATTACTTTAGTTTTCTCAACAGAAAATTTAAAACCCCATTCTACTTCTTCATTCTACTTCATTCACTTTTCTACTTTACCTATCCTCTCAGGAAGTTTCTTGACGAGATGGTCAACATTCTTCCCCCTCACCCATAACGCTCCATCGTCAGCCAAAAGTGATTTACCACAACTATCAGACACATCTTTAAAAATATCATTGATCATAAGTGAGCAAACTAACTGGGCTAACTACACTTCCCTGAGGAGTTCCATTTTCTGTTTTACACGGCTCAGACACGCGACCCTATTTTAACTTGAATTGTTCTGTCACATAAAAAGTCCAATACCCAATTAAACATACTTCTTCCTACCCCTGCTTCATGTAATTTAATCAGTAGACCTAGTCTCTCCAAAGCATATCATATGCTTTTCTACATCAAAGAAGATGATATCATCTTCCAAACATAAGACAGGATCCATCGTCCCTCTTCCTCTACGAAAACCACTCTGATAGTGGTTATGAATGCTAATATATTTCTTGACTAAAAATTGTACCAATCTCTCATTCACCATCCTTTCCATCAGTACATCAGCAGCCATTTCCGTAGTTCTTGTAAGTATTATTGGCGGTTGGCAAACAACTGCATGGTGCATCCCCGCCACCACTGGTGTGGACAGGAATCACGCTCAAAAACAAAACAAAACAAAAAACCTTCATATCCTTCCAACCTTCCTTCTCTCAAAAACTGAAACAAAGCCTCATAACATTTATCCCCGACTCCTTCTGAAACAGCAACAAGATCCAATTTCATATTAATTACCGAGATTTTGGACCAATTTTCTCCTCTCTACCTTATACTTCTGACACTGCAATAACATGCTCCAAAATTTCCTTCTCTCCACAATAATCACATTTCCCTATGTTTCCTATGTTTCCCTATCAAGAATAGTGTAGAGTTCAAAACTGTATGTCCAAATCTCAGTCTTGACACCACCACCTCCTCTTGCCAACTCCTTCTTGTGGCTCTCCTTACTGAACCTCTATTAAAATATCTGACCTACATTTCGAATGACCGTTCTGTAGAGTAACCAAGGCTGCACTTGAATCTAAACAAATAATTGTTTTAAATGGCCTCAAATCTTCCACCCACTGTACCGCTAATAGAATTGCTATCATTTCTCCTGTAAACACAGACAATCCATCATTAATCCTCTTCCCAATTTCGACCATGAAGTCTGGAATTACTACTGCCATCCCCACTTGACTAGCTGGATTCTTTGAAGCATCCGTATATACTTGCACATACCCATAATACTGATCGATGTAACCCTGAACTGTATTTGAGTCTAGAGCGTCTGCCAGCACAATATATACCGATTTCTGCTCCTCTCTGTATAGGTAATAAAACTCTCTATGGGTAACAAAACACACCAGTGGCAGGGTAGATTAAAGGTTTTACACTTTTACCGTTGTTCACATTTATTGCCCCCATTGTATAGTGTTAAGTTGGGGAAGGTGTGGCTTTTTAACTTGGAAATCTGATTTGAGGAGATGGCATTCCAGTTTCAAATTCCAGCGGGGAACTTGGAAATTCAGATTTAATCTCAAACACCGTGAGCACATAAAGCAAAAGCACAGGCGGTACCATGAAAGAGCTGGGACAGGATCAGTGGTAGATTTTTATTCTGCTTCACAGCTTTCTGATTTTGCGTATCTGCTGTAGATTTTATTTATAGGTCTGCTACATCTTTTACAATGCTGCTGTCCAGCTTCGTCAGTGTTTTTTAATAACACTGCGCACCATGCTAGGTTTTCCACTGTTGGTGAAGTGAATCAGCTTGTCGGTGCAAGACTGTTACGTGTCAAACTGAGTTCTCTTTGGTAGTTTTCAGAGAGAAAAAAGAATAGGAAAAAATGTTTTTTGAGAAAAACAAACAAAACGTTGTTAAGGAGCGTGGCTGAGTGTGGCTTATCACTGAAAAATAGATTCAGTATTTCTGTTGTATTTAGTTGTGACTGAATAACTGCACCAGTCAAAGGTTTGGACACACCTGAGGCCACGAGTGTTTCTCATTATCTGAGACGACCCTTTCCCCGTTGTACACAGTGAGCCATATAACAAATATTTATTTAAAATTTGTTCTGAATTGATAACAGTACATTGATAAATTTTAGATCTACAAATTTTGAACATGACATAGCTGTGGGTGTATGTGGTTTGGTTTTCCTCACTGGGCTGTAGCTCCTGATTCATCCCAGACAAATATTCATAAACAGTACATACATGATTGCCTTTTACTGTATTGTCTCATTAGAATTTGTTGCTGTTGTTCCATGATTTAAAAATTGGTTGATGCTGCATTTTCTTTTGTTTAGTTCTTTGTATTTATTTTGTGTTTTGTGTTTTTTTCAGCATTTATTAGTGTTTACTTTAGTTGCAGTGCATTTGACCTCTCAGAGCTACTATACAAATACACCAACGCAGTGTAGTTTTTCACGTTATTAGATTTTTATTAGTCATATTACATGATTTTGAATTATATGTCAGTGCATGTTGTTTACCTTCAGTGTGTGCTCAAAACTCTTTTGCAGCTTTCTGTTCGAGACTTTAATGGAAACTGTTGCTCTGCCAGCCCATCATGTCCCTCACCATCATCATCAAGTTTTCTTTATTTAAACTTTTTTTTCTCCATTCTTTATTTGCTTAGTGTTTATATTTGCTTCTCCATGTATTTCCTTACTGCGTTATTCCCATAGTGTGGGCCAACGACCCCTTGTGGACTGCAAAGGTACTGCAGCCACAGTAGTAACAAATTCAGTTTGAAATTACTCACCTGTATAAATGGATTTAGTATAATATAATTGGTAATAGGAGGCGGTTAGTGTGTAATATTACTCATTACCCTGGACCAAATTTACTGCCCTTGTATTGAAATTTGTGTCCCAGCAGCAGGTTGGTCACACATCAGCATTAACACTTTGCATATGACTGGGCAGCAGTTTAGAGCCAGCAGCCTGTGTTGTTGATGTTTTTATAAAATACAGTTTTAATTTCAATGTCACTTTCTTTTGTTTTTCATTCAAGTGAAGATTTAAGTCATTTTCTGGTTTTTAAGTGGACCACAGCACTCTTAATTTTATGAATGGCTGTCTTAATGTATTTAGCCTCCAGTTGTTAGTTCCTGGTTGCATTAGTTGTTGCCTGTGTTTGTTTCTCTTGTTATTCGTTGATATTTAAGTTCATTCCTGTTTCTATGTTTCCCCATTCAGTTATTCTCACTTTCTGTATATTTATTTTGATGTCTTCTTATCTCCTTTGCATTGATTTTATCTGGTTTGTGTTTAGTCTCACATTCCCTCCTTTCGCGCAGTCTTTGTTTGCATCTCATTTTTCACAGCCAAATAAATTACCTATTTATAAACTACTGCCCGTATTTCTTGTCTGCATTTTGGGTCCTCAAATCTGTCAAATCTATCTGGGTGTATAAACAGTACAGTGTGTATGAATGATCTGAAACCTTGGCCCATTGTCCCAGTGGAGATTTATAACTTGATTTCTACAGAACCTTCATTACAGCAGCTTTATTAGGAAGTTAAAGGGACTAGATTTTACTATGTGTTTTAAGAAAAAGAGAGAGAGATTGTCAGGTGTGCCGTGGGAATTTATTTAATTTTAATTAGTTGCTCCAAAAAACACAATTTAATAATTACTACAAGTAATAAAATCATAGTTGGGCATCTGTGCTTTCAATGCAGTGACTGGTAGAGTCTTTCATGTCAGTGGGTAGCGCAATATCACCTTGTTGAGTTAAGACAGAGTTCGTGATGTGCGCGCTACGTGGCAGCTGCAAGACGTACAACAAAGATGGATAAATATTTGAAAAGAAAAACTGCGGACTCAGAACTGAGCCCTGGAAAAAATTCTAATCCAGGAGAGCTGAGTATGAGCGGTAGTCAAAAGAAAGCAAAAATGGTGAGCTCGAGAAAGCGATACACCCAGATGTTATTGTTTTCTGCACCGTAAGGTGTTCGTTCCCAAGACTTTACCAGCAGACCTAGCTCCTGTGTCGGATGATGTTGTGCGCATGGTAAACGTCATCAAGACAAGACCTCTGAAAGGCCGCATATTTTTGCATCTCTGTGCAAGGAAATGGGAGATGCAGATTTCTGTCAGAATCTGCAGATTATACAGTACAAATAAAATGTTCACGTTGTCTTCCCAACAGTTTCACTGACATCTACACTGAATGCCCAGGAAGCGTTCACTATGTCTTCTCTGGCGCTGATACACTCAAAAAAATGAATGAGGTGGATTGTTCAGTGTATATTAATTATTTATTTTCATTTTACTTAAAATATATGTTTTTGTTAAGTTAACATATGTTTTTCTAATCAAGTCTACGTAATTGTGTCTATTATTCAACGTACATAATACTAATGTGTTACTTGATCGCATAACATTTAAGTTAAGTCAATTAGGATCGATATACCTTGTATATCCACAAGGTGGCAGTAATGCAAAAACAGTTGTAATGAAACCGCGCAGAACAAGAAGGTTTCACGGCTTGTGCCTGCTCATGCGCAAGACTTCAAATTTAACTGAAAAAGGCTGTTTTGGCGCCAAGCTGCTGTTTCTTTGAGAGGTAAGACCACTTTTTTTCTTTGACTATGTTGTGTAGTATCTACATGTCCAGCATGGTTATTAGCTACAGGGGTTCATGGGGTTATTTTTCCATTTGCTTTCTTGGGATTCCTTTTCTGTAATCCGAGAGTCGGAAATATCGAATAGGATAGCAAGGATAGCATAAAGTGACATTTAAAATCCAAAAAGTCAAGGGCGAAAGCCACTGTGACACCATTGTTCTGCTCTATCAGTAATCTGTATTATGTAAAAATGGTCTGTAAATACAGCATGTTTCCTAGCGGAGTTATACATATCAATGTAGTTATAAATTACAGTTTGTGAAAGTACACACTTAATTTTTTTAATAAAATTATTCAAGACATATGAGTGGACAGACAATGGAGGTCGACAGACCTGGTGATAATTGCTTCTATAGAAAGTTAGCACATGGCAGTGTCAATCTCTTGCTTTTCTTCTGAGTAGTATTTTATTTAGTTGTAATTCAAACAATAATTTGCTTCTTGAAATTAAGTAATGAATTTCTTGTTTTACTTTATAAATCTCAGATCCTGCCTTTACCTGCTCCCTCCTATACTGATGTGGTGTATGTGGTACTGCTGAGCTTGTATGTGGTATGTGAACTGTTATACTTTTAAAAACAAAACTATTTTATAAGTTAAGTTTTCTTTTGTGACCCATCCCATGCCCCTGTTATTTCTCCTCCACATCTGAACCATGGTAAAGGTTGCAGTTCAAGGGCCTGAGGCATGAAATTCTTTTCAGATCAGCTGTGATCAATATTTTTTGAAACTTATAAATAAATATAATATAAATATAATAAAAGCTGTAATGGCTCCATTAGCATTTTGTGTAAATGTTTGTGTTAAAATTATAGCTTTAATGAGGTCTTACTACATTAGTTTTAGTTTGTATATGTGTACATATAGTATGTATATTTACAGTACAGTATGTTGTGTTTGTTGACATATTTTCAGGTGGAAGCAGAATATGTGAGGATTACTACTGCTGCACATGTTCCAAGGCTTTTTACACAACTTGACCAATACACTGACCAGCTCATAAAAGTCTTCAAGAAAAAAGGAGGCGTTGCAGGGAAGAAAATTAGACAAACTTTGGCCCCAGCCACACAGGTGCGTTATTCTGTTGGTAGCAAAATATTATGGCTAATAAGATCATTTTCAAATTTAAACAGCTAGTGTATGGTAGCTGCACAGTGCACTTACATTTATATTAAGCAAGACAGAGTTTGGTACTCAAAACGTTGGAAAACTTAAATTACCTAAACATATGTAAAATCTGATCCCTCGATTTAGGTTAAACCAGAAGTGAATGTTTTTATGTTATGTTTTGAATGCAAAGAAGATGATGTATTAGTTTGTCTATACTAGAGATGGACCGATCCGATATTACGTATCGGTATCGGTCCGATACTGACCCAAATTACTGGATCGGATATCGGAGAAAAATAAAAAATGTAATCCGATCCATTAAATATCACGAAAGCACCTCACAAAACTTGCAACACGCCGTAACTCACCTCAGAACGTTAGCACGTCGGAGCAGTATGCATCACGTGATAGAGCAGCTGTGGCATGCGGGACCTGTCGGTGGTCTGGATAGCATTTGGAGCTTCGCTAGCAACCCGGCATTTCATCTCCGACAAAGTTATCCCCGAGAGAAGTAAAGCAAGTGTGTAAGTCCATCTCTGAATGTTTGTAAAGCATTCCTGCGTTAAGCTTAACGAGCGACTGCCTCTCCTGCTGCTACTTCAATCATGAAACTGCTTAACGATCAGCTGATCGGCTTTTCTGTCGCGAGTCCGTGTCTCTTGTTTGTTTTTGGTCCACTTTGCACCAGAAAGAGGAAACCAGCGGCTGAACAACAGCAGCACGTTTAAGCTTGATAAGCTGTTGTTAGAATGTATTTAATATTAATTTCTACACCAGGATCTTTTTCTACGTAGCTGACGCTGGTAACTGTGCAGGGGCGGATCTAGTAAAGTTTAGCCAGGGGGGCCGATAGGGCATTAACAGGGAAAAGGGGGCACAAAGACATACTTTTCTTTCTTATTCTCATTTAAAATGTCGAGCTTTTAATAAATAATTATCTGACACCCAAAGTTTTAATTTGATGTAAAATGAATAGAAGTCAATTACTGTATATAGTAACTATTAAGTCTAATATATATATACCCTAGTAAGCTATAGTACTTTTTCCTTTGGGAAGGTACCATCTGTGCAGTCTGCAATTTTGTTGAAGAAAGATGTTGAATCTATTTAATATTTCTTGAAAAATAATTGATTTCTGTGCATTTTTTTTCACACTGCATCAAATTAAGGTTGATTACGTCGATTAAGCATCATGAGGTGGAGTGTGAGGGGTGGTTCCCTATTTTTTATTTATTTATTTTTGTTGTTGCTGGGAGTTGGAACCCTATTAGTTAGGTTGCTTAATATTTACGCTAAGTACTCTTTAAAATACCAGAATAGGGAGGATGGTGTAGGTTTAAGTTTATTAGATTGATCAGTATTGCTGAACTATGAAATATTTTTTTTGCATACAGGTATAACAGAATAGCTTTAGTGTAGTTGTTGTTTTAAACTTGAGTATGAACTTATACAAAATGCAGCAAGATATTTAAAAAACAGTTTTGTTGATTAAAAAAACACTATATCGGATTCATATCGGTATCGGCAGATATCCAAATTTATGATATCGGTATCGGACATAAAAAAGTGGTATCGTGCCATCTCTAGTCTATACCTCCATTATGGACATATATAATGTGGTGGAAACCCTGCCCAACAGGTTAACTATTCATGTCCATGTGATGATTACCGTAGTTGGTCTTGTGTACATGTCTATCTGTGCAGTGGATATGTCATTCATTTTGCGTATAATGTGAGTTTCTGTCATCCTAAAGTATATCTGTTTTCTCTTCCTGTATCTCTGCCACTCTCTACAGAAGGAAACTATTGAAAAGGGGAGGGAGTGTGTCCTCAGGGCACTACCTTTTTACCTGAATGAAGACCCAAGCATCCTCTTCAAAGAATAATTGGTTGGTAATTTTAGTTTAGTTTTTTATCTGTATTAAACCAAATTTTGAATAACTAATGTTGTTGCATGTTGTAATGTTGTTGTTGTTGTAATTTGCATGGAACCTGTTTAAATGTTTTGGGAAATCTTCTTGTATACCCAAACTATTTATATTTATCGTTGAATCTGTAGTCTAAAATAGTGGCGCACTGGGGTGCATGTTCCTAATATTGTGTTTACGTCATTAAAGGGTAGCTTTGGCCCTTTTTCTTTCTTTTTTTAAAACTGGATGCCATTTTTCTATGTTTTTGTGTCTAAGCTACAGCTGTTCAGAGGGAGCTGGAACAAATTACCCTTGCTATCTTTACCATCAAAAGAGCTGATGCCAGCACTCCTCCAGCCGATGTGGGTATAACCATCTCGGGTGTTCTGCATGACCTGGAAGACCTGGCCTCTGCATGTGCACTCCTAATGGGTGGGATATACAGTGGGGCAAAAAAGTATTTAGTCAGCCACCGATTGTGCAAGTTCCCCCACTGTCAGCAGACTCTTGACCAAGGTACAGTTGCTCAAGAATAAACTGAATGAATAAGCCAACCCTTAATTTGGATGATGAATGTTCTGTCAGATGGACAGAAGTTTTTCGGAGGCTGAATGGCAATAAAATGGTAATTTGTAAATGACAGATAACGGGAAAATTAAATTTAAGAGAAATTTAGAACATTTTGAAAAGTTTGTAAACTACTACAATTTGAGAGATTTTACTCTTGTGGGGGGCTAGTAAGAGACCATCAAAAGTATTGAGATTTAAAGGATTTAATTGAGAGATGATACTGCACCAGAAATGTTGAAGGGTGGTGTGTATATTAGCGTTTAAGGCATATTGTTATGAGGTGGAAATATGTTCATATTCAGTTTGTGTTACATTGTGTGCATTGTAAAGGTAATTGCAATACATACTAAGAATAAGAGTAAGTTAGGAATGCAGGATGAATGTATATTTTGCGGACTTTTAAAGACGAACAATTGTTTCCATGTTAAAATGTTTACATCTGAAGTTTTTTGCCCAAACACTGGTAAAATAAATGTTGACAGTGGCAAGTGTTAAATGGTTACTGCTGTGCTGTTGCAAAAAACTGAACGCTGACAAGCTGTTTTATTGTTAGATCATAATGTTGGCATGTTTTATTAAAGTTTTATTTGGGATGGTGATGTAATTTTCTTTGGTTGCTAATATCAGTGGACTATTTATTATTATTATTATTATTATTATCAATATTATTACATTAATTATTTTTTTTAATTGTGGCTGTTGAGGTGGACACTTCACTTTGCATTGTTAAAGGAAAGCACTTCATTGTCGTTGTGTTACTGGACTGACCCTAAGCAATCATTGCAAATAGCAACTGTGCTATCCATTTTAGACACTAAAAGAAAAAACACTCCACAGACCTTACTAGCATCACATGTGCATAACTCAAGTGTCATCTTATCAATGTGTTATGTGATCTTCAATGGGTTTTTTTTTTCTTCTATTTCTGGCAGATACAGACATTTAATTTAAAGTCTTGATGTTGCATCTGTCTACATACTGTTAATTACTAACCCTAATGAGCTGTTGTGTTTTATTTTGGACTGGGTTTACACAAATGCTCACTGAATGTGTTGGCAATAAAAGAAATTAAAAAAAATAAGTTGGATGTACTTAATTCATTTGTGTGGAACCTGTTGACAAAATAGATTTATGTAAAACTAATTAATAAAGCACAAGGTGGCTGAAAATATAATATTTGAATTAATCTAACTTAAATTTAACATTTTACTGCCAAAAATAAGAAATGTGTTGAAGTAACTAATCTAAACTATCTAACCTGTAAATATATCATCTATGTTCATACAACATAACTTGATTTAGTTCGTCTTAAATATGTCTTGTTAATCTTAAGTAGTTTTTTTAAATTAGATGAACTAAAGATTTTTGCTTTTAACTAACATTCAATTTCGTGGAACCTGTTGACAAAATAATTTTAATTAAAGTCAACGTTTCATTTTTTTGAGTGTAATTGGCGCATGTTTTGTGTCAGCGACATGACCGTTCAAACAGCAGTCGCTTTCTAAAACATCAGATACGTATCGGAGTCAGTACCACATACGAAAGTGACCCAGATCATTTGAACCAGAGTATTTGAAAATAACGGATTTGTGCCGTTCACACTGTCACACCATGATCGGATATGGGTCGCATAGGGTCAAAAAAGTCGGATTTGATGCGCTTTTGCCTGCAGTGTGAACGTAGCCAAAAAGGTTTGTAGCTGCATACTGACTCCTGAAACTACAACACATCACACTGACACACACATTACACTTCTTTGTCAAATAGTTCATTAGAGCCCTCCCAGGCCCATGCTGCCATCACACAAGTATTGGGGTCATTATTACTAGTTACATTACTTCTGTGTTACTCTATTACATGGCATGAGCTGCATCACCACATAATTACCAGTCAGCAAACTTCAGACTAACCAAAACTGTATAGTTATTCTGTATATCCAGATGTGTATCTGATACATACACAGTATATTTCTTTCTACATGACTGTTACTCAAATAACAACCTTCTCCTCAGCTGATCATTCACACACACACAGTCATAACTTTTTTCTACGGCTAAGCGTTTTCTATGATTTGCACTCTCACACTCTGATCAGGAACAACTCAGGGTTCATCCTAAGAAGAAAATACTTGTCCAAGGATACTTTGGCACGCAGACTACAGGAGCCAGTGATCGATCACCTGACTTTCCAGTTGGTAAATGAGCCTCTCTACCAACAGAGCCACTAATTAGCAATAACCATGAACCACCCACAGAAAATATAAAGAGCTCTGAGATGGTGGCAGCGAATGACAACAATAGTAAAAATGTAATACTTGTAATCTGCTAGTCTCAAAGAAGTCCACTATCACAGGATTAAATGTCTACAGGTCTGTCTCCCTGACGTCTGTGGTCATGAAGTCCTTTGAGAGACTCATGTTGAGACACCTGAAGGACATCAGAGCCGGTGCTGGACATCCTGCAGGTTCACTACTGAGCAAACCAGTCAGCTGAGGATGCATCAGTATGGGACTGCACTTCATCCTGCATCACCTCAACCAACCTGGGACATACACCAGGATGTTCATGGCTCAGTTTACTGACCCGTCTCCAGACACAGATCCTCAGCACCAAGAACACAAAGAACCAGGCAAGCTCTACCCAGAAAGAAAAAATAAATACAGGTCATTTAAAAGTGAACTGCTCATTTCTTTTCATTCTAGAAATTGCAATGTTCTTTGTTTCGTCAGTCCGATTGTTCACCCCCCCCCCCCCCCCCCCCCCCCGGCATGTATTTATCTGCAATATTAAATTGTAGTTTTTAAATAAAACATTTTCTGGACACCTAAAGGAGAGTGTGGTGGCTGCAGTCAAGAGAAACAAGCATGTCAGCATCCTGAAGTTTGCCCTGTGCTTTGATGCAAAGTTTTTGTCCTGCTAAAAATAAGACACAATCATGAAGTAGACATTAATTATTATTACGGTCTAACCTAAAATCAGCAGCTCAGAGCTTTACTGGCCCACGTACATAATGTATACTTCATTGATCCCCGTGGGAAAATTTGACCCAGTCACTCAGTGAAGCAGTGGGCAGCCACTGGGCAGGGCAGTGTGTAGGGATGGTAATTTACTCAGGGTCAGGCTGTTCAGGGGAATCCAACCCCTGACCTTTCGATCATGGGGCCACTAATCTACCTACTGAGCTATCCCATATTTATTTACTTGTGAAATGTTTTTAAATACTAACACAATTTAATTGAGACGATATTTTATATTGTTTCACTTTCAAATCTGAAAAATGTTACAAAAGCTTTGAAATTAATCTGATCTACACCTCGTGCCCTGTAAAATAGGACGGCTGCAGTCCGCCTGCTTTATAATTTAAAAGTTAACAGTTATGTGTGGATAATTTTAATATAGTTGAATTGTTTGAAATACTCGTTGAACCGTTGCGGCCCTACTCTGGAGTTAAATTCAACATCACTCTTTAACGCATTACTGACAAAACTGCTGTAAGTTGTGGCATCTGTAGGTGCCGCCAGAAATGCCAGTAACCGAGTCACTCTTAAACCAAACGCTACTTTCCTTTGTTACAAACAGGATTTAAAAAAACAGCAGGTTTAAAACATGTTTGACCTTATAACAACTAAATGTAACCTGCACACACGACAGCAAACAGAAAAGTCGAGTAAAACGGTAGATACTTTTCAGCAGCCATCGCAGTCGTAACAGGAAATCAGCTTTGACAAACACTTCCACATTCGTGGTGTGACGCGTTTATGCTTCGGAGGTTTGACTGTACTCTCGCCATCCGACAGCTGTGTCAAGAAGTTTTATTTTACTTCTTTACAAGCTAAAGCCATTCACTGATCAGCAGCAGAGCGGTGCAATGCTACCTTTGTTGTGGGTAAAAACACCTCTGCAGGCTCTTCATTAATAGAGCTTGGTCACTGCTGTGTCCACAGATTATTTAGCAAGTCCTAAATACACCACAGTGGGAATACAGATTAAAAGATTTAGCTTAATGAATGTTAAATTCACTGCCTCCATCTCGGATTTTTCAATCTTTGTTCGTGAGGCTGCCCCGACCATCCTACATGAGGAAGCGATCTAACTGAAAATTCTTACTGAGCCCTCCTCCTCCGCCTCCTCTTCTTCTTCGTCTTTTTCTATGGGTTGGTCGGCCAAAAGTTCATTTTTGTGTTAGGTGTTCATATACAATTCAGTTTTATTTATATGACACAAAATCACAACAAGACTTGCCTCAAGGCATTTTATATTGTAAGGTAGATGCTATAATAATTAATTTGTTTCTCATATCACTTCCTGTTTTATTTTGGTATTCTTTTGTCCCTCGTGTCTTGTATTTATTTGTACTTTCTTTCATTTTTAGCCTAAATTAATTCCACCTAGCAACCTGCATTTCCCCCTATTAGCTCTTTTTTTTTCGTATAGTTTCCGTTTCGTTTTGTCACTTGTCATGAAGTCTGTGAACTTCCCCTCATATGTTCCAGGCTAATTTTTGCATTTGTCAGACTGCAACTGCACATTGAGCACAACAAAACGTTTCTCTAAAACAACATTTTTCAATTCTGTGATAAGTTGAAGCATTTGTAGAAATCCTCATTCTGAAATCTCTTCCAGTGCAGCAGGATGTACATTTTAATTTTTCAAAACAAAAGCACAACCTGCTCACCCATCAGCTAAGTCCTTGAAAACACTGCTCAAATCCTGGCTAACTCCTCTTTAAGGCTCTTGCTGAAGAACAGATGGTTGCATAACTGATGTCAACAGGTTCTAAGCATTTTGCACAAATAACAGAGAGCAAGGTTGGGACTATGCAGGTTTGTATGATCACATAACACAGGCACACCACATCACTGCCAACAGTGTTTCAGGACAAAAACACAAACTATTTACATGTCAAGCTTCATCTCCATTCATTCTTTATTCTCTTCAGCACCGTTTGTTACAGTAGTTTTATGTCACTACAGTTTAGACTCTGTGAAATTCAGTTTCCAGTAGCAAAACACAGACAGACATTTGCATAGTAAAGAAGTAAGAATACAAATCAAGACATTATGGATATAAGCATAAATATAGCATAGACTTCAGTCTCCTGAGGAAATACAGTCTGCTTTGGCCTTTTTATTCAGGTGCTACATGTTGTATGACCACTCCAGTTTGTTGTCACCCACAGCCTGAGGTACTTGTTGACAACCGCCACCTCCGCTCCCTCTATTTGAATTGGCAGTGGACCTTCTCTGGACCTCCTGAAGTCCATAACCAGTTTCTTGGTATTTGAGGTGTTGAGTTGTAGGTGGTTTGTGTGACTCCATGTGACAAAGTTCCTCACCAGACTTCTGTACTCCTCTTCCTGATCATCCCAGATACACCCCATGATGGCTATGTCATCCGCAAACTTCTGAATATGACATGATTCAGAGTTACAGCAGATGTTAGAGGTGTGCAGGGTGAAGAGGAGAGGGGACAACACAGTTCCCTGTGGTGCTGCTGACCACGGTGTCAGACGTGATGTCCTTCAGCCTGACGTAGTGTGGTCGTTCAGTGAGGTAGTTGGAGATCAGAACCATGGACAGCAACCACAGTGAGCGTTCAGGGGACAAGACACATTTATCAAACCCTACTTTGGGTAAGCTCCATATTTTTATTCTTGGACCCAGTGGAGGATATTATATACACTGCATATTGTCAGTGCCATAACTTATATGTTATATTACTAAGATGAACAAATTTACATTATATAAGCATGTAAATATGTCTTCTATAAACTAATTAAAAATATGACAAAAGTATCTTGTTTGACTGAAACTGGTGGCAGCAGTATTCTGATTAGGCCAAGATAAGTGCACCACCTGGACGGAGTAGCCATGGAGTAGACAAGCAACAATTTTAGATTACACTAACAATACCTTCATTTCCTTTATGGGTAATTATCTTTATATTATTAGAAAAAAATCATACATTTGAATGTTTTTTACTTTGCATGGCCTCAAGGACCCGTGTGATTCTTGAGTTTGAGTCTATTTCAGTGAAAAGAAAAACTCCATAAATATATCTTCAGCAGCTGTACCTGCAGCTTCATGAAGAGATTATTTTTAATAAACCAAAGCAGATTCTCACAGTTTTCTTACCTTCACATCTGAGACCACAAAGAACTTGTGAGTGTTTCTGTGAAAAACAAGATGGACGACCACAAAGTTGCCATCATCTGTTCGACACTTCACCACAGACCAGAAGTCAACCATGTTCTCACAGCATGAACACTATTATTAGACAAACCACCTTCCAGCAGATTCAGAATAAGGTTTGAGGAAATAATGTAAATGTTGGTGCGAAGTGAATATGCGCCTGAGTCTAAAGGGTGTATTTATAAAATAAAATAAAATGGTGAAAAATATTTGAATAAGTTCTTGTTGTAATTCATCATTAACTTTGAATGAACTGATAGTTTGTGTGCAGAGTTTCCAGATGATATCTCCATGTTCCTTCCTGTGTTTAAATGAGCAGCTCTGTGTTGAAACAGCTGCAGCTGAAGTGTTTCTTTCTATCAGAAACAGGATGCTGGACGACTGCAGAGCTGTTAGCTTCAGTTAACCACAGACCACAAACACACAGTCCAGCTCACAGGGAACAACACTCAGTAAGTACAGAGTTAAACACACATGTTGATGGTAAACACACGTGACTGTGATAATCAAACTGTAATGTTTTACTGTTGCAACAATCCACATTTATACATTGCTGATCATCCCCCACATGCTCCGTAATGTCCTCATAATCCATTTTACTGAAGTCAGCAACAATCTTCATGAAGCTAAATATGATTCTACTTCCATATCAATCTCAGTTTGAGACATTACAAAAGGAAAAGGTGAGAAAATGTGTTCATAAAGGTTCACAATATAAAGATCCACCAAACTTGAATTCAGCCTGATTTGTTTTTCATGTTTTCATGTTTTCTCCTCCATCATCAGTTATCAGGAGAGCAGACAGTCAAGAATTCAAACAGTGTCAGGATTCGTTGCGTGTTGGGCAAAAGGTGAAGCCAAACTCAGCACTGCAGCGAAAAGAAGTTAACTTAAACAAACGTAAACTTTATTGCTTTAATCCACAAAAATACTGAAAGTCAGGTGTAAATAGTCTAAATAATAAATACTCAGTTTGGAAACACGGGTGGAACAAATCAAGAAACAACAAGATCGAGGAACGCAAAGTGCACAGGACTATCACAATAAAACAGGAAATATAAATCACTTATAAGCCCAACGACCCAGGACCATGACACACTCTCACTGACATAATCTGCCTTCATAAAATAAACATATCAGTATCTGCACTTTTATTGGTCATACTTGTCCTGTATTTACTTGGTATCGGGTAGTTTCAAGTTTTCTAGCATTGCACAATACTACTAAAGATTTACTCGATTATGAAATATCATAGCCGAAAGCAGAACTTCTATGAGGAAGCTGCGGCCGTGCAGAAAGGAGAAGTTAGAAGCAACCTGGCTTTAAAGCTCTGTGGCTTATAAGAGCTCCGTCATGAGTTTAACTTGTAAACCAAAAGTCTACATTTAGTGATGCACTGTACATTTTGCTCATAAGTTAAATTAAAGCTGCAAATATTTTCTCCAGAGTAAATTATTGCTGCTGATTATAAAGGGCTTATTAAAAAAATCACTTGCAGTTCCTGACCTTGCTCCCTGTCATTTGTGCAAAATGTATGGGAACCTGTCGACATTAACTTTACAACAGTTTGTTTTTCAGACAGTTTATTATCAAGTAATCGTGGCAGCAACATTTTAAATGTTTAGTGAGCTAAAGGAAAAAAGGGGTGTTCACTTTGGATCTGAGCAATGCTGGCAAAGACTCTACAGAGAGCAAGGTTAGAGAGATGAAGATTTAATGGGTGAGCAGTTTGTCTGTGGCATCCAAGTTTTTGTTTTTATCTTTATTGGCTCGGACAGTAAAGTAGAGGGAACATCTGCAGGAAACACCCCAGCCACAATTTAAACCCAGGCTGCCGCAGCAGGGACTCTGGCTCTTGGAGCATGGGTCACATCCTCAGCCAGGAGATCTATAACCAATTCAAACTTCCAATTCAAGCAAGGGAGCTGCTCACTCATCACTTCCATGTTTAGTTGTTATAACTTATTAGCTCGACCAACAACGAGTTCATCAGAACGTGAAAAACTGAGCGTCTGATACTCAAGATGCTTTCAACCCCCCACTAAATGTGTCCCCCAGTGCCTACAGCTTCATAGAAAATAACTGAATGCAAACCTAGGTATTCATGTTAATTCTGTCTTATTTTTATATCACTAATTAACAACAGCAGCCAACTCTAGGCATCTGTATATAGTAGATAAGCCAAAGGAAAACCACAACCATTAGGCAATCCCTGTGAGCAGCAGTTAGTGCCCGTGGGAAGAAAGAACTCGTTTTCAACAGGAAGAAAACAGCAGCAGCTTTATAGATCATATAAAATGTGATTGTTAATTGTTTTTGGGATGACCCACGTCTGTTTCAGCCTCACATTCGAGTCCTGAGTTGTGTGGTGGCGGCAGTTTGTGAAGGTAAGTGTTTCCAGAGGCCCCAGTTTAATGTTACCAGCAGTGAACTGATGTGACAGGAGCCCCATCTTAAAGGCTTAGATGGCTTTTTTAGTGGCCTGTCATACTAAACATCTGTGGTGACAAGTTTAGTTTAGGTCACCTTCTCATGTGTTTGCAGAGCTCATCTCTTTTATTTCCTGCTGTTAAATTGAGGACAGTGTGCTGCCTCAACGTGAGACAAAGCTAAGCAAACCCACTCAGCACTTGTTCTGTTACTCTGCAGTTTGAAGACAAACTGTTTTTGAATATTGTTTGAACATCAGCTCCGACCCCTTTGTGGCTTCACATCCTGTTTACAGCTACGCAGGCTAACGATGGATGGAAGCAGACTTTAAATGTGATTCGAGACCATTTCAAAGTGCACTGACAGATTTAACAGGAGGAGCTCAGAGCTGGATCAGGAAACATGACCAGTGTGAGTCATGTTCATGAGGTTTAGTGAAACGCTTCATGTCAGCTGAGAAGTCACTTTTTTAGTGTTTTTGTTTAGAAAAAAATTAACAAACATCAACATCTTTTCTCTTTTTTACCATGTGAGCTGGTGCTGTCTGGTTTTTGGGTGATATAAAAATAAATATGTAAATTAAACTCTTTGCTCTCAAACGTGCACATCCTGTACTGAAGGGTTTTTCTGTGCAGTTTTCAGCCACTCATCGCTTTTTTGAGTCTGTGGTTATTCAGTTTTTTTCTGTATTGAAGAGAGATGTGTATCAGTTAGCCACAACCAACAAGTCAAGTTTTCCATTTAATGTCTTTTTGAACCCTTGAGAGATAAACATTTATACAAATATTTATTAGTCCTTCAGAGAAATTACATCACTGCTGCAGGAGACGACAAACATGAATACAATATAAATAACAGTAAAAGTTATCAAAGATATCACATGAACATATTTATATTATTTATCATTGCTGATTTTGTAACAAACACAGTTAAAGCACCAGTTATAAATAGGATGTGATATTTAGGCCACATAATTTAGCCAAAACGATGAAACATGATTCCTTATAGTCATTCGTTATGAGGAAACAAAAGAATGACATGTAGTTACTTAGAGACGCTACTGCACTGCTGCTCCATACGTCCTCTGGTCTGAGGTGCTGGGGGGACCAGTTAGAGACCAGCAGGTGGACATGAGTGGTTGGACTGGTGGACCAGTAAAGAGTAGATGGCGTCTGTCTCTGGTTTAAACTCTGAACACAAACACAGTTCAAACAACATTACAGTATTGTTTTTGACAGAGATTAGACTTACTGAGTCTCAGTGAAGATGTGGTTTGCTCGGCTCTGTACAAAGTTAAAGAGCAGCTGTACCTTTGGGACTACTTGATCTGAAGTCGCCTGTTCTCACTTCTGAGTAGATTGTAGTTGAATCGCTCTCTGTAAAGAAAAATGCAGAAATTAAGAATTTACACACATTACATTACTGTTATTTTCTACACTGCAGCTATGGCAAAATATTTGTCCTGTTCTTCATGAAGAGATTAAGTAAAAATCTTTTTATGGCTGCATAGTTTCTTCCCCCCTTCTCAGCAGCTCTTCTGTGAAACGCAGTAACCACACAGAACCTTGGGGGGATGTTTGTATAAAAATGAGGGCAGACGACCACAAAGCTGCCGTCTTCTTTCAGGCTGACATATTTCACCACAGAGCAAAAAGCAAACTTGTTCTGACAACATGAACACTGTTACTGCCTGTTCTGGAATCAGCAAGAGGAAGTAGCTTGTGTGGTTTTTAAACAGAATTTAAAAAAGTCAGTACTGACTCATTGGTGTGTTCAGTTTCTTTATGCCCTCCTGAAACACCCGAGTCCCACAGTTGATCTGTCAAATCCTTTATTTTAAACATGTACTGTAGCCTCTCATGATTTACTCTCCATCTTGCTTGCACAAACACTCAGAACAAAGTTAAAAAAATTTAAAATGATTAAAAGAGCTTTAAAATATATTTAGAAATGCCTCTTAATTATAAGTACAAGTGCTTGAATAGGATACAGAATTCATTCAATGACTGGCAATCAAAAACACATTGTTCATCTGGAATTCCAAGTTCAACCAACAGATAGACTCTGTTCATCGCTGCAGTGGTGTTGTAGGAGGTTGAAAGCGTGATCACGTGCTATGAGCCTCTTTTGTTAAGAAGGAGATGTCACCAGGCTGACAATCAACAGGGGTAGATAGTGCTTGACATCAACTGGTTGTCAATCAATGATTAACTCAAGTGATTTAAATCAAATAACTTAAAAAACTTAATTAAAAAAATTATGCTGGACATCTGAAACTCAGTTTGTATGGCCCTCGTGTGCTTCCATGCATTCCTAACAATGTCAGGGCCCTAATGAAACTGCAGATTCTGTCCTGGGAGATCTGGTTCAGGACGTCACTTAAGATCTAGACAGTCTGAGATGCAACTATGAAGCATCAGATGGACTGAAAAATAACATCCCAGAGATGTTCTCTTGGATTTATGTCAGTTGAGCCTCAGGGCCAATCAATAGTATCAGTTCCTTAACCCTGCATACTCTCACCACAGGGCATTCCTAGGAGGAACCTAGGACCCACTGCAGTAGCATAAAATCTGACAATAGACATTCACACCAGTGGCCTGCTGGAAGCAGACTTTTTTTAATAGCAGGTTGTTCCTAGTGACAGCGGATAGCAATGAGCTTTTCTACACACTGTGCCTTATTTACAGCTCAACTCAGTTCCAAGAATTTGTCTGGATGGAGCTCCACTGTCTTTGCAGACAGTTCTGCAGCCCTGTGGCCATGATCACATGAGGCTGTGCCCTCAGCCATCTTGCCCCACCTTTGTCTCTTACAGCTGAGCCACAAACCACAGCCCATGGCCACAGGAGTATCTTGGATGTTATTTACCTGCCAGTTTATTAGTATTAGCAATAGTTATTATACCACTTATTTGCTGAAATAAGATTTTATGTATCAAATCATATGAGGTTTATAAAATATCTAGGCTAATGCAGAGCATTAATGGTCTCGGGGAGTGGACACTGAAAGAGTTTTACAGGCAGAGGTTAATTAATTGCCCCTTTCCTCTGCTTTCCAACAAAACTGTGACTACAGCTCCTGCTAGCTGTGACCTCCAAGTCACCCATTTGAGCTGCTAAACCAAATCCTTAGTGTCTGGCTATAAAATCAAACCATGATGGAGATGAAGAAACGCAGTTTTACCTCTCATCTTCATTTCACTCTGTTTCTCTTTGACCATAATTTGTCCATAACTGACATCTTCTGCAGCTCGATCATTCTCTGCAAAACACAAAACGCACAGAGGTCATCACTGAGATGGAATTATAAATACTGATATCCCATAAATGTAAAGCAGTACAGTTATACAGTACAGTACAATACATATGTATATATATCTAAAAAGTTGATTCTGTTCATCTGGACGTAACGTTTTCAGCATTTTCATTTCGTCACTCATCCAAGAGGTCAGTTCCTTGATCATTAATATGCAAATTGTGATGACCATTGATCAACAACCACTGATCATTAATCAAAGACTCAAGGGGGAGTCTCTTAGCCTCCATTAACACTGTGAGGAGCTTTGGAGTCATTTTTGACCAGGATATGTCCTTCAACGCACATATTAAACAAATATGTAAGACTGCTTTCCTCTATTTGTGCAACATCTCTAAAGTTAGAAATATCCTGTCTCAGAGTGATGCTGAAAAACTAGTTCATGCATTTATTACTTCCAGGCTGGACTACTGTAATTCATGATGCATTGAGTTTTTCCTTTCCAGTCACCTTTCTCACTCACTATGTATTAAGATAAGATACCTTTATTAGTCCCACGCGTGGGAAATTTGTTGTTAAGGCTGTCGACCTTTGCCAGCGCGATCTTACCCTTCTGACCATACATACATTAAACAAACATCACATGGGGAAGACAGGTCGGAGAGGTATAACAATGGAAAATGCACCACACGAGGAAAGACAAGAAGAAAAAATAACTCCCCCAGACTGAGCTCCAACAGGGAGATCAGTTTGAGAACAGAGAAAAAAAAACACCTCAGCACATGAATCATCACATCTCACAACATACAAGATAAGCTTCGAAGGTGTTTGGAGGGGGTGGGGGGTGGGTGGGGGGGGGTGAGTGTAGGTTTGTGTGAGTGTGTTCCGTGTTCAAACGAGAGAAAGTGTCCCTTCACCCGATTAGGCAAAAGTCAACAGTCTTCGGTCGACGCGGGTGGCCTTGAATGAGGAAGGAGAAAGTCACATGAAATGAAGATGGTAGCTATTTTGGTTAGTGCGAACAAACTGCTTCCAATTTTACAGTTGTCTCATGTCACTCCGTCACTGGTCACAAGTCTCTCGTTGGAGAGCTGTGAGCCTCTTCACAATGTTATCCATTTTGCTCATAGGGCATAAGTGTTCACGATAGTTGTGAGCCTCTCCGAGATGTTGTCAGTTGCTGTCAGATGTCAGATGTTGTCAGTCGGTCTCAGTACTCACAGCAGCCGAGATGTCATCTGTGCTGCACCTGATGAGCCTATTCTGAGAAGCCACAGCTCACTCCACTGTTCCAATCAACATAGCAGGCAGCCTTGTGAGGGTTTGAACAGCCGTTTCTCCTTTCTTTATCCTTCGATAAGCCAGGGCCAAGCCAGCGCCGATCAGCAAGAACCCTGTTATCATGGTTTCGAAAAGGTGTCTTCAATGTTTTGTCACGGGCTCTTCCGAACCGAGGCTTCTTGTCGAGGGTGTCAATTGCATTCAGGGACCAGTTGATCAAATCCATAATTCTTTAGGTTTTTAGAGAACAAGTCTGGGAGACTCTCTTAGGGTTAGAGAATAAGCGAGACTATACAAAGACATGAGAAGCCAAGCAGAAAAGATAAGGGAGAGGGAGAACAGAGAAGGAGAAAGTGCGACGGCCTCCGTCAAGAGCCAAGAGGATCTCTCTGCTTTGAATCATATCTGTTATTAATCTTAATCTTAAACAAATAACCTTAGCTTATAAATTTGACCTGCTTAAAATCTCTTGGTGAAAATTCTGGTGTAAAACAGCTGTTTTCAAAGAAGGAAATTAATCCACAGACATAAACATGGAAACATTTTTTAAATTTCTAAAATTCATGTGGTTAATGAGATTAAGTTTCATGGAAACAGCTAATTATCTAGATGTATCCACTTTTGAAAGATTGTTTCTGCTTTTTGCTCCAGTGTAACCACAATCAAAAATAATTTCCACCAAACTAAAACCAAGTCAAACTCTTACAACATCTAAGCTTTTTGTAATCATGAGGAGATAAATTCCAAAAATTTTCCTGCTCTTTTCAACTTTTACTAAAGCTCTTGTAGAGAAATTATATGTGCTGCATATTTTGGCAGTTGTCACAAAGCTGGGGTCTAATTGGATAGAGAGAGACATAATTCACAATGGGAAACATAAATTGCATAATAATAAATAAAATGTTGCACATTTTTTGAACGGTCTATTGATAGAATCTAGAATTGTGCCAAGTTGGGTAAAATTACAGTTTCAGTGCTGTCTGCTGAGTTTCATCTCAGCCAATTGGATTCCCATAACTGAATCTCAGGACTGCATTTGTGGTTTTGGAGCATTTTTAATGCAATTATCTTACAGATAATACAACTCCTGTGTGGATAAGAGTACTCGAGAAGTTTGTGCTCCAGTTTTGACCAATGAAAATCCAACATTGTGTTTGGATGCTACTTAACAGTAATTAGCATGATTCTGTGACTGTGTTATGCTCCAATAAAGTCTGCAGATACAAAAAAGCTATGGCTTTCATAGTAGCTGATGAACAAGACAATTCATCCTGCTATTCAAATTTGGTTACTCCTGGTTTATAAAAAACAAAACAAAGATTCCTCTGAATGGTTGTTTCCCTTTTTTTAATCTTTTGCGATTTTTCTTTTCCAAATAACTTGTCACATTGTTAAAGTGTCGCTACAAAAATGGAAAACTGAAAAACGTTTCATTATTCATAGATTTATAATTTGAGTTTAGATTTCTTAAAGACTGTACAGCTAAAAAACAAATGTAATCCCAATAAAATAAAATCACACATGTAAAATCTGCAACATTCAGACGTCTGAGTCGCACCTTCAGGTTTCCTGTTAACACATCGTCTCACCAGCAGAACCAGTAACACCAGTAGAACCACAACACAGACTGATCCAACACATGACAACACAGGGACAAGATAAGAACCAGGGTTAGAGGTTAGAGGTGGAGGTGTGGATGTAGGTGGAGGTGTGGTTGGGGGTTTGTCTAAAATAAAGCAAACACAGTCATTAAGTTGTCGTCACATTGTGAATGTTGAAAGCTGCAGAAACACAGACAGGTGAGTGTGTCACCTGTGACAGTGATCCAGCTGGATGGAGACTCTCCATGACCGCTGATGTCACACTTGTAGAGGCCTTCATCAGACCTGGAAACATGCTGGATGGTCATGTGACCTGTAGGCTGCTTCCTGATGAGGGAGCCATCTTTATAGAAAGCAGCTGGGAGGTTGGAGGGAGTGGTCTCTGTTTTACAGAGCAGAGTGACGTCATCTCCCTCCATCACAGGGAGGACAGGACTCTGCAGGATCACTGATCCACCTCAACACAGAGACAAACTACAGCATTTCATCCATTTACACACAGCTTCATCAACACTAACTCCACACACTCAGCTTACCAGCGACTGTCAGGTTAACCATGTTACTGATGGGGCCCTCTCTGGACTCACACCAGTAAACTCCACTGTCCCATGGGTCGATGTAACTGATGTTACAGGAAGAATTAGTTGAACCAGCTGGTTTTCCCCACCCATCTCCACACTGAGTCCTCTGTCGCGTGCTTGTGTTTCTCCTCAGAGTCCATCCAGCAGAGCTGTCGTCCTCCTCACAGCTCAGAGACACAAAGTCTCCTCTAAAGAACTGAGAGCTGCTGGGACTCACAGTCAGATGAGCTGTGAGGGTTACAATGAAAAAAAGAAGAAGATCTGTTTACTTTACATTCTAAACCCAATCAGGTCATATCAGTGAGCATTTCTCAGGTTTAAACTGTGACAGAAGAAGCTTACTGACCTTGGTTTGTTGTGCAGCTCAGCAGTGAGATCAGAACTAAAGAGAAATGACACTCAGGTTGATTTGAGGTGAACATAAAGAACAACTCCCAAAAAGTTTCCTCAACCTTATACGTATTTTTTGGACCTGATTTGAAGAATTCAAAGATTTCAAACAAACACAGAGATTCTACTTACAGAGCAGACACAGCACAGATGTTTCCTTCATCGTCCTTCTCACTCATTTGAGCTTTTTTTCATTTCTGTCACTGACACCAAGTAAAGCCCGCCCTCTTCCTCTGAGCACCAGCTTTCTATTGGTTCAAACACAGTGAGGGGGGACTATAAATATTCAATTTCTAAAATCATCAAATGACTTAAAAAAAACAAACTATATGCACACAGCAGGGATTTTTTTTCTTAATTCGCATTTTTTCTGAATTAAGACATTTGTCAGTTCTTTTCATATATGAAAAGAAATATGGCAAAAAATGTCCTCTGCTCTCAGTGATCTGTAGTTTGGTTAATGAACAAATCCATGTCCAGGGACGCTGCTGTTATGGAGCTGAACTGGAACCATTCAGACACTGAGGCCCTCTGAACACATTTTAATTACAGCTGTGCAGAGACACACTGATGACTGACTGGAACACTATGATTCACATTTACATTAACACCATCCTCACACATGTTTATATGTGGCCACTAGAGGGAGATGTTGGACTTTAAACACTAACATGGATACAAGCAGATCATCAGTGATGCTTCCAGAGTTTGATATTAACATGCTGAACTCATAAAATAAGGTTTCATAATGAAAAATACTGTTGGGACTTTGTGGGGGTTCAGATGTCTCCTGATTATGCTGTAAGCACATTAAAATAAACTTTTTAATTCCAGTTGACATATTTAAACATATATAATAACATAAACATATTTTTTAATGATTTTTTAATGAAAAAAAAAACTATTTTCTGCTTAAAAACTGTATTTTAAGATTGTTAATTTATGGAATAAACTCAAAAGACAACCTTAAAAGATGCAGGGTACCTATTAGCAACATAGTGACAGTCGTTTTTTTAGTTGTTTAGTCGACAGTCGTTCTATTGTAAAAGTAAAGATTTGTGAATTTTTTTTCAAGACTTTTATTGTGAAACATTTGTAAAATAAATTTGTGATCAAACTTTAGCTGTTGTCTGCATAAGGGAATATGGTAGCTTCAGGGCTGATATTAACATCTAACAACTAGTTACTGATTTACACATTATTTCACCAAAGCAGAAAAAAACTCTAAAAGAAAGAATATGGGAGAGATGGGTTGATATGCCCTACATTTTTAAAGAATAATACTAATAAAAACACATAAAATCATGTGGTTAGACTAACATGTTGAGAGAACAAACAGGAGACCTTGTTTTTGAAAGCTGGAATCAGGACAATGGCAAAATATTGATAAAGGTGGAATCAGTTTTTATCCTGACACCCAGACACCTGACAGCTCATACAAAGACAGCACTTTTAGACATTCCATAACAATTTCATACAGTTCTGATGAGAGTGGGCTAATGTTAATGTGTAGGCTTCACCATAGTTTCGAAAGCCTAAACAAAAGAAGAGAACACTTTGAATGGCAAATATGGAGGAAAATGGTTGATGCGCTCAGATACACACCTGCCTGGTGGGGAGAACATAGGATTTAAATCTTAAACAAGCTTTCTTAACCTGTTGTGCTCCCCGGTAGTGATGGGCTATTGGAACAAGGCCTCATTCACATCATTCTTTTTCCCTGATGCACAAAAATGCTATTTTTTTGTCCAGTTGCTTGGTTGTAAAAAAAAAACCCAACAAAACAAAAACACCATGTGATGAGAGGTGGCTGTCTGAAACTGTTCATGCAAAAATGTGTTATTGAGAGGCCATCAGCCAGTTAGCAAACAAAATAAACCTGATATTCCTCCTTTTCCAATATTGTAAGACCAAGTTTACAGACCATAATTAAATTATTCAGTATGACCCAAAGTGAGTGACTAAGTCCATAAACTCAGGAGCAAAGTGTTTTGGAGGTCATTTTAGAAAGCTGTTTTCACGCTAACCTCTATAGGACCAGATGTCTTCTTTTTCATCTATTGCTATCTGGTGTTTTTCATGTTAATGCAGCTTTAAGACACTTCTGCACTGGCTTTGGTTTTCAGACTTGGATGCTTTGCTCATGTTTTATACTGTCTATTTGCAGTGCCCTCTCATCCAAATATATTCACTTCTTGTTCCCAAAAAGCAACTCGGCCTCAGACGTTCTTATTTTCACTGCACTGAATGTTTATTATTTGATGAAGCCAACAGGAACACATCTGAATATGAGCAAAAATCAGACTTTAGCTTAAAAGCCATCTTGTTGTTGGGCTTCTTCTTGATCCCACCTGTGTTTGTTCTGTTGAAATCCCATAGTTGTTAAATCTCCCAATTCTTTAATCTTTGGGCTGAATGAAGAACAACACTTGGTGTATAAATGCTCAATTCACACTCTCTTTATTCTATACAACATCCACATTCTTTCTCTCTCTCAGTGAGCCTAAGTTATGACCTTGGCTTCCTGTGCAGTATGTTCTGTTCTTTCTAATCAGACAAATAAGGCCATGATTCTCTGAAAACAGTATTTCTTATACCTCAGCAGTTTAATGCATCATATACAAATTCATTCACAGTAAATCAGCAGTCTAATCCCAGTCCACGAGGGCCTTTGTCCCTGCAGGGTTTAGATCTCACCCTGGGTCAACACACCTGAATCACATGATTAGTTCATTACCAGGCCTCTGCAGAACTTCAAGACATGTTGAGGAGGTAATTTATCCATTTAAATCAGCTGTGATGGATCAAGGAGACATCTAAAACCTGCAGGACACCGGCCCTCGTGGACTGGGATTGGGGACCCATGGTCTAATGTAATACAAACCAGTCTAATAAGTGTAATAGTTATCACCTTCTTCTAAGTCAGGAGAATAATGCAAACTAAAACTACATAATAATTTCACAATCTTTAATTAGACATATAACGTGGCATAAGATAGTATAATAATCTCACATAGTTCAGAGTGAAACAGTGCGAGAGTAACGTGATTTGTTCACAGCAACATCAAACCAATTTGCCACTTTGTGAACAATCTCCCATCTACTTTTGTCTTGTTACAGGGACAGACTCAAATCTCAGGTTCATTGCTCTGTTACAGTTAGACCACCTCAGTGAGCAGGTTTCCTTTTTCGTTATATCTTTTTAACTGCACATGAAGTACCATGGAGCTGCTGTGGTACTTTGTTTCCATAACAATGCTCAGTTACTCTTCACTGTAACCAGCTTCTCCAAACAACCCCTTGACACTGTGTTGTGTACACAATGATGGACAGAGGCTAGTTTGTTTGTTAGTGAACTTGTTTATTGTGTTGATAATAAGACACGTCAGGTCAGGCAGGCTGGATCAGACATTATATTACAAAAGAACAATGCACTAAATAGCTAGCTTCTGTATTACTATGATGCATATTTTTGGATTCTTGGAGTGCGTATTCCACGTTAGAATCAGATTTATACAATATATTTAGGACCCATTCCAATACTAACACATAACTCAAAAATCTGTTGCATCGGACAATATTTCAAAAATAAAATGAAATAAAATACAAGACAGATTTACTGAGACAACAAGACAATGAACTTGTTTTATTACCCAGAGGTTGTGGATTGTTTATGCTCTGACTCCATTCATAATCAGACGATTGCATTTGTGGTTCTTCAAACATGTTGGCAACATGGAAGTTGCAGAGTGCCCTCTGGTGGACAAACTTTAGCAGTAATAACATATTTGAGAGGCATTTTTTGTGACTCTTTGTTGCTTTTTAATTTTTACTTTTCAGGCAATAGATGAAAAATGCATGGGATAACTGGCTGATATAGCAGTTCCATATACTGGGTACATATTTGTACACAAAACAGACAGAGTGGTATGTTCAATGCTGTGTCGCATTAACTGGCAGCATATTCATGCATTTATCTAGTACTTATGAGAAGAGGTATCACTTCCACATTTACATAGAGAAGACAAACTGTAAAGATACTTTCAGCTATTCCCTACTAACAATTGGCAGATAACTCTGTCTGACTCAACCCCAAAAGCATTTTGTACAGCTGGAACTGAACCAGTGACCTCTCATTCACCAAGTAAATGTGTAAAACAGCACATCAAACTAAATGTAATAATCAGTTCTCAGTTTTAAAGCTTGTTACAGGGATAACAGAGTTTGGCATAGTAACAGTGTTTATATTGACTTACATACAACCAACATACTGTTAATTTTGCATTTGACTGATTGCAGTTCAGGTAAAATCTGCATCACCTGGTTCAAAAAGCCTCTGATTATTTGTTTACACAAATAAATACCCTGAGAAAAACATCCACTAATACATAAAAAAACAAACAATGAGCAAAAAAAATAATCTAAAAAATAAATCAAAGATATGTGACCAGCTCTTGAAATGTTTAAACTTCAGTAACAGTCTGAAGAGTCTTTCATTAAAGAAACAGTTGGAGTTTGATAGATAACAGTGAGGAAACATTGGATGTTGAAGGTACATGGAACTTTCTTTGGTTTCATAATACAAACATAATTGTAACCTGTCAGACTTTATTCAGCTCACCAATCAACTTCAAACACCATCAGACAGATTATTTATCATCTATCCATCCATCCATACAGACGTGGACAAAATTGTTGGTATCCTTTGGTCAATGAAAGAAAAACAGTGGTCACAGAAATAACTTTAATCTGACAAAAGTAATAATAAATAATAATTCTATAAATCTTAACCAATGAAAGTCAGACATTGCCTTTCAACCACGCTTCAACTGAATTATTTAAAAAATAAACATTTAACCCTAACCCTTTCTTTGTCCAGGCCAGAAACAAGCCAACACAAAAATGATGGTACCCCTAGAAAAGAATGAAAATAATGTGATCAAAGGGACATGTTAATCCCAGGTGTGTCCACTAATCAGCATCACAGGTATCTACAATGTTGTAATCAGTCAGTGGGCCTATATATAGGACTCCAGGTAGTCACTGTGTTGTTTGGTGACATGGTGTGTACCACAGTCAACATGGACCAGAGCAAGCGAAGGAAAGAGGTAACTCTGGAGATTAGAAATTAAATCATGAACAAGCATGTTAAAGGAAAATGATATAAGACCATCTCCAAGCAGCTGATGTTGCATGATGATGCAACAGATGTTCCTGTGACTACAGTTGCACATGTCATTCAGACATTTAAGATCCAGGGGACCATAGCCAACCTCCCTGGACGTGGCCGCAGGAGGAAAATTGATGACAGATCAAAGAGATGGATAATCCGAATGGTAACAAAAGAGCCCAGAGACAACCAAGGAGGACACCATTGTTGAAAACAAATCATAAAAAAGCCAGACTGGAGTATGGCAAACTACATGTCAACAAGCCACAAAGCTTCTGGGAGAATGTCCTGTGGAGAGATGAGACAAAAATTGCACTTTTTGCCAAGGCACATCAGCTCTATGTTAACAGATGGAAAAATGAAGCATATCAAGAAAAGAACACTGTCCCTACTGTGAAACATGGGGGAAGCTCGGTTATGTTCTGGAGCTGCTTTGCTGCATTTGGCACAGGGTGTCTTGAATCTGTGCAGGGTACAATGAAATCTCAAGACTATCAAGGGATTCTAGAGAGAAATGTGCTGGCCAGTGTCAGGAAGCTTGGTCTCAGTTGCAGGTCATGGGTCTTACAAAGAGGACAATGACCCAAAACACACAGCTAAAAACACCCAAGAATGGCTAAGAGGAAAACATTGGACTATTTTAAGGTGGCGTTCTGTGAGACCTGACCTCAATTCTATTCTAAAACATGCAGTCTGGAAAAGGAGCCCTTCAAATCGGAAACAACTGGAACAGTTTGCTCATGAGGAGTGGGCCAAAATACCTGCATAGAGGTGCAGAAGTCTCATTGACAGTTACAGGAATCGTTTGATTGCAGTGATTGCCTCAAAAGGTTGTGCAACAAAATATGAAGTTGTGGGTACCATCACTTTTGTCCAGGACTGTGGAAGCATGGTTGAAAAGCAATGTCTATTTATTATTACTTTGGTCAGATTAAAGAAATTTTATGTGACAACAGAAGTTGGTAGCTCGATGAGAGACTCTGAGTCAATCCGTTAAAATCTTTGGGACATTTCAAAACAAGCTGCTTATCAGCAGGAAGGCTCTGTTGTTCTCTAGACTGCAAAACCAACAGCAACAAGAAGAAGCATGCTAGAAACTGTCAGACAAACCTTCAGCCCAACAGATCCATTTTCCCTCTGTCTATCCTCCTTCCCTCCATCCTGTTTGTCTCCTCCTGTCTGACCTGCAGCTGAGAAACAGGTGTGAGGTGTCAGGTAGGTGATGAGTGAAGAACAGAACAGAATCCATTTCCTCTTCAAACTGCTGTCAGACATTATCTACTGCACTCTGATCACATCACTCAGACCAGCTGCTTTCTACAAAGTCTCATCAACAACATCTTTAGAAACAAACATCAACAAGCAGGAAGCAGCTTCACCTCTGATCACACACACACTCAACTCTACTCACTCACCTGGAGGAACAACATGAAGGTGGATGGTGTTGATGTGAGTCATAGGTCCTCTCACTTGCAGGACAACACGACACTCGTATGTTCCATTATCATTAGTCGTCACATTCTTCAGAATCAAAGACACGTCTCCATCCTTCATCTGTCTGTCCTGCAGAGTGACACGGTTCTTAAAAGATGGATGCTGTTCATCTGTAATAAACTGCGCATCCTTGTAATAAAGGACATATTCTTCTCCCAGGTCAGCTCTGCTCCACTCTACAACTATGATGTTGGTGTTTGGAGCTCGACATGGCAGAGTGACGTCCTGTCCAGCTGTGATGATTTTCTGGTCTGACAGAGGAAACAACACAGAGCAGAGAGGTTTAAGGTCATCAAAGTGCAACTGTTCACTTCTACAACAGCCACACACACACTTTCTAACCATCATCACAGTACATTACATTACAACAAAAAATAATACACCTTAAAATAAAATATACATTAACCAAAAAATAATAATACTTTAATACTTACCAGACAATATACAAAAATATGTTTCTCTCATTGGTGATAAAGGTTTGTTAAGCAAAAGAGGGGCCAGATATCCTGCACATGCAGGTTTTATCTCCAAATGACCTTTGGAATTTCCATTTCAAGTCCCTGGATAATTCAGTATGGCTGCTAAATGACTTTTATACTGTGAAGCTTTAAAATAATAATGACCCCATGATTAACCACATTTTCTTTAGAAAGTCTAGTTCAGTGTCACTATCCACACCCAGGTTTGATTGCTGCCAGACCAGAATCAAGAAATCGCTTAAATAAAATTTGTCTGAGAAAGTGAAGCAGGCTTAACGATTTCAAAAGGCAAAAACATCATGCTAGGCTCTTACACCAACGACAACTCATCCAGGAAGTTAAAAAACAAAACAAAACACACAAACACTTTATAAACTGCAGGCCTCACTTGCCTTCGTTCAGAGTTTGTGAATCAGTAATAAGAAAGAGACTGGGGAAAAAACAGCATACATGGAAGAAAAGTACTCCTGACGAAAAAACAAACAAAGGCTCATCTCACGTTTGGCAAAAAACATCTTGATGATCCATTTGAGAAAATAACATAATTTCATAAAAAGAACATCATATCAAGAGTCAAACAAGGTGGTACGGTTATGGGTTGGGGCTGCTGTGCTGCTTCAAGGTTGACTTGCTTTAATTGTTGGAACCATAAATTCTGCTGAGGCTGCTGGAGTAAACTATAGCTGCAAGATGGTTGGTGTCTGTAATGGTGGTAACCCACAAACAAGATTGTGGTTTGAGGGTTACCACAGACTTATTGCCGGCAATCATCTCTGATTTTTGCGGATGATGTGGTTCTGTTGGCTTCATCGGGTGAGGGCTTCCAGCTCGCACTGAGTGTGAAGCAGCAGGAATGAGGATCAGCACCTCCAAATCTGAGGCCATGGTTCTCAGCCGGAAAAGGGTGGAGTGCCCACTCCGGGTCGGGGATGAGTTCCTGCCCCAAGTGGAGGAGTTCAAGTATCTCGGGGTCTTGTTCGCGAGTGATGGGAGAAGGGAGCCGGAGATCGACAGACGGATTGGGGCTGCAGCTGCAGTAATGCGGACGCTGCACCGGTCCGTCGTGGTGAAGAGGGAGCTGAGTGTAAAAGCGAAGCTCTCAATTTACCGGTCGATCTACGTCCCTACCCTCACCTATGGCTACGAGCTGTGGGTAGTGACCGAAAGAACGAGATCGCGGATACAAGCGGCAGAAATGAGCTTCCTCCGAAGGGTGGCTGGCCTCTCCCTTAGAGATAGGGTGAGAAGTTCGGCCATCCGGGAGGGGCTCAGAGTAGAGCAGCTGCTGCTCCACATCGAAAGGAGCCAGCTGAGGTGGTTCGGGCATCTGACAAGGATGCCCCCTGGGTGCCTCCTGGGTGAGGTGTTCCAGGCATGTCCCACCGGGAGGAGGCCCCGGGGCAGACCCAGGACACGCTGGAGAGATTATATCTCTCGGCTGGCCTGGGAACGCCTTGGTATTCTCCCGGACAAGCTGGAGGAGGTGGCTGGGGAGAGGGAGGTCTGGGCCTCTTTGCTTAGGCTGCTGCCCCCGCGACCCGGCCTCAGATAAAGCGGATGAAGAAGATGGATGGGTTACCACAGATGAAGGGAGCCATTAAGCTGAAGGAGTCCTATTGGGCTTGGTTAGCCTGTGGGACTCTGGAACCAGCAGGCTACGTGGAACACCGCTTGGCCAATGGCTGAAGGGAAAGCTCAGGTGAGGGAGGAGTTTGCGTCTGCACTGTGATGAATTCTGGCAAACTGTGAGGCAGTTTATAGGGTAAAGCAGTGCTCTACTCATTTCTCCCTCTTATTCACACATCAATTCTGTCACATTTCTACTGCAAAAGAGGGTTTTCTCTGTATTTTTGTAGTGTTTACCTGACAATATAAAATGCCTTGAGATAACTGGTGTTATCACAAAATTGTCTGCACCTCATCAGTCAACGTGTCCATCATCACTGCAAACAAGAAGGGGCTCGGAGCAGATCCCTGATATAATCCCACCACCAACTTCAACTCATGTGTAACTTCTACTACAAACCTTACCACCAGCTTTTTGTTCCTATACATGTACTCCACCATCCTCACATACTTTTCTGCCACACAGACTGTGCAGTACCACAGTTCCTCTCTTTGCACCCTATCATGTGCTTTTGCTATATCCATGAGGACTCAGTGAAGCTTCTTCTGACCTTCTCTAAACTTCTCCATCAACATTTTACAAGCAAACATCACGTTTGTAATGCCCTTTCTTGGCATGATGCCACACCTCTCTTCTTACATTCAACAACTCTGTCATGCAACAATCATGTCCCATAGCTTCATGGTCTGGCTTATCAGCCCTGTCTAGCCTCTACAGCTCTACACATCACCTTTGTTCTTGAAAATCAGTACCAGTACATGTCACACACTTCTTCATTCCTCAGGCATCCACTTTTCCAGATTGTGTTAAACAATCTGGTTCAACAGTCCACTGCACTCTCTGCTGGTGATCGCCACACTTCCACATGCTGTTTGTACCAACAGCCCTTCCTCTCTTCATCGTTGTCATAGCTGCCCTGACTTCCTGCTACTGATCCTCTTTGATGTGGGATTGGGATTAAGCATTAGTACACTGGCTTGTAGACTTGTTAACTTTTGAAGTGAAAAAATGTTTACATTTTGCAAAGTTTTTGTTGGTGTCTGATTATTTATGACATATTATAGTTGATTGCTGATTGGAGAGCTCTCTGTGAATTTGTGGGCCTAGGAGTCCAACAAACTGTAGAACCATAATTTTCACAGCCTGCAAAATGTGATCCACTGAATGTTTACCACTTCTCTTGGTGGACAATTTGGAGTGGTAGCTCACAAATGGGAAGTGGTTGGTGTAGTATTTTTTAATAAGCACTACAAGAACAGCACCTTGCTAGCCACGGTTTACACTCTCAAATTCTCAAATAGCGGTGGTTTCTGGGATCTCAAGTGAAGGAGACTCCACCCAGCCTCGTGTTGAATTCATACGCGAACACACAGAACAACTATGAAAATAATTATTTGGGAAATTAACCAGGTTGATGCTTTTTAATCTTCTTCATCTCGGAGGGCATCGCAGTTTGGTTTCTAAAGGTTAAATCTCACCTGCATAGACAGACGCGAAGACAAAGATCAACCAGCAGAGTGACGCAGATGTTCCAGCAGCCATTTCCGTATTTTTAACTTCTGATGATGATTAGCTTGTTCTAAATGTTAGAGGATTGGTACTTTCGATGTATTTCGGAATCTAAGTTTAAAGCCTGGATACATTAATTAACATTAATTATTTAATCTTTAAACGAGGTTTGAAGTCAGAACTACTTCTCCACCCACTGCCCACTCACCGTGACCAATCCACTGTCTTTTCGGAACGCAACAGACAGAGTCGGAAATCGCGAGTTCAGCTCGACCCCTCCGATAGTGAGATTGAGAGAAATCTAACAAACCCCGATTTTCTAATCACGGGCTGCAGCAGTGCATATAAACAGCATAACACTGTACAATTTATGATTTGTACAATGACTGTTGATATGTCTCGGTGAAAAAGTCATGCTAGGCGTCTTGACCAGGCTGTCTGTGAACAAGCTTTTAACTGTAATGAACGGGCAGTGGATTGTATTGTTAGCAATGGACGAACAACTCCGCTTTGCTACCCACAAAAACAAATCCTTCTGTGTCGTTTCTCCAACTAACGGTAGTGCCACAATTTTCAAGGTAACGGGAACGCAGCATCAGTCGACACACTTCGGTGGAGATACGTCATTCCCGAATTCTCCCAGCCACTGAGCGAAGATGAACCTACGTCACAGTTAATGGCGCATCTTGACCAATCAGCACTGGCTTGCAGCATTTCAAAGGTCTTTTTTACTCAGGAAATAGTTTGCGCTCCCAAAGCCGTAACACTGTAACTAACAATGGTAACCCGATTAAACTCATTGATTTTGTGGTTGAACGGTTGGGCTAAATGTTGAGGTGAGAGGTGTCTACGCAGGATTTTTAGAAACTACAGATATTTTTGGCATAACGATTGTGATAGTGATGTTCGATTCGCGAACGAATCGTTCAATACCCGAGAATCACTTTACTGACGCGTGAATCATGATTCACAAGCCCAACTGACTCATCCCTGTTGCTGTTAGCAAACTAATTCCATTAGTAGAAATATATCTAGCTTATAATTAAAATTGTGGGGGGGGGGAAACAACAGCCAGTTTCGTAACAAAAGCATTTCTGCTCTGAACTGGAAGAAAAAACCCTGAGTAGAAGCTCACATCAAGAAAATAGCTCCTCGGTTCACAGTAGCATCGCGCTGCTAACATGCTAACAACACATTTGAGCTACTCACCCCCTCCCTCCTGTGCTGAATCGTAAGCATAAGCGAATCACTCAGGACTCGCTCACCCCCTCCCTCCTGGCTCACAGCTTCTTCTTCTTCTTGGTTGGCAACCAACGTTAAGGCGCATTACCGCCCCCTGGCTCACAGCGCAGTGGACATTTAGATGAGAAAATATATATTTGACACATTTAAGGAAAATACTAATAAAATACAAATAAACAAAATAAATGTTTATTAAGCAATTTTGATTGAAAATTGCTTAATTTTAGAAATGTTTTTGCTCTTTTTTCTCTATTAAATAGTTTTTTGCTTTTTTTAAATCATTCATCTTAGCAGTGGGATTTACATGAAAAGGGAAACAAATTAAGTTTGAGTGAAAATGTAAAATTTTTGCACTCTCAGGTCAACTGACTCAGTGAATCAAATGACTCAAAACACCCGATTCACTTTGGTGAGTGACTCATTAACACTCGATTCAGCCAATCACAAGAAACCAGCGGAAGTCTCCTTCATTAAAGAAACTGTTAAAGTTTGATAGATAACAGTAAGAAAACATTGGATGTTGTAGCTACAAGGAACTTTCGTTGGTTTCATAATGCAACCATAATATTAACCTGTCATACACCGATCGCAAGAAACCAGCTGAACTTTTTTAAATCCATGTATTACATGTATAATCCATTATTAACATAGGACGATGATGATCAGCAGTGCATTGGATCCTGGTTTGTATTATGTCTCATGACAATGACGTACGAGCGTGTGACGTAGAAAAACAATTGATAATGTAGTATGACCATGCAGCGGTTAAAGCTTGGAAGTAAACTTTGAAGTTTGATTCCGTAAAAAGTGACAAAAACATTAGCGTTTGCTGAGTGTGGAGACTCTGCGTGAGAAGAAAACTTCTCTTTATGGTAAAAATTTTTTTACTTCAAATTGGAGCAAGCCTCTATAGCACGCTGCCACGGGAATATGAAATTCACAGAGAAACACCCAGATCCACCCATTGACATGAGCACTGTGGCACACCTGCACCAGGGCAAACCTCTCCTCCACTCCCCGCCCAACTCCTACTAAACATTTGGAAATAGATTTAAGAGCGTCAGGACTCCGTGCTGCTGATTGCATTTATTTTATGCTGTGTTTTAATTGAATTATTTGAAAGAGTTAGTGTAAACACACACATGTTTATTTTATATGCTGGAATATGCAGACAATAGGTTTAAATGTTAAACTTGACGCAGTGTGCATAATGTTAAGAGGCTAAAACTAATAAAACAATTAAGTTTTAAAAAGAGACTTTTTCATTTGATGATATTTTATATGATGGAGTATGCAGACAACGTAGAATGGGGCTGAAAGATCTACAACTGCTTTATTACCTATTCAGGTTGTGTATCATGTTGTTAAAAGTAACTAAGTAATAAAGTAACTAATTCCATTTAAAAATAACTAATAGGTAAAGTAAAATGATTGACCTTTTTGGAAAAGTAATCAGTAATTAGTAATGAATTAGTATTTTCAAGTAACTTGACCAACACTGCTAATAACACAGCACAATACTTGTTTTAAAACACATCCATGGATCAAGCCTGGTGGACCACATTCACTGCCTCCCTCTTAGTGTTAAGTCGGGAAAAGTGTGGCTGTTCTCACTTTAACTTGGAAATCTGATTTGAGAAGGGAACATTCCAGATTCAAATTCCATCTGGGAACTTGGAAATTTAGATTTAATCTCAAACACAGTGAGCACATAGAGCAAGAGCTGAGATAGGATCATTGGTGAATTTTATTTCTTTTTCATAGCTTTCAGATTATGCTTATTTTACGTTGCTGCTGTCCAGCCTACTCTATGTTTTTTTTATAACACACTGCACACCACCAGGTTTTCCACTGATTAAGTGAATCAGCTTGTTGGTGCAAAAATGTTATGTGTCAAACTGAGTTATCTTTGGTAGCTTGGATTGGGCTGCTTCTCCTGATTCATCCCAGGCAAATATTGAAATACAGTAAATACATGATTAGCCCTTTACTGTATCTCCTTAGAAACTCTTGTGTGTTGTTTCATGATTTAAAAATAGTTTGCTTTTGCATTTTTTGTTTAGTTTGTTTGGGGTTTCTTATGTTTCTGTTGTGTTTTGTGTGGTTTTTCAGCATCTCTTATATTTGTTGGCGTTTTCCTTAGTTGCAGTGGCCTCTCAGGGCCACAGTACAAATATTCCAGTGCATTGTAGTTTATTCACATGTTGTTAGATTTTTATAATTTATATGTCAGTTGTATCACGTGATTTTAAGCTATATGTCAGCACATGTTGTTTTCCTTCGATGTGTGCTCAAAACGTTGTCTCTTTGCTTTTGCAGCTGTCTGTTCGAGTCTTTTATGGAAAGAGAGAGACTGTTGCTCTGCCAGCCCATCATGACCCTCAACATCATCATGGTATTGGAGCTTTGATCAATGTTTCTTCGTTGACTTACAGTTTGTTTGTTTTTTAATTTTAAACATTTTCCTTTTCATTCATAACTTGCTTAGTGTTTATATTTGCTTCTCCTTGTATTTCCTTATTGCTTTATTCCCAAAGTGTGGGCCAACGACACCTGCTGGACTGTGAAGCTACTGCAGGTGAGCCACAGTAGTAACAAAATTCAGTTTTACTCACCAGTATAAATGGAGTTAGTATAATATAATTGGTAATAGGAGGTGGTTGGTGTGTAATATTACTCATTACCCTGGACCAGATTTACTGCCCTTGTATTGAAATTTGTGTCCCAGCAGCAGGTTGGTCACACATCAGCATTAACACTTTGCATATGACTGGGCAGCAATTTAGAACCAGCAGCCTGTGTTGTTGATGATTTTTTTAAATACAGTTTTAATTTCAATGTCACTTTTTTGTATTTTGATTGAAGTGAGGAATACGATCATTTTCTTTATGTGGGCCGCAGCACTCTTGACTTTATGAATGGCTGCCTTACTGTATTTAGCCTCGAGTTTTTAGTTCCTGGTTGCATTAGTTGTTCCCTGTGTTTGTTTCTCTTGTTATTCGTTGCCATTTAAGTTCATTCCTGTTTCTACGTTTCCCCGTTCAGTTATTGTTTCTCACTTTCTGTATATTTATTTTGATGTCTTCTGTTTGCATCTCATTTTCCTAGCTTTTTTCACAGCCAAATAAATTACCTATTTTTAAACTACTGCCTGTCTTTCTTGTCTGCATTTTGGTTCCTCAAAATCACCCCACCCAGGCTGCATGTATCTGGCTGTATAAACAGTACAGTGTGTATGAATGATTTGAAACTTTGGCCCATTGTCCCAGTGGAGATTTATAACTTGATTTCTACATAACCTTCATTATAGTTGCTTTATTAAGAAGTTAGTGTATAGGACTGAACTTTAATATGTGTTTTAAGAAAAATAATTCTCCTTCCAAGCCCCCCCCCCCCCCCCCCCCCCCCCCCACCCGTTTTTATATACAAGTGTAATGAGTTTCATTGAACACAGTTAAGAATATGTGTGTAAATGAGATGGAGGCAGGTTAACAGTGAGGGTTGTTTTCATCTTCTACAGTTTAGTTATTAAATCTGGTTCCTGCAGCTTCCACAGAACAACAACATGTGCCGATAATAAGTGAACATAATGTGTGAGAGAAAGCAGCCTCTCATTATAAGACACTGTGAGTCTCTGCATGCTGCCTTTATGGAGCTACAGCTGTTTGTATACACTGAACAAAAAGCTTTGTAGCTGCATACTGACTCCTGAAACTACAACACATCACACTGACACACACATTACACTTCTCTGTCTGGATTACACCAACATGTTACATCCTTGTGTGGCCGTCACAGACAGAACTACTGACTCAATATGAAAATGATTCTCAGGGAAACATTGTTATGTGTAAACCAGCCTGGAACTCCTCAGCTCTGACCCACGATTTTTTCTCATAAGGAAGTGATGTCAAAATAAGTGTTGACTCTACTAAAAAGTAGTAGAGGCAGCTTTTAGCTTTAGCCTCCATAAAACCACAGCTGTTCTGGAGAACTTTGTCCACTTTTGATTGTCTTTAAGTTGTGTTGGAGCCACAGAGAGCAAATCTTTGTTCTTCATGGAGAACTAGTGAGGCTGTTTGGACTTTCCTATGAAACATCAGTGCAGGAGACTCTCAGTACATCTGTTTACAGTGAGGACAAAGAAGCAGCAGAAACACACACAGAGAAAACATGGAAAAGATGAGCAGCAGCAAATAGTCTGCAGGAAGTTGGTGTGTGTGTGCCGTAACACTTCCTGTACAGTGACAGTTTGTTGAGCTAAAAAACTGAAAGGTGTCAACACTTACTGTTACTGTTGTTCTGAAGAGATCTCCAAAATCCTCAGAGTCGTCCGACCATCATGATAAAAAATCAAAAACATAAAATCCACTAAAATCTGGAAAGTGTAGCTTTGGTATACCCGATTGCTTTCCTGTAAATCAAAGGGTACTGGAGGAGGTTTGATGAAAAACAAGTAAAAAGTTACAAAAATAAGGAGAAAAATAAAAAGTAAAATCTGTGTGTAAAGTGCCGTCACAGCCACAAACCCAACTAACCTGTATTTCCGTATCATCCTGTTTTCTACAGCCCACACCCTGCACCTGCGTGACAGCAGTGTCCATAGCAACACCTCCTTAGCAACCACATTCCTTTCTTATCTGCTCATTCCGTAGGTGGGATTATGAGACATAAAACAAAGTGACAAAAGTGTGACAGTTTCTGTATGACATGTCTGTCCATAAATGAAGATAAAGTCTGTGAAATAAATAAATGTACAAGGTCACAATTCCAGAGTACAGTGAAGACATTTAATAAACACGGTCAGCAGTTAAAAGTACTTTCTGTTTCAGTCTTGACTCTGATCAACACAACACCGACAAAGTTCCAGTTTCAGGTTTATCTAATCATTCACAATGTCAACTCATGCACTGAACAACATGCCAGAACATTTTAAAATCTACTGATTTCTTCCTTATTATTTAACAAGACAATAGAATTTTATTTATTCACTTTGAAGAGATTAAAATATCAAAGTCAACAATAAAACGCTGACGCATACAAACACTTGAATAGTGACGTGGCTTTCCTTACAGCTGGGTGTGTATTAGATTAAACATTGATAAATCATCTTATCATGACCTGGTTGTTTTTAGTCCAAGCAGTACTGAATATGGTTTGTTATATGATATAAAGTAAAATGCTGTTGAAAGTTCTGTCTTGATATGTAGAACCAAACAGGATGAACAGGTAAATTTCTCTGTTTAAACTGTCCCAAAAAACTCTTGAGGTTCATAAGAAGGTGAAATATTTATTACTGATCAAACTAATGATGATGATGACAGATACAGACAACGATGTAAGCGCTATGTGCAGGCAAATACTACTGCAAATCAGCTTTTGTTCACTTCCAGTTAAACTGGTTTGAAGGGTATTGCACCCCGTTACATACTGCCCCCTTGTGGTCATCTTAAAAACATTGTAGAAGCTGCATGCTGCATGTAATGATGCAATGAGAATCCTTCGCAGAAAACTTAGAGGAGGTAGTGCCAGTCAGATGTTTGTAGCTGTGGGTGTTTGGACTTTTAAAGTACTTTTAAGAAATGTAATGTTCACATTTATGGCTCTAACAGTATAATTTTAGCGCTCACAGAGACAGTGAGGGGTTCCTGTTACTCATCCAATCTGAGGAAGTACTGGTTGAAGTGTTTGTGTATTTATTGTTTTCTTTTAAGTAATTGTGTATTTTATGTATATAATGGTTTTATATCATTACAAATATTTTATGTTTTGTTGTTGTTGTTTTTTAAGCTATGGACGTAAAGTCTGCTAATAAAGATTGATTGATTCATTGATTGAATGACTGATTAGAGTATTCAGTATTCAGTAATTCAGACTAAAACACAATTGCAGGTCGCTACATTCATTCTGTTTATTCACCTCTGTTATTGCCAACAAAGGTTATGTTACAAAGTATTGACTTGTATTTTTGTTATTGACCAAATACTTATTTTCCACCCTGATTTACGAATAAATTCTTTACAAATCCTACCATGTGGATTCATGGATTTTTTTTTTCACATTCTGTCTCTCACAGTTGAAGTGTACCTCTGGTGCAAATTACTGACCTCTGTCATCATTTTAGGTGGGGGAACTTGCACAATCGGTGGCTGACTAAATACTTTTTTGCCCCACTGTACGTATTACTAATATGCTAAAATATTTTTCCTTATTTTCTACTGCTCTTTACTTGCACTTTATGTCTTGACCAAAACATTTCCAACGTGGGGGACTAATAAAGGTTTCTCTTATCTCATCTTAAATACACCAACAGACTTTAAAAACAGCTGAATCTGTTTTTTGTGTTAAACAACTGCTGAAAACTCATTTTTGCACGTTAGCATTCCCTTTCACACTGGACAGTCTTTTCTATAGCTTGCTTCATGGAATAAAGGTGTCCTGCTGTACCGAGCAAAGCACAACTCAAGTGTATCAGTATTCACACATGCTGTGGTCAAAATCTTTTCACTTGCTGCTTTCATGTCTTTTGTCCTGTTTTCCTATTCTCACCCCAACCGGTGACGACCGATGGCCGCCCCTCCCTGAGCCTGGTTCTGCTGGAGGTTTCTACCTGTTAAAAGGACTTGATCATAGGGGTCATATGATTGTTGGGTTTTTCTCTGTATGTATTATGCAGGGTCTACCTTACAATATAAAGCGCCTTGAGGTGACTGTTCTTCTCATTTGGTGTTGTATGAATAAAATAGAACTGAATTGAACTGAAATTCAAATTTTGACTGCTGCATGTTGTGATGTACCTTTGCACAGCCAATAGAAAGGAAGCATACAGCTGTGCTAAGTTAAGCCAAACGATGACCAAAAATATTCTGTGCGTATGCAAGTTTAGGGAACATTCTGACACAAGTGGCTTTGTAGACCTTGGGAGGAGCAGTGTTGTGGAAACAACACTTTTACTAGCAGGGATAGTTGCAAAGATTTTTTTATGGATGAGACATACATGGTTTGAAAGGCAGCTGGCACATCTAGTGTACTTATCTTTAATGTGTAGCTTTTCTTAAAATTATGAAGCACTTTGTAACTGTGTTTTAAAAAGTCCCATGCAAATAATTACTATTTTCATCCCATTTTTGCTCTGTTACCTTATTCTTATCCTTTTCCCATTCATCTACCTGCTTTCCTGGGTGTCAGCTGCTAGTCTGTTCTTTACATCACTACCACTTTCCCACAGTGTTACACTGTAGCATCTTCTTGCCTGTCTTTTTTCATCAAATAAGCCTCTACTTTGCGTGGTTTAAATCTGTGCTTTCTGTCATTCTCCCTTTCAGACTCTTATTTGTGAAACCCTGTTAAATCCTATCACCACTGGGATTCTGTTCTCCCATAATGGGTCATCCAAGTCCAAGTTTGCCTTAAACATTAATTAATTTCTCTATCTTTAGAAATCATGTTCAGTTCTTTCAAATGATCTGTCATTACTGAAATACTAATAGAAATGCACAAATAAGTAAAAGAAAAACACTAACAAGAGGGAGTTTATAGAGCTTGTCTTGGGAAAGCAAATATGTTTGGCACAACAGCACATTCAGGTCATGAATTTGATTGCAAAAGCTTCCAGACAAGACAGGAATTTTCAGGTACTTTTTTTTAACAACCTTTCACTTTTTTTGAGAGATGTGTACTGATCTGTACTTGCTCCTTACATTTTCAAAACCGGCTTGTTACTTTTGGTTTAACGCATTTTTGGGAAGTTATTATTTCACAGCACTAAAAAGTCCATCTGCTGTATTTCACAGGGAGACAAAAGAGTGCGAGATAACTTCACTCAGAGATAGTTAAAAGATAAGAAAGGACAGAGAAGGAAGAAAAGATGTTATATTTATCTAAAGTCCATTATTGATGAATCATTTTTTTCTGAGCCTGCTCCTCTGCCTCACTGTGTTCTGCACCTGCTGGCAGCTGCCACACCGTAACCAGTGCCACCGTATGCTCTGTGGCTGCCAAGTCACTGTCTGGTCCAGCTCCAGCAGCTGCGACTGCCACACTGCCGTTTGGTTCTCCGCCTCCTGTTGATACTGGAGTGTCCAGCACTACGTCAGTCTACCATATCACACCACCACTGGACACACTGAGCTTCACTGCAGGGAGATAAGTATAGATATAGAGAAAAGATGTAAATTTAAGGTCGGTACTCATGGATCTGACCATATAGTCATATTATATATTAATTACTATTTTTGTTCTATTATTATTCTTTAATTTCTGGCTCCATTATCTAGCTCATTAAGTAGTCCTATATAATACTCCCCCCTTTACTTGAATCTGCCGGTTCAGATAGAGGGGGAGGAGGTGGAGGTGGAGAAAGAGGGGGAGGAGGTGGAGGTGGTCAACAAGTACAAGTACCTCGGGCTGTGGGTGGACAATAAACTGGACTGGTCATGCAACACAGAGCACCTGTATAAAAAAGCCCAAAGCCGACTGTACTTCCTCAGGAGGCTGAGGTCTTTTAACATCTGCAGGAAGCTCCTGAGGATGTTTTACCAGTCGGTGGTTGCTGGAGTACTTTTCTATGCTGTGGTGTGCTGGGGGAGCAGCACAGCAAAGAAGGACTCATCCAGGCTGGAGAAACTGATCAGAAAGGCTAGCTCTGTGGTCGGCATGAAGCTGGACACTCTGGTGACAGTGGCAGAGAAAAGGACATTAAAGAAACTGCTGGACATTATGAACAATGCTGGGCATCCTCTGCACACGGCCATAAACAATCAGAAGAGTCTGTTCAGTGACAGGTTGCTTCTCCCCAAGACAAGAACTAACAGACTTAAAAACTCCTTTGTCCCACACGCCATCAGACTGTTTAACTCCTCTCTGGAGGGGAGAGGGAGGGGAAACAGGAGGACAAAGGAGGGGGGAACAACTAAGCTGTAGTGCCTCTTCACCTCACTGTACAACACTTTTGTTAATAGTCAACGGTGCAATAGACCTCAATACTTGAAATGTGCAATTCACTTGTATTTTTATTCCTATTTATTCTATTTATCCCCTTCATATATTTTATTTATATATGTCTCTGTATTTATATATCTGTGTATATATATAATATTCTGCTCACGTTCTGTAACTTCTGTCGGTGCTGTGCTTTTGGAAACCAAATTTCCCAGAGGAACCGACCCGAGGGATTAATAAAGTTTTATCTTATCTCACACCTACAGATGAGGTGGGCATCTGATGATATTTTGACCTACCTTTGCTTGTGGATATCCACCAACAATATTCCTAATAACCAATCTTGTCTCTATTTTAGTGTTGTACAGATAATAACACAATGACAAAACAAGACTTAAAGATGATTCAAAGACAAATCAGCTAATGATGAGTGGTCACATATTAATATACCCTGGATAAGCCTTGCAGGCATTTCAGTAATATTTCAAGAGGCCAACACTGGACAACCGCTCAGAAAACAATGGCCATGAATGTCTGATGCTTCCTTTGTCTTATGTTTTCTTAACCAAACAACAGATAACTGAGAAGACCATGACTAAGCCTGAGTTGCAGATAAACTCCTCGTCATGGTTATCATCAGTTAGCCAGTAGCCCTGGTACATTTTGGAGAAGTAACAACTTTTGAAACATTGTTCATAACTGAAGGTCACACATTATTTCACATTCTCACTTATTTCTGTAATTTGTGAAAATTTCAAAAAAACATCAGGAAACACACATCTTAAAATAAGAGAGGGTTTCTGTCTCCTAAATCCAAGCTGGGGCTGAAAGTTAAAAAGCTAAAAGCTCTGCCTCACATGACCCACGGCGATGGCACAAGTACCCTGTACTTTTATGGGCGAGGGCTGATTATGGAGGAACAAAGGCGCTTATAACCTTTATTTAGTTTCAATTTGCGGGCAACAAGTCAGGTTGTTACAGGAAACAATTACACTGTAAGTACTCTGTACTTTCTGAGGTGTAGGCTGTATTACGGAGTGATTTAATCTTGCTTAACTTCCGGGTATTTTATAAGGAAAGTGACGAAAATTGTGCAGGACATACCGTAGCAGCTTAAGTAATTACTGCTTAAGTACTTGCTGCATAATAGATGTTTCACCTCTCTATATATATTTCATATAAATTGATACACAGAAAAAATTATACATTGACATGTACAATCAAACTTAAAGCACCAGATTCAGATCAGATCAGATCCATAACTCTTAAAAAATTAGCTTAAACAATCCATTCTGCCACTCCGCTCAAGTCTCCACTGACGAAAAAAGTGGACAACAGCAGTCACTTTCTTTTATTTATCTTCCTTCATAAACGACAGCGTCAAAACTTATCCCGATGGGCAGAGCTCCTAACTTTGCCCGCCGCTGTTCTGTGTGTGACACACGTGGCTAGTGTCTCGCCGTCCAACGAGATAGGACACTCTCCTGTCACCTCTTCATTCTCTGCCAACTGTGTTCTTTAGCTTAAAGGTGACATTCTAGCGCGTGTGTAAACAAAAACAAAAACAAAAAATGCCACACGTCACATGATCAGTGACGTCTGAAGCTTCCATTAGAACTGTTTCATTACCTGATGATTTACAAGGAAGTGAATCATTCGTGGAATTTGTGCAGAGTTGTGATTGTGAGAGAGTCTTAACGAAACAAAAATCAGCTTTTCATTATATAAATATCATTAAATCAGAATCAGCTGTATTGATCCCTAGGGGAAATTATTTTCCATTACAGTGCTCCATTATAAACAAACTGTAAAAAGACAGACAGTACACTAACTAAGAATAGCACCATATATACATGCATATATATACATAAGTCACTTATTAATAAATATTTGGAAAAGAAACATGTGTAGTTGTAGCAGCAAACAGTGTGTTAAGTGGATGAGTTGTACAGGGAGATGGCCACAGGCAGGAATGATTTCCTGTGTCGTTCAGTGGTGCTTTTCGGTAATCTCAGTCTCTCACTGAACGAGCTCCTGTGACTGACCAGCATGTCATGGAGTGGGTGGGAGGTGTTATCCAACATTGTCTTTATCTTGGACAGCATCCGCCTCTCCGACACCACCTTGAGGGAGTCCAGCTCCATCCCCACAACATTGCTGGCCTTACGGATCAGTTTATTAAGTCTGTTGGCATCTGCGACCCTCAGCCTGCTCCCCCAGCATGCAACAGCATAGAGGATCGCACTGGCCACAACAGACTCATAGAAAATCCTCAGCATTTTCTGGCAGATGTTGAAGGACCTCAGTCGCCTCAAAAAATAGAGACGACTCTGGCCCTTCCTGTAAAGTGCTGTGGTGTTTTTAGCCCAGTCCGGTTTATTGTCAATGTGTACTCCAAGGTATTTATAGTCCTCCACAATGTCAACACTGACCCCCTGGATTGAAACAGGGGTCAAGTGTTTCCTGGTCTTCCTGAAGTCCACGATCAGTTCCTTGGTCTTTGCCACGTTGAGCTGCAGATGATTCTGCTCACACCACGTGACAAAGGAGTCGACCACAGCCCGGTACTCTGTCTCATCATCCCTGCTGATGCATCCAACCACCGCAGAGTCATCAGAAAACTTCTGAAGATGGCAGGTCTCTGTGCAGTGGCTGAAGTCTGTGGTGTAGAGGGTGAAGAGGAAGGGGGAGAGGACAGTCCCCTGTGGTGCCCCTGTGTTGCTAATCACCTTGTCAGACACACACTGTGGGAGACGTACATATTGTGGTCTTCCTGTCAGGTAATCAACAATCCAGGACACCAGAGAAGCATCCACCTGCATCGCTGCTAACTTATCACCCAGGAGGGTCGGCCTGATGGTGTTGAAAGCACTGGAAAAGTCAAAAAACATGACCCTCACAGTGCTCGCCGGCTGGTCCAGATGGGTGTAGACACGATTGAGCAGGTAGATGATGGCGTCCTCTGTTCTGAGACGAGGCTGATAAGCGAACTGAAGGGGATCCAGGTGTGGTCTTACTATGGGTCGCAGCTGGTCCAGGATGAGCCTTTCCAGGGTCTTCATGATGTGGGAGGTCAATGCCACGGGCCTGTAATCCTGGGGGCCACTGGGACGAGGCGTCTTTGGTACAGGGACGAGGCATGATGTCTTCCACATCACCGGGACCCTCTGCAGACTCAGACTCAGCATAAACAGTTTATGAAAGACTCCACACAGCTGGGGGGCACAGGTCTTGAGGACAAGGGGACTCACTCCGTCTGGTCCAGCAGACTTGCCTGAGTGAAGTCTCCTCATTTGCATCTCAACCTGGTATTGAGTGAAGGTGATGGGTGGGGGAGGGGTGTCAGGAATCTCACAGGAGGCAACATGTGAAGAGAGAGGCTGGCACAGTGGTGTGGCTCTGGATTCCAGGCTGACTACAGGTGAGGTTGTGGGGGTGGGAGCAGACACTGTGGTGTCGAATCTATTGAAAAACAAATTCTATTGAAAAAAAAAGCTTTATAAAGACTTCTATTTGACTCTATTTAATACAATACAAAATACATTTTATTTTTAAAATAATATTAAAATGTAATTCTACAAAGGTCGCCGGTTCGATCCCCGGGCTCTCTGTCCTGGTCGTTGTGTCCTTGGGTAAGACACTTTACCCTACTTACCTACTGGTGTTGGCCAGAGGGGCCGATGGCGCGATATGGCAGCCTCGCTTCTGTCAGTCTGCCCCAGGGCAGCTGTGGCTACAACTGTAGCTTGCCTCCACCAGTGTGTGAATCTGAGAGTGAATGAATAGTGGCATTGTAAAGCGCTTTGGGTGCCTTGAAAAGCGCTATATAAATCCAATCCATTATTATTATTATTATTAAAATTTACAGCAATTTCATTTGTTTATTCATTGTAGGTGATAGTCTGTGGGACCCAGAAAGACTGCATACCTGCATCTCTACCAACTTCCAGTTCGTGTGAACTCCAGCCTGTTCTGTTCAATGTGAGACGTCACAGCCCTGATCAGCACTGATCATCCTAAAGTTAGAAATATCCTGTCTCAGAGTGACGCTGAAAAACTAGTTCATGCATTTATTACTTCCAGGCTGGACGACTGTAATTCATTATTATCAGGATGTCCAAAAAACTCGCTGAAAAGCCTTCAGCTAATCCAAAATGCTGCAGCAAGAGTCCTGACAGGGACTAGAAAGAGAGAGCAGATTTCTCCTGTTTTGGCTTCCCTTCATTGGCTTCCTGTTAAATCCAGAATTCAAACTCCTGCTCCTCACATACAAGGTCTTAAATAATCAGGCCCCATCTTATCTTAATGACCTTGTAGTACCATATCACCCTATTAGAGCACTTCGCTCTCACTCTGCAGGCCTACTTGTTGTTCCTAGAGTATTTAAAAGTAGAATGGGAGGCAGAGCCTTCAGTTTTCAGGCCCCTCTTCTGTGGAACCAGCTTCCAGTTTGGATTCAGGAGACAGACACTATCTCTACTTTCAAGATTAGGCTTCAAACTTTCCTTTTTGCTAAAGCATATAGTTAGGGCTGGACCAGGTGACCCTGAATCCTCCCTTAGTTATGCTGCAATAGATGTAGCCTGCCGGGGATTCCGGGTTAATAATGAGATATATAAACAAATAACAAAAAAATAATAATTTTTCATTTCTGACATTTTTGGATAACTAAACATGTCCTGGATCAAACTGACCATCATTGCTGTACCTTAAAAATAAAGAATTTCTTCTTTAGTTTTTCTCACACTGAGGCAGAAATATGCCAGCAAGACATTTTCAAAACCAGGAGGACAAATGAGATGCAAAAATAGTGGAAGCATTAAATGTTCACTTCCTTGTATAATTGCAAGTGAAAAGAACAAGAGCAACTTTATGTTTATCAAATCAGTACCAGGAAACACTGTGGAAGTGTTGTTGTGGAATCATCACTTGAAAGAAAATAAACTTAAACGACAATGTTTTTCTTTTCAAGCGATTTTTACTCAAAACAAGTTGGAGCATATGACAGCACATTTTTATTTGCTTTCTCAACAACATTTGCTCTAAAAAGGCCTGAAAAGCTCTGTGTCATCAGCCATGTGGAGAAGTGAGTCTAAGCCTTGTTAAGTCTTCACTTCAGAATAGTCTTAAAATCAAGATCAATAATTTCACTTTCTGATTAATTATTGGATGCTGAACTGTATGCAGGTGAATCTGCTTCAGCAGTGAGTGTTTGTCACTGGTACAGACTGACTGTGTGTGTTGTGTGTCCGATCATACAGTGACAAGAGACAACAGCAATACACACAGCACTGTGGGTGTGGTGACAGAAGCTCTGGAGCTTTGATGTTAAAAAGGGAAAATTCAACAACACCACCGAGGGAATTTTGTCCAGGGAATATTTACCAACCAGCTGACAGTCATTCAGGCAGCAGAGCGAGAGAGAAGCTTTTATGTCTGTGACTGTTTTTGCAAACACTCAACTTGTCTTCTGTTGTTGCAAACTTATTGCTGGCAGCCAGTGAGTCTCTGTGTCTCTGTGCTTGTTTTGTCTACCCACTCTTTGTGAGCAATCATGAGTTGATCAACCAAAAATAAACACGAGGCAAATCTCAGCGTCTTGAAGAGTCCCATCTTTATCTGCGGTCATGATATCATCATGTTGCATAGCAATGTTCTAAAATGACCTTTTTTCTCTTTACAACCTCATGAAGGGAACAAACAAATTCATTTGACAAAAATAGCTCATCATTCATATCCATAAAAGTTGAATTATACATTATATCAGAATCAGAATCAGAATCAGAATACTTTATTGATCCCTGGGGGAAATTATTTTTTGTTACAGTGCTCCATTATAAACCAACATTAAGACAAGACAGACAATATGCTAACTAAGAATAGTACAATATATACATATATATACATACATACATACATACATAAGTCACTTATAAATAAATAGTTGGAAAAGAAACATGTGTAGCTGTAGCAGCAAACAGTGTGTTAAGTGGATGCGTTGTACAGGGAGATGGCCACAGGCAGGAATGATTTCCTGTGTCGTTCAGTGGTGCTTTTCGGTAATCTCAGTCTCTCACTGAACGAGCTCCTGTGACTGACCAGCATGTCATGGAGTGGGTGGGAGGTGTTATCCAACATTGTCTTTATCTTGCACAGCATCCGCCTCTCATCATAATGTGCGGCCTGGCAACCACCTATCAATGGACTAACTGAGCCATGTTTTTGCATCATGACCTACGGCAGGAACAGGCCAAACCCTGCTGCAGCATGGTCACGTGTGAATTTAAAATAAACACATGAGTATTTAAATGCTGCAAACTCTTCTCTGCCAGTTTTTGTTGTTTCACTGAGTGTTTAACAGTCAGTCTTACAATGCTCGTGTTCGATTAGGTCCAGGAACACTGTTACAAACAGAAACAGAAAAATAAAGTGACATTTGATTCTTCTTGTTTGAGCATTTCATATTTTTCTGAGTCTACTTGAATCTCTTTAGTTTCATTTCCATCTCTTGTTTTGATCGAAGTCTGGTCTGATTTTCTGTATATTTCCAATCTGAAACAGGACGTATTTATTCCAGAGTACAGTGAACATATTTAATAAACACAGTCAGAAATAAAACGTACTTTCAGCTTGAAGTCTGTAACTGCACTCATTAAAACGACTGAGTTCAGTCATTCATTTAATTTCAAAAAGAAAGAAATTATCAGCATATTGCATTTTGTAGACAGCAAAAAATGTTAATGTTATTTTAAGTTAACACTGATGTCACAATATATGAAATGTGTAGTCATGTGATGCTGCTTTCCCTTCATATCAGCACTGTGTTTACTTTAACTTTGAACTTCAAGCAGGCTAACACAAACCCCACACAGATGTAACCTCAGTGAAGAAACACGAAGACAGCTGTAATAAAAGTAAGAAGTCCATTAGCCTCACAGACTGGACTGGATGAAGCTCCCTCATGCATAGAAATCCTCTCTCAGAAATCTCTTCCAGTGGAGCAGCTTCTACATTTCAAGGAAAATATTCACTGCATGAATAAATAAATTCAGACTATAATTGAACAGACAGAACTATGACTTAGAAAATGTAATGGAAACCTGTTCAGCTCAGGCTGAATGAATCTTGTAGTGCTGCAGCATTTGACATATGTAAATAAGTATTTACAGGGTCACTATCAGAGAATTGGATATATTTCAGAGAGCTGAAATATAAATTAAAAGCACTTTTGTTCATATGTGAAATATTTCCACACCATGTTCCACTTTCTCCTTGGCTGTAGCCTCCATGTGCCCACTGAGTCACACGATGAGCAGAAGGACCAAAGACTGCATGCCTGACATTTAACAAAATTACTTGTTATTTTTCATTGTTTAAGTGTTAATAAAAAATGCATTGAGGTTTTAATTTGGTATTGGTCAGTGTAGATGTGAGTGTGGAGTCATGAGGGTGAAATAATCTAACCAACTGTAGCGTCAGGCGGCAACAAGTGAAGAGGCTCTGACGAATTTCTGATTCCACTTCATGTATTCAGGGTTATGGTGAGCTCAATATTTGTATTGTTGGCTGGGAGATTTTGTTCACAGTTCATATTGTAGTTGGGAAAGATATGTCCTCAGTAAAAGTATTCAAATATGATGAAAATATCTTCACTAACCTAAACTGGTGTTGGTGGTACTCTGGTTATGTCGAGATAAAACTGGATGAAGCGTTCCTGTACAGTGTAATGTCTGTGTGTGAAATGAACAACCTGGATTAAATCATTATTTTACTAATGTTTTTGCTACAACATTTATATTCACGTATAAACTGATGACACAAATCAATATATGAATTAAATCTCAGTCAGGTCTTAAAGACTTTATGACCTGTAACTTTTGTCTAAATTGAGACAAAGCTGAAGTTATTTTAATAAATTGTCAGAAACATGGTGTTTAATGAGATATTTACTCTGCATGACCTCCAGCACTGCAGTGAGGATCAATGTATTGACTCTGTTTATCCATAGTCAGGTCACAGTGGCAGAGTTTTCCTCATGATCTTTACCACAGTGATGTTTTCCATTTTCCAGAGAGATCCTGGGACCAGATGAGATATAAAGTGACTCCAGTTCATGGCTGTTAACCTCTGAACATCACCAGCAGACTGTTGTGGGTGGAGTTGGGCTCATGTTTAATCATCTACGTGGAATTTTGTATATTTAGCAAACAGCAGTGGAAACTTGAAATAGGACATCTTCCAGTTTGTCAAACTATCAGCCTGATATTAAACCCTAACCCGCCTTTAAGTGGTGACCTGCTGGATGTTAAAGAGGTTATCAGCTGTGCTGTAATACCCAGTTTCACCAGTAGATGGGAGCAGACATTAAATGTGATTCAGGTGCATTTTAACTTGACTGAGAGGTTTAGCAGGATGAGCTCTGAGTTCAGGATCCTGAAGGAAGTCCAGTTCATCAGTTTGTAGTTTCAGACAATAAAACACTTCAGCTGTGTTTCATCTGAAACATCGAGTGTGACACTATGAAGAGAGGAGTGTATCAGTTAGACTCAACCAAACAGGATCAAGTCAAATTTTTCATCAGCTTAGCAATATGGCTGTAAAAAGGCTGATTTATTTAGGTTAGGTTTTATTGTTACCTTCATGAAGAGATCATTTTAATAAACCACAGCAGCTTTTCAAAATGTTCTCATCTTCACATCTCTGCTGTGAAACACAGATTGACCACAAAGAACTTTGAGGTGTTTCTGTGAAAAATAAGTCAGATGACCACAAAGCTGCCTTCTGCTTTTTGACACTTCACCACAGAGCAGAAAGCAAACATGTTCTCACAGCATGAACACTATTATTAGACCAACCAGAGCACACTGCAGCTTCAGACTGCAGTTACACTAGATTCATCAACATCAATGTACATGTTCAACATGTTAGGAAGGCACAGAAACTACAATAAAATATATGGAAATAAATACTATATGTATACCATACCATTTACTAATATATATATATATATATATATATATATATATATACAGTGGGGCAAAAAAGTATTTAGTCAGCCACCGATTGTGCAAGTTCCCCCACTTAAAATGATGACAGAGGTCAGTAATTTGCACCAGAGGTACACTTCAACTGTGAGAGACAGAATGTGAAAAAAAAAAATCCATGAATTCACATGGTAGGATTTGTAAAGAATTTATTCGTAAATCAGGGTGGAAAATAAGTATTTGGTCACCTCAAACAAGGAAAATCTCTGGCTCTCACAGACCTGTAACGTCTTCTGTAAGAAGCTTTTCTGTCCCCCACTCGTTACCTGTATGAATGGCACCTGTTTGAACTCATCATCTGTATAAAAGACACCTGTCCACAGCCTCAAACAGTCAGACTCCAAACTCCGCCATGGCCAAGACCAAAGAGCTTTCGAAGGACACCAGGAAAAGTATTGTAGACCTGCACCAGACTGGGAAGAGTGAATCTACAATAGGCAAGCAGCTTGGTGTGAAAAAATCAACTGTGGGAGCAATCATCAGAAAATGGAAGACATACAAGACCACTGATAATCTCCCTCGATCTGGGGCTCCACGCAAGATCTCATCCCGTGGGGTCAAAATGATCATGAGAACGGTGAGCAAAGATCCCAGAACCACACGGGGGGACCTGGTGAATGACCTGCAGAGAGCTGGGACCAAAGTAACAAAGGTCACCATCAGTAACACACTACAACGGCAGGGAATCAAATCCCGCAGTGCCAGACGTGTTCCGCTGCTGAAGCCAGTGCATGTCCAGGCCCGTCTGAAGTTTGCCAGAGAGCACATGGATGATACAGCAGAGGATTGGGAGAATGTCATGTGGTCAGATGAAACCAAAGTAGAACTTTTTGGTATAAACTCAACTCGTCGTGTTTGGAGGACGAAGAATACTGAGTTGCATCCCAAGAACACCATACCTACTGTGAAGCATGGGGGTGGAAACATCATGCTATGGGGCTGTTTTTCTGCCAAGGGGACAGGACGACTGATCCGTGTTAAGGACAGAATGAATGGGGCCATGTATCGTGAGATTTTGAGCCAAAACCTCCTTCCATCAGTGAGAACTTTGAAGATGAAACGAGGCTGGGTCTTCCAACATGACAATGATCCAAAACACACCGCCCGGGCAACAAAGGAGTGGCTCCGTAAGAAGCATTTGAAAGTCCTGGAGTGGCCTAGCTAGTCTCCAGACCTCAACCCCATAGAAAATCTGTGGCGGGAGTTGAAAGTCCGTGTTGCTCGGCGACAGCCCCAAAACATCACTGCTCTCGAGAAGATCTGCATGGAGGAATGGGCCAAAATACCAGCTACTGTGTGTGCAAACCTGGTAAAGACCTATAGTAAACGTTTGACCTCTGTTATTGCCAACAAAGGTTATGTTACAAAGTATTGAGTTGTATTTTTATTATTGACCAAATACTTATTTTCCACCCTGATTTACGAATAAATTCTTTACAAATCCTACCATGTGGATTCATGGATTTTTTTTTTTCACATTCTGTTTCTCACAGTTGAAGTGTACCTCTGGTGCAAATTACTGACCTCTGTCATCATTTTAAGTGGGGGAACTTGCACAATCGGTGGCTGACTGAATACTTTTTTGCCCCACTGTATAAACTGTTACTGAGAATTTCAAATGTTGGAGACACAAATGTTAAAAACAAAAACAGGATGCTGGACGACTGCAGAGCTGCTAGCTTCAACCACAGACCACAAACACACAGTCCAGCTCACAGTGAACAACACTAAGTAAGTACACAGTTGAACACACATGATTACATCTCACTCATCAAATTATACTCAAAGGAAACAAACGTGTAATTAAACTTTGTATTTAAATGTCCGCTCAGTGCTACGCTGCATAAATGTCCATTGAAAGATAAATAAAACATGGTAGCAGCCATCATGTTTTACCTTTTTACATAGTAACAAATGAGCTAAACCTGAACATGAGTCAAAGTCACATGTTTCATCTTTCAGCTGTTGATTGGCTGTTTGAGAGCATGGGTGTGGACACTTGCTTTCACTAATTTATATTCAGAATTCATTTCTTTGATTTCATCTCCTTTTTAAAATATTTTCATACGTGATCTCTTTACATCGCGTCAGTTTAGATGGTTTTGAATTCAGGTTCAAACAAAAAACCCTGAAAATAAAATATAATTAATCCAGCAAGTGGATGTTTTTACTGTTATGGGAGTCATTTATGAACAGCCTCTGTGAAAATAGACGATTTTGCTTCTGGAATGACCAGACACCAGTGCTACCAAAACCAAGCGAAAAATTACACATCCGTATTCTACGCTAGATTCGACACAGCGAACACCATGAGACCGGACAGTGTGCGCACCGCGGATGACGTCAGTGCGTACACTGTGTCTGAGGAGGATGTGCGGAAGTGCTTCAGGAAGGTGAACGCGCACAAAGCTACTGGTCCGGACGGGATTCCCGGCCGCGTCCTCAAGTCATGCGCGGCTCAGCTGGCTGGAGTGTTCACGCACATCTTCAACCTTTCCCTCTCTCTGTCTGTAGTCCCAGCCTGCTTCAAAATGGCCACCATCGTCCCTGTACCCAAATCCTCCACCATCTCCTCATTGAACGACTGGCGACCTGTAGCCCTGACCCCCATCGTGAGCAAATGCTTCGAGAAGCTGGTCAGGGACTTCATCTGCTCTGCACTACCCGACTCACTGGACCCTCTACAGTTTGCATACCGCCACAACAGGTCCACTGATGATGCCATAGCCCTGACACTACACACTGCCCTGTCACACCTGGAGAAGAGAGACACGTATGTGAGAATGCTGTTTGTAGATTACAGCTCAGCATTCAATACCATCGTTCCCTCGAAGCTGGACAGGAAACTGCAGGATCTAGGACTGAGCAGCTCCCTCTGCAGCTGGATCCTTAGCTTCCTGTCTGACAGACGCCAAGTGGTCAGACTGGGCAGCATCACCTCATCCCCCATCACACTGAACACTGGTGCTCCACAGGGGTGTGTACTGAGCCCTCTCCTGTACTCACTCTACACCTACGACTGCACGGCCACTAACAACTCCAACATCATTGTGAAGTTTGCGGACGACACTACAGTGGTGGGTCTTATCACCAACGGTGATGAGACGGCTTACAGGGAGGAGGTCAGCGCCCTGACCCACTGGTGTCAAGACAACCATCTCACCCTCAACGTTGCAAAGACAAAGGAGTTGATAGTGGACTTCCGGAGGTGCAGAGAAGTACACACCCCCATCACCATCAACGGCGCTGCTGTGGAGAGAGTGAGCAGCTTCCGGTTCCTTGGTGTACATCTGGCTGAGGATCTTACGTGGTCAGTACACACAAACAAAACAGTGAAGAAGGCGCAGCAGCGCCTCTTCTTTCTCAGGAGACTGAAAAGATTCGGCATGAGCCCCCGCATCCTCAGGACCTTCTATCACTGTGCCATTGAGAGCATCCTCACTGGATGCATCACCACCTGGTATGGCAACAGCACCGCCTACAACTGCAAAGCTCTCCAGCGAGTAGTGCGGTGCTCTGAACGGATAATTGGAGGTGAGCTTCCCTCCCTCCAAGACATCTACAGGAAGCGGTGCCTGAGGAAAGCGGGGAGGATCATCAAGGACTCCAGTCACCCCAGCCATAAACTGTTCAGACTGCTTCCATCAGGAAGGAGGTTCTGCAGCATCCGGTCCCGTACCAGCAGACTGAGAGACAGCTTCTTCCATCAGGCCATCAGACTGCTGAACACTTCATAGACACCTCAGCTTCACTACTGGAACTTTAACATTATGCACTACATACCGTACAGTAATGCCACTGTTTTGCACATGTCTCAACTCTGTATATTTTTATATATTTTATTTTATTGTTTACTCTATTTAATTTGTAAAATATGTGTACACACACACACACACACACACACACACACACACACACACACACACACACACACACACACACACACGTAGAATAACATATTTAGTATACACATCCAGTAATGCATATTGTACATATATTTATTAGTTTCAGGTGTAGCCATTCTTGTATTTTGCTTGTTTACATTATTGTATTTTGCACAACTCTGTTGCTTGTGAAGCTCGCACACAAGAATTTCACTCACATGTACTGTACCAATGTACCTGCACATGTGATGTGACAATAAAAGTGATTTGATTTAAATCCACACCAAACCAAGATTTGATGTAACCTGACACTTTGGTTTACCTTGAGCAGGTTTCTCTGATTCCACTCCTCAAGAAATACTGTCCTGTAGCTTTTAGAGGCTCCAAAAGCCCAAAGGTGATATAAGGGTGGTGGCTCACAACAGTTTTTGTTTGCTGGATCCTTTTAGTTCAGCTGGGTGTTTTTCCTTTTGTTGTATCTCTTTAAGAGTTCAAAATGTGTTAATTACATAAATAAAATGTAATTTTCTCTGTAGCACTTCATGGATTTCATAAGCAACACACCAACACACACAAAGCATAAAAGTAAAAAACAATATATACAGTGTTATCTTCATTTTAGATGTCAAAAAGTATTTGCGGCTCCCAGTGTTTTCTTTTGCGTGGAAACCGGGTCCAAATGGCTCTTTGGGTGTTAAAGGTTGCTGACCCCTGCTCTAGGGGATCTTAAGCAGGGGATTGAGATCCTTTTGCTGTTTGGCTTCACTTCCTGCTGAGGAGACAAAAAGGAAAAGTTGAACACTGCTAACATGATCCCAGAAAATCTGTTAAACTCAAAACATCCCCAAATGATGAATGTGTTCTTGTTTCTTTAACTTTCAGTATCAATAAATAATGAAGAAATATATATAAACATAATGGAACCCCTGATCTACACGCACAAATGTTATCATTAATGCATAGCTGGCTGGAGGACTCATGCCTAATGTTGAACACCTCAAAAACTGTCTGTATGTATTTTTCAAAACGCCCCTTAAACTTGAAGCAGTCAAACATATTCCTGGATGGAGTAGAGCTTGAATTAGCTCCAGAATTTAAATATCTTGGGGTCATTCTAGACCCAACATTATCCTTCAAGAGTCACATAAATAAAGTGTTCCAGGTACTTTTTAACAAACAACAACAATTTAACAATCAAAATTTTAATCATATACGTAATAATTTAAATATGAATGTTGCAAAAACTTATTTTTACTCAATGATCATCTCTCATATGGACTATTGTTTGACGTCCTGGTCACTTGCTTGTCCAACAACACTTAAAACCATTGAAAACATTTATAAAAGAAGTTTAAAATGACTTGACAAAAAACCGACTTCTCACCACCACTGTCATGTGTTAAAAAAACATAAATTACCGAACTTCAATAACTTAGTGAAACTTAAAAGAGTGAGTTTAATATATAAAGTCTTACACTCCCTTGCTCCACCACCACTAAAGCAGTTCATTAGGCATAAAGAAAGCTCAGACAGGACCACTCGAGATTCAATCCGAGGAGACTTGTTTATATCCCACAGATGGACAGCATTTGGGCAGAATGTCCTCTCTGTCCAGGGAGGCCATCTGTGGAACAGTCTTCCTCAACCCATTAGAGAATGCTCGACATTCAATTTGTTTAAGGCAAAGGTTAAAAACTGGTTATGGACAAATCAAGTGTGTGATCATGTATAAGTTGTATAGTTTTAATGTTTTATTTGGGAACAGAATGGTGCGTATGTGTAAGTTTGGTGATGGAGTTTTTATTATGAATGAATGATAAATTTTTATGAATTATTATGTCTATTTTTTTTATGTTTAAGGACAACAGATGGAAATTAGCCTTTGGCTATAATCTGGCATGTTTACATTCATGTAATTTTTTTTTTTTTACATTTATGTTCATTAACATGCACTGTCCTAAATAAATAAATCGCAGTATAACACGAAGAAAACACAACATCACCTCTGCTTCGTCTGACTGGCTGTTGTTGACGATTTGATGAAACTGTACATGACATGAGTGATGATGTCATCTTCTCCAGTTTCTTCTTGACCTGCTGAAATTATCCAACATGAAAAATGATATAAATTAAATATTTAAACAGAGATTACATTTAAGATAGTTGTTACTGTCATTATAATGAATGTGAACTTTATTCTACTAAACAAACTCAGACATGAAAGATCAGGAAGTCTGAGTCTCACCTTCAGGTTTCCTGTGAACACATTGTCTCCCCAGCAGAACCAGCAACACCAGTAGAACCACAACACAGACTGATCCAACAGATGACAACATATGTCTGAGAGAGGAACCAGGAGGAGGTGTGGATGTAGGTGGAGGTGTGGTGGTGTGTTTGTCTAAAATAAAGCAAACACAGTCATTAAGTTGTCGTCACATTGTGAATGTTGAAAGCTGCAGAAACACAGACAGGTGAGTGTGTCACCTGTGACAGTGATCCAGCTGGATGGAGACTCTCCATGACCGCTGATGTCACACTTGTAGAGGCCTTCATCAGACCTGGAAACATGCTGGATGGTCATGTGACCTGTAGGCTGCTTCCTGATGAGGGAGCCATCTTTATAGAAAGCAGCTGGGAGGTTGGAGGGAGTGGTCTTTGTTTTACAGAGCAGAGTGACGTCATCTCCCTCCATCACAGGGAGGACAGGACTCTGCAGGATCACTGATCCACCTCAACACAGAGACAAACTACAGCATTTCATCCATTTACACACAGCTTCATCAACACTAACTCCACACACTCAGCTTACCAGTGACTGTCAGGTTAACCATGTTACTGATGGGGCCCTCTCTGGACTCACACCAGTAAACTCCACTGTCAACTGTGTCAGTGTAACTGATGATACAGGAAGAACCAGCTGGTTTTCCCCACCCATCTGTTCCACACTGAGTCCTCTGTTGTTCTCTTGCGTTTCTCCTCAGAGTCCATCCAGCAGAGCTGTCGTCCTCCTCACAGCTCAGAGACACAAAGTCTCCTTGAAAGAACTGAGAGCTGCTGGGACTCACAGTCAGACGAGCTGTGAGGGTTACAATGAAAAACTGATGATCTGTTAGACTTTACATTGTGAACCATGAACCCAATCAGGTCATATCAGTGAGCATTTCTCAGGTTTAAACTGTGACAGAAGAAGGTTACTGACCTTGGTTTGTTGTGCAGCTCAGCAGTGAGATCAGAACTAAAGAGAAATGACACTCAGGTTGATGAACATAAATCCCCACTAACAGCTGACAAACACAGTATATCTCTCTGATATACTGGCTCAGTTTCTATGTAATGCCAGCAACATGTCAAAGTTTAGAGCAAAGATAAACAAAAGATTGAAAAAAGTAAATAACACAGTAAAGTCATGTGTCCACTGTGCAGCTGTGTTGATATGAGTGAATGATTTGATCTTTTCACTGCCTGCTGTGTGTCCTCGACTCCTGAGCAAAGATAAAGAGTCAGTTCAGACCTGCAGTTGGTCCTCGTGGTGTTTGAACTTGAATTCAGCCTGATTTGTTTTTCATGTCTTCTCCTCCATCATCAGTTATCAGGAGAGCAGACAGTCAAAGTACAAGAATTCAAACAAACACAGAGATTCTACTTACAGAACAGACACAGCACAGATGTTTCCTTCATCGTCCTTCTCACTCATTTGAGCTTTTTTTCATTTCTGTCACTGACACCAAGTAAAGCCCGCCCTCTTCCTCTGAGCACCAGCTTTCTATTGGTTCAAATAGAGTTAGTGGTTAGTGTGTGTGTGTGTATGTACGTCCCCCTCAGTGAGAGAGGCAGATGTGAGCTGAAACACAGGAATCGAACGAGGGACGCTGCTGTTATGGAGCTGAACTGGAACCATTCAGACACTGAGGCCCTCTGAACACATTTTAATTACAGCTGTGCAGAGACACACTGATGACTGACTGGATCACTATGATTCACATTTTACATTAACACCATCCTCACACATGGCTTATATGTGGCCACTAGAGGGAGATGTTTCACCTTACAGACTAACACAAGCAGATCATCAGTGATCATTCAAGAGTTTTTTTTTTTAAGTTGTTAATTTAAAAAAATAAAAATAAAAACACATGCTCTGGGTACATTCTATCTTTTCACTGATTGAGCCGTTTACCTGTCTAGATGCTCGTCTGAAGTTGTGGGTGGAGTGAGAGGCGCAGCCTCTGAAAGTCAGTGACTCTCACCTCCATTTAAACATCATTCAGATGTGTTTTTTAAGTTTAAAGGTGACATTTGGCCTTTCAGCTATTCACACAAAATGCCTAAATCGATAATGTATAACCATGTAGGTGGGAATAACCTGAACTCTACATCATGGGCATATCTGCCGAAGTTTCTCTGACACTCATTCATTCAGCTATGTCTAGTTTTGGAAAAAACAAAGAAAAAAAAAAAGAACATGGCCTCAGACTTGAAGGTTCTGATTCTAAGGCCAGACTGCAAGCTGGCGTTATTTCCTGAGGTCAGATGGCCCAGGATGTGAGTGGGCGTTAAGGCGTCTGGGGAGGGAACTCAAAACTGGATTATAGGGCTTTGGAGCGTGATGTCACGGGAGGGGGGCCACGCACCCTCCCGCCATGACAGTAGGCCAGACAAAGCACACGGAAGCGTCAGCTATGGTTCGTAGGTACTGTGTTGTCGGTTGCAATGGTAGATCACATGATAGGGAAGGCAAGAAGCTGGAAAATGGGCTCTCTTTTCATAGTTTCCCTTCCTGGAGGAAACGGGAGGGATGTCATGTATCCGATAATACTAAACGAAGACGTCAGGCTTGGATTGCAGCGGTCAGACGAGCGTAGCAAGTTCAAAATGCTACACACTACAATGCCAATCCGATTACTCATATCATGTGAGGGTGAAGACACAACACTGCTTGATAAGAATGTTAAGGTGTGCTGTGTTTTGGTGAATATGTGTCCCAGTGTGGTTGTCAAACCAGGGCCAAATGAAACGTGCTCTTGTTGAATATTCATAAAACCGCTGTGTTGCATGTACAGTTCATTGTAAATAATTGTACTTTCTGTAAAGTGGTTTCAATAAAACAGAAATAAGTATGTTTATTTTTTTTATTCAAGATCTGTTCACATGTACTTAGCAAGTACATACACATGAAATGCAAACTATTTACATGGCAATGCTGATTTTAAGCATGGTTCTGGCAGTCCCGCTTCCAACACAGTGTGTTTGTTTTGATTTGTTGCCTTCTGACAACTGCACATTCCAGGGTGGCCTTTTGTTGTGGGCAGTCTGAGGTACACCTGTGCACTACTCATGATGTCAGATCAGCATCCTGATGTGGCACACCTGTGAGGTGGGATGGATTATCTCAATATGGCAGATGTGCCCACTACCACACATTTGGAATGATTTGTGACCACTTTTTGGGAGGGATGGTTATATTGTGTATCTGGAATGAATTTTAGGTCTCTACGTCCATCCCATGGGGAATGGGAGCAGTAACAAAGGTGTTGCGTTTATATTTTTGTTGAGTGTAGTAAGTAAGATATTTCAGACATTATTCTGATACAGAGGAGGAGATACTGGAATTATAATTAGTATCTATGCATGCATTTGTGATTTTGTTTGACCTTCCCATTGCTCACAATTTGAATTTGTTCACACTGCAGATGAGGAGACTGCTTCTCCACCGAAAAAGAGAGCTTGTTTGGGGACTGAGACAGCGAAAGATGGCACAGTGGTACATGTATTCCATTACTCCCCAACACTGACCTTTTGTCAGTTTTGGCCGGCAGTCATAGGTTCTGTCCAATAATATGACGCGAGACTGGCATAAAAGACATCCATGGATTGGCACTTTATTAAAGAAGGAGCATGATAACAGCACAAACACTAACTACAACTAAACAAAATGGCTTCCTTTTATACTCTACCTTTTCAGGTGAGCATCCGGAATAGCCCAAGTATGGGGGTTAACTAATCAAAATGAACACATAACCCTCCACACAAACAAACATACAATAACATTAAAGCACATCACAAACATATACATATTTCCAACACATACTATAAACAAACCAATAACATAAGCTTCCCCCATTTCTATCTAAATTAAATCCCTCTTTAACCATACTCCCTAACCCGGCACACTGGTCTGCTCCAAGAGCTCTTAAACAGGTGATTGAGCCGCTTTCACTCTTTTGCTCCACATCCTGCAAGAAGCAACTAGGACAGGTGAGTACCTTTACAAGTTCTCATTTCACATATGTTTAGGTTATTGATAAATGATTAACTGCAAGCAGCTCTAACTTTGGCTCTTCTCCGACACAGGTAGGATGGCCAGTCCCACTGTCTCTTTTCTGTAGTGATGGGCAGATGAAGCCCCATGAAGCACTGAAGCTTTTCATCCAATTGGTTCACCCCAACGCAAAGCTTCATGAAGCTTCATTTGCTCTAGTAGGACATCTACTGGACGTAAAAATATTAGTTGGCATGAATTTGAAGAGTGTGGCATTTTGCACACAGCCTGTAAATGTCAACAACAAAAGGAGTGTGTAAAACATGTATATTGTAGTGATGGCAGTATACTGTGTATATTTATAGTGGCAGTATGGGAAATGATTATTTGGAAATGCTTGAAATGGAAATGATCATTTACTGTGAGGTGAGGTGTGGTTGGGGTGTGGACAGTAGTTGTGCTTTTGTAACGTTGAGGTATGGACAGCTACACACTGAGGCTTTGAGCCTCAGTCCTGCCTGTTCACATTTTATTCTGTAAAAACTAAATTTTCACTGCTTTTATGACCTTTAGTGGGGAGAACGTAGCTAGGATTTAATGATTTAACAAATCTTTTGAATCCTTTGTCCTCCACAATGCTAAATAGCTGTGAGTCCTCAATCACCATGCTGACCAGGTCTTCATCTATTTGAGATTGTTCTCCTGAGGAAAGACAATAAAGACAAAGCACAAATATAAATATCACACACGTAACTTATAACAGTTGTATAATATTGTTATATCATTTAGTAACATTACTGCATGCTATATTATCATGGCATTTGATGGCTCACCTGGTCTTGCTCCACAATCGGTGTTCCCCTTATTCTCATGCAAAGCTCTGTAGTGCCTAAGCATGGATGAGGTGTTGCTGTTATATCCCAGCTCCCTGGCACATAGCAAACACTTCACCTTGTACAAAAGTCAAGACAGCTCAACATAAATTGTATTGCACCATCAGTATCATGAAAATACATCTTCTGTAGAAATTTACATACCTTGTTGGGAGGAATAAGATCAAAATGTTCCCACACAGGGGAGGACATCCTCCTCTTCTTAGCTGGCTCCATTCTCTCCTGACTTTCCTCACTCTCATAAACCTCCAAACTGTCTCCAAACTCTCACTAACCGCAACTCTCCATCAAACACCCACATTTTTGAATGAAATCTGAGGGGTTTATATCGCGGTCATATCTCGCGGCAAAGTTCGAACCACTTCATGAACCAGTCACGTGGTACAGCCGGGCAGCGAGGCTTCGGACGTCATCATTTTCAGCTCCTCCCATAAATGAAGCAAGCCTCGATACGCGCTTCGCGGAAACGCCCCCTCCATTACTCGACACACGCTCCGAAGCCTCGATACAGAACGTCACATCACTACTTTTCTGTTACAAGCTGTCAATTTCATCGTATGTCAAATAACCTAATAAAAGACTCCATAAGAACTAATGTTTTCTTTATTACCCTATTTTAAATTCCCAATCCAACAATTAATCACTAACAATGCCAACAAGGTAATGGAACCCCTGGTCTCCATTACACCTTTATAGAGGCCAAACACTATTGTTGGACTGTATTAGTTAAGAAGAAAGAACAAATGAATGAATTTATGCATTTAGCAAAACTTTAATGATATTTTAATCTTTATTGATTTTTTTTATTTCAGTGAGTGTTTAAGACAAAATCAATGTGGTCACTCAACTTGTTGCAAGCAGAAACAGAAAAGAAACAAGTGCTGCAGGATATTTCTACATAATTCTCTAATTTTAGAGATATTGCTCAAATTGAAGAAAGCAGCCCTGCATATTTTCATTTTTCCTTACAGTGTTACTGGAGGCCAAGCTAATGCTACGGAGAGTAAGAATCTGATTAGATACCATATTTCTAGGAATTTTAGGGGCTGTGTACTATAACCTCAGTTTCATCTGAATTTAGAATAATACAATTAGAGGTCCTCCAGGTCTTTGTCTCCAAGACATTCCTGCAGTTCAATTAATTGGTGTGTGTTATCTGACTTCATGGACAGATACAGTTGCATGTCATCTGCATAGCAAGAAAAATGTACGCTATGCCTTCTGATGATACTGTCTAAGGGAAGCATGTATAATGAACAGTACAAAATAAAAGGGCAAAGACGAAATTAAACAATAACCTAGACTGGGTGAACTAAGATTAAAACATGAAAAAACCCTGAAGGTGAACATGAAGACCTGGAAACACGACATGAACATAACAGACAAAGCAGGACGATCGGAGAATGAATGAAAACTCAGACTAAACACACACATGAGGTGATCAGGGGACACATGGAGAAACAGCTGATATGAATGAACATAATGACACTACAGGGGAAGTGAAACTAAACACAGTGGACATGGACACGTCAGACTTCACAATAAAACAGGAAACATAATGACATGCAGACATGACAACACAAGCTTGACAACATAGGACACACATACATGAAACATAACAGACTAAGACATGGAGACTCAATATGACAAACTGATGAGGAACATACACATAAATAAACAAATACATGTATTTATAGTGTGTATGGGTACAGAGGGAAAAGGGGACTGGAGATGAGACATGGACATAACTACATACAAACAGAGCATGATGGCTGGGGGAAACACACGTGACAGAAGGAATGGGTCACAAGGGTAAAACATGTAAACAAGAGGAGACAGGAGACAAAAACATTACTGAAACGCATGAAGCGCGAGGGGGGCGTAAACATCGGGGCACAAGGGGAATTTCAAAAACAATGAACTATAACAGCAACCTAGGCAAAATGGGCATAAGATAACCAAATGAGACTTAAACACAAACAATAAACATCAACATATAAGAAAACTCAAAACACTTGGTCAAATGACCCATGACTGTGACAGTATCATCAAAAGACCAAACTGTGAAACACAAGAATCTCACTTCAAAAACACGAGAATAACAATAAAACCCAAAAATACAAAAAAAAAAAAACCAGAGTACAAGCATCACTGATGAATATATGTCTTCATTGTTTTGGACAAGATGAAGATGTTTCAGTTATAAACCATCGTCAATGGAATAAAAAAAAGAAACCATAAAAACAGTATATGTATAGTATGTAAAGATCGGATGGCTGTAACTACAAAACAAGTTGAACATATCCATGCTTCATTAGCTAGCTCAGAAAAAACATAAAATGTCAGAGGTAAGGACATCAAAGCAGTGGGTATCACTGAACTGCTGTAACATCACAGTTGTTATTCATTTATGATATCATTAAGATTCATATCTAACTTAAACAAGACTAAAAGTTTAAAAAAAAAAATCAGTGAAACATATCCAGATTGATTTAAATTGAAACTCTGAACAGAACCTGCTGACCAGCATTAACATGTTGATCTGACTGGTAAAAAGAGAGACAGAAAACTGTCACTTGAGGCTCTGTGTAGTTTAATAACCCATTAATTTGCTTCATAGTTACAAGCCTTACATGAGTTCCAAACATCAGCAAACAACACGCTTAGTGGCGTATTAGGAAGTATATGCAGGTAACACCCCACTTTTTCTTTATGAGAAGTAGTTTATCAAGCCTGGACAACCTGCAAATGTTCAGGATTCAGTTTTCCGCTTCACTGATTATCACATTCTCATCAAGGGGCTGCCAAAATCTGAAGTCAGGCAGGAGGCGTTTATACTGTTTCTTGGATGGACCTCTGTTCCACAATCGACGAAAGCAGTTTAAACAGCCACAGTCTATCAGTATCTGGGGAAAAATAACAATAGTCTGATAAAACAGGGCTTCTAGGAATACACCACACATGCAAGTGAAAATGGACACTGATAACATGGGCTTTTTAGAGTAGAAGTTTTGCCTGGAGAATATTAATAGTTCTGTAAAATAACCACTGTAGTAAAGCTGTGGTCAGAGATTCCTATTCACGCATTATGGGCAAGACAGTCAAGGGAATTTGGGGCTTATAATTATTTCCTTGAACTGTTCTCCTGGGTGGAATTAGTGTACACTATACATCTTGAATAACTTAAAAAAAAAACAGGTTTAATTTTATTTTGAATTTTCTCTCCGATCCACACAAGGTTAAAAGTACACATACATTCCCATTAATATTTATTTAGATGTCTAAGTGAACTGCGCATCAGATACATTAAGTCAGTGGTTCCCAAACTTTGTTTGCTGAGCCCTCCTTTGTATTACAAGAAAAATGTTCACACCCCCCCGCAGCACAAACACATCCTCCAACAACACACACCCATGGTTTGTTTTCAAACTACATTGCGGTTTGCACACATTTAGTAAACAATTAAACAACTAAAAGTAAACTGCAATAAATTACAGGTAGCAATGAAATGAAACTATTAACTCTTTTACACTACGTTGGGGTGATCGGTTGCTGGTTCGAGCCCCTGGCTCGGACAGTCTCGGTCGTTGTGTCCTTGGGCAAGACACTTCACCTGTTGCCTACTGGTGGTGGTCAGAGGGCCGAGTGGCGCCAGTGTCCGGCAGCCTTGCCTCTGTCAGTGCGCCCCAGGCTACATTGTGGCTACAATGTAGCTTGCCATCACCAGTGTGTGAATGGGTGGATGACTGAATGTGTAAAGCGCTTTGGGGTCCTTAGGGACTAGTAAAAGTGCTATACAAATACAGGCCATTTACATCCACACCTTCACGGGTATTTTTGAAAATGCAGCCGTTTCTATGCGTTTGGGCCTTTCATCCACACGTAAACGGTATTTCAAATCACCGAAAACTGAGATTTTTTAAAAACTCAGTTCTTGCGTTTATGTGTGGACGAGGAATACAGAGTTCGTCACGCAACGTCAAAGGTATGTGCCTTTTTTCATGTTGCGTGTGTGCCACGTTATTATTTATACGAGATGAATTTCTACAATGGCAAATAGAGACAAAATACTGTTAATCTTACCATCTTCAGTTTTTACACGCTTACATATACACACACAGTTACTGTCCCTCCATATAGAAAGGTAGAGGCATCATAGTGTAATTATTTTACGTGTAGTTGTTCTTTTTCTGTGTAATAATATTCAACATTGCTATCAATACATTTTTCAAAAACGGCTCTCTGTGCAAAATGGGTTCAAAAACATAAACAACTGTGGGAAAGTGTTTGTCTGTGATTTGGACAGCCCAGTGCGTGCTCCAGACTCAGGGGAAACTAATTATTCTATCGCAGAGACCTACCTTGGCACTTGTGCAGGTGAAGCCAAAGGAAAGATATGCTTCACCATATTTTCCAGTCTTTGTCTTGGAAGGAAGTTGGTTTGGAAACATATTTGGCGATGCTTCATCTCCTGCTTTGCGTTTGTGTGGGAGCCCCATCAAAAACCTGTACATTATGCTAGCAGTGTCCAAACACTCTTTTTTTTCAATTCTTTTCATATGTGAAGTTGAACAATTTAGAGATAGTCCTCTTTCTTCACTGTTCCAACCATTTTGCACAGTGTACCAGTATCACTGCCAGCAAAAGAGCCAAGAACATGCTGCTAACAGGACCATGCTTGACAGCTGGTAGTGTTCACAGGTTTGGAAGCCTAAACTTTACCTAAACATGCCTCTTGTCATTGTCACCAGACAGTTCAATATTTGTCTCATCTGACCATCAAACTTTTCTCCAGAAGACATGTGGCTCGTCTATGTGGGCAGCTGCTTTTATTACAGATCAGAGGCTTCTTTTTTAGTTTTACACTCAAATTCCAAGGTGATTTAAAACTGGCTTCACTTTAGACCATGACACAGGTATTCCAGCAGTTTCCAGTTGAGGGCAGATTTGAGCCATGGTGGTTCCTTGGTTCTTCCTAAACATCCTAATTCATTTCCTCTGATCTGAGGCTGATAGTTTGGGTCTTTTTCCAGACCTCAGCGAAGTGGTGACAAATCTGAATAACATTTTATTACATACAGTCGTTTGAACTGATTATTTTGTAATCTGCAGCTGTTTGGAAATATTAATCTTCTAGAATGGACTTCTCAAACCTCCAAACTCAATGCTCTTGAAAATTTTGCTGACTATGCTTAATAGTTAGGTCAAACCAACCAATTTAAATGAAGTCGACTAATTATGCCAAGAAAAGTGGTCAAAAGCGCTTCTTCAAATTAAATCCAAACTTGCTTTTTAAAGTCATTAAACATGTATGCTGTACAATCATTCCACAATGGAACAAGAACAATTCAATCATTACAAACCCCAAATTACAATAACATTCATCCAAATGTTGAGAGGATGGAAACTTCTGACCAGAACTGTAAGTCACATTTAGCTGAAGACTGTGGTTGAACTTTTTTTTGTCCATGCTGATGTAAACCAACAATGTCACGAAGAGGGAAGTTGATGGTTTATGTCACTCACCTCCACAAGAAAACAAATTAAAAAGTTGATCGCAGCTACACCAACTAGCACCACTTTAAAGACCATATCGGAAATGTCGTACAGCTGAAGGAAAAATGCAGGCAGCGGATGCAAAACCAGCCAAAGCATCAGGCAGAGCTGGCTGAACAGCACAAGAAGGAACAACCCTGAAAACCAGAGAGAAAATTCACTGACTTCACTGTGATGACACATCCTTCATCATGTGACTGATGTACAGCCTTTTACCAAACCAACCCTAGATATTTCTGACTCACGATTTTGGCAGATTGGCTTTTTGTGAGGGTAGCCCTTCGTCACCACCACTGCCATGATGATGTACTGGAAACCTGACAGGTCAAACACACTGGTGTCCTCCATGTTTGGCAGATTGTCTGTCTCAAAAACAGTTGAATTGAGTGGAATATACCTAAAAACAAAAGGGGTGACTTATTTTTATTCATGGTTTGGTGAACAAAGAAGGAAATATGAAAATATTTCTTAACAACAATATGAACAAAAATCTGACTTTTTCTGTTTACAGACCATTTCTGTGAAGTGGTGATGAGGAGAGCAGCCACCTGTCCAAGGATGATCATGCATGTGTGAATGAACAGGCTGACTAGGATCGGTAAATTTAGCAGATTAGCTGGGGGTCTGAAGGTGTGCAGTTCCTCACTTGGACCTCCTCTCCCCATTACAATGGCCAGCAGAGTCACGAGAATGAAGTCAAAATACAGGAATTGGAAATCACCTAAAGTCGTCTTAACCTAATGAACACATTAACAGCATTTGTTGAGAAACTGATTTGTCGAAGTTGGAAGATTGTACTGAGTGCAATCAGTATGGACCTGAATAGAGCACCATTACTGGATAAACAACATGAACACCATACAGGTGTTCAGAAAGAAACAGCTGAAGACAACCAGTGTCTGCCAAGCCTTATCTGCACTTCTTTGAGTCAGCACTTTTTTTGACTTCTTAGACACTTACAGAGTATCTAAGAAGTCAAAGCTCCACTTTTGGTGAGTTAAATTCTAGGTGAGAGGCGGCAGGCAGGAATGGGTACACCTGTATTCTCCTCAGCTAGCTGGTTGTACTCTGGGGTTTTCCCCAGTGGATGGAAAAGTTTCCCTGTGCCTTTGGGTCAGGGAACAGGTTCTGACTGTTATTTCACCTATGCAACAAACACTTCAGAGTACCCAGCCTTCATCACTGAGTGAGTTGCTTAATCATGCTCCATCTGATGACTCCGTGAGCTGGAGGGGTGTGATTGGAACAGCCTGCCTGATCTAAACTTGAGTGGTGTTCTGTTTTGGACTTCTGTGTAAATCACAGTTTGCCACAAAGAGCTGTAGCTGCAAATTTGTTGGTGCCTGCAGTGGCGGTAATGCCCGAACCAAATGGTAGACACCAAAAATGAAGGGAGCTGTTAAGCATGTCTTTGTCCTGAATTTCTACCTTCCACTTGCAGCAGATGGCCACACCTCCCAGAGTTTGATTCTACCAGAGGTCTCTTCCTGTAAAAAGGGAGTTTTTCATTCCCACTCTCACCAAGTGCTTGCTTAACCCTTTAAGACCTACCATAGAACCAGCTCCGCCAGACCTTATCTTTATATTTTTACATGCTGTAGTGGCATTTTTGGGAGCATTTCAAGTTGCTATAAATCAATACAACCATTATAGCCCAAAGTTTAATAATATGTATGCATTAAGTGCATAATAACTACAAAAATTGCAAAAGAGTGCAATAAACTACGAAAAAATTGAAAATCGTTTTGGTTTTTTGTTTTTTACATATATTTCTACTTAGAGAAATTTAAGAGGTTTATCCCTCAAAACTGTAAATACAAAAAAGTTGCACAAAATAGTTTACAACAACAGGAAATTTATTTTGAGTTTCTTCATAGTTTTACTTTTGAGATACACCAATTTTTATATACTGCAGGAAAAACGAAAATAAATATTATAATGCGAATTTGCAAAAAAAAGCAGCATGTGCATCAAAATAAACTATTTCCAGCAGTGCAATTTGAGTTCTAAGTATCCCAGAAACTATACAGAAAAGCATAAAGTCAAACATGACTGTAAAAAACACCAGTGTAGGCTTTTAAAACCCTGATGGTAAAAAACTACATTTCCCGCGAAAATGACGTCACTTCCGGTTTCGGACAGGTAATGCCAGACATGCGATAGTTCACGCTGACGTTTATTCCAACGTAGGAAGTGTTACGAACAGCTGATTGGATCGGCAAAAATATAATGTTTTTGCTGCTGCAAGTGCTTTTTATGCAATTTTTGCAAAGCTATATGTGGAAGGAGACTGTGACCTGGTACAAGCTAACATGTAAGTACAACTCCTCCGGTTTCATATGCAAAAAAATGATTGCGCTAGCTTACGTGGTTCCGGTTCTACAGGGATTTAAAAATAGTTAAGCAAAACGCAAAAGGAGCGTGCCCGCTCTGACCAGTTATAAAGGGTTAAAGGGGGTCATCTGATTGTTTGGGTTTTCTCTCTATTATTTAGGGTCTTAAACTTAAAATATAAACCTTGAGGTCACTGCTGTTGTGGTTTGGAGCCATATAAATAAAATAAATGACTTTAAGTTAAATAAAATGTATTTAAATCAAGCTGAAAAAGGACTCTTATTGGGCTTGGTTAAACTCTAGAGGCAGCTGATGGGTACTGGCATGTTGGACTGCAACTCTGACAGTGGCTGAAGTAAAAATTCAGGTATATGAGTTCAGTGAGGATGTGAAACAAGACTTTTGTTTGGGCTCAAATCGAGGATCTCGTAACTCACGCATTAAACCTGTAATGCAAATAGAATCTAGGGATAAGGGAGGCAATTTGTCTATCACTGGGGATGAGGTCACGGAGGTAAATGAGCAACTGCTCTGTTGTAGAGCTTGAGAGATTATAGCTCTCAGAAAGCTGGGAAATGACTCAACATCCCCCTGGAAAAACTGAAAGAGGAACATGGGAGGCTGACAGTGGCTGCTCTGCTTAGGCTGCTACCCCTGCGACCTAAATGTGTATAAGCAGCAGAAAATAGACAGTCAAATGTTGCTTATTCTAGAATATTTTGGTTTATTTTGCATTAAAACACTCTGAAGATAGGGGGCACATCTGGATTAAAAAATGAATCAAAGTAACAACATGTTAGTGCAACTTTACACTAAAGCATTTCAGATGAAAAAAATCAAAGATGAATGTTGAAAAAGTTAAATGTGAAGGAATGATGTTCTTCTTTCCTGCTACTCACCGTGCAGAGGATGATGACAGAGCAGAACTGAACCAGGCTGTATAGAGACATGTATCTGAAAAGACTGAAGGAGGTGACCAGAGAACATCGGCCCTCTCTGAATGGATAAGCAGGAAAAATTATTGATTATTTTTTGTTTGTTAAGGAATGTTTGTTTGTTAATTGTTTTGTTAATGTGCATGATGGATGCCCTATTAGTCATTCAACTTTATATTTGACATACTGTATAGTAGGGACTTAATACAGTTTATTCTGTTCTGATAAACTTTGTTTTTCACTGTTGTTGGAAATTTATTTTAATTATAAGTAGATAACATATAAGCATATTGGAGAAAGAGGTAACCCATAACAACGATGCTCAGTGGCTAGCGGATCTAAGCTGAGTGAAAGCAACATCAGCAAAAAGGAACATGCGAAGCTGGAGAAGTACCAAGAGCTGAGAAGAGAACTTGAGAATATGTGGAGGGTGAAGGTAACAGCGGTCCCCATGGTAATCAGAGCACTCAGTGCAGTGAGCTCCATGCTAGGTGAATGGGTCCAGCAGATCCCAGGAACAGCACTGGAGATCTCCTTCCAGAAGAGCTTAGTCCTAGGAACAGCTAAGATACTGCGCAGGACTATCAAGCTCTCAGGTCTGGGGTAGAGAACCTGAGCTTGAATGACAAAGACCGTCCCTCAGAGTAAGAGGGAATTTTTTTATTTTTATATATATGTATGTAGTGGGCAAAATATGTAATAAAGACATCACTAATTTTCTACGTAAATATATTTCTAAAGGGTGTTATTGCCATGATATTATCACCAAATGTTGGTCACAAACTGTCCAATTCACACATGTAAAGAAATCAAACCATAGATGTCCATAGATAAGTTATATATGATAATGAGAAATAGTACAGGGACAAAGTTGAACACGCTGCTGAACTGTATTAACTACGTTGTACAAAGCTGCCATTACATGTTGGTAATGGCAGCTTCAAGACACCTCTTGTATGGTGAAACTAGCCACATGCATTGGTCAGAAGTAATTTCGGCCCATCCTGAAATTTTTGCTGGCCCCTTCTATGAACTCTGAACTTCTATAAAATTGCCCCATGATGACAGGATGGGGCAATGTCTCTCAATGGTTTCACCTGAAACCTTGCTGATAGTGACTGACACCCACTTTTACTCCTTAGCCCATGTGCTCCAAACAGGGCTTAAAATCTAGGACTCTCCACAAATTCCTCTTAGAACTGAAGAAGCTTTTCAGATGAGAGGTAAAACTTCTTCTAGAAACTTAAATAAGTCCAGAAGCTTTTCTTTCCTCTCTGTTAGGAGTGGAGTGGAGATAGCATGGGGGAAAAAAGGACTGTACACAACTCTGAAAAGAGACCCAGAAGGAAGGCAACTAGCCCTTACCAACCTCAGTAGGCGTCTCCATTTGTCTACACAATTTGTGATCAAGACTGCCACTCATGGATAGGGATGGCTATCGTTTAGGTTTTATCCGATACCGGTGCCAAACCGGTACTTTTGAAATGGTGCCGGTGCTTAAAGAATGGAGAACACAAACCTTGTCCAAAAACCTCTCATGTTCAGCTGGTTTTTGTAAAAAGATAACAATGTTAGCCTTTTCTGCAGCTATGGGGCATATATGGTATCATTCTTGGCTGGAAGCAGTGCTTAAACAATGGAAAAACACAAACTTTGTCCAAAAAACTCTCATGTTTAGCTGTTTCCCACTTTACTTTGGTCATTTTAGCCTTTCTGGCCAGGGTGAAGGTTGTACCTGCCATCAAACAAGAAGACAGCCGCATGTAACTACGACGGTGTTCACTAGTTCACCTTACATGCATCAAATTAATAACGTGGTTAGCTTACTCAATGTAAATTACACACGAACAACATTAAGCTACATGCCCAGAGAAGAACAGCTGCTGCTGCCATCATCATCTGTCATCATTTCTGCTACACTGGCAGGGCTAGGGGCCAGGACTCTCCTCTTCGGGTTCTTGGAGGATGTTGCTAACTCTGGGTCTGATAACAGGCACCATATCCGCAGTAGATGTGCTCGGTGTGAGGTCTCGCAGCAAGCTGTGAAATATGGTGCATATCTCGACTTTTAAAAAAACGCTATGTGTCGCCAGGTGTTTCATCAGATTCGAGGTGTTACCTCCTTTGCACAGTATCACAGTATCAGCTTAAAGCACTTGTTGCAGGCTGCTGAGTTTGCATATTTTGCTGTTAAGTACAGCCAGACTTTTGACCACTTCGCCTTGGGCATTTTTAATCTGTAGCTCTGCTCTAAAAGAACGTACGTACCTTGGCCCGCCTACTATCTTTGGAAAGGTAAAATGATTGGCTAGTATCCAAAGTGTATGACATCTCAGGAAAAAAAAAGTACCTTAATGTGCGCTGCTTTTCGGTCTGGTTACTACCGTTTATGTCAGAACCGGTGCCATTATGGCACCGGATACCGGTACCCATCCCTACTCGTGGATAGGACTTCTCAGTCATTCACACCGATACCTTAAAGGTGTTTCCACACCTGTCTGGATGCTAGTGTACATACCTTTAAGTATTTCTTGGTAAATATTACATGCGATTTAAAATGTTTAAATTACCTTTATTAATAAATATGCCCTTAGTAGTGGGCTATATGATAAAGTGTTACCTTATTTGCTAGGTTGTTTATTTTATTGTTGTTTGGGCTTTTTTAATCATTCTGGTTTCTAACCTGATAAGCTGAGGCACACAAGTGATGTTTTCAGTTTTGGAAGTAAAAGGTGCAGCAACTGAGGCTTCCGCTTCAGACAGAGAAATCCCGACATCAGCAGCTCTCAGTGCCCCGCAGTCATTGGCCCCATCCCCACACATGCCTACACGGTATCTGCAATAGTAAAAACAATTGGTGGCCTTTATTATTATTACCATATCACCCACCTGTTTTATCACACCTGACATGGCAGAGTTCATCCCCCTCTCTTCAAGATGTGAATCTGATGTCTTTTGTTGCAAATCTAATCTGATCTAATCTGTTGCTAAATCTCTTGCTGTTTGTGGGCCTTTCTGTCCTAAGTTTAGTGTTCAACAAGTGAAATGCTCAGATGGGCTAAGATCAGGTGACTGACTTGCCCATTAAAGAATATTCCACTTCTTTGCGTAAATATACTTCTGGGTTGAGTTGGCTGTATGTTTTGTCATTGTCCATCTATGTTATCAAACACCATTCAATCAGTTTGACTGCATTTAGCTGGTTTTGAGCAGACAGTATGTCTTTGAACACCTCAGAATTCATTCAGCTGCTTCAGTCCTGTGTCACAGGATCAATAAACACTAGTGTCCTAGTGCCACTGGCAGCCATGCATACCCAAGCCATAAAACTGCCTCTGGCATGTTTTACAGATGATGTGGTATTGGATCATTGGACCACTCCTTCTCCACACTTAATTCTTGCTATCAGTGGCGGTCCTAGCCTGTTTGGCGCCCTGGGCGAACACTCCCTCAAGTCAATTGTCCAATGACCTTTGGTCACTTTAAAAATAGGGTGGGACAAGTGCCTTAAGGGGACTGTTGATGTGATTTGATGCTGCATAAGTAAAACTGAATTGAAATTATGCATGCTAAGGAGCTGAAACTCCTAAATCCTTCATCCAATTTGAATGTGGATACCTTCAAATGAAGCTGAGAGTCTACACATTTATTCCATGTCTGTTATATAACTGCAATTGGAATTTTTCACTAAACACTTATATAAAAAAAAATCTGTCAGTTTGGACATCAACAGTTTTTTTTTGTCCACATACACTAGTGATGGGTCGGTCGCGAATGAAATGGCTCTTAGAGCCGGATCTTTGAAGTGAACGATGCGAGCTGGCTCCTTATTGGGAGCCGTGGGTTTGTTTGTTTTTTTCTTTCTCCTGCCCTCTCTTTCACTTTGTTTTGTTTCACGCTGCAAGTCACCCTTGTGTTTGCGCTGAGCAGAGATGGCAAACAGAGCCTTGTGTTTGCTCCAGGATGCTAGGGGCCGTGTTGAGCTTTTGTTACCTAGTGGCTACACAAGCCAGGAAGTACCAACAATCGGATTGGGTGTGTGGTAGTAACAGGTAAATGAAGTTTTTTTTTTTAAGCATTTGAATATATATATATATGAGTGTTTATGTAATAATACAAAAACAATAGACATATGAATTTGATTGTGTAATCTAAGTGATCTAGGTAGCTCTGTTTTGGAAGTTCAGTTAACGCTAGAAATGTGTTTTGGAGTTTGTATGTGTTCCGTCTCTAGGGGCCCCTATAAATATTTATATATAAACATACATAAAGAAAACCACGTTTTTTTTTTACATTACTTATTCCTTTTGTGCATAATTTTATATTGTTGTTGATAATTAATTAATTAAAGCAACAAAACAACCTGAAGAGCCGGTTGGGAGCCGAAAGAGTCGTCTCTTTTTAGTGAGCCAAGCCGAAAGAGCCGGTTCCCTAAAAAGAGCCGGAAATCCCATCACTAGTGTGTATGTTAGTGATGGGATTTCTGGCTCTTTTTAGAGAATTGGCTCTTTTGGCTCAGCTCACTAAAAAGAGTCGGCTCTTTCGGCTCTTCAGGTTGTTTTGTTGCTTTAATTAATTTATAATTAACAATAATATATTATATGCGGTGGCCCCTAGAGACAGAACACGTACAAATTCCAAAGCACGTACAAACTCCAAAACACATTTCTAGCATTAACTGAACTTCCAAAACAGAACTACCTAGATCAGCAATCCCCAACCCCCGGGCCACGGACCGGTACCGGTCCGTGAGTCATTTGGTACCGGGCCGCGAGAGTGAGACTCGGGTGTGAAATGTATGGTTTTCAGGGTTTTTATCGGTTTTTAGCGTTATTATGTTATCGTTTTTTTTCTTTAACTCGGTTTTCCTGGGTCTTTTCACATGTGCTATGAATAAATCTTATTTTTTTCGGTACCAGTACTAGTTTTATTTTGTTGTATTTATCCGTGACACCTTAAAGGTCGGTCCGTGAAAATATTGTCGGGCACAAACCGGTCCGTGGCACAAAAAAGGTTGGGGACCGCAGACCTAGATCACCTAGATCACTTACATTACACAATTGACAGCATATGTGTATTGTTTGTGTATTTATAACAAATTTAAAGTGAAAGAATACAAAACACTGCGAACCACAACACAATTAACTATAAATTAAAATATGAAAACAAAAAGAAGATGCATATTCTCTGTCATATGGACCTGCATGAATAAACTTTCTGAATCCTTTATCATCCGCAACTGAAAATAGTTGTGGATGATTGCTATACCTTTCTAATGTGACATTGTTGTCCCTGGCTCTCTTTCTCTGTCTCTCCCTCCCGCTCTGTTCCTGTGCTACTGCAAGCGTAACTACTTCCCCTCCCCCCTCTTCCCAGCGCAAAGCACAAGGCTCGTGTGCGGAGTGAAGCGGAAAAAAAGTTCGAGAGAGAGGGTGAGAGAAAGTAAAAAAACCAACGGCCCGCGATAAGGAGCCGGCTCGCGTCGTTCATGTCAAACATCCGGCTCTAAGAGCCATCTCGTTCGTGACTGACACATCACTAATACAGACACACACACACACACACACACACACACACACACACACACACACACACACACACACACACACACACACAAACAAACACATAACCTCACAGTAATGAGGACCTGATTGTGGATACTCCTGGTGTTTTATTTCTTACTCCTTTCTTGTTCATCTTTCATGTTTAGTGTCTGAAATAAAAAAAAACACAAACAAAAAAAACACTCACCCCAGGTTCTGTAGCTCCTTTACTAGCTGGGTTTTCTGCTCAGGGACCATTCGTGCAAATATTGTGGCACGCATCAAAACCTGTAGTGACAGCAGGTAAGTCGTAAGCTCATTAGTAAGGTTCACTGTCAGCAGGGATCCAGTTTTGTATTTTTACAAATACAAAAAAAAAATTACAAATTTACGTGAAAAGGGAAGGACCCTCTCTGAATCAAGAATGGGGCCTAAGGGTACATCTGCCATCATTTTACAATGCTGTGATTGAAGCCATTCCCCAACTCTCTGTAAATGGTACTCATGGGCAGTGGCGGTCCTAGCCTGTTTGGCGCCCCGGGTGAACACTCCCTCTGGTGCCGGAGATGACAATAAAGTTTACTTTGACTTCAACAGCGAGCAGGTGCACCGAGGGCTCTCGTGCTCACTTTTGACGTTTCGAAAAAAACATCGGTGCAAATTATAAGTCTGTATCATAATGTCCGGTGTTTTCGTGTTTGTTGTTTTGTTTTTATTTTGTTTCTATTTTGCAATTTGGTTATTAGATGCTGCTCCAGCCAGCCAGAGAATCCCCTGCCGCCCTGCCCTCTCCTCCCTGTGCCGCAAGCAGCAGGCGCACCTCGCAAACGGAGGGCACCCTTACTCCCGACAGAAAACCGATCGATGCCTGTGACATTCCCGATATGCGCTGGCATGATGTCGGGGCAGCATGAGTACGAGCAATTTTTCTTTGCTTGCCGATGCCCGTGATGCCGCCCCCCACCATGATGCCGCCCCGGGCAACCGCCCATGTCGCCCGTATCAAAAACCGCTACTGCTCATGGCCATTGATCAATAAGCTTTGATCAGGGGTTGTTGATCAATGGTCATGAGAATTTGAATGATTATGATGAAGGAACTGACCTCCCAGCCCATTGTTCCTTCAGTGAGCTGGTTTCTGTCATTATGCAAATGTACTGTTTATAAGATTTGGGGAAACCTGCAGTCAGCTGAGACTGAAGAAGTCACTTGGATGAGTGACGAAACGTTTCTCCCACTGAAAACGCTACGTCCAGATGAACAGAATCAACTTTTGGAGATTTTTACAAATATTATGACAATTCAAGCAAAGCTTTTTTTTCACCTGGTGTGGACTTACATTCATTCCTCTAGTTTTCCAAAATCACATTATTCTCACAGAGAATACACAGCTCACTTTACCTTCGGGAGATATTCAGGGAAATGGTCACAGAGGGCAGCAAACGACTTGCCATCAATAGCCAAGTGATAGTCAAAAGGACCCTGACGCAGATCAGAGAGGAAAAACGAAACATCAGCGACAGTATCCACACTCTATCCTGACATTTGAAAAATTCATCTCATGGTTGTATGGTTATCCATGTCACAGTGAAAGAGTTTAGTTTAGTATAAAATGCTCCAATCACCCAGTGATGCATTGAGCAATCATTTGCTCTCATATGTGTAGACACACAGATGTCCTGGGATGATATCAGTGATGATGTATGCTTGGATGTTTTTTAACTTTGGTTTAACTTTAACCTCAGAACAGAGACCACCTGTCGGTAATAGAGTACAATCCAGACTGAAGACTAGACTGCTGCATGAATAAGAATCTGAGTAATAACCTCTGCTGGACACTGGTCAGGATTGGTTCCTTGGTTTTCCAATCTGAATTTCAGGGTGGGGGCAGCCTGGTCAGTGTGGGCAGTCGCTGTGACAAATATCACATTTTCATCAGATCCCACCATCTTACAGCTTTTTGCGACATTAACAGCTGTCATAAGGTTGTCTCCTGTGTGAATGAGGACAAAACAGACAAAGCCTCATGATCATCCACTGAAATATCTAATTTTGATATTTATGTCAAAGACCAAAGATCAGAGAAACTGTGATTGTGTCTGAAACGTCATGCTTTACACCAAGAGACGTTCACAAAATTCCTCACCAGTGACCATCACACTGCGAATGTTTACGTTTCTCAGGACGTCAATGACTCCTGCACTCTCAGGCTTTAATAGGTTCTTCGTCATCAGGAACCCAAGGAAATACATTTCCTTTTCTACTTCCTCTCTGTGGACACAAAGCCAGAGCTGTTGCAGCTTATTTAAGCAAAAGAAAGAGAAAATTAACTTATTCACATCGCTGAACTGTTCTCACCGTTCAATGTTGTTCAAATCAGAGTCCACATCTACTTGTTTATAAGCCAGTGCGAGCACACGGAGGCCTTCACTGGTGTATTTGTGCAGTTTGCTGGAGAATTGTGCCGGCACTGTCATGTAAAAGCAGTGAATGCAAAAGACATGAATGTAAATTTAAGCAAAAAATAAATGAATAAATAAATCCAAATCACTGCAAATGAACTACACCTACACATTTGAAAGATGAAGGAATTACTTAAATATGTCTAAAACATCTTAGTGAATTTTACTTTAAAGTTTTAGTAACCAAAAATAACAACTTTGCAAAAGTTGTTAGCCACCCCTAATTTTTTGATCATTTGCAAGAAGAAAATGAATATGTGCAGTGTTTACGGAATAATTCACACATACACAGAACTACAGTACATAAGGTTAAAGGTCAATATTGGGTTTAAGCATCTTTATTCTTCATTATAGAGACTGAACTCTCTGAGGAACCCCTCTGTAATTTCTTTATGCATCTTCACGAATAGCTCCTCTGGCTTCTTGAAGGTGCAATAATTTTTGCCAGGTCTTTATCAATTGAGTTCTGTCTTGCTGGGGTCACAGACTTATGCAAAAACTGTCTAATAGAGCTCTCAGTTGGTTTAGGTGGTTGTGGTGGTATACTGCATGATCCTGTAGATGCAGCAGCAACAGCAGCAGTAGATGCACTGGCACCTTCATTAATATCACAGTCAACTGACTGTATTTTATCTTCCCATTGCACTGATGGGTGGACAGTTCTCAGGTGCCTGTGCAGGTTGTTTGTGGAGCCGACTCTATATGATATCATTTTCTTGCAGACTCTACACTCTGGTTCCAGATTTTGCTTCTTCTCTCCATGTCACTCATTTTCTTTACTCCCCTCCTCCATCTGCTTGGTGCAAACACAAGGCTCTTGTGCGGTGTGAAGTGAAGCAAAGTGAGAGAGTAAGAGGGTGAGAGAAATAAAAAAAATAAAATAAAATAAAAACACGGCTCCATTCCCATTTACTTCAAAGAGCTGGCTCTAAGAGCCGTTTCATTCACGACCAACACATCACGAGTGTCATTATGCAGATGACACCCAGCTCTATCTATCGATAAAGCCAGATAACACACATCATTTAGTTAGACTGCAGGAATGTCTTAAAGACATAAAGACCTGGATGGCCGCTAACTTTTTGCCTCCTAATTCAGATAAAACTGAGGTTATTGTACTCGGCCCTGAAAATCTTAGAAATATGGTGTCTAACCAGATTCTTACTCTGGATGGCATTACCTTGGCCTCCAGTAACGCTGTGAGGAACCTTGGAGTCATTTTTGACCAGGATTTGCGCAACATCTCTAAAGACGCTGAAAAACTAGTTCATGCATTTATTACTTCCAGGCTGGACGACTGCAATTCATTATTATCAGGATGTCCAAAAAACTCACTGAAAAGCCTTCAGCTAATCCAAAATGCTGCAGCAAGAGTCCTGACAGGGACTAGAAAGAGAGAGCATATTTCTCCTGTTTTGGCTTCCCTTCATTGGCTTCCTGTTAAATCCAGAATTGAATTCAAAATCCTGCTCCTCACATACAAGGTCTTAAATAATCAGGCCCCATCTGACCTTAATGACCTTGTAGTACCATATCACCCTATTAGAGCACTTCGCTCTCGCTCTGCAGGCCTACTTGTTGTTCCTAGAGTATTTAAAAGTAGAATGGGAGGGAGAGCCTTCAGTTTTCAGGCCCCTCTTCTGTGGAACCAGCTTCCAGTTTGGATTCAGGAGACAGACACTATCTCTACTTTGAAGTTTAGGCCTAAAACTTTCCTTTTTAAAGCATATAGTTAGGGCTGGACCAGGTGACCCTGAATCCTCCCTTAGTTATGCTGCAATAGACGTAGGCTGCCGGGGGATTCCCATGATGCATTGAGTTTTTCCTTTCCAGTCACCTTTCTCACTCACTATGTATTAATAGACCTCTCTGCATTGAATCATATCTGTTATTAACCTCTGGCTCTCTTCCACAGCATGTCTTTTATCCTGTCTTCCTTCTCTCACCCCAACCGGTCGCAGCAGATGGCCGTCCCTCCCTGAGCCTGGTTCTGCCGGAGGTTTCTTCCTGTTAAAAGGGAGTTTTTCCTTCCCACTGTCGCCAAAGTGCTTGCTTATAGGGGGTCATATGATTGTTGGGCTTTTCTCTGTATCTATTATTGTACGATCTACTGTACAATATAAAGCGCCTTAAGGCGACTGCTGTTGTGATTTGGCGCTATATAAATAAAACTGAATTGAATTTTCATACCTCAGCCTTTCCACCTGGTTCCCTTCATTAATTATGTCTTCCTGACAGCCATCCTTCACCGAGATCATTTCTGAATAGGCTTTAGTGAACAGTGAATGATCAGGTGAAGGTCCAGATCATCTCTCAGGTCCTGTGTCAGGGCTGCTGGATTGTTTCCTCTTTTTTTAAGGAAATGGCTCTTCAGCTGCTATAATGTTTTTAGACTTCACACTTCTTTTGTCCAATTTCTTCAGATTTTTAAGAACACATCACTTACCATGCTGACATATGCCAAGGTTTCAGATAACAGCTCTTTGGAAATCATATTGTTGGTGGAAACATACTATGTAATGTAAACTGTCTTTGTTAGAAACTTTATAATTAATTTATGCATGATGGGTCAGAGGCTTAACAAACTGTAACAGTCATCTGAAAATGGTCAGATTAAAAAACCTTCAGAAAGTTGGAAGACTAATGGTGAAGAGTGTCTTGATGCATGCTCAGTCATCCAGGTATGTGAATCCCAAAAGTTGATTCTGTTCATCTGGATTTAGAATTTTCAGTAAGAGAAACGTTTCTTCACTCATCCAGGTGACTTCTTCAGTCTCAGCTGACTGCAGGTTTCCCCAATCTTATAAACACCTACAGGCCAGTGGACACTCTTTCAATGCTGAAGGTTTCTCCCACTGAAAATGCTGCGTCCAGATGAACAGAATCAAGCTTTTGGGATATTGGTGAAGAACAACTTAAAAATTATATGAACGCCTGGATCAGGACGTTTGCACATTATTATATAGAATTTGTGACCAAACCTGTTTCAGGCCGACAGAGGCTTATCACCATCTCTGGTGATCCTTTCATGAAAGCGAGAGCTGAGTCCCATCCATGTGCCACAGTCACTACACTCATCCTCTGCAGGCCAGAGGAAAAGGGAAACCTTTGCACAAGTGCAACTGCAGGCTGAGAGCAACATGAAAGCGAACAATAAATGCATAACTCCAGAAAGCAGACTTAAAAAGAGATTACTCATTCTACAAAAACATGAACTCATTATACGAATAATGATAGCAAGACTCACTATTTCTCGATTTTGGAGAGACTGAGTTGGAGGTCTCATCAATGCCAAAACTTTGTGCCTTCCAAATGTTGCAGGCACCACATTCCCATCTCTCTCAGGCTCATGGAGAGTCTAGAAAGTTACAAAAAAATATACTGATCAAAACTAATCTAAGCTAACCTAACCAAGCACATTGAAGCAATTGTTGCTGTGATTTGTGATTTATACACAACTGAACTGAACTTAATTGCCTTAAAAAAACCACATCAAAAGTAATGAAATGACAGACATGCAAAATGAAATGCCTTGAAATTAGTTAATTAAAATATCTATTCATTCATACCCAACCAGTGGACTCGACCATTTTGAGCTCCAAAGGGTCTCCTTGGGGCTGACCTTCTAGCAGGGTAAGAGTGTGACAGCAGGCCAGGCTGAACAGGAGGGGCTTTGGAAGGAGGAGGCTGGGGTCATGGACAAGCTCAGAGAAACCACCAGGTCCTCCCTCAATCACTCCTTCCACATTCATACCCCCCTCTGTCAGAGTTCCTGTCTGGAAAATCAAATTAACTCTCATTAAAAGAAATACTTACATGTGAAGGAACTGTAACTCATCTCCACATGCACATTGAGCTTCTGGTAGCATATTCCCTCCTGACCTTGTCAAAGCAGAAGAGAGAGACCTTCCCACAGACATTGATGCGTGGTGGATTGATGCAGTATATACCCTGTTTCTTCAACCTTCTCTGGGCATAGATAGTGCCAGCAGTCATGGCAAGAGGCAGGGCAGGTGGCACTGCAATGGTCACAATATCCATGCTCCTAACAAACAGCTCCTGCCAGGTTGCCTAGACATATCAAACCACAGATCACTCATGGGTTTAGGCAAAATTCAATAAATTAAATTTTATTTACCAAATCACAACAACAGTAGCCTCAATGTGCTTTATAAATTAAGGTAAAGACCAGGGCCGTGCAGAGAGGTTTAAAGGGGCGGGTGCTCAAAGTTAAAAAGGGGCACATTGAACCAGGCTGAATAACAACAACACACATTCATCAAGAATCTAATATGGGAAGGGCAGGGCTGTGTTTATCTGAGACTGTAGACATTAAAAAGTCCATAGGAGAGATGGTAGCTGATTAAACAAGTGTCATGAGATAATAACAAAATGCAAAGATTGGTGACAGCGCTTGGAACCAAAAGGCAACAAAAAACTGTGCGAAATAATTTAGGCTCTGCCTGTGAATCACTCTTTGCTTCTCTTCTTCCTTCCATCCCATCATTTCATATATCACTCTCCACTTGCTGTCTATCTGAGAACAAGGCACAACTTGTTATTGCAATAAACTATAATCTAATTATCCACACCTAACAACTCTTGCACTTAATCTATAATAAAATGATGACAGAAAAATGTTATAGCCCTGCCTTTAGTAGCCTCACACAGCTCCTGCTGTTTCCTCCTCATGTCCTTACCAGCCATGTCTGGACAATGTTATATCATGAGTAATATTTTTTTAAATCCAGCTAAATAAAACACACACATGCACGCACACACAGTGACATGTTAGACCTTCTTCAGAATACTGTATATACTATGGGCATCATGGTGCTGATCCAGAATCCTTACATTATTATTCATTACTAGAGCTACAATAATAAAGCAATGAGGAGGGGGAAGTAATAAATATGAAATAACGTCATTATGATGATTCCATTTGTTTCACTATCCACTCTGTGCAGGGAAAAGCTTATTACATTTTTAAACTGTAGAGATACAATAATTTTACTGCTGTAAAATCCAAATTTTGTCTTATTTAAAATATAAATCTAATATACCGGTAATCTGCTTCTTAATGTATGTTCTTTAAAATACAGCGTGTGTTTTTTAATATATTATAATTATAATAATGCATAATTATGTGGACATGCATATTAGATCGTTTTTTAGTGAAATATAATCCCCCCAGAAAGGCAGGAAAAGCCCGGAAACTTACTTTAAAACTAAATATGTTCTAAATACTTTAAAACTAAATATGTTCCCTAAAACGGTGACAGAGCTACAGACCCATGACAGCCTTACACAGGTAGCCAGCAGCTGTGACCAGCACTACTTGTGCAGTTAATAAAAGGACAGGTAATGTTTGTCGCGCTGTTGCACACACAGCACGCTCGTTTGTTTCAGTTCGTCAGTTGCAACAAGACAGCTTACCAACGTGTACGTAATGAGCTAATACTCCTGTGTGCTACACACTACAGTGTACGCTGTACACCTACTTACTGGGTTTGTCGCATCAGTCTGTGTCTCTGAGTTAACTTGTGTTTCTCCTACAGCTCCGGACCGCTAAAAATACGCCTGCTCTTTGTGAGCTCGTTCCCGGCTCGTAACCAGCGCGTTCTGCCGTCAAGGGCGATCATTGGTTAAATGTGATCATGTGACTGATGCGAGCCAGATCCTTATATTTAGCAAAACTGTGATTAATAGTTAAATATTATTGTTGAGGGGCACAGACAGGACTCTGCACGCACACACACATTAAAAACAAAAAAATTTTTTTTTTAAAAGTTGCCTCAACAAAAGGGCACTTTGGGCACCCATCAGGAAAGGGGCGGGTGCTCAAGCCCCTCTAGCCCCCCCCCCCCCCCCCCCCCCCCCTCTGCACGTGCCTGGTAAAGACCCTAAAAGTCTGTGGTTGATGAATCAGTCAACCAATGTTGGAGCAGACATAGTCTTTGTGGGGATGACAGAGGCAAGATAGATGAGACAATATAAGAGGACATAAAATACAAATAAATTAAAACTGGCACTTACATTTTGTTTGTAGAGGACCACAAAAATGTAAATAGAGCCACAGAGAGCTGCAGAAAGATGATGTTGGAGATGTTGGAGCAACTTTTAATGGTTTAAGGTTCCAAATCTGTTAAATTGCCTTTTTCCTTACCAACAATGCCCAGCAGGAGGAGAAATTTGCCAGCATCTTGGTAAAAGCGGAAGTTGATTGGCTGAGGGTGCAAAATGGATCTGACTAGGTGACCTTTGGCTGTGAAAAACCCTGTGGAAGAAAATTGGCAAACATACAGAAACTGTAGGGCAGCTTAGGTAGTTTCCTTTGGGAGAGTTTTTGTTATTTTAACAATCAGTTTCCCAGACATGGATTATCTGAGTATTAAACTGAAAGACCCATTTCAGTTTAACTTAACATGTGTTTGGACTGTGGCCAAGCCACACAGACACAAGCAGAACATACAACTGCCATGAAGGACAATTCCAGCTGGCCAGTGGATTGAAAACCTTCCTGCTGTGAGGTGACAGCACTATCCACTGAACATATTTCCTTTTTTAGATAAAAAATTTTTTTAATTAAATGTTATCGAAAGGAGCCAGCTGAGGTGGTTTGGGCATCTGACAAGGATGCCCCCTGGGCGCCTCCTGGGTGAGGTGTTCCAGGCATGTCCCACTAGGGGGAGGCCCCGGGGCAGACCCAGGACACGCTGGAGAGATTATATCTCTCGGCTGGCCTGGGAACGCCTTGGTATTCCCCCGGACAAGCTGGAGGAGGTGGCCGGGGAGAGGGAGGTCTGGGCCTCTTTGGTTAGGCTGCTGCCCCCGCGACCCGGCCTCGGATAAAGCAGATGAAGATGGATGGATGGATAAATGTTATGCTATTGTTATTATGTTATGTTATTAGGATGCCTGTAAGAACAAAGTAAGAACAGCAGTAAAACTGCAGGAGAACCCAGTCCTCTGATGTTAGGACAGATGTTTTATTCTTCTCTGCAAACACTCATATTTAGAGAAGATGTGAACACAGGCAACCACCCACTAGATTAACCCTTTAAGACCTACCATAGCACCAAGTCCGCCAGAGCTTATCTTTATATTTTGTGCAATTTTTGAGAGCATTTCTAGTTGCTATACATTAATACAACCATTATAGCGCAAATTTTAATTATATGTATGCATTAAGTACATAGTAACTACATAAAGTGTAAAAAACTGCAATAAACTACAAAAAAATTGAAAATCTTTTTTGTTTTTTACACATATTACTACTGAGAGAAGTTTAAGAGGCTTATCCATCAAAACTGTAAATACAAAAAAGTTGCACAAAAAAGTTTGCAACAACAGGAAACATATTTTGAGTTTCTTTATAGTTTTATTTTTGAGATACCAATATTATATACAAAAATAAATATTATAATGCCATCCATCCATTTGCTTCCGCTTATCCTTTTCAGGGTCGTGGGGGGCGCTGGAGCCTATCCCACCTGTCATAGGGCGAGAGGCGGGGTACACCCTGCACAGGTCGCCAGTCTGTTTCACAAAGAGACAAACAATCACACTCACATTCACTCACAGATTCACACCTATGGGCAATTTGGATTAATCAATTAACTTATCCCTATTATAATGCAAATTTTCAAAAAACAAAAACAAAACAGCATGTGCATCAAAATAAATCATTTCCAGCAGTGCAATTTGAGTTCTAAGTATCCCAGAAACTATACAGAAAAGTATAAACTTAAACAAACTCTTTTAAAAACACCAATATAGGCCTATAAAGGCCCTGAAGGTAAAAACTACATTTCCCACATATGACATTACTTCCAGTTTTGGCAAGTAATGGCAGACATGCGATAGTTCGCGCTGACATCTATTCCAACGTAGGAAGTGTTATGAACAGCTGATCGGATCAGTAAAGTGTTCTGAAATATTATGCAATTATGCAAGTTTTGCAAAGTTATATGTAGAAGGAAACTGTGACCTGAGGGACAAGCTGAATGCATAAGATGCAAGCACAACTCCTCCGGTATGCAAAAAATAAATAAAAAAATATTGAGCTAGCTTATGTGGTTGCAATTCTACTGGGACTTAAAAATAGTTATGCAAAATGGAGCATGCCCGCTCCAATCGGCCTTAAAGGGTTAAAAAAAAAAAAGTAAAAGAAGGTTTTAGACATGACCTGACTAAGGATACTTTGACCACTCAGTAATATATGTGCTCAGAGGCATTGAAATCATCAGTTTTTCTACTCACCAGTGTTTGTGACAACAGCAACAGCACCATCTCCTGACCTGCCGCCCTTGGCCTGAATAATCTTAGTACCAGAGAACAGGGTGTGTCTGTGCTCAGTGTTTGACCTGTACTGCCTGTCATTAGCCTGCAGTGGGGTTTTCAGCTCTGGGACACTTTCACCTGGAGAGAAATAACAAAAACAACTTGAACAACTTGTACTAAAAGATTATTTACAGCAACATTTTAAATTAACTGGAAGAGGTTAGCATACTGACAGGCCTTTGATTTCTTTCAAATTTTACTCATTTTATCAGATTACATTCTCAGGGTCACTCCATCTCAAATCAGCCAAGTTTTAAAACATTTTATGCTCGACCATCTCTGATTCTAATATTTTACAGCACTCTTTATATATGTTCTAACTTTGTGACATAAATTTTTTATCCAAATGGCAGACAGCTGACCAGAAGACACACGTTGCACTCTACAAAGTTATTATTATTATTATACTCTTGTGTCAAGTCTCTGTATTTAGTTCATTTATGTCTCTTTGTTTTCCCTGTTATCTCACTGCCTGTTTTATTTTGAAAGTTATTGTTTCTGTGCTTTTAGTTTTGGTTCCCTTGTCTTGTCCTCTGTAATTTAGTTCAGCTGTGTCTCATTCTCCCCAGCTGTCTCCACTTCCTCTCCAATTCCCTGATTGCCCTTCTGTGTGTACATATGATGTTGTGAGCTTTTTACCTTCTTGCGTTTACCACCAACAGACAATCAATGGCTCACTTTCAGTTTAACTCTGTGTGCCTTGCTTGAGTAGTTTTTTATGACTACTTTTTACTCTTATTCCCTTCATTTTTAAGCAAATATCTGTGCTTTCTACTCTTTACATTTTCAGACAACTTGTTACTTTTGCTATGATCCATTTGGGTTGAGTTATTATTTTACGTTACTTCGAGCTTCCAAACATCAAACTGATTTGTCTCACTTTCCAGTCTGACTCTGTTGGCCATTTTGTATTCTCACATGCATCTGTATGGGATATCTAGAAAATTTTAGAGCAGCAGCACATTTATGAAACTCTATCTGGTTGTTCTTTTGAGGTATGCTATGTACCTGTAAGCATGCTCTCATCAACTAGACACTCCCCAGCCAGCAGCACAGCATCACATGGAAGCAGCAGACCTTTCTGAGGGATGATGAGACAGTCACCGGGGACCAGGTCTATCGAACTCACACCCTCCTCTGCTGAGAAAACAAAGAACTCATAAGAACTATATATAATTTCATTTATGGGCTTAATACAAAAAAAAAAACACAGATGAAGGTAGCTTGGCTTTATTTGGTAAAAAAAAAGAAAAAGAAGAAGCTTGCAGTGGGGTAGTTGCCAGCCAAGGGTGAAGGCACTGGCATGTAAATTAGCACCTCAAGGTCTGAAACCATGGATTGTGGATGAGGCACTGATCCAAGTAGAATATTTCAAGTATTTCAGGGTCTTATTTATGTCTTAAGGTGGAGTGAAACAGGAGACAGAATGACTGATTGGTGAAACATCTGGATTGATGTGGACACTGTACGGGTTTATTTTAGTGAAAAGGGGGGTCTACATTTCTGCAGAGTCCTGGCCTGATGAGTTGGCTCCTCTGTGTTGGTGTTAACATGAGGCTCATGTTAAGGACAGTTAACCCCAGAAAAAAAGGACAACTTGATGGCATCCCTGATAAGGTACTGAAGGTCTGTGGAGACCTGGTCACAGCGATCTTCACTAAAATATCCAATCCGTCCTTGGCAAAGGCCACTCCCCCACCCTGCCTGAAGTACTCAACCATCATCCCTGTCCCCCCAAAAAGACTACCAGCAGCACACAAATTGGTAAATGGCCTGCATTTGTATGGCGCTTTTTCGAGTCCCTAAGGACCCCAAAGCGCTTCACACTACATTCAGTCATTCACCCATTCACACACACATTCACACACTGGCGATGACATGCTATATTGTAGCCACAGCTGCCCTGGGGCGCACTGACAGAGGCGAGGCTGCAGGACACTGGTGCCACCGGGCCCTCTGACCACCACCAGTAGGCAAACATGGGGTTAGTATCTTGCCCAAGCATATTTGGCATGCAGCCAGGAGGCAGCCTGGGATCAAACCACTGACCTTCTGATTAGTGGCTGACCTGCTCTGCCACCTGAGCTACAGCCACCCCATTCACTCACATTCAACCCCCACCAGTTTCCATATAAGGATACCAGACTGCGAATTCGATAGCTATAGCCCCCCACACATGACCCATTTGGAACACAAGGGCAGTCATTGACTTCAGCTGAGCATTTAACAAAATCATCTCCAAAAGACAAATAACAAAACAAACCTCAGCCTCCCAAACTCCACCTCCCTCTGGATTAACAGAAGCACAAAGAGAATCAAATCAGCATCGCCTCAACATTGGCTCCCCACCAGAATGTATTTGGAGCCCCCTACTATACACTCTCTACACCAATACCATCACTGCCACCCATCCAAAAAACTCTATTTTGAAGTTTGCAGACAACAAAACAGTGGTCAGACTTATCACAGGGGGAGAGTCTGCAGGGTCAAGATGGTGAACCTGGCATCATGGTGCAGCAAGAAAACCTGGTCCTCAATACCACAGTAACTAAAGAAATAGTAGTGGACTTCAGGAGAAGCAGATTTGACTCTAAATGGTCTGTATTTATATAGCGCTTTACTAGTCCGTAAGGACCACAAAGCGCTACACACATCCAGTCATTCACACACTGGTGAACTACATAGTAGCCACAGCCACCCTGGGGCGCACTGACAGAGGCGAGGCTGCCAGACACTGGCGCCACTGGGCCTTCTGACCACCACCAGTAGGCAAAGGTGAGGTGTCTTGCCCAAGGACACAATGACCGAGACTGTCCAAGCCAGGGCTCGAACCGGCAACCTTCAGATTACAAGGCAAACTCCCAAATCTTGAGCCACGATCGCCCACACAGATCATACAGATCAATAGATACTGTTTGGAGAGGATCTCTCACTTCGTTTCTGGTCCTGCAACTAGATAATGACTTGTCCTGGAAATACAACAGCACTGCGCTGATCAGGAAGACACAGCAGCAGCCCCACTTCCCGCGTGGGAACAATACCCTAGTCAATGAGCTGCTGCTGTCGTTCTATGGATGCTCTGAGAGTCTACTTGTGTACTGCATCTCAGTGTGGTTTATCAGTGCTCCAGGGGGTATCAATGCCACAGATCTTCTGCTCTGCTTTCTTCTTCTTATGTGAGCTTTACACTGTATAAACATCACCGTCATGGTCCTGGTTCTGGAGACCTTGGAGTTCTGGAGTGTTTATGTGTTTTGATTATTGGATATGGAGGCAAGCTCACCTCCAATTATCCTTTCGGCACACCACACCACTCTCTGGAGAGCTTTGTGGTCGTAAGCAGTGCTGTTGCCGTACCAGATTGTGATGCATCCAGTGGGGATCTCTTAATAGCACAGCGGTAGAAGGTCCTGAGGATGCGGGGGCTCATACAGACTCTTTTCAGTCTCCTGAGAAAGAAGAAGCGCTGCTGCGTCTTCTTCACTGTTTTGTTCATGTGCACTGACAATATGAGATCCTCCGCCAGATGTACATCTAGGAGACGGAAGTTTCTCACTCTCTCCACAGCAGCGCCATTGATGGTGATGGGGGTGTGTACTTCTCTGCACCTCTGGAAGTCCATTATCAGCTCCTTTGTCTTTGTGACATTGAGGGTGAGATGGTTCTCTTGGCACCAGTGTGTCTGGGTGCTGACTTCCTCCCTGTAAGCCATCTCATCACCTTTGGTGATAAGACCCACCACTGTAGTGTCGTCTGCAAACTTCACAATGATGTTGGAGTTGCTAGTAGCCGTGTAGTCATGGGTGTAGATTGAGTACAGGAGAGGGCTCAGTACATACCCCTGTGGAGTACCACTGTTCATTATGACAGGGGATGAGGTAATGCTGCCCAGTCTGACCACTTGGCTTCTGTCAGACAGGAAGTTAAGGACCCAGCTGCAGAGAGAGCTGCTCAGTCCTAGATCCTGCAGTTTCCTGTCCAGCATCGAGGGAACAACACACCACCACGGTGATTTTCCCTCTGAAGTTTGTGATTCTGGTTAGTCCCTGCCACATACTGCGAGGGTTGTCAAATTGCTGTTCCACCCTGTCCCTGTACTCATGTTTGGCTGCTTTGATTGTCTTCAGAAGTTGATAATGTGCGTGTTTGTAGTGTGATATTATTCTGTTGTTGTATGTTACCTTATATATGTAATCAAAGTAGTTGAATTAGAATACTGCGGTAGATCACATTATACCCTTTAATATAGAGTGTGTGAGCTGTATGTAGTGTAGTTCTCATTATACTTTTGAGTTAACAGAACATATTCCCATATTAGTTCATTAGATAAATGTGCATCACTCTGTATCCTTGATCTGCTGGGAATGTGTTACACTGTTTTCTTGACATGCTTAATTGTTGAATCATGAAGAGAAGGTTGTAAGCAGGAGACTCTGTGTCTAAAGACAGGGGAGATAGATAGACCACATTCCACACCCCCACCTTACAGAAAGCAGAGAAACAACTGCCGAGGTCATAACTTAGGCGCTGTAACAGAGAAAAAATGTGATGTTTTGGCTTTTACGACTAGCTGGGGGCCACTAGAGACTATAAAAAGCTGAGCAACCCGTCACCATTTTGAGACATGTGCCTGACCCTCTGGTAGCATCTCTCCCGTCCGGACGTTGTAATGCTCTGACTGTTGAATTGTATGGAAATAAATGATTGTTGATTGAGCATTTATACACCGAGTATTGTCCTTCCTTCAGCCCAAAGATTCAAAGAACTGCGTGTTTTCAACAACTTGGTGCCGTGTGACCCGGATCTTTGGTGTGCTGAGGAGGTGCAGATTTGACCTTTGGTGAGATCGTGAGGCGAGGTGAACAGAGGACCGGTCCAAAAATAAAAAGGTAAGCACAGCCTGTTGTATTATAAATACCAAATGTGCATATTGGGCTTTCCAAATTAATCTGTTCGCTGAGTCACATGTATTTTCACAGTAAATTTGTCGGTGTCTGGTTTTTGGCGCAAGATACTAACAACATAAGTTGAGGCTGAATTCCAGTGTGTTAAATAAACTGCTTCTACCGAGATACTAATAACATACTACGTTGGACTAGATGCAGCCACTTTACCTTCCACATTTAATTTTGTCTAATACTGGCTTCTGTAGCAATAATACATTAGAATTTATTCTGAAGACGCGGCCATTAGTTCAGTACATTGAAGTCGAGGTTTGAAGTTTGTTTATGGTGTCGGTTACGTCCTGGCTCTTGCCGGCTATGAAATAGAAGTTGATTTAAGGAAAAGCAGATGCTGGCTTCACGGTGCGGTTAAACACTGGCAACGCGAGAGCGAAACACGTCCGTAGGTTTGGTTTATGATACGGCGTGTTCCGGTGATGCGGCCGTGAAGTGCAGTAGTGGTTGGTGCTAATTTTAGTACATTGAACAGAGGTTTGACGGTGGTTTGTGGCGTCAGTCGAGTTTTTTTTTAAGGGCTGCGGTCATAAAACAAAGTAAAATTTTACTTGCCAAGAAGTACATAGAGCAAAACCTGGTTTATGATGTCTGGTATAACTTCGGGGATGCAAGCATCACGTTTATGATGCGACTTTGCCCCGTGGTGGCGGTCATAATCGCAGAGAAAGGGGTATTTTGGTCTATGGTGCAGTGTGCTTTCAGAAGATCTAATAGTTGAGCTCAGAGGTTTCTGTGTAAAATTCCCGCTGAGGAAAAGTGTTGTGTGTGTGAGTGTGAAAGCGCGCTCTGGGTGAGAGAGTGTGTGTGAAGCTGCGAGGCGCGCTCTGGGTGCTGTCTTGTGGGTAAAGCGCGCACTGAGTGAGAGTGTGAGTGAGGCGCGCTCTGAGTGTGTTTTTTATGTGGAGTGTGAAGCGTGAACACAGTGACAGTGACGGTTGATGTGTTTGATTAGGAGGACATTAGAGCAAATACACATTTTAGGATCAAAGGTTGATGCCTAGTGTACCTGTGGAACATTTGCCTATGGAGTAGCGACCCTCCTGTCCGTGGACGCGTGGCCAGGACCGGCGTTGTCCGGGTGCTGAGGTGGTGACTTGGGGAGGTGAGGGCCCCCGCATAGCCACGGAAATAACACTGGAACGGCCGTGTAATCACGGGTTCACATTTATTTCCGGACTAGAACAAGACACATTTTGCGAACAAACGTTGAGTCTAGATTAGTAAAGAAATATAAAAAGGTTGAATTCCTCGTTTCAGTGGTTGAAATTGTTGTGTGCCTGTCCCCTGACGAGTGTGAAATTAAAATAAAGAGGGAATTTGGAGCCACATAGAGATAGACGGGCATAATTGGGTGTATTACTCTGTGGTGTAATAAAAATAAAAAGGAGAGATAGTAAGAGGTGTGCAGTGGAGAATTATGGAGGAGTACAGAGAGGAATGTGTTGGGAGACTGGCGTACAGTTTACGCTGTCGAGGTAGGCGTGTTGCCTGCTTATCTGTTTAACAGTGATGAAAATGAAATTAAATAAATCTCTTAGTGTGTTAATACAGGAAGCTGCGGACCTGGACCAACTGCCCCCACAAGCACAGCGGCCGAAGCAAAATTATAGGTAATGGGAACCACACCCAGCACGAATCAGCAGCTGTGAAAAAGACAGCAGCGAGGAGAGAATTAGAGGAGAAATTAAGAGAAGTTTTAACACATAAAATTGGGGCCAACGGACTTGTGGAGGTTGGGAAGGCGTCCGGAGCATCACAACAAAAAGGTGAAACAAAAACACACACAAGCAGAGAAATCTGAGAGAAAGGCTCCTTTTAAGGTAACGCCTAGTTTGAGAAAAAGTTAAAATTAACCTGCTTTTATACAAATGCACATACACGCAATGAAGAAACAGCTTACACTCATGAACACGTGAAGATTTTCCAGCAAGGTTAAAGAAAAATTAACATACTTAAATGATGAAGTCTATACATTACTGACAAAGAAACCCTCTGGGTTGCAGGACAACAATTTAACTAAAAAAAAAAAGGAACACTGGTCTAACCAACCAGGCAAGACACAACAAATTTAGTGGTTAAAAGATTCAAATTGTGACATGTTTTCTGTTGATTGATTAATAAAAGTGATTACTGAATGAAAGAAAGTTCCTTTTTTGGGCTTTTAAACATGATCTTAAGAATTTTAACATATACCGGTGTTGTCCTGTCAACTTGGTGGGTTAGGAGTTGATTATATCGGGAGACAAAAAACAAAAAAAGGGGGAGAGAAGGCTGACACAGGGCCTGGCCCCATTGTCTCCCCTCTGAATAACACAGCCAACACAACAACATTTTCCTGTTCGTTTGTTTTTGTTTTTTGTTTGTTTTTGTTTTGTTTTGTTTTTGTTTTTTCTATACATATTTAATTACAGGCTGCTTTGCCGGCCCTGAAAGCCGAGGCTGACTGGACTCCTGCTCTCCCCCATACGTGACACTGACCAAATGCTGCAACAGCTGGACCCACAACAACGACCTGAGAATGTCAACAGACCTGCAGGAATGTGATCTCATGCAGCCGAGACGGAGAGCACTAAACCTAAGGCCCGTTTCACTACACGGGGGAAAATTCCCAGACTGCGTCAGCTGACAGAGCTGTGACGAGACGCCCGCCAAGCCCGAATGAAAAGTAAGGCCGAGCGAAAGAATGCTGACCTTGATAACTTTGCATTCACACTGTGCAGGACAGTGATGGACCAACACGGATGATCGGGTGGCGAAAAAGGGCGTGACCGAGACAAGAGGAGTAACTGAGGACAGAAGGCACCTCAGAATGGACAAAAACACAGAAGAAGATGCAGGTTTCACCTGCGGTGAACATCGACACTGGAGAAAGGACTGCCCCAATTGGGGTCAGCACCAGGACGGACTGAATTTTGAGCAGCAGCAGCAGCAATGGTCGCAAACAAACTGAAAAGGAGGGGGGCAGGACCCCAGGGCATGCTTCAGGCCGTGGTTTACCCAGAACACCAGAACAGGAAAGTGATGAACACACACACACACACACACACACACACACACACACACACACACACGTCTCCAAACACACAGATTCAGAATGAAGTGAAATACACACATGAACACGTGCACTCGTTGAGTGAGTGAGAAATCACACACACACACACACACACACACACGGGAATGTTGATTCACTGAGAAGTGATGCACACACATACACATGCACACGCTTGTGCAATGAAGAGTGATCCACACGCACACACACACACATACACGCTGATGCAATGAAGAATGCTTTGCTTATGCTGATATGCAAAATGCTGCACACAAACATCCCAATGCATAATTTTTATGAGGAGCCATTGATTACTTAGAATGTGTTATATGTCACCTAGAAGGCATTTATGTAGATTTTAGGAATAAGCTCTAAAACGGTTTGGTTATGAAAACAATGTCTATGCGTGATGTCTGTTTATGGCTCAAGGCCTTGACTGAATTCTTTGCTGTGCTTCACACAGCCCTGATGAGGAACAGTGGCACAGAGTGAAAATGATGAATTAATAGTGTAAGTTTAGGTTGGAGTACGGCATTTTCTGTGATTGAGTTTTAATTCAAGGAGGAACAAAAGGTGTTACGGCACCTGAGGTTCTCATTCCCACACAATATTGTCCCGGCAGGAAGCAAAATGTTCCTGTGAATTTCTGGTTGATTGTTTGGTTTTGCTTAGCGCTAGCTTGATGTTATCAGTGAGCTTTGGCTTGTGTTCTGTCTCGTAAGCGAGAGAGGGATAGTTTTATGCTTGGACATGTCTGCAACGGGCCCTAGTTTGTGTTATTTTAGTAGTATTTTGTTGGTTATGTCTGTTTTCGTTTTTGTTACAGTGCACTGGAGAAAAAACATCTGAGAGGTGTGATCCACCGGTGGTGATATGTTGATATTTTGTGAGTTCATGATTTAACAATCAGCTCTTTAAACCAGGCCTGAAAGATTGAAATTTAAAGCGCTATAAAATATTATTACTGTACTGTAAACAGTTGCAAAGTGCGCTTCTCCATGATTGTAATTGGCTTGGGAGAAATTCACTTATAGGGAACACTGAGAAGTTCTGAGTCTAAAAGGATTGCACCGAGTCAATCCGGCCCAAAAAACAACAAGGAATTGTTTTCCTTTAAAATGATGACGTCATCTTGCTGGTGATGGAGGCTCGAATAGGTTGCGCGTGAGACTCCATTATCAGCAACATCTGGTATGAATGTGTATGGAGGTATGCATGTGAATGGACTGTGATGGACTGACGACTAAAAGTTTTGACTGACTTGATACTGAGACAATGACTGCACCCACTTTAGGATTAGTAAATGCCAATAAACAATTCACCCAGCGGACAAGAGAAGGGTGGATGCTTCGCTTTGTTTTGTTTTGTTTTTTCAGGAGCAGGAGGATAAGAGAGACTGGAGGAGGAGACTCTAGCTTCACATAAGTATGAACTGCAGACTTAACACTGTGGTTGCTGATTTTGAGTTACTGATGTTTGCATTAAGAAAACTGTGCTATATTAACTGTGTTTTGATTAAGGTATCATGTTATATTATTGGGAATGCCAAATGCTACAGTGGAGATAACTATTGATATCACTCATGACTGGAATATGTTATTATTAACCATAGCAGGCCACTGTAAAAAGTCAATTAAATTTTATAGAGGAAAATCGCCAAAATTGAACAATACCTATGAATGACTGGCCACATTCAGAATAGAGATATGCAATAATAAACATTGGTCCACATGATTTAGGTTCTCACTTGAAATAGTAAGTTATTAAATGTAGAATATAATCGACAGGGACATTTGATAGGATGTGGTACTGCAAAAGAACAAGAGCAAAGTAAATAAAGAAAATATTGTGTTTAGTTTGGATAAATTCAAATTAAAATGTACCATTACACTCAGAGGATCAATATGGAATAAAACATATGCAAAATTTGTAGGAAGTACATGACTGATAACTGTTCTGTCCTGAGCGTTTGTTTCCAGAGCACCCACTTGACCACACCAACAGTTTCTCGCCACCGAGGAGGGGTACTTGCAAAAAGAATAAAAATTGAAAATCTGGAGTCGAAACTAAATAAAAATAACAACTAATGGAAATGGCGAAAAGTTTAAAACCCTGGTGCAGAGATTGGCAAATCTGACCAGGAAACGTTATAAAATGGATTGTCAGGATAGTCAGCGTTAAAGCCACTTTTGACAGTCCATACTAGGGTGGCATTGGACATCTTCGGGGCAGAAAAGGGTTGGTGTGACCAAGGTGTGGTTTGGCTTGTTGTATGTACATTTCAAAATGTTACAGCTCTGGATGGACCAGTTACCAGATATGATGTCACTAACCTTCTCTTTTAAGTGTCTAGCTCCAATGAATTGACACATGGGAGTGTGTCAAAAAGGGGGAGTTGAGTCCGAACATCAAACAATGGTGTTATGAACATTTTATGACTTTATTTGTGTGTTTAATAAATTAGCGATGGTAAAACTTAAGCTTATAATGTGTTAGACTTAGAAAGGGTTCACTAATTTTTTATTTCTTTTACACACACATAGATTATGATTAGAATAAGTCCTGAACATAATATTTTAAACCAAATTTGAATCATTAGAAGAACAATGGATAACAATATTAGATTATCAAGGCTAGGGAGAGAGGTGTTTTGGTTTTCTGTCTCTTGCAGAGAAAGGAACAGACACCAGACGGGGACCCGGAGATGTGAAGACCCTTCACAGCAGAGACAGATGTAGGGACTGCCGAGACAGCAACTGGGGTCAAGTGTCATGACGTTTGGGCTCCTGGAGAAGATGGATCCCACAAACACAGCAATAACCATGAAGGGGTTGGCGAAAACCAGGAACACCAGACCAACGAGGTTCGAGAGGCGCTTGGCAAAAAGGGGGACACGCCGGTGAACCCAAAACACACAGATCTTTGTTTGAAATCGGGGCAGAATAATCCCCAGAACTGTGCAATGACTAAAGGGTGGTCTAACCCCGGAGGTCGAAGAAAGAAGCTGAGAATCACCCAAACTGGAAGACACTGGTAGCTGCAGCAATAAAAATAAAGGTTAAAAGCTCCTTAGACAGAGGTTCTAGTCTAAGTACATTTGAAAGGTATAAGGGGGCATTAAAATGGGGGTGGAAAACTGGAGCACCAAAATAAAGCTGTGGGAAAATGGGGAGTGATGGGAGTGTCATCTGTAACTGCTGTTATGTGTTTGCTGAGGCAAAAGCAGTGTTCTGTGCCACCAGTGTCGCGCAAACATTGCTTTTAATCGACGGTTTTTGATTTGGGTAGAATTTGACTTGAATTTTGACGTTCTGGATGAGACAACATCTTCCATGCATTTTCTGATAAATCCGCAGACTAAGTCTGTGTACTAATCGATGTCGTCAGCATCGAAACCATGTATCACTGAGTGTAAAAAAACCAAACAAAAAAAAAAAACTGTCCAAATCAGCGTTGCTGCTTTACCAGGTGTAAGAATTAAGTTTAACATCCAGGCATCCATGTCAACAGATTTTTTTTTAAATTTAACTGAGTTAGAAATTAGCAGGAAGTTAGCTTGCTAGTTTCCACCTAAAGATGATATACCATGTTCTGACTGAGATTTCTAAAAAAAAATTAAAAACATACAGCTCTGCTATCACTTCCGACATAAATGAAGACAGAAAACAAAACAGCAGTGACGTTTGTACTGAAGTTGGACTAGCTGGTATATAGTGCTGTGCTACATGATCACTAGCTACACAGCTACAGTATGTTAGCATAATATTAGCACAGTCCACTCTATGAAAGTTGACGGGATGCTGCAAATGGACCAAATGTCAGTCATGAGAACAACTGAGATAATCCATCCACAATACAAGGTTATTAATATACTGCAACAACATGGGAATAGAGCAGCTGCGAAAGAATTCAACATGAATAAATCAATGGTGCAGAAGTGGAGGAAGCAAGAAGAATGAGCTGAGTAAGGTTTGACTTCTCTGACGGTCTTGTTTCACCTAATGCACCTTATAATCCGGTGTGTTCTATGGTCGGAAAATACAGTAAATTATCAGATTCCCATGTAGAGTGAAATTTTTAGAGATATTGAATATTTTTTTTTTAAAGTTAAATTTGACACAGGATCATGGACACTTAAATATATATGGTGGAATCAAAGTAATTATTTTTCCTTTGAATTTGTGTATGCTATTAGTGTTATCATTTCCATTAAATATTTTTCCATCTATCTTTGTACAACAGCACTGCACTCAGATGATTCAATAAAACTTCAAAATAACAATTTAAGAGTGAGAAATCTTGAACAAAAATAGAGACATCTGTCATTAAGGGTAAATGATGTATATTGTCTGAGAAAAACAAATGTTGTTGTAATTCAAACAATGCACAGACACCAAGAACCAAGAAGACTGTTAAATTTTATGAAAACAGAAGCCGCTGGTGTAACAGTGCTTATGTGGTATTATTCCACTTGTCACAAATGTCAGTGTAATGGGGAAACAGCGCCCCCCCCCCCCCCCTCTCGGTGTGGCTGGTTAGGTGAGGCTGGCTGCAGTCAGTGTTGCCAGTCTGCCGTAGCCATATGAGAGGTGAGTTGTATTGTTCCACACATAATGTAGCTAAGTAGTACAGACACATAAAACATGTTTGATTAGCTGATGGGCACCGAGTGTAATAAGTGCTTAGCGGACACATGTCCAACACCAGTTTTATGTACTTTTCATTTGTTTATTATTGTGTAAAACTGTACGGTAAAGCGGAATGCTAATGGGATGTTCTGCCGTAGTGTGCTGTGCGGAGTGGTGTGTGGCGAGCCCTTTGCACTGATACAACACTGTTGTTTCCATTCAGGAAATAAAGTGGCAACAATCAATCAGAGACTCCTTGCCTTCTTAAAAACACATCACAACGCAGAGTCAAGGAGTCTGTTTGGGCCGAACTGTTGCAGCGGGGTGAAGCAGAAACCGGTTACACTGAACAGTGAGGTGCGTGCCTTGTTTAGAGCACGTGATGATGCAGCAGTCATGCATCAAGGCACATCAATCCCTGCTGAGGGCCATCAAAAAGGGAAAGTTTAAATACAAACAGTGCATCAAAGAGCATTTCAGCAGCAACAAATACAGAGACATGTGGCAGAGGATCAAGACACTCACTGGCTACAAAGATACCCATACATCATCAGACTTATCAGACAGCACCCTACCTGACATCCTGAACCACTTTACCTACTTCAACCAATGCAACAGTGAGTCCCACACCGATCTGCTTCTTTAGAGAGAGATGACACGCCCATTAAGCTACAGTAGAATCAGGCCAGTCTGCAGTTCGCATCTGCCCCAAGTCAGCCATGATTGTTCCAGTGCTCAAAAATTTGTTTATACTACCGTCATCACTAAATGTGTTGAGAGACTCATCCTGTCTCACATCAATGCCTGATCCAAATAATTGTGGACTTCAGCTCTGCCTTTAATACAGTACAACCCTACAAAATGGTTCCAAAGCTGAGCAACCTGAAAGCTCATTTTGCACCAGTAACACCACTGTCAAATATACCGATGACACCACCATAATTTCCTCTTTATCTCATATGTATTTATTGTCTCCTTCTTTTCATGGTTCCCACAGCTGCATTCTCCCTTCTTCTGCTGATTTTTGCATTTCTGACAACAGCCCAGCCTTGTTTTTGAATTTTATCTTTTCCCTGTGAGTTCCAGCAATATAGCTGATTTTAAGTTTATTCCCTATTGGTCGGGTCCCGAATATGGTTCATGCATCCTGCATGACAGCCATTTTGTGACAGAAGGATGCAACCACAAACATGGACCCCACTGACTGGAATTCCATTCCAGAAGAGTTGGAGGAGGCTTTTGCAGAGTTTAAAAGATACACCCTGTGTATAATCACTGCTAAAGACATTTACATGCCACTAATCATCTGTGATGACTTCATTTCTTATGAGCCTCTGGGTTTCCTGGAAATTTCCTTCCTTGCTCACTTAATAATCCACCTAAAACCCAGACTTCAAAATGAACAGTTTGGAATCGGCAGCCCAGCTAAGGAGCGGGCTTCCACCTCAGTGCATTAATAATAATAATAATAATAATAATAATAATAATAATAATAATAATAATAATAATAATAAATACATACATACAAATAACAACAATGTTGATCACAAAGACCTACTAGGTAAGCTAACTTTTGGGAAATATGAACATATTATTAGCCTAAGAAGCTCCTTTTGAACCTGACTAAATCTGACTAAAAATTTTAACCCTTAATTGTCTGATAGGCAACACACTGGACATGAGCTGATACCAGTATTTTTTCTGTTCAATTAGCTTTTTTTATGCTGTGATTAGCTCAATTATGTTCTCCAAGATGTTCTTTGAAATATGACTCACAAGCTGAATAACGTCAGGGGCTGGGCCTGTGACCCTGCATTTTGAATTTATTCTTGTATTTGTGATTTATTATGTTACATTGAAAATGATAATGATAATAATACTAAAATTAAGTTTTAGTATTATTATCAGGTTGTCTTGAGTTTTAAGTCTAGTTTATGTTATTCTGTCTCTTTGTTATGAGTCTTTTCCTGTTCACTATATGGTCTTGTCCTCAGTGTCTTATTTTCATGCATTAAGTCTCCCTTATCGGTTCATCATATTGAGTCTACGTGTGTTAGTCTGTCATGTTTCATATCTGTGTTTCCTATGTTATCATGCTTGTGTCATGTCTTTCTCCTGTTATGTTTCCTGTTTTATTTTGAAGAGGTCTCGTGTTCTAGGTTCGTTGTTTTAGTTTCACACATAGTTAAAGTCTTGTCTTAGTTGTTGGGTTTAGTTTTTCTTTATCCAGGAGATTCATGTTTTGTTTAGTCTTCTTGTCATTTTTTGGTTTTGTATTAGCCAGAAGAAAGGCTCGCTTTGCAACTTAGTTCCATCTTCGTCAGTGTCTCCTTTTGGTTCCTCTTCCTCCCTCCACATGGTCTGTTGGTGCAGACCTTGACAAATAATTTATAAACCTTCCATTGTTTTCTTCATAAAGGAGTGTTTGTGTTGAGTCCTGTATTAGAGGGACCATGGAGAACCTGCTGGAGAAGCAGTCAAGTCACTGGATTGGATAAGTGTCATTGGTTTAGAGGCTGCAGATCCCGGAGGGCCTGGGTGACTGCTACAGATTTTGGTGCGATGTTTGATCTGCTCTATACTGTCAATGCTGAACATCCAGAGAACTGTAGGTACACATTTAAGGTAGTCCAGAAAGCTTTTCTTAGACTTGCAGAAATATGTTCACATTGGATGTAGGTGCTGGCAACCAACTAATTTTAGTAACCAACTCTTAGTGTTGGACTGAAACTGATCAAACTATTACACAGTTCTAGTTACATGTTAGTTATGAATAATTAATGTTGTTCCAAGAGTGTCACTGAAATTGACCAGTCAGCTTGAGATCTAATAGTTTTGTAAAATATAGCAGTTAAAGACATTTTCTGGCAGAAGTACTTTAAAACAGAAATGGTCTCAGAAGTGTTAGTTTATTTATTTATTTTCCCCCATTACAGTTTGGCAAGGGTTAGGCAGAAGAACCACTCGCTTAGATTTAGGTTAGTTGGGGATAGTTTGGGGTTAAAATAGGCACTGGAAAAACATCCACAGATTGCTCTGTATGTATATGTGCATATACTGTGTCTACAACCTACTTGAGGGAAAGTCTCTCTGACTTTATGTTGTAGGGTCTACCTTACAATATAAAGCACCTTGAAGCGACTGTTATTGTGATTTGGCGCTATATAAATAAAATTGAATTGAATTGACTTTCTTGTACGTATTACTAGACGAACCCCCCCTGTCTGTATCATCAGTAGCTGTGTATAGTAGTGGTCGATGTATGGATGCACTTATTAAAACTCACCTCCTGAGTTTCTCCACACCGTGACATCTGTGATCAACCTGGCCATCTTATGCAAAGTGTTAGCTTGCTTTTAAGTAATATATATAAAAAAGGGAAAAAAAGTGTAATTAACATTCATTTTCAGAGACAAAATGAATAGTAATTCAATAATGCGTCACATGACATGCTCACCTTGCGGGTCTCATAAAGTGAGTAAACGATGGAGAAGGCAGAGAGTACAAGGACCACTGTGGCATAATAATAATAGTTATCAATCATCCAAAGGACAATGCCAAACAGCTGGAACACATAGAAGGGGTTGAGAATCTACAAAAACAGAAAAAGACGGAAACAGTTTAATTGGTCACTTAATGTGACTTTTCTATAAATTAAGTGCCTGCACACCAGAGACCCACGCTGCACTTCTACGTTTCCACTGCTGTGTTCAATAAAGCTTTGTTAAATTCTCAGTCTTATTGTCCCTTGAGTCTGCTTTTTGGTTCAGCTCCCACATACTGGCCTTTCGGCCCTTGACATTAATACTTCAAATATTTAGAAGCACTGTAATTTAAAAAAATACATGTACATAATAATAGTAATAGAAATATAATAATAATGTGATTATAATCCCACCTCCTCAAACAACAACCTTATCCAAGGCTTTACTGGTACATTGATGAGGTTGGCTCCATATATGCTTCTCCTGAAAAAGTCATATAAGTAATTACAGTCATCCTGTTGGATTAAAAACAATCTGATCATTTCTCCATTCATATATCCTCTCCTACCTTGAGCTCTGCTCCTGAGGACTCAGTCCGCTTTGGAAGTCATACAGTTTACTGCAGGTCCAGTCTTCATGAAGAGAACTAAGACCGGAGATGAGAAATTGTAGTAATATGTCAGTGGGCTCTGAGGTATTTTCTCCTTTTGAATTTAACAGTTAAATCTCACAGTTTTTTTTTTCTTTTTCCAGTACCTAACACGACAGAAAGCACCCTTCCTGTCCACCCAGATGTATCGCAGCTCTTCAAACAGGTAGTACCGCAGCAGCGTTTTCTGTAAACAAGTAAAGCTCACTTTTTCCACAGGCTTGACAGAAATCAGTCAGCAGAAAATAATTTACTAAAGACAGCTCACATTACCTCCCCTGTGTACAGATGAACAGTATCTCTGCAGTCTGGCTCCTCTAGCTCTCCCAGCAGCTCCAAACTGTGAGGAATCAGCAAAGTTAGCTATACTAGACACATAGTTTTACTTCAGTGTTTTTCTAAATATGTAAGAGCTGGCAGGTTAGAGGTGACAGAGCTGACCTGCCCTCCTCTACCTCCTCAGTGAGGACCTCCACCACAGAGTGCTGGCCAGAAGAGTCCTGGGAAAAAAACATATATTTTTTTTAAACATAAATTATTTTGATAAAGGTTTTGTGTTCTTGGAAACTACAAAAGAATGTTGTTGTAGTTTTTTTGAACATACAGCTCAATCTAAAATGTGGTCAAGAAGAAAAACTAAAAGCAACTGTCAAGGTTTAAAATTCCCTGTGCAAATTTACTCTATATATTCCAATTTTCCATGTCAGAACATGTTCACGTATGATGTGGGATCAAAACAACCATAAAAAACAAAGCAAGTGGCAGAACTATAACAGAGAGGACATTTAATTGAGAGCTTTAAATGAAAGAAATTTAAAATCCTGCTCCTCACATACAAAGTCTTAAAAAAATCAGGCCCCATCTGAAAGTAACAAAGCATAGATGGTAAACCTTCTTTTGCATGTTAGCACATGGAGGAATAATGTGGAATAAAATTGTAAGCAGGTAAATTAAAATTTGTAAAAAAAAAAAAAAAATCCAGTGTCTGTGAAAATTCTGGGTGTCCTCACTTTTAATATTAGAACATTTGCCAAAGCTGGAGGGCAGGAACTGCAGCGGACAAGGACAGCAAACCGTGGCCACCAGTAAAATGCAATCCACAGGAGACCCAGGGAGAGCACGAAACCCAGACGACACAACCACACTCGCCAACTCACCCACTTATAACCCTGTAAATCCTGTTGGGACAGAGAGAGAAACAGTGGATTACATCAGTTCACAAGAGCTCATTTACATGAATCCTGTTGACCTGTCAGGACCAGAGTGCACAATTACAAGCTACTATTAAAGCCGTATGGCTTTGCAAAGTGTAGCAGTTCTAGAAGAGGATTATTTTTCACATGAAGCTCGTCTTTCCTTCTTATCTTTTGCTGTCAGTTTCACTGAGGTAATTTTTCATTTATCCCTCCATGAATGACTTTGTTGTGTTGCAGGGGTTTGAATGTCCTTGTGAACAAACCCATCCAAGAAATTGCTAAAATATCAGGAATGGCAAAATCTACTGGATGGATGGATGATTGCAGAATCTCCACACTCTCCAGGAGGTAGTAGTATCAATACCTAAGTCTACCATAAATAGAAAATTGCATGAAAGTAAATACAAAGGGTTCACTGCAAGGTGCAAGCTACTCATAAGCATCAAGGATAGAAAGGCTTCACTATACTTTGCTAAAAACATCTAAGAAAAGTTCTGAAAAAAAAAAAAACAATCTTTAGACAGATGAAACCAAGATCAACTGAATCATGGCAAGAAAAAATAGTAGGGAAACGGTGTAGAACAGGTCATGATCCAAAGCATACCATATCATCTGTGAAACGTAGTGGAGACAGTGTGCACAGCTGCCAGTGGCACTGGTACACTAATGTTTATTGGTGATGTGACACAGGACAGAAGCAGGTGAAGGGATTCTGAGGTGTTCAGAGACATACTGTCTGCTCAAATCAGGCTAAATGCAGTCACATCGATTGGATAACATTTAATAATACAGACGGACAATGACCCAAAACATACAGTCAAGGCAACCCAGGAATTTTATTAAAGCAAAGAAGTGGAATATTCTTAAATGGCCAAGTCAGTCACCTGATCTTAACCCAAATGAGCGTTTCACTTGTTGAATACTAAACCTCAGACAGGAAGACCCACAAACAAACAGCAACTGAAAGTCACTGCAGTAAAGGCCAGGCAGAGTATTAAAAAGGAGGAAACCCAGCATCTGGTGATATCTGTGAGTTCAAAACTTCAGGCTGTCATTAACAGCAAATGGTTCTCAACCAAGTATTAGAAATTAATATTTTATTTTCAGTTATTTAATTTGTCTGATTACTTTTGAGATCCTGAAATTAGGGATTATGTTTCTATGCATCTTTTTGTCTAACCCACTTAAGCTGGAAGTCTGCACTTCAACTCAGTTGTTTTATTTAAAATTATTTGCGTAGATGTACCTGAATAGTTGTCTCTATCCAAATATTTATCGGCCTAGTGGTATGAATTCCCTCATTATAGATAAAATTATACCAATGAACCATCCTACACAAATTAAATGTTCTCATAATCTGAGACTGTGGATCTCTGAAGCCACAGTCACCAAAGTTATGCCTAAAACACTTCATTTGCAATGAGCACACAAGATCTAAATTTTCACATTTTGGATTAGTTTCTGGGCCCATAGACTGAAATTACTTTGACCATTCAGGATATCATTCAGGATACCTGCAGTTTTTCTTACTCAACCTGTAATTTTAGTTTGCCTGAATCACTGCTGCTGCTCAAGATTATTATTTTTTACTATTTTACCTCCACATTAATTCACAATAAAAACAATCAGGCCATCACCAGATACATCACAAAAAAAGGAAAACAAAAGCCATCACAGAAACAAAGAACTGAAAACAAATTGATCCTCCACAAGAAAAAGAGAAAGAGAGAGAAAAAGAGAAAAAGAAAGAAAGAAAGATTTGATTTTTAAAAACACATTTATTACCAATAAATAAACATCAAGACATCACAAGTGTTGCCACAAAGGGAAAAAAAACAATAAACAAAACTGTCACATGAACATAAGGCTGAAGTACAAACGGCCATCTATAACAGAACACACCACATTCCTAACACACCACTGAGAAGAAAACTCTGTTAAATTATTCATCAACGAGTAAAACTGAAACTCTTCCTTAACTCTATATTTAACCAGTAAAATGAAAGTAGTATCAACTCTTTTCCCTGAAAAATTATCAATCTTATCCTTTCTACTTTTATATATAGAATATTTTGCTTGGCCCACCACAAAATTTAGCAGCTTGAATTTTGATGCCTCCTTTTTTGTATAACCAGCACCAAAGAGAAATGCCAATGCTGCAGCTCTGAGGTAAAGATCCTGTAGAAAAGCACTCTTCAAAAACCTCCATGACATCAACACCCAGGTAAGACCAAAAAGCTGCATAAAATTCGATCGGAAGTCCGTCTATGCCAGAGGCCTTCCCTCCGTCCATACTTTGGAAGGCAGTATTAATCTCAGTCAATGTTAGAGGCTCCCCCAGCTCCTTGGCAAAATCCTCAGAAAGTCTGGGGAGACCGTTGCAGAAGGCATTAAAAGTTTCTTCATCCTCCAAGTACTCAGAACGGTAAAACTCAGAGTAAAAATCTGCTGCTCTCCACCTGATGTCACCATCCGCTGTCAAAAGATCCTCAGCAGAGGACTTCAAACCATGTATGAACTTGCTTTGTCCTTTCTTTTTCTCCAGCGAAAAGAAAAACTTCGTAGGAGCGTCCATCAAAGAAAGGTTTTGAAACCTGCAACAAACCAGTGCCCCCTGTGCTCTAGAGCCCAGCAAGTCAGCCAACCTCGGTTTCCTGTGGAATTTGCAGACACCTGCAGCTCCACTATTTCAGTCTCCAGTTCTCTCATAGATTTGGCTGAAGTCTGAAGAGACATTGAAAGCGTGCTGTTGACAAAATTCTTTGATTTCGGTTTTGCCCCGGTCCCACCACTGCCTTAAACACATAAAATCATCTTTCCTAGACTGAAACACTCTCCAGGAAAAGCTAAACGCTGTCTTGAAATTTGCATCCAGTAACAAAGCAGTGATAAAATGCCAGTACGCAGACTTGTGCTTAAGATTTGTAATAAAAGCATTACAAGAAACCAGAGCATGATCAGAGAAAGAAACCGGATGTATGCTACACTCTTTAAAAATTCCAAAATGATGCCTAAAACATTATATCCTGCCCAATCTAGCTGCAGTTAAAAAGTTTCCTCTACACTGAGCCCACGTAAATTGTCTTTTTCCACTGTGCATTTCCCTCCAAACATCAACTACAGACTGTGCTTCTGTCAAACGCTTTAGAACTGTCTGTGAGGGCGCATGGGGTTCTAAATTATTTCTGTCCGACTGATCATTTTCTGTACAGTTAAAATCTCCAGCCAAAAAAAGAAACTCTTCTGGATCACACATGCACAACACATCCTCAAGCTTGCGTTAAAAAAGATCTCTCTCTGGCCTCAAATTTGGAGCATACACATTCACAAACACAATCGCGAAACATTCATACTTTGCCTTCACCACCATTAGCCTGCCCTTTACCACCTCCTGAAAATCATAAGAGTCTGGTAGAAAGCAGAAAGTCTTTCGAAAAAAGGAGCCTCACTCCACCACAGGCTCTACTTAAATGACTCAAAATAACTTCACCCTCCCAATCCCTATTCCAGTCTGTCACATTTGAACAATCACTGTGTGTTTCTTGGACCATTAATACATTTATGTGCTTTCATTTCATTAACTCATACACTCTGACTCCCTTCCTTATATCTCTGGCTCCATTCAGGTTTAAAGTAGAGACTCTAAAGTTACTCATCACCAAAGATACAAGGATAAATAAAGATAGAAAACACAAAACCTTAGATGCCATCATACTCCTCGTCATTATTAAATTCCTGCTTAAGTTTTGCAACCATCTTTCTCAGTTTATAGACTTCTTTGTCCGTATAATCACCCCTGCCTTTATTGCCCAACTGTGATATCACATACAACAAAAACAACTTCTTGTCCGGAAAGAAATCCTCTATTTTCATATTTTTCATATTCTTCGTGACCTTGAGAAAGTGTTTAACATTTTGCACCCTGTAACCTTTCTTCTGCAGTTTAACAGAGGCTCTATAGGTTGAACTCGCCAGACTATCTTCAGTCCAGCCTTCCTCTTCGCCTTCATCCTCTTCGTCCATATCACTATCAGAGTCAACCCGATTCTGTCCTGAGCTTCCCAACTCCATCTTGCCTACAGCATCATTCCCAATGTGAGAGCTAGCTACTTGAGGATCATTTGCAGTTGTTCTCCCTTCTTGAGTCTCCCCGGAGCTCTCCTGCACTACACCTGTGTTATTTTCCTGATTATCCTGTGAATCTATCTTTGAGTGTGGACAATCTGCTCTACATTTTCTTCTTCTGTAGTCAGCTTTTCCTACACTGCAGCTACCTTCTGACCAGGTCCCTCACCACTTTGCTCTCCTGTTTAGGTTAAGTCATTGCTCCCCAAATCTCTGGCTTCTGCTGTTCTCTGCTCCTTCTCCTTCCACCTGAGTTTGTTCCAAATTATGCGAAGAGACACTTTTGCCAGGACACGCTCAAACTAAATGGCCAACCACGCCACACCCAAAACACACCAACGCACCCGATGTCACATATAAGTTATAGTCAATATCATCCACTCGAACATTAAACACCAAATTTAGGTCTTCATCCTTTTTATTTAGGATCATAAGAACCTGTCACCTGTGTGAGACAACGTGCTTTAACAGCGGTGATTTGCAACCCGATGACAGTTCCCAGATAGCAAGGAGACATTGAACAGATGTTGATTTTCCATCTGAACCATCAGAATCGTCAGGATTGAAATGTCAACACAAAACCAATGTTGAAACAACATTGAAATACTGATGAAACCTGACACTGACATTGAAATAACATTGATTCACTGTTGTTCTGTCATCGTTGATTGTTGATCTATTTATAGTTGACAAGGTGACAACAATCACGTTGAAAAACCATCGATTTATGGTTGAGCGGGAAATTAAAGCTGCTACCACTTGGACTATTCCGCAGCACCCCTATCACATTGGTACATCCCTCCAGGTAACCATTGTCTTGTACAGTAGAGCGGGACATTAGATTTACTCTCAGCGGAATTGACCGGAGAAGGCATCAGTTCATGCACTGCACTGGCCTGCACCACGATTAGTATAAGGTAAGAATGAATGACTTTTGTTCTATTCGTTATTTCCACGGTTGCATTTGAATAACAGTAAAAAAAACAAACAAACAAACTTGTTAATGTAAAGTTTCGGATAAAATGTGGGAGCCCGAAATTGTGTCTACTTTCATCTTACAATCCGGCAACAAATAAATTGCACTGCGAACAAAGTCTATCAACAAAGAAAACATTTTCGTTTCATACTTTTCTGTTATATTCCCTTACAAAGCTAGCTTTAACGCTTCGAGGGTTCCTTTGTTCTTGCCGTCGCCTCGGCGCTTGACCCAGACTTTTGCTCTGTAGTTGCTTTTTAGCATAGTACTACAAAAATTGTAAATCTGTGATATATGATTGATAAACGTAAAGGTAACTGTATAAATGTGTTCAATGACTTTGTTACTTTTAATGATTGGAGAGCACCCGCTTCGATTCGCACTCAATTCAAACTTTACGCTGCACGCTCACCTAACTTGCGTTTACACCTTTTGTCCACACGTAAACTGCGTTTAGCATTTACGTGTGGACGAGGAAGACGGAGAAAACGCAGCGTCAAAGATGTGCGCCTATTTTGACGCCACACTGTGCGCCAAGTTTTTGTCTCGGTGCCATGAATTCCTACAATGGCAGACTTATACAAAATACTGTTAATTTTATTATCTTCAGTGTTTAAATGCTTACATATACGGGTTTGCTTGTAATTGTTGCCTATATACATTTTAAGCTATTATTTATTATTTAGTTCAATCAATAGATCAAGTTTTGTAGTGACTATGAAATATATTGTAATTATCTGTTTCCTGTTTATCCTAGACAGGGCAAAAAAGGACTCCAAATTAAAAAAACGATAAAAATGAAAGACTTGTGCATTGTGCAGTTTAGCACTGGTGGTACAGAAATAGTCCCTAGATCAAGGATAAATGGGGAGAAATTGTCATGGCCTCCATATCCTCCGTGAGACACATTCAGGATCCACGACGCAGTAAAGAGGAGAGTTCATCCTGGTGCAACATGGCTCACCCATGCACCAGTCCGACTTCTAATAAGCTATGGTGGGTATCATCTGGATTGGTGTTGTATAAATGTAACAATGACAAGTTTTTCGTGTCCTAATTTATGTCTGGCCATACATTGTGTTTGTACTTCCAGACACATTTCACGAAGCAGAACGCAGTCTTCAGAAATATCTAAGATATCTAATATCTAGCACATTTGTAATTACTTATGACCGTTTTCAACTTTTTTTCTTTAGACCAAATCCCCTGTACACATATAGTGACTCAGAGGATGAGCAGCCCACAAAGAAATGGTTTCCCCGGGCCCCTCGAGTGAAAATACCAGGTAATAAAATACTGTCTAGTGTCTTTGTACATATCTGTGTGTGACACAAGGAAACTTTTGATAAGTTGTCTGTATTCTTAAATACTTAAAAAAAATTATCTTTTTCTGTCAGACCTGACGAGAGCTGTTAACGAACTCCGTGAGTGTCATGGTCCTGGGTCGTGTGACCCAGTGTGTTATGCTTAGCCTATTTTGATGTTTATTATTTGTTTAGGTTCTCTAAGGTAGTCCAGCCATTTGTATATATCACCCTTGCATTACGTCTCCCTTGCCCTTCGTGTGTGTTTATGTCTGTGTGTCTTGTACTGTCAAGTTCATGCGGTCAGTTATGTCACCTCCCCCTGTACTACGTCTCCCCGGTTCATGTCTCATGTTTCCTGTTTTACTTTGAAGGCCTGCATTCACTGTCAGTGTATTCAGTTTTACTCCTCCTGTCCTGTCGTTAAGTTCATGTGTGTCAGCTGCGTTCCCATGTGTGGCCACTTCCCCTGATCATCCCTCATGTGTATTTAGTCTCTGTGTTTCTTACAGTCTGTGTCGCGTCGTCTGTGTTCCCACCCTCCGTGTTTCCATGCCCGGTCTGTTGTATTCTACGTCATAGTCTTACCATAGTTTATTCCCAGTTTAGGTTTCTGTTTAGTTGTTGCTCTTGTGCTGCCCTTATTCTTGTTTGCTTCTTTTGTATTCATCAGCCACAATAAAAGGCTCGCTTTTGTTTAACTCCACTCCTGCATCCTCGCTTGTGTTCGCTCCTGGGTCCACCACACACATTTCCGCACGGTCTGCCTCCGCAGACCGTGACAGTGAGGAGGTCAGAGCCATCCGCAATACCGGCTGCAATGAATCGGTAGATGCTGGGGTACTGCCTCTGGATTTGCCCTTGCACAACATTGAGGAGCTAAACAATGCAGAGCCAGCTCTTCAATCACAAGAGGCAAATAAGGCAATGGTAAGTATATAAAGGTTATGTACACTTTGTAACTATAAAGTGTAATAGCTGTCAGATGTGATTTAAATACATAACAACGGCCTGTTGGTTAAACACACAAGCACTTGCATACACATTTAAGACATGAGACACGCTAATTCCATCTCTTAAAATGTGTCTATAGGTGAGACGCTTTGCCTTGATTGGAGCCTGACGCAGCAGTTAGGGGCAAACTATATGTCCGAGTTTGTCTTTGCACAAGCAGTGCAGAAATGGCTCCGATACGCCCCAGATCGTTTGGGTGGTGCAGGACGCACATCATGCAAAAAAATTATAAACTTCTGTGAATCATATAAACGTAAATAGGAAACTGTCTTTTAATAAAGTATTTAGCAAACGAACAGCAGATTTAATGCTGCTATGACCCACAATTTCACCAACCGCCAGACCACACTCCTCTACCGAGCAAGGACAAGTAGGTATGATCTTAAAACCATGTTGTCTCGAAAGGTTAGTGAGGTCCATTTTAGCGATACGCACGCCAACCGGCAAAAAGCCGGTTTTACGCACGCAGCAAAATCAGTAACTCTTAATTCAATACCACGCACAGTATAAAAATCTAAGCTACAATATCAGAAAAAGGACATAACAGACAGAAAAGTAAAGTCGGAAACAAATCCTCTATCTCTCAGTCAGACTCACCACACGCTCCACCACCAAACCCCCAGCATGCAATGCAGAAAGAAAGAAAGAGAATTTATTTGTTTATTTATTTTTATTTTACCGCAAAATTAATTCACAATAAAAACAATCAGGCCATCACCAGATATCCTGTGTGGCAACTTACCAGTGGTGGGAGTCCACCCTGTGGTTCCATCATGGTCTACAGAGCAGGATATGAAGACCAGCTCAGTTAGCTTCAGCTGTAATGTTTGACCTGAACAACAAACACACTTTCAAGTCAACAGAAAAACCATGAAGATGTTGCACCTCAGATTACTACCTCAGTAATCCATTTACAACAGTAAGTATCAAAATTATACTTTTCTTTAATAAGTAATCTGAGGTTTCACCTACTACTACTGCTAGTACTATGTCTGTGAAGGTTCTCAGTCATCCAGGTCATCGTAGTCAAAGGAGCTTGCAAAGAAAAGCGTCTGTACTTCTTTAAGTTACTTGAAGACGTTTCACCTCTCATCCGAGAAGCTTCTTCAGTTCTAAGGTCAAATGGTGGAGAGTCCCAGATATAAACCTAGTGGGAGTAACCCCCCACAGAGGGACAAAAGGACCCCCTGATGATCCTCTAATCCCCTGAGCCAAGGTGTGAAACTCACACCTTGGCCAAGGTGTGAAACTCACTGCTGCTGCTAAAAGGCATCCAGGCATGCAGTCCTAAAACTGAGAACTTCTTGAGTGAACCACACTTGAATGAACTTGCAAAGCACTACAGACTTGACCTGAAAAAAGAGGAGGTTCTGGTGGCCAGAAACTTTCTTACCCGGAAAACAGAGGCTGGATGTCCACCCAAAAATATGTTGTCTGTGTTCAGCCTCCTTGATTCAGACGTTTCCGTCTCTGAAGGCAACCATCCAAATTGCCCTAACAGTGCCTGTCAGCAGCTGCTCATGCGAAAGGTCCTTTAGTGCACTGCGTCGGCTGCACTCCTGGCTGCATCAAACAATGGGACAGAAAAGACTTCACAGTCTTGCAGTCATGTCTATTGATAAAGACACGCTTCAGCATCTGAGTCACAACAGAGTGATTGACCGATTTGCCACTCTTAAAAACAGACGTCATTCTTTGATGGTTCCACCCACCAAGTAACTGGTGATTGCAGCAATAAAAATGATGTACTTTTTTATTTTCAGTTTTTTTCTTGTTATTGATGCCGCAAACACATTTCTTTTGTTTTCTTCTTGTACTGTATTATAAAACAGACTGAAATAAAACAATAGATCTATTGGTGGCCTAGGATGTTTAATCTGTCCAAAAAAGTAGGAAAGTAGCGCTCATTCACTACGTTCATTCATATCGTGTGCATCTCTTGGGGGCTAAGCCCCCCCTGTCCTTAAAACCTAGTGACTGGTGATGGAAAGTTACATTGTAGCCACTGACAGAGGCGAGGCTGCCAGACACTGGCGCCACCAGGCCCTCTGACCACCACCAGTGGGCAATGCGTGAAGTGTATTGCCCAAGGACAAAATGTCCGAGCCGGGGCTCGAACCGGCAACCTTCCGATTACAAGACCAACTGCTAATTCTTGACCCACGATCACCCCATGCGTAACAAAATGTATATTGTGTTATGGAGAAGGCAGCATTTAGCTGTAGCCTCCACAGTTGTTCTACAGCAGTCTGTGTGTTTACAGTGAGGGACAAAGAAGCAGAAACACCAACATAGTAAACATGTACACACAGTCAGCTGCAAATAGTGGTGTTGTAAGATTACCTATTAAAGAAAAGTGTATTTTTGATACTTACTGTTTTGAAGGGATCACTTAAAGACTCTTTTGATCATCAGGATGAAAAAATTATCCACTGAAAGTTTTTAAATAAAATGTGCAAGGTTGATATACTGTGTCTCCCTTTTCAGGGGGTCAAAAGAAAGCTGTCATTTTACAAAATCAAAAAGTTCCAAAATTAAAAATCAAAATCAAATATAACAAGTTAAATCTCTTCGGGTAAAGCGACCCCTGTACCAAGCAGCCACAGACGAAACAAACCTCTATTCTTGTGTGTCAGTCTGTGTTAAACAACACGTCAAGCATCTGTATGACATTAGTGCCATAGCAACACCTTAGCAACCACATTCCTATCTCCACTGTTTTTTTCCTGTTAGTTCCGAATGTCTTGTTTTCTTGTTTTGACTAAAATTACAATGCTATGACTTCCTATACAACATGCTAAGAGCAGAGATTCCACAATATGTATTTGGTTCAACAAGCAAAGAAGCTGATGTCACAATTCAAAGCAGTTATGAACAAAAACTGCAACAGCAAAATAAATGCTGGATTATTTTCATAACTCAACTTCTGGGTAAAAGCTGTAGGTTCATAAGTTGGGTTCTCATATGTTCATAGTCATGACTCGGGAGTTGGGTTGGTAATGTGCCAGATTCTTTAATTCACTCCACAGCTTGACTAATTCTGTTGGGTCATAGGTTGGGCAGCTTTGATAACATATTGGGTCAAAATTTTACCCAATTGTTTGGGTTGAAGATAAGCCTCAAATGTTGGAGAAAATGTGAATGTTACAGGGGAGAAGTGAATACAGTGTGATGAGACCAGTGTTGTGTCGGAATGAAATATTATTTTACATTCATAATCTATGTTACTATTCATAATCCTTATTATTACTGTTGTACCATGTATGATTTATCATGATTATCATTTCTTTGACACATTTATTGAAACTGATGATGTTATATTAAAGTCTGTATTTCAGGTGTTAGTATAACTACATTATAATCTTATATACACATATATTGCCTTTTTGTGCTTATTAAAGAGTTGAAGTTAATTAATGGTTTGAAGCTACAGCCGGCGCGAGTTTGACTGATCAATGGAGCAAAGTTCAAGCGGAAAGAATTGCCTATATATATACAATTTAACACATATTATACATGATTGTTTAAGAGATAAAATAAAGGCCTTGGGCCCTGTGCTATTGATGTTTGCCTGGTAACAGATGAAGTAGAGGGAGGTCATGCGCAAAGGTTAACAACACAGACACATAGTCTGCCTGGGTAAACTGATTGCAAATGTTGTGTACCTGCATACATGACAGTTTAGTTCTGATAAGTCCAGAAAAGTGTAATAACAGGATGCATCTGGGAGGCGGTGGAGGAATAGAGGAATCATGAGCATCCAGTTCAGCTCTCTGTTTCATTGCATTAGCTTCCTTTTCAGCGAAGGCCAGTTGAGCTCGTGCTGCTTGAGCTTTGGCGTAGGCCCTTGCAGCTGCAGAAGCTGTTGATGAGGATGTCCGTTGAGAACGCCTTGTCGATGTTCTGGATTGCTGCGACTTGGTGTCGAATGGCTGAGACCGTTGCTGCATTGTAGCTGGTTGAGTGGCAACGTCTGCTTGCTGTTCACCACCGGCTGCTTCGTCTAGCTCTTCAGCAGCGTAGTCTTTTAGGTAATTTCTTCCTGAGCGTAGACTCATGTTGCTTAAAGTAGCTCTGTATGCTTGAACCCGCTGAGTAGGCGTCTTTTTGCTCGTCTTTTTACTATGCTGCCCTCACGACACGTGACCATGTGAAGCTAGACAGCTAACGAACAAAATAGAGGAGATCTTCCACAAAAGGCTTGCTTTTCTTGCTTTTAATGAAGATCCTTTAAAGCCTTATCCTCTCTCAAGGCTTCTCCTTGCTATTTCTTATTTGTAACTGAAACATACAGAAAATGAAAATAAATTGCTAGCTAATACACATCTTAATGACAAACTTACTGATTAGCCTAGCTTAACACGTGCGTTACATTAGCATCGCAGTTCACTCCATGTAAACACATAAAAGTTATCTCTGAACACATTAATACTCACAAAGACGAACGTTTCCCAAGGTACAAGCGTGTAGGGCACTCTTAGCGTGTACATGAACTCGTTCACTCTTTTAATACTGCCGAAGCACTTTTCACGGCATTAACGGAGAAAATACGTGAAAATATGAGAAAATCCTCTCTGTCCAAAACATGTCTGTTCACATTTTGGACAGAGATGACAGATGGTTTGAAAGAGGAGTGAAAGAAGCCATCTATGTCCACTGTGAGCGACCATCTTTGAACAGAGGCGGGGGTTTACGACACCAACTCTCTGCCATCTATAATCCAGTTTTGAGATCCCTTCCCAGACGCCTTAATGCCCACTCACATCCTGGGCCATCTGACCTCAGGAATTCGCATGATAAGGTGGGGCCAGGTTTCACAATGAACACACCCGAAACTCTGGCTGATTGGGACCCACACCCAGTTTCACACCTTGGCTCAGGCGATTAGAGGATCATCAGGGGGTCCTTTTGTCCCTCTGTGGGGGGTTACTCCCACTAGGTTTATATCTGGGACTCTCCACCATTTGACCTTAGAACTGAAGAAGCTTCTCGGATGAGAGGTGAAACGTCTTCAAGCAACTTAAAGAAGTCCAGACGCTTTTCTTTGGAAGCTCCTTTGACTCTGGAGAGGGTATTTCAGATCTATTGTCTGGAACAGAGTCACATTCAATTAAAGGGGGTAGCTGGATGTTGACTTCTCCATCCAAAGACTCGAGGAAGAACTTTACAGCTCTCCTACCTGAGGTTTTTTCTCTGCCAGAGCAAGTCTTTAAAGTGTATGGAGTGGTTTTGGCATTGATTTTGAAAAGGCTGAAAAACTCTGACTTAAGCAGTGACCTGTTAGACTGGTCATCTATTACTGCATACATTTTTATAGCTCTCTCTTTTTGGCCTGCGGGATACACTTTGACCAAAGTGATCTTAGAACATGAACGTGGGCTGTCACCTTGGCCACATACCTCTATGCACTTCGACTCGACTGAAGGTGAACTCTCAATTTGCTCTTCATTATCATTGTTTCCTGGTGTAGTACTCTTAGGGGCAGGAGTAGGACCAGGATGCATTGCAGATAAGTGTTTAAGGCTGTCACGCTCAATACACTTAACCACTGCTTTACAGTTTTTTGCGATGTGTTGGACAGACCCAGAGCATCTGTAGCATATGTGGTGCTCTTTGAGATAGGCTTGTCTTTCTTCAATAGTTTTGTCTCTAAAGAGCTTACACTTTTTGAGTGGATGTGGTTTTTTGTGGATTGGGCACTGGCGATCCGGTTCCTCCATTTTCTTTGGACTGAGATTATTCTGGTCCGGCTCTGCCGTAATGTCCATTTTGTGTGCTGACACAGTAGGTTTGCGACTATATGATCTCAGTTTTCCTGTGGGAGAAGGGACACGGGTGTTGGCCTTGGACATAGCAAAGCTTGGGTCATTCCTCATTTTCGCTTGCCGCTGGACAAATTGTGTGAAAACTGAGAAAGGAGGAAATGACACACTATGAGTCTCCTTGTACTGTGCTCCTACAGTTGTCCACTTTTCCAGTAGGGTGAAGGGAAGTTTTTCCACTATTTGCCTTACTCCTCTAGCTGTGTCCAGGTAAGCAAGTCCTGGGAGTGCACCATCTTGTTTAGCACACTGTAGCTCCAATAAGATGTCGCTAAGTTCCTGCAGCTTAACATTGTCTTTGTTTGTGAGTTTGGGAAAGTCCTCTACCTTTTGTAAGAGTGCGTCCTCAATAGCCTCAGGTGAGCCGTAGCACTCTTCAAGGCGTTGCCAGACCATCTTCGCACCTGCAGCCGGATTGAGGGTGTGTACAGCACGAATGCGCTTAGCCTGTTCGGATGATGTTGGACCCAACCATTTTGTTAGCAAGTCTAATTCCTCTCTTGGAGACAAATTTAGGTCTTTGGTTGCGCTGGTGAATGAGGTTTTCCATGCCCAATAGTTTTCAGGTTTGTCATCAAATTGCAAAAGACCTGTGCTGACTAGTTCTTTGCGAATTAGGTATTTTGCAAACTGTTGCATTTTACTTGATTCCGGTACACAGTTGTTAAGGTTGGGGGTGTGCTTTGTGGAGTTGGACCAGTACGTGTCGACTACACATGTGTTCACTGTTTGCTCCTGTTTCCTTTCTCTATTTACAGGTGGTGTTTTCGTCTGAGTGTTGGTTATAAAAGGATTAGTCATTTGTGTACTGTCTTGTACATCTACTTCATTGCAATTTCCTTTAGGAGGCTGTGCTGGGTCGTGCTGAGTGTCTGGGTAGAGTAACTCACATTGTTGTTGAACATATTCGTTAGTGCGGTGCACTGTACTGATGGGCTCAGCTTCCTCACAAAGTTCTCCGTAGAGCTCCCCGCTCTGAATCTCTGCTTCTTCAAAGGCTGAGGCCTCTGCTTCAGCTGCGGCTATTGCTTTTTGGCACTGGAGGACATGTAGATGAGCATCCAGTTCAGCTCTCTGTTTCATTGCATTAGCTTCCTTTTCAGCGAGATGAGCATCCAGTTCAGCTCTCTGTTTCATTGCATTAGCTTCCTTTTCAGCGAAGGCCAGTTGAGCTCGTGCTGCTTGAGCTTTGCCATAGGCCCTTGCAGCTGCAGAAGCTGTTGATGAGGATGTCCGTTGAGAACGCCTTGTCAATGTTCTGGATTGCTGCGACTTGGTGTCGAATGGCTGAGACCGTTGCTGCATTGTAGCTGGTTGAGTGGCAACGTCTGCTTGCTGTTCACCACCGGCTGCTTCGTCTAGCTCTTCAGCAGCGTAGTCTTTTAGGTAATTTCTTCCTGAGCGTAGACTCATGTTGCTTAAAGTAGCTCTGTATGCTTGAACCCGCTGAGTAGGCGTCTTTTTGCTCGTCTTTTTACTATGCTGCCCTCACGACACGTGACCATGTGAAGCTAGACAGCTAACAAACAAAATAGAGGAGATCTTCCACAAAAGGCATGCTTTTCTTGCTTTTAATGAAGATCCTTTAAAGCCTTATCCTCTCTCAAGGCTTCTCCTTGCTATTTCTTATTTGTAACTGAAACATACAGAAAATGAAAATAAATTGCTAGCTAATACACATCTTAGCATAACAATAACTAACAGCACTTTTTCCACAAGTGAAGCCAGTAACTTACTATCCTAAAAGATTAGCTCTAGTTGCTCGTGCTTTACCTCCATGCGTGAGATCAGTATGTGCAGCAGCTTAAGCTGTACAATGTTTCAGGAAATAGTTTTTTTCACCTTTTGACACTGTTAGTTCCACACGAGGTAGATGTCTACTACTGCAGACCAGAGATGGGCAGTAACGCGTTACTTGTAGCGCGCTACTGTAATCTGATTACTTTTTTCAAGTAACGAATAAAGTAAGGGATTACTCTTGCAAAAACGGTAATTAGATTACCGTTACTTTCCCGTAGGAACGCTGCGTTACTGAGTTACTAAAACCATGTTTTTTTGCGAGAATGTCTCACGACAGTGACGTAAGCGAGTGCGCCGTTAGTGACAACAGCTGTGTGCAGATCAACAATGGATCACATATCGAGTGCGGGAGAGAGTATGAGCGTGTAGCGTTTAAAGCGTGGAAGTACTGACCTTACTTTGAGTTTGATTCCATAAAAAGTGACAAAAACATTAGCGTCCATCGTGCGTGGGAAGAAAACTTCTTTTTACAGCGAAAAATCCCCCTAAAATTCCAAACAAGCACCGAGTGCGCAACGACGTAATGGGAAACTCGGATTCTTCAACTGACCGCGGCACACCTGCACCAGGGTAAACCTCCGCCTACCCCAATCCTGCTTTACAGGTGAAAATAGAGCAACAGGACCGCTGAGTCTTTGACTTTATTTATTTTCTGCTGTGTTTTACTTGCATCTATTTGAAAGAGTGAGTGTAAACACAAAAAATATTTTATTTTATGTGCTGGAATGTGCAGAAAATAGGTTTAAATGTTAAACAAATTTATTCAAGTCAGAGAATGTTGCATATAATTAAATTTTTGCTTGATGCATAAAGTTAAAAGATTAAAACTGATAAAACAAGTTAAAAAAGAGACTTTTCCATTTGATTACATTTTGTATGATGGATTATGTAGAAAAAGTAGAATTGGGCTGAAAGATCTATCACTTTATCACCTCTTCAGGTTGTAAATCGTGTTTTTAAAAAGTAACTAAGTAACTAAGTAATTAATTACTTTTGAAAATAAGTAATCTGTAAACAAACGGGATTACTTTTTTGGGGGAAGTAATCAGTAATTAGTTACTGATTACTTTTTTCAAGTAACTTGACCAACACTGCTGCAGACTATACTTACATTTCTGTCACCTACAAGACACTTGTCTCTAATGTCATTGTTACTCTCACAACCACACATAACCATAAAGTGGTGCACAATTCTGAATCCATCAACCCTTTTGCCAACGAAAGAGGAGGGCACTTCTCATGAGTGTAGTGAGCACGTGGAGAAGGAGTGTAAGCCAAGGGATGACTTAACAGATGTGCCACTTGATGAGGGAAAGGTTTGGTTTGTTAAAGGTTTGAGTTTTAAAACAGCAGAGGGACAGACTAAAACAGGTTTTACTGTTGTAGATAGTGAGAAAGTTATCTATGCATGACAACTAGCATGTTTCATATTTGCTTGAGCAGCAGAGATAGTAGCTTTAACGGAAGCGTGTAAAGCTGCAGAGAAACAAAATGTGACAGTATACACTCATAGCCAATATGCATTTGCTACATTACATTTCTTTGCAGTGCAGTGGGTGAGACGAGGTGTGACAGCCTCTGCAGGGAAACCTGTAGAACACACCAAACTCTTGCAAAATCTGCTGGAGGCAGCGTTATTAACCAGTAGAATTGCCGTTTGTAAATGTGCAGCACACATGTGAGGGAAAGATCCAGTTGCATTAGGGAATGTTTTTGCAGATAAGATCGCAAAAGAGGCAGCTTTAGGAGAACATGGTGTTCACATTTTAGCAGTGCAACATCAGCGGACATTGCCTATTATACAAGATGTATTGGCAGACATGCAGGCCCACTCACCTACTGCAGGAAAACAGTTGTGGCTCACAAAGGGAGCGAGCTTGCAAGATGGTGTTATTGTCTGTGTGATAAACTAATACTGCCTTAGAATTTATATAAGACTGCTGCTATTTTGAGCCATGGGTGATGCCATGTAGCAACAGGAGGGAGAGTAATGATGGCAGAAGTAATTTATACTCTAGGATTAAATACCTTTAAAAAGATTTTTGCAGGTCATGTATGATATGTTCAAGCACAATTCTCAGGGTAATTTGAGACCTAAGAGAGGGGAATTCCCCAGACCCAGTCACCCATTTCAAGTTATTCACATGGACTTTATAGAGCTGTCCAACTGTAATAACTATAAGTACTGTTTAGTGATAGTGTGTCCTTTTTCAAAGTGTGTACAAATCGTCCCAACTAGGGAAGCAGATGCCATTTTGGTTGCCAAAGCAATATGTAAGAATATCATCCGGGATTCTGGAAACCATTTATAGTGATAATGGTCCACATTTTGTAAATAAAGTGATTGGATTAATGGCACAACATCTAGGGATAACACTAAAAACATCATTGTTCATATCACCCACAAACCCAAGTTGGAAATTTACCATGGAATTTGTGCAACATCACCTATTCTTTTGTCCTCTGCAAGAAGGATGTAACAGAGAAGCCTTTTGTCTACATTTACATCATGAACACTTCTCTAAGCTGGTTGAGGTTTTGAGCCAAGAAGATCAAAACACCTTGATCCAATTTCCTTTACAAAGCTTTTTCTGTGGTGACAACAGGACAGGAGAAGAGTTGTAAATGCAGATAATTCACCAGTTGACTCTAACCCCCACAGGATGCCTACAGTGAGAAGATTTGGGGGGTTGATAGGAGTCATAAAGAGGGTGTTGACCAGGCTACAGCTTTGAAGTTAGCTGAGAGCCACATGGACAAACAATAAAGTCAACTGATCTGTGTGAATGCCTTTGTCTGTATACAGTTGGATTGTAGTGACATATGATTTTTGAAAATGTTGATTCTTCTTGTTTAACTGTTTACATTCAGTTGTTTACTTGTAGAAATACATGATGAATCGCACGACAGGAGTAGATGCACCACAAGGCTGGAGAGTTTGGTTAATGTCTGGTCCTTGGTGCATCTTCTTTTGAAAATATTAACTCCTGTTTTTGGACTGTTGACATTGATTTGCTTATGTATAGGATGCATTTTACCGTGTATAAGATCAATTCTAACTAAAATGATTTCTAATACATTTGTTAATTATGTACTTTTACAACAATACGAAATGACTGAAATTACTGACATGACAGAAGCCTGTGTATAAATGATGCCTGCGCTGAAAATGTCAAGCAAGAGGTGGAATTGTTGTTGTTGGAATCTTATTGTTTGCACTGAAGCACCGCAGCAATTTCCTAATGTTGTAAACCTCAACATCTGGCAATAAACCCCATTCTGATTCTGATTCTGATTCTGAAGGCTAAGAATATACTACAGGGGAATAATTTGGAGCATAAAAATAACAAAACAGAAGGGAAATGTTAAAGTGAATTGTTAAATGTTGTCATTTTTATGCTTACCATCTCTACATTGTTTTAACTCTGTGATGAAAGGAATCCTTTTGTCCCCCTCTCCATATTCTTGAGGTTCTGGGTGGGGGGCTGTAGTGTTTTATTGCAGATACATCCTATCTGGAAGATCTGTTTCTTGTGATGTTGCTTCCTGCTTTTATGACCCTTTTGGTCAGCAGGAGGTCACACAAACACACACACACTCACACACACACACACACACACACACACACACACACACACACACACACACACATGCATACAGATGTTCACACATATACATACAGTGTCTTGTCTTAGAACCATGTGGGCGTTGCTTTTGCTGTGATGTGTATTGTGTGAACTGTTTTCCCAATAAAAGGCAGCGAGAGGAGGCCGTCGTTGGGGTAATTGTGTGGTAGACACCGACGAGGCCTCCCTTGCAAGTAAATCGATCGATCGCTGACTGTCTTGTTTTCTTCATGATGAATAAGTCTCTAAACCAGCGGGGCTTGTGGAAACACAGAGCCAACAGTTGTGCTCCTTTAACATGTGAATTTCCCAAGTGTGGCATTAATAAAGTCTGTGTCTATGCCAAACCTGAATTTTAAACTCCTTTTTAAAATTCACCAACATTTCTGATTTGCTGCTAAGACTGTGCCATGTTTTCACCATTTGCAAGCCAGTAGAGTATGTTCAGGAATTTCACAAATTTGTTTAAGTCTAATATGTTGGCTTACAGGTAAACTGTTTTTGGAGTTGGATAGGATAAAAACCTTCCAGCATGACACAATGTTTTGAAGTAAAGGGTGGGGGTTGGGGGCTAGGAAGACTTCCAGGTAAAAGAGTCTAGCATCCACGTGTTACATGGTGTTGCATGTTAAAAACAGCCAGAAACTATTCCCATTGTTTAGAGGTGATTGCAAGTTTGTTGGATTTTAGAGACACAGAGAGTGAGAGAGATCATGTTCTACACTACAAAGCTACTTGTACTATTGGAAATCATTACAGGAAAACTTATTGGGAGGTGGATAGGATGAAAACTTGCAGCATGGGATAATGTTTTCCGATCAGCAGGTCTGGAGTAAAGAGAACTGGACATATATTTTCTTTTTGGGTTACTTTGATGTCAAGAAAGTTAACTTGTTTAGTACTGTGATCAAGGATAACATGTAAAACGTTGAGTGTGTCAATGTAAAAAATTGTACAAACTGAAGAAACGTGGCAAGTGAGGTGGCAAAAGGTGCAGGCATTTTTACTTAAGTAGAAGTATAGCTACTAGTGTCTAAAATACTTGAGTAAACATTTGATAAAGTATCGGTTGACAAAATATAAAGAAAAACAAAAAGAACACGCAAACTAGCAAAATATCAAAGGAGCATAACATAACAATAACAAGATGATATGAGATACCTGATGAGACCATGATAGGTAATGTAGACATGTAATGTATAAACATTTATGGGAGTTAAAGTCGAGCTTATATATATTTTTAAAGTGTATTGTACGTGGGATAGACTCCAGCGCCATTTAACACTTTATTACATCTAGAAGCTGCCGCAGATCTTAAAATGGTGGTGCTCCCCTGACAGTTTTATTACAGAAGCTCTCTCATTCTAGTCTAAACAACAGCATGACAGTAATTCTCCACAGAAAATGGTTCCCTCTTATCTACATTTTCCCAGGCAAGTGTGAGTGAGAGTCTGCAGCTTTCTACTCCCCAAGGACACATAGTGTAATGCCTTTATTTTTCAGGACTGTGTCCACTCAATACTACTCTATATAACTTTATAACACTTATTATTATTACTAAAAAGCATAGCATTATTGAGGCACTGCAAATTAAACATAAAAAATCACAAAGAAAGAACAATACAGTATCCACATCTGAACCAAAGAGTAAAACAGTGAAATGTGGATTATTAAATATTAGGTCTCTCTCCTCCAAGTCTCTGTTAGTACATGACTTAATAATTGATCAACAAATCGATTTACTCTGCCTTACAGAAACCTGGTTGCAGCAGGATGATTATGTTAGTTTAAATGAATCAACACCCCCGAGTCATTCTAACTACCAGAAATCTCGAAGCACAGGGCGAGGGGGCGGTGTGGCAGCAATTTTTCACACCAGCCTATTAATTAACAAAAGACCAAGACAGACTTTTAATTCATTCGAAAGCCTGATGCTTAGCCTCGTCCACCCCAGCTGTAAAGCTCAGAAACCAGTCTTACTTGTTATCATCTATCGTCCACCTGGGCCTTACACAGAGTTTCTGTCTGATTCCTCAGACTTTTTATCTGATTTAGTTCTGAGCTCAGATAAAATAATTATTGTGGGTGATTTTAACATCCACGTTGATGCTAAAAATGACAGCCTCAACATGGCATTTAATCTGTTGTTAGACTCAATTGGTTTCTCTCAAACTGTAAAAGAACCCACCCACCACTTTAATCACACTCTAGATCTTGTTTTAACATCTGGCATAGAAAATGAACATTTAACAGTGTTTCCTGAAAACCCTCTCCTGTCTGATCATTTCCTGAAAACATTTACATTTACAATAATTGATTACACAGCAGTGGAGAGTAGACTTTATCACAGTAGATGTGTGACGGAGTGACCCGTCTCAAGGCAGAGTCCGCTGAGTATGGCACCGCCATCATTAGATCGCCACCATTAGTTCGATTTGGCACCCGGGGCGGCGTATCTTTCTGACGACCGAGTAGAGGAATAAAAGGGGTGAGGAGCAAGTTGTGAGCCGCATCGGGGGTGGCTAGATTTTGGTTCCCACTTACTTGTTAAGGGCGTCGGTCGGGGAGACGTGCGGGGGGATCGCCAATCGTGCAGGGTGACGCAAGCCGATGGTATGGGGGTGTGGGGTTTAAATAATGAGTTCACGTGTGTCTGGACCGTCATGAGAATGGCCTCATTACGTGGGCCGTTAATGTGTATATGAAGTCGGGTAGACTTCCGGGAAATAGTTGAGAGCCTGTATCAATGTATATGTTTTGTGAGTGTATAATGAAAAAGAAATTCTGGGGGAGGGAGACGGGGATTAAAGTTAGAATAAAGAATTGGTGGTGACGCCAAGGGGGAGGGGTTACGGGATATAAGAGACGGCGAGCCGGATATGAGGGGGTGTGTGTTGTAACATACAGGCTGTGTAGCGTGGCTCTCAGTTTTATGTCTTTGCAACCATCTTTTTATGCACTGGGGAGGCCGTTTCAAATAAAGTATCCACACTAATACCTTACCGACTACGCCTGTGTTTGTCCGGGAGAGGTCTGGAAGGGGACCCCGTGACATATGGTGTCAGGAGTGGGATGGCTAGTCGGAAGAGGAAAACGCGCCTCCCAGCGAAGCGCACAGGGCTGCGGTCCCAGCAGCATGAGCTTCCGGGGGAGAAGACAGCAGAGGAGCTGGCGTGGGACACAGTGCCGGCGTCGTCTTCTTCAGCAGAGGAGGAGGAGATTTCCGGCAGGATTGGTCCGGAGTTGCCTACAACCTCGACCGCAGCACGTGATGGAGAACTGATTGCGATGATGAGGGACTTCCTGGCGGGACAGCAAAGGAGAGAGACGGTGTTATTGGCAGAACTCAGGGGGCTGAGGACCGTTCCCTCTCCTAATGCGCTGTTGCCGGCGGATTCAGCTAGTCAGCAGAGCTCAGGGCAAGTGTTAGCGGGAGCTAGCACTACGGCCGCTACGGCTACACCGAGCACGGTAACAGCGAGTAGCCCCAGGATGGTGCTGCCTACCCCGGCCCGGCAGCGAGAATCCCGGCCGTCGTTACTGGAGGAACCGGCTCGCCAGTCCCTGGCAACGACAAGCAGCCTCGACCAGACGGGCGGAGAGTGGAGGCGATCGGAGGGGCCAAAGATTCCACCGTACCAGATGGGGGAAGATATTGAGAACTATTTGTTGCGCTTTGAGCGGGTGGCCAGAACCTGGAGATGGCCGGAGAATGAATGGGCCTGTCGGCTAGTTCCGTTGCTAGCGGGGAAGGCGTTGGAGGCCTATACCGCAATGGATGAAGAAAGAGCCCACTGTTATGAGGATTTAAAAGCTGCCTTGTTAGTTAAATTTGACATTTCCCCGGAGACGTATCGGCAGCGGTTTCGCTCTAATATTATTCCACCTGGGGAGAGCCCCACCGAGACGTACTACCGGCTGAAAGGACTGTACCGGCGCTGGCTTCGACCAGAGCAGCATACGAAGGACGAGATGGGAGAAGCGATTATTTTGGAGCAGCTAATTCGAGTTCTTCCAGGGGAGGTGAGGACCTGGGTGAGGGAGCATGAGCCCGCGGATGGACTGGCCGCAGCCAAGTTGGTGACGCAGTATTTCAATGCGCGGAGAGGAGCGGCCCCGGTCCGCTCAGCTGGGACGCCACAGCGATCGTCCCCGCAATCCGCGGGTCTGCCGAAGCGGGAGAGTAACCCCGAGCCATCCGGGGCCCCCAAGGTATCCACTCTACGAGGAGCGGGTAAGGACTTTCTTTGTTATTACTGCCAGCAGCCAGGCCATAAAGCCTCGGTGTGCCCCATCCGGAAGGCCAAAGTCACTGGGGCCTGCTATGCACCTCGGCTGGAGGCGGAACCAACAAAGGTCCAGCCAGCTGAGGGGCAACGCTATAAAACTGTAAGGGTAAATGGGCAGCAGGTTACTGCTTTGCTGGACACTGGTAGTTTTATGTCATTAATTAAGCAAAGCTTGGTACCAGTGAACTGTGTGGACTATAGTCGACAAGAAGAAGTGTTATGTGTGCATGGTGACAAACATCCCTACCCAAAGGTGGAAATAACAGTGACTATTAATGACCAGCCATATTTATTGTCTGTTGGGGTGGTACAGAATTTGCCGGTAGAGGTTATTCTGGGGATGGATGTGCCTGTGCTTATGGATTTGTTGCAAGAAAAAGAAGAGCGGGACACAGAGACAAAAGGGAGGGAAACGGGGAATGTTCAAATGAAGGTGTTAGGCCCAGTGGTCACTAGGGCCCAGGCGAAGGCGGGATGCCAACCCCTGCCAGACTTGGACAGTAGTCTGTGCGAGGGTGGCACGAAAGGGCCGAGAAAATCTCGTCGCCAACGCCGCTTTGAGAAGCAGCTATGGTCCCAGGGACCGGGCAATAAGAACATGAAATGGGATGTACCTGAAAATATTTCTGTGTTGCAAAGGGAGGATGAGACGTTGGAAGTGTTGTTTGCTAATGTGCCTGAAGGGGGAACAGGGAAATGGGGAGGAAAAGAGAAGTTTGTGGTTGAGAAAAATGTGTTGTATGCAGTTGATGGGGACCACCAGCGGCTTGTGATCCCTGCTAGTTGTAGACCTCTCATTCTGCATTTAGCTCATACCCTCCCCTGGGCAGGCCATTTGGGTCGCCAAAAAACCTATTTACGGGTTAGTACGCGTTTCTTTTGGCCGTCAATGTATACGGATGTACAGAAGTACTGTCGTGCATGCCCTGTGTGTCAGAAAACTTGCCCAGCGCGCAAATCGGATCGGGCTCTGCTACAACCCTTGCCGGTCATCTCTATCCCCTTCCGTAGGGTAGCTATGGACATTGTGGGTCCGTTAGTAAAAAGTGGTCGGGGTTATCAGTACATATTGGTGGTGTGTGATTACGCGACCCGTTTCCCAGAGGCGTTTCCGTTGCGAGCGATCACAGCCCCTAATGTTCTGCGCGCACTGATACAGTTGTTTTCTCGGGTGGGGATACCTGATGAGATTTTGACCGACCAAGGGACTAACTTTACGTCGAAGTTAATGCAGCTCTTCCACACTCAGTTAGGCGTTTCGGCCATCAAGACGTCACCGTACCATCCACAGACAGATGGGTTGGTGGAGAGGTTTAATCAGACTCTCAAACGGATGTTACAGAAGTTTGTGTCAGACACGGGAAAAGATTGGGACCAGTGGTTACCCTTTCTTTTGTTCGCGTATAGAGAGGTTCCACAGGCGTCCACGGGGTTCTCCCCCTTTGAGTTACTCTATGGGTGGGAGGTACAGGGGCCGCTTGATCTCGTTCGAAAGGGGTGGGAGTCTTCGACCGTGGCTCCAAATGAGAAAGGGGTGGTGCAGTTTGTGCTGGAGATGAGAGAGCGGTTGGAGCGGTACCAGGCTGAGGCCGAAGCCAATCTGCGGGATGCTCAACGAAGCCAGAAGATCTGGTATGACCAACAGGCCCGGCAACGTGAGTTTCAGCCCGGACAAAAGGTGCTGTTACTTCTCCCTTCTTCCAACAGTAAACTGCTGGCGAAATGGCAAGGGCCCTATATCGTGCTTCGCCGAATGGGACCAGTGACGTATGAGATCCATCATCCGGGAAAAAAGAAACCGAAACAAACCTACCATGTGAACCTCCTGAAGGAATGGGTGGAGCAGCCCCGTCCGGCTCCGAGGGAGGCACTGATGGCCAGGGTGGTGCACGGAGGAGGACAGAGTGAACCTGAGCAGGCTACGGATCCAAGGTCTCCGGTATTGACTCATCTGACCTCACAGCAGGCTGCGGAGCTACTGAAAATTCTGCAGGAGACGCCTTCGCTGTGTTCCGTTAACCCAGGTCGGACTACCTTGGTTGAACACGTGATCCGGCTAAAAGAGGGACAGCCCATCCGGCAACGGCCCTATCGGGTTCCGCAACACTTGGTGGAGAAGCTGCGACAGGAGGTGGAGAAGATGCTGGAGCTTGGAGTGATCGAGCCGTCCTGCTCCGAATGGTGCAGCCCGGTGGTCATTATCTTCAAAAAGGATGGCTCTTTACGCATCTGCATCGACTTTCGAAAGCTAAATGCCATCTCCGAGTTTGATGCGTACCCCATGCCGCGAATTGAGGATTTACTGGAGAAGATTGGGGCTGCCCAGTATATCACCACTTTGGACTTGTGCAAAGGCTACTGGCAGGTGCCACTGGAGGAGACGTCGAGGCCGTACACTGCTTTCAGGACCCCTGCCGGGCTCTTCCAGTTTACCGTGATGCCCTTTGGCCTACATGGGGCACCGGCTACCTTCCAAAGGCTGATGGACAAGTTGTTACAGGGCTGTGACGGTTATAGCGCCGCCTACCTGGATGATGTCGTCATCTTCAGCCACACGTGGGAGGAGCATATGCAGCATTTGTCGGAGGTCTTGGGAAGAATTCATAAGGCCGGGCTGACTCTGAACCCCTCGAAGTGTGAATGGGCGCGGCAGGAGACTCGCTACTTGGGCTACCAGGTGGGACGAGGAGAGGTGCGACCGCAGCTGGATAAGGTGGAAGCTATCCAGAATTGTCCTCGGCCTCGCACCAAGAAGGAGGTGCGGGCTTTCCTGGGACTGGTTGGTTGGTACCGAAGGTTTGTGCCCCAGTTTGCAACAATGGCGGCGCCGCTGACGACATTACTGGGGAAGAACCAACGAAATCCGGTCATATGGACCACAGCATGTGAACAGGCGTTCCAGGGACTGAAAACTTGCCTGTGTTCGACCCCCGTGCTCTGGAGTCCGGACTTTAAGAAGCAGTTTTTGGTCCAGGTGGATGCCTCCAAGAGCGGCCTGGGAGCCGTGTTGGTTCAAGGGGACCCGGGCGAGGAGCACCCGATCCTATATCTGAGCCGCAAGCTGCTGCCGCGGGAGACCAATTACTCGACGGTGGAGAAGGAGGCTCTGGCGATTAAGTGGGCGCTGGAGAAACTCCGGTATTACTTACTGGGAAGAGAGTTTGTGTTGGAGACTGATCATCGGGCGCTTACCTGGATCCAGTCCATGAAGGATCATAATAGCCGACTTACACGCTGGTACCTCTCACTGCAACCTTTCAGGTTCGCCATCCGGCACAGACCAGGTACACTCAATGTGGTGGCAGATTACCTCTCTAGGTTGCCGCACATCGCCAACCTCCGGGGGGAAGGGGATGATGTGACGGAGTGACCCGTCTCAAGGCAGAGTCCGCTGAGTATGGCACCGCCATCATTAGATCGCCACCATTAGTTCGATTTGGCACCCGGGGCGGCGTATCTTTCTGACGACCGAGTAGAGGAATAAAAGGGGTGAGGAGCAAGTTGTGAGCCGCATCGGGGGTGGCTAGATTTTGGTTCCCACTTACTTGTTAAGGGCGTCGGTCGGGGAGACGTGCGGGGGGATCGCCAATCGTGCAGGGTGACGCAAGCCGATGGTATGGGGGTGTGGGGTTTAAATAATGAGTTCACGTGTGTCTGGACCGTCATGAGAATGGCCTCATTACGTGGGCCGTTAATGTGTATATGAAGTCGGGTAGACTTCCGGGAAATAGTTGAGAGCCTGTATCAATGTATATGTTTTGTGAGTGTATAATGAAAAAGAAATTCTGGGGGAGGGAGACGGGGATTAAAGTTAGAATAAAGAATTGGTGGTGACGCCAAGGGGGAGGGGTTACGGGATATAAGAGACGGCGAGCCGGATATGAGGGGGTGTGTGTTGTAACATACAGGCTGTGTAGCGTGGCTCTCAGTTTTATGTCTTTGCAACCATCTTTTTATGCACTGGGGAGGCCGTTTCAAATAAAGTATCCACACTAATACCTTACCGACTACGCCTGTGTTTGTCCGGGAGAGGTCTGGAAGGGGACCCCGTGACAAGATGTCTTTCTGAAAGCGCTGTAACTAAGTTTAAGAATATAATCCACCCACTGTTATCATCTTCAATGCCCTGTACCAACACAGAGCAGAGCAGCTGCTTGAACGCTACTCCAACAGAGGTCGATTTTCTTGTTAATAATTTTACCTCCTCACTAGATTCGGCACTATATAAATTGAATTGAATTGAATTAATTGTTTCTGAATTGACTCTATATGAATGTATTTAAAATTGTAGTTAATTTGGGCACATTTTCAATGAAATTATTAATTTGGGACAGTTTTCCTGCTACCAGATGACAGTCAGCTCAGACTAAGCAGTGCACTCATTAAACATCCCAAACTTCACAGAGAGCCGAACATCATCCATAGTGAAGGTTTGAACTGTTAATGTGATTCAATATTCCTGAAACAACTTCATGTTCATTTTAGCCATCAGTGGAAAAGTTTCCTGACAGTTGTGATTGGATCTTTCACTGCAAGCACAAACTGTCCTCATGGTCAAAGGTCTGATCGTGTGGCGCCAGTGTGCACTTTGAAAGGCCGTCTGGGTACAGGGTTTTTTTTGTCAAAGATCTGCTGGTCAGTGATCTGTTTTTTTTAACCTTCTAGGACCTGGCGTCCACATATGTGGACATCCCATGTTGGGTTATTTAGACCAAAATACTCAATTTTGCTCAGGTTTCAGTAATGTAAATGTTCACATTTGCTTTATCATCCACCACCAAAAACATTAAGAGGATGAGATAGATAAATGTTTGATATCCGAGTTCAACCCTTCCACCCCCCTCTCTCTGAAAACCGTCCTTTGGACACTTCTAAAAATCTAAGTGTGCATGAAGCAGAAATGTCTGCTGTAACTTCTGTGTCTCTCTGCTGGTCTTCACTGTTTCTCTGCTTCCTGTTTGTCTCTGCAGGTGAGACTGAGCTTGTTTTTAATCAAACAGGATTCTCTGATCGACAAAGTAAAATGAAATTACTCAGACATGGGTTCATGTCCATGATGACAGTGAGTCTGTACGTGATGTGATCTTCCTGTTCTCAGCACAGATGACGAGCTCAGGCTGAATTAGAACTCAACTAAATCTTTTATATTTTATAAACACTTGACCCCCGTTTCAATCCAGGGGGTCAGTGTGGACAATGTGGAGGACTATAAATACCTTGGAGTACACATTGACAATAAACTGGACTGGGCTAAAAACACCACAGCACTTTACAGGAAGGGCCAGAGTCGTCTCTATTTTTTGAGGCGACTGAGGTCCTTCAATATCTGCCAGAAAATGCTGAGGATTTTCTACGAGTCTGTTGTGGCCAGTGCGATCCTCTATGCTGTTGCATGCTGGGGGAGCAGGCTGAGGGTCGCAGATGCCAACAGACTTAATAAACTAATCCGTAAGGCCAGCAATGTTGTGGGGATGGAGCTGGACACCCTCAAGGTGGTGTCGGAGAGGCGGATGTTGTCCAAAATAAAGACAATGTTGGATAACACCTCCCACCCACTCCATGACATGCTGGTCAGTCACAGGAGCACGTTCAGTGAGAGACTGAGATTACCGAAAAGCACCACTGAACGACACAGGAAATCTTTCCTGCCTGTGGCCATCTCCCTGTACAACGCATCCACTTAACACACTGTTTGCTGCTACAGCTACACATGTTTCTTTTCCAACTATTTATTTATGAGTGACTTATGTATGTATATATATGTATATATTGTACTATTCTTAGTTAGTGTATTGTCTGTCTTGTCTTAATGTTGGTTTAAAATGGAGCACTGTAACAAAAAATAATTTCCCCCAGGGATCAATAAAGTATTCTGATTCTGATTCTGATTCTGATTTATGTCAGTGGCTTCTATCTCCTCCTTTGGCCAGCCTATTACCCCAGCAGGGTACCTGATCACGGGCAGGGCGTACGTGTTGATGGCCCGGATCTTGTTCTTACCATTCAGCTGACTCCTCAGGACTTGCCTGACCCTCTGCAGGTACTTGGTGGTTGCAGCCTTTCTAGCGGCCTCTTCATGGTTCCCATTCGCCTGTGGGATCCCCAGGTACTTGTAACTGTCCTCTATGTCTGCAATGTTGCCTTCTGGTAGTTCAATCCCCTCAGTTCTGACTACCTTCCCTCTCTTTGTTACCATCCGACTACACTTCTCCAGTCCGAACGACATTCCAATGTCATTGCTGTATAGCCTGGTAGTGTGGATCAGTGAATCGATGTCTCGTTCACTCTTGGCATACAGCTTGATGTCATCCATGTACAGGAGGTGGCTGACAACTGCTCCGTTCCGTAGTCGGTATCCGTAGCCAGTCTTGTTAATGATCTCACTGAAGGGGTTCAGGCCTATGCAGAAAAGCAGTGGGGACAGAGCATCTCCTTGGTAGATCCCGCACTTGATGGTGACTTGTGCTATGGGCTTGGAGTTGGCCTCTAGTGTTGTACGCCACATCCCCATTGAGTCCCTGATGAAGGCTCTTAGGGTCCCATTGATCTTGTACAATTCTAGGCATTCCAGTATCCAGCTGTGGGGCATTGAGTCATAGGCCTTCTTGTAATCAATCCAGGCAGTGCACAGGTTGGTCAGTCTGGTCTTGCAGTCTCGGCTGACTGTTCTGTCTACCAGTAGCTGGTGTTTTGCGCCTCTGGTATTCTTGCCAATTCCTTTCTGTGTCCCACTCATGTATTGACCCATGTGCCTATATATATATATATATATATATACACACACTTTATATAACTTTAAGTCGAGAGTATTTGCCCAAGCCCTTAAAACATTAGGCACTGAACACATAACCTCGAGTTCTTACCATCCTGAAAGTCAGGGGGCGCTAGAGAGGTTTCATCAGACTTTGAAGTCCATGTTAAGGAAACACTGTTATAGTTCTCAACGGGACTGGGATGAAAGTGTTCCACTTGTTTTATTTGCGTGTCGTGAAGCAACCCAAGAATCTCTGGGATTTAGTCCCAGTGAACTTGTGTTTGGCCGTGAGATGAGGGGTCCTTTAAAGGTTTTTAAAGAGAGGCTGGCTAATCCAGTTGATAACACCAAAAGCCTTCCAGAGTATGTCAAAACACTAAATGACAGGTTAAAGAGGACTTATTCCCTAACAAGGAATGTACTAGCCACTTCACAAGCAAAAATGAAGAGACACTTTGATCAGCGGGCTGTTGACCGTTCATTTCAGCCAGGTGACAGAGTGCTCCTTCTCCTTCCGGTGCCCGGCTCCTCTCTTTCCTTTAAATTCTCTGGTCCTTATGTTGTAGAGAAGAAACTCAGCAAGACCAACTACATTATTCAGACCCCGGATCGCAGACGTCCTACTCGGGTGTGTCATGTCAACATGATGAAGCTGTACAACTCTCGTGAACCTTCAACTGTGCCACCTGTGGTCCAAAAGCAAGTGGTTACATCTCCGATGGCTTCTGTATCCAAGGTGGAGATTACTCCAGATGAAGATGGGTTGGTGTTACGAGGTGCTGAGCCTCAAAGTGCTCGACTAGATAATTCTGTGATATTGTCAACACTACCACAATACCTGTCCCATCTTCCTGCTGAACAGAGCAATGATATCATAACACTCATATCAGGATTCCCATCTCTGTTCAATGACATCCCATCTCAAACCACTGTCATAAAACATGATGTGGCGCTGACTAACCCTACACCAATCAAACAGCGCGCTTATCGGGTTAGTCCAGCAAAGAGAGAAATCATAAAACAGGAAGTTTTTTTTTCTTTTCTTTTTCTTTTCTTTCTCTCTTTTTTTCTTCTTTCTTCTTCTTCTTCTTTTTTCTTCTTCTTCTCTTTTTTTTTCCTTTGCTTTTAAAATTCTCAACTGCATCAAGTTTCATGCAGCCCTACTAGTATACTTAAAGAGTCCAATCAGAACCTCGTGGATTTGAAACTGAAATTCATCTACAAATGCAGTTAGATTTAACTGCAAAATGGCAACATGGCCCATGTCTGGCAACCTCCTAGAGGATATGAGATTTACATGCTCAGATTTTGGGCGGTCAAATCGACTACTTGAAATAATCTCCCAAAAACTAAACAAATAACATCACTGAGCAACCACAATTGTTCCTAGTTAAAGATAGATTCATATTTTTACTGTAGTGTGACCGAGCCAGAATTTGCTTCTCTGCATGTCCAGCAAGTAGTGCACAAGGTGGTCAGGATTATCAATGATGGATCACAGTTTGACCAGGAACCGTTTTCTTCCTCAGAGCTTCAAAAGTGTCCAGTTTGTAGCTAATCACAGTACCACCTTCCCTGATCACTTTAATCTGGAGGTGTCACCATTCCCGATCTATTCCCCTGATGTGGCTAACCAGAATTTAAACCCCATAATCATCCTGTCCCAGGATGGACATCCCTTTTTTTTTTTTTTTTTTTTTTTAATGGTCCATTTGATTCACCTTTTATTGTTTATTTTATTTTCACTTTGCTGAATACGGGACAGACATGACTGGGGGAAAGAAGGGGAGAAAGAAAGAGGGAAAGAGAAACAGCTGAGAAGAGGGACGGGGGGAAGGGCAAAAAACAAAAACCAACAGAATGAGCAGAAAAAAAAAAAGAAATAAAAAATGCATATATCAATCACCTGGATCACCTGTTGAGAAAGAAAAAAGAAAACAAGCAGAAGAGAACAAGAGTAATAGAATTAACAACATCACAATGATATATGGGAATATGTCAGTAAATACTAAATATTAAACATTATTGTGCAGCACATAAGATCAACAGAACACAGTGTGCTTTGAGGTAGGAGCCAAAAAGGGTGTAGTTTGTGGGTGTGATCACCCGTGTGTACACCTGTGAGCATGGACGCGCTTGTTTCTTTAAAAGGTTCCTTCATGTAATGATCTGCTAGAGGGTGTGGGGGGGCCACAGCCCCGTCCTCCAGGGCATGAAGCAGGTATGGAGGAGATCAAAACTCCAGACATCCAGAGGCCCCCAGAACACAAGAGACCAAGGAAGACCAACAGAGGGGCAGCCGCGCCACTGTCCCAGAAAGAGCTGAGGAGAGTCCCAGATGAGGGCCGCGGAGCAGAAGCCAGGGGGGGTTGCAGTGACGTGTCCGTGAACTCCGCCGGCAGCCAGCTGTGCCTGAGTGACCGAGCCCCAGGCCGAGAGGCCAGGGGCACCCCACCTCTGAAGTGGCCCAAGCGAGCCCCAGGCTCCAGGCCCCGATAAGCGGCCGCCAAGGAGTGAGCCGGTGTGTACCTGGACGCCCATCCCCAGACACAAAGAACCACCAACGCACCGATGTCTGAGGGAGTCCGCCACTGGCAGGGGAAGTGGTGGTGGGGGGAGATAGGCCTCCAAACCTTGGAGGGCCTGAGATGTCCCCAGAGAGGTGGCGTCTGATACCCAATCTGACATATAGACACAGACAGGCACATGCAGATACAAATATCCATTCCCACCCTCATGCTCTCATATGCACTTACTCCACACTCAACCAACGTGGAGACAGACATAAAGAGACGCTGTACACACGATCACACTCCCCAAGCGTACTCTACGAACCGGGTCTAGGTACCCTTGCCCCTGGAGGGGGGGAACTGCACCCAGACCCAGGTGGTGTTACCCTTTTCCCTGCGGTGGGGGGAGGCAGACCGCCCCGACTCCGCAGCAGCAGGGAGGCCCCACACTCCAGACCGCAGTCGGAGCCAGCAGCCAACTCCTCCTCCTAGCCCCTCCAGCAGGCCGCAGAGAATGGGGGTGAGTGAAGACTCCAAACCTCCCTTCGCCCACTCATATGTAGTGTTGATGCATGTGTGTTCTAAGGTGCATTTAAAACCCAGGAGGGCATGGAGCTACCTGCCAGAGAGCAGCAGGTAAGCGCATAGTCCCTCCTGCTAGCCCTCGATGTCTACGTGTATTTATCTTCAATGCCCTGTACCAACATAGAGCAGAGCAGCTATCTGAACGCTACCCCAACAGAGGTCGATTATCGTGTTAATAATTTCACCTCCTCACTACGTACGACTCTGGATACTGTAGCTCCTGTGAAAACTAAGGTCTCTAATCAGAAGTACCTGACTCCGTGGTATAATTCTCAAACACGTAGCCTAAAGCAGATGACTCGTAATCTGGAGAGGAAATGGCGTGTCACAAATTTAGAGGATCATCATTTAGCCTGGAGAAATAGTTTGCTGCTTTATAAGAAAGCCCTCCGCAAAGCCAGAACATCTTACTATTCGTCACTGATTGAAGAAAATAAGAACAACCCCAGGTTTCTCTTCAGCACTGTAGCCAGGCTGACAAAAAGTCAGAGCTCTTTTGAGCCAACCATCCCTTTAACGTTAACTAGTAATGACTTCATGAACTTTCTGAGTTAACTTCAATAATTACTTCCTCCAAACCATCAACGTGTCTTTTAGACCCCATTCCTACAAAACTGCTGGCACTGCCATGGTATCTGTAGTCTGCATTTACCACATGTGTATCTGTAGCAGTGAACACATCGCACAGTGGCATGATTGTTCTTGCATTTGTGTTTGACCTGACACATGGCTCTTTTTCCAGGGCTAGGTGTGGAGGGTTGTGTCCAAAGCAACTGTTCTTTTCTTGCCTTCTTCCCAGCTACATGAGAGTGAGCCAACTCTCTTGCAAGCTCCACCAGGAAGTCCACCCGTCTTTCCTTCGTCCCGGTGCATGCTTGATACAGCACATGTGCATTCAGTGCTGCCATGTCAATCATGTTGTAAAACACGGCAACTGGCCAGCGCCGTGTTCCTCTGCAGACAGTGTACTCCCGAACCATCTGGTCCATCACATCCATGCCACACTTTGTTTTGTTGTAAAGGGTGACAGTGTTTGGCTTCCTTTTAGTAGTGTTGGGAAGCTGGGAAGAAGACAAGAAAAGAACAGTTTCCAAGGCTACCGTCTGTCGGGCAGTCAGGAATGTTACAGTTGCACTGAAACGTCTCCTGTACTCGTTTGTGGTGTTCCCCGGTCATAGACCCACAAGATTCATCAAAGAGGGATTCCACAAAATTGCAGGTATCAGGATGACCAAAACTTAATTTATGATGTGGTGATACTTGAACTACTACTTAAATTTTACATTTATTTTCACGGTTCCCAGGCGTGATTGGCTGTATAGATGGCACTCACATTCCAATCATTGCTCCTTCAGTAAATGAAGGAGACTATGTGAACAGGAAGTCTTTCCACAGCATTAATGTGCAGGTACATAGTTCCCTGTAGCATTTCAAACTAACAAATTATTTCATTATAGTAATGGATGCTAATTTGTGTTCTCTGCACTGTGAAGATCATATGTGATGCTGCCAACATTATCACAAATGTGGAAGCCAAGTGGCCAGGCTCTGTCCATGACTCACAAATATTCCGTGAATGTACACTGAGCACAAAATTTGGACATGGTGAGTTGAAAATACTTTAAAATATATAAAGACCAATTGCTTCAGGGACATTTGAACTGAAGTGTATCCTTCTGTCTTAGGAGAGTTCACTGGCTACTTGCTTGGTGATAGGGGGTATCCATGTTTACCCTATTTGCTTACCCCTTACCCTGACCCTGAACCGGGCCCACAGCAGCGATATAATCTGGCTAATTGCAGGACAAGAGCCAGAGTTGAAATGACTATCGGAATGCTTAAGGCCCGGTTCCAGTGCCTGCAAAGACTCAGGGTCACCCCAGAAAGGGCATGTGACATTATTGTGGCATGTGTGATTCTTCACAACAGTGCCACAATTAGAGGAGAACACTGTCCTTCTGAACCAAACATCAGCAGTGATCCAAACCATGAACATCCTGACCCTCCCACGGACATACAAGATGGAAGCGCAGTCAGAGACACCATATGTCACAATCATTCATCACAAACATGTTGAAAGAAGAATAAACTGATTTTTTGTTCAACTGGCTTTATTGGTCGCCTGTATTTCCTGTACACAAAGTATTAAAAGATGTAAACCTCATAAAGTGTCTCTGTTGCTTCCTCCTCTGTAACAGCTGTCAATGTTTCTTCATTATTTTCCTGTAGTAAAGAAATAAACAACATTGCTGTTCTACTGTAACCTCATATAATCTGTGGAGTATTACTCACAACTGCATGTTGGTCTGGCTCAACAGGAGGCTGCACCAGATGCAGTACACCACCACCATCAACTGATAGAATATGAGGTTTATACAGGTCACTTATAACTTACAAGGGACCAAATGGCAATTAACAAACATACCAATCACCTTACACTTCATTGTCATTATGCTCTCAAAGACAACCAAGACTGAGGGAAGGCAAAATCAGTAGGAAAATAACTTCACTACAAAATAATCCATTATGGTAAAGAGTTTATCAAATGAATGAGTCGCACTGCAAAGGTGACTGTGAAGACAGGATGTATGCACATCATGTATTATTTTGAATTTACCCCCTATGTAGGCACTTGTGTCTTGCGGGGTTATTGACTCAGAGGATGTCCCCGCAGAGATGCCTTTGGCCACAGGGCGCCCACTGTTTTGGCTGAGGGCCAACTGCTCAGCCTCTGTGAGTGGTGGTGGTGGAGGACCCCCACCTGTTTTTCGGGCCTCCGCTTTTTATCTGTTGGCTATAACGGGTCACATTTGAGCATACAGAGTAAGCAAATATGTACTTGTAATGTGCTCAGATAATTTCAATAAGTGCTCACAGAAAGGAAATTAATGTAGCCTCTAACTGCAATTGATTTACATCGGACAAACAGACCAAGCACTATGGCTCGTAATACAATTACACCTTACCTGTTTGGACTATATTTTTATATTTCATTTTTACTTGCTGCCAGGAACGTTTGGGGCCTGTTGGGTTGCACCTGCGCTCACATCACATCACGAAATAAAATGTATAAAATAACAAATAAAATAACATATGATAAAATAACGTGTTGAATGGGTGGAAATCCCTCGATCAATGTTTATATTAACACTCACGCATTGACTCTGTCGGCTATGTTTTGCCATGCATGCTCCCTTTGTTTTGAAGCTGAGGCTGTGTTACTTTTTTCCGCGGAATTTGCATGTTATCGGCATATGCTGCCATCAGAATTTCGGCCTCAAGCGCTGTAAAATACATTGACCGCGCCTTCTTTCCCTCTCCATCTCCATGGTGACTCGCTTAATCTGTGCTCCGCTTATCAGGGCTTTATGTATCCTCGTCCGCGCGCTTCACTTGGGGTTAAAGCAACTCCGCGTTGACTGAACTAATTGTTATCAGCCTTTCTGAAACCGAATATTCCGAGTTGGACAGTTCGGGGTTACTCAACCCTGCGTATCGTTTTTCACTCTGAGTTTTCTAAACCGGCTTCCTGAAACAGGGCCCAGTTCTGGGTCTGGTTGAATTGGGGTTTAGTCCTCGTGTCTTGATACAGCCCTGACTTTGTTCTGCCCTGCTGCTTAATTAAAAAACAAGTTTAAGGTGTCCTGCATATGTGATATATATTTTTCCCTATATGAAGTCATTCTTTTTTGAACAAAACTCAAAACAGAGCCTAATAATCTTTCAGTAATTTCTAACCCCCCCCCCCCAGGTGTTTCAAATGTCTGGCTCCGCTTCTGTTTCTGGCTGTCTGAGGCAAAAATTTCCCTGATTCAAATTGAATCGTATGGTGGATCGAATCGATTTGAATTTAAATACATTTAAACAAGGAGAGGTCATTAGAAAGAATGAATATGATTTATTGATGAACAGAATCTAGACAGATGTCAAGATATCCAGCAGCATGGACAGTGTGAGGCCATACATCATGGCCGAGATTCAAGATCAAGGTCAGAGGTCACATTTTCCAAAAAACTGATCATTATGACTCGAGAAGCAGTATTTTTTATTTAAAGATAACAGGAAAATCTTACAGGCTGTAAATAAGGAATAAGGAAAAAGTTAGATTTGAAGAAATAATAAGACAATAAATCCCATTTTAAAACTAAAATTAAGTCATGAACAAACAACAGGCTGTGAGGCTCCTGAACTCTCTGCCCCCCTCTCACGGACAATAACCATATTCAACTTCTTAATAGCAATGAACTGGTCTGCATTGGTGCATCATATCTTTATTCTCTTCCCCCTCCTGCCCCCCCCCCCCCCCTCTTTCTTAAATAGATAACTATCATATCTGATATCATATCTCACAGTACAATAATATTGAATGGGTTGCACTGTTGTACTTTGTCATGTTTCTCAGGTCTTTGTCTGAATTTCTACCAACATTACTTGTCAGGTTCTCATGTTATTGCTAAGGATTGTCTATTGCATTGGAGTCACACTGGGTTAAATATGTACACTTGGGTTTTAAGGGGTATTTATTATTTTCTTCTTTTTTGGGTTGTATGGAAGCCCCAAACGCAATTTCATTGTTCTTGACAGTGACAATAAATAAATAAATACTAATACTAAATACTAAAAACAGAATAAACTTAAATAACATTGAAACAGGAGCACAGAGCTAAAGGGAAGTAATACAATGAAAGGAACTTGCATAAGGAATAAGAAAATAAAGACACAAAATTGTTAAGAAATAACAGAAAATAGATAATTAAAACAAAATATAAGCCATATTCAAAAGGTGATCGAAAGTAGAAAAATGGAGAAAAAAAGACCAAAAAAATGAAAACCCTGTGTCAAAGACTCTGGGACCAGTTTTCAAGTGGGGCTCTCTGTTTGGCTCTCTGTTTAACAATGCTCGTGTGAGATTTAGAGAACAGATGTTGGGAAATGAAGGGTGGACTAATTAGATTTCCGTCTGGACTGTTATCTGTTTAATCTCAAAACATGAAAGCAAATGCAGGATGCAGAGACTGAGTGTCTGATAATGAGAGGCCTGCTATTTCGTAGTTCTTTGTCATTTGATCCAGCATTTTGAGTTTATGGTGTTTTTCTGATTTCTTTGTGTTGGAATGTTTTAGTTTTCTATTATTTGGGTTAGTTGTGGTTTTTCCCTTAACTGTTTCCACTTTTCTTCTATTTATGTCTCTTCCTGTTGTGTACATCTAGTTTCCCTGAGCATTCCTCCCACCCAGCTTCTGTGACAAGTTGTTTCCTCTTCTACTTTGACAGTGTCGAGTACTGTGTTTAGTGTTTCTTTCTCTGGGTCTTTATGTCTGTTCATCAAAGCTGTTTTCCCAGATGTTTTCACTCTTCCTAATTACTCTCTTCTGTATTAATCTTTTCATTGTCAGGACGTCTGCTCAGTTTTTCATGTTTCTGTTCTTCGTGCATCATGTTCAGGTATACATATGTTTACTGTTAGTTTAGTTTTCCCAGTCAGTTTTGCCTTAGTTTCCTCAGGGAAACTAAGTATCCCTTTCAGCCTAAATAAATGTCTCACTCTTACTACATTACTTATTACATTAAGCTTTGATTTCCAAGCTTCTGCTTTGGGTTCATTCATGAAACTCCACACAGTCTGCCAGATTCGGTGACATGCCTTCTCTCATATATTATGTTTTAGAGATGGCACAACACCACTTTTTAATGTCAGATACTGATATCAAAACTTTGGATATCTGCCAATGCTGATATGAATCCGATATAACTCATTTTATAATCAATAAAACTGTTTGTTTTTTTTGTTTGTTTGTTTTTTACAAATATCTTGCTGCATTTTGTATATGTTCATACTCAAGTACTCATACTCAAAACACTAAAGCTACTCTGTTATATCTGTATGTAAGATTCAGACAATTTTTTTTGTTTAAAAAAAAAAAAAAGAAATCTTATGAACATATGTCTGTAAGAGATTATTCCAAAGGTTAAATACTCTTTAAGGTAAAATAGCACAAAAAGTACTTTTTAATTTAACCTTTATCCATACTGGTAAAGTGTTGTTTGTTTATCGCGGAAGTTACGTTCCAAAAATAACCTGCAAAGTCCGCAAAGTCAGCTTTATTTTTTAAAATTATTATAGATGATTTAAGGCTGTGAAACCCATCACTACACACTTTATACACTGTTCTCAGACAGGCATTAACATTTTCACACTTTTCTCTCTTGTTTAAACAATCTCAAAGTTCAAACCTTCGTAGCAAAATAAGTCCAGTATTATAGAATGAAACCAAATATAATTTTAGGGGCGATTGTAGCTCAAGAGTTGGCCCTTCGTCTTGTAATCGGAAGGTTGCTGGTTTGAGCCCCGGCTCGGACAGTCTCGGTCGTTGTGTCCTTATGCAAAACACTTCACCCGTTGTCTACTGGTGATGACCAGAGGGGCCGATGCCGCGATATGGCAGCCTCGCTTCTGTCAGTCTGCCCCAGGGCAGCTGTGGCTACAACTGTAGCTGCCTCCACCAGTGTGTGAATGAATAGTGGAATTGTAAAGTGCTTTGAGGGTCTCAAAAAGCACTATATAAATGCAATCCATTAATAATAACAAACCCTATTTTCAAGTCCAAATATTAGTTAGAGAAATAAAAATATAAATGTTTTCCTATAAATAATAAAGATCGAACTAACAAATTCTTATTATTAATTATTATAATTGAATAGTAATAATAATTACTATTAATGGTGCCCTACAGTCGTGTAACATGTTTTTGGACTATAAGACGCACTTAAAATCCTTTTATTTTTTCTCAAATTAAAGGTATGAATTCTGGTTGTGTCACAATCTGGCGAGGGCAGACTGTATGAATTGAAAAAAGGACCCAAAATGCAGACTCCAAGGAACAGGGAACAAAACTTGAATGTTAACAAAAGGTGAGCCGTTTAATATGGCTGGTAGAAAAGGTACAAACAAAGGGCAAGGCAAACTGAAGCAAAATTAACACAAACCTAAACTGGGGAATCTAAACAAACAATAAGAAAAACCTAGACAAGAAACTTGGAAGCATGGCATGGCATGGCATGGTATGGACAACAGACGACCTGACAATCACACACTGAAAACAGAGGACTTGAATACACAGGAGGTGATTAGGGGAAGTGGAGACACATGAGGAAACAGCTGGCTAGGATAAACATAATGATGCACAGGCAAGAGTAAAACTAACCGCATGAGCACAGAACACAAGACCCCTTTTCAAAATAAAACAGGAAACATGCAGACTTAGACACGACAACCAGAACTTGACAATGTAAGACACAGACATGAAACGCATGAAGAGCAGGGGAGATTTAACATGGTTGGAAACACGAGGGGGAAATAATAAGAACTAGAAACACTTAGGCATGATAATACAAACATAAGACACGCAGCATGAAACACGAAGGGTGAGGGGAAGCTTAAATACAGGGGAAGAAAACACAAGGAGTCTAATAACCAAATGAACTTAGATAACCTAATGAACAAAATAAACTCAAACTTAAAACGCTGGGTCAAAAGACCCAGGATCATGACAGGTTGTGCTTACTGACCGCAAACTGATTTTATATAGTAAACAGCACTCAAAAATCTGTCAGAAGTTTTAGTACGACTTTATTAAGCTATGAAGTCGCAACACTTGATGGATTGTCAGAACATTAAAGCTACTGTAATCAGGAGACATTGTTTTTGTTGGGGGAGAAAACTTACAAACATACAGTACAGAACTTCAGAGTCACACTGCTAGCGATCGAAGATTTATGTAAATTTGACAAGCTGAAAGCATTCTGTACTGAACAGGAGACACGGCACGGAGGAAATTGATTGACAATGCTCTACAGCCAATCAGGATGCAGAACACAATGTGCTGTAAAAAAAATAAAAATAAATAAAGCATGCAAAGTTGCACACACACACAAAAAAAAAAAAATCAGCCAAACAGCGAGGCAGCGAAAGGGGAACTGCATTATAGCGAAGGACAACTGTATTCCCATTATGACTCAATGTCTCATTTACATTTATTTGCATTTATTTATATTTATTTACATTTATTTGGGAAGGGATCTCAGAACGGGATTATAGATGGCAGACAGTTGGTGTCGTAAACCACCACCTCTGTTCAAAGATGGTTGTTCACAGTGGACATGGATGGAGACAAGGCTGGACTGGGACAAAAAATCGGCCTGGGCATTTTGACTAGAGACCGGCCCACCAGGATAAAGATTGAAAATGTGACGTCATTCAGGGGTAAAACCACAAATGATTCTGGGAACTCATGGCAAGAGGTACTAGCGCACGCAGGCTTTCAATTAAAATCAGTTACACAGCGATAAAAAGAAACACAAAAATGGCAAGAAGCTGTTGTATTATTAACTGCAATAGCCGGTCGCATGACAGCCACGGGAAGCCGACGGGTAAAGAGATCGTTTTTTTTTTATCGGATTACGTTGTTGAAGAGAAATTTTTTAAGCCATGTTTCCGAAGTAACAAAGAGCCGACGGATGGCCTGGATATACCAAATATAACGTCTCAGAACACTCCAGCTCACATGTTAGTCTGCTCCAAGCATTCCCACAAAGGTCAGAGTTTTGTAGTAGTTAATACGTCATTTTTCTTAACATAATTAGTGATATAGGTTACAAGCAAATCTGGCGCTGAACAGAAATTGTCGCTATGCTCCTTTATTTATTGTGCATAAATAGTGAATTGTCCTGACACAATATTGCGTTTCGCTTCTGTTATTATGGTACATTGACAAAAACATATACTTTTATTCACAGGATAAAACAGTTGTTTTGTATCACTAATTGTCCAGTACGATTACAACATACAGTATTATTGTCACTGCTACATTTCTGTAATGCTACCAGAGATTATTTCCACTACTAATTAATTACCATTGAGCTCAAAGGTTATATTAATAAACGGTTAACGAATGTGTATTTATGACGATGATTTGTGAGACTGGTAAACTTACCTTTGTTCGTACGATGGTCTTTCGTTCTACACGGTGCATTTCAAGGTCCTGTACCCATCCGTCGGTAAACTGTACCTGGGCTTGTTGCAGTGACCTGAAGTTACTAAACTTCATGTGTGTATGCACTCACTCCAAGAACCGTATAATTATAAATCTGAGCGTGGTGAAAGTTGGGCAGCACGCTAACTCCTTTGATTTTTTCCTCGTATCTTTTCTTTGTCTTTTCGTCGAGTCTGTCTTTGTACGGACCGGCATTGTTCTCCTTTTGTTTTGTACATTCCTTTTTTGTGCGGCAAAGAAAAAACAAGAAGGTATTGGAACCGGAGAATGAACGTTTTGTGGTGCTGCAAACGCTTGCATTTGATGCGGTACCTGGATTGTTTTGCCACGAGTTCCCAGCATGCAATGCGCGAAAATCACGTGATTGCTAAACAAGGGGGCGGGTGCATCCGGCCTCCTCGGCTGTAATTGGTCCAGCCCAGAGTCGATCATGACCAACTGGCCAATCCAACACCTTTCATTATATATACCCTTCCTACAAAAAAATAAAATAAAAAAATAATCCATTTGCCCGGTGGGCCGCTGGCCAGTCCAGCTATGGATGGAGATAGAAGGACAGAGAAGACAGATGGTTTAAAGATTATTAAGGGGTCCACTGTCCCGTTTTGGGGGACACTCCCACATTTTTTTTAGAATATTTACAATGGTAATTACACATGACATATAAAATTGCACATGATGTATGATTTCTTTAAGAAAAAAATAATAATTTAAAAAAGGTATCTTAAGCACTTTGGCAAAATTAGATTTTACATATCATCTGTTTTATAATGTCTAATCAGCCTTATACAGTTAAGTACAATCACTACATGAAAACCAATTGTAATAAAACCAAACAGGTGAAATGTTAGAACAGTTTTAGTTTTACTTTAGTTGACACTCAAAACTTAGAACAGAAGGCTAGGGTTTGGAAGAGAATTGAACAAATATTTAAAATACAATCTGATCAATTTTGAAGCAGCCTTCAGGATCTCCACGTATTAACATGCTTTTTTTTTAGACTTGATGGATAGCATTAACAACCTGCTGGCTGCAAATAAGCATGTGCAGTTCCTTGTGATTATTAACAGACAAGAAGAAAACGCATTACTGATGCAGAAATAGTTTTCTATATGAGGTCACTAGAAAAAGTGCAGCCTTACCTAATGCCCACCCTACTGTTACTCATTTTATATCAAAATTTAAAGATGTACAGTGGGGCAAAAAAGTATTTAGGGTGGAAAATAAGTATTTGGTCAATAACAAAAATACAACTCAATACTTTGTAACATAACCTTTGTTGGCAATAACAGAGGTCAAACGGTTACTATAGGTCTTTACCAGGTTAGCACACACAGTAGCTGGTATTTTGGCCCATTCCTCCATGCAGATCTTCTCGAGAGCAGTGATGTTTTGGGGCTGTCGCCGAGCAACACGGATTTTCAACTCCCGCCACAGATTTTCTATGGGGTTGAGGTCTGGAGACTGGCTAGGCCACTCCAGGACTTTCAAATGCTTCTTACGGAGCCACTCCTTTGTTGCCCGGGCGGTGTGTTTTGGATCATTGTCATGTTGGAAGACCCAGCCTCGTTTCATCTTCAAAGTTCTCACTGATGGAAGGAGGTCTTGGCTCAAAATCTCACGATACATGGCCCCATTCATTCTGTACTTAACACGGATCAGTCGTCCTGTCCCCTTGGCAGAAAAACAGCCCCATAGCATGATGTTTCCACCCCCATGCTTCACAGTAGGTATGGTGTTCTTGGGATGCAACTCAGTATTCTTCTTCCTCCAAACACGACGAGTTGAGTTTATACCAAAAAGTTCTACTTTGGTTTCATCTGACCACATGACATTCTCCCAATCCTCTGCTGTATCATCCATGTGCTCTCTGGCAAACTTCAGACGGGCCTGGACATGCACTGGCTTCAGCAGCGGAACACGTCTGGCACTGCGGGATTTGATTCCCTGCCGTTGTAGTGTGTTACTGATGGTGACCTTTGTTACTTTGGTCCCAGCTCTCTGCAGGTCATTCACCAGGTCCCCCCGTGTGGTTCTGGGATCTTTGCTCACCGTTCTCATGATCATTTTGACCCCACGGGATGAGATCTTGCGTGGAGCCCCAGATCAAGGGAGATTATCAGTGGTCTTGTATGTCTTCCATTTTCTGATGATTGCTCCCACAGTTGATTTTTTTCACACCAAGCTGCTTGCCTATTGTAGATTCACTCTTCCCAGTCTGGTGCAGGTCTACAATACTTTTCCTGGTGTCCTTCGAAAGCTCTTTGGTCTTGGCCATGGTGGCGTTTGGAGTCTGACTGTCTGAGGCTGTGGACAGGTGTCTTTTATACAGATGATGAGTTCAAACAGGTGCCATTCATACAGGTAACGAGTGGGGGACAGAAAAGCGTCTTACAGAAGACGTTTCAGGTCTGTGAGAGCCAGAGATTTTCCTTGTTTGAGGTGACCAAATACTTATTTTCCACCCTGATTTACGAATAAATTCTTTACAAATCCTACCATGTGGATTCATGGATTTTTTTTTCACATTCTGTCTCTCACAGTTGAAGTGTACCTCTGGTGCAAATTACTGACCTCTGTCATCATTTTAAGTGGGGGAACTTGCACAAGCGGTGGCTGACTAAATACTTTTTTGCCCCACTGTAGTTGGCATTGGTATGGGGAGTAACCTTCAGTAATAGTAAAATAGTAAATCACACAGCAATAGTACATTCGTGTAGTACAATATATTAAGTAATCAAAAGTATTCAGAATACGTTACTCTCATTGAGTAACTTAACGGAATATGTTACAAAATACATTTTGGGGCATGTAATCTGTAGTGGAATACATTTTAAAAGTAATCTTCCCACTGGAAATAACCCAAGTCAGATATTCGATCAACTGGCCCCTCAATAATAATGGATTGGATTTATATAGCGCTTTTCTAGGCACCCAAAGCACTTTACAATGCCACTATTCATTCACTCTCACATTCATACACTGGTGGAGGCAGCTACAGTTGTAGCCACAGCTGCCCTGGGGCAGACTGACAGAAGCGAGGCTGCCATATCGCGCCATCGGCCCCTCTGGCCAACACCAGTATGCAAGTAGGGTAAAGTGTCTTGCCCAAGGACACAACGACCAGGACAGAGAGCCCAGGGATCGAACCGGCGACCTTCCGGTTACAGATGCGATTCCCATCCCCCTGAGCCACGGTCGCCCAATGCAGTTGACACCCTTTTATCAGCGGGAAGCCTGGGTTCAGGAGAGCCGAATTGTCCCGGAGGGACGTTTCTTGGTGGATACACGCTATAACATTTATTAATCATGTAAATTTCCAGCACCTGTCATAGACATCAACATGGCGTCCAATAAATTACCCCATCCAAATGCTGAACGTCATGTTGAAGTACAAGTTGGGTCATGGTTGGACATCAATGATATGGACCACATAGAGTGCCCCTGGGGTGAGGAGTAGAGACCCCCCCCCCCAAAAAAAAAAAAAATATATATATATATATTTTCTTCACTGCAAAATATAATAACATCCACAGGCTCACAGGCACATACGATCTTATTCCCCACGCCCAGCCTTTTAATCTGTAGATAAGCTCTCATATCCGCAAACACTTTTATAATGACCACACTTCTGAAACTGTTATTTCTTAGGCTTCTTAGGGAAGCCAGATGGGCCCCACATATTGTGTTTTTTTACTTGGGTGTTGCCCTAGCAGATTGGGATTTTAATGGTGTTTTTTTCCTGTATCAGCCAGATGTTTCTTCCTTTTACAGAAGCTTTCATACTCAGCAGCAGCAGTGAGAGCAGGAAATTTCAATGCTGTTACATCTTTTTCAGCAGACTGTTTAGTCTCACATACATCAGAAGTCGCAGATTGTTTCTCCTTAAATGGCCTGTATTTGTATAGCGCATTACTTAGTCCCTAAGGACCCCAAAGCACTTTACACTACATTCAGTCATCCACACATTCACACACTGGTGATGGCAGCTACATTGTAGCGACAGCCGCTCTGGGGCGCACTGACAGAGGCGAGGCTGCTGGACACTGGCGCCACCGGGCCCTCTGACCACCACCAGTAGGCAACAGGTGAAGTGTCTTGCCCAAGGACACAACGACCAAGACCGTCAGAGGCTCGTACCGGCAACTTTCCGATTACAAGATGAACTGCCAACTCTTGAGCCACGATCGCCCTGTAACAGCAGGAAGGGATTTCAGTGAAGCCTCCCTCTCTTCAGCATCGCCATAAGGACTCCCTCCAGGGTCTCTCCAATGCAACAGATCTGGCTTTTGCAGATTACAACGGCCACTTTGTCTCTCCAATAACTCCATACCTGCCCTGGATTAGGTCTCTGGAGGTGCTCATGTGTGAGAGAGTACCAGCTAATACTGTCCTCTCTCTATTCAGTCATGCTGAGCATGTTCTGTTGGAGTTTTCTTCCTGTTGAAATGGAGTTTCTCCGTCCCAACTGTCTCCAAAGTCCCCACAGGGTCATAGGGAGTCATATGATTGATGAGTTTTCTTTGTTTTCTTTTTGTTATCGTAGAGTATTTACCTTACAATAAGAAAGTGCTTTGAGACAAAATGTTGTTGTCATTTGGCCCAATATTAATTAAACTGAAAAGCATTTTATTTGGAGACCAATTTTATCATCGCAAAAAAAAAAAAATCTGCAACCTTCCCTGTGGTCAACAACAGACACACATTATGCCCCTATCGTGGACTAAACCAATCAGAGATAGTCAGGGGCGGGACCTCTCTGATTGGCCGTGGTCCAGTTGAAAGTGCAGGTGGAAGTGGGAGGTGAGTAGCTTGAATAAAGCGATATCAATTCATTAAATCCTGAATCGACTTTTAAATATAACTGTGTTTTGCCAGAAACGCCAGATTCTCAGATTAAAGCTCACAAAACCATTTCAACAACAACCAAACAGCAAATGAGAGCAGGTACACGGACTCCACACAAAGACGTAAACACAGACCCGACGCATCAGAATCAACTTTGTCGTTCTCGGCTTTCTCACCCGATGGCCCGTAGACGGACACGCTGTCGGAGCTTAGCGGTTCTGATGCGTCCGGTCCGCGCTGTGTTTACGTCTTTTTGCGCTGATTCTGAGCTGCAGGTTTTGTCTCTCCAACCAAAATTCACCGAGCCAGCAGCAAAAGAAGCAGCAAACTGCGCTTCACATTTGATCAATGTCGTCATGAATTTTGCTGTTTTGCTTCCACGACTATTAAAATCACACTTCATGCACAGCTAGCTCTCTCTCTATCTCTCTCTGTACTTCAAGAACAGTTTCCCGTCTCCAATCTCTGTTTTCTGTATTATTCATTCGCTTATTACCCACCAGTCTACCGCTGTTTACAGCGCTGTGGCTGCTGTCTTTTTCTTTTCTTTTTTTCACTTAAATGACCTCGGACAAGAAAGCCTATTTTTTCTGTTGTTCAATACTGAAGAAATTTAAACTTCATATGCAGAACATTGTAGAATATTTTTAAGGTTATCTGCTATAAAAAGCCAGACCAGGAAAATCTCCTTCATATTTTTCTGTGTTTTATTCTCAGTTACTTTCACACAAAGGCATCTGCTGTGATGTTCACAATTCTGATGAAGTCAGTACTGATAAATGATCAGAATTATAATATTTCTGACTGTCTGAGGCTAAGTTGAATCGAATCGGGACTTTGAAAACCGGAATCGAATGGATTATAGAAATCAGTGATGATACCCAGCCCTAGTGAGCAGCCTAGGCACGACAGAAGTGGATGTAGCTGTAATAGGAAAATAACTATTGCTAACTTTTCTGTTAAGTTAAGGCCTGATCCTTCTGAAATTCATAGCCAGTGCTCTGACACGGTGTCATCAATCTTTGAATGCTGAAAAAGCACAGTGTATCCAGAAAAACACATTATATTATATAAATTATTATAAAATTTGTGTGCGCCTAACTTTTGTGCCGGTACGCCTAACTTTTTAAAGTTAGGCGTCTAGAGCCCCGGTATGTATGTATGTATGTATGTATGTATGTATGTATGTATGTATGTATATATATATATCCATCCATCCATTCGCTTCCGCTTCTCCTTTTCAGGGTCGCGGGGGGCGCTGGAGCGTATCCCAGCTGTCATAGGGCGAGAGGCAGGGTACACCCTGGACAGGTCGCCAGTCTGTCGCAGGGCCAACACACAGGGACAGACAACCATTCACACTCACATTCACACCTAGTGACAATTTGGATTATCCAATTAACCTATCCCCACAAGCGGCATGTCTTTGGACGGTGGGAGGAAGCCGGAGTACCCGGAGAGAACCCACGCAAACACGGGGAGAACATGCAAACTCTACACAGAAAGACTATATATATATATATATATATATAGCTGTGGGGCATTGAGTCATAGGCCTTCTTGTAATCAATCCAGGCAGTGCACAGGTTGGTCAGTCTGGTCTTGCAGTCTCGGCTGACTGTTCTGTCTACCAGTAGCTGGTGTTTTGCGCCTCTGGTATTCTTGCCAATTCCTTTCTGTGTCCCACTCACGTATTGACCCATGTGCCTATATATATATATATATATACATAATCCATAATATACATAATCCAACATATATATATATATATATATATATATATATATATATATATATATATATATATATACATATATATATACATATATGTTGGATTTTTGAAAGAGAGAGGAGACACTTCTCTTCTAGGGTTAGGTAGAACTGAGTCCAGGCAGCTCAGACTGACCGACACAGACCGAGGTAAAGATCACTGACCAGCAGAGCTTTAACCGGTGCTTTAATAAACAACTCTGTGCTTGGACGACCTGTCAAAGTGCAGACTGGCACCACATGATTGTGTTTGCAGAAAGTATTTTATCGTGAGTGTCAGGAAACGTTTCCACTTACAGCTGAGATGAACATGAAGGTTATACGTGGAATATTTCAATAAGAAGGGACAAAGTTTCAGTCCTGGATGTGTGAATGCATGATGCTCAGCTGTCTGTGAAGTCTAGATGCACTTCTGTGTGCAGGCTCAGCGTTTTAGAGACACAAAGATTTTTAGAGCAATGACAGCGCAGTTCACACTGAGCTGGGTTTCATCTGACAGCAGGGAACCTGACCCACATTTCACCTCACATAGATCAAATTAAAGTCCTCTCATGTTGTGTTAACACAGAAAACATGAGCGTCATCCATAAAACCTGTTTAACATCAGATGTTAGATTTCATAGAGAGGCTTGGCTTTTCTCAAACTTTAGCTCACATGCTCTGAATTAATTAATTAATTTATTGGTTTTAGAAGATGCAAGCATGATAAAAGTTTTAGGGGGAGTCACCAAACCCCAACAAAGGACAGAAAATATGAGTTAAATTTTCAGCTGGAGACACCGTACGGAAACCCTGAGCACACATCAGAAACCGTCCTCATCAGTCTGAGTAAATGCTGTGAAAGCTCCATCAAAGAACCACCAACAAGCTCAGCAGCAGCAGCTTCTACATAAAACCACAGATTATAAACATCCACCAACTTCCTGCTGAGGAGGAAGACGCTCCGACCTGAAACCACAGAGCTGCGTCTTTATGCTTCGATGGTTGTTAAATCATGCATGTAAAAACCTTACTGTTGCTGACATCACCACCACTCACATTACATCACATCCCATCTGTGATATTCTGGATTAGGCTCTTAAAAGGATCAGGACAGAAGGACGTGGATAGGTGCCTTTATTGAACAGCAGGACATCACACACTAACTTGTTGTTTCTTAGCGGTGCAGAAACTACCCTTTTTTTTTTGTTATATATTGGTCAACCAAGAACTAGCCCTGTAACAGGCACTTCTGTATTTTACCACTGGGGGGCAACAATCCACTCTATTACATTCCTCCCCTTTTAGATTTGTAATTGAAGTAAGCAACCCTTTAAAGAATGTATTTCACTGCCCCCACCAAAAAGAAATATTCTGTGGCCCTTACGAACAATGAACAAATGTAGCCATTACTTCCATTATTAACTCTTCACTTCTAAAATAACTGGCAGTAAATAACTAAAACATAACTCTACATTTTCAAAGATTCAGTCTCTTTGGGGGAACTCTGCGTCTCTCTGGGTATCTGCGTTCCACAGATGGGCTTTGGGTGGTTTCTGGGTTGGATACTGGTGGTTCATCGGTTGTCTGTTTAGGTGGTTCAGGAGGTAAGGAGTGTGATGTTAAAATCCCAGGTGGACTTGGTGGTATCTCTGGAACAACACTGTCCATACTCACTTCTGGCTGTCCCTCTGAAACCGGTGAAAATATAACTGGGGGTTTCTCCACAGTCTGTCTCCATGGTAACAGGTGATCCACATGTATTGTGCGTGTTCTCTGTCCCTCTTGTATCAGGTAAGTAACACTTCCCATTTTCTTCAGAACTGTTCCCTGAGTCCATTTTGTTTCCCCCCCCCCCTGAAGTTTCGGATACGCACAGCGTCTCCCTCCGAAAAAACACGAACAGGTTGGGTTTTGTAATCATGGTGTCGCTTCTGCTCAGACTGTTTCTGTTCAATGTGTCTGCTTAGTTCAGGTTTCAGCAGGCTGAAGCGAGTCCGGATCTGACGTTTCAGGAACAACTCTGCTGGTGTACGACCCGTCACAGTGTGCGGTGTACTGCGATACATGATAAGGAAGTTTGCCAAATGATGACTGAGTGGCAATGTGGCCTTACCATCTGCTTCCAGCACATTTTTCATCAGGGATCGTTTCAGGATTTGTACTGACCTCTCTGCTGCCCCGTTTGATGCAGGATGATAGGCAGGAACAGCTGTGTGTCTGATCCCATTTAACTCCAGAAACTGATTGAATTCCTTTGACACAAGTTGAGGTCCATTGTCTGAAACAAGCTCTTCTGGAAGTCCATATGAAGCAAATAACCCTCTCAAAACCTCAATGGTGTTGTGTGAGGTAATGGATGGCATAGGGAACACTTCCAACCATTTTGAATGACTGTCAATGACAACTAAAAAGTACTGCTTGCCTTTTTCAGCGAAATCAATGTGAATCCATTGCCAAACTCTCTCAGGCCACTTCCACGGATGGAGTGGTGCAACGGGTGGTGACTTCTGTACAGCCTGACAGACTGAGCAGCTTTGAACCAGTTCTTGTATATCACCATCACAGCCTGGCCACCACAGGTAACTGCGAGCGAGTGCTTTCATACGACAGATACCTGGATGTTCATGATGCAGGTCTTCCAGCACTTTCTGTTGGTAAACCGGTGGAATGATGACCCGTTGTCCCCAAAGAACACATCCTTGTTCTGCTGACAGCTCGTGCCTGCGTGTAAAGTAAGGCTTAAGTGATTCGTCTTGCATATAACTCGGCCACCCATTCATGGTGTAGCTCCAGACCTTGCTGAGGATTGGATCCTTCATGGTTGCTCTCTCAATGTCTTTAGCTACTATTGGTAGCTCTTCCACATGTGAGAAATAGAAGATACTTCCCTCCTCGGCAATGTTTTCTGGCGTATTCCGAGGTAGACGTGACAATGCATCTGCATTAGCATGTTCAGCTGATCTTCTATATTCAATGTCATAGTTGTATGCCATTAGAATAAGAGCCCAGCGTTGCATTCTTAGTGCAGCGAGTGTTGGGACAGCTGACTTTGGCCCTAGTATAGCCAGCAGTGGCTTATGATCTGTTATGAGGGTGAATTTCCTTCCATACAGATATTTATGGAATTTCTTTACTCCAAAAATTATGGCAAGGGCCTCTTTTTCTATCTGGGCATACTTTCGCTCAGCTTCAGTTAATGTTCTTGATGCGAAAGCCACAGGCCTTTCCTCTCCATTTTCCATGACATGAGAGATGACTGTGCCCAATCCATAAGGTGATGCATCACAGGCTAACTTCAATGGCAGATTTGTGCTGTAGTGCACCAACACTTTGTTCTGCAGCAGTAGACTTTTTGCATCCCTGAATGCTTTTGCACATTCCATGGTCCAAATCCATTTAGCATCTTTTCTCAACAGGTTATGCAAAGGCTGAAGAATGGTGGATGGATTTTCCAAAAATCGACTGTAGTAATTTAGAAGACCAAGAAAGGACTTCAGTTCAGTGACGTTTGTTGGTTCTGGTGCATTTGCTATGGCTGCTACCTTTTCCTCTAAAGGATGCAGACCATCCCTGTCAATACGATGCCCCAGGTACTCCACACTGCTCTGAAGAAAGTGGCACTTGGAAAGCTTCACTCTGACACCATGCTTCTCCAGACGTGTGAGTACTTCCTCCAACCTCTTCAAATGATCCCTTTCAGATGAAGCAGGGATGAGGATGTCATCCAAAAAGCAGGTCACATGCTCCATCCCCTGAAGGATTTGATCCATCACAGACTGGAAAAGAGCCGGAGCACTGGAAACACCATAGCTGAGGCGATTGTACTTATAGAGACCTTTGTGTGTGTTGATGACCAGATACTTCTCTGATTCTTCATCTAACTGTAGCTGCTGATAGGCATGAGAAAGGTCAAGTTTACTGAAGGATGTTCCTCCAGCTAAAGTGGCAAACAAATCTTCCGTATTAGGAAGTGGATATCTTTCTTCTTCAACACACTGGTTGACACTGACTTTGTAGTCACCACATATCCTAATTGTTTTGTCTGCCTTTGGCACAGTAACAATAGGGGATGCCCACTCACTTTTCTCAACCTTTGAAATAACCTTCACCTTTTCCAATCTGTCCAGCTCCTTTTCCACAGCTTCTTTTAGTGCATAAGGAACTGGGCGAGCTTTACAGAAAATTGGTGTGGTGTTTGGTTTAGTGTGGATTCTAGCTTTAAATCCCTTTATGCAGCCTTGGTCATCCGAAAACACTGCCTGATGGCGCTGAATCACTTCTAGTACTCCTGGCTTTGCTTCTTTCTGCACCAGTACCTTGTGTACTGTGAAAATCTGTTTCCAGTTCAGCTGTAGTTTCCTTAACCAGTTTCGTCCAATCAGAGCTGGTCTGTCTCCCTGAACAACGATCAGTGGTAGGGTGATGTTTTGAGTCCCATACTGTACTGGTAACATAATATATCCACGCACAGCAATGTGTTGGCCTGAGTAGGACTTGAGCTTTAGCCCACTGGCTGGTTTTATAGGGAAATGAGTGAGATGCATCTGATAATACTTGTCTGATACTACCGACACTGCTGATCCTGTATCCAGCAGCATGGTGGTGTTCTTGCTCCCAAGCGCAACATCCACTATGTATCCCTTCTCACTGGAGGTGATGGAGTACATTGAATAAACTCCAAAAAGTTCAGCTTCATCATTCCTACTTGGGCATTCATCCTCAGTTTCCAAATACTGAGTTTGCTGACTGAATTTTTTATTCCTGCAAGCACGTGCAATGTGTCCTATTTTTGCACAAACATGACACTTTTCGCTCTTAAATTTGCACTCACGTGCTGAATGCTTTCCACCACAACGATAACATGGTTGCTTCATTCCTGTGTCTTTTTTAGGTCCCTTCCAGTTCTTTGGCTTGTTATTGCCCTCTTGCCTGTTCTGTCCTTTCCATCCTTTGTTGAAAAAATGTGGAGCATTTGTCAAGGCATTTATGTGGTGAGGGTCCTGGCGTCCTGAGAACTCCATCGTATTTTTCGAAGCGAGTTCCATGGATACGGCAATCTCACATGCACGTGGAAATGTAAGATCCTTTTCCGATAGTAGCTTGCGCTGCACAGCATCAGAACGCAGCCCACTAACAAAACGATCCCTCAGGGCCTCATCCAAATATTGTCCAAAATCACATGTGGCTGACAACTGCCTCAGGGCGACAACATAGTCAGAAACTGCCTCCCCTTCTTTCTGGTTACGTTTCTGAAAACGAAAACGCTCAGCTATCACCACTGGAGTCGGCTTATAATGCGCACTTAACGCCCCAGTCAGCGCTGCATATCCCATGGTACTCGGTACCCTCGGAGACACAAGATTCTTTAGCAGCCTGTATGTATCTGCTCCGATCACAGAGAGAAACGTGCACACTTTCTTCTCATCGGAAACATAATTTGCCAACATCCATTGCTCCAACCGCTCCAAATATGACTCAAAATCTTCCTTCGATTCATTATACTCTTCAACACGACCCACATGCATCGCCATGTTAGCTCACCAAAAGCTGTTTCGCTGCAGCCGTGAAGAAAACGCCTTGGTTTGTCTTTTCCTTTACATGTGAACACAGCCCTTCTACAGCCTCTGTCACGCTGTGGAAATCTTTAGAATCCTTGTCGCCAGTTGTGATATTCTGGATTAGGCTCTTAAAAGGATCAGGACAGAAGGACGTGGATAGGTGCCTTTATTGAACAGCAGGACATCACACACTAACTTGTTGTTTCTTAGCGGTGCAGAAACTACCCTTTTTTTGTTGTTATATATTGGTCAACCAAGAACTAGCCCTGTAACAGGCACTTCTGTATTTTACCACTGGGGGGCAACAATCCACTCTATTACACCATCAACCTGTTTTCACCTCCTAACTGCTGCACTGGAAACAATCAGGATCCTGTTATTGACTTAGCAGCAGACCTCAGGCCTGTTTTTGAGTTCACTGGGTTAAAGAGGTGTTCCTATTGAAGTGGCACCTCCCACACACCTTTGACTGTCACAGTAAAGACAAATCCAGATTTTGTCTACATTGATTATACAGAGCCAGCAGCAGCAGATCACCTGTCAGAGCTCCTGTTTCAGAAATGTGGCTTTTCTGCTTTCTCCTCTGCTCCCTGGGCGCTTCTTTACAAGGTGATTTTAGAATAAATGGAACTAAGAAACAGAACACAAAACAGTATCAAACAAATGAGTTGTTCACTTTTCCGTGTGGATCATTTTCATTTTAACCCTCACAGCTCGTCTGACTGTGAGTCCCAGCAGCTCTCAGTTCTTTAAAGGAGACTTTGTGTCTCTGAGCTGTGAGGAGGACGACAGCTCTGCTGGATGGACTCTGAGGAGAAACACAAACAGAGAAAACAGGACTCTGTGTGGGCTCGACTGGGGAAAAAAGAATAGTTCTTCCTGTAAAATCACTGATCTCTTTACATGGGACAGTGGAGTTTACTGGTGTGAGTCCAGAGAGGGTCCCATCAGTAACATGGTTAACCTGACAGTCACTGGTAAGCTGAGTGTGTGGAGTTAGTGTTGATGAAGCTGTGTGTAAATGGATGAAATGCTGTAGTTTGTCTCTGTGTTGAGGTGGATCAGTGATCCTGCAGAGTCCTGTCCTCCCTGTGATGGAGGGAGATGACGTCACTCTGCTCTGTAAAACAAAGACCACTCCCTCCAACCTCCCAGCTGCTTTCTATAAAGATGGCTCCCTCATCAGGAAGCAGCCTACAGGTCACATGACCATCCAGCATGTTTCCAGGTCTGATGAAGGCCTCTACAAGTGTGACATCAGCGGTCATGGAGAGTCTCCATCCAGCTGGATCACTGTCACAGGTGACACACTCACCTGTCTGTGTTTCTGCAGCTTTCAACATTCACAATGTGACGACAACTTAATGACTGTGTTTGCTTTATTTTAGGGGAACACACCACCACACCTCCACCTACATCCACACCTCCACCTCCATCCACCTCTAACCCTGCATCTACCCCTGATCCAGCTGCATTGAGAACATAAGACATCTGAGAAAACAGACCCAGAGGTACAGCTGATTTTCATTTAGTAAAAAGAAGATAAATCTGTTTCCTAAAACTGTTCCTTTAAATTGATCAGGAAGAGTATCAGCAACATGAGCAGGGGGCCTAGTCTGCTGTGTTTGGATGGGCAGCTAAAAATAAAAGTGGGGACATTATATAAAACACAGAACCTCACAGCCCATTGTTCATTCAGTGGTGCTATTTTCAGTCATCATGCATGTACTGGGCAACCTGCAGTCAGCTGAGACTGAAGAAGTCACTTGGATGAGTGACGAAACATTTCTCCCATTGAAAACGTCCAGATGAACAGAATCAACTTTTTGGGACTTCCTGCTGGGTGTCTTTCACATTAAAAGCATATACATGAGAGTTTGGTTGCCAAATGTTTATTGTGAACATTCTGGAGGAAGATCTTTGTGTTTTGAAATAAAGGCCATTGTTTATTTGTTCAAACCCTCTGATAATGATAATTCTAAATATGTTTGTAGTTTCTGAGGGACAGTTTTGGTTGTGTGCACAGCTGCTTATTTTTCTCCTTGATGTTTGTTTGTTTACAGTTTCTGCCGCCACAGGTCTGAGACGTGAGCCACCAGACCAACAACTGCAACCAAGCTTCTGGTCTTTCTTTGTGTTTCTTTTAAAAGGTTCTACTGATAAAACAAACTAACAAATAGATTTAAAATGTAAAAAATGTAAAACAAAAATATTATAAAAAGATATACTAAATCAATATTTTCTTTGTCTTTACATTTTTTGTCACAGTTGTCTGTATTTTAAATGTTCTTTGTCTGAGGAGACGTATATAAGGTTAAGATGTTAAGTTAAGATGAAAGCAGAGAGCTGAGAGCTCTTTGTGTCTGACAAACTTCAGCAGAATGAAAGTGTGAGTCAGTGTGAGTTACATCTCGTTGCTGCTCAGCAGAAACTCCAGAGTCTGAAAACTGCGAAGCATTTAAAGTCTGCTCCCATCTATTGATGACACTGGTGCATTACATGGTGAATATGTCTAAAATGATCAGTTCATTGTAAAATTAGCAATAACTCATTTATTATTGATTATTATAACAATGGGCTGTGCAAATAATTGAGACTTCTTTAACCATTTTATGACCTTTCAAATGTGAGTAAGAACACAAAGTGCTGGCCTTTAGTCTGCAATCATGTTTTCTCTGCGAAACCAAACTACAAGCAAACAAACAAACAGTCTTCATCTACAGGAGCAAAATCAGTGTGAGGTTTATATTGTTTATATTATATTTATATTACTCATATATGCTTAGAGCTTTATAATCGATTGCATACTGATAGAGATCTGATCCTTAGCAGTCTGCAAAGACTCTGTGTGCCTTCAGCGTGCTCTGGCATGCACACACATCTTAAGGTCACGAGAGAGGTCATACCTTCTCTTACTGATTTATACTATAGGAGGACACCTACTCTGTATCTGTTTTAGTATAAGGCCCTCTTGTTTAGATGGGGAGTCGTTCACAGGGTCACATCTTCAATTCAGTTTTATTTATATAGTGCCAAATCACAACAACAGTCGCTTTAAGGTGCTTTCTATTGAAAGGTGGACCCTACAATAATACACTGAGTTTCACAGAGCCTCTATTTGACTTCAGTGAACCAGTGAAAACGCTCTTTTAGTGCACATGTGCAGAATGAGCACTCAGACACTGTCTGTGGAGTATAATCAAGCCTTTACCACTGACCATTCATGTGTTTGACTGAATTTTCTTAAAAAGTAGCAGATTTGTTAAAAAAAAAAAGTGAATCAGTTTCAACAAATGAGCTGGAGTTTTGAGGCCCTCAGGAGGTCAGAGGTCATGTTCACTCTGTGAGCTTGCTCTTACAAACAGGACCACCATTCATTAATATGTTTGTATCTGCTCTCAGTTGGGGTTTAATATCCCAGAGATTTGACTGACAGGAGGAACAGGAGTGTATATTATTGAAAAACATAACATGAAACATAAATACAACTGCCACAGCTGTATACATACAGCAACCGTGTCGATATGTTAAGGGAATGCGGTTCAGCAGCTTTGAGTTGACGTAACTTCTCATTACTCCTGATGTCAACAAGCATATTCTGAATGTCATTAAATAACACGCTGGGACTAGTTTCACTTCCATCGTCCTGTTTATGTCCGACTCTGTACTTTGGCAGTCAGTAAATAATAGATGTTAGCTGGTCATTTAGCTATTAAAATGATGTTTCTGTGATGAGAACGCCTCAGTTCTTATCAGTGTTTGCAGCAGGTGATCATGTTAACCTATAGGTCTACTTGCACTTGACTTCAGCTCCAGGCGACACAGAGTGAAGACTACACAGAGACAAACAGCAGTCGAGCTGCAGCCTCAGGCTGATACTTATATATTATTATCACATGTCAATCATTTCCGACATATTTCCTGTAGAAAAACAGATGCAGCTCAGATTCCAGTAAGACCCAACCCGTATGTTTATCTTCTTTAACAAAGATGTTAAAACAGACCTTGATTCAAAGTTCAGCTTCACCTCACCAACAGTTTTATGATGAAATATTTTCCTATCATTGCTTCTGTCACAAAACTATCCAGCAAACCTTCTTCTAAATTTAAAAACAGATCACAGTGTAACTTTAAGGATTTGGGGAACGTCTCACTGCCCAGGAACTGACTGAAGAGATTAAATTAGTGTTTTCAGTTATTTGAAGCAGATGGTAAAGCTGTTATATGATCAAAATACAGCTGCTGATTAGGAACTTTAAATAAAAAGGGCTAAAAAGAGGAAACAATTAAAGCTACGTAATAATTATTTAAACTTTTATTTAGTTTTCTGCATCATCGACCCTCAGCTGGATGATGCAGATGGGGTCACCGTCTGGATTAGCTCTCTTCCTGGGGTCTGTTCCTCTCATGAAGACGTGACACTCGTACACTCCAGTGTCAGCAGCCGTCACTTTCTGCAGGACCAAAGACGCGTCTCCGTCCTCCATCTGTCTGTCCTGCAGATCCATCCGGTTGTCAAAATACGGACGCTCGTTTACTGGATCAAACGTCTTATCGTGGTGAAGAAAAACCTGCTCTGGTTGCAGGTCCGGTCTGCTCCACTCTACACCGATGATGTCGTTGTTTGGAGCTCGACATGGCAGAATGACGGTCTGTCCCGGCTCCGCTGTGATGATTTTCTGGTCTGAAACAGAGCAGAGAGGTTAAAGTAACTGCAGCAGCAGCCAGTCAGACAGAGACTGCTGAGCTCTGCTGAACGGGACCAGAGTACGAGGAGGTTTACCATCAGCTGGGTGTCTGACAAAATATGATCCACATTGAGTTCAGTGAGCGAATCTCACTGAAGAAGAGCAGCACGTCCATCTGAATATGGATGACATTTGTGTTTTCACTAACATTCAGCACTTTTCTATAACCAGCTTAAACTTTACCAGATGCTGGATTAAGCTAAACTCCTGCACCAAACTCTGTTATGATCAAGGTTTCAGATGCCTGGGCTCAAAATTTACATTTACAGATATGTGTTCAGGCTACTGAAAAGTTCCTCAGATGCATTTAATTTTAGTGTCTTTTACTTGACAATATCAAACATTAAATCATTAGCACAATCAATAAATTCAATTCACTTCAATTTAATTTAATTGAATCACTGCACTTCGTTGTGTGAACACAGTTCAATTCAGTTCAATAACTCTTACATCTGTAGCCTGTATTCAGAAGCTTGTATGATAGCATTTGTTAGGTTAACAAATATTTCCTGGTTGGTTTTGTTGAAGTGTCACACAGGCTGTTTTTTTTTTTTTTTATTAAAGCCTGCCTGCTGTGTATAACATAAGTGTAAGGTAACAGACTAAGAGCCTGACAGTTCCTTATTATCCACAGTTAATAAAAGAAGAAGAGCTGCCTCGGCTCTTACATTGAGTCCAGCTCTAATACAAGAATTATTTGTTCCAGATTTACACCAACTTATGTAAAGGCGTAAAGATCCAATGCAAGCTTTGATGTTTTGCTCTTATGACAAAGTTGAAAAACTTGCAACAGGAGTCAGATGAAAACTCAGTGCAGCAGAGAGAGTTTTCATTGGCTCTCTTTCTGGAACAAAGTCATCTGATGGTTACGACAAATCTGAATCTTCTCCTTGGAACAGATCACTTCTAATTCAGCTTCAGCAGAATAGGGTCAGGTCATAGAATAGGACAGAACAACTATTTTATTGTAACTCCGAATATACACCAGTTATTGAGCATTAGAACTCAATTTAGCTGCATTGATTTGCCATCAGACTAATGCAATATAATGAATCTAAGCATCTACGAAATAAATATGTTCCCACATACACACAGAAATACAGCAATAAAGCCCAGTGGACATCTCTATTCCAGACATTTTGCACTCATACGGAGTGACTTTAAACAGTTTCAGAGCTCATTTACATCCTGAATGTTTACAGAACTCTTCAGGAAATCCTGTTTGATTCAAAAAGAGTTTATTCTCACCTGCAGAGACGAGCAGGAGGCAGACAGACAGTAAAGTCCAGCAGAAAGACACAGAAGTTACAGCGGACATTTCACACAGATGTCCAACGATGGTTCGATTGTTTGAGAATGCCAGAGATTAAAAGCTGACAACATGTTATTAATAAAGTGAAAGTAACTGAGTGTGTTACAAGGTGTGCATGTGAGGTGGTGGGGGTTGGTTGAGGGTTGCTCTGACTTGTTTCTGACAGAGGTGGAGTCAGAGTAACTGAAGTGTTTCAGGGTTGAGCCCCAAGGCTTGAACTGTGTGTTTGCTCTGAACGTCAAACTCCTTTCCGGAGACTTGTTTATCAAGACACTCATCATTTAATTTCCATCGCAAATTATATTTGATTTGTATCGATTATATCCTTATTAGCACCACACAACCAGCTCTGCTTTTAATGCAGTGTTGCCTGAGGGCCTGACAACAAACAGGAACGAACAAAAACCAGGACGACTCTCACTCGGTACGTTAACACGAGCTTTTTGTGTCTAATAAACTTCACATTTATGAACATATGACTGAGTTGATCAGTTGTAGTTGCGGATCTTTAGATATAATTACAAATATCCAGCACACATTTCTGACATGTTTCTTTTACGTCTCATACAAAATATATCATAAATCTTATGTACATGAAAATCTGATGGTCAACCACAATGCTTACATTCTTCAACTACAGTATGTAACCAACAAACTGACATTAAAATGTGATTGCATGTGATTTGAAGTTCATGTACCTCCCCTTTTTACCCCACACTGCAACAACAGCAGTGAAGCTCAATGACTCATTTCTTTAAACAGTTCTTAGTTTATATTAAATCAATTTTTTCAAATTTAAAGTAAGAATTGAAAAAAGCATTTAAGATCATTTTTGGGGGGTTTATACATTTTATAAATGATTTAAATCCTGTTACATAAGATAATGTTAAAATAAACTGAAAGAAACAACACAAAACGTAAGAAACACATTTTATATTAAAGCTGCAGTGATGAGCGGGTCCTCGCACCCTGGTGCACATCTGAGCGTGTGCGGTTTACAAGACATACAGCCCGAGCATATTGTTGAGTCACACGATCATATGATTGTCTTTAGCAGGGGATGCTGATTGGATGCTGTCATTTACCTACTGGGGCGATCGTGGCTCAAGAGTTGGCAGTTCGTCTTGTAATCGGAAGGTTGCTGGTTCGAGCCCCGGCTTGGACAGTCTCGGTCGTTGTGTCCTTGGGCAAGACACTTGACCCGTTGTCTACTGGTGGTGGTCAGAGGGCCCGGTGGCGCCAGTGTCTGGCAGCCTCGCCTCTGTCAGGGTGGCTGTGGCTACAATGTAGCTGCCATCACCAGTGTGTGAATGACTGGATATGTAAAGCACTTTGGGGTCTCTAGGGACTAGTAAAGCGCTATATAAATACAGGCCATTTACCATTTACTGAACACTTCCTGTGTTCACTAGATGGCGGTGAAGATTACGCACTAACTTTATGGCAGGCGATCATGTCTCGTGCTTGGACCCACCCGTTAAAATGTCATCTAAATGCCATGACAATGACCTATTGCTGATTTTCTGCTGCCACCAGGTGACATTTGTGTACATGGACGTCTCCAGACTCAAATTCCCATCAAGCACAAGTTTTAAGTTTGGAACATATTGGATAATTTGCAGTTGAGATATACGATTTTGAGTCTTTTGGCGAATGATTAAAATTAGTGCCATGACATTTCAACAACAAGTCTCTTTTTAAGACTGACTAAATTAGAATTTGGAGAAAACTCACAGTTTTGAACATAAACTGAGTACATCTGCTTCAGGGTATGAGGCTGCTGTATAATGAAAAATGTTCTTTATTTGTTTAAATGATGCTGTCTTTGTGGTATTGTATCAAGAGTCCAGCAGCATGATTTAAAATGCTGTGTTAAATTACATTTCAAACTAGAGAGCCGTGTGTGTGTGTGATGTATGTCGGGGGTTTTTATTGTCTTAAAGCTTTCAGAATCTTTAGATATTGTACATATAAATAGTTAAAGTTAAGCAGTAAACAACACCATGAAATATAGTTAAAGTAACTCAAGTGCCAATGTGTCCCCAGTGCACGATACCTTTGGATAATGTTTACATTACGCTGCACCAGAGATGAGTGCGAGGATGTGACATTTATGGGGTTAATGACCTGTGTTGAACTTGAATTCACAGTTTTCATTGTCACAAACTTTGGCTCTATTTCACCTGCTCGGATCACGATTGGTAAATGAAACTAAACGGAAAACTTGAGAGAGCTGGTTTGTTTAGTGAAATCAGTGAGCAAGAGCTGGTCTGACTCTTAGGTGTAAACATATAATATAGCATCCAAATCAATTTCATTCAGCTTATTTCTGTAGCACCAAATCCCAGATTATAGTCGTTAGCTTCTGATATCAGACGAGATCAGGTGAGCACGCCAAACATTCGTATGGAGGAAATTAAAAAAAGCAAACCAGGAGTCAGACAAAAATTCACTGCAATTCGCGGAATTTTAATTATCTGTTTTCCTTTAACAAACCCTCACCTGACGGTTAGCAAAACCAGTTTTATCTGCTCTCTGGAACAGACCCAGGATCAGATCTAGTTCAGCCAGAACTCAATGACCAGTTCACAGAACTGTCTTTCAGAACATACACCAGGTGCACAACAGTGCATTAACTCACCATCAAACTAATACGATATACATTTGAATATACAAATATAAAATATAAAAAAACATCTGCCATGCCACATGCAAAACATTGATATGAGGAAATGAACAAGACAAACCAGGAGTCTGATAAAAGTTCACTGTCATTGGCTGAATTTTATTTGGCTATATTCTCGGAACAAAACCTCACCTGATGGTGAGGGGAGGACGAGGACGTGACATTTATGGGATTAATGACCTCCGCTAAGCTTAAATTCACAGTTTCCAAGCTCTCTTTTCATCTGCTCCGATCGTGATTGCTAAATTAAACTAAACACATGATGTGATTCAGAGCAGTTTGCTTACCATTAGCTTGGTTTAGGACTGTTTTTGTTTGGGTGAAACATCAACATCAATATGTTAGATGTTTAGCCCATTTAGTAGTTGGAGTTTCATCCATTATTTAGGATGCCTGGGTTCAAAAACTTCCAGATACATGTCGACATGTTGCTCAGATGTATTGAGAGACAAACCACACCCTGCCTCTTTTCAGTGTTTAACTAAGATGTCTTATCTTTGGTTTGGTCCCTGATCACAAAAAACAAAAACGTTTGAAAAAGTGAATTTTGGATTTCTTCATGACTCCAGCTGCCCGAGTACAGCTACGTTTACTGACTCACACATCTGACATAGTTAGTGACCATAAATAAAACAGATTGTTGTGAATCAGGACTAAAAAATGTAAAGTGTTGAAAAAACGGGTTTTGTGTGTTGTGGTTTCAGTGCTCAGCGTGTCAGTTTACAGAAATGATGTTACTGAAACCAGAAACTACAAAGGGCCTCTGGATGGAATTTCATCAGAAGAGAAGGAACAAAGTAGTTCATGACTATTTTAAACACATTAAAAACTCCAACATGATTTATTACATTGCTCTGTCGTCTCAGGCCCTGCCGTCATCAGGGCAAACTGCAAAACTGATATGAACATAATCAACCCAGATATTTGTTTACATGGCCACTAGAGGACGATGTTTGAGCACTACACACACACTTCATCAGATCATCCATTATTTAAGAACATTCAGTTGAACATGAGCATGTTTTTTTTTTAATAAATATCAGTGCTTTAATTAACTATTAATAAAAACCAGCTTCACTTAAATATGCCCATATGGAAAAGATATATATAAATCTTATAAAGTTTGTATCTGTCTTGTGTGAAACTTGTATGAAAAGCATACAAGTGAAAACAGATATAAATATATATATAAGATCCCTTGAAAAATTATATAATGAAACTTGTATGTTTTGGATACTTCCTAAAACAATATATGAAAGTAATGAGAAAGTGGCCACTTTCATGAGTAAATCATATAAGCCTTATATGATTAACTATATGAAGAAGGCCACATCTGATGCAAGACTTTTTAAAGTTTTTATTATGTCTTTTCCATATGGGCAGAGAGGATCCTCTGCGTCGTCCTAATGCAGCGCTGTCTGTAGAGATCCTGCATGGCTGGCAGTTCAGTCCCGGTGATGCGCTGTGCTGATCTCACCACCCTCTGCAGAGCTGTGCGGTCCAAAGCATTACAGCTGCCGTGCCAGGTGGTGATGCAGCCAGTCATACTTTCAATGGTGGATCGATAGAAGTTTGTAAGTATTCTGGGGTTCATGCCGAATCTTCTCAGGCACTGCAGGAAAAAGAGCTGCTGTCTTGCTGCTTTTGTGATCACACCAACATGGTGTGACCAGCTCAGATCCTCGTGGATGTTGATGCCCAGGAATTCACTATATGAAGTAAGCTAAAGCTGATGCAAGTCTCTTATAAGTAGGGATGGGTATCGTTTAGGTTTTATCCGATACCGGTGCCAAACCGGTACTTTTGAAACGGTGCCGGTGCTTAAACGGTGCTGAAACCGGTGCTTAAAGAATGGAGAACACAATTTTGTGTCCAAAAACCTCTCATGTTCAGCTGGTTTTTTGTAAAAAGATAACAATGTTAGCCTTTTCTGCAGCTATGGGGCATATATGGTATCACTCTTGGCTGGAAGCAGTGCTTAAACAATGGAAAAAACACAAACTTTGTCCAAAAACCTCTCATGTTTAACTGTTTTCCACTTTTTCTTTGGTCATTTTAGCCTTTTTGGCCAGGGTGAAGGGAGTATCTGCCATCAAACAAGAAGACATGTAGCTATGATGATGTTTGCTAGTTCACCTTACATGCATTAATGTAATAACGTGGTTAGCCTACTCAACGGAAATTACACACGAACAACATTAAGCTACTCACGCAGAGAAGAACGGCTGCTGCTGCCATCATCATCCGTCATCATTTCTGCTACACTGGCAGGGCTAGGGGCCAGGACTCTACTCTTCGGGTTTTTGGGGAATGTTGCTAACTCCGGGTCCGATAACAGGCAACCCACCCGCAGTAGATGTGCTCGGTGTGAGGTCTCGCAGCAAGCTATCAAATACGGCACATTTCTCGGCTTTTAACAAAAACGCTATGCGTCGCCAGGTGTTTCATCGGATTCGAGGTGTTACCTCCTTTGACAGTATCACAGTATCAGCTTAAAGCACTTGTTGCTGCTGAGTTTTCATATTTTGCTGTGAACTACAGCCAGAGTTTGACCGCTTCGACTTGGTCATTTTTAATCTGTAAAAAAAAAAGATGACAAAGGATGAACTGAAGCTCCGCCATCACGTGATGTCACATGCTGCTGTTTCTGATGTCACTTAAAAAAAAAAAAAAATAATAATAATAATCTGTAGCTCTGCTCTAAAAGAACGTACGTACCTGGACCCGCCTACTATCCTCGGAAACGTAAAATGATTGGCTAGAAGTGTATCACAGCTCAGGAACAAAAAGCACCGAAATAAAGCACCGTAATGTGCGCTGCTTTTCGGTCTGGTTACTACCGTTTATGTCATCATGGCACCGGACACCGGTACCCATCCCTACTTATAAGTTTTTCCCATTTCTTTTCCATATGGCTCAGTCAAATCCTGAATTTGGGGTTGCTTTGTAACTCAAAGCAATCATTTAAAGAATTCATCATTCAATAATTGTTTCCAATGAACGAGCTTCTGTATATCACACTTACACATACAGCATTAGCAAGTATTTTCATCATATAAAAACACAAGCTACTCGTCCATCAGAGCTTCATCTTTCAGGCCTCTGCTGTCCTTCCTGTAAGCATCACTTTTTTCTTGCTTTGCATTGTAAACATCATTTAAACTGCTGCTGCGCTGACACACTGCTCTAAACGAACTACCCAAAAACACAAGTTGTTGACTTCAATAGATTTGCAAACATTAGCTACAAATGAGTGAGAGCAAGGTCAGGAAGTACAGGTAATATATTTCTCAGGATGCCCCTCACTTAAAAAAAAAAAAAAAAAACTAACCAGGAAGCTAATTTTAATTAGTTTACTGTAAATTGAAAAATATTTTCTGTTAAAATTCATTAGAAAAATATATATTTATATAAACAATAGAAAAAGTTAAGTTTAGGTTTACAGGGGAAAAGCATGAGCTAACCCATGACCATGACAATGACACAAGGGAACTCTCACATCTTACAAAGTACACACACATCATGTCACGTGAAATGGAATCAAACCCTGCAGGTTGTCATTCATTAAACAAGAAAAAAATCTGCTCCACTGTAACACTGTTAATGTTTTACCACTAGATGGCACCAGACAATATAACCACTAACTTTGTAATCCAAGTTAACATAGTGAAATTGCTTTGTTTCTCTTCCAAGTGTAGTGCTATATTATTATTATTATTATTATTATTATTATTATTATTATTACTATTTAATATGTCAGCTGCTGCAGGCCGGTTTCAGTGACACTTACAACATCAAGGCGAAGTTCTCCATCTGTAATAAAGTTTTTCTGTGAAGTTTACAGCAACTGGAAAATTTCTGCTGCTGTGGTTTCATGCTTGATTTTTTGTGTGTGCTTGTTTTAATATTTTGTTTGTTTTATATATATAGTCGTTCTTTTGTTGTTTTTAGTGTTATGTTTATGGTTTTCTGCTGTGAAATAAAGCATGCGTCAGTTAGCCACAACCGGAAGAAGTCAAATTTTCCATCTGACATCACAGAAAGAGAACAAGTTTATTAATCCTGCAGAGAAACTAAAGTATTTCTATGCAAACTTAAACAAGGTGCTTAACTCATATGGTTCATATACAACATAAAAAAAGACATTTAACACTCCACAAGTAAGATCTGAGTTATGACTCATATTCGTTTAAATAAGTGAAAAAATACATAAAACATAAAAATATGTACAACATGTGGATGTTCTCTGATTTGAAGTTCTGAATGGACCAGTTAGAAACCAGCAGCTGGACGTCAGTGGTTGGACTGGTGGACTACTTCAGTGAAGAGTAGACGACGTCTGGCTCTGGTTTAAAGTCTGAACACAAACACACACAGTTCAAACAACAGGAAACATGATTACAAGATTTGTAGTTCAATCAATCCACCTCTCTGCATCACACGGTTCAGATGTTACTGAGAACACCTCAGTGCTTCTGTGCCGCCCACACTTGTTTGTGCTTGTTGAACTTCATAAAACTCAAACGAGGATCCCACAAAACTGAAAAACTTGCATCAGCTGCATTCAGGGAAATTAAAATTAGAATATTTCCTGTTTCCAACTTCTCACAGAAGATTTCTCAGACAGACCAACACGTAAAAACACAAACCTTGAATTATCAATCCTCACCACTAGACATGATTCTCGTAAGTAGGAGCATTCCCACATTTTCCACTAGATATTTCTTCTCTTGGTCAATATTTAGCTATTTGTCTTGTCTGACAACCTCCTCTGTCACAGCATCGTTTATTTCACGTCACTGCTGCAAGATGTAGCTACAAGCAGTGAGGCTTCAGACAGTAAAGGTGAACAGTGATGCACAGTTGTGTTGAAGCTGTGAAGCGAGTGTGGGTGTGTAACATTTGACCCAGTTTGACCCATGTGTAGTGGAAAAAATAAGCAGCGTAGGAAGACAGGAAGTTACTGGGCTGAAACACATTGTAATTGAATTTATTTGAGTTTGGTTATAATTTGTGTTACGCTTCCTCTCTGTAGGACAGGATAATAGATACGCTTCACATTTAACATAAAACTTATCTGGTTATTTCCTGAGTAGCTGTGCTTGATTCACACTTATAAAAAAATCTTTATTTATCTTATACTGAACTCTCTTCAGCCTCTGTCTTCATTCTCTATTTTATTTGACCTTTAATGAAACATTCAGCTGATTGGCTGTCCTTTACGTGGGTGTGGCTTTTCTGCCTGAGATGAGCATATTAAGGATATCTTTATATGACAGCATATCGATCTAACAAGTGAGGTAGAATAAGTGAATACTGGGGTGAGTTAGAGACAGGTGATCTTCTGTGGTAACCCTTTAATGGAGAAGAAGAAAAAGAAAAATGATGGACTGTGATTCTACAGCAGTCAGAAGGCACCTTCAGTTCTCACTTCTGACTACACAACACCTGTCTCAGCCTCTGCAGAAATAAACACACAAATTACTACACTACACTAACAGCACTGATATACTACATAAATAAATCTGTGGCAATTTTTTATTTATTTTTATTTTTGATTATGCAGACATTAACGTATAGCATTTGCACTTAGCAGCAGGTTTTCACAGTTTTCTCCACTTTTTTTCTTTTCTGCTGAGAACAGGAACTGATTGCATAAAACTTGTTTGTATGATGAAATTGCACAACCACAGTCATGGCCTTTCAGTGCAGTCTGACACATTTCACCACAGAGCACCAAGAAAACACGCTCTCACAAAATGAACACTGCCATTGGCTAAACCAGATCTGTCTGTGGTGGTTTCTTCAGCTACAGTTTAGAATCAACAACAGGAAGTAGCTGCTGCGGTTAAACATGCAGGACTTGTTTCACTGCATTAAAGGATAATTGTTGTATTTAGTGTGAACATTCACACTGCTAACAGCTTTTGCATATCAAAACCAGACACATTTTGGCTGCTAATGGATTTATTACCCAGTTATTGCATTGCCAAATGCCCAAACACACCAGATCAAATTTGGCCCAAACAAAACCACCAATACCAAAACTCCTCATTTTCATTTATTTACTTAGGTGGAGTTGGAGCTACCACACCGTCAAATATGCCTGCAAGAGTCAACTCTGTCCCCTGGTCTCAATTTTGGATTGAGATGGGTTGTGTGTTTTAATGAATGTTTTATTAGCTTTGTTTCTTTACCTTTAACTGATCAAAGGAACTGAAAAATCAATAATCGGTACGACCAAAGTTATTCTCCATTCTCCATTTCGTTGTGTTGTTCTATTCAGGTATGCTTTTACTGCATCCGCAGTGTGAAATGAAGCTGTTGCCAATTGGATGCTTTCCAGATGGTATTGCATGGTGGATCAAAATCCACTTACTTTTCTGTGTTCATAATTCTTTTGGCGGTCACAGTGCTGATGTCAAGTCTACATAAATGGAGAGAACGGCATCGGGAAGCGGACCCAGTGCAATTAACCATTTTGATCTTTAAGAATGAGCACACCAGATCGGTCAGGGCCTGGATTAAACATGACTGCCTCTGGTACTGTTGGCTACAGAATGCAGGGGAAAAATGTGCTATTGTTACCCAAAGACAAAGGAAGAGGAACGGGTGAGAGGTAGTGAACGTGGCTCAGTTTGAATACTTGTGCACTACATTGTCAGCTTACAGGCTTATTTTATCTTCTGTATTTTCAGTTTTAACTCCTTCAATATCTACATTTTGTCGACTTTGAAGTAGATCTAAGATTGATGGACTCTGATGCTTAATGAATAAACTGCAATATGATATTATAATGTTATCAAACAGTTTATCGGGGGGAAGTGTGATTTTAAGCTTTTAACCAGCTGTTAGTTTTGTTTAGTCAGCTCTTGACTCTCTCCAGAGACAGGAAGGTAAAAAGACTAATCTGATGACAATAATTAATGGAAAGAATATCAGGACCAATTAAGAATTTTTATGCATGCTTCTGACTTCTGTTCAGTACATGAGATGTGAGGTGAGGAGGAAGAAGACAACATTTTATTAGCATCCTTGACATTTTAATTTCTTTGCTAAAGAAACAATGCTAAATTGTCTGCTGTCTGTTCTAATGTTAGCCTTTAGCTTAAAGCAAAGGACCAGTTGTTGGTTGTAGAAGTGAACTATGATGGAGACAAGACGCAGCTGTACCTCTCATCTTTGAATTGTTTTGCATCTCTTTGATGATGATTTCTGCATAGCTGGTGTCCTCAGATGTCACTGATGAGTACACTGCAGCTGAATCTCTCACTGCACAATAAAAGACACACAGGACCATCAGCTAATAGGAGAGCTGCTCCCACAGATGTTTTTGCTACTATAGAAAACCTTCAGAGAATACATAACATTTCAGTTATAGATAATAAGAGGTGTATTCCAAATTTAAATGGGTTTTAAAATGTTGCCGCCCATCACAAAAAACTGTGGAGTCTGTTAAAAAACAATCTGTAAACAATATTAAGTAAGTTCATCTAATATGAGGAATTAATTCCTATTTTAAATAAACAGCCCTGTGTTGAAACAGCTGCAGCTGAAGTGTTTTCTTTCTATCAGAAACAGGATGCTGGACGACTGCAGAGCTGTTAGCTTCAGCTAACCACAGACCACAAACACAATGAACACAAAGTCACACATAATAATAAAGTTTTAAGACAAAAACTCATATTTTATCAAGATTATTCTTTTCTAGCCTTAAATTGTTGACAAAGAAACAAATCAAATAAAACAACATGTTTGTAAAAGTGTGAATTAATTTAAGTAAAATGTGAAATGCTCGGACATGCAGAGGGGGGATAGTATATATACTGGACAAAGGATTTTAAAGATGGTGCTGCCTTGCAGGAGTGTTGGTGTGACAGAAGAGGATGTGACAGACGATAGCAGAGTGATTCCAGATCCAGAGGCAGAGTTTTTCCCTGTCAGTCAAATGTTTATCTCAGCTGTCAAAGCTGGGTGAGAAGCATCCAAGTTTATTTCGTCTGGAGGTTTTTGCCACGTTTTTGCCACTGTAATCTGTTGTTTGCACTATTGAAGCTTTCTTTTCTTTTTTTCTTTCTTCTTTCTGCCTGGCAGTTTTTGCAATTACAATCCATGGTGATGTTTTGAAAATTACAATTCAGACACAGAACTGTTAATTTTATATATGTAAGATGTAACAACTTGAAGATGGCAACTTTTGCATGCAATGTAAGCACAAAACAACGTTAATCATAATACATGTGTAAAGAAACCAACACATGTAAAAAAATGTTAAGTCTGAGTCTCACCTTCAGGTTTCCTGTTAACACATCGTCTCACCAGCAGAACCAGTAACACCAGTAGAACCAAAACACAGACTGATCCAGCACATGACAACACAGAGAGAACAGGAGGAGAGAGTGATGTAGGTGGAGGTGTGGTGGTGTGTTTGTCTAAAATAAAGCAAACACAGTCATTAAGTTGTCGTCACATTGTGAATGTTGAAAGCTGCAGAAACACAGACAGGTGAGTGTGTCACCTGTGACAGTGATCCAGCTGGATGGAGACTCTCCATGACCGCTGATGTCACACTTGTAGAGGCCTTCATCAGACCTGGAAACATGCTGGATGGTCATGTGACCTGTAGTCTCATCCCCAATAAAGACACCATCTTTGAAGAAAGCAGCTGGGAGGTTGGAGGGAGTGGTCTTTGTTTTACAGAGCAGAGTGACGTCATCTCCCTCCATCACAGGGAGGACAGGACTCTGCAGGATCACTGATCCACCTCAACACAGAGACAAACTACAGCATTTCATCCATTTACACACAGCTTCATCAACACTAACTCCACACACTCAGCTTACCAGTGACTGTCAGGTTAACCATGTTACTGATGGGACCCTCTCTGGACTCACACCAGTAAACTCCACTGTCCAGTAGGAAAACAGTGATATTACATGAAGAACCAGCACCTTCTCCCCACCCATCTCCAAACTGAGTCGTCTGTTGTTTGCTTGTGTTTCTCCTCAGAGTCCATCCAGCAGAGCTGTCGTCCTCCTCACAGCTCAGAGACACAGAGTCTCTTTCAAAGAACTGAGAGCTGCTGGGACTCACAGTCAGACGAGCTGTGAGGGTTACAATGAAAAACTGATGATCTGTTAGACTTTAGATTCTGAAACATGAACCCAACCAGGTCATATCAGTGAGCATTTCTCAGGTTTAAACTGTGACAGAAGAAGGTTACTGACCTTGGTTTGTTGTGCAGCTCAGCAGTGAGATCAGAACTAAAGAGAAATGACACTCAGGTTGATTTGAGGTGAACATAAAGAACAACTCCACACAAACAGCTGACAAACTGAGGAAGAGCCCTCTTTCCAATAACTAAACCCTTTTAACTGAAAAAAAAGAAACTTAGAAACTTAAAAATAGATACAAACTACGTCAACCATCACCCATTACTGCCACTGATGCAACTAAACCACATACCACAACATGTCCAGGTTCAGTTTCATTTCAAGGAAATTTAACCACATTTACTCAGGGCCTTCTTGATGTGCTGTTCTTCTGCTTCTCTGGCCGTTTTGTCAGTGGGGATGGTGTTCGCTCTGTGTTATAGCGTCCTGATGACACCCAGTTTGTGCTCCAGTGCATGATGAGAGTCAAACCTTAAGTACTGATCCATATATGTAGGTTTAATGATCAAAGAATTGAAGTCATGCATCAAGACAACCCCTCGGATGGGGGCAGGCGTTAGCAATAGTGATCTGACTCATCTGGTGGCATGGTAGGAACCCCACATTGGTGGAGAAGGAGACACTAAGGGGCCGACCTGAAGGGTCCACTGCCTGATGATTTGTCGACAGCTCAAGCCCCAGAGGTTCAGATTCAGGCAGCTTAGGATACTATGCTCAGGAGCAAGAAGACAGGGCTGCTCAGCAGACAGTGTTGAGGAGTAACAGAATACGAACCAGGCTACGAGTCCGACACAGAACCCGACGTATTAGCCAGAGGTCCCTTTACTACGGTTTAGAGCTGCGGACCTGTTTTATATACATGCGGCGATCACAAGATCACTGCAAAAAGTGCAGCCGTACCTAATGTCAGTCCTACTGTTACTCATTTTATATTAATGTTTAAAAATCTATTTGGTATAAGTATGGCAAGTAGCCTTCAGCAATAGTAATAAATCACACAGCAATAGTACATTCATGTAGTTGTAAAAAGCATGATAATATATTAAGTAATCCAAAGTATTCAGGATACGTTACTCTGATTGACTTACATAACATTGAGTAACATAACGGAATATGTTACAGAATACATTTTGGGGCATGTATTCTGTAATCTGTAGTAGAATACATTTTAAAGTAACCTTCCCAACACTGTCAGCAGAGCATGCAGGTTTGCTGTGTCCAAATTCAGGTGCAGCATGCTTTGACGGCCGCATTTGTAGGCAATTACATCACAGCGATGCGACCAAGGCTATCCAAATTCGAAGACTGCTCCAAATGTGGGGACAAATGCGTCCTTCTTTTCCCTAGATTTGACTGATGGGTGGGGTGTATCCTTTGTGGCCCAACCTATCCCAGAATTCATAGTGCAGCCCAGCCAATTCTAATTTCCAAGCTCGTGTCAGCTGATGTTAAGCAAAACCCAAATCATGACAAACAAATCCAGAAACTGGTCTCTGTCTTGTATATCCGCTCATTTTCAATTTGACACCAGCAATATTTTTTTTAATAAAGTTTGGATAACAAAGGTGAATAAAACTGAATAAAACATACCTAAAGATAAAAGACAGCTGCTAGCATATGTCATCCATCCATCCATCCATGCATGCATTAGGTTTCTTAACCAGTGTTTCCTCGACTCCTGAGCAAAGATAAAGAGTCAGTTCAGACCTGCAGTTGGTCCTCGTGGTGTTTGAAGTTGAATTCAGCCTGATTTGTTTTTCATGTCTTCTCCTCCATCATCAGTTATCAGGAGAGCAGACAGTCAAAGTACAAGAATTCAAACAAACACAGAGATTCTACTTACAGAGCAGACACAGCACAGATGTTTCCTTCATCGTCCTTCTCACTCATTTGAGCTTTTTTTCATTTCTCTCACTGACACCAAGTAAAGCCCGCCCTCTTCCTCTGAGCACCAGCTTTCTATTGGTTCAAACACAGAGGTGGGTAATTCACTTGTTCAATTGTTCAATCAAACCAGGGACGCTGCTGTTATGGAGCTGAACTGGAACCATTCAGACACTGAGGCCCTCTGAACACATTTTAATTACAGCTGTGCAGAGACACACTGATGACTGACTGGAACACTATGATTCACAGTTTACATTCACACCATCCTCACACATGGTTTATATTTGGCCACTAGAGGGAGATGTTGGACTTTAAACACTAACATGGATACAAGAAGATCAACAACGATGTTGTCATAGTTTGATTAAAAGACATTAACATAATAAATATGTCTGTATCTATTGAAAATAAATTTTTTTATCGTAAATGGTCTGTATTTGTACAGCACTTTACATGTTCAGTCATCCACCCATTCACACACTGGTGATGGCAAGCCGCCCTGGGGTGCACTGACAGAGGCGAGGCTGCTGGACACTGGCGCCACCGGGCCCTCTGACCACCACCAGTCGGTGAAGTATCTTGCCCAAGGACACAACGACCGGGTCTGTCCGAGCCGGGGCTTGAACCAGCAACCTTCCGATTACAAGATGAACTGCCAACACTTGAGCCATGATCGCACCTCAGTGTCACTGTGGATAAAGATTCTCTTCATTTACACATATTTTTGAGATGGTAATTAAATAAGTTGTGGAGAGTGTGAGTGTTACAGAACTTTTTGGATTTTCAAATTTATGTGTTCTTCTGAAATTCAGGAAATCCTGTTTTGTGCTCCTCCCTGCTCCCATTTCTAAGGTCATAACATGGAAACTATGTGTTGGCAAATGTTTAGGCAGGTGTTGTTTGTGGTTTGTTGATGTGATTTCAAAAAGTAGTGCACTTTTCACCAGAGAATAATTACACCATGTGTGACGAAACATACAGTCAACAGAAAGATCTCTGACTTTCAGTCACTTGTGATGGAAATGGTTATATTTAGACATGTGCTTCATGCATCTGCTGCAATGACATATGAACAAAGTGCTCAGCAGTGCGCTGGATGCTAGAGGCGTTTTTAAACATAAAGTGATTCCAGGAGGAAATTCCATTTATCCTTTTTCTTCCACTTATTATTGTAGATGGCAAATGCAATACATTTATGGAACTATTCAACTTCTAAAATACTCTCGGTCAATCATATCACATCTTTAAAAGTTACTTGCAGCTCTCTTTATATTACTTTAGCAAATCACAATCTATTTTAAGCCAGTGCTGGTCCAGTTGAAGAAGATGGTGTGAGTTTAAAACATAAGCTTGAATATCAATGTGTGTGAGTGCTGTCCATGGTGCTGATCAACAGCTGGACTATCACAAGCTGAATGGACTCAGGCCCAGACTCTCTTGAGTAATACAGTGGGTTTATTTACAAGTTTGTGGTGCAACAATAGCCCAACACAGTAGTGATGAACCCCATTTCCTGCTCCACATTGCCATTAAGTAATTTGGAGAGTGATTTATTATTTGCAGAGCTAAAATTCAATGTATTCAGAAAAAGTCTTTGTATCACAAGACAGAATCATGACCTGAAACTACAATGGAGCTCTGATAATCTACATATAGTTATAGACATGCGATATTTATTTGGTGGAAGCCCCTTACTGCCTTCATAACTTTGTTAGACACCCCTGCTGCCACTCTGGGAACCATTATTTTGGTAAAAAGCAGTTAAACACAAATGACCTCGGGAGTCAATTGAAAGATATCACACTGTCAAAGTATTGTCATGTGAAAAGCAGCTGCTTTGCTTGGAGCTGGAATGTAAATGTGTCTTTCTCTCTATCAATATCATAGATAATTGTGATATTTGGCTCGAACTCTATTGAATTGCTCAGTGTTACCAGTAGACGGCAGCAGACTTTATATGTGACTCATTTCCTTTTGAACCACACGAGGAAAATAAGTGAGAGCAAAGATTTATTATTCACACGCAGAAATTAAGTAGTAGCTGAGGGAACAAGAACAAGGTGTTTGAGTCATACTTCAATATAAACAGTGAAGCTCTGGCCATGAAACACATTAACATATTTATATTCTTTGTCACTGCACCAAATACACATTTAAATTTTCAACTAAACATATATCCTCATATGGCTTTTGAAGTTTTGAATCATTTTAGTTTATATCAGCGAAAAATTAATGTGTGGATGTCTTCTGGTCTCAGGTGCTGGGGGCCAGTTAGAGACCAGCAGCTGGACGTCCGTGGTTGGACTTCACTGAAGAGTAGATGGTCTCTGGCTCTGGTTTAAAGTCTGAACACAAACACACACAGTTCAAACAACAGGAAACATCATTACAAACTTCATAGTTCTTGGTGACTTTGTTGAAAGATTTAGTCACATTTCTAAATGTCCTGTGATAAACTGGTGTAGCCGACCTCTCACCATTAACAGCTCCAGCTCCCATGTGAAACAGTGAAGCAGTAACAGTGAGCAGTGGTGCAGCACCTGTGTGAAGCGAGGTGCTTCACAGCCGTGTCAGAGTGAGCAACTAACATTTTAAGCAAGTGTGAGGGTGAAAGTGGGCTCACACGTGGGTTTATTTAGTGTGACCTTTGTATGACATATTAAAAATAGTAGCTTTTAAGTCTTAAGTCGCATAGATATCATGACACATTTAATTTACTTAACCTTGTAGCCTGTACACTGGTGTAAAATAAGTCTCTTTAGGACATGGCTGTCTGAGTTAATGAACAACTGGTGAAAATACAACTTTGATTTATGTGTTATTAATTAATACATTTAATGATTTTAAAGGACTTTTTATTTGTTTGTATATATTATTTAACAGGCTGATTTTCTATACATTTTAATATGATTTAAATTTCAGAAAATGTTCAGTCGTTGTGTTAAAGAGTTGTCTGGGTCAGCTCTTTAGACCTGTTTTAATTTAACTGCCAAGCAAGTGTGCCTAATATTAATGTTGGTGTTTGGCCTCTGCAAACATTAGAACTGTTTTTGGTATGTACTTTTCATAGAACCAAAACTGGGGTATCAAGCTTTAGACACAGCATAGACCAGTTAGACCACAGCTAAAAAGACTGTGTGCAGATTGACCTATGTATGTAACGTTTGTAAATAGCTGTAGCTTTTCATGGTCTTTCTTTTTCCATTTCTCAATGCTTTTGCTGAGAAACAAGAAATGACGAGCTGATGATGACCAACCAGAGAGCTGGCACCTTTTTCAGTGCAGGCTGAGACTTGACCACAGCGCAAGTTCTCAAAATATAAACAGTGTCATTGCCCACACCAGAACAGAGAAGTGTCATCAGCTTCAAACTAAACTACAGGAAGTAGCTGCTGTGGTGTTAGAACTCTTTTTATGCCCTTCATATTAACAACACTTTCACCCTGATAACAAACTGTGTGCACTGAAGCCACAGAGCAGTATAACTGAATTTAATTGAATTCATATTTTTATATAGCGGCCGCTCACAAAAACATGAATACACTGATGCAGACCTCTGGATGAGTCAGTGTTATTTGTTAAGGTCCAGCGTGGCCCAAAGAAAATTGCAGATGTTTCATATTTGTACTCCCTCCAAGAGGAAGCACAAACACTGGGATCTCATTAAAGTAGACAGTGGAGTCTGATGATGCTTGCTTGGAGTAAAAGGGGAGGGGCAACGGTTATTGTGGTGATGATAAACGGTAAATGATTCTTATATAGAGCTTTTCTACACCGAGCACTCAAAGCACTTTACACAACTTGCCTCATTCACCCATTCACACAAACACTTTTTCCTTATGATGTTTCTATTTGTGTTCTTCTATCTAACATTCATGCACATTTATACTCCATCGGAGAGCAACTTGGGGTTATTATCTTGCCCAAAGTTATTTGGCATCCAGACTAGGGATCCAGTCCTTCCACCCAACCTTCTGATTAGTGGGCGACCTCCTCTACCATCCCAGTCTTAAAGTGTGGTCAGTCTTATCAATGAGATCTCTGACGTTGTTTGGTCAAAATATTTGTGGTATTTGTTTTATATTAAATGATCATATTAAAACAATGAGTTTATGAAGGCAAGTCTTTAACCTATAATCATATTATTGAATCTATATTTGAGGAGAGGGGTTTTATCAAGGAAAATGGTTTCACAGTTTTGAATATGCAAGTTGTTTATGCACACTTTGTTGTTCAGGGAAACTCAGTGATGAGGATCAACGGTCAAAAGACGTGAATCCCTGCCTGTACATGTTATAGATTGAGTCTAATGTATATCAAAGTTTGTATGACTAAACTTCAGGTCTGCATTTTACACAGATGACCATCAAATCCTGATCAGAGGCCATGTGATTGGTGGTCATTTTAGCTACAGCTTTAGAAGTTTTACTCTCTCTACTTGGGGCTTTGTATCTAACGTAGCCATTAGCATATAACCTTAAATCAAGGTCAAGGTCAAGCTTATTTATATAGCACATTTCCAAAAGCTCACGCTGCACAAAGTGCTGTGCAAACTAAAATGCAACTAAAAAAGTAAAATGTGCAACAATGTTGCAATTAAATATAAAAAAGAAGACAATAAAACAATAAGACAATAGAACGAACTAAAACAACAATGTGTGGGTTACCTCGTGCTGAAATCCAACAAATGTGCAGATCTAATATTTAGAGGCAGACTATTACAGAGTGTGGGACCTGCCACACAGACGGCTCTGTTTAGACCATGGAATAGATAACATAAGTTTGGAACTGGACCGCACGGTTCTCTCTGGAGCATAAATAAATAGGAGCTCGAATAGGGAGGAGGGGGCTCAGCCTTTTAGATCAAAATCAAGGTGGGCCTGCAACTGTATATAGATCACTTTCTCCAGAACTCTTGAAAGAAAATGGGAGCGTTTCATCCATCTACATTTTTACATGCTCCACAGTGTCCTCAAATAACTTTATTTTTAATAAGCCATAAAATGTCTGTGCACAGGATTAAAAGCTCAAACTTTTCTGAAGTATGATATAAAGCATTTCATTAAAAAAAACAACAACAACATCTGTACAACCATTAAAGAATCTTGTAACAAAAACACCCAGAATTACCTCGAGTTCGATTGGTTGATATTTGGATGTCACCATACGTGATGTCATCGTCTACAGGTTCATCTTCATCTGGTGAAATGATCCAAATTCAACAGCAACATGTTTTACTTAAAAACTCTAAAGTTAGGATTTTAATTTAAAAAAATGATATACAAAGAAATATTCGTAGATTTGTACAATGCTGAGTTACTTCCATGGGGATCAAACATCAATGCAAAACCATCAAATCACTATTGATGTAAAGACTATAACATGTAGATTAACATGAACTTCAAATCTAAAATCAAAAAGTCTCAGTCAGTCTCACCTTCAGGTTTCCTGTGAACACATCGTCTCACCAGCAGAACCAGTAACACCAGTAGAACCACAACACAGGAGGATCCAACACATGACAACAGAGAGAGAAGAGGAAGAGAGAGTGGTCGAGGAAGAGTGATGGAGGTGAAAGCTGGATGAGAGGTGGATGTAGGTGGAGGTGTGGATGGAGGTGGAGGTGTGGTGGTGTGTTCTCCTAAAATAAAGCAAACACAGTCATTAAGTTGTCGTCACATTGTGAATGTTGAAAGCTGCAGAAACACAGACAGGTGAGTGTGTCACCTGTGACAGTGATCCAGCTGGATGGAGACTCTCCATGACCGCTGATGTCACACTTGTAGAGGCCTTCATCAGACCTGGAAACATGCTGGATGGTCATGTGACCTGTAGGCTGCTTCCTGATGAGGGAGCCATCTTTATAGAAAGCAGCTGGGAGGTTGGAGGGAGTGGTCTTTGTTTTACAGAGCAGAGTGACGTCATCTCCCTCCATCACAGGGAGGACAGGACTCTGCAGGATCACTGATCCACCTCAACACAGAGACAAACTACAGCATTTCATCCATTTACACACAGCTTCATCAACACTAACTCCACACACTCAGCTTACCAGTGACTGTCAGGTTAACCATGTTACTCATGGGACCCTCTCTGGACTCACACCAGTAAACTCCACTGTCTCGTTCAACGATGTAACTGATGTCACAGGATAAATTAGCGGATGTTCCCCATCCATTTCCACAGTGACTGTTATTTCCTTTGCTTGTGTTTCTCCTCAGAGTCCATCCAGCAGAGCTGTCGTCCTCCTCACAGCTCAGAGACACAAAGTCTCCTTCAAAGAACTGAGAGCTGCTGGGACTCACAGTCAGACGAGCTGTGAGGGTTAAAATGAAAAATATTTAATTTGTTATATCAAATATTTTTGTTAAAACTTTTATAATTCTGTGATTAATGCTTAATTGAATCAGTTTTATATTTGAGATCAGGCTGCAGACGTGGACGCGCCAAAAAGAAAACAGTGAAAGTACACCCTGAAGGAAGTCGATGAGAAAAAAGAACTCCACCCATACTGAGCTCCTAGAGGAAAACAAATTGAGAACAGAAAAAGATCTCGGCACAGAAAGGCAAATGAATCTTCATATTTTAACACCATAGAATCACAGAGAGTCTAAACACAGTCCCGTTATTAAGGAGAAGAATTTGTTGTTAGAGCCTTCTGGCAGCAACATGGGAGAAATTATGGTTGTTTGGGTTTAGTGCAAACAAACTGCATTACATTTTTACAGCTGATCTCATGTCACCAGGTCTGTAAATTTCCAGTTGAAGAGTCGTGTTATTCCTTGGTTTCATGTGTCATTGTGGGTCTCTTGGTTTTGGTTTCTGTAGTATTCCGAGCTTTTACTGAGTCCGAGTTCTCGTGTTTGCCATGTGTGTATATTGTTGTTTGAGTTCTTGTGCCGTGTTTCCCCTCGTCTTTTGTGCTGTTATGTTTATCTGTGTTCCCCCACCCAGCTCCTCTGTGCACTTCCTGTTTTACTGTGAAAGTATTAATAGTCAGTGTGCTCAGTTTTGCATCCTCCCTTTCTCCTCATGTGTAATTATCCTCAGCCGTGTCTCCCAGCTGTTCCCTCTTTGCCCTGTTAACCTTCTGTATTTATTGTCTGTGCTTGCTTCTGTGCTTTGTCGCATCATTAACATTCATGCCCTCAGACCTGCCTGTGTGCTTTAGCTCTAGTTCAGTTTCTAGCCCTCCTAGTTTTGTTCTGTTTTTGACTTATGCCTGCAATAAAGCAGTGGACCTTGAGTTTAAGTTCTGCCTCTACGAGTCTGCATATTGGGTCCTTTTCCTGCCTGCATACAGACATGACAGTCGTGAGCTTCTCCAAGATCTTTCCATTTTATGTTCCATAAGCACCGTCTACGTGCTCATGGCCCTTCCCATCGCTTCAATCATAGGGGCTAGCCTTGTGGAGTTTTGAACAGCCATAAGAGCTTTCTTTAATATCAGTAAGTCAGGGCCGAGCCAGCTCCGATCAGCAAGAACCCTGTTATCACGGTTCAGAACAAGTATAGATCTTCTATATCCTAAATTGACAGTCCCACCAGGCACACACCAGTGCTGCCACCCATCCATCGTGTATCGGCAGAAAACATCCCACCAGGACAACTGGGCTCTCCCAAACTCAGGCTTGTCGTCCATAAAAAGGTGTCAATCGCGTTCAGAGACCAGTTGATATAATCCATATTTTTTAGGGTTTAGAGAACAAGAGAGAGACTCTCTGAGGGTTAGAGTAGACAAGACAAGGACATGAGTAACGCAAACAGGGAAGATAAGATGAGCGGGAGGGAGAAAAGACTGAATCTGTCAAGAGCCTAGAGTTTCATGTGTGACAGAAGAAGGTTACTGACCTTGGTTTGTTGTGCAGCTCAGCAGTGAGATCAGAACTAAAGAGAAATGACACTCAGGTTGATTTGAGGTGAACATAATGTAGCCAATCTATCATATATTTATACTGATGTAGACAGGGGCCCTGGGTTCTTTTCTCTTAATACAGTATGTATTTAAACTCAAGATTGTGTAACTTAAATTACCCCCAGAAAATCAAAATTCCCTAGGGTCAATAATGAGACCAACATATGAACTACTTATAGCTCCTGGGCTGAGTGCCCCGGGTACAACCCATATATTCTGCAGCTGTTCCTGACATCTTCTGTTCTGGTTACTTGACTTTTGTCTATACTGTACTCATGGTGTACAGTATAGAAATACTGTACACCATGAACACAATGAATACACAGTATTTAAACTTGAATGTGTCTGTTAACTGATATTACAATATAAATATTATTATAAGTATTGTACAGTGTAGCAGCAAATTTAAATGCAACTTTAAATGTAACTTCATAACTTTATAACATTTATAGAGTTGGTTATGTGCCCCTTTGGTAGTTACGTGTTTTGATATTTACATGTTATGTTTACATATGCATGTTCAAAGCAGTAATAAGTATGTGTTATATCTACCTAGTTGTTTTCCCTGCATTAATCCGAGTATAGCTTCTGAGAGGCCAGTCGAGTATTCATGAGGGTGGTAAACAGGAAGTGTTGGGTTGTTGTTGCTGTGTGCTGAGTGCAATGAGGCTTCTAAAAAAGTTATCCGTCTCCATCTTGCTGTTTCTAATCATTCAGAGTGATTCCAAACCACATAGCAAACCCTCACGTTACAGGTAATATACAAAATTAAAGTCCACTTCTCTCTTTTTGATCAACTGAAAATTTCCCACTTATTTTAAGCTGAGAAAACAATATAACAGAAAAGGAGCTGGAGATCATTATGACCCAAAACCTTATGGTTGCTTCGCTCCATCTGGAGTAAACAAAATAAAACAGGGTGGTACTTTGGAAAGTCTGGTGTCAGGTAGAGGGGACTCCAGTAACCTGGCCCGGGCCATTCAGGCCAAGAAATGTCCTGAGAGAGCAACTATCTTGAAACTAGCTGTTCAAAGTCCGCTCGCTCTGCCAAATAGCCACTCACTTTATCAACAAGCAGCAAACTTCAGTGCAGCAGCGTTCAGGTCGACATTCGCTGCTTTGCAGTGTCTAATAGTTCAGCTACAGGATTCCACCCTCTTTTGCGTAACCTCCTATGATTGTGTCCGTTTGACTGCTCTGACACCAAAACTTCTAAACTTGTGTCTAGTTCACTTCTACTGGGACAAAACTGCAAGTAACATGTTTATTTTCAGCACCTTTATTTTTTTTTAACAAAATAAATAATAAAATTAAATAAATACACTCTTATATGCTTGATATTTTAACCATGAACTTAAAATGTCATCACACAACAAAGCATGTTATTAACTCTCTTTAATTTTGTAGGATTGATGTGTTATGAACTGAATATTTGCATCAGATTTCCATTTTCTGTTGGTTTTCTTTTGTTTGTTTGTTTTTTGGCTACAATAAAGAACAACTCCACACAAACAGCTGACAGACCCACAAACTCGTCTGTGTATTATAGATTTATGAGCTCGTTTTTTATTTAATATCAGTAACATGTTTCAATAAGGTTTGGACAACAAAAGATTGAAAAAAGTAAATTCCATAAAGTCATGTGTTGACTTTCAAGCTGTGTTGATATAATGAGTGAATGATTTGATCTTTTCACTGCCTGCTGTGTTTCCTCGACTCCTGAGCAAACATAAAGAGTCAGTTCAGACCTGCAGTTGGTCCTCGTGGTGTTTGAACTTGAATTCAGCCTGATTTGTTTTTCATGTCTTCTCCTCCATCATCAGTTATCAGGAGAGCAGACAGTCAAAGTAGAAGAATTCAAACAAACACAGAGATTCTACTTACAGAGCAGACACAGCACAGATGTTTCCTTCATCGTCCTTCTCACTCATTTGAGCTTTTTTTCATTTCTGTCACTGACACCAAGTAAAGCCCGCCCTCTTCCTCTGAGCACCAGCTTTCTATTGGTTCAAACACAGAGGTGGTCAGTGTGTGTGTGGACGTCCCCCTCAGTGAGAGGCAGATATGAGCTGAAACACAGGAATCAAACCAGGGACGCTGCTGTTATGGAGCTGAACTGGAACCATTCAGACACTGAGGCCCTCTGAACACATTTTAATTACAGCTGTGCAGAGACACACTGATGACTGACTGGAACACTATGATTCACATTTTACATTAACACCATCCTCACACATGTTTATATATGGCCACTAGAGGGAGATGTTGGACTTTAAATGCAAACTAACCAGTCATGTTAGATGGTCACTGTGTTGATATGTAGATGTTAATGTAATGATAAGGTTTACCAGCAGGGGGCACTGTATTTAAGAAAGCTCATGAATACCTCCAGGGGAGCACATGAAAGAAGACTGGTCTGTGGTGTGACATAAGAATGGTGTTAATAAAATGTTTGGGGCAGTAGCTCGCAAAGCATAAGTGGATGCTGTGTTATTTTGAACAAACGCTACGAAGGCAACACATGGTACCAGGAGTAAATGTGAAAGAGTGGAACCGTTCAAAGTTCTGTTTGAGACGGAAGGTTTGAAGCCACCGGAAGGACTGAAACTGGTGGGGAAAGTGAACAGCAACTGGTGGTGTTGTAAGCAGCAGTTTGAGCTGTATATGGCAGCCATGGGACTGGACTCCAATCCCGATGCCAGGAAAATTGCATTGCTGCTCACAGTACCTGGTCCTCAAGCCATTGAAGTCTTCAACACGTTTGAGTTTGAGGAACTTGGTGACACATTCACATTTTACATTAACACCATCCTCACACATGGTTTATATATGTGGCCACTAGAGGGAGATGTTGGACTTTACATACTAACATGGATACAAGAAGATCATCAGTGATGCTGTCATAGTTGGATTAAAAGACATTAAAATAATAACTTTTTATTAAGTATAAACACACTGTATTGAATGAAAAAGTTGTATTTGAGGTCACTGTTGATAAATAATAATAGATTGGATTTTATATAGCGCTTTTCAAGGCACCCAAAGCACTTTACAATACCACTATTCATTCACTCACTGGTGGAGGCAGCTATAGGTGTAGCCACAGCTGCCCTGCGGCAGACTGACAGAAGCAAGGCTGCCATATCGCGCCATCGGCCCCTCTGGCCAACACCAGTAGGCAAGTAGGGTAAAGTCTCTTGCCCAGGGACACAATGACCAGGACAGAGAGCCCAGAGATCGAACCGGCGACCTTCTGGTTACGGATGTGATTCCCAACCCCCTTAGCCACGGTCGCCCCATAAAGATTCCCTTCATTTAAATATGTGTGTATAAGATGGCATATACAATCCAATCATCCATCCATCCATTTTTCAGGGTCGTGGGGGGTGGAGCCTATCCCAACTGTCTTAGGACGAGAGGCAGGGTACACCCTGGACAGGTCTCCAGTCTGTTCCAGGGCTCAAATACAATCTATTTACAGAAACATTTAAGTTGTAAAATACTCTTTGCTAATCATATTACATATTTAAAGGTTACTTGCTTTATGTTACTTTGGCAACTCACAATCTATTTTAAGCCAGTGCTGGTCTGGTTGAAGAAGATGGTGTGAGTTTAAAACATAAGCTTGAATATCAATGTGTGTGAGTGCTGTCCATGGTGCTGATCAACAGCTGGACTATCACAAGCTGAATGGACTCAGGCCCAGACTCTCTATGTTTTTTTTTCATTGAAACATATTTACTTAACACTTCTAAGTGTGCTATACACTGAACTTATGGACTAGCACTATGCTATCATTCTAGTATCGATCTAATATCAATAGCAGCGTTGGCATCAATCATTTCTGCTGTAACTCACTGAGGTGTAGCAGGAGGGGCTCTGAGCTGGTTCAGGAGATGAGTCTGTCCAGTCTGAGTCACATGTTCATCAGTTTGTAGTTCATCTCTAAACACTTCAGCTCTTTATGTTAAAACTCTGAGTGTTACACTGCGAATGTTTCCCAGGTGGAGTAACAATAAATGAACACTCAGTAAGGTTAACAAAATAAAATTCAATTATATTCATTATTACCAAAGACTTTTCAAGATGTTCTGTTTTTATTTGACCAGTTTAAATAATAATTTTTTAAAAAGCCATGTCAGCAGCAGCTGCCTGGTTTCAGTGTGACTTACTGTAAAACATCAAAGTAAAATCTCTCTGTCTGAGATGAAGCTTTGCTGCATTATTTAAAGCCGTTGAATAGTTTCTGCTGCTGTGGTTTAATGCTTGTTTTCTTTTCTGCAATGAAAAGATATGTGGGTCGGTTAGCCACGACCAAGTCAGATTTTCCATCAGACGTCTTGGTGAAACCCACAGAACCACACGAGGAAAATAAGTGAGAGCAAAGGTTTATTGTTCACGCAGAGAAATTAAATAGTTGCTGAGGGAACAAGAACAAGGTGCTTGAATCATACTTAAAATATAAAAAGTGAACCTACTGTGTCCATGAAACACATTAACATATTTATATTGTTTTTCACTGCAGCAAAATACATTTAAAACTTACTTAGATTAAAATCCTCATATGGTATTTGAAATTTTGAATCACTTTAATCTTAATCCGTGGAAAATCATTATATGGATGTGCTCTGGTCTGAGGTGCTGGGATGAACCAGTTAGAGACCAGCAGGAGGACAGCAGTGGTTGGACTGGTCGACTACTTCAGTAAAGAGTAGATGGCGTCTGGCTCTGGTTTAAAGTCTGAACACAAACAACAACAGGAAAAATGATTACAAGCTTTCTAGTTCTTGGCGACTTTGTTGAAAGATTTAGTCACATGTCTAAATGTCCTGTGATAAACTGGTGTAGCCGACCTCTCACCATGAGCACCTAAATAAGCTCCAGCTCCCATGTGAAACAGTGAAGCAGTAACAGTGAGCAGTGGTGCAGCACCTGTGTGAAGCGAGGTGCTTCACAGCCGTGTCAGAGTGAGCAACTAACAGGCTCACAACATTTTGAACAAGTATGAGAGTGAAAGTGGGCTCACATGTGAGTTTATTTAGTGTGACGTTTACGTGATATATTTAAAATACTAGATTTAAGTCTTAAGTCACATTGATATTTGATTTGATTAACATTGTAGCCTGTACACTGGTCTAAAATCGGTCTCTTTAGGACATGACTAACGGAGTTAATGAACTGGTGAAAATATAACTTTGATTTATGTAATACTAATTAGAAAGGCTTTTTATTTTTTTGTGTATATTATTAAACAGGATTTATTTTCTATATTTTAATATGAGTGAAATTTCAGGAAATGTTTAGTTCCTGAGTTGTCTGGGTCAATCTTTAAAAGTGTGCCTAATATTAAAGTCAGTATTTGACATTAGAACGTTTTGGCATCTACTTTACATCAAACCCAAAACCCCACCTAGTTTGATCAAAACTGGGGTACAAAGCTTTAGACACAGTACAGAGCAGTTAGAGTGCAGCTAAAAAGACTGTGTGAAGATTAACACATGTATGTAACTTTTGTAAATAGCTGAAGCTTTTCATGGTCTTTGCATTTCTCAACACTTCTGCTGAGATACAACAGCTACCCTAACTAGTTGAAGGTGCACGACCACAGATCTGACACCTTTTTCAGTGCAAACTGACGCTTCACCACAGGGCAAGTTCTCACGATATGAACTCTGTGCTTGGCCAAACCAGAACAGAGAAGTGTCATCAGCTTCAGACTACAGGAAGGAGCTGCTGTGGTTTTACATGCAGAATTTTTTAAGTAGTTAAAAAGATTCATCGTATAACAGTTGTCTCTGTTTAAACTTCATATTAACATTCACTCTTCTAAGAGATGGTGTGCGCCATTAAGATAGCAGTGTAATTGAATTCTATTCAGTTGACTTTTATTTTTATACTGCCAAATCACAACAAGTTGCCTCAGTGAGCTTTATATTCTAAAATAAGGACCCTACAATAATACATAGACAAAACACAGAAATCAAATGACTCGATTTGACAAACACTTGGTGACAGCGGGAAGGACAAACTCCCTTTTAACAGGAAGAAACCTCCAGCAGAGCCAGGCTCAGGGAGGGGCGGGGCCATCTGCTGAGTGGACAGTGTGAGGTGTAGTCTCGCCACAGACTGTCTCAGTCTAAAGAAACATCATGGAAAACGTTATCTGTTGTACCAGGTGTGTGTGTGAGTGTGTGTGTGTGTGTGTGTTTGTTTTCAGTAGCTCACTGACTGGTTTGTGACAAAGGTGGAGTCAAAATGATTGAACTATTTCAAAGATGTGTGTGTGTGCTTGCTCAGAGACTAATTAATTGTCAGGATAGTCAGTGTTATCAATGAGATAAGCTGTTATGTCTCAATATTTGTGGAATTTGTTTTATTGTAAATGGTAAATGGTCTGTATTTGTATAGCGCTTTACACATTCAGTCATCCACCCATTCACACACAAGTGACGGCAAGCTACATTGTAGCCACAGCGACCCTGGGGCGCACTGACAGAGGCGAGGCTGCCGAACACTGGCACCACCTCTGACCACCACCAGTAGGCAACGGGTGAAGTGTCTTGCCCAAGGACACAACGACCGAGACTGTCCAAGGGCGTGAACCGGCAACCTTCCGATTACAAGGCGAACTCCCAACTCTTGAGCCACGATCGCCTCTTGCATTAAAATATCTTATTAAAGTAACCTGTGCATGAAGGAAACGCCTTAACCTACTACTATATTATTTAATGTAAATATGAGGACGGGGATTCTGGGTAGAAAAAAAAAAGAGACAATAGGAGAAAAATATAAAGGTCGAGGTGTTGAAACCTGCAAAAACAATTAACCAGTGAAGAGTTTAGGAGCTTTGGGCAGGTTTCACAGTTTTGAATTTACGGGTTGTTACTGTACGCTTTGTTGTTCAGGAAAACTCAGCGATGATGATCCGTATTTATTGAATATTATTAGTTTATGTTGCAAAGACAAAAATCTCTGATTGTATATTATAGATTCAGTCTAACATATATCAATGTTAGCATTACTAAACCTCATGTCTGCATGTTACACAGCTGAACACCAAATCCTGACTAAAAGGTGATTAGTGGTAATTTTAGTGACAGCTTTTTACAGTATCTACTTGGGGCTTTGTATCTAAGTCCCCAGAAGCTTGCAATCTTCAGTCACTCATTCTCCTTTAATACCATGTTATGGTAAATGGTAAATGGCCTGCATTTGTATAGCGCTTTTCTAGTCCATAGGACCCCAAAGCGCTTTACACTACATTCAGTCATTCACCCATTCACACACACATGAGATGTTACACATCTCTCTAAATCCTGTTTGATTTTTCTTTGCATTGTTTTGTCAAATTGAGAAATATCAGAAAACTGAAGTCTGAAGTTTTTAAACAGAAGCATTAGATGCTCGTTCATGTATCAACATCTGTAATTCTTGAATTTCTCCACACAGTAAATCTGTACTGAATCACCTGCAGGTTATTTAAAATGCTGTCAGACAGACAGACCCACATCACCACAGTCAGCAGACAACGAAGAGCAGCTGTACCTCTCATCTGTGATCTGGTTTTCTTGTCTTTGATGATGATTCGACCATAACTGATGTCTTCTGTTCTCACTGCAGAGTAGATTACTGCTGCATCACTGTCTGCACAATAAAACACACAAATTGTTGGTCTAACATAAATATGAAACAGTAAAGTCATTTAAACTTTGAGTAAAGCTACATATGTTAAACTGAGTTAAGCTAATTATAAAAGGAAATTATGAATAAAACTATAGTAAGTTTACTTAATGTGAATATGAATTATTTATTTCTAACGCCTGATAGAGAAACACCTGCAGGTGACTTTCAAAACAATCATAAACAGGAAACTGTACGACTGCAGAGGTGTTAGTTTGTGTTAACCACAGACAACAAACACAGAGGGCAGCATGTAAAGAGCAATGCTCAATGAGCACAGAGCGAAATTTTACAGACTTAAAATGACTGAGTTATTAAATTTGGAGAAAGGAAACAAAACAAAAGAAAAAAAAAGTGACATTAAAGCCGTGACATACAAAGATGAACTCTGGCGAAATTACTACAGAGTTAAACTTTAGCATCAATTTAATAGAACGTTTATTTTTCTATTACAATTCACAGTTGTACTTTCTTCACCTGCTTCATAATATCCTCATAGAAATCTTTTCATGAGACATAAAATCTCTATGAATATAATCAGAACTTAAAAGTATTTTATAAAATTGGAGCTGAATAAACACAAATAAATAACCAACAAAGGACCTCAAATTACCGTTGTTTTGTTTTTTTGGATGTTGATGAGTTGATATTTTGACATCACTGTACAAGATGTCATCTGTGAGGCCATTTTCCACAGCTTCATCTAGTGAAATTATTAAAATTAAGAAAGTATTTACAATCACAACATTTTACAGTGAAGAGTCCAAATAAAAACAAAAAAATAAACAGTTTTACATTTTTAATGTGAAATTAAAATTTTAAAAATCAATAATAAACATAATAAACATAAATAGTATAACACATGGATTTACATAACCACATATATTGAAAAGTCTGAGTGTCACCTTCAGGTTTCCTGTGAACACATCGTCTCACCAGCAGAACCAGTAACACCAGTAGAACCACAACACAGACTGATCCAACAGATGACAACACAAAGAGTACAGGAGGAGAGGTGGATGTAGGTGGAGGTGTGGATGTAGGTGGAGGTGTGGTGGTGTGTTCCCCTAAAATAAAGCAAACACAGTCATTAAGTTGTCGTCACATTGTGAATGTTGAAAGCTGCAGAAACACAGACAGGTGAGTGTGTCACCTGTGACAGTGATCCAGCTGGATGGAGACTCTCTATGACCGCTGATGTCACACTTGTAGAGGCCTTCATCAGACCTGGAAACATGCTGGATGGTCATGTGACCTGTAGGCTCCTCCCTGATGAGGGAGCCATCTTTATAGAAAGCAGCTGGGAGGTTGGAGGGAGTGGTCTTTGTTTTACAGAGCAGAGTGACGTCATCTCCCTCCATCACAGGGAGGACAGGACTCTGCAGGATCACTGATCCACCTCAACACAGAGACAAACTACAGCATTTCATCCATTTACACACAGCTTCATCAACACTAACTCCACACACTCAGCTTACCAGTGACTGTCAGGTTAACCATGTTACTGATGGGACCCTCTCTGGACTCACACCAGTAAACTCCACTGTCATGAGGTGCTGTTATACTGAGCTTACACGTAGAACCATTTACTTCTCCCCACCCATCTCTACACTGAGTCCTCTGTCCTTTGATTGTGTTTCTCCTCAGAGTCCATCCAGCAGAGCTGTCGTCCTCCTCACAGCTCAGAGACACAATGTCTCCTTTAAAGAACTGAGAGCTGCTGGGACTCACAGTCAGACGAGCTGTGAGGGTTAAAATGAAAAAAAAAAAAAAACAATTGTTGCTTGGTTGCTTTTGTCTGACACAAGCATGTTTTACTTAATTCTGTAACATGAACCCAATCAGGTCATATCAGTGAGCATTTCTCAGGTTTAAACTGTGACAGAAGAAGGTTACTGACCTTGGTTTGTTGTGCAGCTCAGCAGTGAGATCAGAACTAAAGAGAAATTACACTCAGGTTGATTTGAGGTGAACATAAAGAACAACTCCACACAAACAGCTGACAAACACACAAACTCGTCTCTCTCTGACAAAAGACTAAATAAAAAGTGCCTGAAGCTAAAAGACATTTGGTAGAATCAATCCTTCAATTTTCTTTACCAATTTTTAAAATTTAGGAATCTATCTCAGCTGTTTTAACATGACTACAGGTAATTACAGAGTAACACAGACGGACTGACTTTCACACCAGTTCAGAATTACCAGTTAACTAAACGTGTCTTTGGACTGTGGGGGAAAACATACAGACATTAACCACTGCAGCTCTGTGACACTTGCATTATTAGATATACTCTGTTCATTACCAAATATCAAAACATCTAAAATTTAAATTTTCTGGAGGAACTTTGTTACTGACATAAAAGCATTGAGACAGTTTTGTCTTTTTGATTCTCCTCTACCCCGATTTTTATGTAAAATCAACACTCAGTAATTATTATGCACAGTGACTAAGCTTTGTGTATACACGGAGTAAGCACTACTTTTAAATAATTCCATAAAGTCATGTGTTGACTTTCAAGCTGTGTTGATATAATGAGTGAATGATTTGATCTTTTCACTGCCTGCTGTGTTTCCTCGACTCCTGAGCAAAGATAAAGAGTCAGTTCAGACCTGCAGTTGGTCCTCGTGGTGTTTGAACTTGAATTCAGCCTGATTTGTTTTTCATGTCTTCTCCTCCATCATCAGTTATCAGGAGAGCAGACAGTCAAAGTACAAGAATTCAAACAAACACAGAGATTCTACTTACAGAGCAGACACAGCACAGATGTTTCCTTCATCGTCCTTCTCACTCATTTGAGCTTTTTTTCATTTCTGTCACTGACACCAAGTAAAGCCCGCCCTCTTCCTCTGAACACCAGCTTTCTATTGGTTCAAATGCAGTGAGTGGGAAACTAACTTTTTCGATTTTCTTGGAGAAAAGGTTAGCTACTTGTCACTTAACACTGCGTGTCCTGTTTTTTTTTTTCAGTGTTTCTTTTTTTTTGAACTTTGAATTGTTTCAAAGAAACAGACTGGTAAAATCCTAAAATTGTGGAAATATATTCTCATTACTTGTTATGTAACTGAATATCTATCCACCCTGCCCCTGAAACTCAAATTTCCTCTGGTCTCATTGAGCTGTAGTTTGGTTCATCAACAAATATACAGGGTGGGCCATTTATATGGATACACCGTAATAAAATGGGAATGGTTGGTGATATTAGAGTCCTGTTTGTGGCACATTAGTATATGTGAGGGGGCAAACTCCTCAAGATGGGTGGTGACCATGGTGGCCATTTAGAAGTCGGCCATCTTGGATACAACTTTTGTTTTTTCAATAGGAAGAGGGCCATGTGACACATCAAACTTATTGGTATTGTCACAAGAAAAACAATGGTGTTTGTGTATATATATATATATATATATATATATATATATAGAAGAGAAGTGGAACGAAAATCATACAGGATTCCAAACATTTTTTACAAATAAATAATTGAAAAGTGGGGTGTGTGTAATTATTCAGCCCCCTGATACTTCAAGTCAATACTTTGTGGAACCAAATTTTGCTGCAACTACAGCTGCCAGTCTTTTAGGGTCTGTCTCTACTGAAATCTTTGCCCATTCTTCTTTGCAAAACAGCTGCAGCTCAGTCAGATTAGATGGACAGCGTTTGTGAACAGCAGTTTTCAGATGTTGCCACAGATTCTCGATTGGATTTAGATCTGGACTTTGGGCCATTCTAACACATGGATATGTTTTGTTTTAAACCATTCCATTGTTGCCCTGGCTTTATGTTTAGGGTCGTTGTCCTGCTGGAAGGTGAACCTCCGCCCCAGTCTCAAGTCTTTTGCAGACTCCAAGAGGTTTTCTTCCAAGATTGCCCTGTATTTGGCTCCATCCATCTTCCCATCAACTCTGACCAGCTTCCCTGTCCCTGCTGAAGAGAAGCACCCCCAGAGCATGATGCTGCCACCACCATATTTGACAGTGGGGATGGTGTGTTCAGAGTGATGTGCTGTGTTAGTTTCCCGCCACACATAGCGTTTTGCATTGAGGACAAAAATTTCCATTTTGGTCTCATCTGACCAGAGCACCTTCTTCCACATGTTTGCTGTGTCCCCCACATGTTTGCTGTGTCCCCCACATGTTTGCTGTGTCCCCCACATGGCTTGTGGTAAACTGCAACGGGACTTCTTATGGTTTTCTGTTAACAATGGCTTTCTTCTTGCCACTCTTCCAACTTTGTGCAGTGCACGACTAATAGTTGTCCTATGGACAGATTCCCCCACCTGAGCTGTAGATCTCTGCAGCTTGTCCAGAGTCACCACGGGCCTCTTGGCTGCATTTCTGATCAGTGCTCTCCTTGTTCGGCCTGTGAGTTTAGGTGGACGGTCTTGTCTTGGTAGGTTACAGTTGTGCCATACTCCTTCCATTTCTGAATGATCGCTTGAACAGTGCTCCGTGGGATGTTCAAGGCTTGGGAAATATTTTTGTAGCCTAAGTAGTGATGGGTCCAGCAACAATGACGCACCAGCGCATGTATCAAGCTCACAGAGTGGAACCTGTATCAGTGCGTGTGTTGCTTTAAGAAAAAGCCACGTGATCGATACAGCTGCTGTATCACTCATCGCCAAGCTGTGTTTAGCATCCGCATCTACCAACAGAATGAGTCGCCACCAAAAACCTAGATTACTCTCGCAAAGATAAAAAAAAATATATATATATATATATATATAAAAATACAATCATATTATAACAAAATGGAGCCTGAAAGAAAAAGAAAAGTTTCTGCTGTGTGGGATCATTTCGATCTTTTAACTGGAAATAAGATAACAGTTTGTCTGTCTTTGTTTCAGTGTAATCTATCAGAACAGGAAAAACAGCAATATGACCTGCAGTATAAATTATTTATTTCATTTTATGCAGGTTAAATGTTGCATCTGTTCTGCGGAGCTTTCTTACACAATCAAAAGCACCTCCTCAGTGTTTAGGCATTACAGAGCCAAACATGAAAATGAGGAGACAAACACACCAAGAATGAACACAGGTCGGCCTATATAGACACTGAACAACTTTATCATCATATTTTTTTATTAATATGTGTTTTATTATTTTGAAATCAAACATCTAAGAAGACTGTTCTGGACCAGGCAGTCCTGAGTTTTATTATAAAGGACTGCCAACCCCTTAGTATTGTGGAGAGAAACATTCCAAGATCAGAGGATCCCCTTTAACGTACTGGGGGAATAGGAAGACATCTTATCAGAACCTTTTCCACCTGGCTTTACAGTTTGTGTACCCCAGCTTCATCTGTGCCTGTGAGTTTTCCAAAGCTGTGGAAATGGTGTCAAAAAAACACAATAGACTGAATGCAAAAACATTGGATAAACTTATTTTTCTGAATAAAAATGTATAATAAACTGTGAGTCAATTACATTTAAATGGGTAATATTATATTCACAATACTTTCATTTTAATTTTCACTTAATGTCTTTCACACTATATTTTAAAGATGTCTACAATATTTGCAATATAAAAGATATAAAATGATTCCATGGGAAGTACAATACCTTACAGTGTATATAAGTATGACTAGGTCATTGAATCAGTGTCTGTTGTGAGTCTCAAGTAAGTTGCCTGCAATGATATTTAAGGTCCAGCAGGAGTCAGTATGGAGTAAAACAGCAACACTGTGTCCACACAGTATCGATACAGTTTGGGGAATGTGCTGGAACGCTTCACGAGGCCTCAGCTACCCATCAGTAAGCCTGTTTTAAATTTCTCAATAACTTTAACCTGTCTGGTAGTGATGGCCCGCTTGAAGCTAACGCTAACGATTAAAAACGATTAAAATGTTGACTAATAGTATTCACCAAACTCCTTTCCAGGTGCAGCGTGAATCTTGCCAAAGATGGGCACATTTTGAATGTGCAAAATATAGAGTGCAACCAAGAATAGAAATGCCAAAAATGTAAGGAAAACACATAACAACTTCAAATAAAAACAGCTGTCTTTTCCCGTCCATGTGTCTTTGTATTCTTTGTCAACATTAGATGGGAGCATGTTATTAATGTCCAAGCGAAATAACTCAAAGTTTTGAAGTGTGATTTGGCCATCTGAAAGTCCTACCTATACGACAGAGCCATTAACCACGTAAGATAGCATATTCTGATAAGGTAGCACGGATTGATAGACAAGACCCTAAATTTACGCTACGGTTGTTTTGACAAGGTTTTGTCAGAACACCGGTGCGTGTGTCAAAAAAATCAACACACTGCTTCAGAAGCACTGTGTTGAAGCTTGATTCGTTTGGCCAGAGTCACGTGATCAGTGACGTCTGAAGCTTCATTTAGAACCTAACTGCTTCGGTATCTGATTCAATGGTTTATAAGCAGGTGAACCATTCGCGGGGTTTGTGGAGTGTTTTGATGGTGACAGATAGCGAACCACTGATATTTATATTGAGAAATTCTACCCCCAGGTCAAAAATATAGGAAAATTTCCCTAATGTAATTTTATTTATAAAAATACCCGTCTAGCGATTAACTGCATAAGTACATGGAGGCAGGACCTCACAGCAGAAGCATGCTCCATAATGTGTTGTACATTATTATATGTATATTATATGTAACGTGGTATTTTTGGAGGGAGGGAGGGGCATCCTCCCCTCCCTCCTTTTCCTCCCTGGCTACCTCCCTCTTCCCACTCCACCACACTCACCCACACAGGTAGGGCCTTGGGGTGCGGGTGTGTCACGAGGGTGCAGGGGAGACATTCCCCCCCGCCCCCTCTGTCCCCTTCTGGCCACCTGTGCCTCAATTTTATCTCACAACTTAGACATCCACATTACTTACACTCTCATAACACACACATATATATATATAGGGCCTTGAGGGTGGGCACGTTAACGGCGTCCAGTGGACGGTCTGTGTATTCAAACCTTCCTCTGGCGCTGGTGCCCACCTCTCAATTTTAAATCCATGTAGACATTGAGGGTTCTCGGGAGGGGCCGTGCTAACACCTGCGGCTCTCTAGCAGCAGCACCATGCTATCCCTTGTTTTAAATGCACTTTAGAACAACACGCAGCAACACTACACATGAGCAGGAGGAGGGAGGTATGGGGTCTTCACACACCCCCGTTCTCTGCTAGCCATCGGGGGCGGGGGGGCTGGGAGGAGATGTTGGCTGTCCGATTGGCCTCCCTGCTGCTACGGAGCCTGGGACGGTCTGCTTGCCTCCACTCCGGGGGGAAGGGTAACATCTCTTGGGTCTGGGTTCTGTTTCCCCCTCTGGGGGCGAGGGTACCTGGACCCGGGGTATAGAGTATGTTTGGGGAGTGTGATTGTGTGTACATGTCCATTTATGTCAGTCCTTACGTTGGGTGAGTGCTGAGTGTTTGTATATGTGTGCATGAGGGTGGGAACGCATATTTGTGTCTGTGTGTGCCTGTTTGTCTGTGTCTATATGTCAGGTCGGGTCTTAGACTCCACCTCTCTGGGAACTCCCAGGCCCTCCAAGGCCTATCTCCCACTCACACTCCCTGTCGGTGACTGCTGCCCTCAGGGGTCGGTGCATTGGTGGTTCTTGGTGTCCGGGGCTGGGCACTCAGGTATGTACTGGCTCACTCCCGGTGGCTACCTGGCGGGGCCTGGTGCCTGTTGCTCGGTCAGGCCTCCTCCGGGGTGCGGGGGGCCCTCGGGCCTCTGGGCCTGCAGCTCGGTTCACTCTGGCACAGCTGGCTGCCAGCAGAGCCGGCGGGCACGCCGGTGCAGCCCCCTCTAGCTTCTGCTCGGTGGCTACTGGGTGACGCCTCGTCTGGGGATCCTCAGCCCTTCCCATGAGGGTGGCACGGATGCCCCTCCGGTGGTCCTCCTTGGGCTCTCGCACTCTGAGGCCTCTGGATGTCTGGGGCCTGGATCTCCTCCATGCCTGCTTCATGCCCTGGGGGACGGGGCTATGGCTCGCTACATCCTCTTGCAGACCATTACATGTGGAAACCATTTGAATACAAGCGTGCTGATCCACACAGGTGTGCACATGGGTGTTCACTGCTCGTAGACTTAAATTACACCTTTCTTGGCTGCTACTTCAAAGCACATTGTGCGCTGTCTGTCCTGCGTGCTGCACAACAGCATTGAATTTTTAGTATTTACTGCTGTTTACACTTAGCTAGATTAATGCGATGGTGTTGTGTTTAGTATGTTGCTTTGGTTTTTTTTTTTTTTGCTGGTTTTCTATTCTTCTCCTCTCAACAGGTGATCCAGGAGATTTTTTTTCTCCCCCCCTTTCTCACTGTCCCTCTCCCCTTCTGTTTTTCTTTTCCTTCCTCTTTCTCTCTCCCTTTCCTATCCCTCACTCATGTCTGTCCCGTCTGTAACATCTGAAAATAAAATATAATAAATAATAAAAACAAAGGTCGATCAAATGGACCAATACGGCAATGCCACGATGATCCATTTGGCAAAGTAAATCCATTGGGTATCCTTGTTGGTCTTCAGACAACAATTCTGACGGCTAAAGAACCAAATGGGACAGGCAAAAAAAACAAAAAAAAAAACCCCAAAAAGAAGCATAATGTGTTGTACATTAGTATATGTATATTATATGTAATGTGGTATTTTTCAATTCTTGTATTTACCAACATCAAGAAGTCACAAGCAAAGAAAGACCACACAATGGTGCATGTTTAAACAAGGAAAGTTTACTGGTCAAAATTATTTATTAAAGAAATAAACAACATTTTTGTCACCCCAAAAAATACACGTTCAAAGCAACACAACAGCGGCCCAATATCAGACAGAATTCCACTCTGTAGAGTGGGCAATCATTACGAAGCAGTTGGTTTTATTTTGTGGATTCAAGCTGCTCTTCATATTTTTGGCCACCAGATGTCACCAGAGAGGACTGTGTTGAAAAGCTTCGAGTAATGAACCGTTTTTCAATACAAGCATCAATGCTTCAGAAAGCTTCATTTGGCCATCACTACTGTCTTGTGTGTTCTCTTCATGGTGTTGTTGCTCCCAATATTTAGGCTGTGTCCCAATTCAGGGTCTGCACGCTTGAAGTATGCGTTTTAAGTGCGATTACGTCACCGCCACGCGACGACGGCTGTCCCAATTCGAAGTGTACTTCAAATGCATACTCCAAATAAGCACAGCTTATTTATCAAACCATCATCCATCCTAGGAAATTTCTTCGGAAACGTGTGACTCTTCTGGTTTTCTACTTGGATGTTATCTTTTTAGTTTCTTCAGTCACACATTATCCTTCTGTTTGTTTTAGGAATGCAGCCTTATCTGACTGTGTGAATCGGTGAGCCATTTCCATCATGCTGCAGTTCTTCTGTAGGCTGGTATGAATGCTGACTCAGTTTCGGTTACTTATATTTTCTGTATATCAAAAAACCAACAGCAGCAAGAAGCACATCAGGAACTACCAGACCAGCGATCAGTCCAACAGGTCTATCCTTTTTTTCCTCCATCCTCTGTGTCTTACTTATCAAACCATCATCCATTCTGTGAAAATTCTTTGAAAATATGAATCTCTTCTTGTTTCATACTTGAACGCTATTGTTTTAGTTTCTTCAGTCAGATCGTCTCCTGTTTTTTTTGGGTTCCTTTTCCCAGTGTCACCATGCAAGAATCTTTCAAACAGGTTCAGCGGGAGGCTGGTATGAATCCTGATTCTGTTGTTGTTTATGTTTTCTGTAGATCACAAAAACAACACCAGCAACAATAAGCCCGGTGAGAACTGAGAGACTGACAATCAGCCAAATAGATCCATTCAGATTCTGCTCGCCTGCCTCCTTCCCTCCATCCTCTGTGTCTCCTCCTGTCTGACCTGCAGGTGAGAAACAGGTGTGAGGTGTCAGCTGTCAGGTAGGTGATGAGTGAAGAACAGAACAGAATCCATTTCCTCTTCAAACTGCTGTCAGACATTATCTACTGCACTCTGATCACATCACTCAGACCAGCTGCTTTCTACAAAGTCTCATCAACAACATCTTTAGAAACAAACATCAACAACCAGGAAGCAGCTTCACCTCTGATCACACACACACTCAACTCTACTCACTCACCTGGAGGATCAACAACACTCAGTGTGATGATGCTGATGGGGTTATCATTTAAAATAGCTCTCTTTCTACGGTTTGTTCCCGTCTTGACACGACACTCGTATGTTCCAGTGTCATTAGTCGTCACATTCTTCAGAATCAAAGACACGTCTCCATCCTTCATCTGTCTGTCCTGCAGATCCACCCGGTTCTTAAAAGATGGATGCTGGTTTTCTGGATCAAACTGCTTATTTCTGTAAAATAGCACATATTCATCTCCCAGGTCAGCTCTGCTCCACTCTACACCTAAGATGATGTTGTTGTTTGGAGCTCGACATGTCAGAGTGACGTTATGTCCCGACTCAGCTGTGATGATTTTTTGGTCTGAAAGAGGAAATGACACAGAGCAGAGAGGTTAAAGGTCAAAGTAATTAACCAAACAGCCAATCACAGTGAAGACTTACAGAAAGAAAAGAGAAACCAGCAAAGAGAAATGTATTTATTTATTCTTTAACTTGTTTCTTTGCTTAGTGGCAGCCTGTTGCAGGAGCTCTTTTTGTTTCTATGTTTAGATTTTACTTAATCACTTGCTCATTCTTAATTACTAATGACTTTATTATTACTTTAAAGATTTTGTTTTTTATGTTTTTTTTTTTTTTTTTTTTAGAGTTTTTGGCTAATGAATAGTTTAAATATTACACATTGTTTACACTGAGAGTGCTGTGTTAAAAAAAAAAAAAGGTTTGTTCCAGCTATCATTAAAGTGAAAAATGCTGCTAGCATATTTAGTGCCACTGCACACCCTCCCTCAGCAGATCTAACTTTAATTCTATTCCTGCTGAAGCCAATGTGTCTTTTCTGTTTTTGTTTTTTTTCTCTCCCTTTTATAGTTTGGAGCATTTTTCAAAAAGCCAGAATCTCCTATTTCCATAGCACAGGGTTAGATTTACTTATCACCTTCAGTAGAAACCTCAGAGGGTTAAAGCAGTGCTGTTTGTAACAACCAAAGAGCTCATTGTGTATAACAGCAGATATTAAAGGAAATCTTTTAAAACACATCAGATCTCAGTGAGGAAATAAACAAAGCTGACATCTACACTGATATGCTTTGGGTAAAGTGTTAAGAACAAAATGATGGGAAGTTATTAACTTACAGGGGGCTGAAGTTAAAAAAAAGACCCACAAAATTAATTGTATGACCTCCACATGTTTGTATCGATCTCTGACAACATCGGGGGATGCTTCTAATGATTGTGTCCTGGTGAAATCCTTTCTTTGTTATAGGTCAGGGGATGAAGCTTGTCATCTAATTGGAAGGTTGTGCGTTCGATCCCTGGCTGTTCTAGTGTGCATGTGAATGGGTGAATGAGGCATGTTGTATAAATACTCCTCAGAGTAGAAAGGCACTAAACAAAAAACACTCGATTTACCATATCCAACACTGAGCTCCTGCAAAGTCAGAGAGTGAAACAATGTCCCAGAGCTGTTCTGTTGGATTAAGCAGGAAGGGGTGGGGCCAGTATAAATTCTTTCTTCCTCCTCCAGCAGCTGCCTGCATACTCTCACCACCGCATTGTTGTGCACCAGGACAAACCAAGGACCCACTGCACCAGTGTAGGGTCTGACAGTGAGTCCAATAATTCCTCTTGATACCTAACGCCAGTCAGGGTGCTGCTGACTAACCTGCAGAGGTCTGTGCATCCGTCAGTGGATATGATCTCCATGACCATCACTCACTCACCACCAAACCAGCCATGCTGAACAATAAATAACATTCTCTACAGATTCTGCAGACCTTTTTACATCCGTCTCATGTGCACTGACAGGGGCACAGTGTCAGAGCTGCAAATTAACACAATGCAGCTAAAACTGATTGACAAACCCTGTTACTTAACTAACCAGATCAAAATCACTGATTTTTCACTGACCACAGATCGATAGAAACACACGTGCTGACAATAAGTGAACATAATGTGTGAGAGAAAGCAGCCTCTCATTATAAGACACTGAGTCTCTGCATGCTGCCTTTATGGAGCTACAGCTGTTTGTATACACTGAACAAAAAGCTTTGTAGCTGCATACTGACTCCTGAAACTACAACACATCACACTGACACACACTGTGTAAATCTCCCTGCTCTGACTTAGCCTTGTGACGTCTAAACACAATAGCCAAGCACGCCCAAAGCAACTTTATGCCGGTGGTCAGCAGCACTCTGCATCTGGTATCTTAATGGAGCGGTCACAGTGTCACAGTTGTAATAAAGGTTTTTGTGATTGAGTTGCATGTTAATAAATCTGTAAATGTTATATGTTTGCCAGTTTAAGTATCATGATGCTGGTTATAACTGGTTGCAAATGTTAAGATTAAATATCTCTTTAATTGATTATTTATAGAACTCCTGATATTACATCACTAAGATTGCTTTTGTGGTTTATTTTAATAGCATCAAGCTGTAAAAACAATCAGTTAAATGGCTGTTCTACTCTATAGCTGTTGGAAGTTTTGCCACAGTTGTGCGCTACTACTGGAAAACTTGCAAACCTCACAAAATGGAGGCAAATTTATGGTCTACAGCGCCCTCTGGTGGACAGATTGTGAAATATTGCTTGTGCAGCATATACTACCCCAGCAGAAGGTCATATTATTGTCCATCCAATAATATTTCATTCAATATTCAATATTTATTTTTTCCAGGAGCCCACACTCACACGCTATAACATAATGTTTTCAGTCTTGGGTGGATTAAGACTGGATTAAAACAGTGTTTAACGTGTCTCTGGGACTTTTTGAAGACAATTACCCAAATTCTTAGGTAGCTGCAGTCTGTCTTACAGAAGACTTGTAAACACCAGCGTTTCAATGCAGTTTTCAGAAATGGTCCTTAAAGCATTGTAAAAACGCATTGTTTACTTTCTGTTTTGGCCTCTTGTCCACACTGAGACGGCGTTTTTGCTGATGTAAAACACAGCATTTTCAAGACTCTCTCGAAAACGCATCCATTTGAAAGCTGTGCTTTCACTTCACAGTGTGGACAGTAAAAACAGAGACTTTCTAAAACGAAGATGCATTTTAGTCATATGATGCAGTCATGTGACCAATTCAACCAACATGGCGGAGGTTATCGTCCCTTGCTTGCTCTCAATTTTGACAGCCCTATTAAAGATTAATATCCGTTTGTAAATGCTCCAGATAGCTTTTCTTCAAATTCTTTAATTCTCACTCACTTTTGCGATTTTGTAATTTTACGTTACTCTCAGCAACAACTCCACCTCATTGTTAGTCCATTTAAAAAAAACTCTGTACTTTTCTTCAACATCCTACCGCGACGTTTCAAGGAGCCGGAAAGTAAATAAACGGCACGCATGTGCAGTACTGGAACGTAAGCATTTTTGGCCATTTCAATATGGACGCACACTCTGTGAAAATGACTGAAAACTCTAGTATGGACGCGGACGCCTTTTTCAAATCTATCCAGGCTAGTGTGGCACAGGTATTTTTCAAAAGTGAGATTTTCCGGGGTTTTTTTGTTTTTTTTTAAGATCCCGCACCAAAAATGAAGGAAAACGCTGCCAGGAACGTGCCAAAGCAACAGTTGGCGATATATTCCTAACCGTGTAGAAATGTTGGCCAATCAGAAGTCTAGAAGCCTGGGTGGGAAAGAGTAAACAAAGCTGGTGCATAGAAGCAGAACTGAGTCCTATGTGTGGAGGGACAGTAACTCTATGTGTATATGTAAACATTTAAACACTGCAGAGAGTACAATTAACAGTAACAGTATTTTCTGTAAGTCCGCCCTTGTAACATCAAAAAAGCCGCACACCTTTGATGCTGCGCTTTCTCCGTTTTCTTCGTCCACACATAAATGCAAAAACTGAGTTTTTGAAAATCTCCACCCTGGCAGGAGTTTCTAACAATCTCTGTTTTCAGTGACCGAAAACACTGTTTACGTGTGGACGAAAGGTGCAAACGCATCGAAAAATCTGCGTTTTCAAAAATCTCCGTGTACGTGTGGACGTAGCCTTAAACTCACCTAACCTCCCTCGTCATTGTCCTGTAATCAGCACAATAAGGCAAACATCTCCACTGAGACCAATTAATGCAGTGACACCTATAGCCTGGGGAAAACTGCTAGATATCCTGTAGTCCAGATGATAGATGGGAGTGGCTGGATGCATGTTGGTAGACAAGAAACCAGAAGATGAAAGAGCTTGAAGGCTGATCTAATTTAAGTGGAAATGGACTAAATGGTCAAATTGATTTCATATCCACAGAGTGCTCACCTGTCCTACCCTTCATGCCACAAAGCTGCATTTTAGCCACATTACAGTTGTCTCCCTCAACTAGCGTGCAGTTACCTTGTTGTGGTTCACAGTCCAACAACAGCTACAAGGGATTCACCTACACATATATCAGGCTTAGCATGCAGCACAACAAGAACAGGCGGACTCTTCTGTATCAACTATATTAACATCTGAAGCTTTGCCTTTACAGCCCTCTGCATCTACAATTCCTGTGGTCTTTACTCATCTTTTATTAGTGCAGCCTCTTCCTCCTGCTTCACCGCAGCCTCCAGCTACTGTTATGCCGCAAGATGCCAATCTATAGAACGTATGTGGATAAGTGTCGCCACTCAAACAATATCGCTTCATAATCGCTGATAAGGAGACGAAGTCAAAAGCAAAGAAGCCAAGACTTATAGTGAACTCTTCAGATGTTGACAGTCTACTCCACTGTCACATCCACCTGTCCATTCTCCTGCACCATCACATCTACAGCACTCCTACCCAGCACCCTTTTCTGCAACTCCTTGCCTTCTCTCATCTAACAAGTATGATGGAGATGATAATTGCTTCATCATATGTGAGCCAAATTCCTGCGGTCAGAGGATTTAGGTCGGTTCTATCCTGCAGTGTTCCAACAAGTCTTCACACACTAAGCCGGTTTTATTGTCCCACAAACCTGTCCATCCACTTTTTGGTTGAGGAGGGTAACCCACCTGACTGTACGTCATTGGAAGCCAGATGACGTAGGCCATTTCTGAATGTTCATTGGTTGGCAGGTGAAAAAAGAGCAGGAAGTGATAGCAGAGTTTACAAAGAACAAGAGAACCTAAAAAACTTCAAAGATCAAAAACTAAAGCACGAAAAGCAAAGACAGTGACTGTAGCGATACTTGTCTTTGTTTTTAACACTCGGGAGCTTTTGGTATGTTAGCCTTCGCTCTGCTCCCCGGCTGGCTGACAGACCACAAACAACACGAGCAACAGACGCCACAGACCGAATAAAGCACAGAATCTGTGCACTGCCATCATTTTAACCACAGATCTCACTTTAGTCAGAAGGACAGTCCCCACAGTGGTACAGATAGCAAACATGCTAACTCTACGATAAAACAAGTGGACCCCACCCAGCCTCGTGATGCATTCACGGACACAAACAAATGGAATCGACATGAAACAAATTATTTGTGAAGTATTGGCACCACGTAAACGATAAAGATACCATTTTTTCCTTTTTTATCTCAGAGGGGAAAATTTTGGTTTATTAACCTCACCTGCCGAGACAAACACGAAGATGCCAAAAAACAGCAAAGTGGAGCAGAGTGACGCAGTTACAGACATTTCCGTGTTCTTCTTTCTGATGATCGGACAAGTTTGTTCTAAATATGCTAGTCTGATGATATTTTCTGCGAATAACAGACTATGACTTTAAAAAGTAACTACGGTAGATTCAATTTAAAGTTTAAGCAAGACAAAGATTATTTGAGCTTCAGCCGATCGTTTCAACTTCAAACTTGCGTTCAGTTCTCTTAAGGTAGTCGCATTTAAGTGACGTCAGGTTCGCTGAGCTATACGAACAATAAGTGAGTCATAAGAAAAGAGGTGAAAACTAAAACAGCTCTGAGTGTTTCTTGAATGATCTCCGTAACCGCTCTCATCCATAAACAATCAGCTCCATGCTAGAGACCAAAGGACTTTAAAATCGTTCCACTGTACAACAATGTAAATATATAAAAATGAAGCCCTCCAACACTTTCCTGATTGGCGTCCTGTCTAACTTCTTAATAAGGACTAGAAAGTTTCTACCCAAATATTTGCTCATACAATTAAGGTAGCTTTAGCTTTCGTAACTGATGAGACACAAACAGAGGAATTGGTATATCTCTGATCATATAAGAATAGTATTAGACCTTATTGATTATTTACTTCTCATTTGATTTCTACAAAACTTTTGATTCCATCCAAAAAAAACCAAAAACATTCTGCACTTGATAGGTTTAGCTTTGGGGCGTTTCTTCTATAACACTATCAAGAAATGTACACAAATGTGAATTGCTTTACAAAACTGAAGTCTTTATTTTCTAAAGCATTAGATTCCACTAAATGTGAACAAAACTTTTAAAGACTCCATCAACCATGAAACTGTGAAAATAACTCAGTTTCTTAAATAAAATCTGCACTGTTTATTTACGATGCAATTAGTTCTTTGTAAAATGTCAAAATGTTAGTAATTATTTTTATTTTTATCTTAACCTTGTTTCTATCTTACTTCACTATATTGTGAAATTATAAAGAACACCATTATGAATCCCTTCCCAATATTCTAAATGTTATTTATAATGTCCATCCATCCATCCATCCATCCATTTTCTTCCGCTTATCCAGGGCCGGGTCGTGGGGGCAGCAGCCCAAGCAGAGAAGCCCAGACCTCCCTCTCCCCAGCCACTCTACTCTGAGTCCCTTGTGAATGGCCGAATTTCTCAACCTATCTCTAAGGGAGAGGTCAGCCACCCTTTGGAGGAAGCTAATTTCCGCCGCTTATATTCGCGATCTCGTTCTTTCGGTCACTACCCACAGTGCTGGACCATGGCCTCAGATTTGGAGGTGCTGATTCTCATTCCCACCGCTCTTACATTCATATCAAAGTTTGTGTTTGTGTTTTGGGTTGTTTTTATGTTGTTGTTTTAAAATGTGCGCGTTCGCTTGAGTTCAATACGGTATTTTCGTCAAATGCGCATGTGTGTGAGATGAAAATACTGCAAAGTTTCCCAGTAGGAGCAAGTTCGCCCTTAAAATGGCAGGAAAAAAATGCACAGCAAAAAGAAAATATGAAGATGAACACAGGACGTTTTTAACAGAGTGGGAGAGTTTATATTTTTTTGTTGAACGCAATGGTAAGCCATTCTGCCTAATATGTCAGACATCATTAGCGCATTTCAAAGCTTCAAATCTTCAGTGCCACTTCAGCTCACTCCATGCTAACATCGACCAGGAATTTCCAAAAGGGACTGAACTTCGCAAACACGAGTTGGCCACTTTGAAAAGTCAGGCAGAAAAGCAGATACAGTTTTTCCAAAAATTAAAGAAGCAGTCAGAGACCATAACGCTCGCATCCTATCAGCTGGCTTGGAACATTGCACGGGCTAAAAAGCCACACAATGAAGGGTAGGTCGTTAAAAAATGCCTCAGTGACGTTGTTAAAATTTTGTCTCCTGAAAACGACAAATTAAAACGCATGGTATCAGACGTCCAACTGTCCCGCCACACTGTTGAACACAGAATATCGGACATTAACACGGCTATGGAATCACAGTTGCACTCTGACCTTCAAGCATGTGAGTATTTTAGTGTTGCATTGGATGAGAGTTGTGATATACAAGACAAGCCTCAGTTGGCAATATTTGCACGGTCTGTGTCAAACGATTGTGTGATCAAAGAAGAACTCCTGGATATTGTGCCATAAAAGACAGAACCCGTGGCATAGATGTGAAAGAAACCATGATGGCTGCATGTGGAAAAGCAAATCTACCCATAACGAAATTAACTGCAATAGCCACGGATGGAGCACCAGCCATGATGGGATCTGTGAACGGGCTTGTGGGGCTGTGCAAAGCTGACCAAACTATTCCTGACTTTTGGAATTTCCACTGCATCATCCACATGGAGCAACTCGTGTCTAAATCATTGAATTTAGATAACGTCATGAAGCCTGTGATGGAAATTGTCAACTATATCCGCACACATGCGCTTAACCACAGGCAATTCAAGAATCTCATCACTGAGCTGGACCAAGGGCTTCCAGGTGACCTGCCGCTGCACTGCACTGTGAGGTGGCTGTCAAAAGGCCCGGTACTCTCTCGCTTCTTTGAGCTTTTGGATGCCGTGAAACTGTTTATGGAAAAGAAGGACAAGGACTATCCCGAGCTCTCGGACCTCAAGTGGATTATGGATCTGGCCTTTTTGGTTGACATGCTGTGTCACTTGGACAGACTGAACCTGACCCTGCAGGGTAAGTTAAAAATGCTGCCTGACCTGGTGCAAAGTGTGTTTGCGTTTGTCAACAAACTGAAGCTGTTCAAGACACATATTCAAAAGGGAGATTTAACGCATTTTCCCACTCTGCTAAAAGCCAGCGGGCAAGTCGCCAGCGCTGCCCTGAGTAAGCAAAGAGCCAGATATGCAATGCTGATTGAAAACTTGCACGAAAGCTTCGTGACCCGATTCCATGATCTACAATTGAAAAGGCCACAGATTACGTTCCTCGTCGACCCATTTAATGCAGAGACCGGTTGTTTGAAAGTCCCGCTAGTCACAGATGAAGCTGCGGCTGAGTTGGAGATGATAGATCTTTGTGAAGAGGACCAATTGAAACCTGCTTTAAGGGAAGGGACCATTGAGTTCTGGAAAAGTGTGCCAATGGAAAAACGGGCTGCGCTCAAGATACTGTCAGTGTTTGGGTCAACATACGTCTGCGAGTCATTGTTTTCTACCCCATAAAACGTGAAATCAAAGCATCGATCTGTTCTGACTGACACTCATGTGAAAGAATTGCATATATTTTCTTGACAGCTGTTTTACACAGAAATGATCTGTGACATCATTGTCCACAGCTACATCTTAGTGACCATATTTCCATGCCGCCTGTGTCCATGGCTCTCTGCCTTCACTGGTGGTCACCTGTTGAGTCTCTGGAGGGGTCTGCCTCCTTCATCAATATAAGTCACTGAAGGGTTGTAAGGACCACTTTGGTCCCGCAGCCAGGCCAACAAAAGCATTCTGTCAGAGTTCTTATTGTATTGGCCTCCTTGCTGGCGTCTGACTAAGCCTCCTGAACTACCCTATCATCACCATCAATGCTGGTCTGTAGACAAGCTGTTTCTGCTGCTAATCAGATGGTCAGCACTCATAGTTTCTCAATCTATACTGTTGGCCTCCTGGCTATCCACCTCAGTAGCTTAATCTCCATCACTGGCCTCCTGGATGCCCCCCCTGAGATACTCAGACTCGCAGGGTTTTTAGTATTTTGGATTCTGTTCACCCTTCCTCAGTTCAGAGTTTTCTGGACTTCTTGATTTTGTTTTTGGATTATTCTGGATTATTCACATTTCAATTTAATTTTCAGTTTAATTTAAAATTTAAATTCTGTTTATCTTGATTTTAAGGAACTCGTGTTTACTGTATGTTTTATGGTTATGCAGCTCTTTTAGTTTTTTCTACCAATGTTGCTGTGTTTCTTCACAGGGATATGGAGTTGGTATCCATTTTAAAAGAAGATCTGAGAGTAATGGAGGAACTTAACACCCATCAACAAGCCATTAATGGCACTTGAATAAACAAGAGTACAGACCTACCGCCAAGAACAGGTCATCCAGGGGACCTGACACACCCCCACCTATTGGTTGGAGATAGACAGAATTGGCTGAGAATCCACCACTCTCCGTGGTCACAGGCAACCAGCTCACCCCTGGTGACAGCAGTTTCAGAGAGCAGCACATCCCCACCTATGGCAACTATGAGGGACAGTAAAACTTTTCCCTAAACCCACTGACAGAATCTTCCTGACAAGGCATCATGAAAGTGCCACATTATGCCACAAGAATGCCTGAAGTGCCATTACCTCTGGCAAGTAACAGTGACACTGGGGATACATACCACATCTGTCTCTGCACTCTGAAAGAAGAAATCCTTCTTCGGACATGTGGCATTTGTTCGATTAGGGAGAGGTGAAAGTTTTGGGAGTGTCAGTGACGAGAGAGAGAAAGAAAGAGATTGAACAGCTAGTTTATGGTTCGGTAAGGACATGTCACTTCAGAGTCATCAAGACTTTACAAAGACTTCGGTTCAAGTTCTAGTGGCTAAAGTTTTGCCAAAACTTAGAGGACTGTGTTCTCTGCTTGCACTGTCCAGAAGGGACTGTCACAATGCTCCTATGCCTCCTTGGAACAGGATCAGGTGGAATGACTTGGGTGGGCATACTTGGCTTATTCCCCTTACCACTGACCAATGGAAAAGCTATGACCTTGTCACCATGAAGAGCAAGGTGGGAAATAGCTGCACAGAAGCGACACTGTGTTCCCCGAGTCACAGACCAGGTAATAGGTTTAACAATGTCCATCAATGTCCACCTTTCTTGTGCCATTTGTGTTGCATTCAAGTGATGTGGTAGAATTTTGGCCATGTTGCTATAAGATGGTGGCACTTGATTTTGCTGGAAAATCAAGTCATACCACATCGGGTCGTGTCGAGCCAATCTGAGTCGGTACTAATGGAAAAAGCTCTTGAGTGCACTGTTTGGAAAGTTTGGATATGACCTCTGTAGCCCAATAAGACCTGGTACTCGGGCTTCTCCCTGAGACAGAGTTGTCCAGTGAACCCAGATTGGACTACCTCCATAATCTCTGAGAACAGTTATGGGAGTTACACGAGATGACAGACAGGCCGTCTTTGATCCAGGCTCCTGGCTGAATTGAGTTATGATACACGCTGCAGGAGAGAAGGCCATGCATCGAGACAGCAGGTGTGAGTCTACTGCCCAGAGAACAAGAATGGCCTTTCTCCCAAACTGATGAGTCAGTGGGTTGAACAATGCACTGTGCAGACTGTCAGGCATGGTTTACAGAGTGCAGATGGTCAATTGGAATAGGGTGGATGAGCTCTGATCATCTTGCACCCTACCAGCCCTCGATGCCATCTGAGGGGGAGTCAGGGCCCTGGCTCCAACTCCAGACTGTGAGCACAACTTTCAAGATGTCTGAGGCTGAAATGACTTTGTTGTGGACAAGTGGGTTGTTTGGCACAGCTAACCACCTAGGTGGGAAGAAAACTTTGTTTTGATTCTAAGGAAAGTGTGTTTATTGTATATGTTATGGTTATGTTGCTCTTTTAGGTTGATCTTGCCAATTTTGCTTTGTTGTTTTGACTTAAAGTTGTTTTTGTGGTGGAGCTGTTACACCACTGAAGTAATGTGCAGGTTCGTTGACCTTCTTTGAAGCACTTTGTTAGTGTGTCTGTAAATGTTGACCAAAGAGCTCCCCCTAGTGTGTTATTGGGGTAGTGCAACCTGAAGTAGTTTCTCACGTCAAAATTAATTGCTTTGGGATTCCTCAGCTCCCTTTGTTTTAAAGAACTGCACTTAATTAAGTGACAAAATGTGTTTATTGGTCCTCACTTCAAAATAATATAAAAATTGAAACTAGTAACTTAATGATCTAATTAATCACTGAATCCTCAGCAGCTTTGTCTGAGTGGAAAAGGGTGTGTGTGTGTTTGCATTGTGGTATTGTTGTATTTTTGCATTATCCATATTAAATTGGTTCAGCAGTGAGAAAACAGTGTGAATGAGATTTCCTGCTTTGTGTAAAGTTTGATAAACTCTAAAATTAAGGGCTACTACAACATGGAGCTTCTTCTTTTTCTTCTTCAGTGTTGGTTCATCTGTCTGTTCAATGTTTGTTATTAGAGCTAACATAGCTCCGGTTAGCTTAGACTGACTAGACTGACCGACTAATAGATCCAAACAGTAAAATTTTAAATTTAATGTACTTTGGGTGTTTTTTTTCTCTTGAGGGTTTGATTTTATGTGAGTTTATAAGAAAGTTATTTAATTTTCAATCTTTACTTATTTTTTTAAAATTCATCTGAAGAGAAAAAAACAAAGATTGTTTAATTCTAGTTTCATTTATTATTTCATTTATTTTTTCTGTTTGTTTTCTCCTCATGTGCAGTGACAAAAAGAAAGAAAGGAGAAATATGATGAAACTGAGCAGAAGAGAAGTGGAGTAAAGTGTGACCAAGAGGAATCATTAAATGTTAACTTCCTGTCTTTTTGCTGGCATAACACTAGAAATGAAACTGTTATAGTGTCAGTGGCTGCTGTTTCATAAATTTTACTTTGAGCCAGTGCTTAAATACAAGTATGTGTAGCTTATACTTTATAAGATAAGCATAAGAAATCTATACTTATTTTTTTCAAAAGTTAAACTTCTTGAAATGTATTATATTGAGGTAACACTGACTGAGATACTACGTTGAATTATTCGAGCTGAACTATTAAAAATATTCTCAAACTGAAAATATGTTTGTGTACTATACACTATGGAGTAAAATATATATATTACCACATAGAGGACATTTAGTGAGGAAACACAAGCAAGACAACCAACCGCATGTAAAACATGAGAAGCAGCAAATAGTCCAGGAAGAAAGAGAGGCAGACAGATTATGTGACTCCTGTGACTTCTCCTAAATCACATGACTGTAATCAGATTGACATGATCTTCCTCTTTATACTGTGTCAGTCTGACAGTTTTTGGTTCTTCAGATATATTGAAGCATATTGAATCCATTTAATATGATGGGTTTTTTTTCAGTCAACAGTAAATATCATGCTTCACACTAACTCCGCATGACATTCATCTGTAACCAGTAAAGTGAAGCTTTAATCCTGGTCCAGATGGGTTCACATGAACAATCTGTTAATCTACTGAAGCCCACAGACTTCAGTCAACCTGTCAGATTATCTAAAAAACTGAAAGACGTCATTTTAAACACTTACTGTTGTTCTGAAGGATCTCTGAAGCCCCCCAACACTCTTCTGATCATCAGGGTGGGAAAAAATAGGATTTACATGCATCAATCCATCCATTTTCTTCTGTTTATATGGGGGCAGCAGCCTAAGTAGAGAAGCCCAGTCCTCCCTCTCCCTGCTGACAAAAGATATAATCTCTCCAGCGTGTCCTGGGTCTGCTGTCTCATTCCAGTGAGATATCCAAAGAACATCTCACCCAGGACGTGTCCAAGACGAATCCTAGTCAGATGCCCAAACCACCTCATCTGGCTCCTTTTGATGTGGAGGAGCAGCATCTCTATTCTGAGCCTCTCCTGGAGGACTCAACTCCTCACCCCATCTCTAAGCGACAGATCTGGTTTACAAAAGTAAATGTTTCCAACTAAAACTGTAAAGATGACCTGTAACAAGTTTCCTCTGTACCAAACTGACTGAGCTGACCAGTAAACTGCTGTTTTAAACAGACACACCCAGATCTGAGATCTTGCCACAGAGAAACCACTGTACGCTCAGAGATTTGATTAACAAATTTCAAAAATGCAAACTAAGGTGTGACCATAACAGGAAGTGGACTTATTTCACTGACACAGGTAGATGTGGAGACAACTTCCCACTGCACTCTGTGAATTTACATCAACTTGTTCTAATGAATAACAATAAAACCCCATGTTAACATGCTTAGGCTCACATAAAATATACACTATTTATAATTAATTGTACACACACAACTCAAAAACCTCATATGAGAATTAAGGTCTCTGTTGGGGCAGTATTTACTTTTATGGGAGCAAAATTATATATTTTTATATATTCCTTAGTTTTCTTTGTTCTGGTTAAATGTACAGAAATTTGTAGTGCAACAAGACTCAGATAAGAGCAGCATGACAGATGTTTACTTTGATTAGACGAACAGTATTTAGGAGGAGGAAATGGATAATAGGTATTGATGTGTATATAACTGGAGACGAACAACTTAAGCATATTATATATAATATTATATTAAAGCATATGTCGAACTAATGTTATCTTATAACACTATGAGCCAGGATAATTTGATAAATATGAATGTAAACAATTTATTCAAAGTTTTAAAGATAAAATAATTTTTAGGAAAAATTTGTCCTCATTTGACCTTAAAGAAAAGGTCAGAGGTCCAAAGTAACATGATATATATGGAATCCCAGATATTATTCCCTACAAGCTGGTACACGTCAATACAAACAAACGTTTACGTTTTATTGAACTTTGACAGACATGCTAGTGCTACCAAACACATAACCTCCTTGGCAAAGGTAACAACAGTAATAGATGAAATTTTTTTTTCACAAATGTAAGAAAACAAACAAAAACATTATCAGTAAACATTTTAAACACACTGACTGTGATCAAAGCCACTTACTTTATTCTGTTCTTGTCTCCATCTGGTAGTTTTTCTCAGCATAACGTCATCGGCTCATGACCACAATCATGTCAGGAAACATCTTCAGGGTTGAAAAACAGATTTAAATCAGAAAAAAGTTACAATTAATTTAAAATCAAAATGAATCAGTTTTACACTGCCCACTCCAGCTGTCAGGGTTTAAAGACAAAACTTTGCCAAGTCTGTGAACGTCTGTGAGAACAGAAACAAGTAGTGGTTTGTGCTTTCTCAGTAAACTGAAGGCTCATATGACTACGTGAGATATGTGGCTGCTCAAAACAAGTTACAGCAAAGATCTATTCTTGCCTACATTTCCTGAAAAAATAAAACAATAACACATGGATCTGATAGTGTTTACTCTGAAAACATCTGGAGGAATCTTTAAAGTCAGCTTTGAGTTTGTGGAGAAGTGAGTCTCAGAAAGACGTGAAAACTCTTCATGAAGTCGTCACCTCAGACTGATCTGATCAATCAATAAATCAATAATTTACTGACTACAATTGTCCGATCATCAGCAGCACTGAGTATGTGTTTGTGTGTTCATCAGTATCCTGGTCAAACTGGTTCAGTGAGTATTATTGGTACAGATGGACTCAGTGTGAGTTCATTTCCTGCTAGTGTGTACAGTTTACGTACATCATCATCTGTAAAACAAGCTCTACCGAAACATGGAGCTATTTTTAAAATGTTTCTGTTGTTTTGTCATCATCTCTCTGTTTGTGAAGTGATTTCAAAGATTCTTGTTATTGTGTGTACCTGTGAATATTCACTTCATTTCTCTGTGCTGACGTGGGAGAACAGAAAAAAGAAGCTGTTGTCAGATAAACAGTAAACACTTTGGAATTAGTGACTGGAAATAAAACAGGAACAGTGATTCAGGGGATTTTAGCACATTTGTATTTCTTTAAAATGAACAATTACATAACCATAAAACATTTGAGCTTTGATACATTCTAATTACTTAAAACCAACAAAGAGCTTTGATTTCCTACGTGTGAGATTTGTTGTAAAGGGCAGAAGAAAACTTCAGATCTCTTTGAGTCCATCAAAAAGTGCAAAGCTGAGCAGACAGCTGCACATAATAATCTGTAAGTAACTGTGTAAACATTTGCTGCATTATTCTTTATTTGACTTAAAGTCCAAATACTAAAACTGAAAATATTTTAAGTCACCAAAAAAACAAGAGTGGTGTTCCTCCCACTCAACAAACAGAAAATCCCACACACTCCACCCAAAGCTAAATCCTCAGTCTAATCAATCAAACGCAAAGTGTTAAAGTCAATGTGTGACCCACCTGCCACTGACACACAAACTTCAATGTGTTTCATTGTTTTTGTAACAGTGACAATAAAGATCTGTTCTTACAGAGCAGTGAATATAGGTCAGAGCAGTCAGTGATATCACCTCCTTTTATTTTTAATTCACTTTTTATATAAATAAATACATTCAGATGAATGTGTAATTTAACACACTTGGCTGTGACTAATTTCAACCTGAATTTCTGTTTTTACTGTGGCCCACCTGTAGTACCTTCATGACTCACTGGGGCATCCAGACCCACACTGCTTAAAAGACTTTCTCCACCCTTATCATATCTAATTCAGTGAAATATACATAGTGATCTTGCCACATTCATAAAATATTTATCTTAATAAGAATATCACAGAAATTGATATGGCTCGCTGCCATATCGCGCCATATCTGTCACTCTCAAAAGTACAGTTTTTAAATTTAATGTTGCTGAAACACAAATAAATAAAAATAAATAAATCTGATGGAGGAATCACTCATCTTTGGAAAAGAGAGTTTTTTACAGAGAAATGGCTCTTTCCAAAATAAAAGCTATACTATACACTTCTTCTAGGCTATATTCTCAGCAGCATATTAAACATATCAGGTCAGATCCTCATAAGGAGAATAAGTGGTAAGTAGATAAAGTTATACAGGCTGGTGACACAGAGACATCCAGGTCAGTCACTGTACAAATGGAAGGCAGAAGACTAGACACTGAGAGGGAGAAATTCAAAAATATATATATTGACTAATCAAAACCCAGGCTGTGTGGCCATGTGGCTAACAGCAGAGAAGAAGCAGTTCAGAAGAACGGCTGCCAGAGATGTGGCAGGGCTGGAGGCTAGTCGAGGTGTGGGTGAAGACCTTTGGGTGGCTTGGTAGGTGGAGACGGTACCTGGAGTGGCAGGTGCAGGAGGTCCTGGTCATGCCATGGAAGGTCCCGGCAGTCCCGAATGCGGATCAGGTTTGGCAGTTGCAGAACCAGATAGCGGAGCGCAGACCTCTGGCTGAGACGTGATATAACCAAACATCGCTGAGGCCTCTGACTGAGACTGCAGCAGGCTCTGGAGATGGGCGTCCTCCAGCCTCAGCTGGAAAGGGACCCATTGGTTTAATTCCCAAAGCGAGTGATGGCATGGAGTCTGTGGCAGGCGATGGCATGGACCTTTCGAACTGGGGTTAGCAGTGTCTGTCCATATGTTTTCCTGTCTCCGAAAGAGCACGAACAAAGTCTCTGTCACTCACCACAGCTGGCTGCTTTGGGGAAGTGTGGATTAGACATGAGCGCTGGTGGCGTAGATGCCAAAATTGCAAGATTAGCAAAAAAAAGTGCAAAAGCAGACAGAACAGAATTTGAAGGACGGCCCTGCTGGTATACGGGTTTTTAAAACAGCCAGTTGTTAATGGGGAACCAACCAGCAGCTGCCAGGTCAACGCCATCCAAAAAATGCTCCCCAGGTCCTCTCATAAAGACCACACATATAAAACACAATCCAGACACATTCATTCAATATATGGTCAGGGTTCTAACATTAAAGTATTGCCATGTATAAAGCAGGTGCTCTGCTTAGTGCTGTGCAGTACTACAAATTCTGGTATAAGTCTGATACCAAGTAAATCCAGGGTCAATATTCCTGATACCAATATTGATGCTGTTGACCTATAAAGGCAACTTATGTTGGTGAGATGAGTCTGTCGTAATTTATGAGATGAATCAGCATCCATTTGTTAGTTCAAAAAACATGCATTGACCACTAAATAATTCCTGGAGTGTAAAAGTGTCTGACTCTAAAGTGCTTTGGTTTAGCTGTTGTTGTTTAAAAGAATATAAACAAACAAAATAAATTTTCCATAGTGCGTCTCTGATGTAACACCCAGTTTTACCAGTAGGTGGCAGCAGACCTCATATGTGAATCATTCCCTTTTGAAGCTTCACTGTCATCCCTCACAATCTCATTCACAAGCTGGCACGAAGCGGATTATAGGAGAGAGGTCTGGTCTGGTGTCATGGTGTGAGGACAACAACCTCACCCTCAACACTGACAAGACAAAGGAGATGATTGTGGACACGAGGAAGAAGAGTAGAAGACCTCACCTGGACACTGAACACCACACAGCTGACATCTTGCTTGAAACCCATAGAACCACATGAATAACACAGAATAAAATATTTTAATGCAGATAAAGTTAATAGCTGGGGAAAAAGAACACCGTGTTTAAGGCACATTTGAAATAAAAAACAACAAGGAAACTTAACTGTGTCCATAAAACACAAACATATGTTTATTGTTATTGATGATTTTACAAGAAAATAGAATTTTAAAACTCCAGGTAAAAATACATACTCATATATATATATATATTTTTTTATCATAGTTGTTCAGGTAAGTAAAAAAAAATTAAAATAAAGAACAACATGTGGATGTCCTCTGGTCTGAGGGGGGGGACCAGTTAGAAACCATCAGCTGGACGTCAGTGGTTGGACTGGTGGACTACTTCAGTGAAGAGTAGACCAGGTTTGGCTTTGGTCTAAAGTCTGAATACAAACACAGTTCAAACAACAGGAAACATGATTACAAGCTTTGTAGTTCCATCAAGACCTCCAGTCTCCATCTCTCTGCATCACACACAGTCCCAGTTCAGACGTTACTGGGAACCAGCTCAGATACATATCACAAAGGTTACACACTGCTTTCATTTTAATTTAAAGTTAAATTAACAAAACCCAAACCTTAAACCCACAGAGCTGAAACAATCAGATTTGCATTAAAAAGTCCAATATATGCTGTTTTAGTTCACTTCATTGGTTCTTGGTGACTCCATGAATGATTTTCAAAATACATTTGAAAAACTGTTGACATGTAAAAGTGTGTAGTCCACCCAGACAGCTATGATAAGCTCCAGTTCCCATGTGACCCTTAATTTGACAACTCAAAAAGAACACAGCTTTATTGCTGGCGAGGAGGTGACACAAATAACAATACAAAACTAAACTGGGGAAAACTAATGCACAAGGAGACAGGGGGAGAAACACACAGCTATAAGGGCTGATGCAACAGTAACAATGAAAAACACAGGGCTTAAATACATTGAGGGAAAACGAGGGGATTGTGACACAGAAGGAGAGCACAGTTCTCCTTCTGTCTTAGGCTGGACGAGACAAGGGAGGCAAAAAAAAAACAATGACATGAGACACAGACCTTCAAAGTAAAACAGGAAACACACTGACTGAACTCTAGACATGTAAACTTAACAGACTGGGGAGACACAACATAGGGACCTGAAACATGGGACAGAAAGGCACAGCAGAAACAACACGGGAAGCCATCACACAAAACCTAAGAACTAAATCCTTGACAACCATAACTGAAACCTAGGGAAAAACAATAATCAAAACAGTACAGCCAAGGACTCAGAACATAAACCATAATATGAAAGTACAAGGCTGGTCACAAGGACCCAGAATTTTTAGGTTTCTGTGTGGATGTAAAAATGCAGCACACTACACTTCACTGTGCCCTACAGCAAAGTTTAATAAAACATATAGAAAGAGACATGGTGTTATTGACTTGTGTTTGTTCATTGAAGCTTGTATATGATTTGTACTATGCTTGAATGAGAAACTGCCTGTTTCCACTCTGGAAGGAGATGACAGATAATCTATAATATCTATAATAATCTATCCATATTTACAGTGAAACTCTTCATTTCCAGAGGAGCGTTACATGATACAGGGTTTAAAATAATCATTCTTTATCTTATACTGAACCTTTGTACAGCCTCTGGTTTTAATCTCTGCCTGAAATAAGGTGATTTAATATACCCTTGTTCAAGAAAACATTGTTTTAATTGGCTGCTGTTTTTTTTTTTTTTTTTTTTGCCTGAGAAAAGCATATTAGGGATATATCACCTCTCTATAATACCATACAGATTATTGGGAAAGACAACCTGTGAGCAGGCTGCAACCTCAGCTTTTGGCACACTGGAATTACTGTTCACACAATCACCTCATCATTTAAAAGGTTTGATGTGAGCATGGCCTTTCCAAACCAGTAAATGAATGCTTGGCTGCATTTGAATGGAAAGCAACTGTACCTCTTTTTCTCTTTGGTGTGGCAGCATAATTGTTCATAACTGATGTTTCCTGTTCTCAGTACTGAGTAGCCTGCAGCTGAATAAATATCTGCAGAAAAGAAAAACACAGAAATTACTTCACAACAACAACAACACCGTGAAATAACGTAGCCATGATGGTTATACTGTATGCAGATTAACTAAACATCACCTCTGTCTAAAACGTCAGAGTTAAAGTAAATAAAAAGAGGGGAAACTGCAGTTTAATAGTTTAACTGCAGGTTAATGCAAAGTTATGCCACTTTAAGATTTTCACATTTTCATAATTGGTGCAAATATGTAAAAAACAAATATGCATAATCTATACATACAAGGTGTTTGTAAAGTGTTTTGTATGTTTGCGTGAGATTCCGTTTCCTAAGTCCTGATTGGTTGGTCAACCATACTGGAGCGAGGAAGTGGGTGTGGTCAGGCCACGGTGGCCCGTCCCCTACTGGACTGGAGTAAGCTGTTGGATGTTTTCAGGTAACAACTAGCTGACAAAGCTTCAGTGACACCCCTGCTGTGTAGTGATGGGCAGATGAAGCCTCATGAAGCACTGAAGCTTTTCATCCAATTGGTTCACCCCAACGCGAAGCTTCTTGAAGCTTCATTTGCTCTAGCAGGACACCTACTGGACGTAAAAATATTAGTTGGCATGAATTTGAAGAGTGTGGCCTTTTGCACACAGCCTGTAAATGTCAACAACAAAAGGAGCGTGTAAAACATCTATATTGTAGTGATGGCAGTATACTGTGTATATTTATGCTGGCAGTATGGAAAATGATTATTTGCGGCAAAGTTCGAACCGCTTCCTGAACCAGTCACGTGGTACAGCCGGGCAGCGAGGCTTCGGACGTCATCATTTTCAGCTCCTCCCATAAATGAAGCAAGCCTCGATACGCGCTTCGCGGAAACGCCCCCTCCATTACTCGACACACGCTTCGAAGCCTCGATACAGAGCGTCACATCACCCCTGCTGTGGTCTATCCCCACAGTAGCCTCAGTGAAGAAAAAGCCTACTGCCGTGTTTTTCCCGAGGCAGAGTTGGACTGTGGAATTTTTTATGCTAAATTTGAGTTGGACTAGGTTTTTGCACCACCAGTGCGGAGCTGTTTCCTTCTTTGCACCAAGATTTAACAACGTGGTTTGCAGAACTGCTAGCAACACTAAAGAAGTGTTGACTGCTGCAAGCTAGCAAGGATGGTGTGCTGTCAAAATACTCAAGCATCTTCTGCTGAAGCCTGCAACAGGTTAGTTTAATTATTTTCTTTGTGTTCACGTGAGCTGACAAATGTACATGCGGTTATTGTTTAAGTAATCCCTCCTGCTTCACTGATTTATTACCACCTGGCTGAATGGGAAGGGTTTTTGTTGTGTGTCTGGGGATGCATCATCTCCTAGCTTAGGTAAACTATTTTGTTAAGCTATTTAGCATTGCTGGCTTAATAGGGGTTTTATTTTCTTGAGTCAACCACCCACATATTATTGTTGTTTTCTTTTGTGGTGTGTTGTTTATTTGTGGTAAATAAATGCCACCATTTTCCACTATTTTCCTATTTTATTCCTTTTACCACCACTTGATTAAATCCATGGCTGCAACATAAAAATTCTAATTTATTGATTAAGATAGACCTTCTAAGTTGCAAACTTTATTTTTTGGGGGGTTGTGTTGAATTAATAATGTTGGTAATTACATTAAATTAATTTTATATGTAATTTGAAATTCCAATGTTAGTGGGTTCAAAATAAAATTCAAGTTGTAATTACTTAAAGAAATTTAATAGATAACTTATTTTTTTCCACTGTAACTTCTGATTTCAAATTCCTTCCCCTACCGACTTAACTACCACATGTAGCTAATGCTAGCCATTCTAAACTTTAGCACAGGAGAGGATAAGATTTATAAAGTTTCATTTGACAAAAGTCTTCAGCTAGAGAGTGCAACTGTGGCTAGGAAAAGCATGGTTAAAGCTTTGCTACACAGTGCAATCTAATTCCGATCATAGGCTGATTTTGTTTTTCCTTTTTACCAAAATTAGAAGCCTTTAAGCTGTGAACAGTTTTGTCAGAGGGATAACCTAGAGGCTTCTTTTTTCTGTCTGGCTCACCTATTTTATATCTTTATAAAACTTGCATGACCTATACGTAATATTACATTGATTTTGGTTAGTATTGTGATACAGCTTAAAGTAAGTATTGTTCTTGAGCTTAAGAGCTGTAGCTATCTTTGTTTTGTTTTTTCGTTTTTGTTTTTTTAAATCAGACTGTGTGAAATATTGTTAAATTCATTCCAATAGCATTATTCTGGCATAGGCTATGTGAATCTACTTAACATTAAGACTTTATGTAAGCAGTTAGTATAGTGTGATAATCTAGGGTCATTAGTGCTTTGTTAAGTTGGGACACATTTTTTACAAAATGGGCTGGGAGTGAACAATGTGTAAATTCGAAACCTCTGCAAAAACAGGGTTGCTAAAACATTAGAGATTACACCACGGTTATGGTGGGGAAGTCTCCCTTGTCTTCACCAAGATTGTTTTTGTTCCCTCAAAACTTGGGGTAGCCTTAGATCACATCTATCCTCTTTAAATAATGTATTAGAGCATTCATTAATGCAGTATAGCTAATAGTCTGCAAGATTTAATTCTTCTGTTTGTGTGGTCTACAGATAAAGGAGGAGTTCAAGAGAATAACCACTGTAAGCCTTGAATGGCTACACTTGACCATTGCACCCCAAAACTGATGGATGTCATTTTATCAAGGGGAGGAGCTAAGTGAGTGAGGGAGTGAGAATCAGGCAGATCAAGGACATGCTGCTTGAGGTAGGACAACTATTTAGACTTTGGGTAGCTTTGAAATGCACTTTGTTGGCAGTCACCCATGTATTTTATACTCATACTTTATTTTTTCTTAAATAGCACAATACAATTGAAACACGCAGAGAAGTAGCCATCTGCTGCCTTATCACTTTCCTTGGAGAGAAGGAAGAGGACCTTTTCATGGAGTTTGGTGTAAGTAATTCAGCATTGTGTGTGTGTGTGTGTGTGTTCCATTGATCATCTGAATTCATTAAGATTCAGTAAGTATAAAAGTCTAATCTATAATTCACTAACCTATTTTTTTTTTTAAATAGGTTAGTGAATTAACCTATTAATTCCTTAACTTAAGGTTGGCCTTAAGTTAACACTGAAGAACTTAAGGCCAACCTTGAAAGGCAGGTGATGAAAACTGCCATCATCAGTGACCGGTACACCCCTAGATCTAACCATAAGACTGCAACCATTGTGGTGGAGGAAACAAAAATCATGGAGGGCCAGAATTTCCCAAGGTGCTGTGTTTTGCTGATGGGCATAATATATGCTCTCAATCTGAGCGAATGCAAGGATCTGAAATATACTTTTGAAATTGTTCAGAAGCTGTTCCTTGACTTTGATGGAACCATCATTATGTTAAAGATGTTGACTCTGTTTCAAAAAGTGGTAACTGTTTTGAATCCTGTATGTGTAACATTGATCTTAAAGGTGTTTGCTGCATTGTGTAATAGAAAGATGCAAGATCTTGTAAAGTTTGTTAGGCATTGAAAGTTAACATTTACTGAACACTTGCATGGAAGTATTACTGTAACAAAATGTTTTCTAAGTAGATTTTTTACCAATTGAACACATTTGTTTCTGTGGTGTTAAATACATAAAGGCATATTCTATAACTTGGCTGTGATGGTATAAATCTAAATTTCTGGTTTATTTTCACTTTGTAAATACAAAGTGTTGAAATGCCTACAGTTAAAAGAAAGTTTTTTGATTGAAAAAAATGTTGAATGAATTCCTTTCTTAAAAGCTATTACAATAAAAAAAAAAATAAGAGAAAGCTAAAATGATGATAATAATGATGAAAATCAGCAACTTAATATTTTAAATAATGAACTTTAAAAAATTGTTTTTGTAATTGCTGTAATTAATTACATAACACTTAAAAATCATTTTAAATAATGTGGGAAAAGTAATTGGAGGAAGATAATTTTTATGAGTAAACAACTTAAAAATATGTTTTTAAGCTACCAAATATTACGTAAATGGTAATTAAAATCACCTTTGATTATGAAGGAAAAGTTAATTCCCCTAACTCAATATAGTTTGTTGGTTCAATCTGATTTCAACATAAGTTATTGTAACTCAAAAAGAGTAATGGAAATTGTTGCCTTAATTTTTTTGTTGAGCTTAAACAATAATTTTTAGAGTGTAAGAGAGATATGAGATTAATAGTTTTAAAGATCACGCAATTGGCCAAGCTGCCTCACTCTGAACACACCTATTTGAGAGCGTGTGTGTTTTTGTTATTGATTGCTGTTAAAGAGACAAGAACCTGGGGTGATCCAATATCATGGCAAACCATGTAATAGGTAGGCTGGTCTACCATGTACATTTCATACTTTGCCTCTTCAAAATGTGAAATGTACACCCATGCAGAAGTTCCAGTAAGTTGCTGTAACAGCAGAGGTAGGCATTTCATTTCAAGCCAGTACAAAAATAATCATGAAAACAGACATAACACATTTACATGTGTATATACATATTATCCTCCTAACTTAATTGTTTCCAGTTATCAAGGTCCCTACCTGACTTCATCGCTTTAAATAAACCATCTTCCACTGCTGGTAACTTCTGCATGCATGTCCATTTCATGTTTCGAAGAGGCAAAGCGTGAAATGGATACAGTGGACTGGCATGTCTACATTTTCACATTTAGTCATGATACTGGGTTGCAAAAGCAGCTAGAAAGCGTGGACACAAACACACCAGTTCAAGTCGTTGTGGGGTGCATCGACTTCAGGTGTAGTTACATTTCTCAGGCGATTAAGACATGATTATGTGAGTTAATCAACAAGTTAAAATCTTTATGTAATATTATTTTAAAAGGTATTGATTGTTTTATAAAGACAAGTTATTTGTTTGGGTATATTATTTAACAGGTTGATTTTTGTACATTTATAATCTGAGTTAAATTTCAATAAAGGTTCAGCCAGTGTGGTTAATATTAAAATTGTTATAAGATCACTGCAACAACAGAACATTTGTGGTATCTGCTTTACATTCAATCCAACACTAAAGCTAGTTTGGTCAAAACTGGGGGACCAGGTTTTGGAGACAGTATAGAGCAGTTAGACCACAGATAAAAATACAAAGATGCAAAGATTAACATATGTATGTAACCTTTGTAAGTAGCTTTTGCTTTTCAGTCTTCTTTCCTAACACTGCTACTGAGAAACAACAACTGCTGTAACTAGTTGAAGTTGAAGGTGCACGACAACAGATCTTTTTTAGTTTTCTGCTGTTCATCTAACCCACCACTCAACCTAGTTCGATCAAAACTGGGGTGCACAACCACAGATCTGACACCTTTTTCAGTGCAAACTGATGCTTCACCACAGGGCAAGTTCTCACGATATGAACTCTGTGCTTGGCCAAACCAGAACAGAGAAGTGTCATCAGCTTCAGACTACAGGAAGGAGCTGCTGTGGTTTTACATGCAGAACCCTTTAGGTAGTTAAAAAGGACAAACTCCCTTTTGACAAGAAGAAAACTTCAGCAGAACCAGGCACAGGGAGAGCAGCCATCACCTGTGACTGGTTGGAGTGAGGGGAGGAAGACATTGTTAAGGACACGCTGTAGAGATAAAGCAGACACATGTGAGCCTAATCTGTTCAGGTGTAGCACTGTGAAAAGTTATAACACACCTTACATCTCTATAAAACAGAACTGTGGCTGAGTCGATGTTATTAGTAAAGGCCAAGTGTGGCACAAGGGAAACTGCAGATGCGTCCTATTTGTCCTCTCTCCAAGAGGAAGTAGAAACCTTCACGTTAAAGTGGAAAGTGTCAGATGTAGTCTCACTGTCTCAGACTAAAGAAACATCAAGAAAAGAGTATGTGGTGGATGTCTTTGTCTGTGTTTTCAGCAGCTCACTCTGAGTCGTTTGTGAGAAAGGTGGAGTCAAAACAATTGAAGCTAGGTCAGAGTCCTGACCCATGGGTGCATGAAGGCAAGTCCTTAACCTACTATGATAGTATTTAACAAATATCTGAGGACAGGAATTATACTAAAGAAATTGACAATAGAAACAATCAGAAAGGGTAAAGGTGAAAAAAAAAAGAACAATACACAAACAATTAACCAGTGACTAGATTTGGGCAGGTTTCACAGTTTGGAATATGCGAGTTGTTTATGCTCACTTAGTTGTTCAGGAAAAGTCAGTGATGAGAATTTATTGAATATCTTTATTTTATGTTCCAAAGAAAGAAATCTGCCTGTATGTTATAGATTGAGTCTAATGTATATAACCTCAGCTCTGCATTTTACACGACTGACCATCAATTTGTAATTTAGCTACAGCTTTAAATTTCTTTCAATTTTTAAATTTCTATTGTCTAATGTCAGACAGACATATCACCACAGACAGGAGAAGAGCAGCTGTACCTCTCATCTGTGATATAACCTCAGCTCTGCATTTTACACAACTGACCATCAAATCCTGATTAAAAGGTGGTGGTATTATTTGTAATTTACCTACAGCTTTAAATTTTTTATTGTCAGACAGACAGGAGACCAATAAGAGCAGCTGTACCTCTCATCTGTGATCTGGTTTTCGTGTCTTTGATGATGATTCGACCATAACCGATGTCTTCTGTTCTCACTGCAGAGTAGATTACTGCTGCATCACTGTCTGCACAATAAAACACACAAAATGTTGGCATCATATAAAGATATAGCAGTAAAGTTTAAACTTTGAGTAAAGCTACATATGTTAAACTGAGTTAAGCTAATTATAAAAGGAAATTATGAATAAAACGATAGTAAGTTTACTTAATGTGAATATGAATTATTTATTTCTAACGTCTGATAGAGAAACACCTGCAGCTGACTTTAAAAACAATCATAAACAGGAAACTGTACGACTGCAGAGGTGTTAGCTTGTGTTAACCACAGACAACAAACACAGAGGGCAGCATATAAAGAGCAATGCTCAATGAGCACAGAGTGAAATTTTACAGACTTAAAATGACTGAATTATTAAATTTGGAGAGAGGAAACAAATCAAATGAAAAAAAAAAGTGACATTAAAGCCGTGACATACAAAGATGAACTCTGGCGAAATTACTACAGAGTTAAACTTTAGCATCAATTTAATAGAACGTTTATTTTTCTATTACAATGCACAGTTGTACTTACTTCACCTGCTTCATAATATCCTCATAGAAATCTTTTCATGAGACATAAAATCTCTATGAATATAATCAGAACTTAAAAGTATTTCATAAAATTGGAGCTGAATAAACACAAATAAATAACCGACAAAGGACCTCAAATTACCGTTGTTTTGTTTTTTTGGATGTTGATGAGTTGATATTTTGACATCACTGTACAAGATGTCATCTGTGAGGCCATTTTCCACAGCTTCATCTAGTGAAATTATTAAAATTAAGAAAGTATTTACAATCACAACAATTTACAGTGAAGAGTCCAAATAAAAACAAAAAATAAACAGTTTTACATTTTTAATGTGAAATTAAAATTTTAAAAATCATCAAATCATAATAAAATTAATAAACATAAATAGTATAACACATGGATTTACATAACCACATATATTGAAAAGTCTGAGTCTCACCTTCAGGTTTCCTATGAACACATCGTCTCACCAGCAGAACCAGTAACACCAGTAGAACCACAACACACACTGATCCAACAAATGAAAGCACAGAGAGAAGAGGAGGAGAGAGTGATGGAGGAACAGTGATGGAGGTGGAACCAGGAGGAGAGGTGGATGTAGGTGGAGGTGTGGATGTAGGTGGAGGTGTGGTGGTGTCTTCCCCTAAAATAAAGCAAACACAGTCATTAAGTTGTCGTCACATTGTGAATGTTGAAAGCTGCAGAAACACAGACAGGTGAGTGTGTCACCTGTGACAGTGATCCAGCTGGATGGAGACTCTCCATGACCGCTGATGTCACACTTGTAGAGGCCTTCATCAGACCTGGAAACATGCTGGATGGTCATGTGACCTGTAGGCTGCTTCCTGATGAGGGAGCCATCTTTATAGAAAGCAGCTGGGAGGTTGGAGGGAGTGGTCTTTGTTTTACAGAGCAGAGTGACGTCATCTCCCTCCATCACAGGGAGGACAGGACTCTGCAGGATCACTGATCCACCTCAACACAGAGACAAACTACAGCATTTCATCCATTTACACACAGCTTCATCAACACTAACTCCACACACTCAGCTTACCAGTGACTGTCAGGTTAACCATGTTACTGATGGGACCCTCTCTGGACTCACACCAGTAAACTCCACTGTCATGAGGTGCTGTTACACCAATCTTACAGGAAGAACCAGCTGGTTTTCCCCACCCATCTCCTCCACACTGAGTCCTCTGTTGTTTGCTTGTGTTTCTCCTCAGAGTCCATCCAGCAGAGCTGTCGTCCTCCTCACAGCTCAGAGACACAAAGTCTCCTTTAAAGATCTGAGAGCTGCTGGGACTCACAGTCAGACGAGCTGTGAGGGTTACAATGAAAAATATTTGATTTGTTATACTTTTGTTAAAACTGTTATAATTCTGTAATTAATCCTTCATTTAATAATTTTTATATGTGAGCACCATCGTGACTATATGAATCGCATCATATCAGTGAGCATTTCTCAGGTTTAAACTGTGACAGAAGAAGGTTACTGACCTTGGTTTGTTGTGCAGCTCAGCAGTGAGATCAGAACTAAAGAGAAATGACACTCAGGTTGATTTGAGGTGAACATAAAGAACAACTCCACACAAACAGCTGACAAACACACACATTCCTCTCTCCCTGACAAAAGAATAAATAAAAAGTGCCTGAAGCTAAAATACATCTGGTAGAATCAATCCTTCAATTTTCTTTACCAATTTTTAAAATTAGGGAATCTATCTCAGCTTCTTTAACATGACTACAGGTAATTACAGTGTAACACAGAAGGACTAACATTCACACCTACAGCCAGTTCAGAATCACCAGTTAACCAAACATGTCTTTGGACTGTGGGGGAAAACATACAGAGACACTGCAGCTCTGTGACACTTGTACTATTAGATATAATGTATACTCCGTTTATTACCAAATCTCACAACATCTAAAAATTTTTGGAGAAACTTCGTTACTGACATGAAAGTATTGAGACAGTTTTGTCTTTTTGATTCTCCTCTACCCCAGTTTTTATGTAAAATCAACACTCACTAATTATCATGCACAGTGACTAAACTTTGACTATACACACAACCGCTACATTTAAATAACACAGTAAAGTCATGTGTCCACTGTGCAGCTGTGTTGATATAATGAGTGAATGATTTGAGCTTTTCACTGCCTGCTGTGTTTCCTCGACTCCTGAGCAAAGATAAAGAGTCAGTTCAGACCTGCAGTTGGTCCTCGTGGTGTTTTGAACTTGAATTCAGCCTGATTTGTTTTTCATGTCTTCTCCTCCATCATCAGTTATCAGGAGAGCAGACAGTCAAAGTACAAGAATTCAAACAAACACAGAGATTCTACTTACAGAGCAGACACAGCACAGATGTTTCCTTCATCGTCCTTCTCACTCATTTGAGCTTTTTTTCATTTCTGTCACTGACACCAAGTAAAGCCCGCCCTCTTCCTCTGAGCACCAGCTTTCTATTGGTTCAAAGAAAGTGGTGGGACACTCAATTTTATTTATTACTTTGTTTAAAGATGTGAGTGTTAAAAATAATAAAAAATAAAAAATAAGTACAAGGACATCGTAGTGCCTTAAGAATGAAAAAAATACAAATTAAAAAAATACTGCAAGTAAAACTTAAACTTTTAAACTGCCATGTAAAAAAATAAACTTAAACATGAACATATATAAAACATTTTAAGTAAGGGCAGCACGGTGGCACGGTGGTTAGCACTGTTGCCGCACAGCAAGAAGGTCCTGAGTTCAATTCCACCATCAGGCCGGGGTCTTTCTGTGTGGAGTTTGCATGTTCTCCCCGTGTTTGCGTAGGTTCCCTCCGGGTACTCCGGCTTCCTCCCTCCGTCCAAAGACATGCAGCTTGTGGGGATAGGTTAATTGGATAATCCAAATTGCCACTAGGTGTGAATGGTTGTCTGTCTCTGTGTGTTGGCCCTGCGACAGACTGGCGACCTGTCCAGGGTGTACCCCGCCTCTCGCCCCATGACAGCTGGGATAGGCTCCAGTGCCCCCCGCGACCCTGAAAAGGATAAGCGGATGGATGGATGGACATTTTAAGTAAGCAAACAAAATTTTATTCAAGTGTGTTAACATAGAGATTGAAACAACAGGTCATCTCAACTCTTAGTCTTTTCCCTTAGTGGGAAACTAAGTCACTTGAATTGGCAACATCAGCCTTTTGGTAATAACATAGATGGACTGGAAAACTGACAGCTTCAAGTTTACATTGAGCTCTCTCTTCACCACAATGGACCGGTACAGCCTCCACATCAATACATATGTCAATGTCATGCTTAGCTCCCCCTTCACACTCAAACTTCACTCAGGGCAGGAACTTGTCCTGGATTGCCCACTTCATGCTTTTACTGCTGAGAATTACGCCCTTAGATTCTAGGTGCTAATTTTCATTCTTGCTGCTTAACACCACATTAATTAGAGTTGACAAAAGCAAAGCTGATATCCTAAGGCAACTAAAGTGGAGATGCTCCACTTCCTGGCTATGCCTTGATTTCCGTACCATTAAAATTATGAACAGAATTTGTGAAAAAAGGCAGCCCTTACAGAGTCAACATGGACCGGAAGAGAGCAATATGAGCAAATTCACATACACCCTTGGATATTTTTTTTAAGGATGAAGAGCTCCAGTGTTCCACAACCAGGATGAAGACTGCATTGTTCATCTCCACTCTGAGATTCAACTAACAGACAGACACTCCTCTGCAGTACCCCGACATAGTTTTCCACCTCTCTAACTTAGTCTATGTGTTGGACGGCACCCTCTGGTGCCCATCTGCCAATCCACAGGCATCATCCAAGACCTCCACAGAATGTTGCAGAAAGATCAATCAAGACTGCAACAGAAGATCCAGAGTTTTAAGGAATTCAGAGCACACCTTGTCCTCCTCACAAGCTCTTCCACCAAGCAGTTGCATAACTAGAACAGTGACCTTAACCCACTGATAAGCACAATCACTGGACACTGCTTCCATTACAGAAGGCATGACAGTAGGATTCAGAAGATTCCCAAAGTGTTCCTTCCACCACCTGACTGTACCCTCAGTTTAGGTCAGCAGCATCACACTACCACTGTATACAGTGTGAACAGAGCATTACTTCACCTACCTTAGTTGTCTAAAAGTTTGCCAGAATTTCTTTGAGATCATATGAAAGTCCATAATTTCACCAAATGTCTCTCACACCCAGTTTTCTTTTCAGCCACTGCCAAAGTTGCACTCTGCTGGGCTAGCCATCACCTGTTAACTGCCTCAAGAGTTCCACACTGATACGATTCCTTCTTCAGCCTGACAGCTGCCCCACTTGTCCAGCCTCTGGTCCTGGAATTACTGCCACAACAGGCACCAATGACCTTCGAGCCATAGTGCCTTATAGATGCTGTCACCATCCTGGGTCTCTGACCCAGCGTTTTCAGTTTATGTTTTGAGTTTTCAAGTTATCACTTTAAATATACTGAGTAATAGGATTATCATTTTGTTGCCTTAAGTTTAGTTTAGTTATGTTCACTTAGGTCTTCTTCTCCATGTTGTCAAGTTTGTGTTGTCATGTCTGCATTCCATGCTGTTTTCTGTTTTATTGTCCTTGTCCTATGTGCAGTGTGTCTAGTTTTGCTTCCCCTTGTCTTGTTAAGTCTGATTTGTCCCAGCTGTTCCCCATCCCCCAATTATCTCTGTGTGTACTTAAGTTCTCTGTCCTCCTTTGTTCAGTGTCAGGTTGTCCTTTGTGTCACTTTTCCATCTTCCTTTGTACCCATGTCAGGTTTCATTTTTTGATGTTTATCTTTAGTTTCCCCAGTTTAGGTTATTGTTCAGCTTCACCTCTGCATTTTGTTTTGTAAGGTCTTAACGGCCTTAATAAATGGATCACTTTCAATTGACATTGAAGTTTTTTTTATTGCACCAGATTTCTACTGCACCAGGGCCAGGCCCCCATGCATGGACCCGTCCAGCAGCCCGGCGACATACCAACCAGGACCCAAGCCGCCCAGGACCAGCCAGAACCCCAGCCCAGAGGCGGAGAACTCCCAGAACCCTAAGATCCCAAGCCAGCCATGGACCCACCCAGGAGCAGCGCAGCTACAGACCCAAAACCTCTGAACTGGTGGACAGAAGCAAAAAGTTTGTATGTAATTGTCAGGTTTATTCCCTTGAATGTGAGCAGTTGTCAGAGCACGTAAAATCCATCCTGAACATCTGATGACCTGCATACTGCGCTCTATGTAGTATTTGGTGTTATATTAATTGTAGACTGGGATAGATTTTTAAACATATCTGAGACCAGTATTCTTTTTCCCAAGTTGAGCAATAGATGCAGCTCCCATTTTGCAGTAGGAAGGGATATTGATTCATCTATTTTGGAAGGTGTCCTGTATATTTTAGATGGTAATTTGGGGATTTTGAGATTAGAAATTGTACAACACACAATTTAACTTGATTAGGCTTAAACTACTTTTTAAATAAAGATTTAATTTGTTGATATTCTAAAACTCTATTCTTGTTTATCCCATATTGTATAACTAATTGTCAAACAGAATAAAGTCTGTTCCTTTGAATATGTATTTTGAAGTTTTTGAAGTTGAAGTTGAATAATGCTTTATTGGCCATATGCAGGTTGCCCCGCAGAGGAATAGGACCCCCCTTTTAGCTCCAATACGGGAAGTTGATCATTTTATTGTTCTGTTGACACCCTACGAGACCACCCATCTCCCAAGCTACAGTTAGCAAACTGCTTGCTAAGTTTCATGAAACTGGTTCAGTGTTGGATTTGCCCAAATGTGGACGCAAGAAAACTGTCACTAATGAAGAAACATCAGTGGCTGTCCTAGCTTCATTCAGCAACAGCCCACATCGTAGCACTCGCCGCATGTCACTGGAGAGTTGCATTAGTCGAACATCCCCTCGGCGGATATTAGCTACTCACAAATGGCATCCTTACAAACTCCAGCTACTGCAGCATCTCAACGAGGATGACCCAGATCGGTGCCCAGAATTTGCAGAATGGGCAAAACAAAAATTGGAACAGGACCCTCAGTTCACACAGAAGATTTTGTTCAGTGATGAGGCAAACTTTTATGTGAATGGTGAAGTTAACAAACAAAACCACCGCTTTTGGTCTGACGCTAACCCACATTGGATGATCCCTCCAAGGCTGTTGGAACAACAAAAGTGATGGTTTGGTGTGGTATATGGGGTACAATAGTGGGTCCATTCTTCATCAATCGTAACCTCAAGGCCACTGGATATTTGAAATTGCTACATGATGATGTGTTTCCCTCTTTATGCACTGAAGCTGGCACGTTCCCTGAGTTTTTCCAGCAAGATGGTGCACCACCACATTATGGGTGCCAGGTCCGAGCATTCCTAGATGAACAGTTTCCTGGAAAGTGGATTGGTCGTCGTGGGCCAGTTGAATGGCCCCCAAGGTCTCCCAATCTGACCCCCTTAGACTTTTATCTTTGGGGTCATCTGAAGGCAATTGTCTATGGTGTGAAGATACGAGATGTGCAGCACCTGAAACTACGGATACTGGATACCTGTGCTGGCATTTCTCCTGCGGTGTTGCTATCAGTGTGTGAAGAGTGGGAGAAGAGGGTTGCATTGACAATCCAACACAATGGTGCTGCCCATTGTGTTGGATTGTCAATGCAACCCTGAACACATTTTATAAGTGGTCAGAAACTTCTAAATAACTCATGAAAGAATAAAGTTATGTTGAAACCAAGCACACCGTTGTTTTTCTTGTGACATTACCAATAAGTTTGATGTGTCACATGGCCCTCTTCCTATTGAAAAAAACAAAAGTTGTATCCAAGATGGCCGACTTCTAAATGGCCACCATGGTCACCACCCATCTTGAGGAGTTTGCCCCCTCACATATACTAATGTGCCACAAACAGGACTTTAATATCACAACCATTCCCATGTATCCATATAAATGGCCCACCCTGTACATCTAGCCAGGGCTCATCTACAATGGTATGTTTTAACTATCCTGAGATGAATTGCATCCAGCTGGCTAAAATGTGGTGTTGAAGCTTAAGCAAATCTAGTCCTCCTTTATCCTGGGTCCTTTGTAGCATTTCTAAGCTGATAAGTGGGGATTTATCTCTCCAAAGGAATTTAGAAGTAGACGAATTGTCATGGTCCCCCGGATCTGCAGGATGTGTTATGTTTTGCTGCCTTTACAAGTCTTGCCACAATGTTCACCTTTTGCTCATTCAGGTTAATCACCCGATGGCTTCTCATCGCGACTGATTTTCTCCTCACTACTTAAGACTGCAGGAGGGTCTGCTTCTTTGCTGCATCATTGTTCTAACTACTACTATCAGTTACTATCACTTTAATAAGGAATGCTGGCCAAAAGCTGGTGGAAAACAGGGTTTTGGCAGGATACCATTTTTCTCAGAAATTAAAGTATAAATGTATTACATTCCATGACATAACATTCGCTAGTCTCAGTACTCAGGGATCAGTCCGCCAGCGTTTCCACCCTTTGCCATGGATGAATGCCCAGCCATGAGGCACTCACCCACTGGTACCCTCCACAGGGCAAGGTAACCCTATCCTGGACAGGGTTAAAAGTTCCCTAGATCTTTCACTCATAGGGGTCTTCAATCACTCTTTGTCTGGTCCCTCTCCAAGGGGCAGTCAATTTTACGTAAGAGAACCTAACAAGAGGGAAAACGCCCCCTGACAACATAGCCCGTGGGACATATTGATCCCTCCACTATGATAGAGTTGTGATTCAATGAGGGGCATTTAGAAATATTTCTTAATAATTCCTCTTTTTCTTGTATATTTTCCATTCATGATCAAATAATGAATTGCTGCATGAATGTTTAATAAGGCAGCTATGTTGGGCGAGTAGGTTAATCTTTGATGTCTAGTTTTTCATCTCCCAAGAATGTAATTCAACAGATCTCAGTGGGATCTATACTGAACTTAGGAATAGAATCCAAACATCAATCCTTTCCAAGTAGTTTCAATTCAATACCAATATTAGGGGCAGTGTCAATACTATTGAGCTTGAGCTCTCCTGTAACAGTCATTACTCCAGTAAGTTGCAGCAGATTTTAAGTGGTACTTATTGTTTTATAAAGCTTCACTGAGGTGTAACACAAGGGTCTCTGAGCTGGTTCAGGAGATAAGCCTGCCGTGTCCGGTCTGAGTCACATGTTCATCAGTTTGTAGTTCATCTCTAAACTCTTCAGCTCTCTGGCTTCATGTTAAAGCTCTGAGTGTTACACTGTGAATGTTCCCAGATGGAGGAATGATAAATGGACACTCAGTGACTTTCTAGTCCAAGTTAACACAATTAGATTATTTTTTGTTTAGCAGACAAAAGTTTCAAATGTGAAGTTTGTAATCAATAATAAAGATAAAGGTAAAGACTCACTTAAGAAGAATGTTTAGGCTGTTATTTGTATTTTAACATTGATAAGTTAATTAACGAAAATAAAATGTTCTGCCATGAAAGCAGCTGCTGGCTGGTTTCAGTGTGATTTAAAACAAAGCTCTTTGCGTTATCTTTTTTTTTTTTTTTTTTTTTTTTTTTTTTTAAATGACATCAGAAACAGCAGTATGCGACATTACGTGATGGCAGAGCTTCAGTTCATCCTTTGTCATTTTTTTTTATTTTTTTTTTTATAAATAGGACAGGGGGAATGAATGAGAGAAAGAGGGGGAGAGAAAGAAAGAAAACCAAAGGGGAGAAGAGACGGTGAGAGGGGGGGGGAAGAGAGAGAAAAAAAAAAAAGAACTCCTGGGTCACCTGTATGGAGAAAAAAAAAACAAACAAAAAAAACAAACAGAGGAGACAGCAAACAACAAAGAGCAACATAATAATAGAGAAAACAAAGCACCATCACAATAAACTAGCTAGTCATAGATATCAATATTTACTAAATAATAAACGATATTGTGCAGCACGCAAGATAGACAGCGCACAGTGTGCTTTGAGGCAGCAGCCAAGAAAGCTTTAGTCCGCGTCTGTGAATACCCATGTGTGCATACCTGTGTGGATCAGCATGCTTGCATTCCAAAGGTTTCTCCATGTAATGATCTGCTAGGGAGTGTGGGGGGGGCCACAGCCCCGTCCTCCAGGGTGTGAAGCGGGTATGGAGGAGATCAAAACTCCAGACATCCAGAGGCCCCCAGAACACAAGAGACCATGGAAGACCAACAGAGGGGCAGCCGCGCCACTGTTCCAGTAAGAGCTGAGGAGAGTCCCAGATGAGGGCTCGCCCAGCAGCCGCGGAGCAGAAGTCAGGGGGAGTTGCAGTGACGCGCCCGTGAGCTCCGCCGGCCCCCAGCTGTGCCTGAGTGACCGAGCCCCAGGCCGAGAGGCCGGGGGCACCCCACCTCCAAAGGGGCCCGAGCGAGCCCCAGGCCCCAGGCCCCGACAAGCGGCCGCCAAGGAGTGAGCCGGTGTGTACCCGGACGCCCACCCCCAGACACAAAGAACCACCAACACACCGACACCTGAGGGAGTCCGCCACCGGCAGGGGAAGTGGTGGTGGGTGGAGATAGGCCTCCAAACCTTGGAGGGCCTGAGGTGTCCCCAGAGAGGTGGCGTCTGATACCCAACCTGACATATAGACACAGACATACAGGCACCCACAGACACAAACATCCATTCCCACCCTCATGCTCTCATATGCACTCACTCCACACTCAACCAACGTGGAGACAGACATAAAGAGACGCTGTACACACAATCACACTCCCCAAGCGTACTCTACAAACCGGGTCTAGGTACCCTTGCCCCTGGAGGGGGGAATTGCACCCAGACCCAGGTGGTGTTACCCTTTTCCCTGCGGTGGGGAGAGGCAGACCACCCCGACTCTGCAGCAGCAGGGAGGCCCCACACCCCAGACCGCAGTCGGACGGCCAACTCCTCCCACTAGCCCTCCCGCTCCAGCAGGCCGCAGAGAATGGGAGTGGGAGAAGACTCCAAACCTCCCTCCACCCGCTCATTGTAGTGTTGATGCATATGTGTTCTAAGGTGTAATTAAAACCCAGGAGGGCATGGAGCTACCTGCCAAGGAGCAGCAGGTAAGCGCATAGTCCCTCCTGCTAGCCCTCAATGACTAAGTGCATTTAAAATTGAGAGGTGGGCAACGACGTCAGGGGTGAGGTATACACCCTGATGGTAATTTGGACTCCGTGATTGTGCCCACCCCCAAGATCCTATATGTATGTGTAATGAGAGTGTGAATAATGTGAATGTCTAAGTTGTGGGATAAAATTGAGGCAGAGGCAGCCAGAAGGGGACAGGGGGGGGGGGTAGCCTCCTCTGCACCCTGGTGACATACCCCCACTCCAAGGCCCTGCATGTGTGGGTGGTTGTGGAGGAGCGGGAAGAGGGAGGCAGCTGGAGATGGGGAGGGAAGGAAGGGAGGGGCAGGTAACCCCTCCCTGGGGCCAGCTCCCCCGCTGACCCCAGTAAGCACTCCCACCCTCCGCGACCCGCCAGGGAAGGGGGGCCCAGGCCCATCAGACCGGGGCCCAGTGCAGTAGCGCCCCCCGGCTCCACAGAGCCCTGGACAGTCCACCCAACCCCACCACAGAGAAAACTGCACCCACCCCACCATCCACACATCTTCCAGACTACATAAGACGGTAAACGCCCAGGCTGAGATCTTCCTCCACCTCTCCTGTATCTCCCCCTCCTGCAGAGAGTTCCTGAAGAGAAGAAAGCTCCTGCAAGATGTGACCATCCCCCCCACCAGTTGAAGAGCCCCCCAGGCGGCTCGACGCACCGGCGGCACCCTGCTCCAGGGCCGGGCCCCCATGCACCCACCCGCCCACAACCCCGGCAGCACACCAACCAGGACCCAAGCCCCCGAGGCCCGGCCCGGGCCCCAGCCCAGAGACGGAGCGCCCCCAGAACCTCACGCCCATCCCGGACCCACCCAGGGGCAGCCAGGTTGCCAGGTCAGTAACCCACGTCCGTCAGCACAGACCCTCCCCTAGCCCCGCTGCACGCAGCCGCGAGGAAACAGTCACCTGAGAGCCAACAGAGCCCCCAACCGGACGTGACCGCTACCCCGGGTTGAGCCCCCCAAGGAAGATGCCTCCCGGGAACCCCCCGACGCCCTAAGCCTGTCCCTAACCCCTCACCAATCACAACAGTGAAGGCGGGACCAAACTATGACCCCCCACCCCCACTAGGTGATGGAGCTGATAAAAGGGGCCCAGAGCAATTGATCTAATGTGGTGGCAGAGGCTGTGTCAAGACTAATGTAATCTAATAGATAATTTCTATATTGGTTAGAATTAAGATTATTTTTATTTTTCCAGTTCATGAGGACTGTTTTCTTGGCTATGCATAGGGCAGTGAAGATCATATGGGCTATATTCTTTTCTGAAGTGACATTATCTAAGCTGCCCAGTAGACACACTAAGGGGGAAGTTGGAATGTTACATTTCAGACACTTTGATAAGTCTTCACATATCTCGCGCCAAAACTTTTGCACTGGTGGACAGAACCAAAGAGCGTGGATGTAATTGTCTGGTGTATTGCCTTGACAGTGTGAGCAGTTGTTGGAAGATGTAAAGCCCATCTTGAACATCCGATGACCTGTATAGTGCACTCTATGAAGTATTTTGTATTGTATTAATTGCAGACTGGGATTTTTAATTAATTTAAAAGTTTTTAAGCAAATCTGAGACCAGAAGTTTTGGTCTAGGTTGACTGATAAATCTGCTTCCCACTTTGCAGTAGGAAGGGATATTGATTCATCTAATTTAGAAAGTGTTCTGTATATTTTAGATAATAATTTGGGGGATTTAAGAGTAAGAAAATGTGCCGCACTTAGTGGTGTTTGTAATTCAACTTGACTGAGGTTAAATTTCTTTTTTACTATGGATTTAATTTGTTGATATTCTAAAAACCTTGTCTTGTTGATCCCATATTGTGCAACTAGTCTGTCAAATGGAATAAATTCTGTTCCCTCTAATATATGTTCTAAGTATTTAATTCCTTTACAACTCCATTCTGGGAAATTAATCATATTATTGTTTTGTAATATGTCAGGGTTATTCCAGATAGGTGTACGTTTGCATGGGATTAATGAAGACTCCGTTATTTTTAGAAACTCCCACCATGCTGTTAGAGAAAAGCTGATGTTGATACTTTTAAAGCATTCATGTCTTTTGATGTTTGAGCTAATAAATGGTAGGTCTGAAATCTCTAGATCCTTGCATAGTGCCTGTTCAACATCTAGCCAGGGCTCAACTAAGAAGGTATGTTTTAACCATTCTGAGATGAACTGAAGCCTGTTGGCTAAGAAGTATTGGTGAAAATTAGGCAGATCTAATCCTCCTCTATCCTTGGTTCTTTGTAGCGTTTTTAAGCTAATACGCGGGGGTTTATCTTTCCAAAGGAATTTGGAAATATATGAATCCAGAGATCTGAACCAATCTTGTGATGGTTTGTTAGGGATCATCAAAAATAAGTAATTTATTTTTGGCAAGATCATCATTTTTATAGTGGCGACCCTTCCCATGAGTGATATGGGTAAAGATTTCCATCTAGTCAGATCGCCTTCTACTTTCTTTAGAAGTGGGATGTGGTTTAGTTTAGTTAAGTCTGAAAGCTTAGGAGAGACATTAATACCTAAATATTTAATATTTCCGGATTGCAGTGGGGCAGAGGAAGAATTATGGAAGGAGCAGTTAATGGGGAGAACTGTAGATTTTGGCCAATTAATTGAATAATCTGAAACTCTTGAAAACCAGTTTATTAAAGTAATTACCTCAGAGAGGTTGGTTTGTGTGTTTTGCAGAAAAAGCAACACATCATCCGCATAGAGACTGATTTTATGTTCTATGTTCTTACATTTTATGCCCTTAATTATTGTAGCCTGTCTAAATGCTGCTGCTAGAGGTTCGATAAAAATTGCAAAAAGTGAAGGGGAGAGTGGGCATCCCTGTCTGGTGCCCCTCAGGAGACAGAAGCTGGAGGATGTCTGGTCATTTGTTCTGATACGAGCCGTTGGGGAATTGTATAATATTCTTATCCAGTTTATGAAAGAGTTTCCGAAACCAAATTTGTGTAAAGTTGCGAATAAAAATTTCCAATTAACTCTGTCAAATGCTTTTTCTGCATCTAGAGATAATATTATGGTTTCGATGTTTTTACTGTATGAGTAGTCTATTAAATCAAGTAATCTACGAGTGTTTGTTGAGGAGTGCCGACCTTTTATGAAACCAGTTTGGTCAGGATGAATTAAGAGGGGGGTCATTTTCTCTAATCTCTTTGAGAGAGCTTTGCAGATTATTTTAAGGTCTACATTTAAAAGAGAAATTGGACGATAGCTTGAGGGAAATAAAGGGTCTTTGCCTGGTTTTAGCAGGAGACTAATGTTGGCAGAATTCATATTTGGTGGTAGTCTGCCCTTTTCCTCGATTTCCTGCAACATGCTGTGGAATACTGGTGCCAAAATTGTCCAGAATTCTTTGTAGAATTCTGCAGGGAAGCCGTCTGGACCTGGAGCCTTATTATTGGGCATACTTATCAGGGCTTCCTGGAGTTCACTTGGCGTCAGTGGCGAATCCAGTTCCATTGCTTGACTGTCTAGTAATTTTGGAAGAGTTACGTTGTCAAGAAACAGATCAATTTCATTTTTAGATGGGTTTATTTGTGGTGAGTATAAAGTTTCATAGAAATCCCTAAAAATGTTGTTTATTCTTCCAGGATCATATATTGTGTTCCCCGATAAATCTTTAGCAGCATCTTTGCGTTATCATTAACAAACACTAAATTGTTTTTGTTGCTGTGGTTTAATGCTTCTTTTTTTCTTTTTAGCCACAACCAAACCGGAAGAAGTCAAATTTTCCATCTGACATCTTGGTGAAACCCACAAAACCACACGTGGAAAATAAGAAAGAATAAAATTTTATTAAAGCAGAGAAACTAAATTGTTGCTGGGGAAATACAAATGATGGTCTGAGACATATTTTTGAATATAAATAACAGGGAACTTACCGTGGCCATAAGAAACATTAACACATTTATATTTTCATTGTTGATTTTGCAGGAAAAACACTTTTAAAACTCCAGTTAAAAATACATATTTGTGATTTTTGAATTGTAATATTCTAAATGAGAAAAAGACAAAGACAAATAACAGCATATGGATCTCCTCTGGTCTGAGGTGCTGGGGGGACCAGTTAGAGACCAGCAGCTGGACGTCAGTGGTTGGACTGGTGGGCTACTTCAGTGAAGAGTAGACGACATCTGGCTCTGGTTTAATGTCTGAACACAAACGCACAATTTTAAGATTATTTTTTTGTTGATTGTTACACAAATTTGGAAACTAGGGGGCGGTTGCTTTTTGAGGGACATTAGTTGAAAAGGATTCTGGGAAATCTCAAGTGTTCCTGGTGGTTTTTCTACAGTGAATATCTCAACCCCTAAATTATGTCAGGCTGCATAATTAATGCTGAAACATAAACAAGGGTAACATTAGTCTGTGAACGAAGCCGCAGCAGAGCTGTTGGGACTTGAATCTGTTTTTAGCACGAGGCTTTCAAATTGTATGAAAGTTACATGTTATAGCACAGAGTAGCAGCTTTTAGGAAAGTTGTTCCACTGATCATCAGCTAGCTTGCATCTGTCTACAGTTAAAGATACAGAGTAGCTGTACCTGGGTCTCCTTGGTCTGATGGTTGTTTGTTTCATGACTTCTTCAGTTCTCACAGCTGGAGAAATTGCAGCTAGATCAGCGTCTGCAGAATAAAACACATCAAAGTTACTGAAGATAAAACTGCAACAGTACTGGTTTGAAAAAAAAAATGTTGTTTGTAATGTTCCATTATAAAGGGACTTTGGGATGATTGTTATACACAACAACACCTTTTTACAGACTTATAAATACCTGTGATACACAAAGTGACCACGAAGAACTACTTATGTGATATGAATGTATGCTTTCTTTCAGTGCAGTCTGACACCTTTAACCACAGAGCAAACATGTTCTCACAACATGAACACTCTCATTGGCCAGATCGGAACACACTGCAGTGAGAAGTCTCATCAGCTTCAGGCTACAACTACAGTTAACTAAAATCATCTTCAAGATGAATGTTCAACATGTCAGAATGCTACAGAAACTCCAAAATTAGGTTTTATTGAAATACTTTTTCAAAATATGTCTCCACGATCCTTCGTATTTTAAAATGAACAGCCCTGTGTTGAAACACCTGCTGCTGAAGTGTTTTCTTTGTATCAGAAACAGGATGCTGGACGACTGCAGAGCTGTTAGCTTCAGTTAACCACAGACCACAAACACAGTCCAGCTCACAGTGAACAACACTCAGTAAGCACAGAGTTAAACTTAAATATTGTGATTTTAGCTTTTGATCAGGCAAACATTTTTAAACTTCTGATAATCCCTCTGATTCTACATGTCCTCATAATCCATCAAAGTCAGCAACAGTCTTCATGACTATAACATAATACACAACTATTCTATTTTCCTTATATATTTTCACAATGTAAAGCTGCACAAAAGTCCTTCTAGAAGCAAATTTAACATCTCAGTTATGCTGTAAAGTACTACCTCTGTTTTGTGTGATAGGCTGTTGATAATTTGGTGTTTTGACAAAAGAGTACATGACATGAGTGATGATTTCATCTTCTTCAGTTTCTTCTTGATCTATTGAAATGATCCAAAATAAACAATAATATAAGTTAAATAGCTAAAAAAAAGATCACATTCAAGAAACTTACTGTGATCATAATTAATGTGAACTTTATTCTAGTAAACAAACTCAGACGTGAAAGATCAGGAAGTCTGAGTCTCACCTTCAGGTTTCCTATAAACACATCGTCTCACCAGCAGAACCAGTAACACCAGTAGAACCACAACACAGACTAATCCAACACATGACAACACAGCGAGAACAGGAGGAGAGAGTGATGGAGGAGAGGTGGATGTAGGTGGAGGTGTGGTGGTGTGTTCCCCTAAAATAAAGCAAACACAGTCATTAAGTTGTCGTCACATTGTGAATGTTGAAAGCTGCAGAAACACAGACAGGTGAGTGTGTCACCTGTGACAGTGATCCAGCTGGATGGAGACTCTCCATGACCGCTGATGTCACACTTGTAGAGGCCTTCATCAGACCTGGAAACATGCTGGATGGTCATGTGACCTGTAGGCCGCTTCCTGATGAGGGAGCCATCTTTATAGAAAGCAGCTGGGAGGTTGGAGGGAGTGGTCTCTGTTTTACAGAGCAGAGTGACGTCATCTCCCTCCATCACAGGGAGGACAGGACTCTGCAGGATCACTGATCCACCTCAACACAGAGACAAACTACAGCATTTCATCCATTTACACACAGCTTCATCAACACTAACTCCACACACTCAGCTTACCAGTGACTGTCAGGTTAACCATGTTACTGATGGGACCCTCTCTGGACTCACACCAGTAAACTCCACTGTCATGCTGTTTCGTTATACTGATGGTACAGGAAGAACCAGCTGGTTTTCCCCACCCATCTCCACACTGAGTTCTCTGTTTCTTTGTTGTGTTTCTCCTCAGAGTCCATCCAGCAGCGCTGTCGTCCTCCTCACAGCTCAGAGACACAAAGTCTCCTTCAAAGAACTGAGAGCTGCTGGGACTCACAGTCAGACGAGCTGTGAGGGTTAAAATGAAAAAAATGATGATCTGTTAGAGTCACATTGTGAAACATGAACCCAATCAGGTCATATCAGTGAGCATTTCTCAGGTTTAAACTGTGACAGAAGAAGGTTACTGACCTTGGTTTGTTGTGCAGCTCAGCACTGAGATCAGAACTAAAGAGAAATGACACTCAGGTTGATTTGAGGTGAACATAAAGAACAACTCCACACAAACAGCTGACAAACACACAAACTCATCTCTGATATATCTGCTCATTTTCTATTTAATGCCAGCAACATATTTCTTTTTTTTTTGTGTGTCCTGTTTGGATCTTTAGCCATCAGAATTGTTGTCTTAAGGCCAAGAAAGATGCCAAGCGGATTTATTTTACCAAGTGGATCATCATGGCCTTGCCAAATTGGTCCATTTGATTGACCTTTATTATAATTATGAATTTATTTTATTTTCGGTTGCTACAAACGGGACAGCAACATGTTTCAATAAAGTTTGGACAAAAAAACACTTAAAATCTATCCATTTTCATAACCGCGTGTTCAAATTTCATGATACCATCAATGTATTCGCACATTTTGGACTTTTCATGATCCTCTACTCCAGCTTTTATCCAAAAATCAACATTTAAATTAATCATTATGTCCAGTGACTAAAGATTGAGTATAGACACAATAACCACTACTTTTAAATAACCCAGTAAAGTCATGTGTTGACTTTCAAGCTGTGTTGATATGAGTGAATGATTTGAGCTTTTCACTGCCTGCTGTGTTTCCTCGACTCCTGAGCAAAGATAAAGAGTCAGTTCAGACCTGCAGTTGGTCCTCGTGGTGTTTGAAGTTGAATTCAGCCTGATTTGTTTTTCATGTCTTCTCCTCCATCATCAGTTATCAGGAGAGCAGACAGTCAAAGTACAAGAATTCAAACAAACACAGAGATTCTACTTACAGAGCAGACACAGCACAGATGTTTCCTTCATCGTCCTTCTCACTCATTTGAGCTTTTTTCATTTCTGTCACTGACACCAAGTAAAGCCCGCCCTCTTCCTCTGAGCACCAGCTTTCTATTGGTTCAAACACAGAGGTGGGGGACTCACTTTTTCTAATTACTACAGACACATCATCATCGAAGCCTTTTCATAAAATATGAGTTCCAACTTTTTGTCTGTTTTCCCAAAATACTTTAAAATAAAACATTCGTTGGTTAACCAAATGAAAACAAAGTAAAAAAAAAACCCAAAACAAAACAAAGAAAGTTCAAATGTCCTCTGCTCTCTGTGATCTGTAGTTTGGTTGATGAGCAAATCCATGTCCATGTAGTTACGTCCCCCTCAGTGAGAGAGGCAGATATGAGCTGAAACACAGGAATCAAACCAGGGACGCTGCTGTTATGGAGCTGAACTGGAACCATTCAGACACTGAGGCCCTCTGAACACATTTTAATTACAGCTGTGCAGAGACACACTGATGACTGACTGGAACACTATGATTCACATTTTACATTAACACCATCCTCACACATGGTTTATATTTGGCCACTAGAGGGAGATGTTGGACTTTAAACACTAACATGGATACAAGCAGATCATCAAATTGAATATGAACGTAAACACGGATTAATTCCGTTTTAATGATGATCATAAAAGTGAAACTTGTTGTATCACAATGAGTATGCACATCTCAGCACTTCCTGCATTGTTTTAAATATTAAATTGTCAAATTTCTCTTTGCGTACAGTCTTCATTTCTTAGCAATGCTTTTATTTTGAAACAATTAAAGGGAACTTAAAAAAAAACTTAAACTGATCTCAATTAGAATTAATATCTTATAGCTACAGAAGTTATTTTTGGATTTTATATCGAAATCTACCTTCAAGAACGTTTTGCCACATCAGAGAATAGGGAGGGTGCAAGTGGGAGCATATTTGGCTTCCCATTATACAGCAACATGGCTCAAACGGAAGAACAGTGAATGACTTAGACACACAAACTCTCAAACAAATTCATGGGGAAATCAGGAAGATGTGAAAACATGTTTTGCATGTGCTTTGTGCTGAATTATTGATGGTTACAAAAAACATCCGACACCTCAGCAAGTATGAATTCCATCATATGTTTCAGTCATGGTTTAATTTTGTGCATTTTATGATGAATACATGTTCCTCATGAACTGAATTCCCCATCCATCCATCAGCTCTGCAAATATTTACCATATTAGTTTACAATACAATGAAAATAAACTTCCTGACCAGTCATCTGTGCAAAATGCTTGTAAACCTTTTGAAGTAAGCTATTCAATTTTTTTTTAACAACTGTTTCATAGAGCAGTTTGTTGGCAGTAGCATTTTTGAATGACTAAGCAAAGCAAAAAATGTTTGGATTTAGGCAGTGTTGTCTTTAACTTCACTGAACGCACAACCCCAAAAATGAAGGTCTGATAGGTGAGCATGTTGGGATTTTGTAAAAAGCTGCAATGTTATTATCACATGTGTTGTAATGCGTGTGTGCGCATGGTATATGTAGAATCTGGTCCAGTGGAAATGATTGTAGATTGAGGATTTCTATAAATGAGTGAACTCTAAACCTTAAATAAATGTGTCTGTTCCTCCAAACTCTGATTGGGGCTGCCACCCATGGTACGTCAGCAAATTTCAGATAACAATAGTGGTACATCTACAGAAAATAAATAAACACATTTCAGACAAACATAAAATTTTGCTGTTTTTATTATCATTTGCACATTTCTAAAATATTATGGGCCATCTATACACATTATTCAATTAAATTACACACACAATACAAAATATATAAGGAAAGATGTTGGCTTTAACTTTAGTTCATTATATTCCAGTCGGCAGTATTTTTTTTTGGAACCTTTTCAGCTCGGTGTTAATTAGAAAGACTAATTCTTGCTTGACCAGACTAATTTCTTGGGACTTTCCAACAGATGCTTGAGAATAGGGCTGGGTGATATATCTAGTTTTTTAAAAATATATTTTTATATATTTTATACGAGATATAAGATGTGACAATATCCTTTATATCGGTATAATATGTGTCACGTTATAATTATACTTGTGGAGCCAAGCTTGCCTCTCTTTCGTCCACTTTTGTCTGTTACTCCTATTTTTCGTAATAATAATTTTTAATAGTTGTTTGATACTATATGTTTCCCCCCCTCTTTCTTGAGGGACTCTTAGCTTTTATTTAACATTGTCTCTGCTGTGAAATCTTTTTGGTATAAAGCAATTCTTATGTTTTTTTGTTTTTTGTTTTTACTTGTACTCTGGTGTTTAGGTTTCTTCAGTGAGACTAGTAATGTAGGTTTCTCTCACCCAGCGTCACCATGTGAGAAGCTCTGAGACATTTCAAACATCAGGATGTTAGTTAAAATTCTGTTTTTGTCGTGTATGCCAGTAGATCATAAAACCAACAACAGCAGCAAAAAGAAACCCAGCAGACACACTCAGACCAACTTTCAATCCAACAGTTCCATCCTCCCTCTCTCATCCATCCTCTGTGTCTGTTGGCCTCACAGATTTGATGTTCCTGGACCATGACTTGTTATTCCTTATTTTATAATGTTTTTGTTTTCTCTTACTTGAGGCACGGTGTGTATCATGGAGGAATTGACGTTCACCTCTTCTGTTATTTAAGCCTAACATTGGCTTACTTATCAAACCATTGTCCATCCTGTGAAATTTCTTGGAATATATGCTATTGTTTTAGTTTTTCCAGTCAGATCTTCTCCTGATTTTCCTTTTCCAGCATCATCATGTAAGAATCTCTGGGACATTTCAAACAGGTTGCTGTTCAGCTGGCGGCTGGTATGAATCTTTACTCTGTTCTTGTTTACATTTTCTGTAGATCAAAAAAACTGAAACTGACTGCAGCTGAGATCAAATCTGCATCAACAGCTTTAATAGAGAAAGAGAGAAAAGAGACAACCCGGCTCAGGGGAAATGACAAGCAAGTGGGAGACCACACACAGGTTTTTAAAGGATGTAAGACATATTTAATGAAAATAAGGTAAAGCAACTTAAACACAACTTAAAGGACATAACAGCCATAACTGAAACTTCCAAATGATGGAGAGAGCCAGAGCAACACAGCTGGTTCCGTCAAGGTGTCTTTATATACACTGGGACTGGCCTTCTCAGGTGTGCTGCATCTATAATTGGGTCAGCTCCACCTACCTGCAAGAAACAGGTAACAGAAAAAGCAAAACACAAGGCCAGCCCACTGGCCGTCACAGAGAAAAAAACATTTACAGCCACAAAAACACATGAATAGACTCAGTTAAGACAACAATAAGGCTAAAAAGAAATTATAAGTAAAAACATTCAAAAAGAGTAAAAATGAATAACAAAAATGTGACCAGGGTCCTGTTTCAGGAAGCCGGTTTAGTGGAAAAACTGAGTAAGTATACCCTGAGTTAACGAAAACTCTGGTTTTTCGGTTTCACAAAGCGAGTTCAGCTGCAGCCTGAGTGAGTCACTATGATGACACACGCCGTGAAGCTAACCTGCCCCCTAGCAGGTTTACTACAACTAACCCTGACTGTCCCCGCCCCCTTTGTCGGAAACCTGACAGTAGGAAGTGTCAGACATCAGAATCAGAATCAGAATCAGAATACTTTATTGATCCCTGGGGGAAATTATTTTTTGTTACAGTGCTCCATTTTAAACCAACATTAAGACAAGACAGACAATACGCTAACTAAGAATAGTACAATAATGGTGTGCCCCTTCCTTGAAGAGCCAGTAGATGTTGAAGCCCAAATTCTCCGCAGAGCTCTCCGCCGGGAGAGAGTGATCAGAGCGCGTTTGGACATTTTATCATTTCCTGATGATTTTCTGTGTGAACGTTACCGTTTCTCAGCACAATCTATAAGTTATTTGAATAACATCCTCAGGCCATATATTACGCATGTGACACATCGCGGACATGCTCTCAGTTCTGTACATATTATTTGTATTGCACTTTGGTTTTTTGCAAACGGGAGCTTTCTGTATAATATTGGTGACGCTGAGCACGTTTCCAAGGCTACCGTCTGTCGGGCAGTCAGGAATGTTACAGTTGCACTGAAACGTCTCCTGTACTCGTTTGTGGTGTTCCCCGGTCATAGACCCACAAGATTTATCAAAGAGGGATGCCACAAAATTGCAGGTATCAGGATGAACAAAACTTCATGATGTGGTGATACTTGAACTACTACTTAAATTTTACATTTATTTTCAGGGTTCCCAGGCGTGATTGGCTGTACAGATGGCACTCACATTCCAATCATTGCTCCTTCAGTAAATGAAGGAGACTATGTGAACAGGAAGTCTTTCCACAGCATTAATGTACAGGTACATAGTTCCCTGTAGCATTTCAAACTAACAAATTATTTCATTATAGTAATGGATGCTAATTTGTGTTCTCTGCACTGTGAAGATCATATGTGATGCTGCCAACATTATCACAAATGTGGAAGCCAAGTGGCCAGGCTCTGTCCATGACTCACAAATATTCCGTGAATGTACACTGAGCACAAAATTTGGACATGGTGAGTTGAGAATACTTTAAAATATATAAAGACCAATTGCTTCAGGGACATTTGAACTGAAGTGTACCCTTCTGTCTTAGGAGAGTTCACTGGCTACTTGCTTGGTGATAGGGGGTATCCATGTTTACCCTATTTGCTTACCCCTTACCCTGACCCTGAACCGGGCCCACAGCAGCGATATAATCTGGCTAATTGCAGGACAAGAGCCAGAATTGAAATGACTATCGGAATGCTTAAGGCCCGGTTCCAGTGCCTGCAAAGACTCAGGGTCACCCCAGAAAGGGCATGTGACATTATTGTGGCATGTGTGATTCTTCACAACATTGCCACAATTAGAGGAGAACACTGTCCTTCTGAACCAAACATCAGCAGTGATCCAAACCATGAACATCCTGACCCTCCCACGGACATACAAGATGGAAGAGCAGTCAGAGACACCAGTCTCTGTTGCTTCCTCCTCTGTAACAGCTGTCAATGTTTCTTCATTATTTTCCTGTAGTAAAGAAATAAACAACATTGCTGTTCTACTGTAAACTCATATAATCTGTGGAGTATTACTCACAACTGCATGTTGGTCTGGCTCAACAGGAGGCTGCACCAGATGCTGTACACCACCACCATCAACTGATAGAATATGAGGTTTATACAGGTCACTTATAACTTACAAGGGACCAAATGGCAATTAACAAACATACCAATCACCTTACACTTCATTGTCATTATGCTCTCAAACACAGCCAAGACTGAGGGAAGGCAAGATCAGTAGGAAAATAACTTCACTACAAAATAATCCATTATGGTAAAGAGTTTATCAAATGAATGAGCAGCACTGCAAAGGTGACTGTGAAGAAAGGATGTATGCACATCATGTATTATTTTGAATTTACCCCCTATGTAGGCACTTGTGTCTTGCGGGGTTATTGACTCAGAGGATGTCCCCACAGAGATGCCTTCAGCCACAGGGCGCCCACTGTTTTGGCTGAGGGCCAACTGCTCAGCCTCTGAGTGGTGGTGGTGGAGGACCCCCACCTGTTTTTCGGGCCTCCGCTTTTTTTCTGTTGGCTATAACGGGTCACATTTGAGCATACAGAGTAAGCAAATATGTACTTGTAATGTGCTCAGATAATTTCAATAAGTGCTTACAGAAAGAAAATTAATGTAGCCTCTAACTGCAATTGATTTACATGGGACAAACAGACCAAGCACTATGGCTCATAATACAATTACACCTTACCTGTTTGGACTATATTTTTATATTTCATTTTTACTTGCTGCCAGGCACGTTTGGGGCCTGTTGGGTTGCACCTGCGCTCACATCACATCACAAAATAAAATGTATAAAATAACAAATAAAATAACATATGATAAAATAACGTGTTAAATGGGTGGAAATCCCTAGATCAATGTTTAAATTAACACTCACGCATTGACTCTGTCGGCTATGTTTTGCCATGCATGCTCCCTTTGTTTTGCAGCTGTGGCTGTGTTACTTTTTTCTGCAGAATTTGCATGTTATCGGCATATGCTGCCATCAGAATTTCGGCCTCAAGCGCTGTAAAATACATTGACCGCGCCTTCTTTCCCTCCGTCTCCATGGTGACTCGCTTAATCTGTGCTCCGCTTATCAGGGCTTTATGTATCCTCGTCCGCGCGCTTAACTTGGGGTTAAAGCAACTCCGCGTTGACTGAACTAATTGTTATCAGCCTTTCTGAAACCGAATATTCCGAGTTGGACAGTTCGGGGTTACTCAACCGTGAGTGTCGTTTTTCACTCTGAGTTTTCTAAACCGGCTTCCTGAAATAGGGCCCAGCTCTTGAAATATTTAAACTGACAGCCAGAAAACAGAATGTAAATTTCAAAAAGCTTCACAGATCACAGGAAACATCTTAGTGTTACAGAAATAATTTTTAAATTTTAAATCTTTGGTTTTATTACCAAAAGATTTAAAATTATAGTTGTTAAATAGATCCCGAACTCCATCAGATTGTTATTGATGACCTACGATCCACAGTAATTCATATGTTCATCTTCACAGGTTTGTGTTGTTTAGCTGGTTCAGTTACTGTTTGTAGTAACAGCTACGTGAGGATCAGTCTGTGTGGTATAAACAGCTGTTGAAAATAAGCACACAACAATACATGTAAAGAACATGAAATGCTAACAGAAATGGTTTAGAATATAATGTTTTATTCAATATTAGGCAGCATCTAGCATAAACTTTGCCTGTTGATTAAAATGTCTTTGATTTTTCTTGGATCATTTTGGGTCTAATTTCTGAGGTCTCTCCCACAGATGCTGGAGAATTTTTAGTTTTTAATTGCATTGTGATATTACAGTTAAAATAACCTACGAGTTTTAATAATTGTAGTTTCCCATTATGGATTGATTAACTGATCCTTGTCATTTTTTCCTGATACTACTACTACTACTACTAATAATAATAATAATAATAATAATAATAATAGTAGTAGTAGTAAAATAATAAATGTCTTTTTTATCCTATTGAGAGACAGTTAGCTTTTTATTTAACATTGTCTCTGCTGTAAAATTTTTTTTTAAATTGAATCAACTCTTTTGGTTTTGTAGATGTTATTGTTTTAGGTTCTTCAGTCAGATTTACTCCTGCCTTTGTTGCTTCTCTTACCAAGCATCACCATGTAAGAAGCTCAAAGCTGCTGCATTTCACTGGGAGGTTGGAATAATTCCCGACACTGTCGTTGTTTATATTTTCTGTAGATCAAAAAACCAACAACAGCATTAACAAGAACAACAACAGAAATGCACAGGATAACGATCAGTCCAACAGATATTTCCTCCTCTCCGTCCTTCTTCCCTCCATCCTCCTTCCCTCCATCCTCTGTGTCTCCTCCTGTCTGACCTGCAGGTGAGAAACAGGTGTGAGGTGTCAGCTGTCAGGTAGGTGATGAGTGAAGAACAGAACAGAATCCATTTCCTCTTCAAACTGCTGTCAGACATTATCTACTGCACTCTGATCACATCACTCAGACCAGCTGCTTTCTACAAAGTCTCATCAACAACATCTTTAGAAACAAACATCAACAACCAGGAAGCAGCTTCACCTCTGATCACACACACACTCAACTCTACTCACTCACCTGGAGGATCAACATTAAGGTAGATGCTGCTGATGACCTTCAACAGTTGTCTGACTCCCAGGAAGACACGACACTCGTATGTTCCAGTGTCATTAATCGTCACATCCTTCAGAATCAAAGACACGTCTCCATCCTTCATCTGTCTGTCCTGCAGATCCACCCGGTTCTTAAAAGATGGATGCTGGTTTTCTGGATCAAACTGGCCATCCCGGTACAAAAGCACATATTCTTTTTGGAAGGTCATATATGTCCACTTTACAACTATGATGTTGTTGTTTGGGACTCGACATGTCAGAGTGACGAGTTGTCCAGACTCAGCTGTGATGGTTTTCTGGTCTGAAAGTGGAAACGACACAGAGCAGAGAGGTTAAAGGTTAAAGTACAACTGTTGACTTCAACAACATGTGCCGATAATAAGTGAACATAATGTGTGAGAGAAAGCAGCCTCTCATTATAAGACACTGTGAGTCTCTGCATGCTGCCTTTATGGAGCTACAGCTGTTTGTATACACTGAACTAAAAGCTTTGTAGCTGCATCCTGACTCCTGACACTACAACACATCACACTGACACACACATTACACTTCTTTGTCTCTGTGCTGGGAACAACATCACTGACCAAGCGGGTGAATCCACACAGAAACCACCACATCTCGAGATGCGGTTACACACACAGGCAAACTGAAACAAATTTTTTGGGAAGTACCTTGTAAACCAGACTGATGTTTATTCCTCTTTATCTCAGAGGGAAACGCCCTTTGCTTTATAAACCTCACCTGCAGAGACAAACACGAAGAGACCGACAAACAGCAAAGTCGAGCAGAGCGACGCAGTTACAGGAAACATTTCCGTGTTTTTGTTTCTGCTGATCTAACTCTTAGTTTGTTCTAAAAGTCTGAGTCTGTTGGTATTTTCAGTGAATAACACAACTAGAGTTTTAAAACTGACTACATGAGGTTAACTTTGAGGTTTAAATAAAGCTGAAACATTAGTTTTTCAGCCACTCGTTCAAACGCCACACTTTCGATCTCTTAAGGAAGTCGCATTAAAGTGACGTCTGTTACGCTGCGCTGTAGGACGATCATAAATAAGTGCGTCATTACTAAAGCGGTGAAATCTAAAGCAGGTCTGAGTGTTTACAGGTTCAGTTCAGTAACACTATAAAATATATATTTAGTTTTACAATTTATATTCAGTGTTAATAGTAGCTGGATTCAAAGTGTTGATGTTAGCTTATTTTAATAAAAACAATATAGATACAAAACTACGGTGGCACTCGGGGTGCCAAAAGATCATTTTAGGGTGGCACCTGCCACCTCTGTAGATCTGCCCCTGGCTGTATACCGACTCCTGAAGCTACAACACATCACAGTGACGAACATCTTACACATCTTTGTCTCTGTGGTGCAAACTGCACCACTGACCAAGCGGGTAAATCCACAGACACCACCAGACCTCGTGATGCCGTCACACAATCAGACAATATGATTGTCTGATTCAATATAAAACTAATTGTTTGGGAAGAACCATGTAAACCAGACTGATGTTTATTCCTCTTTGTCTCAGAGGGAAACACCGCTTGGTTTATAAACCTCACCTGCAGAGACAAACACGAAGACACCGACAAACAGCAAAGTTGAGCAGAGCGACGCAGTTACAGGAAACATTTCCGTGTTTTTGTTTCTGCTGATCTGACTCTTAGTTCGTTCTAACTATCGGTGGCTGTTGATATTTTCAGTGAATAACACAACTAGAGTTTTAAAACTGCCTCTGTAGGGTTAACTTTGAGGTTTAAATAAAGCTGAAACATTTGTTTTTCGGCCACTCGTTCAAATGCCACACTTTCAATATCAAGGAAGTCGCGTTAGAGTGACGTTTGGTAGGTTGGGAGAATGGACTGCCATATCCGTTATGTGTCTGTGAGCGCGAGGAGGGAGAAAAATGTGAGTGGAAAAGTACGAGCTGTCACCGAGCAGAAACAATAATAACCACTGCAGCCAAGAAGAGAGCCTGACGAGCCCAGTTGTAAGTAAGCTATTAAGACTCGACTGTACACCGTGTTCGTGTTTTCCTCCAAAACAATAAGTTCCGTTGGAGCAGTCTTTCAACGCCTCTCTCTGTCTTTATTTTTCAGCTACGAGCCTGACACCAACGTATTAGTCAGAGGTCCCTTTACTAGGGTTTGGACCCGCGGACCTTCAGTAATAGTAATAAATCACACAGCAACAGTACATTCATGCAGTTATAAAAAGCATGATAATATGTTAATTAATCCAAAATATTCAGAATACGTTACTCTTATTGAGTAACGTAACGGAATACGTTACAGAATACATTTTGGGGCATGTATTCTGTATTCTGTAATGGAATACATTTTAAAAGTAACCTTCCCAACACTGGTCATAACTAAAGCAATGAAATCTGAAGCAGGTCTGAGTGTTTAACAGGTTCAGTTCTTGAATGATCTCCACAGAACAACACAAACATAACCTCTCTCATCATCAATCATCAGCTACATACTAAAGACCATCACCAGCCAAAGGACTTCAAAATGACGTCACTGTATAAAAATGTATATTGTACTATGGAGGAGGCAGCATTTAGCTGGAGCCTCCATAAAACCACTACTATAACTATAAAATATTATTTTTAATCACTTACTGTTCTTCTGAAGAAATCTCTGAAATCCTCAAAGTATTTTCTGATCATCATGATGGAAAGAATAATCAAACTAATAATAATAAAATAATATTTTAACAATTTAAAGAGCGAAAAAAAGGTAAAAAAATAAAACTAAAAATGGACCTCTGTACTAAACAGCCAGAGAACAAACTGAGCTTTATTTCCTTGTCAGCTGTTTTCATACAGACACACCTCAGATCTATGACATCAGCACCCACAGCATCACCTTAGCAACCACATTCCTCTCCACCCATCAGATGTGAGTTCACATATTCGACAAACAAATACCACAAATACAAAGTCACAGCTGACTCTGAGCCCTCAGCTGATCTTTCTGTCAAATAATTTAATGAAAAACACAAGTTATAAGTTAAGGAGATGGCATATTCCACTTTTTTTGGATAAATCCTTGACTTGAATTCCTGGTCTACAAGAGGGACTCTGCCCTACTGGACCAGAAACTGATGGCCCTCAAAAGGTTTCCACCTGGCTGTGTTTGACCCAAGTTAACAAGCCAGCATCTAGAGTTGGACAACCATGATTCAGCTCTCCAAGACCACAGAATAAATGCTACACCCTAAGACCCCAACGACCAAAACCACAAGCAGATGTGCTTGATTTGCACTATTTTATTTTATCTTTTTAAAAACAAAACTGATTTTGCAGAGTAGCATTCAATCAGAAGTGGCCTCAATGTGCTGTAGCACATTTTTCACATTTGCAGATGTGTCACAGGGCCGAGTGGCCTGTACTGAACAGGACTCAGGTGCAGAAACCCAGAGCAGAGACAGCAGATGATGTAACAATTTATTAGGTTTAAGTGCAAAAAAAGAAAACGTAGCAAAGACAAAAAAAAAAAAAAAAACACACACACACACACACACACACACACACACACACACACACACACACACACACACACACACACACGGAGTTTGACGAGGCGTGGCCTGGGGAACGTGGCTAGGGCGAGGGAATGAGGCCTGAGATGCGGAGTGGAGCTGAGCAGGGAGCAGTCACACTGAAGAGAGAAGATAGAGTTAGGGAGGTGGTGCAGGCAGCTCTGAAGTGGCCAGTTGTAAGAGTAGCAATTCTTACTTGCAGTAGGGGACATGGAGTGTTGAGAGGGGGGTGATGAGAATCCAGGGGAGGCTGAGTGGCGTGGAAAGGCTGGCCTGAGATCCGGGGCTTCAGATGGAGTGTGATGGCAGGAGGGCAGGCAGGTGAGCCACAGAGAGATTTTCAGAATGATTTCTTGGTATCCTGAGTCCGGAGGTGGAGCGTGAGCCAAGGTGAATACAGCAACTGCAGCACAAGAGAGTCGTGTTAACAAGATAGATCACAGCAAGAACTTGAAGCATAAGGCCTGTTACCAACATGTGTTGATGACGAACTGGCAGTGAATGAACATCAACATGTGGTTTAAATCCCTCTGGCTTGATTGCCTGCAATAGGCTCCAGGTGTGCAGGAGCTGGAGTTGGCCCTGCCCAGGGGCGGATCCCAGGTCAGTTCAGGAGCCTTATGGAAATTCCAGCCACCCACCGCAGACCATGACAAGATGAAAAAACTATGTATTTTGTTGTTTGATGTAATACTTTCCTTTGATGGCATGAAAACAGCAATGTTCACTGGCATGCTACTAGAAATAAACTGTATCCAATGCCCTGGATAGTTTTTGTTATTAATTTTATTATAATTTGGCCCTTTATTTGATTTGTTCAACTGTATTATCTACTGTACTTGTATTTGCGTGACATTTCATATTTTTACCATAAAGGGACATCTCAACCGTTTGGTAGAGATCAATATTTTAAAAACTACAGGGTCTATTGAAAAAAAAGTATTGATTGTGGTTATTTCTCACCCCAATCAATAAGTAATGCAAACAAAACATTTTCCATTGCTTTTTTTTCTTGGTGAGGACATCAAAGGGTTAAAAGACTGAAAGACATTATTTTAAACACTTACTGTTGTTCTGAAGGAACCCTCACACAGTCTTCTGATCATCAGGATGGAGAAATTACCCACTTGAAACAACAAACCCTCAACACCCTCGACACACCTGTGTGACATCATAGCAACATTTTAGAAACAACATTCCTGTCTTCTCTAGCTTCATACATATATATTTCCAGTCCAACTTTATTTATAGAGTACTTTAAAAACAAAATGATTTACCAAAGTGCTTTCTTGAGTATTTGACAAACAAATACATTTACAAAGTAATGGAAAGTCAACACATTTGAGTAAAACAGATATGTAGAGACAATCTCTCAACACACTCTGTGTAGTGGGAAGTTGTCTGTCTGTGAATTGAGATCAACTTGGTCCAATGAATTAACTTCAAAGCTCACATGTCTCTAAACATGTTGTAAAATGTTATATACAATGTGTTTAGATAGGAGTCAAACTTTTCAGGCTTTTTGTAATCCTTTACACACCATACAAATGAAAAAAACCTCAATTGTTCAAAATATATGTTACCTTTAAAAAGTAAAACAAAACCAAATCATTCATCATTAATCCAGCAGGAATAATCCCATATTCAAATAACATGAAAAAAAAACCACATACACTTACCAATGATTCCCTCATTACATCATCAAATTATAAATTATGAAATTATCATGGCTAAAAAACACCAATTTGTGTTGTGGAAAAAAAGTGACAACCAAATTTTAGACAACTTTCTAAAATGTCAATATCTATAGAACAAAATCTTAATCACAGTTTTATGAGTGAATGTTAAAAATAAATGTTAACTTTAAGAAGTAAAAAAAGCAGGTATGATCAACATGAATGCAAAAAAAAAAAAAAGGACTTACCATTTGTTCTTTCTTTCTTTACGTCATCAAATATTAAGCTATCAAATCATTAAGGCTAAATACATACTTAATTTAAGTTGTGCAAAAGAGTTACAACCAAATTAATATATTTTACAGCATCCACTCCAACTGTCACAATCTACAGACAAAACCTTTATCAAAGTTTCACATTTTTAATAAACAAGTCCAGGTTAAAGCAGTGCATTCTGGGAAACTTTGAAGGCTCATATGACCATGTGGGAAATGTGGCTGCTCAGAGCAGTTGATGAGTTACTGATTACTGTTACTGTTCACGGCGAAAAGGTCAGTGTATAGGACTTTCTTTTACTTATGAATTAAATTTCCTTTATGAGATTGTTACCTTAAAATAATTATTTGATATTCTGATTATTCATCAAATCCTCACCAGCTTTGTGTTGGTGGAAAACAGGTGTGTGTGTGTGAGTCAGTATCCTGGTCAAACTGGTTTAGCACCGAGTGTTTGTTGATGGAACACATGAACACACGCTGTGTGTTTTGTATGTGAACACATGATATGTTGTTTGTACAGCAAAAAAAAAAAGACATAAAGCTTCTTTCTTCTCAATTTTTATCCTGTGTTCATGTTGATTGTGAAGTGATTTAATGTTAGTAGAGCTAACAGAGCTGCTTAGATGTCAACACAATGGTCAGCTCAGCTGCCTGAAAGCAACGAAACCACATAGTTCAAAAAATCTTGAAAAGGAATGGTTGCTGTCGTTGCAGCCGCCAATCTTTCACTTTCAAGGTGACCTACACCACCTACTGAGCTATAGCAACTCCAAATGAATACTTGCTACTAGCTAATTTAATTAGCAAGTGATTAGCATGTGAAGATTACACTATGGATTTTTTTAAATGTTTTTTACTTAAACAGCTACACAGCTAAACAACACAAAACTGTGGCTGTATCCCAATTCAGGGTCTGCAGCCTTAAAGGCCTCATTTTAACACAGCAACGCGACGAAGGCTGTCTCAATTCAAAGGCTGCTCGAAATACGGCCCTCAAACGCGTCCTTCATTTCACTGAATTTAAGGATGTGGCGGTGTAGACTTTGTGGCCCAACATATCCCAGAATGCATAGCGCGGTAGTGGGTGTGGATAATTTTGCCGGAAAAAGAGGGCCGACCGAAGAGTAAACTTTTAAAAGTAAGTACTGAATGTTATGTCACTTATTTATGTGCAAATGTTTAATAAGGAAGAACATTAAAACATTACTGTTGGCCACATGTCGGCAAAGTTATGTGACATAAGTGATGTTTGTACTAACTTGGTTTTAAAGCCTTTACTTTAAAATACACGCCGTTCAATGGTTGACGTTAATCTTACAGAGAATGTGATGATTTAGTGGATATTTAAAGTAAGCACTGAGGCAAATTTAGTAATGCCAACATATTAAAAGAACAATATTTGTCTCTCATATATATAACACAGTTATATATACAGTGTCAAAGAAACCTGTCTTTGAGTGAAGATTTAAGGTGACAGGAAATATAAATAATATAAATAAATGCAGCTTGAATCTTTACTGAAGCTCAGTATTTGAAACAGAGTTCATTCACTGCTGTAATAACTAATAATGATTGAAATTATAACTTTAATATTGGCCACATTATATTTACATCACCAAAGTGAGATGACTTTAGTCTCATGAACAACATTAGCTAATTGTCATTTACTAGCTAATCTTAAATGACTGTTCAGTACAGAAGTGAAGCCCAATAATCATGATTTCACAGTCCTGTGGTCTCAGCCTCAGATACTTATCAAATCAAAGCTCATGTAGAAACAAACAAACAAATGAACAACAGATTTTCTCCTTCATTTCTGTCAAACAAAGCTGTGTGAAACGTTTCCAGCTGTTAGTGACATGGTTGCTAGGCAACCTGGGCAGGCTAGACCGTCCCATTTCACAAGCCTCGCACTTCCGGCCTTAGCGGTCTTTGAGTACGCGGCCCTTGTGGGCCGTTAAGGCTGCAGACCCTGAATTGGGATACAGCCTGTGTGTTGTAAAAGGAACAGGAAGTGATAGTGACACACAGAGAGTAAGCACCAATTGAGCCACCAAACTGTTCAAAGGCCATTTAACTCAAATTACTTCACTGGTAAGCTGAAGTTTAAACGCTAGATGGCAGCAAATTTTCAACATGACCTTTCAAGTGTCAGCTCTGAGCAGATGAGATCCAGAAGGAAGTTCCATATGCATTACATGTTCATTGGTTTTTAGTTTATCTCCAAACACTTTAGCTCTCTAGATTCGGGTTAAAGTACTAAGTGTTAAAGAAATTCATTCAAGTGGGTCAAAGGCTATTCTGGAAATGAGTAGAAGACCTTTTGTTTGTAGATATCTGAGAAGTATACACAGAATCATTCCCAGGAGGAGGAACAAAAAAGAAATCTGTTTATCAAAATGAAGCACCCTGTAGTCCAAGTTAACTAGAAGGTTGGAATTAACTTGTTTTTGTTCAGTAGAAAAAAGTCCCAGATTTGAGATTTGTAATACATATTGATTGTAAAGAATCACACGAATCTGCAACCAAATAATGTTTAGATTGTTATTATTAGGTTTCCTTAACATCAAACAGTCAGCTGCTGCCGCTGGTTTCAGTGTGAATTAGAACATCAAGGTAAGAACTCTTTCCATGTTGTAACTCTCCTGCAGGTTTAATGGTTTTTTTTTCCCTCTTCTTCTTCTTCTCTGAAGTGAAAAGATGTCTGCATTGGTTACCCACAACCAAACCGGAACAAGTCAAATTTTCCGTCTTACATCTTGGTGAAGCCCACAGAACCACGTGAGAAACACAAGAGAACAAAGGGTTGTTAATCCTGCAGAGAAACACATGCTTGCTGTGGGAACAAGAGCAAGTTATTTCTCATATTTTTATTGTAAATAACAGTGAAGTTACAGTGTCTATAAAACACATTCATATAGTTATATTCGCACTGATAGTTCTGTGTCAGTAAAAAAATATAATTTCTGATTTTTTGAATCATAAAAGAGTGGAAAAAAAACATGCACATATATATAAAAAAAAAACTTTGTTAACATGTGGATGTCCTCTGGTCTGAGGTGCTGGGGGACCAGATCGAGACCAGCAGCTGGATGTCAGTGGTTGGACTGGTGGACTACCTTAGCGAAGAGTAGACGACGTCTGGTTCAGGTTTAAAGTCTAAACACAAACACACACAGTTCAAACAACAGGAAACATGATTACAAGCTTTGTAGTTCAATCAAGACCTCCAGTCTCCACCTCTCTGCATCACACACAGTCCCAGTTCAGACTTGAATCAATTCAAAAACACTTGAACCTGAAATCCACAGAGGTGAAACAATTAACTCATAAACTAAACTGCATTAAATTATATTCAAAAGTCTAATATGTAATTTTTGTCCACCTAATTGTTGCTTATTTTGTGTCTTTCTTGTAAGATTTGGCCTCATTCAAGAATATCCTGTAATAAACTGGTGACCTCTACAAGGAAGTATCCCACCTCACCTTTACAGCTGGGAAAAGCTCCACCATGCAAATGATCCTGAACAGGAGAAGCAGCAAGAAACTGGGTGGATTGACGGAACTGGCAAAACATTTATTCAAAATATGGAACTAACTAGTCTTCTAACTAATCTAACTATTCTTTTGCTCTTCTGGCATAGAAACAGTGCGAGAAGAGCTCTCTCTCTCTCTCTCTCTCTCATTCACTGGGTGGGCGAGCAGTGAGACTTCGGAGAACAAAGGTGAGCAGTGGTGCACAGTGGTGTTGCAATGAAGCAAGGCATAGGTGAGTGAAATTTGACCTAGTTAAGTGCACACAGAGGAAAAAAAGAGGACCTAACACTGAACTGTGTGGTGCGTCACAGCTAGATGATAACTAAAAAGCTGATTTCTAAAATATATGAATGAAATATATGAAATCAGCAGCTGATAAAAAATGTTCAGATCTACTGAGTCAAATGCTGCGGTCATGTGTGAAAGAAAGCAGCCATGCTTCAGTGCAGTAATAGATTTATTTCAGTCTGTTAATGAGCCCTAAACTCTCATTTTCCACTGTGTGGCAAATGTTACTGAACTGCAGCAGGTACTATGTAATGCACATGGTGTAATACAGCAAGGTTTACTAAAATATCAGGATTGAGACAGTGTTACTCTGTTTTGGTTTGGTTATAATTTGTAACCAGTCGGAATCAGCAACTTGTTTGAAATGATTACATTTGTCATGCTTGAAGGGGGATGGCTGCTTCCACTTAGCACATCTATTGTGTTATCCTGTAATTTCCACATTTCAACCAAAGCTCTTGTGCAAACTTGTGATAACTTTTGACCAGCTTGAACAAAATCATTTCTGTTTAAGGTAATTTAAGTCAAGGTATATTAAATTAATTTACATTTTTCATTGACTTCACAGTTTGCTTTGCACTTCGAATGAATAGTGCAACTTTGCAGATAAAATATATATATATTTCTTTCTGAAATTATACCAAGAAGTTTGAAATCTTGAGTTTTAGTCAAGATCGGGGTTGCTGATCTTTGTGTGGAGACCAGAACAACTTGTGTCCAAAGTCAGACGTAAAGATCATCTGTACCTCTTTTCATCTTTGGTGTGATGATTATGTGTTCATAACTAACATCTTCAATTCTCCTTGCTGAATAGATTACAGCTGGATCACCTTCTGTAAAACAAAGCAAACACAGATTACAGAAAATGCAGCAGCAATGTTATACTATTTCACTTTTTTTTTTCATTATACAGACATTAAATGATTACTTCTGCGACTAGCAGGAGGTTTTCAGAGGTTTTTTCCACTCCTTTAAACCTCTGCTGAGAATCATGAAATGATTGCAGAGAACTGGTAGGTGTTTGTGTAAGAAGAACATGCACAGCCACAAAGATGCCACCTTCTTTAAGTGCCGTCTGACACACTTCACCGCAGTGCACCAAGCAAACAAATTCTCACAAAATGAACACTGCCATTGGCCAAACCAGAACTCTCTGTGGTGAAAAGTTTCTTCAACTTCAGACTACAAGAACAAACTAAATATAACAGGAAGCAGCTGCTGTGGTTTGACACAGACCTTTAAGACGACAAAAAGACCCATTGTTTTATAGTTGTCTCTTTATACACTTCATATATCCAACACATTCACCACTCTAGTAACCTGTATGTGGGTCAAGAACATGTGGCGAACACAGCTGGACTGCCGTCTACCCATCTTGGTTTACTTGTGGTTCCTAGAGAATTTTAAAGTAGAATGGGAGGCAGAGCCCTCGTTCTTCAGAACTATGTTCCAGTTTTGCTTAAGGAGACAGACACAATCTCAACTTTTAATATTAGACATGTTCAACCGATCTTGGCAAATGAATTGGTGCTATATGAGTAAAAGTGAATTGAATGGAATCTGGGCACCTCTTCATTGATGGTACTACACAAAGCACACTGTAGATTTCTACTCTGGTATGAACTTTCAGATAGATGGGATCATGTTACAGTGGACAGTGGCTTCTTGGACAATGGACTGAAAGAGCTGAAGACATTGTTAGATGGTTGCAGACAAACATCAGTGAACATCAGTGAGACGAGAATGAGTCTGGACAGTCTGAATTGTAGATTGAACACAGGAGGTCTCATTACCAAGGATATGGGCCTGAATGTGGTGGATGTAAGGATAATTATGATGATGCTTGTATCTTAAGTCAAAGTAAGTCAAGTCAAAAGTAAACTTTATTGTCAAGTTTTGTTTGGTCTAAATTTCTGGACAATTTATTAGAAGCTAGGTTATTTTATCTTATAAAATTTGATCAAAAATAATGAGTTTATTTAGAGCTCAGTGCCAATAAGACATGTACAAGATGCTGTGCTAGAAAATGTGGCCATCCTCAGGAATGAATGATCTAATATCAGGAAGATTCTGGGTCTGTTTTCCTCTGCTCATGTTAGCCTATAATTTTCAAACAGTCTCTGTCCTTCAATACCTCTTTATAGTCTTTATAGACTTTATAGTCTAGTTTTTGTGTCTTTGATGATGTTTTGTCCATAACTGACATTTTCTGTTCATATTACATTCGCTTAATGTGTTTGTTTAATTATTATATGCTTCTAACCTGCTTTAGATGAAGTTTAAAAATGTTTAAAATGTTTGATTGTTTTTTTTTAATCATAAACAGGAAACGGTACAAATGCAGAGGTGTTAGCTTCTGTTAACCACAGACAACAAACACAGAGACCAGCACACAAATAACATCACACAGTAAGCACGGAGTGATTCGATTGCAAAGCGCCTTTTTAAAATACAACACTATGGGCCACTTGACCTTAATTAATTAATACTTATACCAATATTATGGGGCATCTTTGACAGACATGAGCCTCGGGACAAAGGTGGCTGAACTGCTGGCTGTCTGCTACGTTTCACCTGAGCTAATTGGAGTCCCTGAACTTGACTTCTGGACTGTGTTTGTAATGTTGGAGCTTCAACAGTTAAATTTTCACTCACCAGTTTTAAACTAAGATTTTAATATATGTTATTTACCGAGAACAGATGTTCTTTTACAGTATATTTAAACGTTTCCTAGCTTTTTAAAAATGTCAGGACTGTTTCTACTGTCTAAATCATACTTGTCCACACACCCAATATTACCTCCGATTGGCTGTTGTTGATGATTTGATATTGTCGTATCTCTGTGCATGTTGTCATCTTCTGCAGGTTCACTGTGATCTTGTGAAATGTTTCAAATTTAACAGTGAAATATGTTACTGTAAAGAGTCTAAACAGAGCCTTAAAGTATCAAAAAGTACATACATATATATATATACATATATACACACATGTACAGGGAGTGCAGAATTATTAGGCAAATGAGTATTTTGTCCACATCATCCTCTTCATGCATGTTGTCTTACTCCAAGCTGTATAGGCTCGAAAGCCTACTACCAATTAAGCATATTAGGTGATGTGCATCTCTGTAATGAGAAGGGGTGTGGTCTAATGACATCAACACCCTATATCAGGTGTGCATAATTATTAGGCAACTTCCTTTCCTTTGGCAAAATGGGCCAAAAGAAGGACTTGACAGGCTCAGAAAAGTCAAAAATAGTGAGATATCTTGCAGAGGGATGCAGCAGTCTCAAAATTGCAAAGCTTCTGAAGCGTGATCATCGAACAATCAAGCGTTTCATTCAAAATAGTCAACAGGGTCGCAAGAAGCGTGTGGAAAAACCAAGGCGCAAAATAACTGCCCATGAACTGAGAAAAGTCAAGCGTGCAGCTGCCAAGATGCCACTTGCCACCAGTTTGGCCATATTTCAGAGCTGCAACATCACTGGAGTGCCCAAAAGCACAAGGTGTGCAATACTCAGAGACATGGCCAAGGTAAGAAAGGCTGAAAGACGACCACCACTGAACAAGACACACAAGCTGAAACATCAAGACTGGGCCAAGAAATATCTCAAGACTGATTTTTCTAAGGTTTTATGGACTGATGAAATGAGAGTGAGTCTTGATGGGCCAGATGGATGGGCCCGTGGCTGGATTGGTAAAGGGCAGAGAGCTCCAGTCCGACTCAGACGCCAGCAAGGTGGAGGTGGAGTACTGGTTTGGGCTGGTATCATCAAAGATGAGCTTGTGGGGCCTTTTCGGGTTGAGGATGGAGTCAAGCTCAACTCCCAGTCCTACTGCCAGTTTCTGGAAGACACCTTCTTCAAGCAGTGGTACAGGAAGAAGTCTGCATCCTTCAAGAAAACATGATTTTCATGCAGGACAATGCTCCATCACACGCGTCCAAGTACTCCACAGCGTGGCTGGCAAGAAAGGGTATAAAAGAAGAAAAACTAATGACATGGCCTCCTTGTTCACCTGATCTGAACCCCATTGAGAACCTGTGGTCCATCATCAAATGTGAGATTTACAAGGAGGGAAAACAGTACACCTCTCTGAACAGTGTCTGGGAGGCTGTGGTTGCTGCTGCACGCAATGTTGATGGTGAACAGATCAAAACACTGACAGAATCCATGGATGGCAGGCTTTTGAGTGTCCTTGCAAAGAAAGGTGGCTATATTGGTCGCTGATTTGATTTTGTTTTGTTTTTGAATGTCAGAAATGTATATTTGTGAATGTGGAGATGTTATATTGGTTTCACTGGTAAAAATAAATAATTGAAATGGGTATATATTTGTTTTTTGTTAAGATGCCTAATAATTATGCACAGTAATAGTCACCTGCACACACAGATATCCCCCTAAAATAGCTAAAACTAAAACCAAACTAAAAACTACTTCCAAAAACATTCAGCTTTGATATTAATGAGTTTTTTGGGTTCATTGAGAACATGGTTGTTGTTCAATAATAAAATTATTCCTCAAAAATACAACTTGCCTAATAATTCTGCACTCCCTGTGTGTGTGTGTGTGTATGTATGTATGTATATATATATAACAATTTTAATATATTTAAAACACCTTGCACGTCTAAAATGCAGTCATCTGGGTCTCACCTTCAGGTTTCCTGTGAACACATCGTCTCACCAGCAGAACCAGTAACACCAGTAGAACCACAACACAGACTGATCCAACACACGACAACACAGAGAGAACAGGAGGAGAGAGTGATGGAGGAAGAGTGACGGAGGTGGAGTTAGGAGCAGAGGATGTAGGTGGAGGTGTGGTGGTGTGTTCCCCTAAAATAAAGCAAACACAGTCATTAAGTTGTCGTCACATTGTGAATGTTGAAAGCTGCAGAAACACAGACAGGTGAGTGTGTCACCTGTGACAGTGATCCAGCTGGATGGAGACTCTCCATGACCGCTGATGTCACACTTGTAGAGGCCTTCATCAGACCTGGAAACATGCTGGATGGTCATGTGACCTGTAGGCTGCTTCCTGATGAGGGAGCCATCTTTATAGAAAGCAGCTGGGAGGTTGGAGGGAGTGGTCTTTGTTTTACAGAGCAGAGTGACGTCATCTCCCTCCATCACAGGGAGGACACGACTCTGCAGGATCACTGATCCACCTCAACACAGAGACAAACTACAGCATTTCATCCATTTACACACAGCTTCATCAACACTAACTCCACACACTCAGCTTACCAGTGACTGTCAGGTTAACCATGTTACTGATGGGACCCTCTCTGGACTCACACCAGTAAACTCCACTGTCATGAGACATCATAGTGATGGTACAGGAAGAACCAGCTGGTTTTCCCCACCCATCTGTTCCACACTGACTCCTCTGTTGTTTGCTTGTGTTTCTCCTCAGAGTCCATCCAGCAGAGCTGTCGTCCTCCTCACAGCTCAGAGACACAAAGTCTCCTTTAAAGAACTGAGAGCTGCTGGGACTCACAGTCAGACGAGCTGTCGGGTTAAAATGAAAAAAAAAATGATGATCTGTTAGACTTCATTTATTTTATTTCTGAGATTTTACATCTGCAAACATGAAGTCTATCCAGCCATCCTCTTCCGCGTATCCAGGGCTGGGTCGCAGAGGCAGCAGCCTAAGCAGAGAAGCCCAGACCACCTCCTCCCCAGCCAGCTCCTCCAGCTTGTCTGGGGAAACACCAAGGTGTCTCTGAGCCAGCTGAGAGATACAATCTCTTCAGCGTGTCCTGGGTCTGCCCCGGGGCCTCTTCCCTGTGGGACATGCCCAGAACACCTCACCCAGGATGCATCCTTGTCAGTGTGGATGCTTCAAGTGTGGCAACACCTTGAGGTGTTATATTAACATATGAAGCGCATGAAGTTTGCGTTGACAAACATGAATCCAATCAGGTCCTATCAGTGAGCATTTCTCAGGTTTAAACTGTGACAGAAGAAGGTTACTGACCTTGGTTTGTTGTGCAGCTCAGCAGTGAGATCAGAACTAAAGAGAAATGACACTCAGGTTGATTTGAGGTGAACATAAAGAACAACTTCCAACAGCACTCTCTGCCAGTTGAGTGTATTTAAAACATTTTTTTTCCTTTATAAATGATTAATCCTCACATCAAATATTGACTTAAATTTAATTCAGTTCAATTTTATTTTGTTTAAAATGCCAAATTTTAAAGCTGAAAGTTCTTTGCTGAGAAACCCCTCAAATCAGAGAACTCCTCATGACCGCGCAATTTGGATACACTGGAAGGAAAAAAAAGCTTAAATAAGGAAAATAGAGAGAACTAGGATCTGGGAGTTGTGGAAATGAAGACAAAATAAAGGAAATGGCATAAAACAGATGTTTAATATGTCCCAATTCGGGGGACCCAGACTTTGCGGTCTACATGGACCAGGTCCTTCGAAATGGGACAGCCTAGCCTTTAGATATGCATCACTACTGTCTTGGTGGAGTTTAATGAACTCGGCTGTCTGCTCCTTGCTCACTAAAATATAACAGGACACTGGAATATATTCTCGAGCATCTCACACTTCTGTTTAAAATGTTTTCTGTTTGACGTTTATTCAGCTGTGTGAAAACTAGAACTTTAATCTCAGCCAAATTACTCGGGAACAAATAAAACACTGAAAAAAGCCAAACAATAACATTTGTAAGTTATCTAAGTAGCTTATATATCATGTTTAACCTGAGTAGTGAAAGACTGCGGGGATGAGAATGATGTGCCGGGAGTCGAGTGTTCTCACCGGCTCTAGTGAGCCTTGACCTCCCAGTCAGCTATCAAGCTGGCGGGTAAAGACGTCTCCGAAAAAGTCAGAGTACTTTTGCAAATATGTGATGTCTTGATAAACCGAGCAGATATTTGAAGTTTACACAGCTGCATTCTCGCCTGAAAATATGTTAAAAGTTTGTTTTGTGACCCAGAAAGAGTAAAAAAGAGCAAAACTCTTTTGCCTATGCCATTGCCGCATTTGAAAAGTATTTTTATATTATTATAAAAATATTATAAATATTATAAATACTACTTCAATTAATAAAGTGTTGAAAAGAGAAATAAGAGTAATATTAAAACTAAGTAGCTGCTGTCATTGTTGGAGACTGGAATTGGCTGGGCTGCTTGAATTCTGGGATAGGCTGGTCCATGAAGTTGGCCGCATTTGGAGCAGCCCTCGAATTTGGACAGCCTTTGTCGCGTCACTGTGACGTAATCGGTCTTCAAATGCGCCCCCCAAAGGATGCAGCCCTGAATTAGGACATGGCAGTAGACTGTTACAGCCCTTGGCCTTGGAAGAAGGGAGCCAGCCTGCCTTCAAGCAAATTCAAGTGTGGCAACACCCACAGACGATTGGCTGACTGGGAACCTGTGGTTTACACCTCTAGAAAAAGGGACCAATCAATGGCTGATCTGGCACACCCGTGTCTTTACAATGCAATGAAGAGCATTGATTCAGGCGCTGCTGTTTAGAACTGAGTGTGCAGTATGTGAGTCTCTGCAGTCTTCTCTCTGTGAGCCTAAATTGTGATATTCTCTTGAGTAATGTTAGTTGTGTTACAACCTGTGAGGCTAGTTTTGATTTCTACAGGCTTTGAGCAAGCAAGCTGTTTTTGCATTGGTTATTTATTTGTAGTAGATGCCTGTATCATTCTTTAGTGTTTTGTAACAAAACTTTTTAACTCCTCTGACTCCCTAGCAGAGCTGGGTTTATTGGTTTATTGAAACATAGACAAATCAATGTTTCAATAAAGTTTGATCAACAAAACACCAAAAGGTGTGTGAAGTTAAAAGCTGCTGTTGGAAGTATCATAATCATCATCATCATCATCATCATCATCATCCATACCTTCCCCAGTTAACCAAACATGTCTCATGTGTATATTTAACCCCTGATTTTTAATCAGTCCCTATCCTGATCTGCTTCATGTTTTGTGCTCTCTTGTCTGTCAGTTAATCCATGTTTGTTTGGTTTTTTCAGTCAGTCTGCTTCACCTTATATTTTGTTTTAATTTGACAGTTTCCATCTAATAAAGCTGTGTCTTCAGTCTGTCTGCTGAGTCCACGCTCTGCATGCATCACACAGTCACTAACCACAGCACCTCTCTGCTACTAGATCTAATTTTAAAATCTTTTTATACTGTTTTGGAGGAACTTTGTTACTGACAAACATGTTTACGCAGTTTGGGCTCAGCTTTTACCTTGGTTATAATGTTTACAGCAAGTATACAAAAGATATCCTCTACAGCGTTTCCTCGACTCCTGAGCAAAGATAAAGAGTCAGTTCAGACCTGCAGTTGGTCCTCGTGGTGTTTGAACTTGAATTCAGCCTGATTTGTTTTTCATGTCTTCTCCTCCATCATCAGTTATCAGGAGAGCAGACAGTCAAAGTACAAGAATTCAAACAAACACAGAGATTCTACTTACAGAGCAGACACAGCACAGATGTTTCCTTCATCGTCCTTCTCACTCATTTGAGCTTTTTTTCATTTCTGTCACTGACACCAAGTAAAGCCCGCCCTCTTCCTCTGAGCACCAGCTTTCTATTGGTTCAAACACAGTGGTGGGAAACTCACTTTTTTCTTTTTTTAACAATTACGTTATAAAATAATTTAAACATATCTAAGGGTACATTGTAACAATGCACTTTTATTTCAGAAACAAAAAACAATAAATCACAATTCTGTTCTTTTAAACTTATGTACAAGGACTTAAACTTTTTTACATGTCCATGTTTAAGTAGTAACATAATCTAAATTTCACCAGTGAGATTACAATCCATGTCTATGACGCCCACAAACATCCTAGACACTAGCTCATTGAATAAATCAGATGTCCTCTGCTCTCAGTGATCTGTAGTTTGGTTGATGAACAAATCCATGTCCATGTAGTGGACGTCCCCCTCAGTGAGAGAGGCAGATATGAGCTGAAACACAGGAATCAAACCAGGGACGCTGCTGTTATGGAGCTGAACTGGAACCATTCAGACACTGAGGCCCTCTGAACACATTTTAATTACAGCTGTGCAGAGACACACTGATGACTGACTGGAACACTATGATTCACATTTTACATGAACACCATCCTCACACATGGTTTATATTTGGCCACTAGAGGGAGATGTTGGACTTTAAACACTAACATGGATACAAGCAGATCATCAGTGATGTTTGAACAGGAACATCACACTGAGCATTTGCATCTCATAATAATCTCAAGTTTACTTAAATGAAATGGAGCCCACCCGTCATAGGGCCAGAGGTGAATACATCCTGGACAGGTGACCAGTCAATTGCTGGGCTAACACAGAGAGACAGACAACCATTTGAACTCACATTCACACCTATGGACCCACTAACTGTATGTTTTTGGATTGTGGGGGGAAGCTGGAGTACCTGGAGAGAACCCACACATACACGGGGAGAACATGCAGACTATAAAGGCCCCTGGGCCAGTTGGTCACTTTAAGCTCAGGGTCTTCTTGCTGTGAGGCAAAATGATGTCACTGTATAAAAATGTATATTGTACTATATAGGAGGCAGCATTTAGCTGCAGCCTCCATAAAACCACAGCTGTTCTGGAAATCAAATATGTCATTTTAAAACACTTACTGACCTTCTGATGGGAGTGATGCAACTAAACAACCTCAGGATTATTTGAGAGATATTCTTGGATGTTTTATCTGATCTATTTGGACTGACTCCAGCTGAGATAAACTCTGCATCAATTATGTCAACAGCAAGATTAAAGTGATATGAAAAAAAAAAAACATTTACAGCCACAGAAAACACATGAATAGACTCAAAACAACTATAAAGTATTATTTAGGTAAAAAATTTATTAGCTCTTGAAATATTTCCACTGCAGTAACAACCAGAACACAAACAACACCAGTGTTCATGGGATTAAAAATTCAATGAATCTTCACAGATCAGAGGAACCATCTGACTGTTACAGAAATCATTTCATCTTTGCTTTCATGACACTGTCAGAACATTCATTCAGTTGTAGTTGCCAAATGAGCACCATCGGACTGATAATTGATCAGTTAGTGTCTGTAATTATGTAACAGCTGATCTGCACATGAGGATCAGTTTGTGGTTCAAACTTCACAGAACAAGTCTGACTTTACAAACAGAGGCTGAACCTGTAACAAACTGGGCACTGAACTCTGAAAACTGATGAGAAACAAACCATAAAAAAGTAAATTCCTGACATTAGTGGAAATAAAATTTTGCTTCAAACAAGTTCAATTGGAAACAGAATATGTTGTTTGGGAAAACACTGAAATGCACTTGTTTTCATTTTAAGATATCTTAATTATTGTTTGAAAATATGAGCTCATGCCTGTCTCACAGAAATGTAAAGAATAATATGAGCGACTAACCTCACAAACACAAATCAGACATTTTCTCTCCACAAACTAATTTAGCTGCCTCAGAACAACATACAATCAAATGATGAAGACCTGTGTGTGTTTGAAACGTCACATCATCAAAACTGAACTACTATTAATAATAATAATTGTCCAATACATCAGAAACCAATAATGCTCAGTGTTAGAAGTAAATACATAACAATAGCTGTTAAAAAGAGTAAAGGTGTAGGCTTTAACACTTTTGCAACATTATTCAGTATCTTCTGTCAACTTCTCAGCCTGCTGATTAAAAATGTAGAAAAAAAGTGATCCTTCCTGGATGACTTTGGGTTTAATTTCTTAGGACTCTCCCACAGATGTAGGACAATATGATTTATTTTTAACCTGCAACTTTTAATAATTGATTTTACAATTTTATTCCTTTGTACTTTTGGGACATTAGCTTTTATTTAGCTGTGGAATCTCTGAAGCAACTCTTCTGGTTTTCTACTTTGACTCTAGTGTTTAAGTTTCTTCAGTGTGCTTTACTCCTGCCTTTCTGCCTAATGTAGGCTTCTCTTACCCAGCATCAACATGAAAGAAGCTCTGAGACATTTCAAACTTGCTGGTGTTCATCAGGATGTTAGTTAAAATCTCGGTTCTGTCGTTTATGTTTTCTGTAGATCAGAAAACCAACAACAGCAGCAACAAGAAGCACAGCAGAAACACTCAGACCAACTTTCAGTCCAACAGGTCCGTCCTCTGTGTCTCCTCCTGTCTGACCTGCAGGTGAGAAACAGGTGTGAGGTGTCAGCTGTCAGGTAGGTGATGAGTGAAGAACAGAACAGAATCCATTTCCTCTTCAAACTGCTGTCAGACATTATCTACTGCACTTTGATCACATCACTCAGACCAGCTGCTTTCTACAAAGTCTCATCAACAACATCTTTAGAAACAAACATCAACAACCAGGAAGCAGCTTCACCTCTGATCACACACACACTCAACTCTACTCACTCACCTGGAGGATCAACTTTCAGTGTGACGATACTGATGGGTTCACTAACTAGATTAGCTCTCTTTCTCACGTTTGTTCCTCTAATGAAGGCCTCACACTTGTACGTTCCAGTGTCATTAATCATCACATCCTTCAGAATCAGAGACACGTCTCCATCCTTCATCTGTCTGTCCTTCAGATCCACCCGGTTCTTAAAAGATGGATGCTGGTTGGTTGGATCAAGCTGGTCATCCCGGTACAAAAGCACATATTCATCTCCCAGGTCAGCTCTGCTCCACTCTACACCGGTGATGCTGCTGCTGTTGTTTGGAGCTCGACATGGAAGAGTGACGTTCTTCTGTCCAGACTCAGCTGTGATGATTTGCTGGTCTAAAAGAGGAAGAGCACAGAGGTTAAAGGTCAAGGTACAATTGTTCATCCATATACACACACACAATAGCAGCCCCTCTCACTGAGTTGTTAGCATGTGCTCAGATCTCTGCTCTGTGCGCTCACACACATCTGCTGACCTGCTCTCACTGTGTCATTGAACTCACAACATCTCAGTTCTGTGCGCACTCAACGATTATTTGAGAACAACTGCACAGTTCCTGCAGCTTCCACAAACAAACACATGTGCTATTCAGAGTGAAGAGTACACACTTACTGCTTGTAGTATTATATAAAATAATTAAGATCAATGGAGGGACCTGTGTTATATAAACATTTATACATGTGCTGATAATAAGTGAACATAATGAGTGAGAGAAAGCAGCCTCTCATTATAAGACACTGTGAGTCTCTGCATGCTGCCTTTATGGAGCTACAGCTGTTTGTATACACTGAACAAAAAGCTTATCAGTATACAGGGCTGGATGTAATGAAATGTTCTTAGGGTGGCAAAATTAAAGGCATTTCTTTACACATGCAGCTTTTACATTGTGTAATATGCCTTAAAATGTAGCTTGTGACAACCATTTCAAACATTTCTTTACATATAGGCACATATTCCTCTCCCAGGTCTTTGCTTTTTCTGTAATATAAAAAGATTTAAGCTGACATTGAAACAACATCCAGCCTTGCTCCTTTTCAGCTTGTGTTGAGAGTTCGGACTGCCTCGATCGGTGTTGTTGATCAATGGTCATGAATTTGCATAATTAAGATTAAGGAACTGAATGGGCTGGTTTCAGTCATTATGCAAATGTACTGATTATAAGATTTCGGAAACCTGCAGTCAGCTGAGACTGAAGAAACGTTTCTCCCACTGACATGAACAGAATCAACCTTTGGAGATGATTAAGCTACTGACAAGAAGAAATAAAGCCAGTTGGAGGGGAGGATAACAATGTGAAATATATTCAGTTTTACAATTTAAATTCAGCATTAATAGAAGTGTTGATTAATCAAAGTGTTGATGCTAGCTCATTTAAATTAAAAAAATGTCACATAATAAAACTACTCTGGCACAAGGTGTGGCAAGATAACTATTTTTGGGTGGCATATGCCACTCCATGCCACGTCTGTAGATGCGTCCCTGGCTGTATACTGACTCCTGAAACTACAACACATCACATTGACGCACACATTACACTTCTTTGTCTCTGTGCTGGAAACAACACCGCTGACCAAGCGGGTAAATCCACAGACACCATCAGACCTCGTGATGCCGTCACACAAACAGACAATATGATTGTCTGATTCAATATGAAACTAAATGTTTGGGAAGTAACTTGTAAACCAGACTGATGTTTATTCCTCTTTATCTCAGAGGGAAACACCGTTTGGTTTATAAACCTCACCTGCAGAGACAAACACGAAGAGACCGACAAACAGCAAAGTCGAGCAGAGCGACGCAGTTACAGGAAACATTTCCGTGTTTTTGTTTCTGCTGATCTGACTCTTAGTTTGTTCTAACTATCGGTTGATATTTTCAGATAATAACAGAACCTGATTTTTAAAACTGACTACATTAGATTGAATTTGAGGTTTAAATAAAGCTGAAACATTTGATTTTCAGCCACTCGTTCAAACACCACCCTTTCGATATCTCTTAAGGAAGTCGCGTTAAAGTGACGTAAATAGAGAACTATGACAAAATACGTCATTATTAGGGCGGTAAAGGTAATGATTTCTTTGAGAGATATCAGCTCGTAAACGACGCTAATATGTATTTCAGACATAAACACTGTTTGCTCTCTAAGTGTTAAATTCCGCCTACATCCACAAACACTCAGGTAGATGATGTTGATGGGGTCACCAACTACCTTATGTTTATACCTCTCATGACGACATGACACTCGTATGTTCCAGTGTCATCAAAGACACGTCTCCATCCTTCATCTGTCTGTCCTGCAGATCCACCCGGTTCTTAAAAGATGGATGCTGGTTGGTTGGAACAAAGTGACCATCCCGGTATAAAAGGACATATTCTTGTTTAAGGTCAGCTTTGCTCCACAACTATGTTGTTGTTGTTTGTAACTCGACATGTCAGAGTGACGTCCTGTCCAGACTCAGCTGTGATGTTTTTCTGGTCTGAAAGATGAAACAAAACAGGGAGGTTAAAAGTTAAAGTACAACTGTTCACTTCGACAGCAGCCAATCAGAGTGAGGACCACAAGCACTCCCTGCTTGTGCTGTTACAGAAAATAAATAAGCTGAATGGCAGGATCTGTGTTATATAAACATTTATACAGTGAAACGTGCTGAGAGAAAGCAGCCTCTCATTATAAAACACTGTGAGTCTCTGCATGTTGCCTTTATGTAGCTACAGCTGTTTGTGTACACTGAACAAAAAGCTTTAAGATAAGATAAGATTAGACTTTATTGATCCCACAGCGGGGAAATTTTTGAGTCACCTCAGCTCAGGTACAGATATACGAAGGAAATACAAAAATACAATTAAGTACAATCAATGAAAAAAGTAAGATAATACACTATATACAATGGTAGCATACACAGTATGTGATTGTGGATATAGTTGGAAATATGGAAGACATAAACTATATAGCTTGGAAGGTCATGGAAGGTCCATTATGCATGAAGTGGTGACCGTGGCCTGCTCTAAGTGAGAGAGGGATCGGTGTAACAGGTAGATGACAGCGTCATCCACCCCAATTCCAGAACGGTAGGCGAACTGCAGGGGTCCATCACTGAGCCCACCAGTGGCTGAAGGTGGTGCAGGATGAGCCTTTCCATGGTCTTCATCAGATGAGAAGTCAAGGCAACAGGCCTGAAGTGGTTGGGGTCCCTGGGGTGTGCGATTTTTGGCACCGGAACCACACAGGAAGTCTTCCACAGTTCAGGAACCCTGCATACTGACTCCTGAAGCTACAACACATCACACTGACACACACATTACACTTCATTTTCTCTGTGCTGGGAACAACACCGCTGACCAAGCGGGTAAATCCACAGACACCACCAGACCTCGTGATGCCGTAACAAACAAACAAAAACTGACTATGACTGACTAATATGAAACTACATGTCGGAAGAACGATGTAAACCAGACTGATGTTTATTCCTCTTTATCTCAGAGGGAAACACCGTTTGGTTTATAAACCTCACCTGCAGAGACAAACACGAAGAGACCGAGAATCAGCAAAGTCGAGCAGAGCGACGCAGTTACAGGAAACATTTCCGTGTTTTTGTTTCTGCTGATCTGACTCTTAGTTTGTTCTAAAAGTCTGAGTCTGTTCTTTTTTTAGTAAATAAAAGAACCTTAGTTTTAAAAAAAAGTTTACAAATGACAACAGTATGTTAAATTTGAGTTTTAATAAAGCTGAAACATTTAATTTTCACTCATACTCATATTCATACTCAACACTTGCATCATTTTGTAGGATGACCATAAGTAAGTTCGTCATAACTAAAGTGGTGAAATCTGAAGCAGGTCTGAGTGTTTAACAGGTTCAGTTCTTGAATGATCTCCACAGAACAACACAAACATCTCATCATCAACCATCAGCTACATACTAAAGACCATCATCAGCCAAAGGACTTCAAAATGACGTCACTGTATAAAAATGTATATTGTACTATGGAGGAGGCAGCATTTAGCTGGAGCCTCCATAAAACCACAGAGAACTTTCTCCACCTTTGTACAAAATACTCAAATATGTCATTTTAAAACACTTACTTTTTTTCTGGAGGAAAATCCTCAAATTCTTTCCTGATCATTTTGATGGAAAAAATAAATATTCAAAATATTTAAAAAATGTAAAGAGCAAAAAGAAAAAGTACAATAAAATAAAATAAAAATAAATGGACCTCTGTACTAAACATCCAGAGAACAAACTGAGCTGTGCTTCCTTATCAGCTGTTTTTATACAGACACACCTCAGATCTGTGACATCAGCGCCCACAGCGTCACCTTAGCAACCACATTCCTCCACCTATCAGCTGTGAGTTCACATATTTTACAAACAAATACAGAGTCACAGCTGACTCTGAGCCCTCACAGTCAGCTGATCCTTCTGTCAAATAACTTAATGAAACCCTGAAATACAATAAATATTTCAGGTCCTTGAAGTACACACGGGTGGGGGCTGGAAACCCACTCCACCTGTCACAGTCTGAAGACAGAACGTGATTTCTGTTCAGTGTGTGAGGATCAGTATGATGTATAATAATGTGAGTAAACTTCAGCAGGTTCATGTCTGTGATGTAGAAACAGGAACAAGCAGAGGTGCTCTGGATGTTTGATCTGTGCTCTGATAATTCAGCGTATCACCATGTGGGACAGGAGACTGTCCAGCACAAGTTACAGCCTGTCAGAGTGTCGCTCACGACAAACAACAGATGCATCTGTTACTGTTTCTGTCTGCTTTTATTCTAAGCCCACCTTTTATTTCCTGTCCTGTTCTTGTTTTGTGCTCATGGAATTGATGGAAGATTGTGTGTCAGTATCCTGGTCCGACTGGTTCAGCAGTAGAATCATGTGTCTGTCTGTGAATCATATCAGATTTCCTCTTTGGTGTTCAGCACATTCATCAGCTCTATTTGAACTTGGAGCTCCATTATTTTTCTTCTGTTGTTTTGTACTCGTCTGGATGTAAAATCATTTTAGAGGTCAAAGCTGACACACCTGTGGTTATTTCTGGCTGTCCAACAGATCTAAACATTTCAAATTTCACTGAAGTTTTATTTTAATCTACTTTGACTTTTCTTGCGTTTAGTGTTTGTTTTGATGGTAACTAAATACTTGACAAGTTTCTTATTGTTTACTTCTAATGAATTAAATGATCAGTAACTCCTTTGAAATGATCATCTGAGAAAGTTTGCTAAAGACAACAAACAGAAACTAAACCTCCAGCTTCCTTAAATGTAAAAGTTTGATTATTTTTCTTAGGTGAGAACATAGAAAGAAATATGTCAACATAATCAATTAAAATCAAGCAGGGAAAATTTGATGAAATTTGAAGAGAAGTTAAAATATAACAAAGAGAAATGATTAAATATAATAATAATCAAAGTGTTTTTATTGAGTTTTCAGAAAGCATATCATTCATACAAGTCCTACCACACAGTGTAAGACAAAACTATACCCAGACAGAGGAAGGAAAAAAAGAAAAAAAAAAAAGGGGGGGGGGGGGGGGGGCGGAGTTGCCATTTATGGAGCGGAAATGATTAAATATTAACTTCCTTTCTCTGTGCTGACAGAGAGTGAAGATTAGATGGGAAACATTTTATGGTCTTCCTCTCGTCAGTAAATTATTTTGGGTCATTTCTTTTTATTCAGTCTGTGGAAATAAAATAGGGACACATTTTAGCCCAAGAATGTGGGAAGCAGGTACGCTGAGGGTGCTGCAGCACCTCCTGGTGGATGTTTATATTCATGACCAGGGAGACGTATTAAAATAAATAAATAAATAAATAAATACCAAAGATATCTCAAAATGTAAGTTCTTTTGTAAACAGCAGAGTAATAATGTGTAATTCCACCTTTACTTTCACCCAGAGCTCAAAGACTATATGCAGGTGAAGTCTATATTTTATGTATATGTTATATGATTACTCTTTTATAATGAAGTTAAAATGTGTGTTAATGGCTAGAAAGATTCAAAAAAATAGATTTTGTTCCTCTGTGGACCTGGCATAAATAAAACCTTCCTACTCCTAACAGTTAAGTCTTGCCTGCAGACACAAACACAAAAACACCCACAAACAGAGAAACTGATCAGAGTAAAGCAAACATTCCTCTGTTATCTAGTTCTGATAATCTGCTGTCTTCTAAATGTCTGAGACTGTTTGTATTTTCAGTGAAAACAGAAACAGAGTTTCAAACTAAGATTAAATTGAGATTTAAATAAGTCACCGATTAAGATGAGAGATCTGTGTTTGAGCTACTTGGTTGACTTTCCCATAAGTGTTGATGAAAGAAGAAGTTTGGGTAACTACATATAAGTGCGTCATAATAAAATATTAGCTGTCGCCTCCATAAAACCACAGCTGTTCTGGAGAACTCTGCCTACCTTTGGTATCCAATCTGTTAATCCACTGAAGACCATAGCAACATTTTAGAAACCACAGTCCTGTCTTCTCCAGCTTTACATACACATATTTGACAAACAAGTACATTTACAAAGTAACAGGAAGTGAACTTGTCTCAGTAAAACAGGTAGATGTGTAGAAACATCCTGTCAGTGTAGTGTATGTGAATTGAAATCAACTTATTCTAATGAGTAAAATTCAAATGTCACATGTACCTAAACATCATGTTTAATGTCCTGTACAACACGGTTATTTACAAAAACAACAGGCTCTTTTCTTAATTCTTCACATGCAATAAACCCCAAGAGAGTGACTGTTCAAAATATATCCACTGTCTTGAGTGAATGCATTTTTTCATTTGGAAACAAAAACAAACAAACAAACAAACAAAAAAAACATTGATCATAAATCCAGCAGGTCTGATCACATACTCAGACAACATGAATGGAAAATCTAAATAAAACACTTACTCTGTTTAAAACCACCGCATTTGTTTCTGGTGTCGTCTGTGTCATGGACGTCATTCATTACTCTGCTCCGAGTACAAAGTGCTACATAAGAACCATTTACTGTTTACGATTTGTTCCCTCAGAACTTCACAAGTTGTGAAATTTCAATGGCTAAAAAAAACTAAACAACAAAAAAATTAAGTTCTATGAAAAGCTCAAACCACTACAACTGTCACAATCTAGAGACAAAATTTCTATCAAAGTTTTAATAAACTGAACCATCTGTGAGGAACAGAAACAAGTCCAGGGTAAACCAGTGCATTCTGGGAAACTTTAAAGGCTCATATGACCATGTGGGAAATGTGGCTCAGAACAAGTTACAGAATAAAGTAAAACAAAAAGGCCGATGGAATTTTCCAATTATTTATTATTACTATTGATTATTATTTAAATAATATCCTGATTATTTATCAAATCCTCAGCAGCTGTGTGTTGGTGGAAAACATGTGTGTGTGTCTGTGTGTCAGTGTCCTGGTCAAACTGGTTCAGCAGTGAGTGTTTGTTTATTGTACAGATGTGTGTTTTGTTTCACATGAGCTGTTGGTTTGTACAGCAGAATGAAAACACACAAAGCTTCTTTCCTTCTACGTTTTTATTCTGTGTTCATGAAACATCTGACAGTGACGTGACCTCATGTGTCAGTAGAGCAAACAGAGCTGGTTAGCTGTTAACAAGATACTTAGCTCAGCTGCGTGAAAGCAATAAAACCACACAGTTCAAAACGTTTTGAAACAGAACGGTTGTTGTTGTGTAGATTAGTGCTGCATTCATTTGATTTCTAGTCAAAGAAATGATGAGCTGCTCCCCCTGGTGGATCACCGGGGAAATTGTTGAACTAAATAGCAATAAAAATCAAAATACAGAAAAAATCAAGACAGCACCGGTGTGTGTGCGGCTTGCTGTTCTTCAGTCAATTGTGTTATTGTTTGTTTTGTTTCTGACAGTTCTTGCCACCCAATCAACTCACAACTGGTGTATGATTGCCCCAAAACTTTTAGATCTTCAGTTTTTTGCCATAAGTTTTGAAAGCTCTAATCAGAAAGAGTTAAGAACAGAGTATCCACCGCCCCTGGCTGATGTTCTTACTTGCTACGTGGAGCGCTTCACCTGCCCCACACACCGTCATTAACGCCGTAAATGTACTGGTTTAAGGTTTAAGCTGGTCAAGTTTAAACCTTGCCTTAGTGTTTCTTCAGCGGCTGCTCTTTAAAGTGACCTTGACCTCTGTCTCGGTTTGTTTAAATGTTAGACTCAAAACTCACATTCCTTTCAAAGCTATTGGAAACAAATTGGTTTTTTTCCCAACTGATTATGTTTTTGGATACTAATGGTGGGTTTTCAGTTTGGTTTTAAACATCTACACTCCACTAAAACAACACTTTTACGGGCTTTTAATTACGTAATTCTACCAAATGATTGCGTAAGTTTTGTAATTCTTGTGCTTTTAGATCTTACTGCAGCCTTTGATGTTGTTGACCAACCACTGTATTCTTGGAACACTGATCTAAAGGGTTGAAGGACCTTAGATCAGCTGACCTGCTGCTTTCGGTTGTCCCCAAAACTGGTTGAAACTTAAAGGAGAACGAGCTTTTTCAATTGTGGCTCCCAAACTTTGGAATACGTTGCCTTTAAATATTAGACAGGCATCTTCGCTTCTTGCTTTTAAGTCTCTTTTGAAAACACAACTTTTTTCAGTAGCGTTTAGACTGGTGTGAGTTGATATGCTTTGTTTCCCTTTATGTGCGTGTTTTAATATGAATGGTTTTATCTTTTGTTTTATATCTTGTTTTATTTTTGTACAGCACTTTGGGCAAACTTTCCACTTTTTAAATGTGCTATATAAATAAATTAGATTTGGATTGTATTTGAAAATCATTAGTCTATAAATCAACACTAAACTTTCCAGGTGATGGCTATCTGATCATTTGTAACCTCTTATAATTATTCCAACTCACTGGAATCAGAAAAAGCATTATTTTACTTTTATATATTTAACTATTAGTTTCTGAATCCTCTTAGGTAAAAAAGCCATTAAGATCACCACAGATGATGTGTTTTTAATGTTCTGTGAAAAGTAAAGTCTGAAATTCTGTGAAACTCAGGGGGGTCCTGACAGTGCTCTTCTTCTGTTCTGCACAACAGATTTAGCAAAAGGTAAATCTGGTGAAGAATCAGTCACATTATACTCAGTGCATTACGTATACATATGCATAATTTATGATCCCACAAATGTGTCTTTTCATAATTATGAATGTTTCACTTTTACCACATGGTGGCAGTGTTTTCACACTGAATTAATTAAAATTTTGCCCTCCACACCATAGATTACTGTTCACATTGTACTTCAAGATGTCAGAGTTTAAGATGCCCCCAGCAAAGTCACAGGAGTGTTATACCCACTGAGATTTAAACTCATCCCTCTTACCTAAATGGACATTGATTCGTTTCTTAAAATAGCTGCAGCACAAGTTGGTTGTTAATAGATTAGTACGACTGTCATGCTGCTATGAGAGAGTATTAAGAAAAAAAAAACATTGTCAATTTTGAGATTAAGCTTCAAACTCATATTTGAGAAAGTTGAAATTTGGCCCTCACAGTCGTTTCCAGCCGAACAACTGCCACAACACTTATACCCTCTACAAAATGCTTGTGTAGATGATTCAGTGAAACACATTGGTCTTATTATGTCTTGTGATACAACACACATATTCTTTATTGCACAAGACTGTAAATATCCATATTTCCACTCCCAGCTAATTCATTTAGCACAAATCTGGCAAACTCTTTCATGTTTGTGTGTTTTTTCCTTTTAACCAGATGCAGATTTGTGCACCATCTCTTCTAACTTTGTTATACTTTTCACCACAATGTGTTTGTTTCTGAAGACATTCTGAATTATGATTTCACTAACTAATATACACGGGATATAGGCCTGTTGCACATTACTCATTTAGCCTGAAAAAAATATTAAATATTCCAACAAAAAATACATAAAACATATAAAAATGTGTTTTATGTATTTTTTTTACTCTGGTCTGAGGTGCTGGGGGGACCAGTTACAGACCAGCAGCTGGACGTCAGTGGTTGGACTGGTGGACTACTTCAATGAAGAGTAGATGACATCTGGCTCTGGTTTAAAGTCTGAACACAAACACACACAGTTCAAACAACAGGAAACATGATTACAAGCTTTGTAGTTCAGTCAAGACCTCCAACCTCCATCTCTCTGCATCACACACAGTCCCAGTTCAACTGGGTCAGAGCTCTGAGTTTGATCCAGGATGAGGTTTGATCAGCTTATCTTAGCATGATGGATGCAAACAGGATGAGCAGCGAGCTTGTCTCTATGCAAAGTCAAAGATAAAGAGCAGCTGTACCTGGGCCTGCTTGTTCTGATGGTTGTTTGTCCAGAACTGATGTCTTCACTTCTCACTGCTGAGTAGATCACAACTACAAAATAAATATCTGCAAAATGAAAACAAAACTCATTGAAGCTACAACAATACACCAGTGCAGCTACACAAACCAAAACATTTTTACTGTTTCTAATGTTTCATCACGAGAGTCCATGACAGTGCCGGCCATTGCAAGGGTCACATTTGTAACCAGATGAATTTGTCCCACAAACACTGTTTGTGTGACTTCCCAGAGTTTATCGTCCAATATAGTGAAGAAATTAAAAGAACTTTCTTTCTGTTCTTCACACGGTTCAGTAACCTGAGAAATGTGATGTATCATGAACAGGAGGAGCTACATGTCACCGATGTTCTGGTTTATAAACCGCAGCATCTTCTTACAGTTTTTTTCCTCATCTTAACACCTCTGCTGTGAAACACTGAGTGACCACAAAGAACTGGAGGCTGTTTCTGAGAAAGATGCAGGTGGACGACCACAAAGCTGCCATCTTTTTCCACTGCAGACTGACACTCTTCACCACAGAGCACAAAGCAAAGATGTTCTCACAACATGAACACTATTGTTAGACAAACCAGTAAAAACTGTGGTGAGAACGTTTATGTGTGATGGATGAACTGTAATCAACAACAGGAACTTTGAAATGGTAAAAAGTGTTTATTATATTAAACAACATCTTGTCAATTCAGTCGTTTTCTTTATATCCACCGACAACCAACAACCGACAGTCTCGGTCGTTGTGTCCTTGGGCAAGACACTTCACCCCTTTGCCTACTGGTGGTGGTCAGAGGGCCCGGTGGCGCCAGTGTCCGGCAGCCTCGCCTTTGTCAATGCGCCCCAGAGCAGCTGTGGCTACAATGTAGCTTGCCATCACAAGTGTGTGAACGTGTGTGTGAATGGGTGGATGACTGAATGTAGTGTAAAGTGCTTTGGGGCCACTAGGGACAAAGTAAAACACTAAGTAAAGCGCTATACAAATACAGGCTATTTACCATTTGCCATATGCAAATATGGCAATAAATTGACGTGGGCCAAAAACCAGACAGCAGATACATGTCAGACTAATCAGAGCTGCTGTAAGGTCCTACTGCTCAATTACAACACTGATAATGTTCTGAGTGTCACAACATACCTGCCATCTGGACCTGAGGCTGAGTCATTAGTTAAAATCAAAGACTCGCTAAAGAAATTTGCTGATCTGTTACATTTATTTCTGCTTATCTGCAGGGGAAGCACCCTAAGAAGAGAAGCCCAGAACTCCACCTCCTTGGCCACCTCCTCCAGTTTGTCCAGGGAAACACCATCATTCCCAAAGACTGCTGAGGAATATTATCTCTAAAGCATGTCCTGGGTCTGCCCCTGGGCGTACTCCCAGTGGGACACCTCACCCAAGAGGCATCCTTGTCAGATATCCGAACCACCGCAACTGGATCCTTTTAATGTGGAGGAGCGGTGGCTCTACTCTGAGCCTCTCCGGGATGGCTGAACTTCTCACGCTATCTCTAAGGGAGAGGCGAGGCACTCCTCGGAAAAAACTCACCTGATTAAGCAAACAGAACCACATCATCTGCAAAAAGCAGGGATTCGATTCTAAGGCTACGTTCACACTAAATGCGAAAGTGCATCAAATCTAACTTTTTTGACCCTATGCGACCCATATCCAATCATGTTATGACAGTTTGAACAGCACAAATTCGATATTTTCAAATCCGACCTAGGTCACTTTTGTACCTACCAATTATCAGTGCCAGAAAAGACAAACTAGAAAGCATGGGGCAGAAACTGGAGACGGAGCGAGTCAATGGACTGAAACTGAGTTTTCTCTCTAGTTAATTTGTCAAAATTCTGTCGGTTATGACTCTGCAGAAATTGATATATTGCTGCAACAACACCTACTAACTCTGTAGCTGCCATTTTTACTTCCGTAAACAGAGCACGTTGTGTGTGATTAGTAGGATCTGCTAAATTGGTCCTGGGATCAGATAAAGAGCAATTCAAAAACTCCTTTGAGCAGAGGTCCATCGGGCCTGGCTGGGCATAGCCCAAAAAAGGGACATTAGGCAACCCTTTTGTATGCCCACCACCACCACCCGCACAAGGCACTGTAGAGGTCAGGAAACATTGTGTGCTTGGCAGTGGCCAGGAGCGGACAGATCCCTGGCTATGAAGACTAGGAAGTTCATATTTGACACAATAAAATAAATGCAATATATCTTTCTATTAAATATGTGTTCCTGTTTCAGCTGCCAATTAGCTCTTTTTGGGGCAGGGATAGCTCAGTAGGTAGAGTGGTCGCCCCATTATTGGAAAGTTTGTGGTTCGAGTCCACTGAACGGTTACCCTGAGGTACCCCTGAGCTAGGTGCCGTCCCTACACAGTGCTCCCCAGTGTGGCTGCCCACTGCTTCACTGTCAAACACAGAGAGAGGGGATCAATAAAGTATACACTATTATTAGCAATTATATTTGTTGAAGATTTTCATTTAGATAAAATTGTAATGTCTCTCTGTTTACATGTTTTTTAATAATTTTTATTGGTTTGCAATACTTCTTTAGGAAAAGATTATTTATATACTTACTAAGAATATTAAAAACAGACCTGTGACCCACAGCCCACCATAAAGAAAAAAAAATACTACCTCGTCTTTCTTTGTCAGATTGTTCTTGATGAACTGATATCTCAATGATGACATAAGTGATGAGGTCGTCTTCTTCACTTCCTTCTTGATCTGCTGAAATGATCCAAATAATGTGAATTACATCTCTAAACAGAGATTCAACCCAGAATAAATCTCAGACATGTGGTATCTAACCAGATACGTACTGATATCATTACCTTGGCCTTACTCTTTATTTTATTTAGGACAGTGCATGTTAGGCCATGGTTCTCAGCCGGAAAAGGGTGGAGTGCCCACTCCGGGTCGGGGATGAGTTCTTGCCCCAAGTGGAGGAGTTCAAGTATCTCGGGGTCTTGATCGCGAGTAATGGGAGAAGGGAGCCGGAGATCGACAGACGGATTGGGGCTGCAGCTGCAGTAATGCGGACGCTGCACCGGTCTGTCGTGGTGAAGAGAGAGCTGAGTGTAAAAGCAAAGCTCTCAATTTACCGGTCGATCTACGTCCCTACCCTCACCTATGGCCACGAGCTGTGGGTAGTGACCGAAAGAACGAGATCGCGGATACAAGCGGCAGAAATGAGCTTCCTCCGAAGGGTGGCTGGCCTCTCCCTTAGAGATAGGGTGAGAAGTTCGGCCATCCGGGAGGGGCTCAGAGTAGAGCCGCTGCTGCTCCACATCGAAAGGAGCCAGCTGAGGTGGTTCGGGCATCTGACAAGGATGCCCCCTGGGCGTCTCCTGGGTGAGGTGTTCCAGGCATGTCCCACCGGGAGGAGGCCCCGGGGCAGACCCAGGACACGCTGGAGAGATTATATCTCTCGGCTGGCCTGGGAACGCCTTGGTGTTCCCCCGGATAAGCTGGAGGAGGTGGCTGGGGAGAGGGAGGTCTGGGCCTCTTTGCTTAGGCTGCTGCCCCCGCGACCCGGCCTCGGATAAAGCGGATGAAGATGGATGGATGGACAGTGCATGTTAATGAACATACATGTAAAAAAAAAATAAATACTTGAATGTAAACATACCAGATTATAGCCAAATCTGGTAAACATAAAAATATAGACATAATTCATAAAAAAATTCATAATTCATCCATAATAAAAACTCCATCACCAAACTCACACATACACACCATTCTATTCCCAAATAAAACATTAAAACTATACAACTTCAGGAACACTTAGAAACCCTCTAGTTATTTTTGACCAGATTACATCAGTGCGCATATTAAAATTAATATGTGAGCTTTTTTCCCTGTTTGTCTCAAAGTGGTGCCGAAAAGCAAGATTCCAACGATGCACGAGTGTTTCTTTGTCAGTCACCTTTTTCACTCACTATGTGCTTTTATTCCTCTCTGCATTTAAATATTAGCCCTTATACATCTCTACCTCTCTTCCACAGCGTGCCTCTGTCTGTCTGCCTACCCTCACCCCAACCAATCACGGCAGATGGCTGCCCCTCCCTGAGCCTGATTCTGCTGGAGGTTCCTTCCTGATAAAAGGCAGATTTTCCTTCCCACTTTCACCAAAGCAGGTCATATGATTCTTGGGTTTTACTGTTTGGTTTGTTTGGTTTTTTAAATTTCCATCCATCCATTTGCCTCTGCTTATTCTTTTCAGGGTCGCGGGGGACGCTGGAGTCTATCCCAGCTGTCTTAGGGTGAGAGGCAGGGTACACCCCAGTCAGGCGCAGGGCCAACACACAGAGACAGAAAATCATTCTCACTCACGCATTCACAACTATGGGCGATTTAGATTCTTTAATTAACCTATCCTGACCTTTCTTATTTGTTTTGTTTAATGATCATAATGAATGTGAACTTTATTCTACTAAACAAACTCAGACATGAAAGATCAGGAAGTCTGAGTCTCACCTTCAGGTTTCCTGTGAACACATCGTCTCACCAGCAGAACCAGTAACACCAGTAGAACCACAAGACAGACTGATCCAACAAATGACAACACAGAGAGAACAGGAGGAGAGAGTGATGGAGGAAGATTGATGGAGGTGGAACCAGGAGCAGAGCTGGATGTAGGTGGAGATGTGGATCCAGGTGGAGGTGTGGTGGTGTGTTCCCCTAAAATAAAGCAAACACAGTCATTAAGTTGTCGTCACATTGTGAATGTTGAAAGCTGCAGAAACACAGACAGGTGAGTGTGTCACCTGTGACAGTGATCCAGCTGGATGGAGACTCTCCATGACCGCTGATGTCACACTTGTAGAGGCCTTCATCAGACCTGGAAACATGCTGGATGGTCATGTGACCTGTAGGCCGCTTCCTGATGAGGGAGCCATCTTTATAGAAAGCAGCTGGGAGGTTGGAGGGAGTGGTCTTTGTTTTACAGAGCAGAGTGACGTCATCTCCCTCCATCACAGGGAGGACAGGACTCTGCAGGATCACTGATCCACCTCAACACAGAGACAAACTACAGCATTTCATCCATTTACACACAGCTTCATCAACACTAACTCCACACACTCAGCTTACCAGTGACTGTCAGGTTAACCATGTTACTGATGGGACCCTCTCTGGACTCACACCAGTAAACTCCACTGTCATGAGACATCATAGTGATGGTACAGGAAGAACCAGCTGGTTTTCCCCACCCATCTGTTCCACACTGACTCTTCTGTTGTTTGCTTGTGTTTCTTCTCAGAGTCCATCCAGCAGAGCTGTCGTCCTCCTCACAGCTCAGAGACACAAAGTCTCCTTTAAAGAACTGAGAGCTGCTGGGACTCACAGTCAGACGAGCTGTCGGGTTAAAATGAAAAACTGACAATCTGTTAGCATTTCTCAGGTTTAAACTGTGACAGAAGAAGGTTACTGACCTTGGTTTGTTGTGCAGCTCAGCAGTGAGATCAGAACTAAAGAGAAATGACACTCAGGTTGATTTGAGGTGAACATAAAGAACAACTCCACACAAACAGCTGACAAACACAGAAATCACACTCTTCTAATCATAGATTCTGGGTTAACTTGTTTAAATAACATCATATATACTGATGTTAGCCCGAGAGTGGTCTCTGTGCATCGCCCGTATGAAGTCAGTATTGTCTCTTGTGTTAGTTAATTTCTTACTTATTATGTTGCTCTTGTATTTGTCACTCATCTCTCTTGTTCTCCCTGTGTTCACCTGTAACTCGTTTTCAGTCCAGTTGCGTCCTTGTTCTCTAATTTTCTCATGTCAACATTTAAGCCTTCACTTTTAGCTCAGGTCTTTCTGCAAAGTCCCGCATTCAGCTCGCTCTCTGTCTGCAGCACACAGGCACTAACCACAGAACGCTCTGTTTCCTGAGCTGTAAAGTGCAATTAAATATATATATATATATTGTTTGCATTACCAATTCTCACTGCATACAAACTACTGATGTAAAAGTATGCAGACTCCTCATGCTTCTCTTCTCCAGTTCTTATCTATAAAGCAGCTCTTGCTGTGATCATGTTTAATTCAATTTAATTTTATTTATACATTATACCAAATCCCAACAACAATCGGCTCAAGTTGCTTTGCATTGTATGGTAGACCCTACAGCAATAGCATTATAGTTTACTGACTACACTTTGAGTATACACAAAATATTCACTTCTTTTGATAATAAATAATAAATATCCACTGTATTTAAATAACCCAGTAAAGTCATGTGTCCACTGTGCAGCTGTGTTGATATAATGAGTGAATGATTTGATCTTTTCACTGCCTGCTGTGTTTCCTCGACTCCTGAGCAAAGATAAAGAGTCAGTTCAGACCTGCAGTTGGTCCTCGTGGTGTTTGAACTTGAATTCAGCCTGATTTGTTTTCATGTCTTCTCCTCCATCATCAGTTATCAGGAGAGCAGACAGTCAAAGTACAAGAATTCAAACAAACACAGAGATTCTACTTACAGAGCAGACACAGCACAGATGTTTCCTTCATCGTCCTTCTCACTCATTTGAGCTTTTTTTCATTTCTCTCACTGACACCAAGTAAAGCCCGCCCTCTTCCTCTGAGCACCAGCTTTCTATTGGTTCAAAGACAGAGGTGGGTAGCTAATGTTTTCTCTTTTTCTCTTTGCTTAGATAGTTAGCTATCCATCACTTACCACTGATGTAGTGGATGTCCTCCTCAGTGAGATAGGCGGAGGAATCAAATTCACAACCTTCTTGCTGTGAGGCAACAGTGCTAACCTCAAAATCAATTTGAGGTCAATAATGACAGTCAGTGATGGCAATGTATAAAATTTTATGTTGTACTGTAGAGAAGGCAGCATTTAGCTGTAGCCTCCATAAAACCACATCTGTTCTGGAGAATGTCCCCCTTTGTCTAAAATGATCAAAAAACACCAAAGACTTTTCTGATCATCTAGATGGAAACAAAAACAAAACACGTACATTTTTCAAAAATTAAAAAATATAAAGAACAAGCTATCTATCTATCTATGTATGTATGTACGGACAACTCTTAGATCAACTTTCCCGTCCTCTACACTTAACAGCTGTGAGTACAAATATCTGATAAACAAATGCCACAATTAAAACAGCTGCAACAAAACAAACAAAACAGCTCCTTAGAATCAGATGATTTTTCTGTCAAATGAAACCCTAAAATGCAATAAATATGTTCAGTTCCTTGAAGTACACAGGGGTGGTGGCTGGAAACTTGTCACAGTCAAAGACAGAACTCTGACATGCTGAAGAAAACAAGTTTAAATTATTCTATATGTGTGGCGAGCAAAATGTCAACTGGGTTTTTTCATTATTTTGAATCTTTCCCAGGAGGATGAACAATAAAGACATCTATTTATCAAAATGAAGCACCTCGTTGTCAAGTTAACTCGAAGGTTAGCTAGAAAGTTGGAATTAACTTGTTTTTGTTGAGTAGAAAAAAGGCAGAAATTTGAGATTTGTAATAAATATTAATTATAAAACATCCCCTTCAAGAATCTGCTAGCAAATAATTTGTAGGTTATTTAGGTTATTATTATTTTTTTCTCACTTTCTGCTTTGGCTCTCGACAAAGGCGGTCACACTTTTCTCCTCTCTCTTTCCCTTATCTTTCCTGCTTAGCTTCTGTGTCTTTGTCTATTCTTCTCTATTTTTTACTATTTTCCTGGAAAACTCTCTCACAGTCTGTTCTCTAAAACCTAAAAGAGGAACTATGGATTTGATCAACTGGTCCCTGAATGCAATTGACACCCTCTTCTCAATGAGAAGCCTGGGCTTGGGTGTGCCTGAGTGTCCTGGAGGGACGTTCCCTGCCGGATACACGATGGACGGCATAACTGGAGGGTCGTGTGCCTGGCTGGACCCTAACCATGATAACAGGGTTCTTGCTGATCGGAGCTGGCTTGGCTCTGGCTTATCAAAGATTAAAGAAAGCGGAATCAGCTGTTCAAAACCCCACAAGGCTGCCCGCTGTGATTGAAACGATGGGACGAGTCGTGGGCTCTCAAAATGGGCTCATTTCCAAATGCCTTCGATGCTTGTTCCCTCCCAATGCAGATGGTGGGTCGACTGGACCAGTGCAGACATGCAGGACCGGATGTGCTGTCTACACTGGCTCTCTCTTACCCTTACCCACCCCTGCTGCTTGTCTTGTGTTTCTATGGTGTATTGACAGTCATGTGCTTTTTGTACCGGGGTGTTTTTTCTGTTCTCAAACTGTTTTCCCATTAGGAGCTCAGTCTGAGTGGAGTTTTTTTTCTCCTCCTCTCACCTCATGTTGTGTATTTTCGTTGTTTTTCCTACCAGCCTACCTCTCTGACATGTCTTCCCAATGTGATGTTTGTGTAAAGTTTGGTCAGAAGGTTCTTTGTTAGTGTGCATGAACTGCCTGCTGCAACCTATAATTTCCTTCGGGATTAATAAAGTATTCTGATTCTGATTTCCTTAATCAGCTGCTGCTGCCTTGTGTCAGTGTGAATTAGAACATCAAGGTAGCAACTATTTCCATGCTGTAGCTCTTCTATTGCTGTGGTTTAATGTTTATGTTTGTTTCCCCCCTCTTCTTCTTTTTATCTGCAGTTAAAAGATGTCTGCATCGGTTAGCCACAACCAAACCGGAACAAGTCAAATTTTCCATCGTATAGCTTGGTGAAACCCAAAGAACCACGTGAGAAACGAAAGAGAGCAAACGGTTTTTAATCCTGCAGAGAAACACGTTTGCTGTGGGAACAAGAGCAAGGTATTTGTCTCATATTTTTATTATAAATATCTATGAAACACATTCACATATTTCTGTAAACCCTGCTGATTTTCGAGTCAGTTAAATATGATATATGAAAAAACAAAAAAACAAACAAACAGAAGAGTCCAAAAGAGCAAAAAACTACTTTGAACATTTAAAAAAATATGTATCCCTTTTCCAACAGCACCTACTCAGATAGACTCGCCACAGACTGACTGGTTTTCCATTACAATCCGCTAGTATCTAATGTGCATGGTTGTTGTCATACGCATCCAAGCATCCCTCTACCTTTATATAGGAGGCGAATGCTACAAAATAGGTGAACATCGAGGCAATAATATAACTTCTGCTTGGTCTGAAGCTTTTAGTCAGACTTAGGGAAACACTGCATTGGTTTTTGTAGCCATTTCTCTTGTTGCTGGGTTAAAAAAATTCCTCGTCCTAAATTTTTGTGAACGAGACGCGATTGTGACACATTGAGTGATGCTACTGACCAGAAAATCGGTGGGAAGTAGTCTGACAATGTCATATTTAATTACCTGCTCGGTTCTCTTGGAACCCAGGCAGAGCAGGTATTAACAAGTACCTTGAAAACGTTGACAAAACATGCTGCACCCATCCGACTAGGTACTAATGGAAAAGGAGCTTTTGTTAACACATAAAACATTTTTGTATCATGTGGATGTCCTCTGGTCTGAGATGCTGGGGGGACCAGTTAGAGAACAGCAGCTGGATGTCAGTGGTTGGACTGGTGGACTACTTCAGTGAAGAGTAGACAACGTCTGGCTCTGGTTTAAAGTCTGAATACAAACACACACAGTTCAAACAACAGGAAACATGATTACAAGCTTTGTAGTTCAATTAAGACCTCCAATCTCCACCTCTCTGCATCACACACAGTCCCATTCAGTACTGTACTGGGAACCAGCTCAGATACAAATCAGAGCTTCCAATACTGGTCACACTTTAATTGCATATTAAAAAAAAAATGTCAACATGAAATCCACAGAGGTGAAACAATTATCTCATAAACTAAACTGCATTAACTTGCATTTTAAAAGTTAAATATTTGCTTTTTGTTCAGCTAATTGTTGGCCATAGATTTGTCATAAACCAGTGGTGGAGGAGCAGCAGAACAGGACGCCTTGTGGGTTGTAATGGTAACGACATGAATGACATGGATTGTGATTCTGACTCTGATAATGTTTCTGTAGCAGACAGTGTGTCTTAAAATGCAGATTTGTATTCTTTGGAGGAAATCGTTGCTTTTCTGCATGACACTTTTGGTAAAAAAGTGAATGTTAGGGAATATTTCCCTGAAGTGGAGAAATTCATTCAGTCAGCTATGACTCTTCAGAAAGTTGTGGGGTTGGACTTACTGGACTTACTTAAAAAGCGTTATTGCCTGAAGAAACATGTTACTGGTTTGAGGAAAGAATTAAAGCGTCAGAATCAATAGAGAAAAGCAACTTTTCAAAATAAGACATCATGATCATACAACACTAGGTGTTTCATCTCTGATGGGTTTTTCTGTTTGCTTTCATGATGGTTTCCTTTTATGTGCAGGGGTTGAGGGTGGCCTCCTTCAATGTGAATGGGTGCAGGGATGCAAATAAGAGAGCCTTATTAGCAGAAGAAATCAAGCAGAAGAGACTAGTTATAGTCTTTCTCCAAGAAACACATACTGACAGTACTAATGAAATAGACTGGGGTCTATGGTGGGGAGGGCAGCAGTTTCTTAGCCATGGGACAAATTTTAGCACAGGAGTTTCTATTTTATTTTCTCCTTGTCTAAAAGCAAATATTACTTTCAACATGGAGATGGTAAAGGGCAGAGGCCTTATGGTGAAAGCTGAAATACAAGGTTTTATTTTTACTTTGGTTAATGTCTATGCACCAACCTTAGGGTGTGAGCGTGCGATTTTCTTTAAAACATTCAAAGAAAAATTAAGTGCTGCTGATCAAGGGGACTGTGTTGTGTTGGGTGGGGAATGGAATTGTTGTCTTGACTTTACTTTAGATAGGACTCGGGGGGAGCTGCGTCCTCAGTCATTGTCTGCTGTTGCTGGCCCATGTGTGGGCCACCTCTGGCAAACCAGATCTGGGCCACCAAAGGGCCGTCATTCTTTGTGGTTTGTGGGCCATGTGTAAGCACATTGTGTTGGCCAGATCTGGGCAAAACCAATTTTGCTATGTGGGTTATGGGAAGAGTGAGGCCTGTTTAATGGGGCAGTGGAATTATGCCCATATTCCTAGACTCCCTGGGGTCAGTGGGGTTGAAGGGGTATTAAAACTCTTGGGGTATACTTGGGGAGTGATGACTGTGAAGCAGAACTGGGAGCGAGTGTGGGAAAAGGTGGAGACTAAGTTGTCTAAATGGAACTGGTTGCTCCCCTACCTTTCCTACAGGGCAAGGATTTGATAGCTAACAATCTAGCCTCATCCTTATGGCACAGACATTGTTTTAGTGCTACTACCTGGTCTTTTGAAAGCGGTGCAGCGCCTTCTGGTGAAATGTGTCTAGTCTGGTCAGCATTGGCTTTGTGTAGTAGCATTGTATCTTCTCATGGCAGAGGGGGGGACAAGGACTAATAGAAGTTTTGTCCAGAACTGCAGCTCTTAGACTACAGATGACACAGAGGCTGCTGAATGGCTGTGGTTACTGATAGCTGACTTCTGCTCAGTTACTTCTTTGGAGAGTGGGCTGGCTTGGATTGGATAAACAGCTTTTTCCCCTCAAATTGGCTGAGGCTGTCTGGACTTATACCTTTTTACAGCTCGTGATCAACACCTGGCAGAGTCACACGGACTCCTGACCCAAGACTTGGGATATAGCTTTTTGAAGAGCTGCTGTTTTTAATTACTTTCTGTTCCAAGTACTATTCTATAATAAAGAGCCAGTTTGTGGAGGCTGGTATTATCAAATTGGGTCATCTCACAAGGATGTCGATGGGAACACTTGGTTGTGTCACGGGCATTAAGTCCTCCAGAGTTCTGGTTAGGATTGTGGAGGGAATTTGGCAATCCCTGTCACCATCGCTGAGAGTTTGCTGGAAACCAGGTCCTAGCTGATCAATGGGGTGATGACAGCGAATATGTTTTTCCCTCCCTGATGGTCAGTGCTGCCTTTGAGGAGCAGCCTGATGGGGAGTGACCTACTTCTCCCCTTGGGAACACCATTGCTAGTTTTATGTCTTGTGGGAAGAAGCAGCTATAATATAGTTGTGCTAAGGTGGTGAACTTACATTCTCTGGTTGGAATGAGGGAGTTGAAATGGACTGGCGTTTTTTGCCTCCAACTTTACCCCTAAATGCAAAAGGATTATACATGGAGCAATAGCCATGAACAGATAGAGAGCCCACCTGGACCCAAGCACTGGGGAGGGATGTCCTTTCTGTCCTTTCAGCACTTAGTGGTTTGTTGTCCGCGGCTAGTGGGTTTATTTTCTTTGTTGCAGGAGTGGGTGAAATCTCTGGGGGAGAAATTCTCTGCACCCTCATTAGTTTTTGGCCCTAAGTATTCAGTGAAGTAAGAACGGACTCTGGTTCTGATTATTTTTTTTGTTTGGTACAGCCAAGCCGGCAAGATGGAAGACTAGGAAGAACCAAATGTTAGGTCAGGGTTGGACTGATGCTGTGCAGAGCTTAAAGGGATAGTCGGCATCCCGTCTGAGAGTAGAGCATGCTTTTAACTCTCTGAATAAAAATCTGGACTCCTTTAAAACTATGTGGGTATTAGACAGGTTTTGTGTTCTATAGGAGCAGATGGGACACTTGTTCTTAGTGTGTGGCTTATCCTAAACTAAATACACACACCCATGTAGGATAAGCCAAAAACCTTATTCTTTTATGGTCAGAAGACACAACGTTTGAGTTACTGTACCAAAATGACAATAGGTATGTTTGGAGGAGTAAAGGCAAGCCTTTCAAACTGTATATGAGACTGAAGTCTATCTTATCTGTCATTACATCGGAGAGTGGGTAAAAAGGTAAGAACTATTTATATTAATGTGGATTAAATACTCAGTTTTACCTTTATGGTTTCACAAAGGGATAAAAAAAGGGATGCACAAAATTAATAGGATTTACTATTTTCAAAAGCACATAAAGATACACTCTGTTATAGCACTTTGTATCACTGTAAACATAAGAGCCTGGATGTTAAGACCTTTTACCCACTTTCAGATGTAATGAGAGGTAAGCTCTGGGGACTTCAATCCCTTTCAGTTCCACCTTTCTTCACAGTTTGAAAAGTTCACCTTCACTCCTCCAACATAACTCTTGTCATTTCTGAAAATTAGTAGCATCAATTAGCCTTTATACATGTAATGTATTGCCCATTTAAAGAAACAGATCCTTGGGCAACTGACTGCAGGTTTACCCAGCCAGCCGAGACCGAAGAAGTCACTTGGATGAGTGACAAAACGTTTCTCCCACTGAAAACGCTATGTCCAGATGAACAGAATCAACTTTTTGGGATTTACTTCCCTGGATGATTGAGCATGCATCAAGGTGTTGGTTTAGGGTTAGTAAATGGTTAGTGCATATTGATGTTGCTGATTATGTAGTAGCAACTGTGTATTCGGTTAGTTTATTATTTTTTTGTGGTTTTTGTTTTTTAATGTGGTGTTAATAAAGTTGTCAAAGTCATCTCTCTCTCTCTCTCGTGTTCATTAGGTAGGCGAGCAGTGAGACTTCGGAGAACAAAGGTGAACAGTGGTGTAGTGATGAAACGAGGCATAGGTGGGTGAAATTGACCTAGTTAAGTGAAAAAAAAGGACCTAAAATTGAACCTTGTGGTGCACCACATCTACAGTGAGCTGATGATATGTTATCTATGTTGACCAAACAGCTTATTTCTAAAATTTGATTGAAAACAGCTGTTGATAAAAATGTTCTGACCTACTGAGTCAAATGCTGAGGTTACGTGTAAAATAAAGCAGTCATGGTTCAGTACAGTAACAGCAGTAGATTCATTTTTAGTCTGTTAATTTGTGCTAAACTATTATTTTCCACTGTGTGGCAAATGTTACTGCAGCAGGTGCTATGTAATGCACATGGTGCACTACAGCAAAGTTTACTAAAATATTAGGATTGGGACAGTGTTATTGGATTGGTTTGGTTTTTTTGTAACCATTGTGATTAAGCACCTTGTTTAAAATTAATAGTTATTATGAATTATTTTCTGCTTCATACTCAAAGGGTAAAAAATGTCTCCCTCCATTTAGCATATCTATTGTGCTATCCTGCATTTTCCACATTTCAATCAAAGCTATTCTGCTTATGTCTAGTATAGCTTTTGACCCACTTGAACAAAATCCTGATTTCTGTTTAAGGTAATTTAAATCAAGTTAGATTAAATTAAACTTCCCAAGTAAAAAGAAGAGCAGCTGTACCTCTTTTCATCTTTCGTGTGACGATTATTTGTCCATAGCTAACATCTTCAGTTCTCACTGCTGAGTAAATTACAGCTGGATCACTTTCTGCAGAACAAAGGAAACACAAATTACAAGAGATGCAACAGCAACAGCGCTGTTTTCACACTTTACATTACAGCTGTGGCAAAACAATTTTAATTTTATTATTTTATTTTTCATTAAACTGACATTAATCACCACTTTTGTGACTAGCAGCATGTTTTTAGAGGTTTTTTTCCCACTCCTTTACACATCTGCTGAGAAACAGGAAATGATTGCAGAGAACTGGTAGGTGATTGTGTGAAGAAAGACATGCACAACCACAAAAATGCCACCTTCTTTAAGTGCAGTCTGACACACTTCACCGCAGAGCACCAAGCAAACAAGTTCTCACAACATGAACACTGTCACTGGCCAAACCAGAACTCTCTGTGGTGAAAAGTCTCATCAGCCTCAGACTACAAGAACAGACTGAATATAACAGGAAGAAGCTGTTGTGGTTTTAGATACAGGCCTTTAAGAAGACAAAAGGACCAATTGTCTTACAGTTTTCTCTTTATACACTTCATATATCCAACACATTCACCCAGATAACAACCGTATGGGGGTCAAAACCAGAAAGCAGACACACCTGGGCTGCTGTCTAACTCATGGTTCCTGAAGTATTTGAAAGTAGAATGGGAGGCAGAACCCCTGTTTTGTGGAACAAGGTCCCAGTTTAGATCCACGAAACCGACACTCTACTTTTAAGATTAGATCTGTCATTGTCCCTAAGCGTTGGACCTAGGAGTTTCCTAAAGGTTGATTCTGTTCATTTGGACGTAGTAGCATTTTCAATAGTGATGTGCGACACCACTGTTTTTCTTTCCAATCCGATACCAAGTAATATTCAGGGTGTTATTGACGATTCTGATCCGATACCGATACTTTGTACAAAAACTCATTTTATTTATTGTATCTCAAATTATAACATCATAATGATTACAGGACATCAGATTACTTGTTCTTATCACTTAATAATGCAGGGTTCATCATATAGGAGTAAAAAAACTGAAGTTGTGCACTATTTGAACACCTTGCCTGCCTGCAGCACTAAAGGACTCCGTGAGAGACGTCTGTCTCGCCCTAGCAGCACCTGTCCCTGTCCTCCTCTTCAGTTCGCCTCAACATACGATCGTCATATTCTGTGATATGATTTACTCTGAGGTGTTTGACAAGGTTAGTGATGTTGCCACAACCATACATACCCTTCCCATTTTACCGGAAGAATACCGAATTTCAGTGCCCCTCCCGAAAATTTCCCGGAGCCACCATTCTCCCGAATTTCTCCCGATTTTCCACCCGGACAACAAAATTGAAAAACCATATCGCAGAATTCATAGCGTGGCCCAGCCAATTCCAGTTTCCAACATTGGCGGCAGTGACTTAGTTTTAATATTACTCTTATTATTAAATGATTAAACAGAAGAGTGAGACGGTTGAGAGTTTACGTCAGTGCCCGGTTATATTTTAGATAGCAAGGAGCAGACAGCAGAGTTTCACTCCACCGGGGGAGTTCGTGACGTACTACCCGGCTTTCTCTAGACCGCGAAGGCCAGGTCCTCAGGTGGAAGCAGCCTCTGAATTTGGACACCCCCACTGTTTCCGGGCCGGCCAATAATAACGGTGACATTTAACGTATTTTATCCGATAAATAAACCCTGTAAAATGTATTTACCCCCCAACAGACACTTTTGAATGTCTCCCTAGTATGGCCACAAAACCTCACTCTTAGAGCACTTTTTTGTCACATGTATCGCAAACCACGTCTCAGCTGATTGTGGAGGTAAAATAAGTCCGCACATGACTCCAATTACGCTGCGAGACATTTATACAGCCGTATTTCGCACATGACTATGAAAGGGGGAAAGGGGGAAGAGGAAGTAGTTCCTTTGAATGTAGACAATCTGAATGTTATAGTTCCACTGTGTTCCTGTGTTAGATTTGTATTGTTGATTGTCATTTATGCTTAGAAATATTTACTTATATATGCTTAGAGTTTTGTAATTAGTTGTAGATTGGTAGAGGTTTTGATCCTTGATAGTCTGCAAACTTTGTGTGTATTAGACAGCACTTTGGGAGCATGAGAGGTCATACCGTGTCTTATTATTTTATGGTAGGATTAACGTAGTTGCGTCTGTTCTAGTCTAAGTGCTCTTTGTTTAGATGAACTGCAGGACTTCCTCACCGTGTTATCTAGGATGAACCATCTAGGGTGAGGGGGAGGCTACCCTCTTCCTGACCAAGGATGTTTGACCCTTTGATCAGCAGTCCACACACACACACACACACACACACACACACACACACACACACACACACACACACACACACAGGCAAGGTACTCTTTGTTTGTATGTAGACGTCGTATGTTAATGAACCTATGCATATTCATGTAACCTCAATAAAAGGATAGTGTATGGGAGGACGGACGAGAGCTACTGGGGTCAAGCGAAGGAACGGCGCTCTGTCTGGTTCTCTCCCGTGCACGAGTAACATGAAGAACTTTGCCTATTTGTGTCTTGCTTAGCAGTGTAATTATATTGTCTTCAACGTTCCAGCGGATGGGTTCAAGCTACAAACCTAACATCCTGTTAATGATAAACTACAAATTTACTCTAAATTTATAAAATATTGATATTTTAATGTGAGAATTGATTCTAGAACATAAATGATTGGTATCGGAGGAATTGATATTTCAGGATCGATCTGCACATCACTAGATTTCAATGGGAGAAACATTTCATCACTCACCCAAGACACAAAACATTCTCCCATTGAAAACATAAAACCCCTTTTGGAATTTACTTATCTGGATGATTGAGTATGCACCAAGAGACCTAGGATTGTAGGTTTTGTCATATGTAAACTTTTCTTTTTTGGTTTTCTATTTTTCCATTTCATGTCTTTATTTCATTTCCTCATCCATCAGCCAGTTTTGCCAGATCAGCCTGCTGAACGTAGAGGGAAAGATCTTCTTCAGTTTCTTGGCCCAAAGACTATCTACTTTGTTGCAAAGAAACAACTATATTGACACATCAGTGCAGAAGGCCGGCATCCCGGGCTTCTCGGGATGCCTGGAGGATGCTAGCGTCATCTGGCACCAGATTCAAACTGCCAAGAAAGAACAAAGAGACCATCACGTGGTCTGTTTAGACCAGGAGTCGCAATCCCAGTCCACGAGGGCCGGTGTCCCTGCAGGTTTTAGATCTCACCCTGGGTCAACACACCTGAATCACATGATTAGTTCATCACCAGGCCTCTGGAGAACTTCAAGACATGTTAGCTGTGTCCCAATTCAGGGTCTGCACGCGTACTACGTACAGTGCGTACTATGAGTACGAGAAGTGCGGAAGTGAGAGGCTTGTGAAATGGGACGGTATACGCTTCGTCGCGCTGTTCAGGTTGCCTAGCAACCATGATACTAACCGCGAGACACGTTACATACAGCATTGTTTGACAGAAATGAAGGAGAAAAATGTTTTGTTGGTCATTCATTTTTGTCATGACATCACTTTGATTAGTTGAGTATCTGAGACTGAGACCACGGGACTGTAAAACATGATTGTTGGGCTTCATTTCTGTGCTGAACAGTCATTTAAGATTAGTTAGTAAATAACAATTAGTTAATGTTGTTCATGAGACTAAAGTCATCTCACTGTGGTAATGTAAATATAATATGGCCAATATTATAGTATTGTCAGATTATTATGAGATATATATCTATATATATATATCTATATATATATATATATATATATATATATATATATATATATATATATATATATATATATATATACACACACACACACACACACACACACATATCACTGACTTTCAGCTTGTTGTGTTTGTGTATATATGACTGACTATAATTATTAAACATTCGCACATAAATAAGTGACGTCATATTCAGTACTTTTGACAGTTCACTCTTCGGCCGCTCCATCTTATTAGGGAAATTCCACATACATAAATGTAAATTTCAAAACTCAACCCCATCATTTAATTTGTTTTTGATTGAAATTGAATATTACTTAAACTCTCTTAAATTAACTTCCAATAAAAAAGGTTTATCATTGATTGAAATTCATTCAGACATGTTTAACGAATGAGCTGTCACAACTTTCAAGTACAAAGTTGTTATGAAGTCTGTCACATTCCCCCCCTTTTTTTTCTTTTTTTCTTTTCTATCCTTTATTTATTTATCCTTCTTATTTCATTGTACTGTATATTGTTACTCTTATTTGCCTTGTATGTCTACTGTACAAACTGAACTGGAATGACTGACTGTTCGCTTTATAAGTTCAATAAAGTTTGGAAAAAAAAAAAAACCTCTTCGGCCGCTCCCTTCTGCCATATTTTGCGGCAAAATTCTCCACATCCACCGCCGCGCTATGAATTGTGAGATATATGGGATATATGCAGACCCTGAATTGGGACAGAGCCATTGAGAAGGTAATTTATCCATTTAAATCAGCTGTGATGGATCAAGGACACATCTAAAACCTGCAGGGACACCGGCCCTCATGGACTGGGATTGGGGACCCCTGGTTTAGACCTTGTCAATGCCTTTGGGTCAGTTCTGCACGAGATCTTGTGGATGGCCTTCAACTATTTCAGCGTACCAAACCACATCACAAGATTGGTCAAGACCTACTTTTAGGATTTACAGTTTTGTGTGACAGTTGAGAACACCACCACAGCCTGGCAGCACCTGGGAATTGGAGTTATGGCAGGCTGCACGATTTCCCCTCTGGCATTTATCATGACAATGGAGTTGGTCATGCGGGCATCTTGGTGGGTAGTAGGAGGTTAGAAACTCAAGAGTGGCCTTAGTCTTCCTCCTATTAGAGCTTACATGGATGACATGACCATCATTACAACAACAAAACCATGTACTGGGCGATTGCTACAGAAGCTCCAGGAAAACAGAATGGGCAAGAATGGAGTTTAAGCCAAGTAAATCTTGCAGCATCTCCATCATGAAAGGAAAGGTGACAACTGAGCAATTCTATATCAGTGGAGAACAAATTCCAACAGTCTTAGAGAAGCCCATAAAGAGCCTGGGATGGTGGTACAATGCAGACCTCAATGATACGTGGCAACTAGAAAAACTAAGGCAGAACTTGGCTGATGACCTCAAGTGGATTAAAAACACTGCACTTCCAGGGAAATTGACGGTCTGGTGCTTCCAGTTTGGGTTGTTACCCAGACTACTGTGGCCGTTGATAATGTACGAGGTCTCACTCAAACATACCAATAGACTAGAGAAGCTAGTGAGCTCCTACGTTAAGAAGTGGCTCGGACCTCCTGAATGCCTCAGCAGCATTGGACTCTATAGCGACGGGATACTGTCATTGCCTATCCCTAGTCTGGTTGAGGAGTTTAAATGTGCAAAAGTGAGGCTTGAGATGTCACTCACGGACACCCGGGACCCCATAGTGAGAGGCACTGCTCCCACTCTAGCAACGGGGAGGAGGTGGTGGTGGAGGAGGTGCGTCGACAGGAGGAAACAGCCAGATATGCCAGAGCCATGGCACTGGCCAAACAGGGTCGCTGGATGAATTGGGAGAGTGTGGAAAAGAGGAAACTCTCATGGAGTGAAATCTGGGGAATGGAGTCTAATAGACGAAGTTTCATCATCCGAGTAACAAATGATGTGCTACCTTCCTCAACAAAATCTGCAGCTCTGGTTTGGAAAGGACCTATCCTGCCCCCAGTGTACAGACCCAGCCACACTCAAGCACATCTTGGTTGGTTGTAGGTAGAGCTGGGCGATATGAGATTTTTTCATCTCACGATATGTTTTTTTCATTTCAGACGATAACGATATATATCACGATATAAGCCAAATAACTATATTTGTAAGTAAAATGTGAAATAATCAGCAGCTTGTTTTGATTTAAATATTTATTTCCCATAATAAGTTCAACAGGGTAGATGTACTTAAGAAACATGAGACTTTTTCAGATAAATAAAGGCAAATATTGCAAACTACACAAAAGGCAGCCGCTAAAGCATTTAAGTTTCCAAATAGAACAAACAAAACAGACTACTAAATTGTCAATTCCACTTAGAAACAAAATATTAATTCTAAAAATAAATCTTAGTTTGTTTTACAGAAGAAGAGACAAAATTGACTAACTTTTGTCAATATCAAATACACTGAGAACTAAAATGAAATTCTCAATCTCTCCTTGTTGTATAGCTTAGCTTTTCAAACAGTTTTAACAGTTACTTTAGTCTGACAAAAGCCGAATGACGAATTAGTGCTTCCAGTCAGAGATTGAGCATGCACCGATTTATTGTATTTCCAGACTTGCTTTTGGCACAATTTACAGTGCGCGCTACTCTGTTTGACTTGAAATAGCCGAAATACCTTCACACTACGGAACGTCAGGACAATCTCTCCGGCATTGGAACCATCATCTGTTTTCTCTTCGGTAACCTTCGGTCACGCTCTCGGTTGATTTTTCTCTAGTCGGCACACTCATTTCCTCCATTACCCGGGCGGCATGGCGGCTGGCTACTTCCCAAAACAAATACACATGTGCGGCTTGGCACTTGTGCTGTACGTAACAAGTCACGTGAAGTGACGCTGCGGCTGTGATTGGTTCGGCTCTGCACTACTTAATTTGGATAGGCTGTTCTTTTTTTTTTTTTTTTTTTTAAGAGGACAAGAGCGGTGAGGCCTATCGCAATAGTTTAATTTTTCTATCGAGAAAAAGTTATTTTGCAATACATATCGTTATCGTTCTATCGCCCAGCTCTAGTTGTAGGACTAGCCTTACTCAGGGCAGATACACATGGAGACAAAACCAGGTTATCAGGTGTCTAGCTGAGAAAGTTAAGTGCAAAAAAAATCCATTAATGCTCAACCTTTCACGAACCAAAATGAGTGTGAGCTTTCATCAACATTTGTCCGGGAGGGAGAGAAGTCGAGGGCAAGTCCCAAAAAATTGTGTATCTCATTGAGCTGACGGTACCATGGGAGGAAACAACTGAGGAAACATTGGAGCGCAAGAAGCTCCGCTATGCCAACTATGCAGCTGAGGCAGGGGCCAGAGGCTGGAAGATGAAGGTGCGCCCGGTGGAAGTGGGGTGTAGGGGCTTTGTTGCCAATACAACAGGAAAACTGCTTAGAGGGATTGGGATAAGAGGACACGCGCAACAGCAGGCTAATAAGAGAACTAGCTAACACTGCTGAGAGGACCAGTCACTGGCTATAGCTAAAAAGGGCTGACATCACTTAGCAGTCAGCTAACCACAAGTGAAAAGAAATATTCCACTCTTCTCCCCTCTGCTCTTCTTCCCTTCTCTGGGAGGCAGTGGGGAGGTGGAGCATACAGCCCAATCCGGCGGGGAGGTGCCAATCCGGCTCTCCTCTCTACTCTCTCCTATCTTGTCCCTTTTGTCTTACTTCTCTCCATCACCTTTTCTATCCCTTTGAAGAAGTGAGGCTCCATAAATGCTAAAGAAGTAAGTATTAATTCTCAGTTGCAGTAAATAGATAGGAGAAAATAAACTGTAGAAAATTAAACAGAAGAAAGAATAAGAGAAATAACAATTTAACTAAACCAGTGACACACACTCTGGGGCTTGATCAACCCTAGCAGGGCCTCCTTGGATGACGATGTGTAGCAATAATGTCCGAAGAGGGTTTTTTTATGCTGAATAATACTGGGAAACCGAGGACTGAGTTTCATTCCTGTATCAACGCCTATTCTTTTTTCTTCACTCAGTAAATATTTCCTTGATCCCCTACAGGTTATTTAAAATGCTGCTGCTAGGTTGTTTACTGGGTTAAACTGACAGTAGATGTGATGGTCAAACCCGTGGCCACACTCTAAAGTTGGTAACTTTTGTATTTTCATTCTTCATTTTAGTTGCCAATAACTTTATTGATTGGTTTGGATACATTTGTTCTATTTGTAAGCGCGCACATTTAGGTTACTTATGTATTCATACTACTTCATTTCTTTGCTTTCTGACTAACCTTTGTCTTATTTCTTACCTGCCATCATCCCTGGGAGTTGCTGGGCAAAAGATGGTAGCCAGGGTTTGAAATCATTAAATGAAAAGGAAGATACAGGGAGTGCAGAATTATTAGGCAAATTAGTATTTTGTCCACATCATCCTCTTCATGCATGTTGTCTTACTCCAAGCTGTATAGGCTCGAAAGCCTACTACCAATTAAGCATATTAGGTGATGTGCATCTCTGTAATGAGAAGGGGTGTGGTCTAATGACATCAACACCCTATATCAGGTGTGCATAATTATTAGGCAATGTCCTTTCCTTTGGCAAAATGGGTCAAAAGAAGGACTTGACAGGCTCAGAAAAGTCAAAAATAGTGAGATATCTTGCAGAGGGATGCAGCAGTCTCAAAATTGCAAAGCTTCTGAAGCGTGATCATCGAACAATCAAGCGTTTCATTCAAAATAGTCAACAGGGTCGCAAGAAGCGTGTGGAAAAACCAAGGCGCAAAATAACTGCCCATGAACTGAGAAAAGTCAAGCGTGCAGCTGCCAAGATGCCACTTGCCACCAGTTTGGTCATATTTCAGAGCTGCAACATCACTGGAGTGCCCAAGAGCACAAGGTGTGCAATACTCAGAGACATGGCCAAGGTAAGAAAGGCTGAAAGACGACCACCACTGAACAAGACACACAAGCTGAAACGTCAAGACTGGGCCAAGAAACATCTCAAGAATGGTTTTTCTATGGTTTTATGGACTGATGAAATGAGAGAGATAAGATAAGATAAGATAACCTTTATTAGTCCCACACGTGGGAAATTTGTTTTGTCACAGCAGGAAGTGGACAGTGCAAAAGTTATGAAGCAAAAATTAGAATACGATAAGAATAAATACAGTACACAGCTGTACAGAATAGAATAAAAATAATATACTATATACAGTAGAATAAAATAGAATAAAAATATACAATAAGATAAAAATAGAATACAAATGCTATATACAACTGAGTAAAAATACAACGATGCCAGAAAAGATTATTGCACTTAGTGTTATTGCACATGTGTGGATGTGTGTGTTTGTTCAGTTAAAGTCTTTGTTGTGGAGTCTGACAGCAGTGGGGAGGAAAGACCTGCGAAATCTCTCCGTCCCACACCGTGGGTGCCGCAGTCTCCCACTGAAGGAGCTGCTCAGTGCTGTCACAGTCTGCTGCATGGGGTGGGAGATGTTGTCCAACAGTGATGACAGCTTAGCCACCGTTCTCCTGTCACTCACCACCTCCACTGGGTCCAGAGGGCATCCTAGAACAGAGCTGGCCCTTCGGATCACCCTGTTCAGTCTCTTCCTGTCCCCAGCAGAGATGCTGCCGCCCCAGCAGACCACACCATAAAAGATAGCAGAAGCCACCACAGAGTCATAGAAGGTCTTCAGGAGTGGGCCCTCCACTCCAAATGACCTGAGTCTCCGCAGCAAGTACAGCCTGCTCTGCCCTTTCCTGTAGAGGGCGTCTGAGTTATGAGTCCAGTCCAGTCTATTGTTCAGATGAACACCAAGGTACCTGTAGCTGTCCACAGCCTCAATGTCCATACCCTGGATGTTCAGTGGTTGCAGTGGAGAATGCTTGTGCCTGCGGAAGTCTACCACCAGTTCCTTGGTTTTACTGGCGTTGATCTGGAGGTAGTTCAGTTGGCACCAGTCCACAAAGTCTTGGGTCAGACCTCTGTACTCCTTGTCGTCCCCATCAGTGATGAGGCCGACTATTGCAGAGTCATCAGAGAACTTCTGCAGGAAGCACTGGGTGGAGTTGTGGGAGAAGTCTGCAGTGTAGATGGTGAAGAGGAACGGAGCCAGAACCATTCCCTGTGGGGCCCCCGTACTGCAGACGACCCTGTCCGACACACAGCCCTGAGTCCTCACATACTGTGGTCGGTCGGTGAGGTAGTCCAAAATCCAGGTAGTGAGGTGATGGTCCACTCCAGAGTTCTCCAGCTTGTCCTTCAGAACCGAGGGAAGAATGGTGTTGAAGGCACTGGAGAAATCAAAGAACATGATTCTCACAGTGCTTCCAGCGGTCTCCAGGTGAGCGAGGGAACGATGTAGGAGGTGAATGACGGCATCATCCGCTCCGATGCCAGGCTGGTAGGCAAACTGAAGTGGGTCCAGTGATGAGCTTGTTAGGCGCCGAAGCTGAGCCAGGACCAACCGCTCCAGGGTCTTCATCAGGTGGGATGTCAGAGCCACCGGCCTATAGCTGTTGAGGTCCTTGGGGCGTGAAGTCTTTGGCACTGGAACAACACAGGAGGTTTTCCATAGCTGTGGGACTCTTCCCAACCTCAGGCTCAGGTTGAAGAGGTGCTCCATCACCCCACACAGTTGGTCCGCGCAGGACCTGACGACCCTCGAGCTGATGCCATCTGGACCCGCTGCCTTCTTGCCATTAATCCTCCTCAGTTCCCTCCTAACCTGGGTGGTTGAGAGAGACAGGCTGGAGCCTTGTGTTGAGTGTGTATTAGATGCTGTTGTTGGGGGTGGGGGGGAGTGAGCAGGGTGAATAGAAGAAGTGTGAAGTGTCTGAGGTGTCAGAGGTGGAACAGCAGCAGTGGGGGTGGGTGAGTCTGCAGCCGATGTTGCAGACTGCCTCATGGCTGAATCAAATCTGTTGAAGAAATGATTCAGTTCATTTGCCCACCTCACATCCCTCCCAGGCAGAGAGTTCTGCTGTTTGTGGCCTGAGATGGTTCTGAGGCCTCTCCAGACTTCACCAACGTTGTTTTGCTGAAGCTGTTTCTCCATCTTCTGCCTGTAGCTGTCCTTCCCATTCCTTATCAGTCCCCTCAACTCTCTCTGCACCCTTTTCAACTCCTCTTTGTCTTTGGATTTGAAGGCCCTCCTCTTCTGCTTGAGGACAGCTTTAATTTCTGGGGTAATCCAAGGTTTGTTGTTGGAGAAACACCGTACAGTCCTGGTAGGTACGGTGTTATCCACACAGAAATTAATATAGTCCGTAATGCATGTAGTAAGGCCGTCGATGTCCTCTCCGTGGTCGTCACAGATCACCTCCCACACAGTCGACTCAAAACAGTCCTTAAGAGCCTCCTCGCTCTCCTCAGACCATCTCTGCACTGTGCGGGTGGCTGGTGGCTCCCTGCGCACTAAGGGCTCATACACAGGGACAAGGTGCACCAGGTTGTGGTCAGATTTGCCCAGTGGAGGGAGAGGTGATGAACTGTATGCCTCTTCTGCATTGGCATACAGTAAGTCCAGTGTTTTATTGTCTCTGGTTGAGCAGGTAACATACTGGGTGAAGGTGGGCAGTGTGGAGTCCAGTGAGGCATGATTGAAGTCCCCTGATATTATGAGAAGGGCTCTCGGAGATTGTGTTTGCAGTCTGCTGACCACTGAGTGGAGAGTGTCACAGGCTGCATCCGCGTTGGCCGAGGGGGGGGACATACGCTGTTATCGCGATAACATGCGAGAATTCCCGGGGCAGATAGTACGGACGCATGCTAACGGCTAACAGCTCAATGTCTCTGCTGCAGAGTTGTTCTTTCACAGTGATGTGCCCAGGGTTACACCATCTGTCGTTCACAAACACTGTCAGTCCCCCTCCTTTCCTCTTACCGCTCTCTCTCGTCCTGTCCGCTCGCAGCATCTGAAATCCCGGTAGTGTCACGCTCGTGTCCGGAGTTAGCGGTGTTAGCCACGACTCCGTTAGCATCATGATGCTACATTGCCGGTACTCCCTCTGTGACCAGGTTAGCGACGTGAGCTCATCCATCTTATTGGGTAAAGATCTTACGTTTCCAATAATTACAGAAGGAAGAGATGGTCAATAACGTCTCCTTCTCGGGCGACGGCACTCCTTCCCGCCGGCAGTACCGCTGCAGGACGCAGCGCTAACAGCTGATCCTTACTGTAAACAAAGGATCGCTGCTCTGGGTCCCCAGACACGGGTGAAAAAAGTAGAAATAAACTAAGAAAAACGACCAGAACTAGCACAAAACGGTAGAACATGGTTGCAGAGTCTAATTACTGATACGTTAGTTATAAAAAATTACGAGAAGAAAAAGATAAGAAAGAAAGAAACTCAGAATGAGCAGAGCTGCTGTAACAGGCTGCCGCACACGGGGGGCGCCGGAGAGTGAGTCTTGATGGGCCAGATGGATGGGCCCGTGGCTGGATTGGTAAAGGGCAGAGAGCTCCAGTCCGACTCAGACGCCAGCAAGGTGGAGGTGGAGTACTGGTTTGGGCTGGTATCATCAAAGATGAGCTTGTGGGGCCTTTTCGGGTTGAGGATGGAGTCAAGCTCAACTCCCAGTCCTACTGGCAGTTTCTGGAAGACACCTTCTTCAAGCAGTGGTACAGGAAGAAGTCTGCATCCTTCAAGAAAAACATGATTTCCATGCAGGACAATGCTCCATCACACGCGTCCAAGTACTCCACAGCGTGGCTGGCAAGAAAGGGTATAAAAGAAGAAAAACTAATGACATGACCTCCTTGTTCACCTGATCTGAACCCCATTGAGAACCTGTGGTCCATCATCAAATGTGAGATTTACAAGGAGGGAAAACAGTACACCTCTCTGAACAGTGTCTGGGAGGCTGTGGTTGCTGCTGCACGCAATGTTGATGGTGAACAGATCAAAACACTGACAGAATCCATGGATGGCAGGCTTTTGAGTGTCATTGCAAAGAAAGGTGGCTATATTGGTCGCTGATTTGTTTTTGTTTTGTTTTTGAATGTCAGAAATGTATATTTGTGAATGTGGAGATGTTATATTGGTTTCACTGGTAAAAATAAATAATTGAAATGGGTATATATTTGTGTTTTGTTAAGTTGCCTAATAATTGTGCACAGTAATAGTCACCTGCACACACAGATATCCCCCTAAAATAGCTACAACTAAAAACAAACTAAAAACTACTTCCAAAAACATTCAGCTTTGATATTAATGAGTTTTTTGGGTTCATTGAGAACATGGTTGTTGTTCAATAATAAAATTATTCCTCAAAAATACAACTTGCCTAATAATTCTGCACTCCCTGTAATTGGACCACACCACCACTTCCTGCTGAAGGGGAGAATGTGTGTTTTCTTTACTTTAAAAACAAAGTATTTGTATTTAATTAAATATTTGAGTTTAGGGTTTAATGGGGTTTTGATTTTCTTCTTTGGTGTTTAGTTTATTAACAAACTAGATTGTACTGCATCGTTCGTGATTTATGATTTTGTTTTGTTTGTGTCACAATGGTCTGATCAGCCATTATATATACCCTTTGTCATGATCCTGGGTCTTTTGACCCAGTGTTTTAAGTTTGAGTTTATTTTGTTCATTAGGTTATCTAAGTTCATTTGGTTATTAGACTCCTTGTGTTTTCTTTCCCTGTATTTAAGCTTCCCCTCACCCTTTGTGTTTCATGCTGCGTGTCTTATGTTATCAAGTTTGTATTATCATGTCTGTCTCATGTTTCCTGTTTTATTTTGAAGGAGTCGTGTGTTCTTTGTTCATTGTATTTAGTTTCACTTCCCTTGTCCTGTCATTAGGCTCATGTCAGTCAGCTGTTCCTCCACGTGTTCCCACTTCCCCTAATCACCTGTGTATTTAAGTCCTCTGTTTTCAGCGTGTGATTGTCAGGTCGTCTGTTGTCCATGCCATGCCATGCTTCCAAGTTTCTTGTCTAGGTTTTTCTTATTGTTTGTTTAGATTCCCCAGTTTAGGTTTCTGTTAATTTTACTTCAGTTGCCTTGCCCTTTGTTTGTACCTTTTCTACCAGCCATATTAAACGGCTCACCTTTTGTTAACATTTCAAGTTCTGTTCCCTGTTCCTTGGAGTCTGCGTTTTGGGTCTTTTTGTCAACCCCTGCAGTCTGCCCTCGCCAGACTGTGACACCCTTGTATGTCATTTCATGTTTAGGTCAGTTATGTTTGTTTGTAGCAGTCATTTGGTTTGTTAAGTTTGCAGTCTTTGCATGAGTTCAGTTTTGTTTCTTTGACCTCTTGTATGAGCTCAACATTTATTACGCTTGTAAATATAATTTTTGGGGGTTAAATAAATAAATAATTAAATAAATGGAAACTATATTTTTTCTAATAATTCCTGAGACGACTCCTATTTTTCAACTCGTTCCATCACAGTAGACATGATGCAAAGAAGAGCAGCTTTACCTCTCATCTTTGATCTGGTTTTCTTGTCTTTGATGATGATTTCTCCATAATAGACGTCTTCTGTTCTCACTGACGAGCAAACTGCAACTGGAAAATCAAAGAACATCACTGACATGAATGGAATTTTAAATGTTTAAAATTCCATGTTTTTTAATCATAAATGGGAAATGGTACAACTGCAGAGGTGTTAGCTTTTGTTAACCACAGACAACAAACACAAAGGCCAGCACACAAACACAATGTTCAATGTTCAGTAAGCACAGAGTGAAAAAGTCAGTCTCCCGCTCACTGCCTTTGAACCAATAGAAAACAGTGTTGGGAAGGTTACTTTTAAAAGGTATTCCATTACAGATTACATGCCCCAAAATGTATTCTGTAACATATTCCATTACGGTACTCAAGACGCCTCATCGTAGTTAGGTGTGGCCAGGTCTGTGGCTCTTGACAAATCTTGTTTTAGTGAAATGAACGCCGGCTCTGTGTCCGGCGTCCAGGGCAATTCAGCCTTAAGACTTCGAACGCCCGCCTGCTTTATCAGGTCCCTTAAAGGGGCCGTTTTGACGGCATAGTTCGGGATGAACTGCCTGCTGTAACCTGTCAAGCCAAGAAAAGAAAGCAACTCCTTTACAGTTCTTGGTTTTGGATGTGTCAGAATTTGGTCTCTGTGTGTGTTCATTAATCCCACTGATTTGTGTGCGATCACTCGGCCCAGAAATGTTACCTCTGGTCGGACCAACTGCAGGCCGCTGCTGACGGGGCTGCAATGAGAAGATCATCAACATACTGTATCAGTACAACCATCAGACAGTTGACATGGTGACAGTGCCTCTTTCAGCACCTGATTGAAAATGCCTGGTGAGAGTGCAAAGCCTTGTGGCAAGCGTGTGTACCTGAATTTCCGGCCTCTGTATGTGAATGAGAAAATGTCTCTGAGTGACTCGTGCAGTGGGAGACAAAAGAATGCATTTGCTCGGTCAATACAGGTGAACCACTTTTGGTCCCATGTAATGACAGCAACATATCCTGAATACTTTGGATTACTTAATATTGTAGCATGCAGAGGAATCTTAACAAAGAAGCTCACAGAGAGAGATTGAGCTTGTTATTCAACCCCAAGCTAGTAGGGGGAGTTCTTTATTAAAACACTTGCCGGGGCTACAATGTGCCTCAAGGTTCAACAATAGCACAACAGAAGTCACTCATGGTACAGCACTCTCTCTACAAAACAACAACTGTCAGTGACTCTGCATCACACAGCGTAAACAATTGAATTTACTATTGCTGTGTGATTTGTTACTATTATTGAAGGTCCGCGGCTCCGAACCGTAGTAAAGGGACCTCTGACTAACATGTTGGGTTCGTGTTGGGCTCATATCCGAAAACTAGCTCTACTTTGTTGTGTGGGTCACCTTTGCTTGCGAGAGACAGAGAGAGGCGTTGAAAGGCTGCTCCAACCGAACTTATTGTTTCGGAGGAAAACACGAACACGGTGTACAGTCGAGTCTTAAGTGTACTTACAACTGGGCTCGTCAGGCACTCTTCTTGGCTGAAGTGGTTATTATTATATTTACATGCTTCCAGCTCCTGTTTTTGCTCGATGACAGCTCGTACTTTTCCACTCACCTTTTTCTCCCTCCTCACACTCACAGACACATAACGTGTATGGCAGTCCATTTTCCCCGCAGCACGGACTACACTGCCCATGAGGCTACATTCTTTAGAGCTATACCTGTAGCATTCTGCCTTTTAGCTTAGCACAAGAACAACAACAAAAAGGCGCTCTCTCACCCAGGAAACACACAGTTGCAGAGACCTGTAACCATGGCAACTGTAACGCTGCCGCCTGGAACAACAGAACATAGCTGTCAAACAAAACCGAAACAGGCCTTATCTGCCACAATATGAAACAGGAAAGTACCGCAGTGTAATCCATTTATTTCAAAAAAGTAACAGTATTCTAAATACCACATTTTTAAACGGTAACTGGAAAAGAATAAAGTTACTCATATTTTGTATTTTAACCCTTTAACCTAACCATTTAAAGCCGGTCAGAGCAGCACGCTCTGTTTTGCGTAACTATTTTTAAATCCCGGTAGCACTGCAACCACGTAAGCTAGCGCAATAATTTGTTTTGCATATGAAACCGGAGGAGTTGTCCTTACATCTTATGCCATCAGCTTGTCCTCGGTCACAGTTTCCTTCCACATATAACTTTGCAAAAACTGCATAAAAAGCACTTGCAGCAACAAAAACATAATACTCCAGAAACACGCTTTGCCGATCTGATCAGCTGTTCATAACACTTCCTACATCCATCAGCGTGAACTATCGCATGTCCGCCAGGACCCGCCCGAAACCGGAAGTGAAGTCATTTTGCGGAAATTTAGTTGTTTTTTCTTACCATCAGGGCCTTAAGAGCCTATACTGGTGTTTTTAAAAGTTATGTTTAACTTTATGACTCTCTGTGTCGTTTCTGGGATGCTTAGGACTCAAATTGCACTGCTGGAAATAGTTTATTTTGATGCATATGCTGTTTTTTTTGCAAATTTGCATTACAATATTTATTTTAGTTTTTCCTGCTATTAGATTATAATATCATTTTATGCCATGTTATACCCCTAATTAAAGATTGTGAATTATTATGTAGTTTTAGTTTGCATTATTTTTCTGAATTAGAAGAAGCTGACAACTATTGCATTAGTTAAACTGATTTGCATTAAAGTAGACTGCTGATTTATTGTGGATGAAGGATATTGTTTTATGATGCATTATACTGCTGAGTTATAAGAAATACTGTTTGCAGAAAGTCATCGCCTTATTTGTCTGATTAGAAGAGAACAGAATATACTGGAGTAGATAGACGGGGAGCCAAGGTCGTAGCTTAGGCGCTGTGTGAGAGAAAGCATGTGAATGTTTAGGCTTTTTGTGATAAGGTGGAGGCAAAAAGCCTAATATAAGAGTTTGAGCAATACTCCACCATTTTGAGATCTGAGGCTGTCTGCATCAGTGTCCATCTCCCACGCGTGTGATCATTAAAATCATCGTTTGACTCAACCCGACTGGACCAGTGTTGTTATTGTGGTTTTTTCTCTTGTCTCCATCCCCAATATTTTGAACCATAACACTGCATTATATAAAAATTGGTGTATTTCAAAAGTAAAACTCTGAAGACACTCAAAATGAATTTCCTGTGGTGGGAAACTATTTTGTGCAACTTTTTTGTTTTTACGGTTTTGAGGGATAAGCCTCATAAAAAATTTTCTACCTAAAAATATATGTTGAAAAAACAAAAACGATTTTCAATTTTTTGTAGTTTATTGTACATTTTTGCAATTTATGTGCAGACATATTATTAAAATTTGGGCTATAATGGTTGTATTGATGTATAGTATGTATATGTATGTATTAAAGTTTTAAGACCTACCATAGAACCAAGAATGCCAGAGCTTACTTTATATTTTTACATGCTGTGGAGCCATTTTTGGGAGCATTTCAAGTTGCTATACATCAATACAACTTTGTGTTCTGGTAGTCAGGCGCCTCGCCGTATAATCAGGGTCCAAAACTCCTTCGGCTTCAGGTCCCAAAGTCAAATGAACACTGCTGGATCACTGAGAGTTAAAAACTGTCTAGATTCTTTCATCTTTAATAAAATGATCAGCATTTACCAGGTTTAACAACTAAGTTTAACATCCAGGCACCCATGAAAACAAAATTTATTAAATTTAATGGAGTTAGAAGTTAGTAGGACGTTAGCTCACTAGTTTCCACCTAAACATGATATACCATGTTGTGACTGAGAGATTTGTGAAAAAATTCAAACGTACAACTCTGCTATCACCTCCACCATAAATGATCACAGAAAACTAAACAGCAGTGACTTTTGCAGGGTTACTGAAGTTGGACTAGCTGGTATATAATGATGTGCTATGTGATCGGTAACGACACAGCTATGTTAGCATAACATAACCATGGTGAAGCTGGAGGATGAACGCTAACTTTTTTCCACTTGATAAAATCTAACATGCCTTATGTATGAAAACAGACCCTTTCATCGACAATGTGCCTTATGGTCCAGAAAACACGGTACAGAGTCATAGGTAGGGATGGGTATTGATGGGTATTGATTTTCATGATTCCGAGTCCATTTTCGATTCTGTTTAACGATTTGATTCTTTATCGATTCTTTTTTTTTTTTTTTTTTTTTTAAAAAGACAACACTGAGGTCGATTAGCTTAGAACTTTGTTTTTCTTTGAACAAGATAGAAATTTAGGAGTAGCCTGGCCTTACAAACCCAACAGTGAGATCTTAAGAGATCCTTAAGAGATCCACAGCCTACGGCTCTTCAATGGGGTGTCACAGGGTCCCCGGGAAAAAAAATTGTAAATGTAAAATAATGATATGCACTGTTAGTTGATTATTTACCTGCCACATTAACGGGAGAGGACGTGCAAACGTTACCGCTGCTGCTGGGTTGAGATTCACAAGTCTGGAGCGGAATTAAAATCACGACATTCATTTAAGGTTATCGCGTGTTTTGTGAGCAAATGCTTTTGCATATTTGTAGTGTTTCCTCCCTTAAATGAAATATCTACTTTGCAAGTATTGTAAGTTGCCCTGTTGTCATCCATTCTCGTAAAGTATAACCAAACTTTTTAGCGTTTGAGCCACCATGTTTCCTGTCAGGTAAATGACGCTCCGCAACGTGGTGACGTCATTCGGGGCGACTGGAATCGATAAGGGAATCGTTTGCAAAAATAGCAAACAATTCCAAGGAATTGAAACAGTGGGAACTGGTTCTCAACAAGAACTGGTTTTCGATACCCAGCTGTAGCTGCTAGCTGTCTGCTAGGCTTTACCTCAGCTAATTGCAGTCCCTGAACTGGACCTCTCTGCTGTGTTGTGTACTGTTTGACTGTTTTGGAGCTCCAACAGTTTTAATTTCACTTACAAGTTTTAATTAATTATACTTACATGGCAAAATTAGATTCAGGCATCTTCTCATTCTTTTTTTTTCTAAATCATTTTTCTGCAAACACTCAAGAATCTTGTGAAACCCAATATTACCTCTGTTCATCTGCTGTTGGTGATGTGATATTTTCACATCTCTCTGCATGTTGTCATCTTCTGCAGGTTCATCGTGAGCTGTTGAATTGATTGCAAATTTAACAGTGAAATATTTTACTGTCAAGAGTCTAAATGGAACTTCAATCTAACAAAAATGAAAAAAGTGATGTAATGTGTAAAATGTGAGCTAGTTGTGTAACAATATCCTCCTGACTACCAGCAATGCAAATTTGTCCTCTGTAGTGCACCTTTCTAAACCTGAATATCTCCCATGCACTGCATACTACAGAATTGCCTCCTTTTGGTATCTACAGAGGACATTTAGGGCTTTCCAATGATACCAAATGTGAAGGGGTGGAGCTTTGGGAACTTTAGTTTTTCATTAGGGAACATGGCGGCCATCGCTGCAAGCACATTTTATGGGAAGAAGAAAAGTAAGTGCATAAAACTTCTTATTGAGCAATTTTTAGCTATAAATGTTGTTAGCATATTTTAAATAAGTCTCTTAATAACACATTAAAACATAGTATACTTAATTCTAACTTCATTTTAGTATAGTATTGAAGTGTTTAAAAAATGTCCTCTGTAGTGGACATTTGTAGTCATTTCCTCCATTTTGTTCTGTTTTTTTAAATGACCAGAAAAGGAGTCATTTTTAGAAGAAGAAAGAAATTTATTGCAGTTTGATGAGGGAAACCCAGATCTTGAGTTGTCTGATGAAGAAGATCATAGGGAATAAGCCCTTGAAGAAGAAAGAAGGAGGAGCATCAGGGATGGTACTCAGACCTGAACTTGCTGTCATTAAGTGGTTGGACAGTTGTCATGACATCCTCTGCCTATGGCAATCAACCTCAGGACAGACGCACAAGATGGTCTAAGAAAAACAAAAGGTTTGTCCATGTGCCAAGTCCACTGGCAATTGCTGAGTACACGACCAATATAGGTGACGTGGACCTTGTTGCCAAATGTTGAGTTTCTACAGGATGGTGTACATACTGTCAGAAATTGACGGTATGTGCAGTTCTCTACTTTTTGATCTGGCAATCACCAACTCGTGGCTTCAGTATAGCAGTGACTTGCAGTTTTGGGGGAAGAAACCACTACAGTTCCTTGAGTTCAAACTTCTCCTTGGTGAAGATTTGAAGCAAATGTTTGCCATCAAAGTTCATTTTTGCACGTTTGGCCTTCCAATGTCCTCTGCAGTGGACATGTGATATCTAAAAAATGTAAACTTTTTTTTCCCAAAAAATTATTTCAGTCTTTAACTTTTTTTTGATTGGACAACATTTTTTCCTGGTAGTCAGGAGGATAAAATGTAACTGCACAAACATCTCATGTAAAATTATGCACAGAAAATAAAATGCATAGAAAAAATCTGCAGCTTATCAAAACCCAAACATCTCAATTGACTTTCACCTTCAGGTTTCCTGTGGACACATCGTCTCACCAGCAGAGCCAGTAACACCAGTAGAACCACAACACACACTGATCCAACAGATGACATCACTGAGAGAACAGGAGGAGAGCCAGGAGGCGAGGTTGGTGTAGAGATAGAGGAGGATATAGGTAGAGGTGTGGATGTGGGTGGAGGTGTGGATGTAGGTGGAGGTGTTGTGGTGTGTTTGTCTAAAATAAAGCAAACACAGTCATTAAGTTGTCGTCACATTGTGAATGTTGAAAGCTGCAGAAACACAGACAGGTGAGTGTGTCACCTGTGACAGTGATCCAGCTGGATGGAGACTCTCCATGACCGCTGATGTCACACTTGTAGAGGCCTTCATCAGACCTGGAAACATGCTGGATGGTCATGTGACCTGTAGGCTGCTTCCTGATGAGGGCGCCATCTTTATAGAAAGCAGCTGGGAGGTTGGAGGGAGTGGTCTTTGTTTTACAGAGCAGAGTGACGTCATCTCCCTCCATCACAGGGAGGACAGGACTCTGCAGGATCACTGATTTATCTGAGCACAGAGACAAACTACAGCATTTCATCCATTTACACACAGCTTCATCAACACTAACTCCACACACTCAGCTTACCAGTGACTGTCAGGTTAACCATGTTACTGATGGGACCCTCTCTGGACTCACACCAGTAAACTCCACTGTCATGAAGCATCATCATGCCGATGTTACAGGAAGAACCAGCACCTTCTCCCCAAATATCTCCACACTGAGTCCTCTGTCCTTTGCTCGTGTTTCTCCTCAGAGTCCATCCAGCAGAGCTGTCGTCCTCCTCACAGCTCAGAGACACAAAGTCTCTTTTAAAGAACTGAGAGCTGCTGGGACTCACAGTCAGACGAGCTGTGAGGGTTACAATGAAAAACTGATGATCACGTCTTTGAGATCTTTACTGAAAGTAAAAGTTTTAATCCAAATGTGTAAAACATGTCAGAGTTTATCAGGTTGAAAATGAGAATTTTGGTGAAAAGGTGAAGTTTTACATGTGAGCTCCATTGTGAAACATGAACCCAATTAGGTCATATCAGTGAGCATTTCTCAGGTTTAAACTGTGACAGAAGAAGGTTACTGACCTTGGTTTGTTGTGCAGCTCAGCAGTGAGATCAGAACTAAAGAGAAATGACACTCGGGTTGATTTGAGGTGAACATAAAGAACAACTCCACACAAACAGCTGACAAACACACAAAGTCATCTCTCTCTGATGTATCTTCTCAGTGTGTAATCATAAATATAGCTTGTGGAAGATATGTTAACCATTTATCATCACTCTTTCATACTTCTGCATATTTTCAGTTAGATGCCAGCAACATGTTTCAATAAAGTTTCTATAAAAGCTTGAAAGATGTGTAAACCTAAAAAGCTGACATTGATCGATTCCAGCTGTCACAGGGTGTACAGGTCATCAGTCCAGTGAAGAATATCATTCACACCCATTTTAGCCATTTTAGAATCACCAGTTAAACAAACATGTCTTTTGAATGTTGAGGAAATCTACTGTCGAGATGAAATATTATTTTATATTCATAATCTATGTTACTATGCATAATCCTTATTATTACTGTTGCATCATTTATGATCTATCATTGTTATCATTTCATTGACACATTTATGGAAACTGGTGAGGTTATATTAAATTCTGTATTTTAGGTGTTAGCATAAGCACATAATCTTTCATTGCAGGTGCAACTGTAATCATGTTATACACATATTGCATAATTAAAGGGTTGAAGCTTGGTTAAGTTAATTAATGGTTCGAAGCTACGGGCAGCGCAATGTCTGGCCGATCAATGGAGCAAAGTTCAAGCTGGAAGGATTGCTTATATATATATATACAATTTAACAAATGTTTTCTATGATTGTTTAAGAAAGGAAATAAAGGCCGTGTGCCCTGTGCTGTGGATGTTTGCACAGTAACAGATGAGGTAGAGGGAGGTCATGCACTTAAATTAACGACACAGACATAGCCTGTCTGGGTAAACTGATTGCAAGTGTTGTTTAAGTCTAATAAGTAGAATAAATAGATGTCTCTGGAGAACTGTTCTGTTTTAGTGACGCGAGTTACTGGTCATCATAAGTAAATATCACAACCACCTATTGTAAGGGGGGGAGATGGAGCCTGATTGTTTTGCAGTGCCTATCTTCACCGAATATATGTGTTTTAATAAAATAATTTGTGTTGACCCACTATAGACTTTCAGTCGTATGTCTCTTCCTCAAAATTCGAACCGCGACACTACACAGTATTGTGGTTCCTGTGTCGTTGACAAGGTATTTTGAGTTTTGTGTTTGTCATAGCTCACATTCTAGTGTTATATTTTTTTTTTTAAATTTGCACTGACTACACTGTGATTATATGGAAAATATCTACTGCATTCAAATACCACAGTAAATTCATTTGTCCAGCTGTGTTGATATAATGAGTGAATGATTTGAGCTTTTCACTGCCTGCTGTGTTTCCTCGACTCCTGAGCAAAGATAAAGAGTCAGTTCAGACCTGCAGTTGGTCCTCGTGGTGTTTGAACTTGAATTCAGCCTGATTTGTTTTCATGTCTTCTCCTCCATCATCAGTTATCAGGAGAGCAGACAGTCAAAGTACAAGAATTCAAACAAACACAGAGATTCTACTTACAGAGCAGACACAGCACAGATGTTTCCTTCATCGTCCTTCTCACTCATTTGAGCTTCTTTTCATTTCTCACACTGACACCAAGTAAAGCCCGCCCTCTTCCTCTGAGCACCAGCTTTCTATTGGTTCAAACACAGAGGTCGGGGGCTGGCTTTTTTTAAAAGTGAAGAAGCCTTTAAGACTTGGTGGCAGTTGCGAACTCACAAAGACGTTGCTCGATACCACTCGCTGAAATTGGCAGCAAAGAGGGTGCTGGCCTCAGCAAAAATCAGACAAAATCAGGGTTGCACATGATGTGAGCTTATAAAAAAAACTTGCAAACCCAAATACAAGCGTGGAAAGATCCTCTCTCCAAAAATGGCGAACAAGAAGATTTAGTACCTCCAATGACCGATGGTACCATCACCATTGACGGCGAGCCACTGACCAAAGTCACTCAATTCAAATACCTCAAGTCCCTCATCACCTTGTACTGCGAAACCCTACCAGACGCCAGAGCCCATGTCAACGAATAAATTCTTTACAAATCCTACCATGTGAATTCATGGATTTTTTTTTCACATTCTGTCTCTCACAGTTGAAGTGTACCTCTGGTGCAAATTACTGACCTCTGTCATCATTTCAGGTGGGGGAACTTGCACAATCGGTGGCTGACTAAATACTTTTTTGCCCCACTGTATGTAAATAGCTTACCTTCCCTTCTGTGGTTCGATCGGGTTCATTGGAAGCTGGAAAAAGGACCCAGAATTTGCTTGCTGTCCCGCTTGGTCAAAAAGCGCGGTCTGGCGCATGCGCAATTAGGAACATAAGACTCATTCTTTGGGGGTATATTTTACTGCATTTTTTAATGTAATGTTGTTACTGTTTGGAAAAGGGTATAATTAACCCATTACTTTATAATTCCTTGGCTGAGTGCAATAATAGAGTAAATTTTACATGATTTCCATAGATTATATATACCTCTCTCCAAAATAGCTTTTATCAGTGCACTTGGCTGTGAACTGCTTCAGCTCAAGCTAAAGATTGCCACTTGATGGACCCAATAGATTCAGCTGCAGAAAGAACAAATGAAATCTTAAGTCCACCAGAACTATGACCAGGATCACTGTCACCATGGGATCGTTTTGACTTTTTTCTCATTGGGAAACTCCTCTGTCATGATGTAACTAGTTATTTCTGGGAAGGTTTTACTAGCTTGGATAGCAGACTCCGACGAGAGATTATTTGATCATTCTGGGGTTACCTGTAAGAGCAATTTGTACTGATAAAGAATAATTACTGAGACTTTTACCTTTACAGTTTCACAAAAGCTTAAACAGTGAATGTCATAATTAAAGCTTGAGTTACACAAAATGTTATTAAATCATAAATTCTGAGACTCAGACATTCTTTAACACCAGTGAGTCCTGTGCAGTGAGGCCCGTTATTAGAATCACTGTTATTCTATTTTCTGATTCATCATACCGGTGTACTTAAACATATATATTTTACCACTCCATCATGGTGAAGAGGCAGCTTGGTGTAAAAGTGAAGCTCTCAATTTTTCTCAATTTTTTTTGGTCACTGTGGGTAGTCACCAAAAGAACGAAATTATGGATACAGGCGGCGGAAATGGGCTTCCTCAGAGATAGGGTGATAGGTTAGACATCCGGGACGGGCTCAGAGTAGAGCCGGTGCTCCTCCACATCAAAAGGAGCCAGTTGAGGTGGTTCGGGCATTTGACAAGGATGCTTCCTGGCTGCCTACGGGATGAGGTGTTCTGGGTGTCCCACCGGCAGGAGGCCCCGTGCCAGACCCAGGGCATGCTGGAGAGATTATATCTCTCAGCTGGCCTGGGAACGCCTTCGTGTTCCCCCAGATAAGCTGGAGGAGGTGGCTTGGGAGAGGGAGGCCTGGGCTTCTCTGCTTAGGCTGCTGCCCCCGTGACCCAGCCCCAGAGACGCGGAAGAAGATGGATGGATATTTATGTGTACTTCTTTAAGTTCAACATGGCAGTGTTGCGAAATTTAGCATATTTAAGCCTAAGAAACAACATACGAATTCTGATAACTGGCACACATGTTTAACTGGCACATAACCCAACATATTAAACATATGTTTAATATGTTGGGTTATATTTTGATCAGTGTTAAGTGATTATGCTATTAAGCATCAGTTAAACCACATATAAATTGTGGTTCTGTGTTTAAGAATTACACACTAAATGCTGATTTTCTGATTCTGGGTTATTCGTATTATGAGTTGGTGACACAGTATCTTCGTACATTCCTCCAGACACACAAAACTGTTACGTTATAGACCTTTTAACCTCTCTTAGCTGAGCGGTGAGGCAGCCAGGGGGAAGTTTCTTTCTACCCCAGGTCACGTGACATGTTTCAGCCCAGTACAATAATGTCACTTCTAGTTTTAAAAGAATATGACATAAAACTTATAAATGCCAATTTCCATCCCAGTGTAAAAATTGTTCCATCATCTGTGCTTGAGGCCAATGAAGCCCAAGGAGCACACCATCACTAAAAATCAGGGATTTGTTTTTTTTCAACAAGTCCACTCATTGGTTAAATCGTATGGAACATTGGCATTCCATAAAATCAAAACAGCCACTGGTAAATAATCTGAACAGACAAAAACCATTATGTGTACCTGGAGTTCTTCTTGGTCCCTGAACCACCATCTCTGTTCTCTGCTGAAATCACAAGTTCATAGGAGTAACGTCACTTACATTTTTCAGAGTGGATTCAAAACAACTTTTCACATCTTGTTTCTTGTTACAGGAACAGTCACAAAGGTTTATCTCTCAGTCTGATGCAGTTAAAGCAGGGATCGAACTCAATTGCACAGGGGGCCAAAACTCAAAGCACACTTTAGGTCATGGGCCAAACAGGATAAACATTTATTGTACACATGAAATTTTAACTTTAAATATTTTGCTCTCCATAAAACTAAATCCTGTGAAAATTAAACAAGCTTGAAATATGAACATGCTGCACCCCCCGAGGAAATAAATAAAAATTGTGCTTTTAAGGAAACACTAAAATGACATGAAATAAAAATAATGAGATTTTGTTGCTATTATGCCATTTTATGAAAAACAAGCTAAAAATATTTTGCTCTTCATAAAAATATCTCTTGTCAAAATGACACAAATTCAAAGTATGAACATGAAAATCGTGCAAAAAAACCAACAAAAACCCCCAACAAGAAATATAAATAAAATTGGTGCTTTTCAGCAAAGGTTAAAATAACAACAAATCATAACATTCAGGGTCAAAGGAGCTTGCAAAGAAAAGCGTCTGGACTTCTTTAAGTTACTTGAAGACGTTTCACCTCTCATCCGAGAAGCATCTTCAGTTCTAAGGTCAAATGGTGAAGAGTCCCAGATATAAACCTAGTGGGAGTAACCCCCCACAGAGGGACAAAAGGACCCCCTGATGATCCTCTAATCACCTGAGACAAGGTGTGACACTGGGTGTGGGTCCCAATCAGCCAGAGTTTCGGGTGGGTTCATTGTGAAACCTGGCCCCACCTTATCATGCGAATTCCTGAGATCAGATGGCCCAGGATGTGAGTGGGCGTTAAGGCATCTGGGAAGGGATCTCAACCTTAGACCTTAGACCTTGACCTTAGAACTGAAGAAGCTTCTCGGATGAGAGGTGAAACGTCTTCAAGTAACTTAAAGAAGTCCAGACGCTTTTCTTTGCAAGCTCCTTTGACTACGATGACCTGGATGACTGAGAACCTTCACAGACATTCTGACACTTAAAAGTGTTCTGTGTTATGTGGAGAGCAACATATTGATGATTTAGTGTGACAACACTGCCACCATGAGGAAAAAGTGATAAATTACAATTACAATTAAAATTACAATTCAGGGTTTGCTTTTTGTTTTGTTTTTTTGCTCTTATGCAATTTTGTCAGAGGTAGATGCTTGGCACCATTTTTTGGCAACAAGTTTGTTTAAGTTTGGTGTGAGGTCTTGTGTTGTGATGGACCACAGGTGTTCATCAGTGAGACAACTCCTGTGTGCTGTTTTGTTAACCTTCATCACTGAAAACAGCTTCTCACACAGATATGTGCTACCAAACATACACAAGGTTCAAACTGCGTGTAGAGCTGTGGCGATCGTGGCTCAAGAGTTGGGAGTTCGCCTTGTAATCGGAAGGTTGCCGGTTCGAGCCCCGGCTTTTACAGTCTCGGTTGTTGTGTCCTTGGGCAAGACACTTCACCCGTTCCCTACTGGTGGTGGCACTGCATTATGGGATCTGTTGTTTGTGTGTTATTAGCGTGTCATATCACCATGCATAACAACCATAATAAATCTATATAAATTGATCTTGTGGGCCGAATATAAATGTACGTCGGGCCAGATGTGGCCCGCGGGCCTTGAGTTTGACACATATGAGTTAAAGAGTGTCTAGATTATTTTACTATGTATCAGAATGAGACAGAAATCTGCATCAGCTGCTCCAGAAATAAAAAAGAACGGTTACAGCCACAAAAAACACATGAACAGACTGAATCAACACAACAATAGAGTCCTAGTTTTTTTTTTTATTAGCAAAAACGGATTCAAAAAGTATAAAATAAAACATTACAAATGTAACAAGTTCTTGAAATATTTAAACTGAAATAACACCCAGAAAACAAACAACCAAAAGAGTCGTTCATGGAATGAAAAGTTCAATAAAGCTTCACACATCAGAGGAAACATCTGCCTAATATATAAACATTCATAGATTTGGTTTCATGACACTGTCAAAATTACTGTTACTGTCTGTGATCTCCACATGAGGATGAGTCTGTGTGGGTCAAACCTCTCAGAATGAGTTTGATCTCACAGATAACTGAACCTGAAGATGAAACAAACACACTCACTCGTTCTGATGCTGCAACATTCTGAGCTCATGAATACTGATGAGAACCAAATTATGAAAAAGTAATTTGCGTTTCCACAGAAATGTAAATATGCACAGCTAAGCTCACAAACATAAATCTGACATTCACTTTTCTCTACAAACTAATTTAGCTGCCTCAGTCCAAACGTACAATCAAATGATGAAAACCTGTGTGTGTTTGAAACATTCACGTCATCAAAACTGAACATGACTACTAATTATACTAATTTACAATTGTCCAATACATCAGAAGCCAAACATCCTCAGTGCTGGAAATATATACATAACAATGTGTGTTGTTAACAATGCTAACAGTAACAGTGTCGGCTTTAGTAATTCTTTCAACATGATGCAGCATCTACGGTAAACGTGTTTACTACTGCAGGCTGTTGATTAAAATGTCTTTGATTCTTCTTGGATCACTTTGGGTTTAATTTCTCCCTCAGATGCTTGAGAATATTTTTTTTTCCTTAAATTGGATTTTCAAAATACAGTTAAAATAACCTGCAATTTAAATAATTGCAGTTTCCCATTTTCAGTTGATAAATGTGCTGCACCTTGTTCTCCACCTTTTTTCCTTCTTTTTGATTATCTGTTATTTTTTCTTACTTGAGGAAAAATTAGCTTTTTCTTTAACATTGTCTCTGCTGTGAAATCTTTTTGGAATGAAGCAGCTCTTCTGGTTTTCTACATGATGTGATTGTTTTAGTTTCTGAAAGGCCTCTGCTTTGTGCCTTAGTGATACAGGCGACTCTTACATCTTCAAACATGCTGCAGTTCAACAGGAGGCTGGTATGAATCCTGACTCTGCTGTTGTTTACGTTTTCTGTAGCACACAAAAACAACAACAGCAGCAACAACAAGAAGCACAGCAGAAACACTCAGACCGACGATCAGTCCAACAGGTCCTCCTGCAGGTGAGAAACAGGTGTGAGGTGTCAGCTGTCAGGTAGGTGATGAGTGAAGAACAGAACAGAATCCATTTCCTCTTCAAACTGCTGTCAGACATTATCTACTGCACTCTGATCACATCACTCAGACCAGCTGCTTTCTACAAAGTCTCATCAACAACATCTTTAGAAACAAACATCAACAACCAGGAAGCAGCTTCACCTCTGATCACACACACACTCAACTCTACTCACTCACCTGGAGGAACAACTCTCAGTGTGATGATGCTGATGGGGTCACCATCCTGATTTGCTCTTTTCCTCACGTTTCCTCTCGTGAAGACACGACACTCGTATGTTCCAGCATCATTAATTGTCACATCCTTCAGAACCAAAGACACGTCTCCATCCTTCATCTGTCTGTCCTGTAGATCCACCCGGTTCTTAAAAGATGGATGCTGGTTTTCTAGGTCGAACCGCTGATCCCGGTACAAAAGCACATAATCTGTCTCCATGCCAGATCTGCTCCACTCTACACCGATGATGCTGTTATTATTGTTTGGAGCTCGACATGGTAGAGTGATGTTCTTCTGTCCAGGCTGAGCTGTGATAATATTCTGGTCTGACAGAAGAAACAAGACAGAGCAGAGAGGTGAAAGGTCGAAGTACAATCATCGCTTAGCTATGCTGTAATAGAGGCTGCTGATGCTCCATGATGCATTAAGTATTCCTTCTTCAGTCACCTTTCTCACTCACTTTGTTTTACTATACCTCTCTGCATTTAATCTTTAATGATTAATTAATCTCTTAAGATCTCTTCCACAGCATGTCTTTGTACTATCTTCCTCCACTCACCTCCTACCGGTCGTAGCAGATGGCTGCACCTCCCTGAGCCTTTTCTCTGTATGTATTATTGTAGTAGGTCTACCTTACAATATAAAGCACCTTGAGGTGACAGTTGTTTTGATTTTTATATAAATAAAATGGAATTGAACTAAATTGAATACAGCAGCCATTCAGAGTGAGACACACTCACTGCTTGTAGTGTTATATAAAATAATTCAGATGAATGTAAGAAGCAGTGTAATATAAACATTTATACATGTGCTGATAATAAGTGAACATAATGTGTGAGAGAAAGCAGCCTCTCATTATAAGACACTGTGAGTCTCTGCATGCTGCCTTTATGGAGCTACAGCTGTTTGTATACACTGAACTAAAAGCTTTGTAGCTGCATACAGGGCTGGATGTAATGAAATGTTCTTAGGGTGGTGTGGAAATCACAGGTAAAATCAAAGCCATTTCTTTACACATATCGCATGTCTGTAACATTGTGTAATGTGCCTTACAATGTAAACAATGATTCTGACATTTCTTTGTACAACCATTTAAAACTCAGGGGCAGATCTGCAGAGGTGGCATAGAGAGGCATGTGCCAGCCTAATATAATCTGTTGCCACACCTTAACAAACAACAATGTCCTATATAAAACTACTGTGGCACTAGAGGTGGCAAGAGATCATTTTAGGGTGGAGCATGCCACTCCATGCCACCTCTGTAGATCGGCCTCTGGCTGTATACTGACTCCTGAAACTACAACACATCACACTGACACACACACTACACTTCTTTGTCTCTGTGCTGGAAACAGCATCGCTGACCAAGCGGGTAAATCCACAGACACCAACAGACCTCGTGATGCCGTCACACAAACAGACGCTCAGAAACTAAATGTTTGGGAAGTACCATGTAAACCAGACTGATGTTTATTCCTCTTTATCTCAGAGGGAAACACCGTTTGGTTTATAAACCTCACCTGCAGAGACAAACACGAAGACACCGACAAACAGCAAAGTCGAGCAGAGCGACGCAGTTACAGGAAACATTTCCGTGTTCTTGTTTCTGCTGATCTGACTCTTAATAACAAAACTAGAGTTTTAAAACTGACTACATGAGGTTAACTTTGAGGTTTAAATAAAGCTGAAACATTTGTTTTTCAGAAACTCGTTCAAACGCCACACTTTCGATATCTTAAGGAAGTCGCGTTAAAGTGACGTCTGTTAGGCTGCGCTGTACGATGACCATGAATAAGTGCGTCATGACTAAGGCAGTGAAATGTAATGTAATGATTTCTTTGAGAGATATCAATGTGAAAATCAGGCTAATTCTCTTTTCACAGACAAACACTGTTTGTTTTCTAACAGTTAAATTTCACCTACATTCACAAACACAAAGACACCAACAAACAAACAAGCTTTAGTGATACAGGCTTCTCTTACCCAGCATCACCATGTAAGAAGCTCTGAGACATTTCTAACCTGCTGCTTTTTACTGGGAGGCTGGAATAAATCCTGACTCTGTCTCTTATGTTTACTGTAGATCAAAAAACCAACAAGAAGCTTTCAGACCAACGTTCAGTCCAACAGATGATGCAGGTGAGAAACAGGTGTGAGGTGTCAGGTAGGTGATGAGTGACGAACAGAACAGAATCCATTTCCTGCAGCTGTTTGTACACACTGAACTAAAAGCTTTGTAGCTGTATACAGGGCCGGATGTAATGAAATGTTCTTAGGCTGGCAAAATCAAAGGTATTTCTTTAAAAATATGCAGCTGTTGCATTGTGTAATATGCCTTAAAATGTAAACAGTGTTTCTGACTTTTTTGCACAACCATTTAAAACTCAGGGACAGATCTACAGAGGTGGCATGGAGTGGCATGTTTATAAACCTCACCTGCAGAGACAAACACGAAGACCTGTGACATCAGCGCCCACAGCGTCACCTTAGCAACCACATTCCTCCACCTATCAGCTGTGAGTTCACATATTTTACAAACAAAAACAAAGTCACAGCTGACTCTGAGCCCTCACAGTCAGCTGATCTTTCTGTCAAATAACTTAATGAAACCCTGAAATACAACAAATGTTTTCAGGTCCTTGAAGTGCACACGGGTGGGGGCTGGAAACCCACTCCACCTGTCACAGTCTGAAGACAGAACGTGATTTCTGTTCAGTGTGTGAGGATCAGTATGATGTATAATAATGTGAGTAAACTTCAGCAGGTTCATGTCTGTGATGTAGAAACAGGAACAAGCAGAGGTGCTCTGGATGTTTGATCTGTGCTCTGATAATTCAGCGTATCACCATGTGGGACAGGAGACTGTCCAGCACAAGTTACAGCCTGTCAGAGTGTCGCTCACATTTACTGACAAACAACAGATGCATCTGTTACTGTTTCTGTCTGCTTTTATTCTAAGCCCACCTTTTATTTCCTGTCCTGTTCTTGTTTTGTGCTCATGCTCTGTGTGACTGAAATGATTTCACTTCAGTGCAGCTAAAGCTCCTGTTAGAGCGAACATAGCTGTGGTTAGCTCCACCTGCCCGTCTGTTAGAATATAATAGAATCAAATACAATAAAAACATCCTGTTATTGAATATTAGGATCATTAGTTCAAACTAACAAGGTTTATGTATTATTATTATAATTGTTTTAATATAACACTGAGATGCAGCATAAACTGTTCATTTAAAACAAAAATTGAAACTGATTATTGCAGTAACTAAATACATTTACTAAAGTGAAACTCATGATACAACCTGTTTAAAAACATATTTTACAAACCTTAAATATTCTTTTTAAATGCAACATATGTAAAACCAATAAATCAAGGTGATTAAATGATTAAATTATTGATCAGCTCCTCAGCACCACTGTGTTGATGGTAAATAGCTGTGTGTCAGTATCCTGGTCAGACTGGTTCAGCAGTAGCATCATGTGTCTGTGTGTGAATCATATCAGATTTCCTCTTTGGTGTTCAGCACATTCATCAGCTCTATTTGAACTTGGAGCTCCATTATTTTTCTTTCTGTTGTTTTGTACTCGTCTGGATGTAAAATCATTTTAGAGGTCAAAGCTGACACACCTGTGGTTATTTCTGCCTGTCCAACAGATCTAAACATTTCAAAGAGAAATGATTAAATATTAACTTCCTTTCTCTGTGCTGACAGTGAGTGAAGATCAGATAGGAAACATTTTATGGTCTTCCTCTTGTCAGTAAATTATTTTGGGTCATTTCTTTTTATTCAATCTGTGGAAATAAAACACATTTTAGCTCAAGACTGTGGGGAGCAGGTGCTGCAGCACCTCCTGGTGGATGTTTATATTTATGACCAGGGAGACGTATTAAAATAAATAAATAAATAAATGAATAAATAAATACCAAAGATATCTGAAAATGTAAGTTCTTTTGTAAACAGCAGAGTAATAATGTGTAATTCCACCTGTACTTTGCCCCAGAGCACAAAGACTATATACAGGTGAAGTCTATATTTTATGTATATATTTTATATGATTACTCTTTTATAATGAAGTTAAAATGTGTGTTAATGTCTAGAAAGATTCTAAAAAAATGATTTCATTCCTCTGTGGACCTGGCATAAATAAAACCTTCCTACTCCTAACAGTTAAGTCTTGCCTGCAGACACAAACACAAAAACACCCACAAACAGAGAAACTGATCAGAGTAAAGCAAACATTCCTCTGTTATCTAGTTCTGATAATCTGCTGTCTTCTAAATGTCTGAGACTGTTTGTATTTTCAGTGAAAACAGAAACAGAGTTTCAATCTAACTAAGATTAAATTCAGATTTAAATAAGTTACCGATTAAGATGAGAGATCTGTGTTTGAGCTACTTGGTTGACTTTCCCATAAATGTTGATGAAAAAAGAAGTTTGTGTAACTACATATAAGTGCTTCATAATAAAATATTAGCTGTCACAACCATAAAACCACAGCTGTTCTGGAGAGCTTTGTCCACCTTTAGTCTCCAATCTGTTATTCCACTGAAGACCATAGTTTTTTTTTAGTTTTTTAGTTCTCTCCATTTTTTTAGTTCTCTCCATGATGACAGCAGGGCTAACTATGTATTTAACTAGCTTTGCTATGCAAAACAGCTAAAGTCTGTCTAGATAGATGCAATATTTGTTGCTAGAAGGCAGCGCTATTCAGAAGCTTCTGGTGAGGCTGTGTTCTCAGTTCTCCTTTCCTGCCGTGTTTCTCACCACAGCGTCGTAGGTGGGGTAGCAACAGCTCATTTGCTACAGACTCTGAAATTGACTGAAACCGCAGGTATACAGGCACGGTAGAATGAGCGATCTGAATGGTGTTTTAACATGAAACTTGAAAGGCACATTCTCAATCATGCAATAGCCTCTATTGGTAAAGCCTCAATTTTGCAGCAAGACAATGATCCCAAACTCACTGTCAATGCAGTAAAAGCACACGTGGATACAAAAAAAAATAAACAAAACACACACACACACACACACACACAAAATGAAACTCTATCAATCATGGATTGGCTTCCTCAGAGCTGTGTTAGATCCTTTTGCCAGAGAAAAGAACAAAAGGCAGCCAAGATCCAAAGAAACTTGGGTCATATTAAATAAAAAATCATTTTTATGCAACCAGGACAGCGTAGATGGAAACACTCATGCAGAGGTTTCACCGAATTCAGAAATCAGTGGACGACATCACGGTAGCTATGTCCATCTTTTGTACTGTCTGTATTTACATAGACGTTTGCACTTGTTTCAGTAAATCCCTGGAGCAGTTTCCCACATAAATAGGAACAAAGCTCATCTTACTATAATATGACTCCCTTTTAATAGAGGGTCTAACATGGAACATTAAATATGTGCAACACTTTGGTCACCGTCTGTTACATTTAAATGTGTTTTATGAATAAAGACTTGACTATCATGTACAGTGACATCAGAAAAATACATACACTGTGAGGTGCATCACTATGATGCAATAAAAGCACTGGAGTTAAGACTATATTACTAAAAACCCTTAGTTCTGTTGACACTAACTGATTTGTGTGTTATACACTGGGGTTGAACAATGTCTGGCTGCCATATTAAAATATTCTAATATTTTGTTTTATTCATCTTTATATAAACACATACTACTATATAATACAAACCAATCAAAGTCTACAACACTGCAAACCTCAAGCTCAAAAACTTATAGTCTGTGTCAAAACCAATTATATTCACTCTCCACAGCAACACAAACTTAGTGCAAATGCTGATAAGGTCATCAAAGTACACTAAGGAAACATGCACCTTAAAGCTTTAATAATTTTGAATATGAAAAGGTGAACTATAGCAACATTTTAGAAACCACAGTCCTGTCTTCTCCAGCTTTACATACACATATTTGACAAACAAGTACATTTACAAAGTAACAGGAAGTGAACTTGTCTCAGTAAAACAGGTAGATGTGTAGAAACATCCTGTCTGTGGAGTGTATGTGAATTGAAATCAACTTATTCTAATGAGTAAAATTCAAATGTCACATGTACCTAAACATCATGTTTAATGTCCTGTACAACACGGTTATTTACAAAAACAACAGGCTCTTTTCTTAATTCTTCACATGCAACAAACCCCAAGAGAGTGAGTGTTCAAAATATATCCACTGTCTTGAGTGAATGCATTTTTTCATTTGTAAACAAAAACAAACAAACAAACAAACAAACAAACAAACAAAACCATTGATCATAAGTCCAGCAGGTCTGATCACATACTCAGACAACATGAATGGAAAATGTAAATAAAACACTTACTCTGTTTAAAACCACCGCACTTGTTTCTGGTGTCGTCTGTGTCATGGACGTCATTCATTACTCTACTCTGAGTACAAAGTGCTACATAAGAACCATTTACTGTTTACGATGTGTTCCCTCAGAACTTCACAAGTTTCAATGGCTAAAAAAAACTAAACAACAAAAAAAATGAAGTTCTATGAAAAGCTCAAACCACTACAACTGTCACACTCTAGAGACAAAATTTTTATCAAAGTTTTAATAAACTGAACCATCTGTGAGGAACAGGAACAAGTCCAGGGTAAACCAGTGCATTCTGGGAAACTTTAAAGGCTCATATGACCGTGTGGGAAATGTGGGAAATGTGGCTCAGAACAAGTTTCAGAATAAAGTAAAACAAAAAGGCCGATGGGATTTTCCAATTATTTATTATTACTATTGATTATTTAAATAATATCCTGATTATTTATCAAATCCTCAGCAGCTGTGTTGGTGGAAAAGGTGTGTCTGTGTGTGTCTGTGTGTGTCAGTGTGTCTGTATCCTGGTCAAACTGGTTCAGCAGTGAGTGTTTGTTTATTGTACAGATGTGTGTTTTGTTTCACATGAGCTGTTGGTTTGTACAGCAGAATGAAAACACACAAAGCTTCTTTCCTTCTACGTTTTTATTCTGTGTTCATGAAACATCTGACAGTGACGTGACCTCATGTGTCAGTAGAGCAAACAGAGCTGGTTAGCTGTTAACAAGATGCTTAGCTCAGCTGCCTGAAAGCGATAAAACCACACAGTTCAAAACGTTTTGAAACAGAACGGTTGTTGTTGTGTAGATTAGGGCTGCATTCATTTGATTTCTAGTCAGGGAAATGATGAGCTGCTCCCCCTGGTGGATCACTGGGGAAATTGTTGAACTAAATAGCAATAAAAATTAAAATACAGAAAAAATCAAGACAGCACCAGTGTGTGCGGCTTGCTGTTCTTCTGTCAATTGTGTTATTGTTTGTTTTGTTTCTGACAGTTCTTGCCACCCAGTCAACTCACAACTGGTGTATGAATGCCCCAAAACTTTTGCATCTTCAATTTTTTGCCATAAGTTTTGAAAGCTCTAATCAGAAAGAGTTAAGAACAGAGTATCCACCGCCCCTGGCTGATGTTCTTACTTGCTACGTGGAGCGCTTCACCTGCCCCGACACACCGTCATTAACGCCGTAAACGTACTGGTCAGCTGGTGAAGTTTAAACCTTGCCTTAGTGTTTCTTCAGCGGCTGCTCCAGTTGGTTATTGTCTGTTCCATCCCAGGGCATCTCTTGGATCCTGTTGCCTCTTGTTTCCACCCAACCCCATCACAAGAACCTGACAAGAGGCAACAGGATCCAGGAGAAGCCCTGGGATGCAATGGAACAGACAATAACCAACTGGAGCAGCTGCCAAACTCATATTTGAGAAAGTTGAAATTTGGCCCTCACAGTCGTTTCCAGCCGAACAACTGCCACAACACTTATACCCTCTACAAAATGCTTGTGTAGATGAGTCAGTGAAACACATTGGTCTTATTGTGTCTTGTGATACAACACACATATATTCTTTATTGCACAAGACTGTAAATATCCATATTTCCACTCCCAGCTATTTCATTTAGCACAAATCTGACAAACTCTTTCATGTTTGTGTGTTTTTTCCTTTTAACCAGATGCAGATTTGTGCACCATCTCTTCTAACTTTGTTATACTTTTCACCACATTGTGTTTGTTTCTGAAGACATTCTGAATTATGATTTCACTAACTAATATACACGGGATATAGGCCCTTTGCACATTACTCATTTAGCCTGAAAAAATATTAAATATTCCAACAAAAAATACACAAAAAATGACATAAAACATATAAAAATGTGTTTTATCTATTTTTTTTTTTACTCTGGTCTGAGGTGCTGGGGGCCCAGTTAGAGACCAGCAGCTGGACGTCAGTGGTTGGACTGGTGGACTACTTCAATGAAGAGTAGATGACATCTGGCTCTGGTTTAAAGTCTGAACACAAACACACACAGTTCAAACAACAGGAAACATGATTACAAGCTTTGTAGTTCAGTCAAGACCTCCAACCTCTCTGCATCACACACATTCCCAGTTCAACTGGGTCAGAGCTCTGAGTTTGATCCAGGATGAGGTTTGATCAGCTTATCTTAGCATGATGGATGCAAACAGGATGAGCAGCGAGCTTGTCTCTATGCAAAGTTAAAGATAAAGAGCAGCTGTACCTGGGCCTGCTTGTTCTGATGGTTGTTTGTCCAGAACTGACGTCTTCACTTCTCACTGCTGAGTAGATCACAACTACAAAATAAATATCTGCAAAATGAAAACGAAAAATCATTGAAGCTACAACAATACACCAGAGCAGCTACACACAGTAAAACATTTTTACTGTTTCTAATGTGTCAGCACGAGAGTCCATGACAGTGCCGGCCATTGCAAGGGTCACATTTGTAACCAGATGAATTTGTCCCACAAACACTGTTTGTGTGACTTCCCAGAGTTTATCGTCCAATATAGTGAAGAAATTAAAAGAACTTTCTTTCTGTTCTTCACACGGTTCAATAACCTGAGAAATGTGATGTATCATGAACAGGAGGAGCTACATGTCACCGATGTTCTGGTTTATAAACCGCAGCATCTTCTTACAGTTTTTTTCCTCATCTTAACACCTCTGCTGTGAAACACTGAGTGACCACAAAGAACTGGAGGCTGTTTCTGAGAAAGATGCAGGTGGACGACCACAAAGCTGCCATCTTTTTCCACTGCAGACTGACACTCTTCACCACAGAGCAAAAAGCAAAGATGTTCTCACAACATGAACACTATTGTTAGACAAACCAGTAAAAACTGTGGTGAGAACGTTTATGTGTGATGGATGAACTGTAATCAACAACAGGAAGTTGGTTTTACAGTTTGCCGAACTTTGAAACGGTAAAAAGTGTTTATTATATTAAACAACATCTTGTCAATTCAGTCGTTTTCTTTATATCCACCGACAACCAACAACTGACAGTCTCGGTCGTTGTGTCCTTGGGCAAGACACTTCACCCGTTGCCTACTGGTGGTGGTCAGAGGCGCCAGTGTTCGGCAGCCTCGCCTCTGTCAGTGCGCCCCAGAGCAGCTGTGGTTACAATGTAGCTTGCCATCACCGGTGTGTGAACGTGTGTGTGAATGGGTGGATGACTGAATGTAGTGTAAAGCACTTTGGGGCCCATAGGGACGAAGTAAAACACTAAGTAAAGCGCTATACAAATACAGGCCATTTACGGATTTTCCATGTGCAAATATGGCAATAAATTGACGTGGGCCAAAAACCAGACAGCAGATACATGTCAGACTAATCAGAGCTGCTCTAAGGTCCTACTGCTCAATTACAACACTGATAATGTTCTGAGTGTCACAACATACCTGCCATCTGGACCTGAGGCTGAGTCATTAGTTAAAATCAAAGACTCGCTAAAGAAAATTGCTGATCTGTTACATTTATTTCTGCTTATCTGTAGGGGAAGCACCCTAAGAAGAGAAGCCCAGAACTCCACCTCCTTGGCCACATCCTCCAGTTTGTCCAGGGAAACACCATCATTCCCAAAGACTGCTGAGGAATATTATCTCTAAAGCATGTCCTGGGTCTGCCCCTGGGCGTACTCCCAGTGGGACACCTCATCCAAGAGGCATCCTTGTCAGATATCCGAACCACCGCAACTGGATCCTTTTAATGGGGAGGAGCGGTGGCTCTACTCTGAGCCTCTCTGGGATGGCTGAACTTCTCACGCTATCTCTAAGGGAGAGGCGAGGCACTCCTCGGAGAAAACTCACCTGATTAAGCAAACAGAACCACATCATCTGCAAAAAGCAGGGATTCGATTCTAAGGCTACGTTCACACTAAATGCGAAAGTGCATCAAATCTAACTTTTTTGACCCTATGCGACCCATATCCAATCATGTTATGACAGTTTGAACAGCACAAATTCGATATTTTCAAATCCGACCTAGGTCACTTTTGTACCTACCAATTATCAGTGCCAGAAAAGACAAACTAGAAAGCATGGGGCAGAAACTGGAGACGGAGCGAGTCAATGGACTGAAACTGAGTTTTCTCTCTAGTTAATTTGTCAAAATTCTGTCGGTTATGACTCTGCAGAAATTGATATATTGCTGCAACAACACCTACTAACTCTGTAGCTGCCATTTTTACTTCCGTAAACAGAGCACGTTGTGTGTGATTAGTAGGATCTGCTAAATTGGTCCTGGGATCAGATAAAGAGCAATTCAAAAACTCCTTTGAGCAGAGGTCCATTGGGCCTGGCTGGGCATAGCCCAAAAAAGGGACATCAGTCAACCCTTTTGTATGCCCACCACCACCACCCGCACAAGGCACTGTAGAGGTCAGGAAACATTGTGTGCTTGGCAGTGGCCAGGAGCGGAGGCCCTGGCAGACGGATCCCTGGCTATGAACATTAGGGAGTTCATATTTGACACAATAAAATAAATGCAATATATCTCACATCTTTCTATTAAATATGTGTTCCTGTTTCAGCTGCCGATTAGCTCTTTTTGGGGCAGGGATAGCTCAGTAGGTAGAGTGGTCGCCCCATTATTGGAAAGTTGGTGGTTCGAGTCCACTGAACGGTTACCCTGAGGTACCCCTGAGCTAGGTGCCGTCCCTACACAGTGCTCCCCAGTGTGGCTGCCCACTGCTTCACTGAGTGAATGGGTCAAACACAGAGAGAGGGGATCAATAAAGTATACACTATTATTAGCAATTATATTTGTTGAAGATTTTCATTTAGATAAAATTGTAATGTCGCTCTGTTTACATGTTTTTTAATCATTTTTATTGGTTTGCAATACTTCTTTAGGAAAAGATTATTTATATACTTACTAAGAATATTAAAAACAGACCTGTGACCCACAGCCCACCATAAAGAAAAAAAATAAAAATACTACCTCGTCTTTCTTTGTCAGATTGTTCTTGATGAACTGATATCTCAATGATGACATAAGTGATGAGGTCGTCTTCTTCACTTTCTTCTTGATCTGCTGAAATGATCCAAATAATGTGAATTACATCTCTAAACAGAGATTCGACCCACAATAAATCTCAGACATGTGGTATCTAACCAGATATGTACTGATATCATTACCTTGGCCTTACTCTTTATTACTCTTTATTTTATTTAGGACAGTGCATGTTAATGAACATACATGTAAAAAAAAACTTACATGAATGTAAACATACCAGATTATAGCCAAGGGCTAATTTCCATCTGTTGTCCATAAAACATAAAAAGTAGACATAATAATTCATAAAAAATTCATAATTAATCCATAATAAATACTCCATCACCAAACTCACACATACACACCATTCTATTCCCAAATAAAACATTAAAACTATACAACTTCAGGAACACTTAGAAACCCTCTAGTTATTTTTGACCAGATTACATCAGTGTGCATATTAAAATTAATATGTGAGCTTTTTTTCCCTGTTTGTCTCAAAGTGGTGCCGAAAAGCAAGATTCCAACGATGCACGAGTGTTTCTTTGTCAGTCACCTTTTTCACTCACTATGTGCTTTTATTCCTCTCTGCATTTAAATATTAGCCCTTATACATCTCTACCTCTCTTCCACAGCGTGCCTCTGTCTGTCTGCCTCCCCTCACCCCAACCAATCACAGCAGATGGCTGCCCCTCCCTGAGCCTGATTCTGCTGGAGGTTCCTTCCTGATAAAAGGCAGATTTTCCTTCCCACTTTCACCAAAGCAGGTCATATGATTCTTGGGTTTTACTGTTTGGTTTGTTTGGTTTTTTAAATTAATAAATTAATAAATTAATAAATCCATTTGCCTCTGCTTATTCTTTTCAGGGTCGCGGGGGGCGCTGGAGCCTATCCCAGCTGTCTTAGGGTGAGAGGCAGGATACACCCTGGATAGGTCGCCAGTCAGGCGCAGGGCCAACACACAGAGACAGAAAACCATTCTCACTCACGCATTCACAACTATGGGCGATTTAGATTCTTTAATTAACCTATCCTGACCTTTCTTATTTGTTTTGTTTAATGATCATAATGAATGTGAACTTTATTCTACTAAACAAACTCAGACATGAAAGATCAGGAAGTCTGAGTCTCACCTTCAGGTTTCCTGTGAACACATCGTCTCACCAGCAGAACCAGTAACACCAGTAGAACCACAACACAGACTGATCCAACAAATGAAAGCACAGAGAGATCAAGAGGAGAGAGTGATGGAGGAACAGCGATGGAGGTGGAACCAGTAGGAGGTGTGGATGTAGGTGGAGGTGTGGTGGTGTGTTTGTCTAAAATAAAGCAAACACAGTCATTAAGTTGTCGTCACATTGTGAATGTTGAAAGCTGCAGAAACACAGACAGGTGAGTGTGTCACCTGTGACAGTGATCCAGCTGGATGGAGACTCTCCATGACCGCTGATGTCACACTTGTAGAGGCCTTCATCAGACCTGGAAACATGCTGGATGGTCATGTGACCTGTAGGCTGCTTCCTGATGAGGGAGCCATCTTTATAGAAAGCAGCTGGGAGGTTGGAGGGAGTGGTCTTTGTTTTACAGAGCAGAGTGACGTCATCTCCCTCCATCACAGGGAGGACAGGACTCTGCAGGATCACTGATCCACCTCAACACAGAGACAAACTACAGCATTTCATCCATTTACACACAGCTTCATCAACACTAACTCCACACACTCAGCTTACCAGTGACTGTCAGGTTAACCATGTTACTGATGGGACCCTCTCTGGACTCACACCAGTAAACTCCACTGTCCTGAGTGAATAGTGTACTAATATTACATGAAGAACCAGTCCCTCTTCCCCACACATCTCCACACTGAGTCCTCTGTTGTCTGCTTGTGTTTCTTCTCAGAGTCCATCCAGCAGAGCTGTCGTCCTCCTCACAGCTCAGAGACACAAAGACTTCCTTAAAGAACTGAGAGCTGCTGGGACTCACAGTCAGACGAGCTGTGAGGGTTAAAATGAAAAACTGATGATCTGTTAAACTTTTGACCAAACAATTGGTGAATCATCATCAGGTTTACATCAAATTAAAACATGAACCCAATCAGGTCATATCAGTGAGCATTTCTCAGGTTTAAACTGTGACAGAAGAAGGTTACTGACCTTGGTTTGTTGTGCAGCTCAGCAGTGAGATCAGAACTAAAGAGAAATGACACTCAGGTTTGTTTGAGGTGAACATAAAGAACAACTCCACACAAACAGAACTACCAGTGTACCTCTGTGAGCTAAATAGCTCGTGTTGTTTTTAAACTATTATTCAATAGACTACAGCCCTGTTAAGTATATATACTAAATTCATGTGTCCACTGTGCAGCTGTGTTGATATAATGAGTGAATGATTTGATCTTTTCACTGCCTGCTGTGTTTCCTCGACTCCTGAGCAAAGATAAAGAGTCAGTTCAGACCTGCAGTTGGTCCTCGTGGTGTTTGAACTTGAATTCAGCCTGATTTGTTTTTCATGTCTTCTCCTCCATCATCAGTTATCAGGAGAGCAGACAGTCAAAGTACAAGAATTCAAACAAACACAGAGATTCTACTTACAGAGCAGACACAGCACAGATGTTTCCTTCATCGTCCTTCTCACTCATTTGAGCTTCTTTTCATTTCTGTCACTGACACCAAGTAAAGCCCGCCCTCTTCCTCTGAGCACTTTTTCCCCTTTTTTACGTTGTTATGACCCAGGGTCATTATTTGCGGTACGGTGTTGTTATTGTTTGTATTTGTATTTAGTGTTGCTTGTTTCCAGGTGGAGGCCACCCATTGGTGGAGGAAGGAAAGAGGCCAGCTACAAAAGGGGTTGGACTGGGTCGGCGGGGAGACTTCCTGGTTCCCCGTGAGCTGTGTGACTGGGGACCGTCGTGGTGTGTGACTGCACGGGGCTGCAATATTAATGTTGAAAAAGGGTTGTACCTGGGCTTGGTAGCTGTAGGGGTGGGAAGCCGTTTTCTTTTATTCCCCTCTTTTCTCCTGTTTCGGGTAGGGAGACAGGTTAGAGAATTGTATTTTGTTTTGGGATCGTGGGTGGTAAGTTAGCTCTGTTTTTCTTTCTAGTGGGTTTTGTTTGTTGTTTTGGCATCGCCCACCCTGAAGCTCGCTACCTGTTCAGTAAATAAATTAACCAACTCTCGTCATTCTGCCGTGGTGTGTTTTTTTTTTTTTTGTCGTTATTATGTATCGGGTTTATCTTTTTGTTGTGTTGCACCCCGGCTTCGGGCCGGTGTGTAACAACGTGACTTATCTATACCCTTAAAAAGACACAACATGCAAGTGAGAAAGTTTTTTGTTGATAAAACACTTTGAATCAAAACATTAAACATCAAAAACTTTCTATACAAACAAAAAACAGTAAAAGAAGAGCGTACATAAAGGGCTAAATTTATGATGCTCTCAAAACATGTCTCTCTTCTCTGAAAAGCTGTCTGACAAACCCCTTTGAATCAAAGCAAAAAAAAGACCTCTTAAACATGAACATACATCACCTTCAGTGAGAGACGGGGATATGAGCTAAAACAGTAAACTCCAACCACACGCTACTAAAGTCAGTGTTATAAAGCAGAGGAGAATAAGAATAAATAAGGGGAAGAGAGAGAGCATCTTTGGGTTCCGTTATATACAAATACACAAACATACTGAGATTAACTGAAGTGAATTATTTTTCTACTTATTATTATGTAACAGGCCCCTGAAAAGAGAGCTGCCAACAGTTATATTTGATCACAACAACAAAAAAACAAATGAGGTGGAATCACTGACAGGTAGTGTGAGATCAATAGGTAGGAGGTGCCCCCTTGTGGCACAATTTAGGATGGCACAAAAATAACAAGAAATGATTAAAAAAAAAGTGACCACACATGTAATCAAGAAAAAGAAGAATTTATTTTTAAGACTAATCAGGAAACGGCCTACAGGTCACATGACTATCCTTACTCCTGTCCTGACTTTTATTATGTAATCAAAGCTTCATTTAGTGTTTTATTTTTTGGGTTTATATTTATTGTTGATTTAGTTTCTTAAAATGTTCTATAGAAGAAACCTTTAACTGGACTTGAGATATTGTAATGATACAACGGTTGTTTTGTTATAAAGTAATTTAAATGCATTTTACACTTGCACTTTTAAAAAGGATCAAACTCTAGGTTTTCTGCTTTAAGTACTTTCTGCCTTCTTTGTCTGTGACATAAAAATGGATGAGCGAGGAGGCTGCAGGAGGAGCTATAATCACTGAGGTGGACCCTTTATAAGTGTTTTACCTGCAGTGGTTGAAAACCATCGGGTATAGCCGGAGTGGTTCTTTGTCTGACGCCCACCCAATTTACAAACTCCTGACATGTTCCTGCTCTGTTGGACTCATTCGTTTACAGTGAAACATCCTTGTTACAGACTCAGATCTGACTGTGATCTCTCAATCTGCTCCAGGACAGAGACAGCGTCAGGATTATTTGAGTCTTACTCTTGCTGATTTCTGCTCAGAGAAAATCTGCTTCAACAGCCAGAAGAAACAGATGACCAAAGACTTGATTAAGACCACAATACAGTACTATTTTTTATAGTAGAACTTTATTAGCAAACTTTTATGAAAAGCTTAAAATAAATAAAAAAAATGTAACCAGCTCTTCAAATATTTAAACTGAAGTAACAACCATCCAGAAGATTGTCCTCTACTGAAATGTAAATTTATAAAGAGTTTTGCAGTGGGGGGGGGGGGACGACGACACCTGAGCTCTCACAGAACTCATGAATACTGATCAGAAAGAAAACTGTGAACAGAGTAAATTGCTGACATCAATGGAAATAAAAGTTACCTTCAAACAAATTGAGTCAGAAACAGAATATGTTGCTGCTCATGCCTATTCGAGAGAAACATACACGGAATAGTTATATAACAGTTTTATATCATATAACAGAATGTTTGGTTTGGAAATACTCCCAAATATTTCAAATGTGATGATTTATTAACTTTTGTTTGAAAATATGAGCTAATGTGTGTTCCACACAAATGTAAAGAGTAGAACATGCTAACGTCACAAACACAAATCTGACATAATTTTTTCTCTACAAACTAATTTAGCTGCCTGAGACCAAACATACAATCAAATGATGAAGAACTGTGTGTGTTTGAAACCACACATCAACCAAAACTACTACTAATAATAATAATGTACAATATTACAATAGATCAGAAGCCATATTTGCTCAGTGTTAGCAGTAAATTGATAACAATAGATGTAAAGAACATGAAATGCTAACAGTAAAGTGTAGGCGATAACATTTTGTCAACACATTTTCATTATTCTGTATCTTTTCTCTTATTCCATAAACTTCTCACCCTGCAGATTAAAAATGTCCTTGATCCTTCTTGGATCACTTTAATTTCCTGGGACTCTCCCACAGATGGTTGAGAATATATAATTTTAAATAATTCTGGTTTCCAATTTTCAGTTGATAAATTTGCTGGTCCTGGTGCTTTTACCTTTTTTCTTCTGTTGAATGTCTGTTTTTTTTTTCCTTTTTACTTGAGGGACGGTTATTATTTAACCATTGCCTGTGAAATGAAGCAGCTCTTTTGCTTTTCTACTTGGAATCTATTGTTTTACTTTCTTCAGTAAGATTCACTTCTGCTTTTTTGCCATAATGATGCAAGCTGCCATTAAACAGCATTCTTATGTAAAAAGCTCTGAGACATTTAAGTTCTACTGCACTTCAAGAAGGGCTGGTATGAATCCGGACACTGTTGTTGTTTATGTTTTCAGTTGATCAATAATCCAGCAACAATAAGCTCAATGGGAACACTCAGACCAACTTTCAGTCCAACAGGTCCATCCTCTGTGTCTCTATGTCATCTCTGTGTCTACAAAGACATTTCAAACTTGCTGATGTTCATCAGGATGTTAGTTAAAATCTCGGTTCTGTCGTTTACATTTTCTGTAGACCAGAAAACCAGCAACAAGCACAACAGCAACAGCAGCAACACTCAGACTGACGATCAGTCCAACAGGTCCTCCTGCAGGTGAGAAACAGGTGTGAGGTGTCAGCTGTCAGGTAGGTGATGAGTGAAGAACAGAACAGAATCCATTTCCTCTTCAAACTGCTGTCAGACATTATCTACTGCACTCTGATCACATCACTCAGACCAGCTGCTTTCTACAAAGTCTCATCAACAACATCTTTAGAAACAAACATCAACAACCAGGAAGCAGCTTCACCTCTGATCACACACACACTCAACTCTACTCACTCACCTGGAGGAACAACATGAAGGTAGATGATGCTGATGACCTTCAACGGTTGTCTGACTCTCAGGACGACACGACACTCGTATGTTCCAGTGTCATTTATCGTCACATCCTTCAGAATCAGAGACACGTCTCCATCCTTCATCTGTCTGTCCTGCAGATCCACCCGGTTCTTAAAAGATGGATGCTGATCGTCTGGTTCAAATCGACCATCCCTGTACAAAAGCACATATTCATCTCCCAGGTTGGCTCTGCTCCACTCTACAGCTAAGATGTTGTTGTTTGTAGCTCGACATGGCAGAGTGATGTTCTGTCCAGACTCAGCTGTGATGGTTTTCTTGTCTGAAAGAGGAAAAAAGTACACATACACATTATTTTTTGCTATCATTGCAGTACAATACATTACAAACATAATACTTTGAGGCTAATATACAAAAACATATTTCTCTTATTGTTGATGAAGGTCTGTCAAGCAAAACCAGAACACCTACAAAGAGCAATTCTTTATGTTCTCTCCCTCTTTTTCACTGTTTTATTTTATTATCTATTTCTATCTTTCACTCTCTCTTTGACAGAGATTTAGATTTAGACCTTAATATATTCCTGCTGAGACCAAAGCCAAGAGGATGAAATATACACATTACAATGAAACCAATAGTTTGGAAAGTATTGGTAACATGTATTCCTCTTTATCTCAGAGGGAAACACCATTTGGTTTATAAACCTCACCTGCAGAGACAAACACGAAGACACCGACAATCAGCAAAGTCGAGCAGAGCGACGCAGTTACAGGAAACATTTCCGTGTTTTTGTTTCTGCTGATCTGACTCTTAGTTTGTTCTAAAAGTCCGAGTCTGTTGGTATTTTCAGTGCATAATAGACCTTAAGATTAACACTTGACTGCACGAGGTTGAATTTAAGGTTTAAACAATGCTGAAAGTTTTGTCTTTCAGCCACTCGTTCAAATTCCACACTTCCGATGTGTCTTAGGGAAGTCGCGTTAAAGTGACGTTTGGTAGGTTGGACTGTAGGACGACCATAAAGTGCGTCATAAGAAAAGTGCTGAAATTTGTCTGTTATCTACCTGTGATGATCTACTTTGTTCTAAATCTCTGAGTCTGTTGGTTTTTTCAGTCAGCAACAGAATATGACGTTAACACTACGTGAGATTAACCCTTTCACGCATAGTGGTTATTACAGCTATTCAAAGGCTGTTTTCAAATCTAAATAATATAATTGAAATAATAAATCTAAAGCAGGTCTGAGTGTTTAACAGGTTCAGTTCTTGAATGATCTCAGCAGAACAACACAAACATAACCTCTCTCATCATCAATCATCAGCTACATACTAAAGACCATCATCAGCCAAAGGACTTCAAAATGACGTCACTGTATAAAATGTAAATTGTACTATGGAGGAGGCAGCATTTAGCTGGAGCCTCCATAAAACCACAGAGAACTTTCTCCACCTTTGTACAAAATACTCAAATATGTCATTTTAAAACACTTACTTTTTTTCTGGAGGAAAATCCTCAAATTCTTTCCTGATCATTTTGATGGAAAAAATAAATATTCAAAATATTTAAAAAATGTAAAGAGCAAAAAGAAAAAGTACAATAAAATAAAATAAAAATAAATGGACCTCTGTACTAAACATCCAGAGAACAAACTGAGCTGTGCTTCCTTATCAGCTGTTTTTATACAGACACACCTCAGATCTGTGACATCAGCGCCCACAGCGTCACCTTAGCAACCACATTCCTCCACCTATCAGCTGTGAGTTCACATATTTGACAAACAAATACAAAGTCACAGCTGACTCTGAGCCCTCACAGTCAGCTGATCTTTCTGTCAAATAACTTAATGAAACCCTGAAATACAACAAATGTTTTCAGGTCCTTGAAGTACACACGGGTGGGGGCTGGAAACCCACTCCACCTGTCACAGTCTGAAGACAGAACGTGATTTCTGTTCAGTGTGTGAGGATCAGTATGATGTATAATAATGTGAGTAAACTTCAGCAGGTTCATGTCTGTGATGTAGAAACAGGAACAAGCAGAGGTGCTCTGGATGTTTGATCTGTGCTCTGATAATTCAGCGTATCACCATGTGGGACAGGAGACTGTCCAGCACAAGTTACAGCCTGTCAGAGTGTCGCTCACGACAAACAACAGATGCATCTGTTACTGTTTCTGTCTGCTTTTATTCTAAGCCCACCTTTTATTTCCTGTCCTGTTCTTGTTTTGTGCTCATGGAATTGATGGAAGATTGTGTGTCAGTATCCTGGTCAGACTGGTTCAGCAGTAGAATCATGTGTCTGTCTGTGAATCATATCAGATTTCCTCTTTGATGTTAAGCACATTCATCAGCTCTATTTGAACTTGGAGCTCCATTATTTTTCTGTTGTTTTGTTCTCGTCTCTTTTGGATGTAAAGTCATTTCAGAGCTTCATACCTGTGGTTAGCTGTGCCAGTCTAACAGACTGAAAGAGTCTAAAGAGTTTAAAGAGTTTAATCCTCTTTGGCATGAATTAAAGTTTTTTAGAGAAAAAAATATTTCACTGTAGTTTCTTGGAGTTTGGAGCTCCTGCTTTATATTTGAATCAATAAATTTGCAATAAATAAATGTGCAATGCGGCTCCCAAAATGTCACATTTTTCTAATTCAGAACTTTTATGAAAGAAACAACTAATTGATTGAAAATTGTAATTTTTTTAAACAAACATCACGTTGATTTTCATAGAAGTTTTTAATAAAATAAATTAAATGTATTTATTTAATGGTAATTATTTATTTAATTACCATTAAATAAATGGTAAATTGACTGTTTTTATAGAGCACTTTTATATTGTACTTGAGCATCAAAGCGCTTAATGCAACATGCCTCATTCACACAAGCACCTTTTATACATGTTTTCCATCTAACATTCACACTCTGAGAAACACTTCAGGAGCAACTTGAGTTCAGTATCTTGCCCAAGGATACTTTGGGATCAGGTGGGCACAGGTTGTGTGCAATATCATGCACGATGCAAGGGTCTGTATGTGTGATCGTGTTTGTCTCTGTGTTTTTGTGTGTCTGAATGTGTGAAACTTTATGAATCAGAGGTGGACATCACATTTCTGTTGTTTGACATTTGGAGTACCATTACATCCTGGGACTTTACATCTCCTTCCATTCTGTCCTCCTATGACATGTTCTTGTGGTAATTTCCTGCAATTTGTACAGGCTTGTTTTAGTGCATGGTTTGATTGCTACATATCCCATCACTCAGTGCTCATACATTACCAATAAGTTTGATGTGTCACATGGCCCTCTTCCTATTGAACAAACAAAAGTTGTATCCAAGATGGCCGACTTCTAAATGGCCACCATGGTCACCACCCATCTAGAGGAGTTTGCCCCCTCACATATACTAATGTGCCACAAACAGGACTTTAATATCACCAACCATTCCCATGTTATTACGGTGCATCCATATAAATGGCCCACCCTGTATATATTATGTATACATTTTATACCATTAGTCTTTCATAATAAAGCATTTTTGTATGAATTTATGGTCCATGTTAAGGACTATAATCACATATAAAAAGAAAAACAATGTATTTGTATAAAATTAAAAGTGAATTATTTTAATAGTTAGAAACCTTCTAAATTATCTTTGTGGACATTAATGAGACAGCATGACCACGATGTCAGACTGAAACATAAACTGTTAAACCTCCACACCTTTCTGATGGAAAAACTTTTGAAACAAAAAATTGATATTTGTGATTTATTGGAAAAACATGAACTTGTAAACCAGGCTGATTCTATTTAACAGAAACAAACACTGTTTGGTTTTTAACAGTTCACCTGCAGACACAAACCCAAACACACCGACAAACAGCAACACTGATCAGAGCAAAGCAGACATTTCTCTGTTATCTGGTTGTGATAATCTACTTTGTTTGGAGTTGGTATGTCTAATCTGAGAATCTGAGTTTCATAAATCTAACTAAGATTAAATTCAAGGTTCAAATGAAGTCACTGATTACGAGAAGTAACTTTGAGCTACTTGTTTGACTTTCCCATAAGTGTTGAAGAAAGAGGAAGTAATAACTACACATAAACGTGTCATAATAAAAGAGGTGAATGATGGAGGAGGCAGCATTTAGCTGTAGCCTCCATCAAACCACAGCTGATCTGGAGAACTTTGTCCACCTTTGATTGTCTTTAAGTTGTGTTGGAGCCACAGAGAGCAAATCTTTGTTCTTTATGGAGAACCAGTGAGGTTGTTTGGACTTTCCTATGAAACTTCAGTTCATGCAGCTGCTGCAGCACTTCCTGGAAATCACATGACTGTATTCAGAGTACAGGAGAGTAACTGAGTACATTTCCTCTTTGTGATTGAGGTCATTTTCTTCTTGATAGTGTGTCAGATAAAGTCTGAGAGGTTTTGGTTTTTCAGATGATAAAACACATTGAATTAATTTTATATGATGTGATGTAGATCAGCGGTCCCCACCCCCCGGGCCACGGTCCGTGAGTCGTTTGGTACCGGGTTGCATGAGTTGAGGCTCACAACTCTATAAACACAATAAACATAGTTTTTTATCGTTAACTTGGTTTCCCTGGGCCTTTTCTTGTGTTGTAGTTTTGTGTCTTTTTTGAAAGAAATATTTACACATTACCATAGCGACCAGAAAACATTAAGGGGCAGAGAAGAGGATGTTACTCTCAGTGTTGTTGGCGCATTTCAGGAGAATACTGCTAATAAAGTTACACAATTACACAGTGAATTTGCGTTTAGTATTATATTTACAAAATACCAGTTTTTGTCTTGGTCGTATCATTTTATTTTGTTGTATTTATCTGCCATACTTTCAACAAAAAAGGTTGGGGACCACTGATGTAGATTACAGAAAAGGCTGAAGAACATCATTTTTTAACACTTACTGTTGTTCTGAAGGGTCTCTGAAACCCTCAAACACTCTTCTGATCATCAGGATGGAAAAATGATCCACTTAAAACAGCAAGCCCTTCACCTCTGTCACCCCATAGCTTGTTCCTGCCCACTCCAGCTATACAGATATTTGACAAACAAATAGGTTTTTTTGTTAATCCTTTACACAATACAAAAAACATAGGAGAAAATGAAAGTTCAAAATATATATTAAAATTGAAAAGTTAAAAAAACATTGATCATAACTCCAGCAGGTCTGATCGCTCAAACAACATGAAGAAATAGTTTATGAAGGCAAAATGTAAATAAAACACTTAGTCTGTTTAAAACCAACAAACTTGACTCTGGTGACGTCTGTCTCTGGCACATTGTTCCCTCATAACTTCATAACATATGAAATCTTCAAGGCTAAAACACACATGTCACTTTTACTAAATTAATACATTTTACAGCACCTACTGCAGCTGTCAATATCTAGAGACAAGATCTTTATCACAATATCATCTGTGAGGAATAGAAAGAAATGCAGATTAAAACAGTGCATTCTGGGGAAACTGGGAAGACTCATATGACCATGTGGGAAATGTGGCTGCTCAGCCAGTTTCAATTTAGAGTAAAAGAAAAAACAGCTGATGAGCATAGCTGGACTGGCCATCGGGCATCGGGCATACCGGCCATCTTGCCTTATGGGCCGATGGTGATTTTTCGTTTTTATGGGCCGATGTTTTTTTTTTCCCATAACGGTATAAACACTGAAAGGTGGTGGATTGGCCAGATGAAGGGAGATTTGTAAAAATAACTCAGTTGTTTGGTGGTGGCTATTGCGGAGCTTCCACAGATTCAGTAACATTAGCAAGTGGTGGAGGCCAGCAGATGCAACACGCTGGCAGGTGGATAACGGAAAGGCAGGAGCAGCAGAGACCCGAGGCGGTGAACTGAACTTCAGGTAAGAAGTTATGACTGCAGTCTATCTGGGTCAGATATAACCAAGTTTAGGTGGAGTTTATTTTCGTTATGCTGACTTTTTACAGTCAGTTACATTAACTTATTAACATTAACATTGAAAGGGGGGCACAAAGAAATACTTTTCTTTCTTATTCTCATTTAAAATGTCTCGCTTTTAACAAATAATTATCTGAATCTTACAAAAAACATTTTCATCTGATGTAAAATGTATAGAAATCCATTTTTGTATAGTATTTCTTTTAGGGTCCCATCATAATTTCTTCAGACGTAGCTAAGTACTGTTTATGATGCCAGCATTTTCCCACATTTTTTAGATTCTGTACCAGTACTGTGTGTAAAATGCCATCAAAAAGTCAATTAACTTCTATCGCTGCACCATCGAGAGCATCCTGACCAACTGTATAACAGTCTGGTACGGGAACTGCTCTGCCTCGGACCGGAAGGCGTTGCAGAGGGTCGTGAAAACTGCCCAGCGCATCGCCAGAGCACCACTTCCTGCCATAAAAGACATCTACAGGAAGCGGTGTCTGAAAAGGGCTGGGAAAATCATCAGAGACCCCAGTCACCCATCACATGGACTCTTCACCCTCCTGCCCTCTGGGAGGCGCCACAGGAGCCTCCGGACTAAGACCACCAGGTACCGGAACAGCTTCTTCCCCACAGCTGTCAGACTCCTGAACTCTGCCTCCTGACATCTGACCCACGTTAAACTCATGGACTGAACATACACACACCCACAATGGACAACTGTACCCTCAAACACACAATAATAACATGGAGTGAACCACCACTCACAACCACTAGTACTTTATATAGCCTCTGTAGGAATTATCCACATATCTCACTTATCTTAACTGCACTACTGTATAGCTCTGTGTAAATAATCATTCTGTACATTCAATAATCTTTAACCCTACAACTGTTTACAACTTGCATAGTTCCCATTTCTGTATAGCTGTATATCTCAGATTTCTGTAAAGTTATTTATTTCATATTCTGTATAGTTTTTCATATTTATATCCTGTTCAGAGCCTGTACATAGCTTGTACTCACTACAGCCTGTACATACTTAGTTATAGAATATTCACAACATACTTCATACCGTGTACATTATAACATACCATAATAGACCCATTTCTGTAATATACTCACATATCTATATTATTGCTAATATATATTGTAATATATCTATAGCACTAAAGCACTTCTGGATGGATGCAAACTGCATTTCGTTGCCCTGTACCTGTGCATGTGCAATGACAATAAAGTTGAATTCTATTCTATTCTAATTAAGTTTTATTCTTTCTCACCTGTCTTTCTGTCTCCTTTCACTTTTTAAAGTTTGCCATGTTAGAAAAAATATTGTGCCCTGCCATGCTGTTTATTGATGTGGTAAATGAATGGTTTATGAAAATATATGTAAATCTGTCATCAGTAATCAGTAATGATCATGTCTCACCTCTAGTCTTCTCTGTCTTAATTTCAGGTTTTCACCATGTGTTGTAGATAGTTCAGGAGGTTAACTTGACCAAGCAGTCTACTTTCAGGTACTGTTTAGAGTACCAGGACAGGGAGGATGGTGTAGGTTTAAGTTTATTAGATTGATACATATACACCAACAAGACAGTGTACATCACTGTGACAACAGCGTTTGTTTTCATTCAAAGGCTTTATGGTTTTTCCTATAATACCTGGTGGGCCGGTCTCTAGTCAAAATGCCCGGGCCGATTTTTTGTCCCAGTCCAGCCCTGATCTCAGCTGCAGTCAGTCCAGATAGATCACATAAAATCAAAAATAATCAAAAAAGCTTCAGACTGTTTAACTTCATCAGACTTGAAGATGAAACAGATTTGTGACTGTTCCTGTAACAAGAAGACGGGGAGTGAAGAGTTGTTTTTAATCTGCTCTTAATCAGCTCCTTTAGTCAGAGACTGAAACACCCTCACTGCAGATCATTCATCCCAACAGCAGTTAGACTCTATAACCTATAACTCCTCAATCCCGATTTCACAAGTCACTGGACATCCACGGTCACCACTTCCTGCATAATGCACCTTCTATGTGTATGAACGTGTGCAGATATATATGTATGTATATACATACATACATACGTGTGTGTGTGTGTGTGTGTGTGTGTGTGTGTGTGTGTGTGTGTACTTGTTTTCATGACATCTTAGGACAATTTTATGATAACACACTCACAAAATGAGGACGCTCAGAAAAATGAGGACATTTTTGAGGTCCTCATTTTTCTGAGCCTTCTAAAGTGTTCTAGAGGCTCCCAACATGCTCCCAAACCAAAAATCTCGAAAGTCCTGAAACATCACAATTTTATGAAAAAGTGTGTTTAAGTGTGTTTAGCGTTTTTGCTCACTTTCAGTTTCGCCGCCTACTGGCCAGTTTTGGAACTTAACACACTTTAAACACACTTTCAGTGACGTCACTCTGCGAGTCCTCATATTGTAGGTGTGTCAGACACAATAACACATTTGACCCAGGTTATACCCTTCTGGGGCTTAGCGGACACATGCGTGGACAGCACCTTTTAGTTCTTATGTCCAAAGTCGTATTCAATGTTGAAATGGAGGTGAACTTTCAATCATTCGTGGAATAGTAACAGATGAATTTTGAGGCTTCTGAAAATTGTTCGTTCAAACCTTGCCAATTAAACAATCATTCTAACACACATCAAAAACTTTTCACATTTTTATACATATTAAGGTGAGCTATAAGCAAGGGTAACAACAGTTAAATCAGGCAAATCTTGACAAAAATGAAGGTCTTTAGATTCAGTTATCAGTACCTGCACAGCTTGGTTTCTTTTGTTGTTGACAAAATGTATCGAAATATAAAGTTTCAACATTTGTCTAATTATATTACTATTAATTAATGAGTCTTACTTCTCAAGATCAATGCACAAATTGTCTGACCTTCACTATGCAGAATGATGTGTGTGCAGATTTTGACCCTTGAAGAGTTTATATTAATCTACATTAATATAATTGCATCTGCAATCTGCAGTTGAACTTGGAGATTCCTGCCGCTGTCATCTGATTCAGTATGATCATCAGGCTCAGTCTCGACTCTGTATCTACAAGAATTGATGAAAAAAGTCAACACTTTATTAATTATATTTTAAATTCAACTTACCTTATACTTTTTACAATATAGTATAAAATGCATATTGTTTCTTTAAAAACTAATAACACACTATTAAAAACTGCAGAATGCACAATTCCAGCTTCATTTAGTAATTCAATTAGTAAATAAAAGTGAGTAATTAAGTCACTTAATTAACTAAGCAACTGTAAATGTCACAGAAGTACAATTCAATTTCAATTCAATTTTATTTATATAGCACCAAATCACAAAAAAAGTCGCCTCAAGGCGCTTCATAGATACAGAGAAAAACCCAACAATCATATGACCACCTATGAGCAAGCGCTTTGGCGACAGTGGGAAGGAAAAACTCCCTTTTAACAGGAAGAAACCTCTGGCAGAACCAGGCTCAGGGAGGGGCGGCCATCTGTTGCGACTGGTTGGGGTGAGAGAAGGAAAACAGGATGAAAGACATGCTGTGGAAGAGAGACAGAGGTTAATAACAGATATGATTCAATGCAGAGAGGTCTATTAACACATACTGAGTGAGAAAGGTGACTGGAAAGGAAAAACTCAATGCATCATGGGAATCCCCGGCTGCCTACGTCTATTGCAGCATAACTAAGGGAGGATTCAGGGTCACCTGGTCCAGCCCTAACTATATGCTTCAGCTAAAAGGAACGTTTTAAGCCTAATCTTGAAAGTAGAGATAGTGTCTGTCTCCCGAATCCAAACTGGAAGCTGGTTCCACAGAAAAGGGGCCTGAAAACTGAAGGCTCTGCCTCCCATTCTACTTTTAAATACTCTAGGAACAACAAGTAAGCCTGCAGTGTGAGAGCGAAGTGCTCTAATAGGGTGATATGGTACTACAAGGTCATTAAGATAAGATGGGGCCTGATTATTTAAGACCTTGTATGTGAGGAGTAGAATTTTGAATTTAATTCTGGATTTAACAGGAAGCCAATGAAGGGAAGCCAAAACAGGAGAAATCTGCTCTCTTTCTAGTCCCTGTCAGTACTCTTGCTGCAGCATTTTGGATTAGCTGAAGGCTTTTCAGGGAGTTTTTAGGACATTCTGATAATAATGAATTACAGTAGTCCAGCCTGGAAGTAACAAATGCATGAACTAGTTTTTCAGCGTCACTAAGAGACAGGATATTTCTAACTTTAGAGATGTTGCACAAATGAAAGAAAGCAGTCTTACATATTTGTTTAATATGTGCATTGAAGGACATGTCTTGGTCAAAAATGACTCCAAGGTTCCTCACAGTATAACTGGAGGCCAAGGTAATGCCATCCAGAGTAAGAATCTGGTTAGATACCATATTTCTAAGATTTTCAGGGCCGAGTACAATAACCTCAGTTTGATCTGAATTAAGAAGCAGAAAGTTAGCGGCCATCCAGGTCTTTATGTCTTTAAGACATTCCTGCACTTTAACTAATTGGTGTGTGTTATCTGGCTTCATGGACAGATAGAGCTGGGTGTCATCTGCATAGCAGTGAAAATGTATGCTATGTCTTCTAATGATACTGCCTAGGGGAAGCATGTATAATGTAAACAGAATTGGTCCTAGCACTGAACCCTGTGGAACTCCATAATTGACCTTAGTGGGTGAAGAGGACTCTCCATTTACATGAACAAATTGTAGTCTATTAGACAGATATGATACAAACCACTGGAGTGCAGTACCTGTAATATCTACAGCATGCTCTAATCGCTCTAATAGGATATTATGGTCAACAGTATCGAACGCTGCACTAAGGCCTAGCAGGACAAGCACAGAGATGAGTCCACTGTCAGAGGCCATAAGAAGATCATTTGTAACCTTCGCTAAAGCGGTTTCTGTGCTGTGATGAACTCTGAAACCTGACTGAAACTCTTCAAATAAGCCATTCCTCTGCAGATGATCTGTTAGCTGTTTGACAACTACTCTTTCAAGGATTTTTGATATGAAAGGAAGGTTGGAGATTGGCCTATAATTAGCTAAGACTGCTGGGTCTAGAGATGGCTTTTTGAGTAAAGGTTTAACTACAGCCAGCTTGAAGGCCTGTGGTACATAGCCGATTATTAGAGATAGGTTGATCATATTTAAGATTGAAGCATTAATTAATGGCAGGACTTCTTTGAGCAGTTTTGTAGGAATGGGGTCTAAAAGACACGGAGGATTGGAGGAAGTAATTATAGAAGTTAACTCAGAAAGATCAATTGGAGAAAAAGAGTCTAACTTAACATCAACGGTACTAAAAGTAGCTGTAGATAATGTTACATCTGTGGGATGATTATTGGTAATTTTTTTCTCTAATGATAAGAATTTTATTTGTGAAGAAGTTCATGAAGTCATTACTAGTTAACGATGGTTGGCTCAAAAGAGCTCTGACTGTTTGTCAGCCTGGCTACAGTGCTGAAGAGAAACCTGGGGTTGTTCTTATTGTCTTCAATCAGTGACAAATAGTAAGATGTTCTGGCTTTGCGGGGGGCTTTCTTATAAATCAGCAAAATATTTCTCCAATTATGATGATCCTCTAAATTTGTGACACGCCATTTCCTCTCCAGCTTACGAGTCATCTGCTTTAGGCTACGTGTTTGAGAATTATACCACAGAGTCAGGTACTTCTGATCTGAGACCTTAGTTTTCACAGGAGCTACAGTATCCAGAGTCATATGTAGTGAGGAGGTAAAATTATTATTAACAAGATAATTGACCTCTGTTGGGGTAGCGTTCAGATAGCTGCTCTGCTCTGTGTTGGTACAGGTCATTGAAGATGATAACAGTGGGTGGATTACATTCTTAAACATAGTTACAGCGCTTTCAGAAAGACATCTGTGATAAAGTCTACTCTCCACTGCTGTGTAATCAATTATTGTAAATGTAAATGTTATCAGGAAATGATCAGACAGGAGAGGGTTTTCAGGAAACACTGTTAAATGTTCAGTTTCTATGCCATATGTTAAAAACAAGATCTAGAGTGTGATTAAAGTGGTGGGTGGGTTCTTTTACATGTTGAGAGAAGCCAATTGAGTCTAATAACAGATTAAATGCCATGTTGAGGCTGTCATTCTTAGCATCTACATGGATGTTAAAATCACCCACAATAATTATTTTATCTGAGCTGAGCACTAAATCAGATAAAAAGTCTGAGAAATCAGAGAGAAACTCTGTGTAAGGCCCAGGTGGACAATTAGATGATAACAAATAAGACTGGTTTCTAAAATTTTTCAGCTGGGGTGGACAATGCTAAGCATCAGGCTTTCAAATGAATTAAAAGTCTGTCTTGGTCTTTCATTAATTAATAGGCTGGTGTGAAAAATTGCTGCCACACCGCCCCCTCGGCCTGTGCTTCGAGGTTTCTGGTAGTTAGAATGACTCGGGGGTGTTGATTCATTTAAACTAACATAATCATCCTGCTAAAACCAGGTTTCTGTAAGGCGGAGTAAATCAATTTGTTGATCAATTATTAAGTCATGTACTAACAGAGACTTGGAGGAGAGAGACCTAATATTTAATAATCCACATTTCACTGTTTTACTCTTTAGTTAGGATGTGGATACTGTATTGTTCTTTCTTTGTAATTGTTTATGTTTAAGTTGTTTGTTGCTGGTTTTTAGTTTGTTTTTTGTCTTTTTGGAAGCTGACACAGTCTCTATGGAGATGGGTTTTTGGGGGGGTAGCAGGAGGAGAGAAGCTGCAGAGAGGCGTGTAAGACTGCAACTCTGCTTCCTGGTCCCAACTCTGGATAGTCATATTATGGGGGGTTTAATTAATTTGTCCATATTTCTAGAAATGAGAGCTGCCGTCTCTCCTTATAAGACCAGGTTTCCTCCAGAAGGTTTGCCAATTATCTATGAAGCCCACATCGTTTCTGGGACACCACTCAGACAGCCAGCAATTTAAGGAGAACATGCGGCTAAACATGTCACTCTTGGTCTGATTGGGGAGGGGACCAGAGAAAACTACAGAGTCCCACATTGTTTTGGCAAAGTTACACACCGATTCAATATTGATTTTAGTGACCTCCGATTGGCGTAACCGGGTGTCATTACTGCCGACGTGAATTATGATTTTACTGAATTTACGTTTACCCTTAGCCAGCAGTTTTAAATTTCCTTCAATGTCGCCTGCTCTGGCCCCTGGAAGACAATTGACTATGGTTTCCGGTGTCTCTAGCTTCACATGTCTGAGAACAGAATTGCCAATTACCAGAGTTTGACCCCCGACGGGTGTGTCGCCGAGTGGGGAAAAACGGTTAGACATATGTATGAATTTGAGGAGTGGACCCAAAATGCTGACACAAAGGAACGTGAAAGAAAATTTGAATATTAACAGAAAGCAAGCCGTTTATTAATCTCTACTTTTAAGATTAGGCTTCAAACTTTCCTTTTTGCTAAAGCATATAGTTAGGGCTGGATCAGGTGACCCTGGATCCTCCCTTAGTTGTGCTGCAATAGACGTAGGCAGCCGGGGGATTCCCATGAAGCACTGAGTTTTTTCCTTTCCAGTCACCTTTCTCACTCACTGTGTGTTAATAGACCTCTCTGCACTGAATCATACTTGTTATTAATCCACAGCATGTCTTTGTCCTGTCTTCCTTTTCTCACCCCAACTGGTCACAGCAGATGCCCGCCGCTCCCTGAGCCTGGTTCTGCTGGAGGTTTCTTCCTGTTAAAAGGGAGTTTTTCCTTCCCACTGTCGCCAAAGCGCTTGCTCATAGGTGGTCCTATGATTGTTGGGTTTTTCTCTGTATCTATTATTGTGCGATCTACTGTACAATATAAAGCGCCTTCAGGCGATTGTTGTTGTGATTTGGCGCTATATAAATAAAATTGAATTGAAATTAAAAGATTACAAAACAAAAGGCAGAGGTGAAGCTAAACAATAACCTAACCTGGGGAAAATATTTTTTATTAAAAAAAACAAACAAACCATGAAACCTGACATGGATACAAAGATACCTGGAACATGGAAACGTGGCACCAAAGACAACAGATGACCTGACACTGAACAAATGAGGACAGGACTTACAGTGGCTTGCAAAAGTATTCGGCCCCCTTTAACTTTCCCACATTTTGGCACATTACAGCCACAAACATGAATCAATTTTATTGGAATTCCACGTGAAAGACCAATACAAAGTGGTGTACACGTGAGAAGTGGAACAAAAATCATACATGATTCCAAACATTTTTTACAAATAAATAACTGAAAAGTGGGGTGTGCGCAATTATTCAGCCCCCTGAGTCAATACTTTGTAGAACCACCTTTTGCTGCAATTGGATTCCATTAAAATTGATTTGTGTCACGGCTGGGAAGGCGAGCCGTGTGGTGTGGAGGAAGGAGGACCCAAGATGCAAGCAGTGGATGAAAATGCTAGTGAAGTTTATTTACAAGGTGTAGTGGCAAACAAGCAGTGGGGCATGACAAATAACTGAAGACACCTAAACTGGGAAGAACTAAAATAACAGACCTGGGTGCATACGACAAAGGGATGCGCGGCAGCCGCCGAGCAGGACACCGAGTAACAGGCAGGAGAACACACAGGGCTTAAATACACACACCAGTAATCAGGGGATGAGAGACAGGAGGGCAACAAGGCTGGGAGGAATCAGAGCTGACGGGACAGGGGAAACGTAAACTGAACACACTCACATCAGACAGAGACCTTCACAATAAAACAGGAAACTCAGACACGGGGAACCAAACAAGACACAGAACTAAACAGACAGATTCACAAACAGACGGGGTGACAGCATAGACAGAGACACAGACGCAGACTCAGAGGCAGACCAAATATAACACATAGAACTCAAACAATAATAATCATCATCATCATCATAATAATAAACTAAAAGCGCTGGGTCACCGACCCAGGACCATGACAATTTGTGTTTGTGGCAGTAATGTGACAAAATGTGGAAAAGAGGGACGAATACTTTTGCAAGCCACTGCAAGTACACAGAGAGATAATGAGGGGATGAGGAACAGCTGGGACAAGGGGAAACAAAACTAGACTCACTGCATTTAGGACAAAGACTTTCCCAATAAAACAGACATCACAAGGGTAATCTAATAAACAAATGAACTTAGCAAACCTAAAGAACTTATAAATAAACATCGACATCTAAACAAACTAAAACTTAAAACGCTGGGTCAACAGACCCAGGAAAGTGACAGTAAAATCATTTATTATACACATTATACTTATTTTCTTAAATTGCTTATCTATTATCTGTATTTTAACTTGGGGGTCTAGGGGTGCTGCATGTTTATGATAACACACTGACAATATCAGGACAATTTTAGCCTTACTCTATCAGTGAACAGCATGCCCATGCTAACTTAAACTAGACCAGCAAGCTAACCCCATGTGTATTAAGTGTTACTTCAGAATAGGAACCAAACAAATTAACGGAACGAAATTAACTGTAACAGCAGTTTGCAAAACATTGTGACAGTTCTCAAGTGTTCCTACCTCAAATCCAGCACGTGTTGCTGTGTTTTTGTTGTTAAATGGACGAGGAGAGACCGTGGCTGGTGAGAGGATGCAGCATTTCGTCAGTGGAGCATAGAACGACGTCTCTGATTGGTCAAAAAGTGAGTAAAGATGCATCTGATTGTTCGAAAGCGTCAACCAAAGAGCTGCTGGTCACGGCAAGATACAAACTCGCCGGAGCTCTGCGTGAACGGCACATCCGGGACCTTCAGCACTCAGGAGAGATTTATCTTGAGGTATGTATTTACCTTTGATATCCATGCGTCGACGCAAGCTCCGCGAGGTAAAGTTGTATGTTTAACAAGCTAATTAAGGTTAGTTAAACGGAATTAAAACAATACACAACCGATTTGAACAAATTGAAAGTGGTGAATGATGATAAATGCTAAAAAATTACTTAAGATTTATCTTTAACAATAGATATTAGAAGTTAAATTTAACTGTTTTTAAATTCCCACCGGAGTTAAAGGGACCTGCGGCCTTGCATGTGCTCTGCATCTTCAACTGCAGAGACAGTCAGTCTAAGCTCAGTGTAGCTAACTGCAACACACTTTTTTTTTTTCAACACAAGATATGCTTGGGGGGATTTAAATGATAATATTAATGTTTTCTTATTCAGCACAAATCAATAATATTATAGTTATTTGCTCACGGTCTGGGTCTCTGGCCCAGCGTTTCTGATGTTATTCTAAGGTTTTTGAGTTTCTTATGTTTAATGGCGGGTTAGTTGAGTTTGGCTTAACGTTATTAATATCGTTTTAAGGAGTTTATGTTAGGGCTGTATATTACCACGTTTGTATTTTCATGCCATGTTTCCTGTTTTATTTTGAAAGAGTCTGTTGCGTTCAGTTCATTAATCTCACTTCCCTGTTGTGTCAATAGAATCATTTGTGCAAGCTACTACCCTGCTGTCCCTCTGTCGTGTCTCAACCTCCAACAGGAAAGTAGAAGTCCTCATATGGTAGGACCAGTGATTGTAGTGTGTGTTACACTGTCCTCATATCGTTGGGTAGCAGAACCGTACAGTGTTAAGTTTCTATAGAATCTGGTATAAGGAAGTCAGATCCTTCTGTAATAATATTCACTGATACAAATATGATCTGTAGTTAATTAAATAGTCGGGATTTATACTAGAGAATGTTTCTGACGTTATATTGTTGTCTTTTGTTGCAGACACCAGGTGCCGAGGTCCTGTCTCAACCTCCTTCAGACCAATTGGTGAGTGACACACCCACTTCATTCTTCCAACAGGTGAAGATGGATGTTGCAGACAGGACATATCCTAACTTTTGCAGCCGTTACGATAATAACGCGCTGTTTGCACGATGAGCACAGCTTCCAAGCTCCCCTAAATTGACCGTGCGCTTCGTGTTGTGTGTGCGCGAGTCTGTGCATTTAGTGGCGTCTGTGCAGAAATGACTAGTAAGACAAGGCTGCAAACTATTCTCACAGACTTCAAGTGTGCACTTGAATCCAAAACGATCTCTCTCTCTCCCTCCGGCTCTGTTGAGATGCCACTGGGAGAGTAACGACTGCCCCTCCCCCCCTCTGCTCAGCAAACAGGTGGCTGTTTTTGCACCCCTCCCCCTCTGCTCTGCAAACACGTGGCTGGTTTTGCACCCCTCCCCCCTCTGCTCAACAAACACGTGGCTGCTTTTGCACCCCTCCCCTCTCTGCTGAGGGCAAAAACAAGGCTCATGTGCAAAGTGAAGCAAAATAACATTGACAGAGGTTCAGAGAAAGGAGAAAAAAACGGAGCAGGCTCCCGTTGTTCACTTCAAGGAGGCGGCTCTACGGGCCGTTTTGTTTGTGACCGACACACACAGTATATATATATATTCTCAATCACATTCACACCACTCTCTTATATCAGTTCCACTACATCAAGACTATTTTATGGTGGTCAGCTGTTTTATTGTCATGTATTTTGCATAGTAAGATAACCATGTCCTCCATTCAAAAGCACTGAAAATGTCTATGGTGGTGCTGTACCTAATATTGTGCTCATTTGATCCAAAACCTATTTTTCCTTTATTTTGAAGGCTGAGGCTTAGATCCATTAGGTATTCACGAGAAAGGCATTATCGCATGTCAGGATTACAGTATATCGAAAATATGTGATTATAATGGGAGTCAATGGGGCCCAAACGGATACAAGGGTAAAAGGAGGTAGTACATATGTGAATCTTCTTTACTATACACCACACCATAGAGGGGATCATTGAATTTCAAAAATAATCCTAAAACACACATCCTGGCCAAGTTTCATGCAACTAGTCTTTAAAATGACTGATATATTGAGAATCAAAAATCCAAAGTTACCCAAGCGGGTCCCTTTTTTCGCTAGGGTAAAACGAGGGTTAAATAGTCTGGATTTATACTAGAGAATGTTTCTGACGTTATATTGTTGTCTTTTGTTGCAGACACCAAGTGCCGAGGTCCTGCCTCAACCTCCTTCAGACCAGTTGGTGAGTGACACACCCACTTCATTCTTCCAACAGGTTACACATTATTTTTTTGTATTTGGCATCAAGTATATGTGTCAGTTGGGCCTAGTGCATAAATGAAATGCACTTTAATTGTACTAAAACAATCAGTTTTAGTCGAAGTTAACCAAAACCAACATTAGCATTAGGATAAAGTAATTGTCTATACCATTTGTTAGTCCAAACTTTCCCTTAAAGCATCAGCTTGATCTTTATTCTGACAAAATTTGATATTTTTGTCGTTTTACACATGTTTTTGTCAAAATAAGCTCCCGCTGATCAGTTTACATGATTTAATTTCTGGGGAAATAGATGGCTGTACATCAGTGTTGGGTTTAGAGCTTTTATTGACAACAGCAGGAGAAGTTAGAGGTCAGGAATGTGAACTCTACATGTGTTCAGTCGTCATGTCCTCATATTGTTTTAAGCTGTGAAGGACAGGAGTGTGTTTAAGTAGAAGTCCTCATATGGTAGGACCAGTGATTGTAGTGTGTGTGTTACACTGTCCTCATATTGTTTTAAGCTGTGAAGGACAGGAGTGTGTTTCAGTTGCCTTCCTCATGTGGTAGGACCAACAACTCTAGTGTGTGTTACACTGTCCTCATATCGTTGGGTAGCAGAACCGTACAGTGTTAAGTTTCTATAGAATCTGGTATAAGGAAGTCAGATCCTTCTGTAATAATATTCACTGATACAAATATGATCTGTAGTTAATTAAATAGTCGGGATTTATACTAGAGAATGTTTCTGACGTTATATTGTTGTCTTTTGTTGCAGACACCAAGTGCCGAGGTCCTGTCTCAACCTCCTTCAGACCAATTGGTGAGTGACACACCCACTTCATTCTTCCAACAGGTGAAGATGGATGTTGCAGACAGGACATATCCTAACTTTTGCAGCCGTTACGATAATAACGCGCTGTTTGCACGATGAGCACAGCTTCCAAGCTCCCCTAAATTGACCGTGCGCTTCGTGTTGTGTGTGCGCGAGTCTGTGCATTTAGTGGCGTCTGTGCAGAAATGACTAGTAAGACAAGGCTGCAAACTATTCTCACAGACTTCAAGTGTGCACTTGAATCCAAAACGATCTCTCTCTCTCCCTCCGGCTCTGTTGAGATGCCACTGGGAGAGTAACGACTGCCCCTCCCCCTCTGCTCTGCAAACACGTGGCTGCTTTTGCACCCCTCCCCCCTCTGCTCAACAAACACGTGGCTGCTTTTGCACCCCTCCCCCCTCTGCTCAACAAACACGTGTCTGCTTTTGCACCCCTCCCCCTCTGCTCTGCAAACACGTGGCTGTTTTTGCACCCCTCCCCCTCTGCTCTGCAAACACGTGGCTGGTTTTGCACCCCTCCCCCCTCTGCTCAACAAACACGTGGCTGCTTTTGCACCCCTCCCCTCTCTGCTGAGGGCAAAAACAAGGCTCATGTGCAAAGTGAAGCAAAATAACATTGACAGAGGTTCAGAGAAAGGAGAAAAAAACGGAGCAGGCTCCCGTTGTTCACTTCAAGGAGGCGGCTCTACGGGCCGTTTTGTTTGTGACCGACACACACAGTATATATATATATATTCTCAATCACATTCACACCACTCTCTTATATCAGTTCCACTACATCAAGACTATTTTATGGTGGTCAGCTGTTTTATTGTCATGTATTTTGCATAGTAAGATAACCATGTCCTCCATTCAAAAGCACTGAAAATGTCTATGGTGGTGCTGTACCTAATATTGTGCTCATTTGATCCAAAACCTATTTTTCCTTTATTTTGAAGGCTGAGGCTTAGATCCATTAGGTATTCACGAGAAAGGCATTATCGCATGTCAGGATTACAGTATATCGAAAATATGTGATTATAATGGGAGTCAATGGGGCCCAAACGGATACAAGGGTAAAAGGAGGTAGTACATATGTGAATCTTCTTTACTATACACCACACCATAGAGGGGATCATTGAATTTCAAAAATAATCCTAAAACACACATCCTGGCCAAGTTTCATGCAACTAGTCTTTAAAATGACTGATATATTGAGAATCAAAAATCCAAAGTTACCCAAGCGGGTCCCTTTTTTCGCTAGGGTAAAACGAGGGTTAAATAGTCTGGATTTATACTAGAGAATGTTTCTGACGTTATATTGTTGTCTTTTGTTGCAGACACCAAGTGCCGAGGTCCTGCCTCAACCTCCTTCAGACCAGTTGGTGAGTGACACACCCACTTCATTCTTCCAACAGGTTACACATTATTTTTTTGTATTTGGCATCAAGTATATGTGTCAGTTGGGCCTAGTGCATAAATGAAATGCACTTTAATTGTACTAAAACAATCAGTTTTAGTCGAAGTTAACCAAAACCAACATTAGCATTAGGATAAAGTAATTGTCTATACCATTTGTTAGTCCAAACTTTCCCTTAAAGCATCAGCTTGATCTTTATTCTGACAAAATTTGATATTTTTGTCGTTTTACACATGTTTTTGTCAAAATAAGCTCCCGCTGATCAGTTTACATGATTTAATTTCTGGGGAAATAGATGGCTGTACATCAGTGTTGGGTTTAGAGCTTTTATTGACAACAGCAGGAGAAGTTAGAGGTCAGGAATGTGAACTCTACATGTGTTCAGTCGTCATGTCCTCATATTGTTTTAAGCTGTGAAGGACAGGAGTGTGTTTAAGTAGAAGTCCTCATATGGTAGGACCAGTGATTGTAGTGTGTGTGTTACACTGTCCTCATATTGTTTTAAGCTGTGAAGGACAGGAGTGTGTTTCAGTTGCCTTCCTCATGTGGTAGGACCAACAACTCTAGTGTGTGTTACACTGTCCTCATATCGTTGGGTAGCAGAACCGTACAGTGTTAAGTTTCTATAGAATCTGGTATAAGGAAGTCAGATCCTTCTGTAATAATATTCACTGATACAAATATGATCTGTAGTTAATTAAATAGTCGGGATTTATACTAGAGAATGTTTCTGACGTTATATTGTTGTCTTTTGTTGCAGACACCAGGTGCCGAGGTCCTGCCTCAACCTCCTTCAGACCAATTGGTGAGTGACACACCCACTTCATTCTTCCAACAGGTTACACATTATTTTTTTGTATTTGGCATCAAGTATATGTGTCAGTTGGGCCTAGTGCATAAATGAAATGCACTTTAATTGTACTAAAACAATCAGTTTTAGTCGAAGTTAACCAAAACCAACATTAGCATTAGGATAAAGTAATTGTCTATACCATTTGTTAGTCCAAACTTTCCCTTAAAGCATCAGCTTGATCTTTATTCTGACAAAATTTGATATTTTTGTCGTTTTACACATGTTTTTGTCAAAATAAGCTCCCGCTGATCAGTTTACATGATTTAATTTCTGGGGAAATAGATGGCTGTACATCAGTGTTGGGTTTAGAGCTTTTATTGACAACAGCAGGAGAAGTTAGAGGTCAGGAATGTGAACTCTACATGTGTTCAGTCGTCATGTCCTCATATTGTTTTAAGCTGTGAAGGACAGGAGTGTGTTTAAGTAGAAGTCCTCATATGGTAGGACCAGTGATTGTAGTGTGTGTGTTACACTGTCCTCATATTGTTTTAAGCTGTGAAGGACAGGAGTGTGTTTCAGTTGCCTTCCTCATGTGGTAGGACCAACAACTCTAGTGTGTGTTACACTGTCCTCATATCGTTGGGTAGCAGAACCGTACAGTGTTAAGTTTCTATAGAATCTGGTATAAGGAAGTCAGATCCTTCTGTAATAATATTCACTGATACAAATATGATCTGTAGTTAATTAAATAGTCGGGATTTATACTAGAGAATGTTTCTGACGTTATATTGTTGTCTTTTGTTGCAGACACCAGGTGCCGAGGTCCTGCCTCAACCTCCTTCAGACCAATTGGTGAGTGACACACCCACTTCATTCTTCCAACAGGTTACACATTATTTTTTTGTATTTGGCATCAAGTATATGTGTCAGTTGGGCCTAGTGCATAAATGAAATGCACTTTAATTGTACTAAAACAATCAGTTTTAGTCGAAGTTAACCAAAACCAACATTAGCATTAGGATAAAGTAATTGTCTATACCATTTGTTAGTCCAAACTTTCCCTTAAAGCATCAGCTTGATCTTTATTCTGACAAAATTTGATATTTTTGTCGTTTTACACATGTTTTTGTCAAAATAAGCTCCCGCTGATCAGTTTACATGATTTAATTTCTGGGGAAATAGATGGCTGTACATCAGTGTTGGGTTTAGAGCTTTTATTGACAACAGCAGGAGAAGTTAGAGGTCAGGAATGTGAACTCTACATGTGTTCAGTCGTCATGTCCTCATATTGTTTTAAGCTGTGAAGGACAGGAGTGTGTTTAAGTAGAAGTCCTCATATGGTAGGACCAGTGATTGTAGTGTGTGTGTTACACTGTCCTCATATTGTTTTAAGCTGTGAAGGACAGGAGTGTGTTTCAGTTGCCTTCCTCATGTGGTAGGACCAACAACTCTAGTGTGTGTTACACTGTCCTCATATCGTTGGGTAGCAGAACCGTACAGTGTTAAGTTTCTATAGAATCTGGTATAAGGAAGTCAGATCCTTCTGTAATAATATTCACTGATACAAATATGATCTGTAGTTAATTAAATAGTCGGGATTTATACTAGAGAATGTTTCTGACGTTATATTGTTGTCTTTTGTTGCAGACACCAGGTGCCGAGGTCCTGCCTCAACCTCCTTCAGACCAATTGGTGAGTGACACACCCACTTCATTCTTCCAACAGGTTACACATTATTTTTTTGTATTTGGCATCAAGTATATGTGTCAGTTGGGCCTAGTGCATAAATGAAATGCACTTTAATTGTACTAAAACAATCAGTTTTAGTCGAAGTTAACCAAAACCAACATTAGCATTAGGATAAAGTAATTGTCTATACCATTTGTTAGTCCAAACTTTCCCTTAAAGCATCAGCTTGATCTTTATTCTGACAAAATTTGATATTTTTGTCGTTTTACACATGTTTTTGTCAAAATAAGCTCCCGCTGATCAGTTTACATGATTTAATTTCTGGGGAAATAGATGGCTGTACATCAGTGTTGGGTTTAGAGCTTTTATTGACAACAGCAGGAGAAGTTAGAGGTCAGGAATGTGAACTCTACATGTGTTCAGTCGTCATGTCCTCATATTGTTTTAAGCTGTGAAGGACAGGAGTGTGTTTAAGTAGAAGTCCTCATATGGTAGGACCAGTGATTGTAGTGTGTGTGTTACACTGTCCTCATATTGTTTTAAGCTGTGAAGGACAGGAGTGTGTTTCAGTTGCCTTCCTCATGTGGTAGGACCAACAACTCTAGTGTGTGTTACACTGTCCTCATATCGTTGGGTAGCAGAACCGTACAGTGTTAAGTTTCTATAGAATCTGGTATAAGGAAGTCAGATCCTTCTGTAATAATATTCACTGATACAAATATGATCTGTAGTTAATTAAATAGTCTGGATTTATACTAGAGAATGTTTCCGACGTTATATTGTTGTCTTTTGTTGCAGACACCAGGTGCCGAGGTCCTGCCTCAACCTCCTTCAGACCAATTGGTGAGTGACACACCCACTTCATTCTTCCAACAGGTTACACATTATTTTTTTGTATTTGGCATCAAGTATATGTGTCAGTTGGGCCTAGTGCATAAATGAAATGCACTTTAATTGTACTAAAACAATCAGTTTTAGTCGAAGTTAACCAAAACCAACATTAGCATTAGGATAAAGTAATTGTCTATACCATTTGTTAGTCCAAACTTTCCCTTAAAGCATCAGCTTGATCTTTATTCTGACAAAATTTGATATTTTTGTCGTTTTACACGTGTTTTTGTCAAAATAAGCTCCCGCTGATCAGTTTACATGATTTAATTTCTGGGGAAATAGATGGCTGTACATCAGTGTTGGGTTTAGAGCTTTTATTGACAACAGCAGGAGAAGTTAGAGGTCAGGAATGTGAACTCTACATGTGTTCAGTCGTCATGTCCTCATATTGTTTTAAGCTGTGAAGGACAGGAGTGTGTTTAAGTAGAAGTCCTCATATGGTAGGACCAGTGATTGTAGTGTGTGTGTTACACTGTCCTCATATTGTTTTAAGCTGTGAAGGACAGGAGTGTGTTTCAGTTGCCTTCCTCATGTGGTAGGACCAACAACTCTAGTGTGTGTTACACTGTCCTCATATCGTTGGGTAGCAGAACCGTACAGTGTTAAGTTTCTATAGAATCTGGTATAAGGAAGTCAGATCCTTCTGTAATAATATTCACTGATACAAATATGATCTGTAGTTAATTAAATAGTCGGGATTTATACTAGAGAATGTTTCTGACGTTATATTGTTGTCTTTTGTTGCAGACACCAGGTGCCGAGGTCCTGCCTCAACCTCCTTCAGACCAATTGGTGAGTGACACACCCACTTCATTCTTCCAACAGGTTACACATTATTTTTTTGTATTTGGCATCAAGTATATGTGTCAGTTGGGCCTAGTGCATAAATGAAATGCACTTTAATTGTACTAAAACAATCAGTTTTAGTCGAAGTTAACCAAAACCAACATTAGCATTAGGATAAAGTAATTGTCTATACCATTTGTTAGTCCAAACTTTCCCTTAAAGCATCAGCTTGATCTTTATTCTGACAAAATTTGATATTTTTGTCGTTTTACACATGTTTTTGTCAAAATAAGCTCCCGCTGATCAGTTTACATGATTTAATTTCTGGGGAAATAGATGGCTGTACATCAGTGTTGGGTTTAGAGCTTTTATTGACAACAGCAGGAGAAGTTAGAGGTCAGGAATGTGAACTCTACATGTGTTCAGTCGTCATGTCCTCATATTGTTTTAAGCTGTGAAGGACAGGAGTGTGTTTAAGTAGAAGTCCTCATATGGTAGGACCAGTGATTGTAGTGTGTGTGTTACACTGTCCTCATATTGTTTTAAGCTGTGAAGGACAGGAGTGTGTTTCAGTTGCCTTCCTCATGTGGTAGGACCAACAACTCTAGTGTGTGTTACACTGTCCTCATATCGTTGGGTAGCAGAACCGTACAGTGTTAAGTTTCTATAGAATCTGGTATAAGGAAGTCAGATCCTTCTGTAATAATATTCACTGATACAAATATGATCTGTAGTTAATTAAATAGTCGGGATTTATACTAGAGAATGTTTCTGACGTTATATTGTTGTCTTTTGTTGCAGACACCAAGTGCCGAGGTCCTGTCTCAACCTCCTTCAGACCAATTGGTGAGTGACACACCCACTTCATTCTTCCAACAGGTTACACATTATTTTTTTGTATTTGGCATCAAGTATATGTGTCAGTTGGGCCTAGTGCATAAATTAAGTGCCCTTTGATTATATTAAAATAATCAGTTTGATTGAAAGTTTCCCATATTCAACATTAGCATTACTTGTTTGTGAACATCTTAGGAGAAAGAAATTGGCATATCATTTGTTAGTCCTAACTTTCCCTTTAAAGCATCAGCTTGATCTTTATTCCTGCTAAATTTGATATTTCTGTGTTACATTGTCCTCAGATTGTTTTAAGCTGTGAAGGACATGAATTTGTTTTTTTTTTTTTAGCCTTTCTCAATTGGTAGAACCAACAACTCTAGTTTGTGTTACATTGAAACTGAACAGCAGGGATGTTTGTCATGAAGATAATAACACTCTATCCGATTTCAAACAATCACACTGTGATGAGTATTATTAGTAGATTATGTTCACATGTAAAATATTCATATCAAATGGTAAATATCCTATATTTATATAGCGCTTTACTAGTCCCTAAGGACCCCAAAGCGCTTTACACATCCAGTCATCCACCCATTCACACAGACATTCACACACTGGTGATGGCAGCTACATTGTAGCCACAGCCACCCTGGGGCGCACTGACAGAGGCGAGGCTGCCGGACACTGGCGCCACCGGGCCCTCTGACCACCACCAGTAGGCAACAGGTGAAGTGTCTTTCCCAAGGACACAACGACCGAGACTGTCGGAGCTGGGGCTCGAACCGGCAACCTTCTGATTACAACTCTTGAGCCACGATCGCCCCTTAGCCCCTTAATGTAGAATTACACACTGCCCAACGCTGACTTTGCCTACAATGCAGAGAAAAAAGCAAACAGACCTATTGCATGCATTGATTCTCATATTTCACTGTTACTTTTCAAAGGCTCAAGGACCAAGTATTCCGGGGGTTCCAAGCCACACGCTTTACTCAGCTGCCCTGGACAACATGAAGGGCACCTCTGCCTCAATCACCCTGGACAACAAAAACATTAGCAACACTTCACCAAGAAGGGGTAAAGGCACCAAAATACAAAATGTTTTAGGTTAATATACTTGTGATCAAAGAACAAGTTTGTTTTCAGACATGACACTATTCAGAGCTTTTATCATAAATCATTTCATCTTATTTGATTCCCAGCAGAACACAGCACTTCAAATGGTTCATTCCAAGCATCCTTAAAGGAGCAATAAGCAATATCTTTTCACTGCTAGGTGTGCTGTTTTGCACTGCCTGTGAACCAAACCAAAGTCTATGGCTGGAGATCAACACAGAGAGAGGGATTGTGACTTCATGCTGTACTCCAGATGTAATTACACCTCTAGTTCTTCACATAGTCATTTTTAATTCCTTCAACCTAAGTATGATGAATTGTGCTTATTGCTCCTTTAAAGTGCTCCAGTAGAAAGCAAGGTTTAAGAACATTTTGTATTCACATTATAAACTAGAATATTTTCTATCTTTTCTTGCATTCACATTAAGATATTTTCTTTTGTTTCCATTTATGACAGCTGGGACGGTGAGAAGCAAGTGGACAAATGATGAAGTGAAGGTTGCTGAGCGGCATGTTTCACTTCATAAAAAGCTGCAAAGTACCAGGTAAAAAGGAATGTGACTGCTGCCTCCAAGCAGAGCCGGCAGCTCTGAAAGGCAGAGACTGGGTTGTCATAAGGTACTACAGCCACAACAGGATCATAGCATTAAAAGAAAGATGCAAGAAAAAAAGAAACAAGCAAGAGAGATACTTTGTTACTTCCACAGTTATGTCAGTATTGCAGTTTTCTGTATTGCATTGTTCTTACTCATAAATCTGTGGTTTATGCTGGGTGCTTTTTGCAATTAAATGATAAAAAAGGCAGATAATGTTCCACGTTTTTATTCACATGAACATTCACTACAAAATGAATTAATGCATTACAATATCAAGACTTAAAAAGTAGACTGACCACATTTGACCCATGTCTTTTTTTTTTTAAAAGTCTTTACACAGCTCAGATTTACTGTTTTATTAACACATAAATGTCTGATATTTCTGTCAGAAGTTACCCAACTGATGAGCATTACTATTGTGCATCCATGTCTATTATATTGTAATCTCAAAAGGAGCCAAGCTAAAAATGCAGAACCTACCGTTACCTGGTCCTTATAAGTCATGTATACTTGAAAATTATGTGTTTCCATGGGCTTCACAATTCACCTAAACATGAAATATCTGTGTGTGACCTTATGGTACTCATAAGTCACATAAACCTGACAGTGTCCTCACAAGTAGCATTAAATTCAGGTTTGACCAAAATTTAGCCCTAGCCAAAATCTCAACAGATGGGTGTGTTCCTGGAAGCATGGGTCAAATTTTTTGAGATCCCCATGCCTCTAGGACCTTCGGAAAGGCACGTTCCCATTTGTCACATTTTTGTCATACGTACTGATATATCACGAAAACACGTATGTGTGTGTGTGTGTGTGTGTGTGTAGATGTCTATACATAGGAATAGTAATGGTAGAATGTGAGTTTTCACTGTTGAAAGGTCTGAAGGACTCTGTAAAGTCAGCTTTGTGTCTGTGGAGAGCCTTTGAAAATGTCCTCACCTTCAAAATAAGTATTTGATATTCTGATTCATTGAGTCCTCAAGAGTGTTGATATAAAACAGGTGTGTGTGTGTGTTTGCGTGTGAGTCAGTATCCTGGTCAAACTGGTTCAGCAATGAGTGTTTGCTGATCATACAAATGGGCTCTGTTTTGTTTCATATCACATGATCATCATTGGTATGTGCAGCAAAAGTAAAAACACTCAAAGCTTCTTTCCTTCTCCATTTTTATTATTTTTATAAAAGTAGAGCTAAGATAGTTGCTTAGATGTTAACAAGGTGGTAATCTCAGGCTGTCTAATAGCGATAAAACCACATAAAAAATCTCGAAATGGAACATTATTATCTACGCAAACTTAGATTTTACTGACTTTAAAAATCTATATTTTGCAAACACTACTCATACAGAGTATGAGTAGTGTTTGCGCCCCCCGTGATCTTGAAAAGGATAAGCGGAAGTGAATGGATGGATGGAAAACTGCAGCTTCCTTGAATGTAAATGTTTAATATTCAAACACTGAAATGATGACAGAGACTGAGATATGACTTAAAGACATTAGGAAACATGAATAAAAAGCATAAGAGAAGAAATGTGGATAAAACTGTGACCAACAGGAACCATTAAATATATTCCTTTCTTTGTGCTGACAGTGAGTGACCACCAGAGAAGAAGCCGTCTGTGGTCATCAAGCAGTCAGAAACCACTCTGGATATTAGTCACTGGAAATGAAACAGGAACAGTGCTGGATTCAGGGCTGTGGGAGGAAAGATGCTGAAATGCACCCCGTGGTGGATCGTAGAGACTCGAACTCAAAGACAAATGAAAAATAAATAAACATTAAACTTTTCCTTTATTTGTGTGATGTATATCTGATTCTAATATCTAACGTTAATGAACAGGGTTTGAATCAGATTTAAATAATTTCACTGTGAAAAACCATCAAACTCTGACGTTAAAGGAAACATTAAGTGTTCTGTGGAGAGCAAAATATTCATGTTTCATTGTAACAACACTGCCACCATGAGGTTAAAGTGAACAATGACAGCTGTGCAGACATGCTCTACTCACTGGAACACAATGATTCAGATGTATGAGTTTTATAAATGGCTGCATTGTGTATAACTGTGGATGAAGATTCCTTTACTTTCACTTGTATTCAGGTTAATCATGAAATAGTCAGTGGAATAAACATGACTGTACTCATGATTGGGCAGTAATACTTCTAATATGAACCTAAGAACAATTTCAACAGCACAGTGAAAATATTTAAAATGTGTTTAATATTTCTGTTGGAAAGGTTGTCAACAGTGTGTGAGAGCACCCTTGTGGCGAGAGAGCGTAATTGCACTATTGAGCACGTGGTCCAGAGCACAGAGGTTGAGCTAACAAAGGCCACTTTGCACACTGGCTCAACAGTGGATGTCTAGGCATGGTGAGTTGTGTGCGTTGCTAAAGTAGTGTGTGTAGACATTGATCCCTGCTTGGAAAGGACAGTCTTGAGCCTTTTATGTCATTCAGGCATTTGGTTTATTTATTTATTTTTTTTAAAGAAAAATGTGTTGCACCTTTGTTATAATTTTGTATTCTGGTCTGAGGTGCTGGGGGGACCAGTTAGAGACCAACAGCTGGACGTCAGTGGTTGGACTGGTGGACTACTTCAGTGAACAGTAGACGACGTCTGGCTCTGGTTTAAAGTCTGAACACAAACACACACAGTTCAAACAACAGGAAACATAATTACAAGCTTTGTAGTTTAATCAAGCCCTCCAATCTCCACCTCTCTGCATCACACTGGACTGAGTTCTGAGCTTGAGTGACGATGTGGTTTGATCAGCTTAGCTTAGCATGATGGATGAAAACAGCATGAGCAGCTAGCTTGTCTCTGTTCAAAGATAAAGAGCAGCTGTACCTGTTCTGTCATCTTGTTGTAATGGTTGTTTATCCATAACCGATGTCTTCAGCTCTCACTGCTAAGTAGACCACAGCCGAATAAATGTCTAAAAAAAAAAAAAAAAAACTTCAACAAACTGCAACTACACCAGTGCAGGTAAACATGGCAAAACATTTTTACTGTTTCTAATGTTCCATCACGAAACTACATGATGTGCCAGCCATTGCAAAGGTCAGGTTTTAGTGAAACCAGATTAATTTGAATCTATTCGACTGTTTTTGTGACTTCTCAGTGGAGTTTTTAGATTTTAGATTTTGTCTGTGTTGGACAGAGTACATCTTTCTTTCTGTACATCACATGTTACAGTAACCTGAGAACTGTGATGGATCATGAACAGGAGGAGCTACATGCCACTGATGTTCTGCTTTAAAAACCACAGCATCTTTGTACAGTTTTTTTTTCTCGTCTTAACACCTTTGCTGTGAAACACTGAGTGACCACAAAGAACTGTGGGGTGTTTCTGAGAAAGATGCAGGTGGACGACCACAAAGCTGCCATCTTTTTCCACTGCAGACTGACACTCTTCACCACAGAGCACAAAGCAAATACGTTCTCACAGCATGAACACTTTTATTAGACAAAACAGTAAAAACTGTGGCGAGAACATTCATGTGTTAGATGAACTGTAATCAACAACAGGAAGTTGCTGCTGATGGTTTTACATGAAGAACTTCAAAATAATAAACGATTGTGAACTTTTTAAAAAGACATCGTGTCCATTCATGTTTCTTTTATTTCTCATAGTGAAAATAAATTCATGAGCACCAAAAACCAGACAGCAGATACATGTCAGACTAATCAGAGCTTCTCTAAGCTCCTACTTTTCAATTACAACACTGATAATGTTCTGAGTTCACAACACACCTGACATCTGGACCCAAGGCTGAGTCATTAGTTAAAATAAAATCAAAGAGTCCCTAAAGAAAAATGCTGATCTGTCACATTTGAACCAAATTTCTATTAAATTTTTGACACAATTAAATAAATATTTGTTTCAGCTGTTGACTGACTCTTTTTGGGCCTAAGGGTACATCTTTCACCATCTTACAATGCTGTGATGGCAGCCATTCCCCAACTCTCTGTGAATGGTGATAATGGCCATTAATCAATTATTATTGATCAGTGGCTGTGACAATTTGCATATTAATGATCAAGGAACTGACCTCCCAGCCCATTGTTCCTTCTGTGGGCTGATTTCAGTCAATATGCAAATGTACTGTTTATAAGATTGAAACCTGCAGTCAGCTGAGACTGAAGGAGTCACCTGGATGAGTGACGAAACGTTTCTCCCACTGAAAACATTTTGTCCAGATGAGCAGAATCAACTTTTGGGGATTGCTTGTCAAAATTCTTTCCATAAATATATTTACTAAGAATATTTAAAGAATATTAAAGAACTCTCATGCGATGGTGATGAACTTCATAAAGAACAAAATAATAATAACACTACCTCGTCTTTCTTTGACAGATTGTTGTTGATAAACTGATATCTTGATGATGAGATGAGTGATGAGGTCATCTTCTCCACTTTCTCCTCGATCTGCTGAAACAATGAAAAACAATTCAGTAATATAATTTAAATCTTTAAACAGGGTTTTGACCCCCAAAAATCTCATAATTGTGCTATCTAACCAGATACTTACTCTCATTTTTGTTACTGTGAGATCATTTTATTATCTTGTGCCGTGTTATACCCCTAATTAAAGATTGTGAAATTATTATGTAGTTTTAGTTTGCATTATTCTCCTGACTTAGAAAAAGGTGATAACTATTACATTTATTAAACTGATTTGTATTATTATTGTATTGATTTGTATTACATTAGACTGCTGATTTATTGTAAATGGATGATATTGTTTAATGATGCATTATACTGATGAGGTATAAGAAATATTGTTTTCAGAGAATCATGGCCTTTTTTGACTGATTAGAAAAGAACAGAACACAGGAAGCCAAGGTCATAACTTAGGCTCACTGAGAGAGAGAAAGAATGTGGATGCTTAGGTATTATGACTTTGGAGGGGGGCTGAAGCTATCAGAATGTGAGAAACGCGCGGACACCCTCCTGTGCTCTCCCCTCCGGATGGTTTATGCTCAAAAGTGTTGTATGGAATAATAAGAATTGTATGGAATAAAGAGATTTTTTGATTGAGCATTTATACACCGAGTGTTGTCCTTCCTTCAGCCCAAAGATCAAAAGAACTGAGAATTTAACATTACCTTGGCCTCCAGTGACACTGTGAGAAATCGTATAGTCATTTTTAACCAGGTTATGTCCATCAATATTAATTTAAATTTCTTCCATTTCCATTTCCTCTCACAGTGATGGTGACATGCACTGAGTGTTTCCTTCTCCTTCACCTTTTTTTTTCCACTCGCTAAGTGTTTATATATTTCTCTACATTTAATTATTAGCCATTATTAGATTATTATTTGTCCTGTCTTCCTCCCCTCAAACCAATCACATGAGTCTCCCTGAGTCTTGTTTTGCTGCTTTTTGACTGTCACTAAAGCTCTGGTTCATGGGGGGGGGGGGGGGGGGGTTATATGATTGTTGGGGTTGGATTTTTTGTCTTTATTCCTTATTTTTTTTTTTTTTTTAACTATACAGCTTTTACCAAACAATAGAAAACACCTTGAGGCAACTGGTTTTGCAATTGAACTCAAATGAATTGAATAAATTTAAGAAACTAGTCAGAGTAAACATAATGCCTGTGAACTTCTGCTGAAATTTAAAAAATGAACAATAATAAAAATTAAATATGTAAACAAATTTGTTACTGTGATCGTAATAAACGTTAATAAACTTTATTCTACTAAATAAACTCATACATGAAATATCAGGAAGTCTGAGTCTCACCTTCAGGTCTTGTGTGAACACATCGTCTCACCAGCAGAACCAGTAACACCAGTAGAACCAAAATACAGATTGATCCAACACATGACAACACAGAGAGAACAGCAGGAGGTGTGGATGTAGGTGGAGGTGTGGATGTAGGTGGAGGTGTGGTGGTGTGTTCCCCTAAAATAAAGCAAACACAGTCATTAAGTTGTCGTCACATTGTGAATGTTGAAAGCTGCAGAAACACAGACAGGTGAGTGTGTCACCTGTGACAGTGATCCAGCTGGATGGAGACTCTCCATGACCGCTGATGTCACACTTGTAGAGGCCTTCATCAGACCTGGAAACATGCTGGATGGTCATGTGACCTGTAGGCTGCTTCCTGATGAGGGAGCCATCTTTATAGAAAGCAGCTGGGAGGTTGGAGGGAGTGGTCTTTGTTTTACAGAGCAGAGTGACGTCATCTCCCTCCATCACAGGGAGGACAGGACTCTGCAGGATCACTGATCCACCTCAACACAGAGACAAACTACAGCATTTCATCCATTTACACACAGCTTCATCAACACTAACTCCACACACTCAGCTTACCAGTGACTGTCAGGTTAACCATGTTACTGATGGGACCCTCTCTGGACTCACACCAGTAAACTCCACTGTCATGAAGCATCATCATGCCGATGTTACAGGAAGAACCAGCACCTTCTCCCCAAATATCTCCACACTGAGTCCTCTGTCCTTTGCTCGTGTTTCTCCTCAGAGTCCATCCAGCAGAGCTGTCGTCCTCCTCACAGCTCAGAGACACAAAGTCTCTTTTAAAGAACTGAGAGCTGCTGGGACTCACAGTCAGACGAGCTGTGAGGGTTAAAATTAAAAACTGATGATCACGTCTTTGAGATCTTTACTGAAAGTAAAAGTTTTAATCCAAATGTGTAAAACATGTCAGAGTTTATCAGGTTGAAAATGAGAATTTTGGTGAAAAGATGAAGTTTTACATGTGAGCTCCATTGTGAAGCATGAACCCAATCAGGTCATATCAGTGAGCATTTGTCAGGTTTAAACTGTGACAGAAGAAGGTTACTGACCTTGGTTTGTTGTGCAGCTCAGCAGTGAGATCAGAACTAAAGAGAAATGACACTCAGGTTGGTTTGAGGTGAACATAAAGAACAACTCCACACAAACAGCTGACAAACATAGAAATGACATTGACACAGTCTTTTGAATTTTATTTTTGGATTTATGAGGTAGCTCACATTCTAGTGTTTTATTATTTAGTCATGAGTTTGAGTGCTTCTGAGTTTTGTGTCTATGTTTGCAGATCTTAGTTCCTTGTTTGCTGATGTTAATCTGAGTCTGGTCTCTGTGCATCTCCTGTGTTAAGTCAGTCTCGTCTCTTGTGTTAGTGTTTATTTCTTTATGCTTGTGTCTTATTGTGTTCAGTTTTTTCTTCCTCTTGTCTAGTAACTTAGCTTCGGTTCACCTGTGCCTCATTTTCACCAGCTGTGGCCTTTCTCTCTAATTGCCTCATGTTTTTATTTAAGCCCTCAGTTTTCTTCAGTTCCTGATCACCTGCAATCTGTGTGCTCTCCTGCTTGTCTGTTAGGCAGTCCAAGCACTCTTAATTCTTATTCTCATGTATATATCTCATGTATATCTCATGCACATATCTTTCTACGTAGCACTTTTAATTCTTATTCCTACTTTTATTTTTTCATGTCTATTTAAGTGCTATTTATGACACTATGTTTGCACTGAAGCACCGCAGCAATTTCCTAATGTTGTAAACCTGCTCAACATTTGGCAATAAACCCCTTTCTGATTCTGATTCTGATGTTAGTTTTTTCTCTCCCCAGTCAGCCAAAATTCCAATGATTATGTTTTGTTTAAAGAAATCACATTTTCACATTTTCACATGAGTCTTTCTGCCCACTTCTGGATTTGGCTCATTTGGCTCACACTTTGCCTGTATCACAAACACACTAACCACTGCACCTCTCCGCTACCTGTGCTGTTAAAACTAATTTAAATAACATTTTTATAGTGTTTTAATCAACATTTCTGGAGGAACTTACTGACATAAGTATTTACAGAGAGTGGACTCAGCTTTTACTGTGATCATTATGTACATGCTGAGTATATACTTTACAAATTATCTACTACTTAAACGTATTCAAACAGTTTGGCATCTCCATCTGCTATCCCAATTTTTATCTAAAAAGCAGCTCTTACTGTGGTCACTCATGTACACTGACTACTCCGAGTATATACAAATGTTCACTATAATAACCCAGTGAAGTCATGTGTCCACTGTGCAGCTGTGTTGATATAATGAGTGAATGATTTGATCTTTTCACTGCCTGCTGTGTTTCCTCGACTCCTGAGCAAAGATAAAGAGTCAGTTCAGACCTGCAGTTGGTCCTCGTGGTGTTTGAACTTGAATTCAGCCTGATTTGTTTTTCATGTCTTCTCCTCCATCATCAGTTATCAGGAGAGCAGACAGTCAAAGTACAAGAATTCAAACAAACACAGAGATTCTACTTACAGAGCAGACACAGCACAGATGTTTCCTTCATCGTCCTTCTCACTCATTTGAGCTTTTTGTCATTTCTCTCACTGACACCAAGTAAAGCCCGCCCTCTTCCTCTGAGCACCAGCTTTTCTATTGGTTCAAAGAAAGTCGTGAGGGGCTCACTTTTTTCTTTGTGATATGATGTTGCTTGAAAAAGTTATTTTGAAATCTAACTACAATCACACTATAATCCCTTTAAAAAAATTAACTATTGTTTTAATATGATCCAGTATTTTCTATAAACATCTTTATATAAAAATCTGAGGAATAAGATGTCCTCTGTTCTCAGTGATCTGTAGATTGGTTGATAATCAGATCCATTTCCATGTAGTGGACGTCCCCCTCAGTGAGAGAGGCTGAAACACAGGAATCAAACCAGGGTCGCTGCTGTTATGGAGCTGAACTGGAGCCATTCAGACACCGAGGCCCTCTGAAAATATTTTAATTACAGGTGTCCAAAGACACACTGGTTTACTTTTTTACAGACATACAGTGGGGCAAAAAAGTATTTAGTCAGCCACCGATTGTGCAAGTTCCCCCACTTAAAATGATGACAGAGGTCAGTAATTTGCACCAGAGGTACACTTCAACTGTGAGAGACAGAATGTGAAAAAAAAATCCATGAATCCACATGGTAGGATTTGTAAAGAATTTATTCGTAAATTAGGGTGGAAAATAAGTATTTGGTCACCTCAAACAAGGAAAATCTCTGGCTCTCACAGACCTGTAACGTCTTCTGTAAGAAGCTTTTCTGTCCCCCACTCGTTACCTGTATGAATGGCACCTGTTTGAACTCATCATCTGTATAAAAGACAGATTCTTTACAAATCCTACCATGTGGATTCATGGATTTTTTTTTCACATTCTGTCTCTCACAGTTGAAGTGTACCTCTGGTGCAAATTACTGACCTCTGTCATCATTTTAAGTGGGGGAACTTGTACAATCGGTGGCTGACTAAATACTTTTTTGCCCCACTGTATGTCTTCCCCCAACTGTTAGCAGCACTTCAAATGAGCCATAATGCGCAAAGGGGCACAATTTGTCATGGCTATATCGAGACTCTCTCTCCACTCCATTATATATTCCATATGTATAGGGGTAACTCTGTAAGACACCCCGTGAGGAAACAGTGCAACCGAACCCAGAGTCAATGTATCAACGAACTATTTACAAATGTACGTATATCCACGCCACCCCGGCCAGGGCCTTGCCAGACGCAAGGCCGAGTCGGAGGCATCAGTCCGCAAGACTGGCCTGAACCGGCCCTGCAAGACGCAAATACTGCAACCGATCGGATGCTTTCGGTCAGCCTGCAATACGCCAGGCAGACCAGGGAACGACAGTTACCACCGATGGGCACCCAGCACCCGCTTCCCAAAGAGGGGCTGGCTGCCACGTTCAAGTGGTAAAACCACGTAAAAGTGGTGGCTGAGGACCACGTGGCGACCACACAAAATGAGGAGAGGGAGGCATCTGTCCACAAGGCCCAAAAAGTGGCCACCCCACGTGTTGAGTGTGCTCACACACCCGAGGGGAGAGGGATTGCTGCCAAGGAGTAAGCCTGGCGGATGGCCTCTACAGCCCAACGGGACAACTAGGACTTGGACAGGGGCCTGCCCAGGATCCTGGGATGGAACGAGACAAACAGTTGGTCCGTGGTCCGAATTGGCTGAGTACGTACAACGTACAGCACCAGTGCTTGTACGGGGCACAGGGCCCAGAGACGCTGCGCCTCCTCCCAGTCCAAACCTTCTGTGGGAGCTGACCGCAGCTCAACTGACTGGGGAAGGTGGAAATCCGAGAGGACTTACGGCAAGAAGGTAGGGTTTGGCCAGAGGACCACCCTCTGGCAGCCACCTGCAGCATTCACCATGGACCGACAGCGGAGCTCACTAATTTTTCTGGCGATGAAGAAAGGCGGTCTTGAGCAGCAGCCACTTCAACTCTGCTTTTTCCAGAGGCTCGAAGGGAGGGCGCTGGAGGGCATGAAGGACCAGGTCCAGATCCCGGGGGGAATGGGGACCCTGGCATATGATCTGGGCACCCCTCAAGAACCACGAAATCAAAGCAGTGTCGGTGTCGCTGAGTGCTGAGCGACCAAGACAAATAGCCTTAATCGCAGCCACCAGCCCACGCAGGGTAACAGCGACTCTGCCTGCCTCTAGCTGGGACTCCAACTGCAGCATTCAGGCCCATGAGGCGGAGACACAGGCCCCAGTTCACCCAAGAGTGGAGGCTGAAGTGGTCCAGGCACACCCTGAAGACCCGCTACCGTTCTGCTGTGAGGGACACTAAGCCCCTGACGGAGTCCAGGTACATGCCTAGAAAGGTAGTACTCTGAGGTGGTTCCAACCAGCACTTCTTGGGATTCAGGCAGAGCCCCAGAGCCTGAACATGGGAGACCAGAAGGGCAACATGGCTGCGGCACTGTTCTATTGAGGAGGCGCAGACCAGCCTGTCGTCCAAGATCCTGAGGCCCCGCAGCCTCATAGGAGCGAGGGCGGTGTGCACACACCTGGTGAAGGTTCGGAGTGCCAGGGAGATGCCAAAGAGGCGGGCGCGGAACTCGAAGATCTGCTCTCGAACCTGAATCTGAGGACCATCAACATCTTGCACTTCAGGGGCCAGAGATAACAATTGAGGCCCCTGTTGTCCAGAATGGGACAAAGACCCCCGTCCTGCTTGGCGACCAGTAAGTAGTGGGAGAAAACCCCCACTTTGCGGTCCCCAACGTCCACCTCCTGTATGGCCCCCTTTGCCAGAAGCATCACCAGTTCCTCCCGCAGCACCAGGGCCTGCTTCGGGTTGCTCACAGGGTTAAAGGTCGGGACATTATGTTACTGTCAACTGCAGGCGATAACCCTGGGTCATAGTGGAAACCACCCAAGGGTCCGCCCCCAGGGCTGACCAGGCCACCCTGCACTGCTCTGTGGATAGGGCTGGGTGGCCTGGCACCAAGAGATGTCAGGAGGGAGGGGTGGCTGGAGGACTGAGAGACTCCACATCCTCCCTGCCTGCCCTGGGCGTGACTGCCGCGTCTATGAAACCTACTAAGCAGTGCCGTGAGTCTCTGTAGCCTGCTGCAGGAGCCAGGCCGCACCTTGGTCGAACATGGCTGAAGGGTCAACCAACAGTCTCATAAGGCAGTCCCGGTCGTCCGACATGGAGCCAGGACTGAGACAGCCACAGGTGGCGGCGTACTACCCAGAATCAGCCTAAAGTGCAGCCCATAGCAGTGGCCTGCTCTTTCATAAGCGAGGCTAGTTGAGAGGAGGCAGACAGAAGCTCCCCTACGCCGTCTAGGTCCCCCAAACTAGCCTGCAACTGGCGGGCCAAGTGTCGTACACGAAGCAAAAAAAATGGCTGTCAAATTGGAGAGGCAGGCCTGCGTTACCATTGCTCTGTGCAACTTAGTCAACAGGACATCCCTCATTGTTAGGGCATGCAGGCCGCCCCAGGAGGGAGCCCGAAATGGCAACCAGAGGGTTCAGGGGCAGATCCACCAGGGGAAGGTGCCACAGTCAATCTGTTCTTGGCCATGCAGAGGAGCAAACCACTTACAGGCAGGGGACCAGTGATGCAGGGCTGTAGGGGATCAAACTGCCTGCATACCAGGTCCTGAAAATCAGGAAGCAGTGGCACCTGCAAGAGGTGGCGCTGAGGCTGTGTGGCATCATCAAACATAGAGGGTACTTAGACGGGTTATCCTTAAATCTAATGGGAGGTTGAGAGTGCCCATTGTACATGCATGGGGGGTGTGGCAGAGAAGTGTGTACATGTGGCAGCTCTCCTGTACAAAATTTACACTGCAGTGCGTCTACGAGGGAACATCACACATACAGATGTCCAGGCTTACTGGATAATGCCCTCAAATATGAAGAAAGTGCAAGGAGTCCCAGGCCATGCAATCAACTACACCACCAGTACAGCAAGGAAAAGGGCACTCGACCAGTCCATTAGTGAAGGACAAAGTGAGTGTTCTGTACCCAGAATCTGGACGCATACTGGTTGCAGTTTGCTAAAACAAAGAACACTGACTGAGTTAAAACCTCCCACTGATCTTATGCATGCACAATGGTCGGGGCTCTGTTCTGTTATTAAGGAATTCCGCCACTTAAATGCAGACCCTGTCCAGCCTTGTGTCCTCCCCAAAACACTTACATGTCTCCATGAAAACAAGGGGACGCAACAAATATGACTTTTGGCACACAGCACAGGCAGGAAGAATCACTGTGCCAAACATACATGCGGTTATGTTTGCCTCCAATGCCACTCCTGCGTTATCAACTGTGAAGAAAGTGTGCTACCCACAAAAACTGTCACATCAGCTCTCAGACACTGAACCACAACAAATCAAATGGGGAAAAGAAAATGAAGACAGAGCTACAGAATGGTATACCTCACAGAGTAAGCTGCAGCACAGAGAGCTTAAAGCGGAGAAGTGTGGTTTCATCATCGACCACTGATGCTCTCGTTAACTGTGAATGTTGTGGAAAAGGCAACAATCCCCTGCAGGCCTGTGAAGATGACAAGTTCTGTCTGAGGCTAACTGATGGAACAGTGGATTTGAAACAGACACGCATCTACTACAAGCAGGTCCAAACCAGATTTTTGTTACAAAGTCACACTTTTGTGACTTAGTTGTGTGGACAACCAAAGCTTTTGTAATTACATGTGTGATGCCAGATGTAAACATGTGGGGTAAAGGTTTAGCAGTGGGTCAGAATTTCCGTGGATGTTGCAATGACAATCAAAAAGAGAGAGAGAAAAAAAGCTTGCTAAGAAAACTGAGGCAGTATTCCAGTTACACCCGTTTAGACAGAACTCTAATATTGCAGGTTTCTTTTAAGATTTTTGGTTCGGTGTCACATTAGGGTGGACCCATCTTCCTGTACTCTGCACTTCATGTTTTATTTTACCCGTTTTTCTATCACTCACTGTGAATTAGTAGATCAGGTTTAAAATACTACCAATGTAATTCACAACATACATACTTTGGCGTATCTATTTTCTGATTTTTTTCATTTTATAGCTGTCGTTAAAATGTTTTCTTTATCTCCTGTACAGGCCAACGCAATCTATTTGTCTTTTCAGGTTGTAGTATTACACAACATGTTCAGATCCAATAGAAATAAAATAAGTGTTTCATAATTTATTAAATTGTCTTTATTTATAACTGGCATTATTTTCTCATTTTATTATAGAAGCTTACAAGAAAGAGGCAAAATTGTATTCCGTTGTGCTTTATTAGCTGCTTCGGGGAAAAACAAAACAAACAAACAATGCAAAAAAACAAAAACATTTCAAAACAAACTGGAAAACAGTTCATCAATTGATATTTAATTGTGTGCCTACTTTTGTAAGTGGAATATGTCTCTGCCTTAGCGCGTAAATTTTGTGTTCTCTCTATAAAAACTTCAAAATAGTCAATAACTGTCACACGGTCACCAAACATCTCAACATACTGGTGTGGCACACTGGCCCGTATGCAATGTATTTTAGCCCAGTGCACCAATGGGCTGAGGTGAGCGTACAGTAAATTTACAGTAATGTTAAACACAGTGGTTTTAGTTTAAGCTAAAATCAAAGAGATGTGCAACATGTTCAAGTGGAAGGTTTAGTCTTAAACGCATCAAAGTCAACAAGAGCATCTGAAAATGAGATTTTTCTGTGAGTATCTGGTAAGATGGGGCTAATTTGTTATCGCACGCCCATTTGTAAAGCAAGAGATGGCAGCCCTATGGCTCAAAAGCCGAAACATAAAAAAAGGAGATGAATACCAGAGTGTTAGTGAGAAGAGGTTTTATCTTAAAATGAAATACCAGGTTGGCTAAAATGACTGGTACCACCAAGGCAAAGACAAGTGAACTCCAGCTTGCCTCAGGTAAGTTTTTATCCACACCTGACTAGGTGTGACCAATTAGCACCAGCCGAAAACATTGAGGAGATTAGGGGCTGCAGAGGGACAAAACTCCTCTGTAGGTCTTCACTTTAGAGTTGTTGTCTTTCAGGAAGTCCTTGTCTAATTATTTTTTGGACAATTCTTGCTTCAATTTTTGTTTTTCTTTTGTTTTTCTCTGTGAATAAAACACAGAATCGTTAGCAAAGTAATATAATTTATTTTGTGTGTTGAAATCCAGTTTAAATTAATAAAATGTTTCCAAGATAAAACTTTCAAATGGATCAAATTTGACTGAAAAAAAAAAATACGAGTGTGATACTGAGAATAAACTAGAGATGGAACGATACCATTTTTTTTATGACTGATACCGATATCATAAATTTGGACATCTGCCTATATAGTGTATTTTAAAATTAATAAAACTGTTTTTTTTTATATCTTGTTGCATTTTGTATTTGGTCTTTTTAAATTTGAGTATGACCTAACACTTTAAAATGCAAAGAATACACGGCACCCAAAATATTTCACAGTTCAACAATGCTGATCTTTTTATTTAAACATTTAGCAGAACTTAAAATCTAAGTACTTAAAGTAATATTCAAAAATAATTTAAAATGCAATTTTATGCAGATTTCAAAAGTTCTTTTGTTCTGAAAAAAAGAAGTGCAAAATCAGGACAAAATAATCTTTATATTCCACAACTTAAAATGGACCCTTTCATACTTAAAGCTACATGTAAAGAGACATCCAGAGTGGAAATAAGTGCAAATGAAAGCAAACATGGCTTCATGACACTCATCTGTTATCAAGATGAATGTCAGTAAGCTGTTTCTATCACATTTAACCTGATGCTGAATGTTATGTCATTTCCATACAAACCTTAACACAAGTATGAAAGTTTTGTTTGTTTTTTAAAGTAAAACTTGAGTCTATCTTTTGTATGGTCAGACTTAGCAGTGACAACGCACAGACGTCCGAGCTCCATATATCGGTTGTTAAGCTTAATGCAAGATCGCTTTGCAAACATTCAAAAATGATCTGACTCACTTGCTTTACTTCTCTGCGATAGCTCAGAGATGAAATGCCGGTTTGGCTCCAGATGCTTTCAGTGTGAAGCAACTCTACAATGTCGACAGGCCTCATACACAACAGCTACTCTACTGTGTGAAGCATACTGCTCCTTCATGCTAAGGTCACAACCTGGGTTACGCCATGTTGCAAGTTTTATGAGGTGCTTTTGTGACATTTAATGGATCGGGTTACATTTTTTATTTCTCCTCGATATCCAATAAAGTAATTTAGGTCAGGATCGATACCAATACTGTATCCGATCGGTCCATCCCTAGAACAAACAAGTCAAACCTGCTCAGTTCCTGTTTTATTTCTCTAAAGTGAAAGATGAAAACATTTTGTCTTTAAATTATATCTGTATAACTGTAATACTTGGAGTTAACAGTAGATAGCTGCAGACTCTAATTTGTTGTTGTGTTTAGCAATTTGTTGGTGTGATTTGCACTTCAGGGCCACCGTACTAAATGGATGTTTTGGCTATGTTAGGCTTCAGAGTAGTTTAGCCCAAGAGCTGGGACACATGAATCAGCCTGACTGATCATGCGTGTAAATTATCGGACACCAAACACTTTCAGCTCTTTGCCGAGGAGGTAAGAACATGAGATCTTCTTAATGTTTTTTTTTTTTTTTAAAGTGACTTCATTGTGTTGTAGTTTACACCAGGGGTAGAAAACTCCAAAGCTTTGCCCTGGGTCAACACACCTGAATCAAATGATTAGTTCAGGCATCTGGAGAACTTCAAGACATGTTGAGGAGGTTATTTAGCCATTTAAATCAGCTGTGTTGGATCAGGGACACATCTAAAACCTGCAGGACACCGGCCCTTGAGGCCTGGAGTTCCCCCACCCCTGGTTTACACCATTCTCTAACAAATACATCCCCAGTTCAGTCTCAGAAGGAGACACAAATCCCTTTGCTCTTTGGTTTTTGGGTGATATAAAAATGCCAGTCCTTTAGTCTCAAACATGCACATCCTGGAATGAAGCTGTTCTGTTTTCAGCCACTGAATGATTGAAAGAAGGACATATATCAGTTAGCTACAAACAAATAAGTCAAATTTTCCATTTGATATCTTTTCCAAGCAAACATGAGAAAACACATGACAATATTACTGCTGAAGAGTAACTAAATGAGTGTGATAAGAATGAGAACAAACGCCATCAAACATGAATAAATTAAACATAAGAACAGTCAAGGACATGAAATATATTAGTAGAGGATAAAATTTGAAAACTCAAGTTAAAAATACATTCAGTGAGAACGACAGGAAGAGGGAACGGACCAGTTAGAGACCAGGAGCTGGACGTCAGTGGTTGGACTGGTGGACTACTTCACTGAAGAGTAGACGACGTCTGGCTCTGGTTTAAAGTCTGAACACAAACACAGTTCAAACAACATTACAGTTTTCTCTCTGACAGAAAGGAGATATTCTGTGCTTAAGTCATGATGTGGTTAGAATAACTCTGTACAAAGGTACAGAGCAGCTGTACCTTTTATTCTCTGCCCAGCAGTGACATCTTGTGTTGTATCGAGTGCAGCTGGATCATTCTCTGCACAATAAAACAAAGAAATGAATAAAGGGACAAAAACATAACATAACCATACTACTTTTGTTTATGTAGAGATTAATAAGGAATTTTTTATAAATAGCAACAACTTTTCAAGCTTTTTCCTTTTAAAAACAAAATAAAAAACATCCCCTCTGCTGTGAAACTGTGGTTACCACATGAAACTGGGGATGTTTGTGTGAAAAAAGAAAGAAAGCAGATGTCAGTTTCTTTCAGTTCTAACCAAAATTTCTCCACAGGGCACAAATGAAACCTGCTCTCAAATACAAAACAATTGTTACACAAACCAGACAAGACCGTGGTGAGAAATGTCACGACCTCAGAGAACAGTCATCTGGAATCAATAACAGGAAGTTGCTGCTGAGGGTTTTTTAGACAGAATTTTACAGAAGTGGGAAGTTGTTGGTCTTTTAGTCCTTTGTGTATTAGAGAAACAACTGTGTATGTATATTGTGTGTACCAAACCCAGACACATCTGGGATTAATCTGAGCTGCTTCTAAATTTACTGCTTAGTTATGACACTGGCAGAATTCACAACACATCTGACATCTGGCCTATGTGAGGCAGACCTGTGACTGCTGCAACGTGGGAGATATTGATTGGTACAGCTGCTGCGTTAGCTTTGCTCCAACTCACTGACAGGAAAGACAGAGACGGGAAGTACTTCACATTTAAAGGGAAGGACCAAAGGGTGATAACTGTTTTGCAAAAAGGAAATGCAAACAATGTTACTGTAAGAAAATACTTCCAGTTTAGTGAAGCACATAAAGGACTGGCATCCAAAAATAAGTTCAGTAAGTTTCAGTTCACAGTAAAATTATCCTTCTCACATTTTCCTGAAATCTCATTATTAGTTTGTTTGAGAGAACCAGAGCTTTGCGAAAGGGTAATTTTTTTTCAGTGACTAAAAAAAAAATTCATATGGTATGGTAATGTAACTCTAACAATGTAACTGTAACATAAGTTGGCCACTCAGCAAACATCTTAACATTTCAGTCTTTGTCCCGGAACAAAATATATTGTTAAAATTTTAAATAAATGAACAGCCACCTTGTTAGTGTTAAAACAGCTCTTTTTTTTTTTTTTTTTTTTTAAAGGAGTTTATGTTTAAATACGTTGGATGATCATTTTGTTTTTCTGTGTTGAGACTAAAGTAATTCCACTGGTATTAGTACCACCTACAAAATCTCTGGTATCAGGACTCCTTAAGTAGATTTAAAAAAAAAAAAACTCACCTGTTTAAACTGTATTAAAACTTAAAGTTTGCATTCATAGGGGCGTGGCCTCTTTGACTTACAGGTGGATGGAGAAACTGTTATTAGCTGTATGCTAGGCTTCACCTCAGCTAATTGGAGTCCTTGAACTGGATCTCTACACAGTGTTTGTTCTGTTGGTGCCCTTGGGACCATTTTTAATGTCATTATATGACAAATAATACATCTGATGTGTGATAGGATGTGTGGTTTGGAGATGGGGGTACTAACAAAAAGACAGATGGCCAAGGTGGAGGTGTTAAATTTTTGAGTTTTGTTGAGAGAACTAACGTTGAAGCTTCAAAATGTCAGGCCCAGAAACCTGCAGGTGATGCCATAGTTAATCTGTCTATTGCATGTAGTCTATTAAATTAACATGAACGCATAATAATGGAAAATAAAACAAAAAAACAATTGACCCACATTAAGTAAGGAGTAGCTGAAACTTTCCATTCCATGCAATAACGTGACTGGTCACTTATTTCCTGTTTAAGCTGCTGATAGGCTCTTTGGAAGAAAGCCCTCTGTGTTCACCTACATAGGTATTCTTCTTCTTCAAAGGTACTCTTTGGCTGAACCTATAATTTATGTTTATTTATTTATTTATTTAATTATATATATTTTTTGATTACGTAATTCTAAATGTCTACACTTCCATTAAGTGTTCTAATTTTATGGACCACAACCCAGCCCCCAACCACAAATCTTAATAAAAGAAAATGTACCTCTTTCTGATTTTACTGGTTTTTGCAGACGATTTGATAAAATGACCTCAGTGTAGGTGACTTGGTTTTCTTGGACTTCTTCAGGATTTTCAGCTGAAAAAAAAACAACAACATTTAACCCGAAATTAGTTAGGGGTAAATGAAGAGAATAAGAAATAGAAAAAAGAACATGTGTTTTCATTACTGTGTAACAGCTTGGAGTTACTTCCATTGGGAGTGAGAGTCAATATAAAAACATCTAATCACAATAGCTGTGTAGCTTATTCAGCAGAACTTTATTTATATAAAATCCAGAAGTCTAGGTCTCACCTTCAGGTTTCCTATGAGCACGCCATCTCAGCAGCAGAACCAGTAACACCAGTAGAACCACAACACAGACTGATCCAACAGACAACAGCACAGTGAGAACAGATGTGGTGTGTTTGTCTAAAATAAAGCAAACACAGTCATTAAGTTGTCGTCACATTGTGAATGTTGAAAGCTGCAGAAACACAGACAGGTGAGTGTGTCACCTGTGACAGTGATCCAGCTGGATGGAGACTCTCCATGACCGCTGATGTCACACTTGTAGAGGCCTTCATCAGACCTGGAAACATGCTGGATGGTCATGTGACCTGTTGACTCATTCCCAATGAAGATGCCATCTTTATAGAAAGCAGCTGGGAGGTTGGAGGAGTTCTTCTTTTTACAGAGCAGAGTGACGTCATCTCCCTCCATCACAGGGAGGACAGGACTCTGCAGGATCACTGATCCACCTCAACACAGAGACAAACTACAGCATTTCATCCATTTACACACAGCTTCATCAACACTAACTCCACACACTCAGCTTACCAGTGACTGTCAGGTTAACCATGTTACTGATGGGACCCTCTCTGGACTCACACCAGTAAACTCCACTGTCTGACAGGAAAAGTGTGATTTTACAGGAGCGACCAGCTAGTTGCCCAAATCCATTTGTTCCACACTGAGTCCTCTGTCGTGTGCTTGTGTTTCTCCTCAGAGTCCATCCAGCAGAGCTGTCGTCCTCCTCACAGCTCAGAGACACAATGTTATATTCAAAGAACTGAGAGCTGCTGGGACTCACAGTCAGACGAGCTGTGAGGGTTACAATGAAAAAAAACAAAAAAACAATTGTTGCTTGGTTGCTTTTGCCTGACACAAAGGTGTTTTACTTAATTCTGAAACATGAACCCCATCAGGTCATATTAGTGAGCATTTCTCAGGTTTAAACTGTGGCAGAAGAAGGTTACTGACCTTGGTTTGTTGTGCAGCTCAGCAGTGAGATCAGAACTAAAGAGAAATGACACTCAGGTTGATTTGAGGTGAACATAAAGAACAACTCCACACAAACACACAAACTCATCTCTCTCTGATATATCATTTTCTGATATTCTCATTTTCTGTTCGATATCAGGAATAGGTTAAAATAAAGTTCAGACTGACAATAGAGCTACACTGTATCCCAGCTGCCACTGTGGGAGAGTTAATGTGGACTGGTCAGCAGTTTCACATCCTGCCTGTATCGAATCACCATTTAACCTCAAACATTTTCCGCCACATTTTCTGAAGGAACTTCTTTAAGGTTATTACTGAAATAAAATTAAACAAAACTCTTGATTCTCCACCAGTCTGAAGTTTTCATCTAGAAAGCAGCTCTTACAGTGATCATATTTTTATGTACACTGTGTAAACTCAGAGTGTAATCAAAGTATCCACTGTATTTAAATACCACAGTAAAGTCATGTGTCCACTGTGCAGCTGTGTTGATATAATGAGTGAATGATTTGATCTTTTCACTGCCTGCTGTGCTTCCTCGACTCCTGAGCAAAGATAAAGAGTCAGTTCAGACCTGCAGTTGGTCCTCGTGGTGTTTGAACTTGAATTCAGCCTGATTTGTTTTTCATGTCTTCTCCTCCATCATCAGTTATCAGGAGAGCAGACAGTCAAAGTACAAGAATTCAAACAAACACAGAGATTCTACTTACAGAGCAGACACAGCACAGATGTTGCCTTCATCGTCCTTCTCACTCATTTGAGCTTTTTTTCATTTCTGTCACCGACACCAAGTAAAGCCCGCCCTCTTCCTCTGAGCACCAGCTTTCTATTGGTTTAAATATAGTGGTGGGGACCTGAAGTTTTACTTAGTATAAAAAAAATACTCTGCAGTATCTTGTTTTTCATTCGTCAAGTCTTAAGACTGGAACACTGTGATTCACATTTTACATTAACACCATCCTCACACATGTTTATATACGGACACTAGAGCAATGTTCCCTCTAAGCTGCGCACGGTCTCTGCGCACAAAAAAAACTAACCTGAATTGAAATTAAAATTAAAACTTTAACAATTCTGTTTTGCAGTGTTAGTCAGTGAGTGACTGGTCCTCCCGTATGGGATTAGAACGATGCCACCTTATCCCATAGTCCAGCCAATAATGCGATTCACATTCGTATATACGCAGCTAATCGACGTCGTTGACAGGCTATGACAGCCTCCTCATGTGCCGACACCAGTGTTTTAGCTAGCAAAGCGACGTGGCTGACGTGGAGCGAAGCCAACGTTTACAACCATTGGAGATCTGAGCAGGACAGACGGAACAAATGACGGAAAAAGTGTGGACTTTATACCAGTTTTTAAATTATGTTGATAGGCCACGTAAAACCAGAGTTATGATAAAAAATATCTGTAATGTTTGGTTTTCTTCCTGAATACTGTCGTTGTTTATATTTACTGCGGGAAGAAACGTTCTATAAGAAAAAAGTCTCGAAAGCGCTCTCTGCCTGTGAGCAAAAGCAAAACCAAAAACACCCCCACCCTTTCCTATTGGTCGAAAAAAAGTGCCATGTCGACCAATCAAAAAAGGATATGGCAAGTTGTAAAGAAACGGGGGGAAGTTTTAGGAGTGACGGCAGTGTTTTGAGATGTGAGAGATTTGCGACGTGTAGTGTAGTCAATAGTTTTGTTGTGTGTCAGGACAATGAGGCGACTGCTGAATGTTACAGGTGTTACAGGAGTGACACATCTCCTGTTGTCAGGCCTGCAGGTATCAGGCTGCTGTTCTCCTTTATCTCATAGTGGACAGAAATTATTTTTTGGAGTGGCACAAATAATTTGTGTGGCATCAGATTTGATGCAGAACAGCTGATTGTTCTGTAAATAGTTTGAAATGTTTATTTAAAAACACCTTGGCTGCATTTAAAAAAAATAGCTGCAAAAAACTTTGTTGTTTGTCAAACTGAGTTATTTTTTGAAGAAGTAACTATATAATTAATTGCCCAACATTGGTCATTATATGCTGTATTTTGCAGACACTCTCTCCCAGACCACAGACTCATAATACAAGTCAGAGCTTTGTAAGTAAAAAGAAAGTTGTGTTTTCAAAATTGGAGTTCAAGTTATTTTTACTTCCAATAGTGTTAACATACTACACAGGTCATTTCAGATGTCAGATTTTTTTTTACATTTTTATTGTAAGTGGGCTAAAGCAGTTAATTAAAAGTATTCTAACATACATGTAAATGTTGTCATTTTAATAAACCATGTAACTTGGATGGATTCAATGCTGGCGTGACCACAGTGCACACGTCTGATGTTGCTCACAGTGGTCCAAGTTTGTATTTCTGTGAGGTGTTATAATATACTTAATACATGAATAATAATAATAAGACCTTTTATACTTTTTAGGAACTGTATAACAAACACTTTAAAGCGGAGAAAAAACACAGTTTTACTTAAAAAAACAACAACCAATTTTCAGGTTTGAGTTCACATCTCGTGGAAAATTAATCAAATACAATCTATCTCACGTCATCTCAGTTTTCCAATAAATAAAACACAGCAGCCTCTGATGGGCCAGATCTTCCAGATCATCTGTCATTTAAAAAAAACAAAACTTGAATATGTCTTTATCAGCTATGTCGGCAGGTTCAATTTCAAGATCACCCAGTTTTGCTCCTGTAAATACGGATATGTTCACTGTGATGGGTCCATCACCAGGAAAGGATAATGTTTCTTTTTCTTTCACCTTTCTGATTTCACTGACTCTTTTCCCAAGTGCAGTTTACATCACTATGATTGCATATTGCAAATGCTCACATTTTATGTGATTGCTTGCTCTGAGCTCTCTTGGGAAGGGAAAAGAGAGAATGTATCTTTCTGTAGTCTCAAAAGTGATTTTGTGCTTGAACACCAAAACATCCTGAGGACCATTTTTCCTTTTGTTCATTCTGCTTGTTATGGTGATGCGATGGTCATCTTATATCTACCACGAAGTGCAACTTTTCAAGCCAATCTGCGGTTTCCAGTTGGGTAGGTGAAGCGCAAGTTTTCACATGTTTCACACTCGCAGCAAATTGTTTTAGCCCCTCTCCCTTTGACAGCCACCAGACTTTGTCTTGCAGCAAAAGATTTGATGTGAGAGTAGGTGCACTGATAATTTTATGAATTGTTTATGTTTTTATGTAGTCTCCATCGGTGAATGGATGTTGTGTCTTACTATCTCATGGGCTACCAGAAAACTAGCAGCAATAATTGCATTTTTATTGAACAAGGTCTAAAAAAAGCATTTGGTCTGCTTAGCAGTTCCAGTCCCTCTTTTTTTTTTTTTTTTTTCGTCTCCAGCTTGGTGCTTTTCAGCAAACTTGGAAACGTCTCGCGACACTACAATTAAAAAAATGTTATTAAACATCGGGCAAGTCAGCATAATAAGTGGTGAAAGCAAATGAATCAGTCCAAACAGAGAATTACACACCAGTTTCCCCCAAGAGTTTTGTTCTTCGGATTAATCCACGGTTAGCTTGCTGGAGCTCTCTCATTATTAGCCACTGGCAGGGAAAACACGGGAGAGCGAGAGGTGTGGTAGACAGGGTGGATATTTGCAATTTTTGTTTTATTAATACATTTAATAAAACTGCGTATAGAATAAATAAATATAAAAATAGTTTGTTTAAAATTGTCTTAGTTTTGTTTTATTTCTTTTACCCTGAAAGCTTCCGGCAGCCACAGCTAGAAGAGGGCAGGTTACCGACCTCTGAGCTAAAACCCTGCCCTGTCCAATAATCACCAGAAACGGAGAAAAAAAAAAAGAAGAAGAAGAAAGCTTTGAATCCCATTTTCAGATTCTTTGACCCTTGTTAATTATCAAGTACTCCTCATTTTCTAATTCAACTGCAAATGTTTTCTTTTCAAGATCATCCATGTGCTCACAGCACAACAACAGGTTTGGACAAATAACAGTTCTTTATTAGCAAAATATGACTTCTTATAAAAACATACAATTACAGATAAAAAAAGTTTATTCATATTTGAATGTAAAAACCAAAAATACATTGAATTCCAGAGAAGTAATTTAATAATTAATTAATTTAATTTGAACAAAATGAAAACTAAGACTTTCAAAAAGCATGAGCCAATATTTCATTCACAACAGAACATGAATAGCACTCTGATTGTGTTGGACACTTTTGTTTATGTAAGATTGTTTTGTATTATATTGCATTGTGTTGTACATAAGATTGTTGTATTTCTATCTTTTTATCTTGAGGGCTGGGGGCTGTGGGAGCATTGCAATTTGAAATTCCTCTGTGTGCTCTGAGCATATGGTTTTTGCCAATAAAGCTGACTTTGATAACATGAATGTTTAATCTGAGATTTTATACTTTCAGGCACTAAATGAGCTCATTTCAAATCAGATGCTTGCTCCAGGTCTCAGAGTAGTTGAAACAGGGGCCTGTTTGTGTAGCATCTCCTCTTCTTTTCAAACCAGTGTGAAGATGTCTGAGCATTGAAGTTATGACTTTCTGGAGTTTTGGTTTGGAAATTCAGTCCAATTCTTGCCTTATATAGGCTTTCATTTGCCGAAGAGTTTGTGCATTTAATTAATTATGCGTCTGTAATGTTCTCTATAGGTGAAAGATTGGCAAATACAAACGGCCTTCCCTGAACTAAACATCATCTGAAGGGTAGCAGATGGTAAATGGCCTGTATTTATATAGCGCTTTACTAGTCCCTAAGGACCCCAAAGCGCTTTACATATCCAGTCATCCACCCATTCACACACACATTCACACACTGATGATGGCAAGCTACATTGTGGCCACAGCCACCCTGGGGCGCACTGACAGAGGCGAGGCTGCCGGACACTGGCGCCACCGGGCCCTCTGACCACCACCAGTAGGCAACGGGTGAAGTGTCCCAAGGACACAACGACCGAGACTGTCCAAGCCTGGGCTCGAACCGGCAACCTTCCGATTACAAGGCGAACATTTCTAATGTTAATTATGTTCTGTTGCTCTAAAACCTTTATAGCACTTTTAGCATTCATAGTTTTAAAATTTCTCAGTTTAAACATTTCTTATGTTAATTACGTTCTGTTGTGAATAAGTTATTGGCTCATATCAAGTGAAAGTCTTAGCTTTCGTGTTGTTCAAATTTATGAAACATCACAACTTTTCTGGAATTCAGGTTGTATAAAGAACAACAAATTGGAGGCTGAGAGGAACGGAAAACCTACAAGCTACTATACTATTAGGATAATGATTTTGTATTGTACAGTGAATTCATTGATTGATTTACAAAGTTCCTTCTTATTGTAAACAAATCCTATGGAAACTGAAGATGAACAAACAATGTAGTTCACAGAGTCTCTGACAGACAGCACAGAGACTGACACAGTCTGAACAGGTTTGATGATAGTCAGAGAAATTTGACATCAAAGCAACTCTGGACGTGTTCGATGTTCATCATCAATTCATGGGTCAGAGTTCAGATGGAAAAAGTTCTGAGAGGTTTCAAAGCTGTTGTGGTTCAGCAGGAGGCTGGTACGGATCCTGTCGCTGTTATTCTCTAAAATGCAAAAGCAAAAGCAACAACAAAAAGCAGACCTAAAACTAGCACACTGCCTTTCAGTCCAACAGATCCTCCTCGCTGACCTGCAGGTGAGAAACAGGTGTGAGATGTTAGCTGTCAGGTAGATCAGTGTTTCCCAACGTTTTGGAGCCACGGCGCATATTTCACATTAGAAAAATCACACGGCACACCACCAAACAAAAATGTCACGAAAAGCATGTTGATAATTCTTTCCCTGCATAGCAGAAGTGGCTTGATTTGTCCCCAGGATACCTTTTCTTTTGTTTAAATTGCTTTCTTCTGACCACATCTCGTGCTAGGGCCTTCATCTGTGATGGGATTTTCTCCAGGATCCAGGTAAGATTGACACATGTTTCTTTTCAAATATTTATTGCTTTTATGTGCTGCATTGTCACACTCACAGCATGACAATTATGTAATTTCCTCTGTCTTCTGTTTTACTGGCAGTTGGCGACACATTTAATCAGAGCAGGTTGCATTGCCCTCTAGTGGAAGAGAATGTAATTGTTCTGCCAGTCACGCCATTTGCTTAGAGTACCAACCAGGTGGAACCAGATCATCTTCCACGACAAACCTGTGTGCCGCAGCACAGTGGTTGGGAAACACTGAGGTAGGTGATGAGTGAAGAACAGAACAGAATCCATTTCCTCTTCAAACTGCTGTCAGACATTATCTACTGCACTCTGATCACATCACTCAGACCAGCTGCTTTCTACAAAGTCTCATCAACAACATCTTTAGAAACAAACATCAACAACCAGGAAGCAGCTTCACCTCTGATCACACACACACTCAACTCTACTCACTCACCTGGAGGATCAACTTTCAGGGGGATGTTTGTGATGGACTGCAAGGAGCGTGTTTCTTCCAGGAAGACTTGACACTCGTATGTTCCAGTGTCATTAATCGTCACATTCTTCAGAATCAAAGACACGTTTCCATCCTTCATCTTTCTGTCCTGCAGATCCACCCGGTTCTTAAAAGATTGATGCTGGTTGTCTGGATCAATGTTTCCATCCCGAAATAAAAGAACATATTTTGGCTGCAGGTCAGGTCGGTGCCACTCTACAGTTAGGATCTTGCTGTTGTTTCGAGCTCGACATGGCAGAGTGACATTCTGTCCAGACTCAGCTGTGATGGTTTTCTGGTCTGTCAGAGGAAACAATACAAAGCAGAGAGGTTATAGGTCAAAGTACAACTGTTCACTGTGCGCTGAGTGTGATGAGTACAAACATAAACACCTGCTCACAGTGTAATTTGTGAAACAAAATAAATACAACAGTCAGAGAATGAAAAATTCAGGAACCAAATCTCTTATGAAGCCTCTTAGTGTATTTCTGATTTACTCACTCTGTCAATATAATGTTTTATAGAAAAATTACAAACTATTTTAACATTCCTTTCTCTTAGCACTGTGACTTTAATATTTAGCATGAAAAAAAAATCCCAAAATACAAAAAATGCTGTCAAAACAAACAAACAACAAAAATAGTAGATCTCTGAGCTTTGATAGCAGACTTTTCTGATTTCGTGTGCAGCATCATACAGTGTGTTCTTGTGTTTGTCTACGTCTACAAATCTCCACACAGGAAAGGAAGTGACCCTGACTCAGTTCTGCATAATCAGTTTCAAAGCCACTAAACTATGCACGTCATTTTTTCAAAGACCCCTCCACAGCAAAGCTTTCTGACTGCAGGAGACCCAAAGCCTAATTAACTTTCAACTGCAGCTTTGGCAAATGACATCGGTGAGACACCTGACATCTTTCTGCTTAATTTAACCATGTTTGTTACTGTTTGGGATTTGCTTATGATGAGCCTACAGAAAAGTGTTCCCAGTCTCTGCAAATTTGTTCCTATACAGTGCTACCAAATCCCAAGTGCACAATGATTGACGTGGATGAAACTGTGCAGTGGATGAATGCAGATTGTTTGACAAATGGGTCCAAACAGGGAGGGTGAAACAGCAGATTTCACAGAGAAACATTTCATTGTTTTAAACACCGGTTTCACTTCAGCTATTTGTATGTTATAAGTTTACCTTTATCTGCAGCTCAGTGAAGGACCAACAACAGCACAAGCATGAGTGGCCCACGGGCAAACTGTACCGCATATATATCTATGTCTATCTAGATATCTCGTAACAATATATCTCTTCCAATTAATATTGTGCAAAATATTGAATAACTCACATCAGTGTCTACTAGGGCAGGGATAGCTCAGTAGGTAAAGTGGTCGCCCCATGATCGGAAGGTCGGCGGTTCGAATCCACTTAACGGCTACCCTGAGGTACCCCTGAGCAAGGTACAGTCCCTACACACTGCTCCCCGGGCGCCTGCTTAGTGGGCTGCCCACTGCTTCACTGAGTGAATGGGTCAAATGGAGAGAAAAACAAGTAATTTCCCCATGGGGATCAATAAAGTATCCATTATTATTACTGTCGGTCTACTGTTTACTATCATAGTGTGAGCGTGGATGTACGCATACATGTAGCCTACATATACACATATATAGTTTAGAACTTTGATAGGTTATGTTTTATCCTAAACATAACCTATCAACCCTGATTATGTCATAGTCAGGGTTCACCAGCCTCTGAGTTTAAGATTAGGGCCAGCGATCCTGAATAAAACATATATATATATACACACACACATGTATGACAGAGAGAGAGATGGCTAGGTACAGCCGTTGACCGATGGCCGTACAAGGAGTGAAACCTGCCCATTCGTTCATTTTTATTACTGGCAGCCACCAGCCCCTCCCCTACACTTGCTGTGCCTGTGCGCTCGCGGGGCTTTTAACATGGAAGAAGTGTCTAAAATAAAATAAAATAAACTAAATAATCAAAATCAACAGTCAAATTAACGACATGTTATCAACATTAAAGTGCAGCATAAATGTCACATGTTGCAGTGCAGCAGGCAGCCCTGCACAACACACTTCTTTATTTCTGTCACACCGGTGACATTAAGAGGGCGTTGTAAGTCTGTCTTTCACTCAGTGTTGCCAACTATATTTAGCAAGCTTTCAGACCCCTTAGCGACTTTTTTTTTCTAAAAAACAGTCGCTAAAAAAGACGTGAAAGCGCGTATCGCTTTTACTCTCAACAAGCAGCGGGTGCTGTCAGTTCTTCTTTTACTCTTTTACTCTTATGCTGTTTTGTGGATCACAAGGTTTAAAACTACTTATAAACACACACACAAAGTAACTCCACCAGAGTGCCTATTTCGGGTCATTTTTGCCGGTCCAAGCCCGGGCAAAGGAGCAGGGTTGGAATTGTGACATTAAAAAAACAATAATTGCTAAAAGAAATTTAATTTGTAGTTCTAAATAAACTCTAAATGCATTTAGGACGTTTTTTTACTCACTTTATGTCTCTTCCACGATGTTATTTCTCTCTCCAACAACACAATTAGGGTTACAATTAGATTAGCATGACCAATTATGCAAATTAGGCGTAGACGTCATTTAGCGACTTCTAGCGACTTTTAGGACAACCAATAGCGATTTTCCTTACTGAGGAGTTGGCAACACTGCTTTCACTGGTTTGATTTTGACAGAGAGGAGGGCTGGGTAGCCGTAGTTTTTGTTGACCGCTGCACAACGAGTTTCCCCTTGTTGCATTAGAGCCTGTGATGTTTTAAGAGTTTGAATCGTGAGCCGATCACGTTGCTCTGTAAACTTTTCAAGCACTTTAATAAACAAGCAAGCAATTCCACCTCTCGCATTATTGCGTTAAGTTGACAGCGCGTCAGGCAAATAGGCAGGCTCAGCCCCCGCCCTCTAGCGATTGTGGAAGTCGCTACACTCCTCTTCTTTTCTCTTTTTTTAAACTTTGAAAACGGGTTGTGTGTGAGACTTTAAATCAACAAAATATAAAATATACATTTTAAATTGTTATTGATCCCTTTACCCCGAGTCCTAAAGTGTATATTAATTTTTTTACTCTTAAATATTTATTGTTCGTTTACTTGCACTGCTGTAACTGGGAGCTCTCTATATACTGGACTGTATGTAGCGGAGATGACAATAAAGTTTACTTTGACTTCAGCAGCGAGCAGGCGCACAGAGGGCTCTCGCGATCACTTTTCATGTATAGAAAAACATCGGTGCAGATTATAAGTCTGTATCATGATGTCTGGTGTTCGTGTTTGTTGTTTTGTTTTTATTTTGTTTAATTTTGCGAGTTGGTTATAAGATGCTGCTCCAGCCAGCCAGAGAATCCCCCGCCGCCCCGCCATCTCCTCTCTGCGCCGCAAGCAGCAGGTGCACCTCGCAAACGGAGAGCGCCCTTACTCCCAGCAAATGTGCGATAGAAAACCGATGGGTGCCTATGCCATCCCCAATATGCGCTGGCATGATGTCGGGACAGCATGAATACGAGCAATTTTTATTTATTTTTTTTCTTGCCCGTGATGCCGCCCCCCACCACGATGCCGCCCCGGGCAACCGCCCGTGTCGCCCGTATCTAAAACCGCTACTGGTTACACCTGCATTACATTAACGGACGTGAACTCCACGAATCAATAGAAAACCCACAGTGATTTCCTTTACTTTTCTCTACCTCAGTGGGAAATAGTTTGGTTCTAAATTTTTGAATCTCACCTGCAGAGACAAACACGAGGAGCCCCACAGACAGGAAACAGCAGAGAGATGTAGACATTTCCTTGTTAGTGCTGATGATCCGACACTTGTCCAAAGGCGCTGGTATTTACTGTAAATGACTGAGCCTCAGTATAAAGCCTGACTAATTAATTAGGTACTGAAAGTTATTTCCCGTGAAAACAAGCACTTCTCTCGCTTATGCGATTGGCGCTTTCAGATGCATTGTCTTTGAAAAGGAAGTAGGAAATCTGAACTATCGAATCACAACACTACATCAGCCTCTCGTGACTGATATCTACCTCCAATCAAACTTCCATCCATCAGCCTGCACTAGTGCAATGCGCAGTAGTGAACCTGTGGGACTGCCATTTTTGCTTGTACTGTTTGCATCTGTGTCTGAGCCGTGCGCCGCCTCCTTACGTGAACGTGTCGCCGCGGTGTGCATAATGTGCCTACACAATGCAGGCACAGCGCTGTACTGTTAATGACATCCGAATGAGTTTCCCGTTCTACGGAGCAAACAAAGCCTGTTTTATTGTTTCATTTTTTTCTGACCTTCTCACTTACTTCTGCTTGAACTTGGTGAACGTCTCATTTCCGAGGTAAAGGGAACTTGATGCTTTAGATGTAGTGATCCAGTGAGAAATTCAAGCCATTTATAGGAATATAAAAAGTTATTAAATGCAGTACTGTGCAACAATGTAAAGCATCCTTTCAGAAGAGTGAAGATTATCAGTAACATTTACTCAAGTAAAATTCACTGAAGTTCAACTTAAATATACTTTAATTCTGCTTAACATTCATAGTTAACATATGAAGAGATCAATGGATGCAAACTAAGAAAACTAAAAAAAAACAAAAAAAAAGTGAACGCTCATCAGGAACCACAGTGAAAGTATGACAGAAATAAACTGACAGCTAGAAAACTATTTTTCTTCCTTTCCTGTGCACAATTCCACAGAATGGCATTAAGTTTACTTCATTTCTCTGCGCTGGCAGTGATAAACACAAGCAGAGAAAGTGTTTGTGTTCCAGTGATTCTTGAGATAAGGGACAAAACATGTCTGGCAGATAAAACCTAATTCTGTGGTTAAAAATATGCATACAAGTGTTAACCCAACTGCCTAAAAGACAAACCAAGGCAATGTTTATACAACAAAACTATGGCTTTGCATTTTTATAAATATATATTTATTTTAAATGGTACATTACCAGTACCTTAAAAGTCCATTGTCCAGAAGCAGGTGTGATAATATTAAAATATAAAAAAAAATTAAAAGTAATGTAAAATTAAACATCATGGCTCTCGTCACTAAGTATTTAAGTCAATACCTTATACAATATCAAAATATGACATCGAAAATTTATTTTTAAATATTTTTTAAGTGATTAAAATCGTGTCCAGAGTTTTTGTCAACACCGTCAGATTTTTTCAAAAGTACAAAAAATTCAAATCATTGTGACACTCTGAGGACCCCTTTACCACTTCCTGTTTGATGCACTTCCTGTTTGATACACATGCCATGAGGTCACTGCTGTGATAATTTGTTTGTTTTTATTTCATTTATTGCACACCTTTCTGATAAAACTCTGTGTCACAACCATAGTGCGTCAACACCAAAGTCGATCTAATCCAAGATTTAATTATTTTTTCTTGTAAAAAGAGCTTAATTTAGGTAGATTGTTGAGGCCATAAGCAACTGATGAAAAACAAGATGGCTTCTGTCAGAAAAACATGTGTTATGAGAAAAAGTCGGGTATTTTGTCAACACCATTAAATGTCCACACCATCAGGATTTTTGTCTGACGGTGTTGACCCTTTTTCTAATGGTGTTGACAAATGTCACAAAAGTCTGCTGTTCACCGTTTATATTAAGTAATTTTTTATTAATATTTCAGACATATTACTTCCTGTGCATTTTACTGATATTTCTGCTTCACAGATGTGTCAAATATTATCAAATTTGCCTTATCTTGAATCTCATTGTTTATGTATACAGTATTAATCCTGTAGGAAAATGCTTAGTCCTCTGCATTTAACCCATTCACTCAGTGATGCAGTGGGCAGCTACCAACCCAGGATAGCCTCTGCTCGTTGGATTTGAACGCCCAACCTTCCGATCATGTGACATCAACTGAGCTATCTCTGCCCCGAGAGTTGGTCTTTAAGTGATGATGCTTCCTGCTTCCGGGCCCAAACTACTCTGTGTTTATTAAGCCTGTTGTGCTGTTAAAATGTTTTAATGCTTTTTATCTTGTTCTATTACATCTGAACAAGCCCCTAAAAACAGCCAGTGATCACTGTCAGCCTAACCATCGGGAACCCTCACGTTAACTTCTATCAAGTGGAAAAAAGTTAGCATTCATCCTCCAGCTTCACTGTGTTTATGTTATGCTAACACAGCTGTGTCGCCAGCGATCACGTGGCACATCACTACATACCAGCTAGCCCAACTTCAGTAACCTGACAATAGTCACTGCTGTTTAGTTTTCTGTCTCCATTTATGTTGGAAGTGGTAGCAGAGCTGGTATGTTTAGGTGGAAACAAGCAATCTAACTTTAACTCTGTTAAATTTCATATATTCTGTTTTCATGGATGCCTGGATGTTACACCTGGTAGAGCCACACACTGATCATTTTATTAAAGATGAAGGAATTTAGACAGTTTGTAACTCTCAGTGATGCCGCAGAGTTCCTTTGACTTTGGGATCTGCAGCGGAGTTTGGACCTGGAAATGGCTAATGACATCAAACTTCATGGCCGGATAGCATTTCTATTGCTTAATGCATAATTGTGTTGTGAATATTCATCCTTAATCTGTGAAAAAGTATAAGGTTCAGAAAAGTTATAGTAATTACAAAATGGTACATTTCAGGCTAGAATGGCAAAGGGGAAGCTGCCCTTAGAGGAACGAAAGAGAAGGAACAGGGAGGATCAAAAAAGAAAGAGAGAAAAAATTAACAGCCAGCCTGAGCTGAAGAAAGAGTTTCTCATAAAGGAAAGATGGAGAAATAAAGAACACCAGTGATCTGAAAGGAAGAGAAAAAAGGCAGAAGAGAAGGTTTTGGAAGAAAACACAGAGACAAAAGGAGAGAAAGTCCAGCAGGGTCTAAACACACAACCACAGAGAACTTTAGGAATCAAGGAGTAGTAGGCTGGTGAACTATTAAGATGTAGAACATGTGCAAAAACAGAATTGTTATGATGTGTCTTGTGATATTACGAAGGTTGTTAAGGTTTAATTGTCATTTTGAAAGAAATAATATCTTGTTTTCTACTAGTGTGTCTCCACCGTCAGCACCTTGTCAACTCCATAACATGGAGTTTTGGTTTATTTTTCCTCTTTTGGAGAACCATATAGTTTCCTCCCTCATGATCTTCCAATAAAAATACGTAATTTTCTCAATAAATGTGTAATTTGCATGCTGCTTGATATGACTGTTTCTTATACAGATTAAATACAAGCTTCTGAAAATATGTATGACTGTAACTGGCTGCGCGCACACAGCATATATGATTTAATACATAAAATAATTTTATGTATTAAAGAACATATTGAGAAAGCGCTCCACTTTAAATGTTGGCCTCAGATGTGATGATGATTTCTCTTAAATTCTAACGTTAATTGTTAATTGTTATGAGAAAAGGTTGGTGTTAGTGTACATTAATACTAACATGGTAACATTGCTGTTTGCGTCTTGATACATTCTCAATCATCCAGGAAAGTAAATCTCCAAAAGTTGTCATGAGAATTTGCATAATTAAGATTAAGGAACTGACAGGGTACATCTGTCACCATCTTACAATGCTGTGATTGCAGCCATTCCCCAACTCTCTGTGAATGCTGCTCATGGCCATTGATCAGTGGTCTTTGATCAGTGGGTTTTGGTCAGTGGTTAATTGAGTAACTAATGATCAAGGAACTGACCTCCCAGCCCATTGTTCCTTCAGTGGGCTGGTTTCAGTCATTATGGAAATGTACTGTTTATAAGATTGGGGAAAGGAAAGAGTGTGAGGATAAGGAAACCCCACCATGTTCCCAAAGGACATCCCAGATTTACCCCTCCTGTAACAGAAAAAGCCTGTAACAAAAGCCAAAGGTCTACTGGGGTCAGCAGGGGAGCTGGCCCCAGGGAGGGGTCACTTGCCCCTCCCTTCCTTCCCTCCCCATCTCCAGCTGCCTCCCTCTTCCCGCTCCACCACAATCACCCACACATGCAGGGCCTTGGGGGTAAAGGTGTGTCACCAGGGTGCAGGGGAGACACCCCCCCGTCCCCCTCTGTCCCCTTCTGGCTTCTTGTGCCTCAATTTTATCTCACAACTTAGACATTCACATTACTCACACTCTCATAACACATACATATAGGTTTCCCCCTCCAGGGGCAAGGGTACCTAGACCCGGTTTGTAGAGTACGCTTGGGGAGTGTGATCGTGTGTACAGCGTCTCTTTATGTCTGTCTCCACGTTGGTTGAGTGTGGAGTAAGTGCATATGAGAGCATGAGGGTGGGAATGGATGTTTGTATCTGTGTGTGCCTGTTTGTCTGTGTCTATATGTCAGGTTGGGTATCAGACGCCACCTCTCTGGGGACATCTCAGGCCCTCCAAGGTTTGGAGGCCTATCTCCACCCACCACCACTTCCCCTGCCAGTGGCGGACTCCCTCAGACATCGGTGCGTTGGTGGTTCTTTGTGTCCGGGGATGGGCGTCCAGGTACACACCGGCTCACTCCTTGGTGGCTGCTTGTTGGGACCTGGAGCCTGGGGCTCGCTCGGGCCACTTCAGGGGTGGGGTGCCCTCGGCCTCTCGGCCTGGGGCTCGGTCACTCAGGCACGGCTGGCTGCCGGCAGAGCTCACGGACACAACCCCCCCTGGCTTCTGCTCCACGGCTGCTGAGTGAGCCCTCATCTGGGACTCTCCTCAGCTCTTTCTGGGACAGTGGCGCGGCTGCCCCTCTGTTGGTCTTCCTTGGTCTCTTGTGTTCTGGGGGCCTCTGGATGTCTGGAGTCTTGATCTCCTCCATACCTGCTTCATGCCCTGGAGGACGGGGCTGTGGCCCCCCCACACCCTCTAGCAGATCATTACATGAAGGAACCTTTTAAAAAAAACAAGCGTGTCCATGCTCACAGGTGTACACACGGGTGATCACACCCACAAACTACACCCTTTTTGGCTCCTACCTCAAAGCACACTGTGTTCTGTTGATCTTACGTGCTGCACAATAATGTTTAATATTTTGTATTTACTGTCATATTCCCATATATCATTGTGATGTTGTTTATTCTATTACTCTTGTTCTCTTCTGCTTGTTTTCTTTTTTCTTTCTCAGCAGGTGATCCAGGTGATTGATATGTGTATTTTTTTGTCTGCTTATTTAGTTGTTTTTTTGTTTTTTAGCCCTTTATCCCCGTCCCCTTCTCCACTGTTTCCCCCCCTCTTCCTTTCTCCCTTTTCTTTTCCTCATTCAAGTCTGTCCCGTATCTAGCAAGTGAAAATAAAATAAACAATAAAATAAACAATAAAAGGTGAATCAAATGGACCATTACGGCAAGTCTGGGATGGTCCATTTGGTAAAGTAAATCCGTTGGACATCTTTCCTCACCTTTAGACAATAATTCTGATGGCAAAAGAACCAAACGGGACAGGCAAAAAAAAAGGAAAAATAAAGCCAAAGGCTTGAATGCCTTCTTGCTGAGTGATGGAAAGATTTGGAATGCCACTCATCTAGCATGCTGTCGCCCAGTGACTGAAAAGAACGCTGACACTGCTAGGCTGCACCACACTCTTACTGGCTCACCTACTGCCACGCGTCAAGTACAAGTCTCGCTGGCACAAAGACTATATTGTACCATAAAAGGTTGCTTGGAAAAAGAACATTAGAGAAACGTTATTACTTGTTCTAGCTTGGGTTTAAAAAGAACAGATTTTCTGCCACCAATGCACTAAGAAAAAATTGTCATGGAAAAACTGGAATAATAATTTTTCATGTTACGTAGGAGTGCAATATAGTTTCAGGCTTATTAAGCTTTGCTAGTTGTAGTAATCTGATGTTATAACTATTGCGACATTTAAGTTCACAAGTGTATGTGTGACTTGCTAAACAGTGAATTACTTTATTTCTGTACGCTATTTGGTGAACTCTGTTCATAAAGAGAGAGGAGACGTTGTGTCCTGCAATGATCGTACCATATTGCACCACTAGAGGGTGGTGTCGTGAAATAAGAGTAAAGTGGAGTTGGTAAAGTTTTAGAGTTAGAGTATAGTTAGATGGATAACTTGTTGTGTCTCCCTGTTACCTCTACGGTGTAAAGTCTGTGCTGAATTCATTAAAGAGCACGGTTCCTTTATGCGGACTGGTTTATTACCGGCCGCTACTACAGAAGTGATTATTTTGGCCATAACTTGAACATAACTGAATGGAACTGTTATTTCTATTCTCGGATATTCAAAGATGTTCTTCTCGTAAAGTAAAGCAGCTTTTAATTCTACCCTGCTTGATTCCCAGGCTCGTCCTCGTAGCTTATAACACTGATCTCAGATCTGTGCTCGTCATCAGCGTATATTTAAAGCCCAGGTAACCGAAACGGATCCATTGTGGTCAGTGTGTTTTTTGCTCTATTTCAAAACTTACAATTAATTTAGTTGTGACAAGGGGACAATATATTTTTTGTTATCCGCATAAAGTTCCGGTGTCCCGTCCCGCAGACCTACATCTGAAATGTCCGCTGCAACGTCTGTATCGCTCATCAGGAATGTGCTGTCAGTCTGCCTCCTCGTTTCAATCCGTGCAGGTGAGATTTGTCTTTAATTTCAAACCAAAAAGCCTTTCTTCTCTGTCGTAGGTGTGCAGAGGGGAACAGCTGAGGCAGTTTTTTGGCCACTCAACTCGGTTATGTTTGTTACGCTGGAAACGTGTTTGTGTGTAGTTTCTTCTTTTGACACTGAGACACAAGGAGTTAATTAGTCGAATAAATGTGCCGCTAAAATTTACGATTAATTTTTTTGTCCGATTTTTTGTCTTGATTTTATTAAGTCTTGCAGTTTAGCAAGTGCGTCACAAATTGTTGCGCTTCCGCGTTGTGACGTTTTAACTTCCCTTTGAACCTCCTATTTAACAATACCAGCAGACTAGGGGATTTAAAGATTTAAACTAGCTAATATCGAGTGATTTAAATTACATCAGCTAACTTTTTTGATGCTATTTACAGAACAAATAAAAATAAATTCTTAATTTTTAATAAGATACTTTGTAAGTAACGGCAACGTTTATCACAACCGTTTGAACTTTTAGTATATTTCTGTTAAAGTGTTTTAAATCTGCATCACTGTGTCATGAAATTCATTCTGCATCTTCTTTCTGCTGCAGTCGTATTAGCCTGTTAATGACAAGCTGAAGCAGAAACGCCTCTGTGCGGGCTCAGTGTAACAGCACTGGTGATAACAACATCTTAGAGTTGTTATCACCAGAATGCACAGAGAACAACTATCAGTTAGTTGCCGTATGTCTGGATTTATTTCACTTAAATCAACACTGACTGCTAAACACTGAAAGGGAAAACAAAATTGGGCTTAAAGTTTAATTAATGACAGAAACTCAAGAACCAATCAGTGATGAGAAAGTCAAGAGAGCAAACAGGGTAAGTATGGCGAGATGAGGGAGAGTGGGGAAAAGGGTAAACAGAATATCAATCTTTACACATGGTTGCCAGCCACGGAGCTCATGTGCATCATTGTTTTAGTTTGTTAAAAATTTCTATTCCTCTTTTCAAATTTGGCTTAGGTTGTTTTTTTTATAGTACTATATAAATATAAGTACAGCTCCAGACCCAAGTAACAGCAAGTCAAAATGAAAACAAAACAAAACATTACCTTTCTGTGTTCAGCAGTAGTCTTTATTCAATTTAAAAACTGTTATGGAGTTTATGTGACATTAAACATTTGGGTGGACAGAGTCTGAGAGAGGACAGAGAGGGAGAGAGCAAAAAGAAACAGATAAGAGTGGATATGTAGTCAAATTCTCCAAAATTATAAAGCTGTAGCTTTACAACATGCATATAATAATTATTATAAGATTATATTTTCGGCATATTCTAGTTGAGTGAGGAGTATGGAGAGAGAGAGGTTGTACAAGAACAGGAAGAATGAGGGAGCAGATGATGAAGTTAGCTGGAAAAACAAGTCATTTTTCACAAAGTAGTTTTTCATGTCTTTCATGCTTTGTGTGCTTTCCAGTAACACACTGAAGAAAATGTAAGTGAACATCCTAAACAGAGCATGTTGACATGAATAGCAGCATTTAACAGGATTCATATCTCTCTAAACATGGACAGGATGGCTGCCACTACATCGATGTCACTACAAATCTGTTTTCCACTCGTGAAATTGGGGTTCATGATGCTCTGTGCTCAGTCTCTATAATAAAGGGAGGGTTTGAATGAATTCAAAAACTTAATAGAAGGTAATTCTATTGCACGTTTGCTTTGCGTACAGGTCTGTGTAGTAGAAGGATGATTTTAATAGTGCTAATAATGCTACTTCAAGAGATTGATTTGGTGGACTGCCTCTATGTGAATGAGACTGAATGTTGTACATGTTTCTCATCGTATCTCCTTTGCTACAAATAGTTCTTTAACTTCTTTAAAGACTGGACATGTGTGTGCATGACATAATGACTGGGGACCGAGCCCCCCTAAATGTTTGAAACTAGAATCACCCCTGGTAAAAATGGCTGCTGTGACTGAGTATTAGAGCCACATGAAAAAAAAATGTTTTGAAAAAAAGTTGAAACGTGAAGATTAAAGTTGTTGTTTCATGTCAAACTGCCACAGTAGCTATACCCTCTACAAAATGCCTTGTGTATAAGACTTTGTAAAAACATATATCCTCTTTATTCTACCAAACTGCATCAGTTGTTACTAAAACTGATTCTAAAGTAGGAGTTCATTAACTTATCCACACAAGGCAGGTTATGGGAGACTATGTTCATGTTTTGGACTTTATTTCCCCCCAAAATATTTTTTTTCTTAATGTGGTGCGAATACTCCTTTGTAATAGTACTTTGCTTTATTGTAGAGCTCTTATTAATTAGTAATTGTTATTAGTAGTGAGACCCACCTTGTTTGTAGAGTGTCTGCTTGAATGTGTGTTGATCCCAGTGCCTTCAAAGCCACGATGTGATTATTTCCAGTGACATATTTTTACTTGAAGTTTTCCCGGCCTCAATTACAGCTGGAATATTAGTGGAAGACATGTATGAATGTGGAAGTTACAATGGCATGCTACCCTCTGAAATATTTGTAGTTTGTAAGGTATTTAATATCTATATTCTTCTGGTTACTTGCAGATAATAGCTGCTCTGCGGAGCTACTATGTGTTTGCTTCCAACATGAAGCTGCGGTTTAAAGTGTTATTACTGAAGTTTGAAATTACACAAAAAAATCCCCTTTTCTCAGCTCAGAAATGTTTAGTGTTTTATTTTAAGCTCCCAGTGAGCTTTCGTTCCATTTTCCATCTATTAATTATTTGCTCATTAAGTAAACTGGATCCTTCTCATAAATATTTTTTACATTTTGTATAAATGAAATTGCTATAGGGAGGATTTGGGTGCAATTTGAAAATATAAAACTTTTATTAAAATATTTAGGAAATTTGGAGCAGGAAGTAAAAGGAAGTAAATTGGAGGTAAATGTGAAACCAATTAAAAAACATGCATTTCAGTGGTATCTCTCTGATCCTCACATTGATTGGCTGTTGTACAATAAGCAGAAACTGACTTCATCCTCTCTGCTCTGTGTTGTTTCCTCTTTCAGACCAGAAAATCATCACAGCTGAGACTGGACAGGCTGTCACTCTACCATGTCGAGCTCCAAACAACAACATCATAGTTGTAGAGTGGAGCAGAGCTGACCTGGAATCAGAATATGTCCTTTTGTACCGGGACGGTCACTTTGTTCCAGAAAACCAGCATCCATCTTTTAAGAACCGGGTGGATCTGCAGGACAGACAGATGAAGGATGGAGACGTGTCTTTGATTCTGAAGGATGTGACGATTAATGATGCTGGAACATATCAGTGTCGTATAATCATGAGAGAAACATACTCATGGAAACCCAGCAGCATCATCTACCTGAGAGTTGTTGATCCTCCAGGTGAGTGAGTAGAGTTGAGTGTGTGTGTGATCAGAGGTGAAGCTGCTTCCTGGTTGTTGATGTTTGTTTCTAAAGATGTTGTTGATGAGACTTTGTAGAAAGCAGCTGGTCTGAGTGATGTGATCAGAGTGCAGTAGATAATGTCTGACAGCAGTTTGAAGAGGAAATGGATTCTGTTCTGTTCTTCACTCATCACCTACCTGACACCTCACACCTGTTTCTCTCCTGCAGGTCAGACAGGAGGAGACACAGAGGACGGAGGGAAGGAGGGAGGAGGCAAGGAGAATGACTTTCGCCAATTTATATTTTGCTTGGTAGTTTTTCTTGTATATGTTGGGATTGTTGTTTATGTGATCTTCATGATACATAAACAAAAACAGAAACAGGATCCCCATTAATCTCGTGCTGAACGGCAGCATGCAGAAATGCCAGGATGTGTTTTTCAAGCAGTACTCTCCTGCAGCTCTCAGTGTTCACGCCGAGCCTTCAGGGAAAGACAAATGACAGAAATGGACAGGCTCGGGAAATCTGGGCAGTCGCCGTCATGATGTTGTTCATGTAAAACCGACAACATGAACAAAAGACAGACACCAACAGGCAAAAAGGAGGAAAATGCACAAAATAAATCAGCCATGTGAAGGCCAGTAACAAGGTATGATACAGAGAGAAGCTAAACAAAGGTGTGTTATTAGGAGGGGTTGAGCTATTAAAAGCAGAAAGAATGATCGCTTTCATTTTTCATTTGTAGTTTTACGAGCTCCCGATGCTCAAAATTTACAACATTTTCACAGAACTGTAATAATATACTTACTGTAGTTGTACTAAACTGTGGATGTTAAAAATAAAAAAGTCATTCATATTTGATATAGTTTTTATGTCTTTTTTATGGCACAGTATTTCATTATCATACTTCATGTTCTAGTGCAGGGACTTCTAGTAACTTTGTTCTCCACTGATACGGGTCAGAGGGAGCTGATTTGACTTCCTTGTGTCCAAGATATAACAGTGGTATCCACTTAGGATCACACTGTTATATTTCAGAAACATTTTTTAAAATGAGAAAAAAAAAATCATAAATATTATACTGTCATGTATTTACAGCCAAGAAAACTGGCACATCTAAGAAATGCAACAACCTCAACTCCTTGTTGCTGCTTCCAATCTGCAAAGCACTCTCACTCTGCTCTGTAAAAGACTTCCACAGTTTGACTTTCAAACCCAAAGGCAACATCTATCCCCCCGTATGATTCTCAGCTTCTAAGTAGTTAAGTGTCTTTGTGAAGATACTTTGTGCTTGGACAGGAAAAGCTGGAAACATTACTGTGAATGTCCATAAACAGGGTGCACCTTTAAGACCGATTGTTTGAATTATCAACTCGGTCACCTATAACGTCTCTAAGTTTCTGGCTTCGATCCTCAACCCGCTGGTGGGCAGCTCTGAACACCACATCCACAACACCCTGGATTTTGTTGAAAAGGTGAGCGATGTCATTATGGAGGCAGATGAAACCATGGTCTCGTACGACGTTACATCTCTCTTCACTTGCATCCCAGTCAGGGAAGCGTTGGAGGTAGTCCGTAAGAGATTACAGGATGACCCCAACCTCAGCAACAGGACCACTCTCAGCATCTACCGAGTGTGTTTGCTTCTGGAACTGTGTCGTCATTCCACCTACTTCACATACAAGGGTCAGTTCTACAGGCAGAAACATGGGTGTGCCATGGGCTCCCCAGTTTCACCCATTGTGGCCAATTTGTACATGGAAGAAGTGGAAAAGAGGGCTTTGCTATCCTATCTTGGACAGGGAGGAACGCTGGTTTGAGCGCAGAGTCACTTTCGCGGAGTCCATTCACTCACTGGGCTGGTTTCAGTCATTATGCAAATGTACTGTTTATAAGATTGGGGAAACCTGCAGTCAGCTGAGACTGAAGATGAGTGACGAAACGTTTCTCCCACAAAATGCTACGTCCAGATGAACAGAATCAACTTTTGGAGATTGCTGTTTGCTCATCACACAAATACCATGTTTTCTCCAATAGTGACCGACTTTTTCACTTCATCTTTGAGTGTATAGAAAACTCTTTACCAGTAAGTGAATTAAACATTTTCTAAAATGTCCTTGGGAAAAACATCCTTGATTGCCAGTCTACCTCGGTCACCAGTCTGAAAGCAAAAGACAACAGTTTTGCTTTTTGTGAGTATCCTCCATCTTCCTCCAGAGGGTGCTAAACATCTGAAAGCCACGAGTATCACTATTTCAGACCTTTTTCCAAAAAATGTTCCACACCAGCTCCATAAGGGGCAATTCTAAAATAATCCAAGAGGTGGGTCTTTGTGCTGGATCACAAGACGTAAACCAGCCTAATGGATAATATGATGAAGACACTGACATTAAATGTGTTTTTATAACCCTTTTCTCTGCGTTAAGCTGACAATCAATGGCTCCAAAATATCATGTTTTGTTTTTATATAATCTTTTCACGAAAGACATACTTAGAAAATAAGCTTCAGGAGCTTTGAATGAGTCCCAGAAGGAGAAACAATAGATAAAATAATGCTTTGCAAAAACAAAAATAAAAACAATGGTGGTCTACTGACAGGTTTACTCTCCTCTATGCCTAGCACACCTACAATGAAGCACAGTTATAAAATACTTGTAATTATTTTCTGAAGTCTAAAGTTAAGTTGTTGAAAATTTGTTTATGCTGTTGTTGTTATTGTTGTTGTCTGAACAGCAGACAAACAAGACAATTTTGACTTCACAAGAAGCTGGTATTAGATGTATTTACTTCTTTTGCTGCTGGCGGTTTCTGTTTGACACAGGAAATAAAGACATGAAAACTCTTGACACACAGTCAGCACTGAAGCGTCTCTGTGCAGTTTACATTCATGCAATGTTGCCGCTGTTGTGGTTTGATACTTATTCTTTGTTTTCTGCAGTAAAATAAGGTGAGTTTTGGTTAGCCACAACCAAAGCGGAAGAAGTCAAATTTTCCATCTGCGCCTTGGTGAAACCCACAGAGCCACACGAGGAAAACAAAGGTTTAATAATTTGACTGAAACCAGATCACTACGATGGGAGGAAAAGCCAACAAGCTTAAATAGCATTTATACAATAGTAAAGTTACTGAGAACACAAAACATGTTAATAATTAAAACGTTAAATGTTCAATAACTAAATAAGTAATAAAATGACATAAAACATATACAAATATTTTTATTACATGGATGCCCTCCGGATTGATGTGCTGGAGGGACCAGTTAGAGACCAGCAGCTGGACGTCAGTGGTTGGACTAGTGGACTACTTCTGGGACGACTTCTTTCTCAGTTTTAAAGTCTGAACACAAACACACACAGTTCAAACAACAGGAAACATGATTACAGGCTTTGTCATTCAGTCAAGACCTCCAATCTCAGCCTATCTGTGTCACACATTTCAGATTTTACTGGGAACCACCTCAGACCGAAGTTAGAGAGCTTCTATACCGCCCACACTTTTGTGAATTTCAAGAAGCAGCTAGAGTCAAATCTGGAACCCACAGAGCTGAATAATTTGCATCAACTAGACTCAGTGACATTAAAAGTCAAAGCTTTTGCTGCTCCCAGCTTCTCACAGAATATTTGTCAGACAGGCCGAGCAGTGACACGTATAAACAGGAACCATGAAATATTCATTCTGTTCACTACTGGGTGGAGCTTTATCAACCAGAATTATTTTGCTTTCCAGTTTTTTTTCATCTTCTTGCCTTACAGCTGAGATAAGCTCCCACAGGACTAAACAGGTGCTAAGAAAATGGATGGAGTCACAGCCTTATGTGACTGTTAGGCTTGCTACTAGTCGTTGCTTGTACTCCTGTTGATGGTGCAGCAGCAGCCCTGACAGCCAGTTAATCTGGTCAGCTAATTTGACCCATTGTGCTGCATTTATTTTTGGTTACTTCGTCTTTGGTTACAGCCTTATGTGACTGTTAATTCAATTCAATTCAATTCAATTCAATTCTTTATTTATTTGTCACATGTAGTTATAGCTAGTACAACATACAGTGAAATGTTTTTCCTGGCTAAAAAATACTCCCCCCGACTGTGAGAAACATACTAGAAAAAAAACTTTTACCTAAACTAAGAGAAAGAAAAAACTATAAAAATATAAAAATATACATATTTACATAAGTACAAATGTATATAATATGATAAAATAAGATAAGATAAGATAAGGTTCAGGAAAGAAAAAAGTAAAGTGCGAATTATGTACTGTGTGAGATTGTCCAGCATATTATCCGGTTTGCGTTTTTGGTTGAGGAGTCTCACTGTTTGTGGGTAGAAACTCCTCCTGAACCTTTCTGTTCTTGTTTTCAGCCTACAAAGGCGTTTCCCTGACCTCAGCAGCCTGAACAATTTATGGGCTGGATGGCTGGAGTCCCTAATGATCCTGATGGCCCGGGATCTGCACCTTTCAGCGTAGATGTCCTGCAGTGCTGGTAGAGGTGTTCCCATAGTGCGTTCAGCTGTGCGCACAACCCTCTGCAGGGCTTTCTGTTGCTGTACTGTGCAGTTCCCGTACCACACCATGATGTTGTTGCACAAAATGCTCTCAATGACACCAGTGTAGAATCTCCTCTGTATGTTCTTGGAGATCTTAGTTGTTAGGGCTTGCTACTAGTCGTTGCTTGTACTCCTGTTGATGGTGCAGCAGCAGCCCTGACAGCCAGTTAATTTGACCCATTGTGCTGCATTTACTTTTGTAAAGTAATGTGATTGGGCAATACAGTGTCAGTAATGAAAATTTACAAACAGACTGCTGTCAGTGCATGTAGAGATGATGTGCAATAGGCTTTCAATTGACCCATCGATCCAAAAGTGCATCTGCCCACCAGGAAAATGCCTGGTATGCCAGATTACCAGTCCAGCCCTGTTTCCATCTCTTTGCTGTGTTCACAGGGTAAGAGAGCAGTGAGGCAGCAGAAAGTAACAGTAAGCAGTGGTGCACAAGTTAGAGTTTCCAATTAACCCAACTCCACTAACTCCATGTTTGGACTGTGACCATGAGAACACACAGAAAGACCCAGCCCAGAAATATGTCTCAATCCAAAGTTAAGATAAACAGCAGCTGTACCTCCTTTCCTCTTTGCTGTGACGTCTATTTGTCCATAAATTATGTTGTTAGTTCTCACTGCTGAGTAGACTACAGCTATGTCAGTCTCTGTGGAAGAAAAATAGCTCAGGTAACACAGCTGTGGCAAAACTTTTTTTTTTTTGCACATTTGATTATGCAGAGATTAGGTTTTAGTTTCTGCAACTTGCAGCAGGTTTTCAGTTTTTCTCCCATTTCTTTACACCTCTGGTGAGAAACAAGAATTGATTGCATAAAATTGGTAGGTGTTTGTCTGAAGTCAAAGGTGCACAACCACAGAGATGGCCCCCTTTTCAGTGCAGTCTGACACACTTCACCACAGAGCACCAAGCAAACGTTTTCTCACAACATGAACATGACATTAGCCAAACCAGAACTCACTATGGTGAAAAGTCTTCAGCTTCAGACTAGAATCAACAGGAAGTAGCTGCTGTGGTTTGACATGCAGAACTTGTTTCATTGCATTAAAGGATATTTGTTATCTGCATTCTTCCTTCATTTCTTTAGACACCTCATATCAACAACATATTCCCCCTGTTAACTTCTGTTTGAGCGAAACTGTGCATTTTGAATGCTCAGTTGTGGCCAAAAGTAACTACACACCTGAAATCTCATTCATTTAAGTTTTGTTGGTTGTTACCAATCAAATGTGCCACAAAACCAGAAATGTCCCATACTTCAACTAAATAGTGCGATTCCTCATTTTATTTGTTTTAGGTGGGTTTGGAGTCGACACGATGTCTGTGAGGAAGGGTTTTGTGGTTGATGAGAGGAAACCTATTAACTTGTTTGGCAGTAAGTTAGCTGCAAAAATATGCAATCAAGCATTTGCAATAACTGGCAAAGAGTCCTTTACATTTTTTGGCCCACACATCTTCACACAATTGTTGTAATTCAGCCACACTGGAGAATTTTCAAGCATGAACCACCTTTTTAAATTCATGCCACAGCATCTAAATTGGATTTGGTCAGAACTTTGACTATACCACTTCAAAATCTTCATTTTGTTTTTCTTAAGCCATTTAGAGGTGGACTTGCAGGTGTGTTTTGGATCATTCTCCTGCTGCAGAACCAAAAGTTCAAAACAGCTTGAGGCAATGAACATATGACCAGGCATTCTCCTTCAAGATGTTTGGGTAGACAGCAGAATTCATGTTTCCATTTACCACAGCAATTATTCCAGTTCCTGAGACAGCAAAACAGCCGCAGACCATCACACTACCGCTACCATATTTTATTGGAGATTATGTATCGGAATTTCAGAAGTGGGACCATGCTTCCAAACACACTCCTTCCGGTTGTCATAGGTTACCCCAGTTCTGCAAGCTTATATATAATATTATAATATAATATAATATAATATAATATAATATAATATAATATAATATAATATAATATAATATATATTAGGGGTACAACGATACTCGTATCAATATTGAACCGTTCGATACAGTGCTTTCGGTTCGGTACACATATGTATCGAACAATACAAAATTTTTAATTCATTTTATCAACTTTTCTTCTGACGATGCTGTCTGTGTTGAGAGCTCAGTGGATCTGTGTTCGACTTATCCGCCTAGGCTGCACTGTCGAGCGCAGATTCACTGAGCGCAGCACAAGCTAGCAAGACAGAAGCTAAGCTTGTTGCAACATGACAAATTGAACCTCCCCCACCCTCATTCATATCTGGCCTTTGGAACTATATTGGTTTTCATGTGAAGTATGACCCATTACTAGTTAACTTTTAAACGAATGCTTGGTTCTAGACCTTTTCTAGAGACTTTTTTGTCAGCCTGGTTACAGTAAACGGGTTTACCTAGGGTTGTTCTTGTTTTCTATTATTTCTATTATTTATTATATCATTTACTCTTTCTATAAAACTATGAATAATAAGATGTTCTAACTTTACACAGGGTTATATATGGTGTTACGGCCTCCGGCCTCAGGTGGCCCCGCCTTCCTCTAGGTAAATCAATGTGTTCCAGGACTCGTGTGTGATAGGGTACTGGGAGACCCGTGCCAACCCTCTCTTATGCAGAATGAAGTGTGCCAGACCACACGGACGATTGGCTGCCCCGGAATCCCATGATGCTCCAAGAGGCAATCAGTGGCTGATCGTACCCACCTGTGGCTACAAAAGGCTGGAGGTCCTTCACTCAGTGGCTGCTGCTTAGGACTGAACATGCAGTTTGCCCTTCATGCCTCCCTCGTCGATCTTTGTTGAACTTATTCATATTGCTGACCTTTGTCGAACCTTGGTGCATGCTTTAAACCTAGCCTGATTAGAGTTTTGAGCTGCTAGCTGGCTGTGAGTAGGATTTTGTGAAGCTGGCTTACCTTAGTTAAAACCCTAGCTTTTATTTTGTGTGCGGCCAGCCTGCCTTAGTTACCCTTTAACTTTTACTCGTGACTGTTCTTTCTTTATGTAATAATTGTCTGCCCAGTGGTCTGTTGCACAGCCCTGTCGGTTTTCTGTTTAAAGTTTGTAATTAGAACCTTTCGCTTTACTCAGTTTTGTGTTGGGGGGCTCGTGTATGTTACTCCCTCCCCCAACTTTTCCAGGCTTAATGATGATATTTTAATTAGTGAGACTATTTTCTCTCCAGCTTACAGCTTACAGTTTATTTGTTTTAAAGAGTTATACCAAGCAGTCAAGTACTTCTGATTTGAGACTTTTGAGAGGAGAAAATATATATATAGATATAAAATATCCAGAGTTGTATATAGTAAAGAAGTAAAATTAAGGATAAAACAAGATAATCAACTTCTGTGGAAGTAGCGTTCAGGTGGCTGCTCTGCACTGTCTTGGCACAAGTCATTGAAAAACATAACAGTGTAAACATATCCTTATACTAAGTCAGCGCACTTTCAGAAAGAGATCGACTGTGATGAAATCTGTTCAGCTTTTCACTGCCTGCTGTGTTTCCTCGACTCCTGAGCAAAGATAAAGAGTCAGTTCAGACCTGCAGTTGGTCCTCGTGGTGTTTGAACTTGAATTCAGCCTGATTTGTTTTTCATGTCTTCTCCTCCATCATCAGTTATCAGGAGAGCAGACAGTCAAAGTACAAGAATTCAAACAAACACAGAGATTCTACTTACAGAGCAGACACAGCACAGATGTTTCCTTCATCGTCCTTCTCACCCATTTGAGCTTTTTTTTCATTTCTGTCACTGACACCAAGTAAAGCCCGCCCTCTTCCTCTGAGCACCAGCTTTCTATTGGTTCAAACACAGAGGTGGGGGACTCACTTTTTCTAATTACTAAAGAGACATCATCATCGAAGCGTTTTCATAAAATATGAGTTGCAACTTTTTGTCTGTTTTCCGAAAATAAAGCCCGCCCTCTTTCTTTGAGTAGGAGCTTTTCTATTGGTTTTTAATGTGGGTGCCTATCATGTGTAAAAGTATATTTTTAAAATATAACAATTAAAAAAAATGTCTAGTCCACCGTGAATGCAAATGAAAAGGTAAAATAAATAAATGTTCAAACTTATGTAATAAGATATTCATCATTTCACACAGAAAAAAATATAATAAAAAAAATTCAAACATCCTCTGCTGTCAGTGATCTGTAGTTTGGTTGATGAACAAATCCATGTCCATGTAGTGGACGTCCCCCTCAGTGAGAGAGGCAGATATGAGCACAGGAATCAAACCAGGGACGCTGCTATTATGGAGCTGAACTGGAACCATTCAGACACTGAGGCCCTCTGAACACATTTTAGTTACAGCTGTGCAGAGACACACTGATGACTGACTGGAACACTATGATTCACATTTTACATGAACACCATCCTCACACATGGCTTATATTTGGCCACTAGAGGCCGATACTTTACTTTAAATAATAACATGAAAACACTCGGCTCACCAGTGATGCTTCCACTTTTTGATATAAAGAGCTTAAGTAGTGAGACTGTGTAGTTTCTAATACACTGGCTGGATTTTAATACACTTTTGATAAAAATCATCTTCCCTCAAATATGACTGCAGGATGGTGATGAAACAGACTGTGAGTCATTTGATTCCATCCTCCCCACAGTCCCTTTTACCAAACTGTCAGACATAGGACTTCCAAACTCCACTTGCCTTTGTTCAGCCCCCTGCTTCACACCCAGCATGGATACAAGGAGATCAGCATTGAAGTTATCGGTAGGAAACCATCAGGCTGAAGAGTCCTATTGGGCTTGGTTAGCCTGTTGGACTTTGGAGGCAGGTGATAGGCACAAACAGGCCTTCCTCTATAGAACACCAGCAGCAGTTTGAGGACAAGGGGGACGAGCTGTCCATCATTGGTGGTAAGGTCACTAAGGCAGTAAAAAACTCATGCCACCAACTCAGGGGATGAGGCTTCCCCTGAGTTCCTGAAGGCTCTGGACTTTTTCAGGGCTGTCTTGGTTAACCTGCGTCTACAATGTTGTGTGGAGATCAGGTATAGTACCTCTGGACTGGGTGGTGGTTCCCATCTTCAGGAACCAGAGGGTGTGTTCCAGCTATAGGGGGTCACACTTGTCAGCCTCACTGGAAAAGTCTATGCCAAGGTGCTGGAAAGAAGAGTCCATCTATTAGTCAAACCTTGGACACAGGAGGAACAATCATTTTCTCCTCATTTTAACAACATATCACAAAAGTCAAAATTGGCTTTATGTAAGCAGCAATACATGAAAAAAACATGGGACCGGGGGGGAAAAGAATCAGCACCTGAGTCTGAGGCCATGGTTCTCAGCCAGAAAAGAGTGGCGTGCCCAGTCAGGGTCAAGGACGAGTTCCTGCCCCAAGTGGAGGAGTGTAAGTATCCCAGTAGGGCCGCTAGTCCTCCACATTGAAGTGTGCCAGTTGAGGTTGTTTGAGTGTCTGACAAGTTGCCTCCTGGGTATTTGGTCATGGCCCACTGGGAGGAGGCCCCGGGGCAGACACAGGACACACTAGAGAGGTAATATCTCTCAGCTAGTCTGGGAACACCTTTGTGTTCCGTAAGAGGGAGGTCTGAGCATTTCTGCTTAGGCTGCTGTCCCTGCAGCCCAGTCCTGGTAAGAAGAAGAAAATTGACAGATGGATGAATGGAATAATACTGTGAGCAAGAGGAGTACCTAACAAAGTGACTGTTTTATTTCATTGTAGATAAAGATTATCATCATTTAAAGGTGACTGTGATGTGTTCAGCGCTACTTCCTGGTTGAGGTTAACTAGCTAGTGTTAGCTGATACCTTAGAATGTCCCTCTCATCCAAATACAGTAAATTCTGGCTGTCAAAAAAAAAGAAAACAACATGGCCTCCAAGTTTCATCCCAGTGTTCAAAGCACTCCATTAACCAAATATTTGAGGCCATCACTCAGTGAAGATACCAGCAGAACATTAACAGCAAAGAGCAAAGATTTAATTCTGAGATGACCAAATTTAATACCCACCAGGAAAGACTCTGAACATACACATGAAGGTTAGGCCTGAGAGTGAAACAATCATGTGTGGTTAAACCCCTAACACCATGATCGGTTCTACATGTCAGAAAACAAAGCAGATATTAGAAAAAACAAAACAAAGTAAAACAAAAAAAACAAACAAACACAACAACACTGAAAAATAAATGACAGAATTAAGAAAACATTGTGTACTCGTGAATGTAAAACAATGTGTCAACCAATTAAAGCTCATCAATGGATACTGAACACTAATAGCCAAATCAGTGATTATCTATGCTTACATCATACCAGTGCTATGTTTGTGTTGCCACTTGTTTCATTCAGTATCTGTAAGTATAAGCTAACAGCTGGTCTCTAAAAACAGAGGACACTGAATTAATGAATACTTAACAGAAACAGGCAATAAACAGAGACAAAAACAGAAACATGACTTTTAAGACAGCAGAAAAGCTGATGTCATCAAACAGTTGGTAAACAATCTGAAATTAGTAACGGGACAGAAAACAGGGGGAGTGTCGGATTTGGGGGATTTTAGCGCGCTTGTAGTGAAGCAGTGACACTGAAGGTCTTCTGTAACACTCAGTTTTACCAGTAGGTGGCAGCACATTTACAATGCGTTCAATAGTAGTATTCGTATAGTATACTACTATTGAATTGAATAGTAGTATTAGTATTCAATTATGAATAAATAAAATATAACACTGCTGACATAAACAGTTTTACAATCCTCAAACAAACAGCTGTAAAAACATCTGTCATAGACCAGGTTAACCCACGGCTGTGTCTGACAAACACAGAAATACCAAATTTTGAGGTTATAATAATTTAAAAATGTAAAAAAAGATTATAGCGGTTAATTTTCTTATTTCTCTTACAATTAAATAATTAGTTAATGTGAATCCATTTTTTATTTCATCATAGCTACTGTTCGGTTTCTGGGTTAGTTCACTCTATAGACACTCAGCACTTCACTTGAACGTTTCCGTGCACTTTGTATACACTGAATGTTGCTTCTGTTGTGGTTTGATGCTTATTCTTTGTTTTCTGCAGTGAAATGGGGCGAGGATTGGTTAGCCACAACCAAACCGGAAGAAGTCAAATTTTCCATCTGCAACTTGGTGAAACCCACAGAACCACACGAGGAAAACAAATGTGAACAAAAGTTTATTAAGCTGACATAACCATGTCAGCAAAGGCCAGCAAACATAAATAATATATACAACAGAAAAGTTACTGAGAACATAAAACATGATTTGCATGAAAATACACACTTAAACTCAAGTTGAAATTTAAGAATTGATTTTTAAATCATATGTGTCTAAATTAACAAGAAAAAGATGTCAAACATATAAAAATATTTTGAACATGTGGATGTCCTCTGGTCTGAGGTGCTGTGGGACCAGTTAGAGACCAGCAGCTGGACGTCAGTGGTTGGACTGGTGGACTACTTCAGTAAAGAGTAGATGACGTCTGGCTCAGGTTTAAAGTCTGAACACAAACACACACAGTTCAAACATCATGAAATATGATTACAAGCTTTGCAGTTCAACCAAAACTTTAATCTCCACCTCTCTGCGTCACACAGTTCAGATTTTACTGAGAACTACCTCAGACACAAATCACAGAGCTTCTGTACCGCCCACGCTGTAGCTACTTTCTGAAATTCACACCAGTCAAATCTGCAACCCACAAAGCTGAAACGTTTGCATCAAATACATTCAGTGACATTAAAAGTCAAATCTTTTGCTGCTTCCAGCTTCTCACAGAATATTTTTCAGACAAACAGCAATCCATAAAAACAGGAACCATGAAATATTGCCTCTGTTCACTACTGGATGTTGTTTTGATAGACTTGGGTACATATTTAGTTGTTGTCTTATCAGTGAATTGTGGCTTTGCTGCAAGATTTAGCCACATTTCATACCTAGAAAAGACAGCGTGTGATAGACTGGATACCTCTCCAGGGTATACCTCACGAGGATACAACCCATTTTGCTCCAGCTCCCCACGTGACTAATTTAGATAAGCAGCTAAGAAAATGGATAGATTGATGGGTCTAGCAAAATATTTCAAGAAAACATTGGACCAATTAGTTGTTGTGCTCTGCCGGCACAGAAACAGCATTCACCCTCTGTCTACGTGGGATGTTCACTGGGTGAGAGAGCAGTGAGGTTTCAGAGAGTAAAGGTGAGCAGTAGTGCACAGTGGTTGTGTAGCAGGGAAGTGAGGCGTGGGTGTGTAAATTCTGACCCAGTAAATTTTAAACTGAAAAAACACTAGGACCTAAAATTTAACCTCTGCTACTGTGAGCTACAGATGTTGAGAAAAAAACGCTTCTACTGGATCAAAAGCTGCAGATAGATTTAAAAGAACATGCACATGCATTTATTGTAGGCAGTTAGTGTTAAACTGTCATAATATGGAAATGCAGTAGTTAGTAAGCACATAGTGTATATGGCTTACTACAGCTAATGCTCTGAAGGAAGTATATTGATAGAGACACACTGTTATTGGCTTTAAGTTTGGCTGTAATTTATGGTATGATTGATGGGAAACTGTCTGTCTTTGACTCTACAGGACAGGATAATAGATACAAAATCTCCAAACTCTTCTCATTGCTTATTTCCAGAGCAGCTTTGCAAGACTCAAAGTTAAACGTAAGGACCATCAATCATGTTCTGTTTGGAGTTCCATGTTTTTCTTGCTTCCGAGGGTAAAGATGGTCATGAGAAAGACAGTGGATCAGCCCAAAACCACACAGGAGTAGCTTGTTAATGATCTGAAGGCAGTTAGGACCACAGTCACCAAGAACAACACTGGTAACACATTACACCAGGATGTATTTACAGTGGGGCAAAAAAGTATTTAGTCAGCCACCGATTGTGCAAGTTCCCCCACTTAAAATGATGACAGAGGTCAGTAATTTGCACCAGAGGTACACTTCAACTGTGAGAGACAGAATGTGAAAAAAAAATCCATGAATCCACATGGTAGGATTTGTAAAGAATTTATTCGTAAATCAGGGTGGAAAATAAGTATTTGGTCAATAACAAAAATACAACTCAATACTTTGTAACATAACCTTTGTTGGCAATAACAGAGGTCAAAGTTTACTATAGGTCTTTACCAGGTTTGCACACACAGTAGCTGGTATTTTGGCCCATTCCTCCATGCAGATCTTCTCGAGAGCAGTGATGTTTTGGGGCTGTCGTTGAGCAACACGGACTTTCAACTCCCGCCACAGATTTTCTATGGGGTTGAGGTCTGGAGACTGGCTAGGCCACTCCAGGACTTTCAAATGCTTCTTACGGAGCCACTCCTTTGTTGCCCGGGCGGTGTGTTTTGCATCATTGTCATGTTGGAAGACCCAGCCTCGTTTCATCTTCAAAGTTCTCACTGATGGAAGGAGGTTTTTGCTCAAAATCTCACGATACATGGCCCCATTCATTCTGTCCTTAACACGGATCAGTCGTCCTGTCCCCTTGGCAGAAAAACAGCCCCATAGCATGATGTTTCCACCCCCATGCTTCACAGTAGGTATGGTGTTCTTGGGATGCAACTCAGTATTCTTCTTCCTCCAAACACGACGAGTTGAGTTTATACCAAAAAGTTCTACTTTGGTTTCATCTGACCACATGACATTCTCCCAATCCTCTGCTGTATCATCCATGTGCTCTCTGGCAAACTTCAGACGGGCCTGGACATGCACTGGCTTCAGCAGCGGAACACGTCTGGCACTGCGGGATTTGATTCCCTGCCGTTGTAGTGTGTTACTGATGGTGACCTTTGTTACTTTGGTCCCAGCTCTCTGCAGGTCATTCACCAGGTCCCCCCGTGTGGTTCTGGGATCTTTGCTCACCGTTCTCATGATCATTTTGACCCCACGGGATGAGATCTTGCGTGGAGCCCCAGATCGAGGGAGATTATCAGTGGTCTTGTATGTCTTCCATTTTCTGATGATTGCTCCCACAGTTGATTTTTTCACACCAAGCTGCTTGCCTATTGTAGATTCACTCTTCCCAGTCTGGTGCAGGTCTACAATACTTTTCCTGGTGTCCTTCGAAAGCTCTTTGGTCTTGGCCATGGCGGAGTTTGGAGTCTGACTGTTTGAGGCTGTGGACAGGTGTCTTTTATACAGATGATGAGTTCAAACAGGTGCCATTCATACAGGTAACGAGTGGGGGACAGAAAAGCTTCTTACACAAGACGTTACAGGTCTGTGAGAGCCAGAGATTTTCCTTGTTTGAGGTGACCAAATACTTATTTTCCACCCTGATTTACGAATAAATTCTTTACAAATCCTACCATGTGAATTCATGGATTTTTTTTTCACATTCTGTCTCTCACAGTTGAAATGTACCTCTGGTGCAAATTACTGACCTCTGTCATCATTTTAAGTGGGGGAACTTGCACAATCGGTGGCTGACTAAATACTTTTTTGCCCCACTGTAACTCTTTCACAATCCACATGGTTCCCCTGCTCAAAAAGGCCAATGTTCAGGCTGTCTTAGGTTTACCAGTGAATTTGCATTTTTTAATCACTCTCTTATATTTAAATGTTCATTTGCTATTTCATCTAGGGTTTGAGAGTAACGGAATTTCTATTCTCTGTATGTCCTGTACATGTGGCAGAATTGACAAATAAAGTTGACTTTGACTTTTGACTTTGAACACTGAAATTTTTCAAAGAAGAAGAAACCAAAATCAACTTTCTGGCATTAACTCAAGTTGCTGTGTTTGGAGGAAGAGAAATGCCGAGTATGATCCAAAGAGGTGGTATCATTACGATTTGGGCCTGTGTTTCTGCTAAGGATACAGAACAACGTCAATGGATGCGACCCTCTAGAGCACCATCTTGGAAGCGAAGAGAACCTAGGAACAGAATCTCTATGCCTGACCAATCTTCAGCCAGAACACTGAAGATCGGTCAGGCATCGGTTTTCCAGCGTTTCAGTTACCCAAAACAAACAAGAAAGGCAAAAAAAGGAATTGCAAAAGGTCATGGAGTGGCCTAGAACAGTTCTATTAAAAATCTGAGGAGGGAGCTGATGTTTTGAGGTGAAGCCAAGAAAACTAAGGGATTTAGAGGGTTTCAGTAAAGATGAGTGGGTCAAAGTCACTCCTGAGATGTGTGCAAACCTGGTGACTTATAACAAATAATTGCCCTTCCCAACAAGGATTTCTCCACCAACTGCTAAATCACATTTTGATTGGGATCTAATATTATTTCCTTCAATGACATGCAAATCCATTTATAACTTTAATAATATTAATTTGTCTATTCTTTTATTATTTTTGGTTGATATTATGTCTCTCTCCATTAAAATTAAAACATAAAAAACATAGACTTCATTTATTTGTAAGTGAGCAAACTTACAAATTTAGCAGAGAATCAAATAAATAATTCCCCCACTGTACATTCTGTTTTATACTTTAAATGTATAGTAAAAAACATTTTTCTTCCTCAAATGATGATAAAACTGTTTGATATCCTGAGCTTAATAAATGATTTAGTTAGCTTAGCTTATCTTATCTTAGCTTAGCATGAACACCAGAACATAAAGAGTACCTCTTTTCCTTTTTGGTGTAACAGCTATTTGTCCATAATCGATGTCCTCAGTTCTCACTGCCGAATAGACTACAGCTGTGTCAGTCTCTGCAGGAAAACCCCCACACAGATAAACAAAAATTATATTTCAGGTACAATAGTATTCTTATATAGTTTGATCATGCAGAGATTAAGTTAGATCTTCTGCAACTAGCTGCAGGTTTTCACAGTTTTTTTCTTCTTTACACCTCTGCTGAGAAACAAGAATTAATTGCATAGAACTTGTAGGTGTTTGTGTGAAAAACAAGGTGCACAACCACAGAGATTGCACCTTCATCTCAGTGCAGTCTGACACACTTCACCACAGAGCACCAAACAAACAAGTTCTCACAGCATCAACACTGCCATTGGACAAACCAGAACTCACTGTGGTGAAAAGTCCTTTCAGCTTCAGGCTAGAATCAACAACAGGAAGTAGATGCTGCGGTTAAACATGCAGAACTTGCTTCATTGCATTAAAGGACATTTGGTCTCTTCAGTCTGTTTCTTCAGACATTTTATTCTAACAACACATTCACGATGCTAACAACTTATGTTTGTGCCTAAACAAGACAGCAAGCACATCTGGGCATTTTACTCACATGTTCAGTTATGCCTAAAAGGTTGATTCTGTTCATTTGAATGTAGCGTTTTCGATTGGAGAAACGTTTCGTCACTTATCCAGGTGTCTCATAAACAGTACATTTGTACAATAATGTAACCTAGCCCACTGAATGAACATTGGGCTGGGAGGTCAGTTCCTTGATCATGACTAAAGAATTCACTTGGATGAGTGACGAAACGTTTCTCCCACAAAACGTTATGTCCAGATGAACAGAATCAACCTTTTGGGATTTACTTACCTGGATGATTGAGCATGCATCAAGAAATGTTCAGTTACGGCGCTGCCAACCATTACAACCTACCTCAAATCTGATCTATTTAAGGTGGACCTGAGCGTAGGCTATTAAGAAGTAAGAAACTAAGAAAACTGTTTCATATATGAACCCACAATGCTAAGATAGTTTATTCCTCATTTTCAGGAAATTATTTTTGGTGCTCTGAGAGCTGACACGGTTTTTGTGGAGATGTTTTTTTTTTGTGATGACAGGATGTGAAAGCTGCAGAGAGGCATGTCAGCTCTGCTTCCAGGTCTTGACTTTGGATAGAGATATGTTGGGTGTTTTGGTGAAGTTTTTAAATATTTTTATTTTTTATTAGCAGTGTTGTATGAATTCTGTTTGTTTGCATTTGACAGACCAGAACAGCATGAAAACATGAGGTATTAAAGTGTGCCTGAAAAAAATTATATCCGGGGTGAAAAAGACGCAAATACTTGTTAAAAAGAGAAGACTAGCTTTCTTGTCCCTGAATGAATCCTGGCAATGGAAAATTTAACTTTTCCATTTAAATGAAATGTTCCTCTACAGTGTGCATGTATTGTTATTACTCATGTATCAGCCTGTGGGAGGTCTGCTGATTGTCCACAATACATTGTTTACCTGTTAGTTTGTTATCACAGAATGGGTTGAGTTCTATGAATTAACTATTAATTCATTCTTTTAGTTGGATGTCTAATGCATTTTTATTGTGTTCTATCTTATAGACCTCCAAGTTCAGCAGGATTTATTTCAAGTTAGTTCACAAATATTTAATCTTCCATGGTTAAAGTTGGAATTGGAAATTTTATTTTGCACAACGATGAATCACGTCAGCTGCCCAGACACATATTTTCTAAATATCACTGATTTATTTTAAGCTGCTTCTCACACTGATGGTAACAACAATGGACCTTGTTGTTTTCTCAAAGGTAATTTTTGAACGTATCACAACTGTCATAAGGCAAGAGGCGGAATACATCCTGGACAGACTGCCAGGGTGATGTGTTACCTTGTGGGAACAATTTATTATCTTGGGTGCGTATAAGCTGGCTAATTGTAAGCTAGCTAATTGTAAGCTGGCTAATTGTAATTTCTAAACTCCAGGTGACTAACCAAACCAAAAAAAACATTATAGGACTCAATATTTCCGTCTGCTGTTTGCCAATTAGTAAATATTAGCTTGCTACTTAACATTTTGGATATAATTAACAGACCTACTGACCATCAGTGCATTAGCGTTCTTATGTTAGCATGTAGATTAACTCAAAGCTTCAGTTCCTGTCCACAGAAGAGAACCATGATGGAGACAAAGAAGAGCAGCTGTACCTCTCGTCTTTGATCTGTTTTTCTTCTCTTTGATGACATCGTCAATTTTCACTGTTGAATAAACTGCATCTGTATCAGACTCTGCACAATAAAAACACACAGAGGACATCAGTGCAGAACAGCTGAGAGCTGATCATTTAAATACAAATACAAACACAAATGCTGTAGAAATCTTCACTACAAAAAATTTACTTTTTCTATTCAAACAACAAAAGTTAAAAGTCCAAATTACTTTTACAACAATTTGAGTAATTTGACTAAATCCAATTGTTATTCTGTTTTTAAATTCAACAACTAAATCTAACACCATCTAAGCGATGCGACACCTGCACCCTTTTTGTTAAACCTTCTTTTTCATCTTATACAGGATGCTGGATGATTGCAGAGCTGTTAGCTTCAGTCAACCACAGACCACAAGTACACAATCTAGCACACAGAACAACAACCTCGGAACCTTTTAGATTTAGACAAAGAAAATAAATAAAATTAAAAAAAATTAATGTTAATTTCAATATAATTGTAAAAAAGTAATTCCAAATTTCAAATCAGTAAGATGTTGGTTTTCTTCTCACAACTATACACATTATTCTACCTCTGACCATCTCTCACATGCTTCATAAAGTTCTCATCCCTTATATGAATCATCGTTAATCACAGTCAGAAACAATCAGCAGCAAACAAACACCAAGTGAAACTCTTGGAGAGGTTCAGGTCAGAGAACATCGTGTCCTTAAACACATACATTCCAAAAATGTTGCTGCATTGTGAAGCTTGACCAAAGTATTCTTACAAGCTCTTGGGGTCCACGGGTCATTAACCTTGGGTTTAGAATTTTTGTGGGTTCAATATTTATTTTTGGCTTTGTGAAGGAAATTATGTTCTTTAACTATTTTAGTATTTAATCTTTGGAGTATAGTTTAATATTTCCTAGTGTCTCTGAGTTTTTTGTTATCTGTGTTTCTAGTTCTTAGCTAATGGTGTTAGTTAATCTTGTGTCCGTGTTTGTTTACTGATGTTCTGTGTCTAGTTTGTAGGTTTGAGTCGTTTTTTTGCATCTTAGGCTCAGTTTCCTGTTTTATTTGCAAACCTATATCTTGTATGTGTTGTCTTCAATTTCGCTTCTCTTTTTGTGTATTTTTGTTTATCATTTGTTTGTTTATATTTTGTTTATCTTTTTGTGCTCTCTTCCCTCTTGTCATTGCCATATCACACTGTTACGATCATTCTGTTACTGCTGTACTGTTTCTGTCCATGTTTAAGTTCCTGTTCTACGTGTCCTAACGCCAGCGAGCTTTCGTTTTTTTCATTTTGGACTTTCCCATTTGGATTTGTGTTTTGCTACCTCATCAGTTTAATATAAGGTGTGTTTTGAAGCTCCTGTCTATACAAATACAGAGACAAACCTTTATTTTCAATAAGACATAAAAACGGCATGTCTAAAATCTTCAGTTGGGGAATTTGCTTCAAAATAGGACTATACAGCAGAGTCAAATTACATGATATCACACCCTCAATTCCAGTAGAATGAAGACGAAATACCAAAACTGCAGTTTTGGCATTTCGTACAGTGAGAATGTCTCCATAGATGTGTTAAAATGTCCAACTTTACAACAGAAATAGTTGTAAGAAACAGAAATTAGACTTCTCTACACTGAATCATACGTGTTATTAATCTCTGGCTCTCTTCCACGGCATGTCTTTTGCTTTCTTCCTGTTAAAAGGCAGTTTCTCCTTCCCACGCTCTCCAAAGTGCTTCCTCATAGGGGGTCATATGATTGTTGGGTTTTTCTCTGTACCATTGTGGGGTCTACCTTACAATATAAAGCAAATTGAGGCGACTATTGTTGTAATTTAGGTAAATAAAATAAAATTGAAAGTATGCGTCATTAGTGTTAGGTATTTTGATACCATAGTAGCATTTACAGGATATTGTTTTATACAGGAAAACTGTTACTCAATAAGGCCCAACTACTAGTTGTTTTTCTCTTTCTCTGTGACCCAAGAATTAATGTGTAGGACTCACAAGCTGGTACCCCAAGGTCGAAAATACCACAGAGATGAGACCACTTCCTTACTCCCATCCTCCCTTTTTCTTTATCTCCTGGAAAAGGCTCGTTAAAGGCTAGGTGGTTTGTTTCAGAATTCACTAATGAAAGAACTCTGTATTTTATGTCTAGGAGTGTATTTTGCTGGGATGATCATAAATTGTAGCTGAGCTGATAAACTACACACAGGATACTTCTTTGCTCACAAGGCAGGAAGACGTTTCCTTATTTGGTCTGTACCGGTTTGAACTGGGAAAGCTGACACACGAACCTTTTTTTTCATCTATATAAACTGCTGTGTATCAAATAAACCTTTGAGTTGATTTGGGAAGGCAACCTGAAGCAGTCTGTGTTTCCTTGTTCTCCCAAGCTGCTCCCGGCGCTGTAACTAACCCAGCTGAACGGCATACCTGAGTGTTACTTTAAATAATTAGGAATCTTAGAAGGAAAGGACAAAACTCTGCTTATCGCTCACGCCACGGAGGAAACCCGGGACGGCAATTTCCTTCAATTTTGGTGTCAGAAGTGGGATCCCTGACAGAAGGTAAATATGCGTCTTTCATATTTATATAAAGACCTATTATACCTCTCTCAGTGATTGATCCATAAAGAAACGGGATATGCTGACGAAGTTTCACTTAGTGATCCAGAGAGATACACTGACGACTTCCTCAGTCCCCGAATAAAGTAAATTAACCCTTGTGTGGTGTTGGTGGACACAGGAAGTTGCCTGTTGTCTTGAATATTTTAATTTTGTTTAAGTTGCTCACCAAAGAGTGACACAGGAAGTTGCCTGTTGTCTTAAATACTTCTCGTTAAGTGAGAAGTTGCTCACCAAAGAGTGACACAGGGAGAAGTTGAACGGGTCTCACAGACCCGATTACCATACAAGGGTTAAAAGCAGTAAATTAAAAGCAGAAAGACACAGGAAGTTGCCTGTTGTTTTACGAGAAGTTGCTCGTTAAGCGAGAGTTGCTCACACAAACAAAAAATTGCTAGCAATAAATTTAAAGTGACCTCAGCTGTGCCGCAGCGAAAATACTAACCTAAATCCTCCTAGCGTGTAAACCCCTCTGGAAATCACTGAACATGGGTCAGAATTATTCAAAGACCACAGACAGGTCCGATAAAAAAATCTAAAGTACCTGTAAAACCAAAAATTAATAAAATACAAAATAAAGTCTCAAATAACGGCTCAGTATAACTCCCATTTCCGGTTACGTGTAACCTACGTCCGCGAATCGGTGAAGACGTCCATGATCACGTATCCAGAACATGCGGGAGTGCTTATGTGACTGACTTTGTTTACAACTTAAGAAGTTCAATGCATTCTAATTTATTTCCGGAGCCTTATCCCGAACGATTATCGCCAGAAAACAGGTCAGTAGAAATGTTGAATATCATTTGTGATAAGAAAAGTAGTCTGCTTAAAAAGTCCTGTAGAAAATATATGATAGAATGCCGCGACGTGATGCATCAAATGTTACCGCTATGGACAAAAGGAGGGTAAATAATGACAAAGTCGCCGATTTCTTTAAGAATCTAAAGAAATTCCTGCTAACAATGTCCAGAGACAAAATTGACTTAAATGCAGTAACTATGTGTAAACAGAAGCCTGATGAATCCATCCTAGTATTTATAAAACGCTTTATGCACTGTTGGACAAGCTAGAGGTGCAAATTTAGCTCAGTTTTCCAGCAGCCGCAGACACCCAGAGCAAAAATGAATTTGTGTATTTAATTTAACATAAAGGGTGAAATGTTTGCTGACACTGATAACAGCTTATGTTTTCTCTGCCCTATGTACCGACATGATGGAGAAGGAACATCCTCTGTGTCAGCTGGACCCTCAGCAGAGAATGAACTCAACATCCTTTTTGTCCGGTACTCTATGTCACACACTGTGCCAAAAAAACGTGTACAGACGCCACTAACAGGTAATCCCATGACTGGGAGCCACACTTTTGTTTCTCTCACACTGTTCAACAACATGATAACTGCTCACACAAGTGAAGGTCAAACAGTGATTTTGTCACATAACTCAGACATAGGTTATGATATAACTACACCATGTCGTCACATAGATCTAACCTATCCTATCCACTGTACTATTTCTGCACTTATGTTGCCAGCTGAATACCAGAATATGACATTGTGGTCAAGAAGTGAGAATGATATAGGATTTATTGACTGTACACTTTATCACGTACACCTATTAAAACACAACAAGCAGTATATGTCAAGCAGCATCCCATTTCCACGGAAAAAGCCGCAGTCCTAGATGTCATGATAGGAGATTTATTGACTACAGGAGTAATAAAGCCCACACTCCTGTCAATCCTGTGCCAAAGCCTAACAAACCTGGCGTATGGCGTTTCATACAAGACTTAAGGCAAATTAATGCAGTCAACATTCCTCTGCCACCTCTCGTTTCAGATGTTCACAGCATATTGACATGCATTGCATACACATTTTACCGTGGTGGATTTATGCTCCGCTCCTTTTTCTCAGTACCTGTGACACACAGCCGTTATTTGCATTCACACATAGAAATAAGCAGTACACTTGGACTCGTTTGCCCCAAGGCATGATAGACAGCTCTGCTGCTTTCTCAATGGTGCTTCACTCCTCCAGGGCTGCACCCTGATCCACATGTGGATGACCTCCTCCTCTGTGCTGAAAGTGAAAAAACTGTGTCAAACTGCTACACACATGCTTCTCCAGCACCTCCAAAAGACTGGCCACAAAGCATCAGCAAAGAAAATGCAGTACTGTCAGACTTCTGTTCAATATTTGGGATTCACACTGTCTCACGGAAAACGTTCCATGACTGCAGACAGGGTCAAAGCTGTGACCTCCGTCCCTCGTCCCACTACACAGAAGGACATGTCGTCCTTCTTAGGCATGGTGAACTATTGCAGACAGTGGATACCAGACTGTTCTTTTCATGACCACATTCTGCGTGAATGCTGCAAAAAAGACAAGCCTCCTCGAATACTGTGATCCACAGAAATGACTGTCTCTTTCAATGCATTAAAGGGAGTGCTGACCTCCGCCACTCAAAGGTGCTGCCTGAATTGTTCAGGAATGCCGGCCTGCCTGAGGGCAGTAGCAGCTTGCTCTATCATGATAAGGGACTGCGAGAAGCTCACACTCTCACATGACACTATTCTACACACCAATCACCAGGTCACGACCATTCTAGCAAACATAACTAAACAACATATGCAAATCTCACATTTATTGATCCTATGCTGTGTTCTTCTGACCGACAGGATGGCTCAGACATGCTTGATGATCATGACTGCATGACACGTATACAGGAATCCACAGCACCACGTCCAGATTTAGAGCAAACACCTATCTCAGACTCAGCCACGGTTTATGTGGACGGGTCCTGTTCAAGGCCGAGTGACAACTCATTTCTTTGTGGCTATTCAGTGGTAACAGTGCCTGACATCATACTAGAGGCTCACTCATTACCATTTCACTCAGCACAAAAAGCAGAGCTCATGGCTTTAATACACGCCTGTGAGCTACATTTGGATAAGCATGTGACAATTTGCGCAGACAGCCGCTATGCATTTGGCGTTGTGCATGACTTTGGCACATTGTGGAGACAGAGAGGATTTAGATCTGCTGATGGAAAATAAATTGCTAAATTGTGATTTTGTTAAAAGACTTTTTCAGGCTATACAGCTGCCATCGGCCGTTGCAGTTGTAAAAACGAAAGGACACAGTACAGCTGACACAGACGAAGCAACAGGTAACGCCTTAGCAGACGTGACAGCCAAGGCTGCAGCTGCATCACAGCTCCCACCTCCGCAGGAAGTATTATCTGTGCCCCTACAGCTGCCACTTGTTAAACTCCCAGACTATTTAGACACAAATGTTGATTTAAAATTCATACAAGAGCAAGCCTCTGCATGTGATTACACCTATTGGGAGAATAATGACTGTACCTTAGATGACAGAGATGGCTTATACAAAATCTTAAGGGTTTGATTGCCCTCCCATATTCCCTGATGCCAGTCCTTGCCCGACATTTTCACTGTGTGAGTCATGTCGGACAAAGAGGGGTAATAGGGGCAATAAAATCAAGATTTGTAATTGAGAAAACATCACACGCAGTAAAACGCATATTAGCAACCTGTCTAACATGTGCACGAACTAATGTAGGAAAATCAAAAGCGAAACATCAGCATTTACCACAACCAGATTTTCCATTTCATACATTACAAATTGATTTTACACATATGCCAGCACAAGGAAGCATCAAGTACTTACTGGTAATAGTGGATCAATTTAGTAAATGGGTAGAAGCTTATCCAACCTCAAAAGAAACTGCAGAAGTAGTCTATCAAAAGTTGAGCAATGAAATAATACCCAGATTCGGAATACCTCACCAGATTAACAGTGATAGAGGATCTTCATTCACATTAGAAGTAATTCAAAAGTGTGCTAAAACTTTAATGACCTGGGTCAAATTACTTCCTCAAGTCCTCTGTGAGATTGGAATGACTCAATCTGCAGTAACCAAATTATCTCCATTTGAAATAAGACTATTTCCAACACCATGGTCAGCTTCCAGAGGGGCACCGCTAGTAGAAGGTGATGTATATTGCATTGTCCACTGATGTTCACAACCTGATAGAAAAACTGAATAATAACTATCAGAAAGTTTGTCTCTCTCAGCCTTTCCCCTCCACAGTTCCACCAGTGGAGACAAGGAGACGCATGTTGGAGAAGCCACTAAAACCAAGGACTCTCTGGGAGGCCGCGCGTGTTCCAGCCCCAGACTGTACTGGCAGTGACGAAGAACCAGCATCCTCACAGACGGACAACCTCAGTGGATTCATGCCAGCAGGGTTAAGACCAGCCCAATCGGACCATCTCAGGCGTCGGATCAAGCAGACGACATCTCCGGCGAGCCAGCGCCCGGAACTAGAGCAAATAAACACACACGGGTAGATGACATCTCAGGCGAGCCAGCGCCCGGATCCAGTGCACACACGCAATCACTGATTAACACACAACGCCTGAAAGAACAACAACAAGGTACTCAAACATCCAGCAGGAACAGAAAGCCAAAAGTACCACATGATGTCTAACCTGATAAAGCCAGACTCATTCCATCCTGATAATGGAGAAAATGAAATGCCCATTGTCATCATACGACGCTTATTCTGTGTCTCTCGAACCTGGGACCAGGCCAGAAGACGACTGAAGAACTGTCTTTTTTATATATTTAGGTTATTAATCATATCTACTGCATTAACCTTAGGATTTTTATTTACTATTTCATATTGTAAAGTGCAACCCTGTTCACATTTCTGCAAGCCACATTTTCAATGATAACCCATATAGCTACCAGTACAGCCACTTCAATGTATTTGCAATTAGCACAAATTGATCCTGAGGATGTGCCAGATGTTACCAATGATGTTCCTGATGTGTATATTGAACATTAGGTTGTGAACTATTACATTTTATGATTTGCTTTTTATATTATGTTATTACATTTGTGATTTTTCCTTTCTATTTGAGTTATTATTTTTAAAAATAATAAAAGAGGGGAACTGTTAGGTATTTTGATACCATAGTAGCATTTACAGGATATTGTTTTATACAGGAAAACTGTTACTCAATAAGGCCCAACTACTAGTTGTTTTTCTCTTTCTCTGTGACCCAAGAATTAATGTGTAGGACTCACAAGCTGGTACCCCAAGGTCGAAAACACCACAGAGATGAGACCACTTCCTTACTCCCATCCTCCCTTTTTCTTTATCTCCTGGAAAAGGCTCGTTAAAGGCTAGGTGGTTTGTTTCAGAATTCACTAATGAAAGAACTCTGTATTTTATGTCTAGGAGTGTATTTTGCTGGGATGATCATAAATTGTAGCTGAGCTGATAAACTACACACAGGATACTTCTTTGCTCACAAGGCAGGAAGACGTTTCCTTATTTGGTCTGTACCGGTTTGAACTGGGAAAGCTGACACACGAACCTTTTTTTTCATCTATATAAACTGCTGTGTATCAAATAAACCTTTGAGTTGATTTGGGAAGGCAACCTGAAGCAGTCTGTGTTTCCTTGTTCTCCCAAGCTGCTCCCGGCGCTGTAACTAACCCAGCTGAACGGCATACCTGAGTGTTACTTTAAATAATTAGGAATCTTAGAAGGAAAGGACAAAACTCTGCTTATCGCTCACGCCACGGAGGAAACCCGGGACGGCAATTTCCTTCAATTAGAGCTATAGCTCTTAGCTGTCTGTGCTTCACCTCAACTAATTGGAGTCATTGAACTAGAAATCTGAACCATAATTGTACAGCTGGAGCTTTTTAATATTTTGTAATGCAATCACCTGACCAGCAATAATGCTGCTGTTGATCCAAGTAGTTTATGTTCCAGTTTTCATGGGTATAATTCAAGGATTTTATCTCCATGTTAGAGTTCTCATTTAATAAAAATATATTTCAAACAATTCATCAAAAAAAGGAAAAAAAATACCTCTGTTATGTTTGGTTGTCTGTTTGGATTTTTTAACATAACTGTACGTGATGTCATCTGCAATGCATTCTTCTCGTGCTTTTTCTTGTTGAGCTGAAATGATCAAAATTTAACAGCAAAATAAAATTCTGTAATTGAACTGTTAATCAAAGAAATTCTACATTTGTAATATGTAACAAACAGGAGCTACTTTCAGTATGAATACAAAACAAATTTAATAACTGCCAAGATTATGTCCTGAAGGTAAACCACACATCTGAAATGCAATTTTCTGAGTCTCACCTTCAGGTTTCCTGTGGACACATCGTCTCACCAGCAGAACCAGTAACACCAGTAGAACCAAAACACAGACTGATCCAACAGACGACAACACAGAGAGAACAGGAGCGGAGGTAGATTTAGGTGGAGGTGTGGATGTAGGAGGAGGTGTGGTGGTGTGTTCCCCTAAAATAAAGCAAACACAGTCATTAAGTTGTCGTCACATTGTGAATGTTGAAAGCTGCAGAAACACAGACAGGTGAGTGTGTCACCTGTGACAGTGATCCAGCTGGATGGAGACTCTCCATGACCGCTGATGTCACACTTGTAGAGGCCTTCATCAGACCTGGAAACATGCTGGATGGTCATGTGACCTGTAGGCTGCTTCCTGATGAGGGAGCCATCTTTATAGAAAGCAGCTGGGAGGTTGGAGGGAGTGGTCTTTGTTTTACAGAGCAGAGTGACGTCATCTCCCTCCATCACAGGGAGGACAGGACTCTGCAGGATCACTGATCCACCTCAACACAGAGACAAACTACAGCATTTCATCCATTTACACACAGCTTCATCAACACTAACTCCACACACTCAGCTTACCAGTGACTGTCAGGTTAACCATGTTACTGATGGGACCCTCTCTGGACTCACACCAGTAAACTCCACTGTCCCATGGAAAGAGGTTCCTGATGCTACAGGAGGAACCAGTTGGTTTTCCCCACCCATCTCCACACTGAGTCCTCTGTTGTTTGCTTGTGTTTCTCCTCAGAGTCCATCCAGCAGAGCTGTCGTCCTCCTCACAGCTCAGAGACACAAAGTCTCTTTTAAAGAACTGAGAGCTGCTGGAACTCACAGTCAGACGAGCTGTGAGGGTTAAAATGAGAAAAATACATTTGAAGATAAATAAATAAATAAAGATATTGGATTTGTTATACTTTTGTCAAAACTGTTATAATTCTCTAATGAATCCTTCATTTCATCAGTTTATATGAGATATCCACTGTGAAACATGAACCCAATCAGGTCATATCAGTGAGCATTTCTCAGGTTTAAACTGTGACAGAAGAAGGTTACTGACCTTGGTTTGTTGTGCAGCTCAGCAGTGAGATCAGAACTAAAGAGAAATGACACTCAGGTTGATTTGAGGTGAACATAAAGAACAACTCCACACAAACAGCACCAACAACTGTGCCTCTATGAGGCCTCTGTAATATTACTTTTTTTGTTAATGGTTACATTCTTTCTTAGCAACATCCAAAGATTTCTGGAGTAATTGTTTTATTGGAATAAGATAACAACTCTTCATTCTCCTCATAAAAAACTGGGTACACAAGACTAAATTTTAATTAAAACATAACACCAACTGTGGCCATCGGTGTCAGCTTATAGACCTTCTTGGTGTCAGATGTAGTCTTGAGCAGTCTTGTAGGAATGGGCTCTAAAAAAACGCATTGATGGTTTGGAGGATGTAATTACTGAACTCAAAAATATCACTTGGAGAAAAATAGTCTAAATAGATATCAGTGGTGTTGAAAGTAGCTATAGTACTTTTATTTTTGAACAACTCCATGAAGTTACTAGATAACATTAAAGAAATGGTTGCTCAAGAGAGCGCTGACTTTTTGTCAGCCTGACTACAGTCATAAAATTTCTGGTTGTTCTTATTTTCTTTAAATCTTTCTATAACCAAGATGTGCAGTAAGATGTTTTAACTTTATTGATGACTTGTTTGTTTGTTTGTTTGTTTGTAAATAAAGCAGCAAACTACTTTTGCAGGCTAAATGACAATCTTCCAAATTAGTGAGACACCATTTCCTCTCCAGCGCACACATTATCTGTTTTAAGTTCCACATTTGAGATTTATACGAGGGAGTCAAGTACTTCTAAATTTGAGGCTTTCTTTTCACAGGAGCAACAGTATCCAGAGTCATATATAGTAAGGAAGTAAATGTAAGATAAACGACTATTGTTGCCTTCAGGTAGCTGCTCTTCTCTGTGTGGCAACAAAGAACAAAGAAGAAGAAGAAGAAGAAAATAACATAATTGAATGAAAACTCTCACAAAGAGATCTACTGTGATGAAATCTGTTCAGCTTTTCACTGCCTGCTGTGTTTCCTCGACTCCTGAGCAAAGATAAAGAGTCAGTTCAGACCTGCAGTTGGTCCTCGTGGTGTTTTGAACTTGAATTCAGCCTGATTTGTTTTTCATGTCTTCTCCTCCATCATCAGTTATCAGGAGAGCAGACAGTCAAAGTACAAGAATTCAAACAAACACAGAGATTCTACTTACAGAGCAGACACAGCACAGATGTTTCCTTCATCGTCCTTCTCACTCATTTGAGCTTCTTTTCATTTCTGTCACTGACACCAAGTAAAGCCCGCCCTCTTCCTCTGAGCACCAGCTTTCTATTGGTTCAAACACAGAGGTGGGGGACTCACTTTTTCTAATTACTACAGACACATCATCATCGAAGCTTTTTCATAAAATATGAGTTCCAACTTTTTGTCTGTTTTCCCAAAATACTTTAAAATAAAACATTCGTTGGTTAACCAAATGAAAACAAAGTAAAAAAAAACCCAAAACAAAACAAAGAAAGTTCAAATGTCCTCTGTTCTCTGTGATCTGTAGTTTGGTAGATGAGCAAATCCATGTCCATGTAGTGGACGTCCCCCTCAGTGAGAGAGGCAGATATGAGCTGAAACACAGGAATCAAACCAGGGACGCTGCTGTTATGGAGCTGAACTGGAACCATTCAGACACTGAGGCCCTCTGAACACATTTTAATTACAGCTGTGCAGAGACACACTGATGACTGACTGGAACACTATGATTCACATTTTATATTAACACCATCCTCACACATGTTTATATTTGGCCACTAGAGGGAGATGTTGGACTTCAAATACTAACATGGATACAAGCAGCTCATCAGTGATGCTTTTATATCTTTTTGATGTTCTTTTTAATCTTTTAAATTGTTTAAGCAGCTAAAACTGTCAACGTCCTGGCCAACTAACACTTATAATGCTTCTGTTGGTATTTTTCAAATGCAATAACCCTATTAATAACAATAATTTTATAACGGTATGTATACAAAATGCAACATTTCCTGTGAATGTATAATAAAAGGGCAGAGCAACTGAATCTGATGAGTTCCAGGCCTTAGAAACATAGTTGAGGTGAAGCAGTATGGACGGTGTATCAGAGGCTGCAATGTCAGAAGAAGCTAAGGTAATGTGATGGATTTTCACTGTTTGACTTTTAAAAGGTCAAAGGTCAAACCTAAGACTGAAAATCCATGTTCACTTTCTAATTTGTTTCTGTTTCCCCAGTTAAAACATTTATGTTGTGTTGAAATCACAGAGGATATGCTAGAGTAAAGCATTAGAGCAGGAACATCACTTAAATTTATTCACAGAAGCTTTAAAGCAGATTTCGACTCCGCCAACAATCCTCCATCTTCTTTTTTTTATACAGTTAGGTCCATAAAAATTTAGATAGAGAGAACCTTTTTTCTAATTTTGGTTCTTTACAGTACTCCAATTAATTTTAAATGAAACAACTCAGATGAAGTTTTTCAAATTTTCAGTTTTCATCTAGTGGGTTGAATGAAAAGATGCATAAAAATGTGAGGAACTAATGCATTTTTAACATAATCCCTTAATTTTAGGGTCTCAAAAGTAATTGGACAAATTAAATAACTGAAAATAATATGTTCATTCTTAATTCTTGGTTGAAAACCCTTTTCTGACAACAACAGCTTTGAAGTCTTGATCTGATCGACATCACCAGATGTTGGGTTTCCTTCTTTTTAAAACTCTGCCTGGTCTTCACTGCAGCGACTTTCAGTTGCTGTTTGTTTGTGGGCTTTTCTGTCTGAAGTTTAGTCTTCAACAAATGAAATTAATTCCTAATTAGGTTAAGATCAGGTGACTGACTTGGCCATTTAAGAATATTCCACGTCTTTGCTTTCACAAACTCCCGGGTTGCTTCGATTGTGTGTTTTGGATCATTATCCATCTGTATAAGGAAACATCACCCGATCAATGTGACTACATTTAGCTGGATATGAGGAGACAGTATGTGTATGAACACCTCAGAATTAATTTCCTTCTGTCCTGTGTCACATTCAAAAATAAACACTAGAGTCCAAGTGTAGTAAATGTTTAATGTAAATTAAATTAGTAAATGTAAATTAATTTACATGAATGTAAATGTAAATTAGTAAATGTTTTTAGTAAAGTCCAATCCAGCTTTTCTATTATTGAGGCCTGTGAGCGGCTTGCAGCTTTCAGTGAACCCTCAGTATTTACATCCATGCAGATTTATATATCAACATACGCCCCTCCTGAGGAGTGTTGTTCACTTGGTTGTTTGCTGTGAAGGGGTTTCTGTTCAGCGTGGAAATGATTCTGTAATCATCAACCACTGTTGTCTTTCATGGATATCCAGCTCTTTTTGTGTTGCTAAGCTCACCAGTGCTTTCTTTCTTAAGACGTATCAAACTGTAGATTATGCCCATCCTAATATTGTAGCAGTTACCAGGATTGTTGGGGGTTTTTTTTCCTGTTTTTTGCAGCTTGTTTCACCTGCACGGAAAGCTCCTTTGACTGCATGTTGTCTGTTCACAGCAACATCTTCCAAATGCAAACACCACACCCCAAATCAACTCCAGGGTTGGGACCTAACTGCAGGCACAGACTCAAAACCTAGTCATCTCCCAATCTCCTGCAGTTAACCAGGATTCTTTGAATGTTATTCTTTGTAATGTTTGTTCTTCCAGGGAAAACAGTGATTTTATTGTTTTACTGGTCTGCTTTCAGCTCAAATAGAATCGGCATCCACAAGTTCAACAGGCCAATAGAACAACACAAACAATCAATGAAGACTAAAAGATTTCGTACCAATGTTTGATAAACTTTATTAGGAATAAACAAACAGAAAAGGCAAAAGTGAAATAAATAAACAATATGTAAACAAGTTTTGGAATATTTAAAGTAACAAACAGACTCAAAAGTTAAAGCTTCAGAGATAAGAGGCCACATCTGACTCTGCAGCTACTTGGAAAATATTTCTGTCTTTGGTTTTATAACCCAGTTTCCTAATCACTTAATTACAGGTAGCAAATTGATCCTGGACATTATTTAACAGATTATCTATCGTCTATAATCCACAGAGCTTCATATTGTTTGTGTCTGTAATTACTCTGTAACAGCTGATCTCTATACGAGGATTAGTTTGCTTGTCACAAATAACTTTCACTTATTTCCTGCAGTCTATAGTTCTTCTACCTGAACCATTTCAGAGAGATTTGTTTTTCTTGTTTGGCAAGACACTTAACGGTGACAATCGTTCATGCAACTTCACAGCTGAACCAGTACTGTGTCTGAACATAACAGACAACTTAGGCACTTTGTTATTAGTAGCCAGTCACAAAAGCACACAGTTTGTTACCAAAAATAACAGTTTTATAGGCATAAAGTAATATATTTGCACCAGCAAACGGATTCCCAAAAAGCTGTTAGCTAAAAACTAGGCAGATCTCAGCATGATGTGAAGTGTGTCCTTAAAATTATTGAGGAAACTGGACAGGAGGACAAAAGAAGAGGCAGCCCGTTTCTGAAAGCCACTTAAGAACCAGAAACAATTCCAGCAAAGACCTGAGATGCATCTGGACCTTCAGCTGATTCATTTACTGGGCGCTGAAGTCTCATCACAATCCACATTTGAAAGTTTTGGTTTAAATATTCATCTCTTCAATTGTAAAACAGGATGGAGAGTCTGTCAAGGTTTGGAGCTGCATTTCAGCCAGTAGTGTTGGAGTAGTAGCGGTGTTGTTAAAACTGATGGAATAATGATCGAATAAACATACAATTATAATTTGATCCACGATGCATCTAGAATGAATGAATCTGACTGGAAACAAATTCATTACTCAGCATAACAATGATCTCAAACACACTGCAAATGCAGTAACTGAATCAGTCATGGATCGGCCTCCCAGGGCTCAACATTATTTAAGCAGTGTGGGATCATTTTGACAGAGAACGGAACAAAAAGGCAGAAACATCCAAAGAAAAGCTTTGAATATCCTGGAGAACTATTCCTGAAGACTACTGAAATACAGGAAAGCTGCCTGAGCGAGTTCAGGCTGTGCTGAAGAATAAAGGCATTCATACGAAATACAGACTTTCAGCTTATTAGAACTGTACAAACTCTACATGTGTGCTTGTTTCATTATATAGCTGCACCTACTTCCACTTTTCATAGCAAATATAAAGAAATAAAACTTGGTTTAAGATGTTGCACAGCGTAATCTTAGTACTGCTAAAAACTAAAAATTACTATTATTATTTATAGTTTTACAAAATCCTGCTCAAAGGTCAAAATAAATTACATGTAAATATGTTGTAGGCGTAAAATCTTAAACTTAATCTAATAGGCAGCATCTTATCTTATTAACCTAGAGAATAAAATGAATGTTTATTCTTGCAGGATGTCATCATGTAGAGTCTAAACCCACAGATTGTAAAGAATATCTGTGTTATTTTTTTTTTAATCGTTGCCAGTCTCAGGCTGCTCAGTCTCTTTTGTCTTTGGATTTTGAGCGGTTTTACTTTCTCCTAATTATTTGCTTCACTGTTATTTGAAAAAAAAAAAAAAAATTCATATTTAAATATATATATATATATATGGTCCATTTAATATGAATGAAACCTGACTCTGTTGTTTTTGTTATGTTTTCTGTAGATCAGAACTCCAAATTTCTTAGCAAAATATAAAACCAGTGGTGGAGATGCTGCGGGGTACTTTTCTACTACTATTACTGCTAAGTATTATTATTATTTACAAATTTACAAAATACCGTAAGCCTAATATATTCTTACACTTACTAAAACAGTGTAGGCTTTAACATTTTAAACAAATAATACACAGCATATTGTGCTATTAACCTACTGAATTAAAAAAAAAAAGCTAGAAGTTCAGTCTCAGTGATATTAAAAAAATATGTCTGTTTTAATAAATCTCTGCCAGTCTCAGGCTGACAGATCAGCAGCTCCTGGTTCTCAACCTGCTTGTATTTCTTTTTTAAATTTGCATATTGGGCAGTTGAACTCCATTTTGCATTTTACTGATGTAGTGTAGTGATGCTTCTCTTACCAAACATCATCATCAAAAACACTAAAGACATTTCAAATATGCCGCAATTACTCAGGAGGCTAGTATGGACCCTGACTCTGCTGTTTATGTTTTCTGTAGATCAAACAACCAACAACAGCAGCAACAAGAAGCACAGCAGAAAGAATCAGACCAACAATCAGTCCAACAATCAGTCCAACATGTCCATTCTCCTTCCCTCCGTCCTCCTTCCCTCCATCCTCTGTGTCTCCTCCTGGCTGACCTGCAGGTGAGAAACAGGTGTGAGGTGTCAGCTGTCAGGTAGGTGATGAGTGAAGAACAGAACAGAATCCATTTCCTCTTCAAACTGCTGTCAGACATTATCTACTGCACTCTGATCACATCACTCAGACCAGCTGCTTTCTACAAAGTCTCATCAACAACATCTTTAGAAACAAACATCAACAACCAGGAAGCAGCTTCACCTCTGATCACACACACACTCAACTCTACTCACTCACCTGGCGGAACAACACTTAGACTGATGATGCTGATGGGATTAGTATCTAAACTGGCTCTCTTCCTGCGTTTTGTCACTGTCTCAACACGACACTCGTATGTTCCAGCATCATTTATCGTCACATTCTTGAGAATCAAAGACACGTCTCCATCCTTCATCTGACTGTCCTGCAGATCCACCCGGTTCTTAAAAGATGGATGCTGGTTGCCTGGATCCAACTGCTCATTCCGATAAAAAAGCACATATTCATCTCCCAGGTCTTCTCTGCTCCACTCTAAAACGATGATGATACTGTTGTTTGGAGCTCGACATGTCAGAGTGACGTTCTGCCCAGACTCAGCTCTGATGGTTTTCTGGTCTGAAAGAAAATGGTAAATGGCCTGTATTTGTATAGTGCTTTAATTCGTCCCTAAGGACCCCAAAGTGCGTTACAGATTCAGTCACACACACATTCACACACTTGTGATGGCAAGCTATATTGTAGCCACAGCTGCCCTGGGGCGCACTGACAGAGGTGAAGAAAAAAAAAACAGAGCAAAGAGGTTAAAGGTTAAAGTGCAACTGTTCACTTCTACAGCAGCCAATCAGAGTGAGGGTCAGACAAACACAAACAGGTTTGACAATCAGTACCATTTCTTGGCGCTGTGCCAAGTGATGTGTTATGTCTGAGAGGATGAAGACAAAGGGGGGAAATGCAGCTGATGCATAAAGTACCACTGCACAACACATCTGACATGAATCCACTTCTGCTGACACCAAAGATTGTTCCAGTTGAAAACTTAAAATTAAATGTCTCAGAACTTTATTGTCTCCTTACTACTGAGAGTTTGATAAAACTGTCAAAAAAATCCAGAAATCTTATATTTTGACAGGTTTAGAGTTACTTCTCATCTTTGGTGGTTAAAGCAGTGCTGATTTTAACGTAGGTGTAGGGATTCACCTACATCTTATCATCAGGCTTTGCATGCAGCACAACAAGAACAGGTGGACACTTCTGTATCAACTATATTAACTGCATCTGAAGCTGTGAATTTACAGCCAGCTACATCTACAATTCCTGTGGTCTTTACTCATCTTTTACTAGTGCAGCCTCTTCCTCCTGCTTCACCGCAGCCTCCAGCTACTGTTATGATGCCTCAAAATGCCAATCTATAGAACGTATGTGGATAAGTGTTCCCACTCAAACAATATTGCTTCATAATCGGCGGTAAGGAGAAGTCAAAAATCCAAGACTTTGTCAAATGTTTTTCTTTCTTTTTTTTGCATTTTTCCCCCACAAACACAAGTTTAAGGGTGAGCATAATGGCACCTTCACCTGGTGTCTCCTGCTACACCGCAGTCAGAGTCATGGGCATCTTAACCCTGCCCCACCAGAGCAGCAGTAGAGTGAGCTCCTCAGATGTTGACAGTCTACTCCACTGTCACATCCACCTGTTCATTATCCTGCACCATCATATGTACAGCACTCCTACCCAGCACCCTTTTCTGCAACTCCTTGCCTTCTCTCATCTAACCAGTATGATGGAGATGATAATTGCTTCATCATATGTGAGCCAAACTCCTGCAGTCTTTTTAATAGCTGATTTAGGTCGGTTCTATCCTGCAGTGTTCCAACAAGTCTCCACACACTAAGTTGGTTTTATGGTCCTACCATCCACTTTTTGGTTGAGGATGTAAAGTGCGGTTCTACAAGATCCTGACTGTACGTCATTGGAAGCCAGATGACGTAGGCCATTTCTAAATGCTCATTGGTTGGCAAATGAAAAAAAGTGATACCGGAGTTCACCGAGAACAAGAGAACCTAAAAAACTTCAAACATAAAAAAATAAAGCACGAAAAACACAGACAGTGACTGTAGCGATACTTGTCTTTGTTTTTAACACTCGGGAGCTTTTGGTATGTTAGCCCTTCGCTCTGCTCCCCGGCTGGCTGACAGACCACAAACACCACGAGTAACAGACGTCACAGACCGAATAAAACACAGAATCTGTGCACTGCCATCATTTCAACCACAGATCTCACTTTAGTCAGAAGGACAGTCCCCACAGTGGTACAAATAGCAAACATGCTAACTCTACGATAAAACAAGTAGACCCCACCCAGCCGCGTGATGCATTCACGGACACAAACAAATGGAATCGACATGAAACTAATTATTTGTGAAGTATTGGCACCACGTAAACGACAAAGATACCATTTTTTCCTTTTTTATCTCAGAGGGGAGAACATTTGGTTTATTAACCTCACCTGCCGAGACAAACACGAAGATGCCAAAAAACAGCAAAGTGGAGCAGAGTGACGCAGTTACAGACATTTCCGTGTTCTTCTTTCTGATGATCGGACAAGTTTGTTCTAAATGTGCTAGTCTGATGATATTTTCAGCGAATAACAGACTATGAGTTTAAAAAGTAACTACAGGAGATTCAATTTAAAGTTTAAGCAAGACAAAGATTATTTGAGCTTCAGCCGATCGTTTCAACTTCACACTTGCGATTCAGTACTCTTAAGGTAGTCGCATTTGAGTGACGTCAGATACATTGTGAGCTATAGAATCAGAAAGTGAGTTATAAGAAAAGAGGTGAAAACTAAAACAGCTCTGAGTGTTTCTTGAATGATCTCCCTAACCTCTCTGATCCATAAAAAATCGGCTCCATGCTGAAGACCAAAGGACTTTAAGATTGTTCCACTGTATAAAAATGTAAATATATAAAAATATATAAAAATGAATCCCTCAAACACTCTGACCATCTAACGTCTTAGAAAGGACTAGAAAGTTTCCACCCACATATTTGCTCATACAATCCAGGTAGCTTTAGCTTTCGTATCTGATGAGGCACAGACAGAGGAACTGATCATATAAGATTAATATTAGATCCTATTGATTATTTACTTCTCATTTGAAATGATAGTTTTAAATAATTTTATAGTCTTTTCAAATTTCTACAAAACGTTTGATTCCATCAGAACTAAATTCTGTGCTTGATAGGTTTAGCTTTGGGGCATTTGTTCTGTAACACTATTAAGAAATGTACACAAATGTGAATTTCATTACAAAAATGAAGACTTTGTTTTCTAAAGCAGGGGCACGTGTGCCACGCGAAGGCTTAATTGACGGCACAACATGCAGTGAAATAATCTGAGAAGGTGTATTTAAAATTCAGTATCTAAGGCTGGGCCACCAATGCACATCGCAAATTAGCTCGCACAGAGCTAATGACAATACAGCTAATGACTGCTCTTCTTAATGACAGTCTCTAAGCTATCAGCCTCACCTCCTTGTTTTACTTGTAATTGGCTAAAAATTACACACACGAGAGGGATGTAGCTAGCCAGTCCTGTGAAATATGGCGTTGAAGCGAGCAAAAATAGATAATTTTTTCTATGCCAATTTGGACGGAAGACTGGGGTTTTGTCCAACAGAAAGATCATCCTGTATGTGCCCTTTGCCTTGAGAGTGTTGTTTGCCAGACCTCCAGTGTGAAATGACATTTTGAGATGAAACATCAAAAACCTTCACGGATGAGGCAGAGAAAGTTGAATCAATTACATGTACTGTGTCAAGATATGAGAAGCAGGCTAGTACTCTCCAAGTTTTTACAGCTGCAAAACATCATGGAACTCAAGTAAGTTTTCGTATTGCACACTGTATTGCTAAACATGGAAAGCCATTTACAGACGGAGAATTTGTTAAGGAGGCTTTTCTCTCAAGCTCAGAGGTGTTATTTATTGGGCTTCCAACAAAGATGCAATTAAAGCAAGGATACAGGTACCTGCATCAGCCATTTGGAATTTCTTAAATGGGTTATGGAACAAAAAAGTTAAGTGGTAGAGCAAAAAAAACTTCACCAGCACTGAGCCGGAGGAACAGTTGGCTGTCTGTCAACACACTGGACGATCCTCGACCCAAATGAAGTCCGTTACTGGTGCCGACTGCAGTCCCATAACCATCAGACAGCATCTGAGACTGAAGGGCTTCAAAAACAAAAACGTCTTCAGAGGCCTCGTCTCATTGAATGCCACACAGCTGACCATTTGGGCTTTGCAAGAGAGTACCAAACATGGAACACTGAAAAGTGGACGAGAGTTTTATTCTCCGATGAGAAATGTCCTTATGGTTTTCAACATTACTAGCATGACATGCAGATCCCACCTGAGATGTTTTCTACATGCCACAGTGGAAGGTGGACGATAATAGTCTGGTTTGCTTTTTCCTTCAGTAGAACAATGGAGCTTCAGGAGGTGCAGGGACGTCATACGGCCGCAAATGTTGCAGAGAGCATCACTTCACCCGTTGCCTACTGGTGGTGGTCAGAGGGCCCGGTGGCGCCAGTGTCTGGCAGTCTCGCCTCTGTCAGTGCGCCCCAGGGTGGCTGTAGCTACAATGTAGCTGGGTTTTTTTAAACAGCAAAACACTACAGTAGACATAAAGAGCTGGATGGCCGCTAACTTTCTGCTTCTTAATTCAGATAAAACTTGTTATTGTACTCGGCCCTGAAAATCTTAGAAATATGGTATCTAACCAGATTCTTACTCTGGATGGCATTACCTTGGCCTCCAGTAATACTGTGAGGAACCTTGGAGTCATTTTTGACCAGGACATCGATGCACATATTAAACAAATATGTAAGACTGCTTTCTTCCATTTGTGCAACATCTCTAAAATTAGAAATATCCTGTCTCAGAGTGGCGCTGAAAAACTAGTTCATGCATTTATTACTTCCAGGCTGGACGACTGTAATTCATTATTATCAGGATGTCCAAAAAACTTGCTGAAAAGCCTTCAGCTAATCCAAAATGCTGCCGCAAGAGTCCTGACAGGGACTAGAAAGAGAGAGCATATTTCTCCTGTTTTGGCTTCCCTTCATTGGCTTCCTGTTAAATCCAGAATTGAATTCAAAACCCTGCTCCTCACATACAAGGTCTTAAATAATCAGGCCCCATCTTGTCTTAATGACTAAGCCTCCTGAACTACCCTATCATGACCACCAGTGCCGGTCTGTAGACAAGCTGTTTCTGCTGCTAACCAGATGGCCAGCCCTCATAGTTTCTATGCTGTTGGCTTCTTAGCTAGCCACCTCAGTAGCTTGGTCTCCATCACAGGCCTCCTGGATTCCCCCTGAGATTCTCAGGCTCGCAGGCTTTTCAGTATTTTGGATTCTGTTCACCCTTCCTCAGTTCAGGATCTTCTAGACGTCTTGATTGTGCTTTTGGATTATTCTGGATTATCCACATTTCAATTAAATTTTAAATTTCAGTTTAATTAAAAATTTAAATTATTATTACATATAATTAATGTAATGTAATGTATACAGCCCTGTATACATTACACTGTATACAGGGCTGGATGTAATGAAATGTTCTTAGGGTGGCAAAATCTAAACCATTTCTTTACACACATGCAGCTTTTACAATGTGTAATATGCCTTAAAATGTAGCCAAGGATTCTGATTTTTTATACAACTATTTAAAACTCAGGGGCTGATCTACAGAGGTGGCATGGAGTGGTCTCTTGCTCCCCCTTAATTGACAACATTGTCACACACAAAACTACGGTGGCACTCGGGGTGGCAACATATCATTTTACTGTGGCACATGTAGATCCGTCCCTGGCTGTATACTGATGCCTGAAACTACAACACATCACATTGACGCACACATTACACTTCTTTGTCTCTGTGCTGGAAACAACACCGCTGACCAAGCGGGTAAATCCACAGACACCACCAGACCTCGTGATGCCGTCACACAATCAGACAATATGATTGTCTGATTCAATATGAAACTCAGTGTTTGGGAAGTACCATGTAAACCAGACTGATGTTTATTCCTCTTTATCTCAGAGGGAAACACCGTTTGGTTTATAAACCTCACCTGCAGAGACAAACACGAAGACACCGACAAACAGCAAAGTTGAGCAGAGCGACGCAGTTACTGCTGATCTGACTCTTAGTTTGTTCTAAAAGTCTGAGTCTGTTGGTATTTTCAGTTAATAACAACACTAGAGTTTTAAAACTGACTACATGAGGTTAACTTTGAGGTTTAAATAAAACTGAAACATTTGTTTTTCAGCCACTCATTCAAATGCCACTGTAGGAGCCATATGAGTTGTTCCTTTTTTTGACTAAGTGGGTTGGTTTAAATGGACTCACTGTATTGGTGCACGGGTGTGGGGCGTGTCTCATGGGTGTGGTAGATGATAAATGTGGTTGCACTCACCTGTTCACAGCACCTAATGTTGATGAGCAGAAAGTAGGGTGAGCATGAGGCAAAACTTTCTGTTGAACGCAGCTTGAAAGATTTTGATGTGTTTTGACTGTAACTTGATGGTTTTTGTATATTAGTGCGCAAATTGATGCCATAGGCCAAGTTGTAATTTGGCATAGTAGTGAGTTGCAGTTATTTGTTTGTGCAGTCTGTGCATTTGTTTAATAGTTAATCCCAGGCACTGATTTGTATATTGGACAGTTGCATGTGGAATAAAAGGAGCAAATGGTACAGAAGTGTATTTTATGTGTTTATTGTTGCGCGTCATCTGTGTCCTCATGTTTAGCCTGCCGCGGCCATAGGTTGGAGGAGCCGCAACAGCCACACTTTCAATATCTCTTAAGGAAGTCGCATTAGAGTGACGTCTGTTGCGCTGCGCTGTAGGACGACCATGAATAAGTGCGTCATAACTAAAGCGGTGAAATCTGAACCAGGTCTGAGTGTTTAACAGGTTTAGTTCTTGAATGATCTCCACAGAACAACACAAACATAACCTCTCTCATCATCAATCATCAGCTACATACTAAAGACCCTCACCAGCCAAAGAACTTCAACATGACGTCACTGTATATTGTACTATGGAGGAGGTGTTGTGCCCTTAAACAGGGGAAATAGTGAGGAGAGGTGAAAGAACGGCACAGACACGCAGCTCTCACTCTCACTCGTCTGTATTGAGTGAAGGAGGAGGCGCGCGAACCCACCTACTGGAGCCCTGAGGCATTAACAATCGACGCACAATCAGCCCAGGCAAAACTTTCACTACTTATCTCCCTCTATATTCCCACTGCATATTCTTTTCAAAACAGTCAAAGCAACAAATAAAACATTAATAAAGGCATGACATGAAATGTAAGGAACAGAGATGTACAACTTCAAAACTAATCAAATTTATGATCCACCACAGAGGCAGCATTTAGCTGTAGCCTCCATAAAACCACAGACAACTTTGTCCACCACCTGCAGCTGCTGGAGTGCTTCCTTTAAGTCACGTGACTGTAATCAGAGTACATGAGAGTAACTGAGTACACCTCCTATTTTTTCAGATAAAGTCTGACAGCTTTTGGGTCTTAAGATGATGAAAAACATTGAATTCATTCAGGGGCGATTTTAGCACATTTTTGGGGGTGCTGACCCCAAAAATGAATCAAAGCACCCCCAAAGATTTCTTGCTTCTTTGACAATATTTGCTGTTTGTGTGAAACACTACTAAAAATATAAAAGGCATACAGTACATAGGTTGAGACGTATAAATAAATAAACAAAAGTATAGATCCCCCCCCCCAAAATGGTTTGTTCCAGCTCACCTCTCCCCTACTCTGGCTCTAGCACCGTTGCTGCCAGTAGTCATGTGCGATACCACTGATTTTCTTTCCGATCCGATACAAAGTAAAATTCAGGGTGGTATCGACGATACTGATCCGATACCGATACTTTGTACAAAAACTTATTTTATTTATTGTATCTCAAATTACTCTGCGGTGTTTGATGAGGTTTGTGGAGCTGCCACGACACCTCACTTTCTTGCCACATGTATCGCAAACCATGTCTCGGCTGTTTGTGAAGGTAAAATACGTCCACTCAAGACTTAATTTACGTTCAGCCATTGTTGTGAGTGCGCACGCCAGGCGCTGAGACACATTTTTACAGCCGTATTTCGAACATGACTATGAAAGGTGGAAGAGGAAGTAGTTCCTTCCAATGTAGACAATCTGAATGATATTTCCATATTTCCTTTCCACTGTGTTGCACTTAATGATGAACTACAAATTTACCCTAAATTACTAAAATATCGATATTTTAATATGAGAATCGATTCTACAACATAAATTAATGGTATCGGAGGAATCGATATTTCAGTATTGATCCGCACATCACTTGCTGCCAGAGTGATGGTGGCTGACATGCAGCTGAGCGGAGGTGTAAGTGCCTAGCTTAAAACAGGACAAATTAGCTGCATTTAACCTTCTGTTACTCTTCATATAGTTAGGTAAGAGTCAGACCATGTTTCTTTTTAGCTAGAACCTTACACCCAGGTCACCTGCAGTGCTGAAAACGTGTTTTCCAATGATATTTGCTACCCTACAATCAGTCCTACTCTGTAGTAAATTCAGAGACATTTGACCGTCCTGTTGCTCACATTGAAATGTATACAGCCTATTTAAAATCTAAAACTTAAAATTGCCCATAGCCTACTGTTGTCGGGCCCTGTATGTGGCATACAGTGTGGCATACGGGCATTGCCCGTAGTAAATGGAAGGAGTTATTTTGTCATTTGTGCCGATATTAAACCCAGGAGCCACATTCAGGTAAAAGTGTAAGGTACCTGAATTCAGGTAAAATTCAGGTAATCCCACAATTTAGACATTCACATTACTCACACTCTCATAACACATACATATAGGATCTTGGGGGTGGGCGCGCTACACGGAATCCAAAAGACCATCAGGGTGTACACCCCACCCCTGGCGTCGTTGCCCACCTCTCAATTTTAAATCCACGTAGACATTGAGGGCTAGCAGGAGGGACTATGCGCTTACCTGCTGCTCTCTGGCAGGTAGCTCCATGCCCTCCTGGGTTTTAAATGCACCTTAGAACACACATGCATCAACACTACATATGAGCGGGCGGAGGGAGGTTTGGAGTCTTCACACACCCCTGTTCTCTGGAGAACAGGGGTGTGTGGAGTGGGAGTGGGGGGCAGGAGGAGGAGTTGGCCGTCCGACTGCGGTCTGGATTGTGGGGCCTCCCTGCTGCTGCGGAGTCGGGGCGGTCTGCTTCTCCCCACCGCAGGGAAAAGGGTAACACCACCTGGGTCTGGGTGCAGTTCCCCCCTCCAGGGGCAAGGGTACCTAGACCCGGTTTGTAGAGTACGCTTGGGGAGTGTGATCGTGTGTACAGCGTCTCTTTATGTCTGTCTCCACGTTGGTTGAGTGTGGAGTGAGTGCATATGAGAGCATGAGGGTGGGAATGGATGTTTGTGTCTGTGTGTGCCTGTATGTCTGTGTCTATATGTCAGGTTGGGTGTCAGACGCCACCTCTCTGGGGACATCTCGGGCCCTCCAAGGTTTGGAGGCCTATCTCCCCCCACCACCACTTCCCCTGCCAGTGGCGGACTCCCTCAGACATCGGTGCGTTGGTGGTTCTTTGTGTCCGGGGGTGGGCGTCCAGGTACACACCGGCTCACTGCTTGGTGGCTGCTTGTTGGGGCCTGGGGCTCGCTCGGGCCACTTCGGAGGTGGGGTGCCCCCGACCTCTCGGCCTGGGGCTCGGTCACTCAGGCGCAGCTGGCTGCCGGCGGAGCTCACGGGCGCGTCACTGCAACCCCCCCTGGCTTCTGCTCCGCGGCTGCTGGGTGAGCCCTCATCTGGGACTCTCCTCAGCTCTTTCTGGGACAGTGGCGCGGCTGCCCCTCTGTGGGTCTTCCTTGGTCTCTTGTGTTCTGGGGGCCTCTGGATGGCTGGAGTCTTGATCTCCTCCATACCTGCTTCATGCCCTGGAGGACGGGGCAGTGCCCCCCCACACCCTCTAGCAGATCATTACATGAAGGAACCTTTTAAAAACAAGCGCGTCCATGCTCACAGGTGTACACACGGGTGATCACACCCACAAACTACACCCTTTTTGGCTCCTACCTCAAAGCACACTGTGTTCTGTTGATCTTATGTGCTGCACAATAATGTTTAATATTTAGTATTTACTGTCATATTCCCATAGATCATCGTGATGTTGTTTATTATGTTGCTCTTTTTTTTTCTTCTGCTTGTTTTCTCTTTTTTTTTCTCTCAACAGGTGATCCAGGTGATCGATATATGTATTTTTTGTCTGCTTATTTTGTTGTTTTTTGTTTCTTTGCCCTTCATCCCCATCCCTCTTCCCCGCTGTTTTTCTTTCCCTCTTTCTTTCTCCCCTTTCTTTTCCCCAGTCATGTTTGTCCCGTATTTAGCAAATGAAAATAAAATAAACAAAAGGTGAAACAAATAGACCATCCCAGCCTTGCCGTAATGGTCCATTTGGTAAAGTAAATCCGTTGGGCATCTTTCTTTGCCTTTAGACAATAATTCTGATGGCAAAAGAGCCAAACGGGACAGGCAGAAAAAAAAAAGGTAAAAATGAAAGAACAAATGATCCATCAATAAAGGATAATGTTGGATCAGTGTTTCAATATTTATCTTTTATTAGATTTACATGTGGTTATGTTATTTGCCTTTTGGTTGAAAGTACACTGAGAGAGGACTTTTTCATTAGTGATCTTAATAATATTGTTTTTCATATTAATGTAAATTTTTTCATCTAATTGAATACAATCTATTTGTGTATGATTGTCAGTCCAAAGAGGGAGAGAGGACAGAGGGGAACATGAGGAGAAAGTACAAGTTCAGGAAGAACCAGGTAAGGAAACAGACAGGGAATAGTGACGGGCAAAAAAAACTGTTTAACCGCTTGAGAGAGTTGACCACCAAAAGTGATTTGCCAACTTCAAGGTGAGGCGACATAGGTTAAAATAAAAGAAAAAAATCTGCAGAGCCATAGTAGTATTGTCAATAAAGATCTTTTCATACATTGTACCATAGGCAAAGTTGCCTCCATTTTTATAAGTTTTTTTTTTAATCAATATTTTGTGCATTTCAAGGACTCTATTTTTGGAGTGTATTTTTTATATATCTGTATTATATTAAACATACACATTAAAAGTTAATCTCTGTCCAAAAAATGCACTCAGTTTACTTTTTACTCACTCTGAGCATCATTCATTATTCTCCCCAGTAATTAAGGTTAGGATATGTATTTATTCACCCCCAAAGCTCTGATCCTAGAATTGCCCCTGAATTCATTTAAGATGTGTTTTCAGATGGAACCAGCCAACAGTAAATCAAATGCTTCACACTAACTCCACATGACATTCATCTGTAACCAGCAAAGTGAAGCTTTAATCCTGGTTCAGATGGATTAACATGAACAATCTGTTAATCGACTGAAGCTCACAGACTTCAGTCAACCTGTCAGATTATCTAAAAGACTGAAAGACGTCATTTTAAACACTTACTGTTGTTCTGAAGGATCTCTGAAACCCTCCAACATTCTTCTGATCATCAGGATGGAAAAATAAAATCTTTCTACAGAAAGATTAAAAAAGGAAAACTTAAAAAAGAAACATGAACAATTATTATTCGAAAATTAAAAGAAAATAAAAATCAAAAATATAAAATACAGCAAGTTGAAAGCTCAAAGTGGTTAAAGTGACCTCCTTAGCAAACAGCCACAGATCAAACTAACCCGTACATCCTTGTGTGTCATCCTGTTTTACACAACACACCCATCACCTGTGTGACACCAACATCTCCACCTCTAAGTAAACATATGTGAGGAAATGTTGCCACATATACAAAGTAACAGGAAGAGAACATGTTTCAATTAAACAGGCAGATGTGCAGAGACAAACTCGCAACACTCTGTTTATGAATTTAGATCAGCTCAGTCTCATGAATAAAAGTAAAAGGTTTTGATTTCCTCTGTAACATGTTAGGTCACGAATAAAACAAAAACTTGAATTTGCAGGTAAAACTACACAAACTATATTTAAATAAACCTGATGTAAGATATTATTTTAAAACCTGCCTTTAACTAAAAGGTGAAAAGCAGACATTATAAATAAAGTTGATCACATACAGTACTGAAAGCAGCAATGAAACCATCACACCTGATGGTGTTTTTACCTTCATCTGAACAAAGTCTCTCCTGATCTCTTCAGAATCATTAGATTTATGTGTAAAAATCTTAATAAAGCTATAAATATGTTGAAAAGTAGAAAGAAACCACAGAAGCATATTTTTCTGTTTCCAAATACTGAAAATATGATCAGTTTGCTCATTTTAAATTTTAAAGGAAAAAATTTTACATTTTAAAGGATCTGTGAAATCAGCTTTGTGGTTGTGGAGACGTGACTCTCATGAAGAGTGTCACACTTCCGTACACTTCCCTCATGAAGTGCTTTGAAATGGTTTTAAAATCATTAATATAATGATTTAATTAATCACTGGATCCTCAGCAGATCTGTGTGTGAGTGTGTGTGTGTCAACATCCTGGTCAAACTGGTTAAGTAGTGTGTGTTTGTCATTGGTACAGACTGACCCTGTGAATCAATGACATGACCTGTGTGTACAGTAAAGTACATTTATTAACACTAAAAACAAACCTGACTTTTCTCTCCTTGTTTTGTGTTCATGAAATGTGTGACTGTGAAGTGATTTCATATCAAAGCTTCTTGTTAGAGCTAACATAGCTGTGGTCAGCTCAGCCTGTTTAATTAATCCAAACGGTTTGAAACATCTTATTACAAAACTTTATTCAATTACTTTATTTATTACAATTACTACAATTAAAATCCTAAACATGGTTTATGTATTATCATTATTTAATGTCCCACTGAGATGCACCCTACACTGCTTACCAGCTTGTGTTTAATGAAAAGCAATGAAAAGTCATTCTCACCGGTGACTAAGTACATTTACTCAAGTAAAGTTTATAAGTAAAACTGAAAAGTACCTTTATGCTTTCATTAATTTATATTAATATCATGTTCTGTACAAACTAACCATGGAAAATAAATGATTAACTAACCTACAGAAAATTCATTAGCAGCTACCTTCATCTTTAAGTCCATTATTTATTTTTTTATTTTTTTAGAAAAACAAAGAAATAGATTTCATACCTCCAGCTTCATTGAATGTGAATGTTTGCTTCTCTCCCTGTGTATTTGTCCACTAAGATCCTATCAGTGACAGAGATGTGATGTGAAAGACACACATAATGAATCAGCAGCAGACAGAGATGTTCCTCTTGGATCGAATAAGAGGAACCATTACATGTTCACTTCCCTTCTCTGTGCTGGAAGTGAGCTATCATATTATGTTTGTGGTCATCAAACAGTCAGTAAACAATAAAGAAGAATGTTTGTGGGATTCAGTGGATTTTCACACACTTGTAGTGAAGACTGTAGAAAGAAGTGACCATGAGGATGTTGCAGCACCCCCTCCTGGATGGTAGAGGTTGTGCATGACTGTTCGTAATCATACATGTAAACATCAATAACCATTTAACAGCAAATATAATTCACACAGATCTTTTATTCACGTTGGTGTTGAGATTTAAACTTCTCAAACACATGTTGTTTCTAAGATGCGATCATTAAAGGACACAGGCATAGTGAAATGCTACTGCCGCTAGGAGGTGAAACTCGGGAATTTCAGTGGATTCTCATGTAAACTAAGTGGGGAACAAATCTTGACATTGAAACACAATTTAAATAACAATTGAAAGCTGAGAGAAAAATGAAAAAATATTTCCTGATATTATGACCAATTATTCAATCTCAATTTGTTTTAGTGATGTTCAGCAGCTTTTAAAAACATGCACAGCTCATCATGACTTCTCAAACCTGCTGGCGAAAAGCACGCACATCTCCAAAATGGGCCGCTTGCTTTCTGTCATATACATAGCTGATATACTTTGTGAACCATTAGTCAGCAGACTGGTTTTGTATCAGCTCCACAGCATTACACTTTTTGGCTAAAAACGGTGAAACTGTAATATGTTGGAAAAATTCATTGCATTTATTTATTTTTTAACTGTGTGGTGTGGAGAGAAAAACAGATGTTTGACTTTAAATATGGGCCACCTTAAATAATCTCTTTTTACCTCCCCAAAAGCACCTTTTGCATATCACAATGTTGTTTATTAAAATGAGTTAACACTTTGAGTCTAGCTACAGTTAACATTCAATATTACTTCTAAAACTGAATATATTGCTTAGATTGTAAATTGCATTGACAGGCCACGTAAAACCAGAGTTGTTATTAAAAAATAGATCATGTTTAGTGTGGAAGCTAATGGTGGAAACTGGCTGTTTCTAAGAACAGTGAAAACAAACCCTCCAAGCCATGATGTCCATTTGTGACACTCAAATGAACGTCTTCTAACTTCTAGTTTCTGAAGACAACATGTGAGTAAAATTCACCCTAAATTCTACCCTGTGTTGGTTTGATGGACAACTAGAGTATTTTTAGAAGTTAAACTGGTGTCATTTATAAAGCAGCTGCTGGGCTGCAACACCCAGTTTTACCAGTAGGTGGAAGCAGATTTGACATGTGTTACATGTAACATTGTCGTTTCAAGATTGAAAGCAGCTTAACTCAAAAGGTGGGATCTGTGCTGGTTCACAAGATATGAATCTGTCATGTTCATGCGTTTGTAGTTTATCAGACACTCTTCAGCTCTCTGTTTTCATTTCGAACTACTGGATTTGACGCATTGAATGAAAGGATAATAAATAAAATATAACAATTTTACATGAATGTTGCTGGTCTGATTCTAGGTGAGCTCACCTTACACACACTCAGCACGAAAACATTTCTGCACCATTTAATTGAGTGAATTTTGCTTCTGTTGTGGTTTGATGCTTATTCTTTGTTTTCTGCAGTAAAATGAGACATGCTTCGGTTAACCAAACCGGAAGAAGTCAGGTTTTCCATCTGCACCTAAGTGAAACCAACAGAACCACACGAGGAAAAGAAATGAAAACAAAACTTTATTAATCTGGCATAACCATGGCAGAAAAAGTCAGTAAGATATGTGTTTTTAATTTATTTATTTTTCAAATCAATTTTATTTATATAGCACTTTAAAAAAAACAACTGTACAAAATAATAATCAGATAAAATTTAAAAGGAAAGTAAAACCAAGATAAGAAAATAATAAGAATAAAATAATGACAGACTCATACCGACTTAAAAGCCAAGGAGTAAAAATGGGTCTTTAGATGAGTTTTAAAAGTATCCGTGTTGGAGAGCTCCTGATATGTAAAGGCAGTTTATTGCACAGTTTCGGCGCAGTCACAGCAAAAGCCCGATCTCCTCTGTGTTTTAACCTAGACCTGGGGACAACTAGAAGCATTTGGTCCGCAAACCTCAAAGATCTCACCGGAGTATACCAACTTAGAAGATCAGAAAGATATATAGGGGCTAGTGCATGCAATGTTTTAAAAACCAGCGTCAAGATCTTAAAATCAATTCAGAAACTGGCAGCCAGTGTAGCGAGGCGAGGATAGGGGATATGTGCTCTCGCTTGCGCGTCAGTCAGAAGACTTGCCATAGCATTTTTTTAAAAATAATAAGAGTCTAAATAAGTGAGAAAAACAAATAAAATATGTTAAAAAATATTTTGAACATGTGGATGTCCTCTGGTCTGAGGTGCTGGGAGGACCAGTTAGAGACCAGCAGCTGGACGTCAGTGGTTGGACTGGTGGACTACTTCAGTAAAGAGTAGATGCCGTCTGGCTCTGGTTTAAAGTCTGAACACAAACACACACAGTTCAAACAACAGGAGACATCATTACAAGCTTTGCAGTTCAATCAAGGCTTTAATCTCCACCTCTCTGTGTCACACAGTTCAAACTTTACTGGAAACCAGCTCAGACACAGCTGACAGAGCTTCTGTATCGCCCACACTGTAGCTGCATCTTAAAATATGCAAAATGTCAAACCTGGAACCCACAGAGCTGAAACATTTGCATCAACTATATTCAGCGACACTGCAAGTCAAATATTTTGCTGTTTTCCACGATCTCACAGAAAAAACACAAAACCAGGAACTGTATAATATTGATTCTGTTCATTACTGGGTGGAGATTTCATAAACTAGGATTTGTTTGCTGGATACATATTTACTTGCTGTCATGTGATTTTGCTGCAAGATTTAGCCACATTTCATACTCAGAAAAAACAGCCTATGATAGACTGGATATCTTTCAAAGGTATACCTCACCTCTTCTACTGACAAATAAGACAAATAAGCCTCTGTCTCTCTCTCTCTCTCTCTCTCTCTCTCTCTCTCTCTCTCTCTCTCTGTCTATGTGACATGTTCACTGGGTGAGAGAGCAGTGAGGTTTCAGAGAGTAAAGGTGAGCAGTAGTGCAGTGAAGTGAGGCGTGGGTGTGTAAGTTTTGACCCAGTAAATTGTTTTAAAATTGAACTTTGTGGTACACCACAGGTACTGTGAGCTTCATATGATGAGACAGTATCTATGGTGACCAAAAAAAGCTTCTACTGAGACAGAAGCTGCAGATAGATTTAAAAGAACATCCAGACACAGCAACATCAGCAGATTTATTGCAGCCAGTTAGTGTGTGTTAAATTGTCATAATGTGGAAATGCAGTAGTTAGTATTGCATAGTGCAGCGGTCCCCAACCTTTTTTGCGCCACGGACCGGTTTATGCCTGACAATATTTTCATGGATCAGCCTTTAAGGTGTCGCAGATAAATACAACAAAATAAAACTAGTACCGGTACCGAAAAAAAGAAAATTTATTCATAACACACGTGAAAAGACCCAGGAAAACAGAGTAAATGATAAAAATGATAACAAAATAACGCTGAAAACCAATAAAAACCCTGAAAACTATACATTTCACACCTGAGCCTCAACTCTCGCGGCCCGGTACCAAACGACTCACGGACCGGTACCGGTCTGAGGCCCGGGGGTTGGGGACAGCTGGCATAGTGCATGGGGCTTGCTACAGCCAATGCTCTGAAGGAAGTATATGGATTGAGAACCATTGCTATTGGTTTGTTTGGGTATAATTTATGCCACAACTGAATAGGAAACTGTCTGCTTCCACTCAACAGGACAGGATAATAGATACGCAATCTCCATATTTAACATAAAACACTTCTGCTTATTTCCAGACAAGCTTTGCAAAACTCAAAGTTAAATATAAGGAACATCAATCGCCCTCTGTTTGGAGGTCCATGCACAATCTTGCTTCATGGGGTAAATATGATCATGAGAAAAGATGGTGGATCAGCCCACACAGGAGTAGCTTGTTAATGATCTGAAGGCAGTTGGTACCAAAGTCACCAAGAACAACATTGGTAACATGCTATGTCATAATTTGTCGACCTTTTCAGCACCCACAAGGTTCCCCTGTTCAAAAAGTCCTATGTACAGGCTGTCTTAAGTTTACCAGTGAACACTGACATGATTCAAAGAAGGCTTGGGAGAAAGTGCTGCAGTCAGATGAAACCTAAATTAATTTGGAAGCTCAACTCAGTGTTAACTCGATCCACTGTTTGGAGGAAGAAAAATGTTGAGTATGTCCAAAGAACACCATCCCACAGTTAACTATGGAGGTGGTAGCATTGGGATTTTTGCCTGTGTTTCTGCTAAGGGTACAGGACAACTTCACCTCATTAAGGATGGATGGTACCATGTACAGAAAAAACTTGGAAGAGAACCTCTTTTCCTCCATCAGATTCATGGATGGGTCTTGTAGTATGCCAATGATCCAAAACATTCAACAAGGGAAACAAAGAGGAAGCACATTAAAGCTGAGCCAGTCTCCTGACCTCAGTCCTACAAAATATCTATTGAGGTTTGAGGTGAAGCCAAGAAACCTAAAGGATTTAGAGAGTTTCAGTAAAGATGAGTGGGCCAAAATCCCTCCTGAAATGTGGTGACCAACTACAAGAAATGTCTTAGTATTGTCCTTGCCAACAAGGACTTCTCCACCAAGTACTACAGTCATGGCCAACTCCAGGACTACAGGGCCTGTGTCCTGCAGGTTTTAGAGGTGTCCTTGATCCAACACAGCTGATTCAATTGGCTAAATTACCATCCATCCATCTGCTTCCGATTATCCTTTCCAGGGTCGCGGGAGGCGCTGGAGCCTATCCCTGTCATAGCTGTCATAGGGCGAGAGGTGGGGTACACCCTGGACAGGTCGCCAGTCTGTTGCAGGGCTTGCATAGAGACACAGACAACCATTCGCACTCACATTCACACCAATGGGCAATTTAGATAGACCAATTAACCTATCCCCACTACTGCATGTCTTTGGACTGTGAGAGGAAGCCTGAGTACCCGGGGAGAACCCACGCAAACACGGGGAGAACACCGTGCTGCCTGGTTAAATTACCTCCTCAACATTTCTTGAAGTTCTCCAGAGGCCTGGTAATGATATCTAAAACCTGCAGGACACCGGCCCTAGAGGCCTGGAGTTGGCCACCCCTTTAGTACTAAATCAAGTTTTAATTGGGGTCTAATACTTATTCCCTCAATGATATCAATTTGTAGCTTTAATTAATGTGTCTTTTATTTATTTATTTGGTTAATATTCTGTCTTTCTCCATTAAAATGAAAACATAAAAAAATTTTCTTTGTAAATAAGCAAAATTACAAATTTAACAGAGAATCAAATAAATATTTAGAATATTATTGACCCTTTACCTCTAAGTGTATATACCCCCCTTACCCCGGTCTATATATTTATTCTTGTTCTTGCTCTAGCTGTTTTTCTTTTTTGTTGTTGTTGTTGTTGTTTGATCTTTTGCGCTGAATGTAACTGGAACCTCGTCGTCTCGTCTCTCTGTATAGTGTACTGTGTATAGCAGAGATGACAATAAAGTTTGACTTTATTTACATTTTGATGACGATAAAAGTGTTTGATGTCCTAAGCTTGAGAAATGATGTGGTTAGCTTAGCTTAGAAACACTTGTCTCTGCCCAAAGTTGAACATGAAGAGCAGCTGTACCTCTTTTCCTCTTTGGTGTAACAGCTATTTGACCATAACTGAGTTCTTCAGTTCTCACTGCTGAGTAGATTACAGCTGGATCACGCTCTGAAGGAAAAACACACACAAATTATAGTTTAGTTCTGATAATATTTTTTTAATTTTAATTATGAAGAGATTAAGTTAGATCTTCTGCAACTAGCTGCAGGTTTTCACAGTTTTTTTCTTCTTTACACCTCTGCTGAGAAACTAGAATTAATTGCATTGAACTTGTAGCTGTTTGAGTGAAGATGAAGGTGCACAACCACAGAGATTGCACCTTCATCTCAGTGCAGTCTGACACACTTCACCACAGAGCACCAAACAAACAAGTTCTCACAGCATGAACACTCCCATGGCCAAACCAGAACTCACAGTGGTGAGAAGCCCCTTCAGCATTACGCTAGAATCAACAACAGGAAATAACTGCTGTGGTTAAACATACAGAACTTGTTAAAGGACATTTGGTCTCTTCAGTCTCTTTCTTCAGACATTTAATTAATTTAATTCTAACAATGTTCACCCTGCTAACAACTTATGCTTGTGCCTAAGCAAGACAGCAGACACATCTGGGCATTTTGCTCACATGTTGAGTTATGGCATCGCCAAAAGTTACAACCAACCTCACATCTGATCCATTTAAGGTGGACCTGTGTGAACGCCATTACGTTAAAACCAAATGTGGCACTAAGAAAACAGTCTTATATCATCATATGGCATCGGCTTAAATCAAGTGAAAGCTGCAGAGAGCCATGTCAGCGCTTCTTCCTGGTTTTGACTTTGGATAGAGATAGGTTGGGTGCTTTAGTCAAGTTTTTTATTAGCTGCACTGTATCAACTCTGTTTCTTGACTTTTGTCAGACCAGCACAGCAATAAAAACAAAACATTTTAAAGTGTTTCTGACAAGAATAACATAAGAGGTGCACAAGACACAAATACTGAATGACTTGTTTACATGTGAAAACTAGCTTTCCTGTCCATGAATGAATCCTGGCAATGGAAAATTGAACTTTTCCATGTGAATGAAGTGTTCTTATTTCCCATTCATCAGGGTGTGGAAGGTGTGAATACCGAAAATACATTGTTTACATTTAGTTTGTCATCACAGGATGCTTTAAATTCTATGAAGTAACTGTTAATTCATTCATTTAGCTGGATGGCTAATTCATTTTTATCATTTTTAAACTTATAGACCTCCAAGTCCAACAGGAGTGCTTTCATGCTAGTTCACACATTTTTAACCTTCCGTGATTTTTTGTTTGTTTGTTTGTTTATTAGAGCTACTGACCATCACTGCATTAGCATTTTCGTGTTATCCTACAACCTAACTTAAACCCTCAACTTCTGTTAAAGAAGAGAATCATGATGGAGACAAAGAAGAGCAGCTTACCTCTCGGCTTTGATCTGTTTTTCTTGTCATTGATGATGATTTGTCCATAACTGACGTCTTCAGTTCTCACTGCTGAGTAGACAAATTAGTTGGATCAGTCTCTACACAGTAAAACACACACAGGACATCAGTGCAGGCAGAAAAAAGCTTTCAAGCAACACAAATTAAAAGTCAAAATTATGTTTACAACCTCACTGCTCATCGATAGAATGGATGTATGTGGTCATCATGTGAGGCCATAAAAACTAAAATTATTATCAATTTAAGTAATTTAACTTAATCCAGTTATTAATAATTTCTTGTTCTGTTTTTAAATTCAACACCTAAATATCACACCATCTAAGGTGACGTGACACCTTTTTGTTCAACTTTTTTTTAAATCTCATACAGGATGCTGTATGACTGCAGAGCTGTTAGCTTCAGTTAACCACAGACCACAAGTACACAATCCACCACACAGAACAACAGTCAATACACTAACTTTTCTTTGTCCGATAAAAAAATGAGATAAAAATAAAAAAGTAAAAATAAAAAAACTATATGTTTCTTGTTCACAATAGCACACACCTCTGACCACCTCTCACATGCGTCATAAAGTTCTCATCCCTTATATAATTTAATAATTATTTTCATGTTATTTATTGCCCTTGATTGGCTGTACCGCCTAGATGTTTTGTGGGATCCTGCATCTCTGCAGTTCACCTCATAGACCCCTGCTGTTTAAGTGTTTCACTGCATGTGTACCTGTCTCATTCTCAATTTTTCTGTGTCTTTTTTATCATGCTGTCAGATGCCTCCTAAAGGCTTCTGCCAAAGAGCTTAAGCATGATAAGAAGGTTTTTAAAGTATTTTAATGGGCAGTTATGAGAGAATTTAGGGTCTCAAGTATTCATGGTTTTCAGCTGTTCACAGGTAGTTGGCTGTAGTTCCCTTTTCTGTCCACTCTCTCCAAGCCCATGTTTGTTTACCATTGGTTTGTGTCTAGTGTGTAGGTTTGTGTCTAGGGTGTAGGTTTTAGTATCAGTTTCCAGTTTTATTTGCTAATCTTTTTTCTCATGTGTGCCGTTAGATTCTGTTCACCTGTGTCTCAATTTGTTCCCAGGTATCCTGATTTTCCTGCCTTCTATTTATTTTGCTCTCTTCCTGCTTGTTGTTGCCATATCACACTGTTATGGTCATTCTTTTACATCTCCCAGTGTCTCCTAGGCACATTGAGTTTTAATTACTTTGTTCTTTTGACTTTCCCATTTCTGTTTTGCCAGCTCATCAGTTCAATAAAAGGCTCGCCTTTTGCTCAACTCCCCTTGACTTTCTGTGTTTGCATTTTCGATCCTTGTTCACCACACTCTAACACAAGCAGGTTGAACCACTCAGCAGAAATGTGTTACATTAAGTTATTTTGAAGTTGCTTTCTATATGAATACAGGGAGACATAACTTTACTGCATGTACAAAATCTCCATTTCAGGACTTCAATCAAATTAAATTCTAAATTTTTAATGTGAAACAAAGTTACTTGCAGAGACTTGAAGTGTAAATACAAAACAAATTTAATAACTGCGTAGATCATTCCCTAAAACCAAACCACACATGTAAAATCGAGATGTCATTTTTGATATTTAATGGATCGGATTACATTTTTTATTTCTCTCCGATATCCGATCCAGTAATTTAAGTCACTATCGGACTGATACCGATACGTAATATCAGATCGGTCCATCTCTAGTTACAACTATCCCCGGCCTCCCCTACATGTGTAATTTGTAGAAATGTGAGTACGGATAAATTGTAATGGAGAAAAAACATATATTATAATAATAATAATAAATAGGAGTATATATGTATAAATGGTAACATATGTAGATTATCATAACCACACATCTGAAATGCAGTTTTCTAACTCTCACCTTATATGAATGTGAACTTTATTCTACTAAACAAACTCAGACATGAAAGATCAGGAAGTCTGAGTCTCACCTTCAGGTTTCCTGTGAACACATCGTCTCACCAGCAGAACCAGTAACACCAGTAGAACCACAACACACACTGATCCAACACATGACAATGCAGGAAGAAGATAGGAACCAGGTGGAGGTGTGGATGTAGTTGGAGGTGTGGATGTAGGTGGAGGTGTGGTGGTGTGTTCCCCTAAAATAAAGCAAACACAGTCATTAAGTTGTCGTCACATTGTGAATGTTGAAAGCTGCAGAAACACAGACAGGTGAGTGTGTCACCTGTGACAGTGATCCAGCTGGATGGAGACTCTCCATGACCGCTGATGTCACACTTGTAGAGGCCTTCATCAGACCTGGAAACATGCTGGATGGTCATGTGACCTGTAGGCTGCTTCCTGATGAGGGAGCCATCTTTATAGAAAGCAGCTGGGAGGTTGGAGGGAGTGGTCTTTGTTTTACAGAGCAGAGTGACGTCATCTCCCTCCATCACAGGGAGGACAGGACTCTGCAGGATCACTGATTCACCTCAACACAGAGACAAACTACAGCATTTCATCCATTTACACACAGCTTCATCAACACTAACTCCACACACTCAGCTTACCAGTGACTGTCAGGTTAACCATGTTACTGATGGGACCCTCTCTGGACTCACACCAGTAAACTCCACTGTCATGAGGTGCTGTTATACTGATATTACAGGAAGAACCAGCTATTCTCCCCCACCCATCTGTTCCACACTGAGTCCTCTGTTGTTTGCTTGTGTTTCTCCTCAGAGTCCATCCAGCAGAGCTGTCGTCCTCCTCACAGCTCAGAGACACAAAGTCTCCTTTAAAGAACTGAGAGCTGCTGGGACTCACAGTCAGACGAGCTGTGAGGGTTACAATGAAAAACTGATGATCTCTTAAGAGTGTTTTTTTTTTTTTTTTTCAAAAAGCATCTGCAGACATCAGGTCATATCAGTGAGCATTTCTCAGGTTTAAACTGTGACAGAAGAAGGTTACTGACCTTGGTTTGTTGTGCAGCTCAGCAGTGAGATCAGAACTAAAGAGAAATGACACTCAGGTTGATTTGAGGTGAACATAAAGAACAACTCCACACAAACAGCTGACAAACACACAAAGTCATCTCTCTCTGATGTATCTTCTCAGTGTGTAATCATAAATATAGCTTGTGGAAGATATGTTAACCATTTATCATCACTCTTTCATACTTCTGCATATTTTCAGTTAGATGCCAGCAACATGTTTCAATAAAGTTTCTATAAAAGCTTGAAAAACGTGTAAAACTAAAAAGCTGACATTGATCGATTCCATCTGTCACAGGGTGTACAGGTCATCAGTCCAGTAAAGAATATCATTCACACCCATTTTAGCTATTTTAGAATCACCAGTTAAACAAACATGTCTTTTGAATGTTGAGGAAATCTACACAGTATTGTGGTTCCTGTGTCATTGACAAGGTTTTTGGAGTTTTGTGTTTGTCATAGCTCACATTCTAGTGTTATATATTTTTTTTTAAATTTGCACTGACTACACTGTGATTATATGGAAAATATCTACTGCATTCAAATACCACAGTAAATTCATTTGTCCAGCTGTGTTGATATAATGAGTGAATGATTTGAGCTTTTCACTGCCTGCTGTGTTTCCTCGACTCCTGAGCAAAGATAAAGAGTCAGTTCAGACCTGCAGTTGGTCCTCGTGGTGTTTGAACTTGAATTCAGCCTGATTTGTTTTTCATGTCTTCTCCTCCATCATCAGTTATCAGGAGAGCAGACAGTCAAAGTACAAGAATTCAAACAAACACAGAGATTCTACTTACAGAGCAGACACAGCACAGATGTTTCCTTCATCGTCCTTCTCACTCATTTGAGCTTTTTTTCATTTCTGTCACTGACACCAAGTAAAGCCCGCCCTCTTCCTCTGAACACCAGCTTTCTATTGGTTCAAACACAGAGGTCGGGACTAAATTTTAAATAAAAAAATCAAGTTATAAACTACAAACATGTTAATTTTAACGCGATGACGTACATCAGACATTCGGCACCGTAACTGTGTAATTTTTGTCAAATATTTAATTTGATGATCTGAAACATTTAAGTGTGAAAAATGGTAATCAGGAAAGGGGGGCAAACACTCACACCACTCTATAAGATCAAAGGTCACACCTAAGAAAAGAAAACCATCCGTTCAACAAACAGTTGTTGCCTTGTTTTGTTTCCACCATGTTTAAGTGTGAACTCACGTCTTGTGTGTCACTGTGTCTCGCCTCTGTCAGTGCGCCCCAGGGCAGCTGTGGCTACAATGTAGCTTACCATCACCAGTGTGTGAATGTGTGTGTGACTGAATCTGTAACGCACTTTGGGGTCCTTAGGGACTAGAAAAGCACTATACAAAAACAGGCCATTTACCATTTACCATCACTTCAATTTATTCACAGCTTCTAAGCAGATTTCCACTCTGTCATCAGTTTTCATCATCTCGTATTCCTGTCAGATCGTGTGTGTTCCTGTCTAGCTATCTTTGTGAAGACCAAAATCTGCATTCTACTATACTTGCAGAACCAACAATCACTTGTGAGGACACACTCGCGATCCTCTCAAATTTGAAGGCCTTTTTGCCTTTAAAGCTCCCGATCAACTTTTTTCTGCTCCTCTTCTCCTTCCCTCAAAGGTCCTCTTTGGTATATACTGTAGACGTGCCTTCTAATTGACTGGTCCTTGTATTAAGTTACTGTGTAGATATTCAACTTATGAGTTAACGGGAAGAGCGGTGTGTATATAAAAAAATATAATAAAAAAATTCCTAATGGTTAGGGTTAGGCATTCGTTTTGAATGGTTAGGGTAAGGGACTAGGGAAACCATTATGTCAATGAAGGTCCTCACTAAGATAGCTGAACAGGCACGTGTGTGTGTGTTCCTCGACTAATTTCGGCTCATAAAATGTGCCAACATGAGTTCAACAGGTCAGAACATATTTCACAGCAGCATAAACAATCAATAAACATTAAAACTAGTACCAATGTTTGCAACGTTTTATTAAAAATAAACAGAAATAAAAATAAATAAACAGCAATATATGAACAAGCAATATTTAAACAGAAGTTACAGACTTCAAAGTCTCGTAAATGGAAGGAAAAGTCAAAGCTTCACAGATCAGAGAGATCTGTAGCTCTGTAGCTGCTTGGAAAAGATTTCTCGTTGGTTTCATAATATCTACCACAAAGCTTACTCAGTAATAGCTGCTAAACGGATCCTGAACATTATTAGGCAGATTATTAATAACCAGACTATGACACAGTGTTTCTGTACTTGGTTGAGTGTCTGTAATTATCTGTGACTGTGGATCTCTGCATTGGTTTGTTTGATATGACAGGTTTCCAATAACTTTCAGTCCAGTCCAGTTTACACAGGGAATCTTGTTTGTGTTCTTTAGGACACTTAACATTGACTGATGAATTATTCAACCATAAAAAAATAATATAACAAAAACAATCCTTACTCAAGGGAGGAACCAGTTCTGTGCCTATGGATAACAGACAACAGGCACTTTGTTACCAGCAGCCAGTCACAAAATTGCAGATTTAATTGATTTCTTTAATTAAATAAATAATAATTATCAATAATGACACTTTGTCAGTGCATAAAATATTATTTATGCAACAACAATGTGATTGTAAATAAGGTATCAGCTAAAAACTCATCTCGTTAAGGGCTGCAGTCGAGGCTTTGTCATGGTTTGAAGTTGCATTTCAGTGGTGTTGGAGAACTTGTTAGAGGTGATGTAATTATGAACACAGAAAAGTATCAATAGATTTTGATCCCCGTGTAATACCATCTAGAAAGAGTCTGATAGGCAGCAGATACATTTTTCAGCATGACAATGATCCCCAAAACATTGGCAGTGCAGTAAAATCATACCAGGATATGAAAACATGCAGTTGAAAAGTATTAGTCAAGAATTTGCTTTGATAACACGAAATATAGACTCTCAGCTTGTTAGAACGTTTTTGCATAAACCCTCTATACTCACACGTTTGCACGTTTTAATAAAAGTCTGCAACTAACTCCAAATTTCCAAGCAAAATATAAAAACAGTGGTGGAGATGCTGTGCAGTACTTTTCTACTACTATTACTGCAAAGTATTATTATTTACAAAATACCGAAGGCCAAATATATTCACACACTTAGTAAAACAGTGTAGGCTTTAACACTTTCAACATATAATATATATCATCTTATGCTATTGACCTACTGAATAAAAAAACAAAACAAACAAAGTCATCACTTACAGTTCAGTCTAAGTGATATTAAAGAATGTGTCTGTTTTTATAAATCCCTGCCAGTCTCAGGCTGACAGATCAGCAGGTCCTGCTTCTCAACCTGCTATTTTTTAAAAAACAAATTGGATGTTGGGCAGTTTAACTCCATTTTACCATAGTGATGCTTCTCTTACCAAACATCATCATAAAAACTAAAGACATTTCAAATATGCTGCAATTACTCAGGCGGCTAGTATGGACCCTGACTCTGCTGCTTATGTTTTCTGTAGATCAAAAAACCAACAACAGCAGCAACAAGAAGCACAGCAGAAACTGACAGACCAACTTTCAGTCCAACAGATCCATCCTCCTTTCCTCCATCCTCTGTGTCTCCTCCTGGCTGACCTGCAGGTGAGAAACAGGTGTGAGCTGTCAGGTAGGTGATGAGTGAAGAACAGAACAGAATCAAACTGCTGTCAGACATTATCTACTGCACTCTGATCACATCACTCAGACCAGCTGCTTTCTACAAAGTCTCATCAACAGCATCTTTAGAAACAAACATCAACAACCAGGAAGCAGCTTCACCTCTGATCACACACACACTCAACTCTACTCACTCACCTGGAGGAACGACTCTCAGTGTGATGATGCTGATGGGGTCACCATCCTGATTTGCTCTTTTCCTTATGTTTGTTCCTCTCATGAAGACACGACACTTGTATGTTCCAGTGTCATTAATCGTCACATCCTTCAGAATCAGAGACACGTCTCCAGCCTTCATCTGTCTGTCCTGCAGATCCACCCGGTTCTTAAATGATGGATGCTGGTTAACTGGATCAAATTGTTCATCTCTGTAAAAAAGCACATATTCATCTTCCAGGTCAGCTCTGTTCCACTCTACACCTAAGATGTTGTTGTTATTTGGAGCTCGACATGGCAGAGTGACGTTCTGTCCAGATTCAGCTGTGATGATTTTTTGGTCTGAAAGAGGAAAGGACACAGAGCAGTGAGGTTAAAGGTCAAAGTGCAACTGATCACTACTTCAGCAGCCAGATGGAATGAGGAGTGTTTGCACATATATTAAATTATAGTACATCCGTGCACGATATACATAAAAAAAAGAATAAAAAAAAAAATCTTTTGTTGATGCTAAAGTACACACGTGATCATTATGACAGTAAATGCTGTTAATATCACACAGTACCACTGCACCCCACCCTACAGAGATCTGACCTTAATCTATTACTACTGACACAGAAGTCAGTTACAACCTTCATCACTCTATATTAACAAGATTTCGTCATACAATTAATTGTTCTGTTATTTTATTTACAGAATAAATAAAATATTTACACCACCTGCAGCTGATGCAGCATCAGAGTACAGTGGAGTAACTGAGTACACTTCCTCTTTTTCTTTTTTATATTGTGTCACATAAAGTCTGACATCTTTTGGTTCTTCAGATGATGAAAAACATTGAATTCATTTCATATGATGTGTTTCCTCAGATGAAACCAGCCAACAGTCAATCAAATACTTCACACTAACTCCAACATTCATCTGTAACCAGAAAAGTGAAGCTTTAATCCAGTTCAGATGGATTAACATGAACAGTCTGTTAATCCACTGAAGCTCACAGACTTCATCAACCTGTCAGATTATCTAGACTGAAAGACGTCATTTTAAATACTTACTGTTGAAGAATCTCTGAAACCCTCAAACACTCTTCTGATCATCAGGATGGGAAAATTAAAATTACACTAACCCATCTATATTAACAAGATTTCGTCATACAATTAATTATTCTGTTATTTTATTTTTCACTGCCTAGAATTTGAGTTGTGCTTTTTTTTTGCTGAAGCTCCCAAATCTCATATTTTGACAATACAGGGTCAAAGTTAGTTTAATTTTAAGTCGGAAACTCAGAGGGTTGAAGGGATGCAATAAATGAGGAGATTACTGTGGATGACAGTAGCTGTGTTATATAAACACTTATACAGTGAAACATGAGCTGATAATAAGTGAACATAATGTGTGAGAGAAAGCAGCCTCTCATTATAAGACACTGTGAGTCTCTGCATGCTGCCTTTATGGAGCTACAGCTGTTTGTATACACTGAACAAGAAGCTTTGTAGCTGTATACTGACTCCTGAAGCTACAACACATCACACTGACACACACATTACACTTCTTTGTCTCTGTGCTGGAAACTGCACACAGACACCACCAAACCTCGTGATGTCTTCACACAAGCAGACAAACTGATTAAATATGAAACTAAATGTTTGGGAAGTAACATGTAAACCAGACTGATGTTTATTCCTCTTTATCTCAGAGGGAAACACCGTTTGGTTTATAAACCTCACCTGCAGAGACAAACACGAAGACACCGACAAACAGCAAAGCCGAGCAGAGCGACGCAGTTACAGGAAACATTTCCGTGTTTTTGTTTCTGCTGATCTGACTCTTAGTTTGTTCTAAAAGTCTGAGTCTGTTGGTATTTTCAGTTAATAACAGAACCCGAGTTAAAACTGACTACATGAGGTTAACTTTGAGGTTTAAATGAAGCTGAAACATTTGTTTTTCAGCCACTCGTTCAAACGCCACACTTTCGATATCTTAAGGAAGTCGCGTTAAAGTGACGTCTGTTACGCTGCGCTGTAGGACGATCATAAGTAAGTGCGTCATTACTAAAGCGGTGAAATCTAAAGCAGGTCTGAGTGTTTAACAGGTTCAGTTCTTGAATGATCTCCGCAGAACAACACAAACATCTCATCATCAACCATCAGCTACACACTAAAGACCATCATCAGCCAAAGGACTTTAAAATGACGTCACTGTATAAAAATGTAAATTGTACTATGGAGGAGGCAGCATTTAGCTGGAGTCTCCATAAAACCACAGAGAACTTTGTCCACCACCTGCAGCTGATGCAGCACTTCCTGTAAATCACATGACTGTAATCAGAGTACAGTGGAGTAACTGAGTACACTTCCTCTTTTTTCTTCTTTATATTGTGTCAGATAAAGTCTGACATCGTTTGGATCTTCAGATTAAATGATAATAATAATAATTTTAATAATGTGTTTTCACAGATGAAACCAGAAAATTAAAATAAAAAAAGAAAATAAAAACCAGTAAATCAAATACTTCACACTAACTCCACATGACAGTCATCTGTAACCAGTAAAGTGAAGTTTTAATCCTCGTTCAGCTGGATCAATATTAATAATCTGTTAATCCACTGAAGCTCACAGACTTCAGTCAACCTGTCAGATTATCTAAAAGACTGAAAGACGTCGTTTTAAACTCTTACTGTTGTTCTGAAGGATCTCTGAAACCCTCAAACACTCTTCTGATCATCAGGATGGAAAATTTGAAATTATCCACTGAAAGATAAAAAAACAAAAAGTCCGAGTTCAGTATCAGCTTTTTCAGTATGTAAAACGGAACACACTGAAGATTTTTTCCACTTGATAAAAAAAAAGTTTAAAAAAAATAGTTAAGAAATCAAACAATAAAATGTAACAAGTTTAAAGTCTGTGTATAAAGTGGCCTCTGTACCACAGAGCCACAGATCAAACTAACCCACACATCCGTGTGTCATCCTGTTTGGTACAACACACCCTTCACCTGTGTGACATCAGTGCACATAGCAACACCTTAGCAACCACATTCCTATCTTCTCCAAATCTAAGTACACACATGTGACAAACAGCTACCACAAATACAAAGAAACAGAGAAGTAATAAAGAAGTGAAGTGTTGCAATAAATCAGGTAGATGTGCAGAGACAACTTCCCACTCCACTCAGTTTATGAGATCAGCTCAGTCTAATGAATGAAAGTAAAAGGTCGTGATTTCCTCTAAAAGGTGTTTAGGTGCAAAACAAATGAGGACAATTTATAGTTAATATTACACAAACTAAAAATAAACAAATGTTACGACATATATTTTCAGATGATTCCTTAAATGAAAAAATAGAAAGCAGAAGTAAAAAAGCTGATTGTTTACTCAAACTAAAAAACTAGAAATACTTTATCAGAATCAGAATTCAGAATCAGAATCAGAAAGGGTTTTATTGCCAAATGTTGAGCAGGTTTACAACATTAGGAAATTGCTGCGGTGCTTCAGTGCAAACATAGTGTCATAAAATTACGCTAAAAAAGACATTAAAATAAAAATAAGAATAAGAATTAAAAGTGCTAAGTAGATAGATATATACATGAGTGCAGGTGGTGATCAGTGCCAAACATGGAATGATGCAGTGAACACAGCGTAGGGTCATGTGTTAGTGGCGGGAACAGTCATACGGTTATTGTTCATGTGTCCAACAGCAGAGGGGAAGAAACTGTTCTTATGGCGAGAGGTTCTGGTGCGAATGGACCGGAGCCTCCTGCCTGAGGGGAGCAGGTCAAACAGACTGTGTCCAGGGTGAGAAGGGTCAGCTGAGATCCGAGCTGCACGCCGCAGTGTCCTGGAGGCGTACAGGTCCTGCAGAGATGGGAGTCTGCAGCCAATCACCTTCTCAGCAGAGCGCACAACACGCTGCAGTCTCTGTTTGTCCCTGATAGTGGCTCCAGCGTACCACACGGTGATGGAGGAGGTGAGGATGGACTCGATGATTGCAGTGTAGAACTGCATCATCGTCCGTGTTGGCAGGTTGAATTTCTTCAGCTGCCTCAGGAAGTACATCCTCTGCTGGGCTTTCTTAATGACGGAGGTGATGGTGGGCTCCCACTTCAGGTCCTGGGTGATGGTGGTACCCAGGAAGCGGAATGAGTCCACAGAGGTGATGGGGGTGTCAGTCAGGATGATGGGGGGGAGTGGAGCTGTGTGCTTCCTGAAGTCCACAATAATCTCCACTGTCTTCTGGGCATTCAGCACCAGGTTGTTGTGGCTGCACCAGGACACCAGACGTTCAACCTCCCTCCTGTAGGCAGACTCATCCCCGTCCGAGATGAGTCCAATAACGGTGGTGTCATCTGCAAACTTGATTAGCTTGACAGACTGGTGGGTGGAGGTGCAGCAGTTGGTGTACAGGGAGAAGAGCAGAGGAGAAAGAACACAGCCCTGAGGGGAGCCGGTGCTGATGGTCCGGGAGTCCGAGACATTCTTTCCCAGCCTCACATGCTGCTTCCTGTCCGTCAGGAAGTCAGTGATCCACCGGCAGATGGGATCAGGCACATTCATCTGGGAAAGCTTGCCTCGGAGATGGTCTGGAAGGATGGTGTTGAAGGCAGAGCTGAAGTCCACAAACAGGATCCTGGCGTAGGTTCCTGGGGAGTCCAGATGCTGCAGGATGAAGTGTAGAGCCATGTTGATGGCGTCGTCTACAGACCTGTTGGCTCTGTATGCAAACTGCAGGGGGTCCAGGAGGGGGGCCGTGAGGGTCTTGAGGTAGGAGAGAACCAGGCGCTCAAATGACTTCATGACCACAGATGTCAGAGCCACGGGTCTGTAGTCATTTAGTCCAGTGATCCTAGGTTTCTTGGGGACAGGGATTATGGTAGAGGACTTGAAGCAGGCAGGCACATGACATGCCTGCAGTGAGGAGTTGAAAATGCCAGAAAACACTGGGGCCAGCTCGTTTGCACAGTGTCTGAGGGTGGCAGGAGACACACCGTCTGGGCCGGGAGCTTTCCGAGCATTCAGACTCTTATAAATGAATCTCCAACAAAAGCTTCTTAAAACACAGAGTGTTTATATCCGATACTGTTTTACCTTCATCTGTACAACGTTTCTGTCAGAGTCATTAATCACTGACATTCTCCCACCTGACTTCCTCAGAATCATCTAACTTTTTCTACAATCCATGCATTTCTTTAAATCATTTAATTAATCCTCTGATCTTCAGCAGCTCTGTGTTAAGTAGTGTATGTTTGTCATTGGTACAGATTGACCCTGTGAATCAATGACATGACCTGTGGTGTGTACTGTAAAGTACATTTATTACCACTGACAACAAACCTGACTTTTCTCTCCTTGTTCTTCTGTGTTCATGAAAGGTCTGACTGTGAAGAGATTTCACATCGAAGCTTCTTATTAGAGCTAGCTGTGAACATAGCTGTGGTCAGCTCATCAATTCAAACAGTTTGAAAAATCAAATTCAACTGAAAAGCATCTGTATTCTTCTCTTTTTTTTATTTATATTTTAATAACTTTGTGGATTTAGTGTTCCGTACAAAGTAACACTCATCAGTAACTAACTGCATTTAATCTGGTGAAATTCACTAAAGTTCAACTGTTTTTTTTTACTATTTTTTTCCACGTTAATTTATATAGTGGCGTGTTGGGGGAGCAGCTAGTTCTCTCCCATGCCTTGGGACGTGCTGCTGTTTAGATGTTCTTGTTTGATTGTTTATGGTTACATCACTTTTAACTGTTATCTTGAATGTTGTGTTTATATTGCGGTTCAAAGTCACTGACAGTTATTGTTTTATAGAATGAATGCAGTACCATAAGTGAGTTCTGTTATGCTGTTATTGATGCTCGAAGCAGTGTAGCATCAGCAGGTATGCAATAAAAAAAATATCTCTTCCTGTTTGTGTTGAATCAGCAAGCTCAATCTTTCTGTGGAGCTTCTTTATTAAGATTTCTCTCCATGCTGCAATATTGTGTTAACTATAAAAACTTCAAACTGTGGAAACTAAAAACACGAAGACCTCAAATATGGGGATCTTATGCTTTATAGGATGAAACTAAATGATTAAATGTTGAACCCTAAATAACATCAGCAACTACAGTCAACTTTATGTCAGATTTATAGAGAAAAAACAGATTTCATACCTCCAACCCCTCAGACTGCAGCGGTTGCTTCTTTCCCTGTTTATTCCACTAAGTCGCTTACAGAGACAGAAATACGACTTCAAAGACAACAGGACACATGATGAAAAAACAAAAGATTAATGGGGAGGAAGTCTGACTGAGAGGAACAATTAAATATTCACTTCCTTTGTCTGGCCTGGTGGTGAGTGAATAGAAGAAAAGAAACTGTCTGTGGTCATCAAACAATCAATAAACAGGCAAGCAGGAACAGTGCTGGATTTTAACACTTGTACTGACGGCTGTGAGATGCTGTGACGCTGCAGGTTCAGCAGCACCCTCTGGTGGACGATCGACGCTGCGTGTGACCATAGAGACAAATTAAAAATGGTAATACATGAACATTTGTCCAGCAGTTTTCATAATTCCAGTGACTTTAGAAATAATCTTTTATTTATTTCTTTTTTTCCTGACCAATCTGTGGTGACCACCATTGTTGCAAGTGTAATTGTTGTTTTCCATCCATCCATTCTCTACAGTTACCCTTATCACAGTCGCTGAGTGATAGCTTTCCTTTTCAAACCACTAGGTTTAAATCTGGGACTCTCCACCATTTGACCTTAGAACTGAAGAAGCTTCTCAGATGAGAGGTGAAACGTCTTCAAGTAACTTAAAGAAGTCCAGACGCTTATCTTTAGAAGTTCTTTAGACTTTGAGTACTCATTGTGTTTCTGTCATCAGTCAATCAGCCTATTTCTGTTGCTTTTTTAGGATTATTTAGATTATTGTTTTTGTATCATTGTTATGATTGGATAGATATTAGAGTTTTCAATTTAATTTACCACAGATAAAAACATCCATAACAACTTTATATCTAACTCTATCTAAGAAATGATAGACCTAACAATAAGACAACACAGTCACCATGAGGGTAAACTGGAACATTGCTCTCAATAATTAAACCATCAGTGGCAATCCAACCACCAAAAAGCCAACTGAGGGAATTTGAAGTAATTTCCAACTCTGGTTCACCATGGCCAGTACTTTTAACACTTTATTTATTATCTATATCTTAAAAGCAGCAACAAAAACAGAGTGAAAAAAACACATGACATGACCATCAGAACCAACAACCACACAGTTGTAAAACTGTGTAGCTTCCTCTACTAACCTACATCTCTGCCCCTAATGCCACATATCCCCACACAAGGGATGTACAAGTAAAATAATTATAGGAGGAACACCCTCCCCCCCCTCCCCCCAAGGAATATCTGATTTGTGACCGTGAATTGCAAAGTATTCCAAAACACTGGAGTCACAAACACTGTCTTCCACATATCTTTTCAAATCAGCTGTTATTCATCAGGAGAGATGGGCAGTACGCAGCCACTGTAAAGTGAAATTCACAGACAAAGATTCTTCCACTGACGTGACCTCTGCGACACACCTGCACCAGGGCAAACCTCCGCCTGCCCCACTCCTGCTAAACATGTGACAATAGAGCAACAGGACCACCGAGTCTTTGATTTTATTTATTTTCTGCTGTGTTTTACTTACATCTATTTGAAAGAGTGAGTGTAAACTAAAAATAAAATAAAATATTTTATGTGCTGGAATGTGCAAAAAATAAGTTTAAATGTTCTTCCAGTCAGAGAATGTTGCATATAATTTAATTGTTGCTTGATGCATAAAGTTAAAACATTAAAACTAATAAAAATAGTTTTAAATAGATAATTTTTTATTTGATTACATTTTGTATGATGGATTATGCAGAAACAGTAGAATTGGGCTGAAAGATCTATCGCTTTATCACCTATTCAGGTTGTAAATTGTGTTTTAAAAAGTAACTAAGTAACTAAATACTTTTGAAAATAAGTAATCAGTAAAGTAATAGGATTACTTTTGGGGGGAAGTAATCAGTAATTAGTTACTGATTACTTCTGATTTTTTATGTCAATGGAAAATTGTACATATTGGTCAGTATAATCTTTTAGTGATATAAGTTCGCATATGGTAGAATACTGCATGTAGTTATTTGTATTAGGAAATAATTAACCATGTATGCTTAGAGGCGTATAATCAATTGTGTAGTGACAGGATGTGTGATCTCTAGCAGGCTGCAAAAAGGCTTGGTGTGCACTCCAGGAATGCACCCCCACATCCTGTCAGCATGGGAAAGAGCTCGTACCTTGTTTTATTGTTTCATTGTTTTAACGTAGCCATGTCTGTCTTGCTTTAAGTGCCTTTTGTTTAAGATGAACTGCTGGACTTCCTCACTGTGCTATCTAGGGTGAACCATCTAGGGTGAGGGGGAGACTACTCTCTTCCTGACCAAGGATGTTCCTTTTGTGCTTTCATGTTATATGACCCTTTGATCAGCAGGACCCCACACACACACACACACACACACACACACACACACACACACACACACACACACACACCCATTGAACCATATAAATAAAGACCGGGGCAGTCTCTGAGTGCGAGTCTCAGTTCTGGAGGCTGCCCTTGCTAGCAAGAATTCTCTGTGTTTCTCTTCTCTGAGTCTTTACTGAAGAAGTGTTTAGAGTATATTTCTTAACATTATTTGCTTCCATCGAAACATCAGAGCAAGCATTAACCACTGAGTTAAAGATTTTAAACAGAACTCGAGGATTGTGACTATTAGTTGCAATGATGTTCGACAAAAAATAAGTTTTTGCCATTTTGGCAGCCTTCTGAAATTGAGACTGGCTCATATGCAGAATGTCAAAGGACACCTGAAGTTGATCTTTTTTCCATCTCCTCTCAGCTCGACGACATTCACGTCTAAGAGCGAGGGTGGATTCATTTAGCCAGAGTTGGCGAGAGGTTTTACAGCGTTTAGTCTTTACTGGAGCCACAGTGTCCAAAACAGAAGAGCATGTAGAAATAAAAGAGTTGACTACGCCATCAACTGAGAGAGGTGCATTACTGATGTCATCGTAACAGACAGAGTTAGCAAAGGCCGCAGAGAAATGGGCAACAACCTCAGAATTAATCAGACGCGATAGGCTCAGTGGACCCTCAGAGTTCAGTTGCATATTGCATAACTGAACATCAGTTATCACAGACACATCCCTTGTGAAGTTGATGTTGCTTTCTGCTTTTATGACCCTTTTGGTGAGCAGGAGTTCACACACACACACACAAGTTCTTGCACATGCATACAGGTGCTTACACACACCCATAGTGCCTTGTCTTTGTAACCAAGAGGGGTCTTACGAGGGGAGGTGCTTTTGCTGTGATGTGTATTGTAACAGTTTGTCAATAAAAAGGCTACGAGGACAGCTGCCCTTTGAAGGATTTGGGTTTGGAGTCAGGTGAGGAGCGTGAGCTCCAAGAGCTGGTTCTGACCCAAAACGTCCCTCGTTAGCGAGTTGGTTGTTCTGTTATGTCTTGTGTTCTTCATGATGAATAAGTCTCTAAACTAGCGGGTTATGTGGAAACACAGACCCAACATTAATTAAGGGCCTGGGAAAAGATAGTGGGAGTCTTCTTTGTTCAGCAACAGCCCAGGTTGGACAAAGAGCTGTTGAGTTTGTACGACGTTATAAAAGGGGTGCTGTGACACCCCAAGGTTAGAATGCTCATTACTGCGAACCTGGGGTGTTTTGATGTGTGTGTCCGTTCTCCTGCATGCAGTAATAAATAAGTTGACCACAACTTGTTGCAGACTTTATTACAGAAAATTTCCATGACAGATATACATCTCTCCATTAGTCAGTAGACTGGTTTTAAATCAGCTCTAAAGAATTTTACTTTCAATCGTGTTGATCCAGGATAACAACACTACCACCATGAGTTCCAACTGGAAAATTAGAACTGTGCAGAGACTGATGACTAACTGGATCATTATTATTCAAATTTTATATCCTATTACCTTCATCCTAAAAGGTGTTTTATGCATGTTGTTGTTGCTTTTTCATTTATTTGATTCAGTGTCTAAAATGTAACTGTCAGAAAACATGAGATGCCAGTGTTGTCTCAGACTGTAACATTACAACTAAAGCTGTGTAGACACAATGATGACCAACTGGAACACAGTGGCTGTATCCCAATTCAGGGTCTGCAGCCTTAAAGTATGCATTTCAAGGCCCATTACGTCACAGCGGCACGCCGAAGGCTGTCCCAATTCGAAGGCTGCTTGAAATGCGGCCTTGAAATGCGTCCTTCATTTCCCTGAATTTTAAGGAGGTGGCGGTGTAGACTTCGTGGCCCAACATATCCCAGAATGCATAGCGCGGCGGTGGGTGTGGATAATTTTGCCGAAAAAACGGCGGATGAGTGGCGGCCGAAGAGTAAACTTTAAGTAAGTACTGAATATCATGTCACTTATTCATGTGCAAATGTTTAATAACGAAAAACATTAAAACATTACTGTTGGCCACATGTCGGCAAAGTTATCTGACATTAGTGACGTTTGTACTAACTTGGTTTTAAAGCCTTTACTTTAAAATATACGCCGTTCAATAGCTGAGCTTAATCCTACAGAGAATGATCAAAGCTCATGTAGAAACAAACAAACAAATGAACAAAAGATTTTCTCCTTCATTTCTGTCAAACAAAGCTGTATGACACGTTTCCAGCTGTTAGTATCATGGTTGCTAGGCAACCTGGGCAGCGCAACAAAGGCTAGACCGTCCCATTTCACAAGCCTCGCACTTCCGGCCTTAGCGGTCTTTGAGTACGCGGCCCTTGAGGATCGTTAAGGCTGCGTACTTTAAGGCTGCAGACCATGAATTGGGATACAGCCTATGATTCACATCTTAGATTAAATCCATCCTCTCCCATGATTTATCTATGGCCACTAGTTTACTTCATATATTAACATGGATACAAGCAAATAATCAGTGTTTCGATAGTTTATTTAAAAAAATAATAATAAAAGTTTTTTGTTGCGTTATAATGAATTTAGAAATCATAAATCTTCTAGTTTCTGCTGATGCCAATGAATTGCACTCTTACCACAAACAAAGCAGTTTTTTGTAAGAGTTGGATGCATTTCATTAATTATTTTGCTGCAAAATGAAAAACAATAACAAATGTTTTATCATTTTGTCGATCTCCTCTGGTCTGAGGTGGTGGGAGGACCAGTTAGAGACCAGCAGCTGGACGTCAGTGGTTGGACTGGTGGACTACTTCAGTGAAGAGTAGACGACGTCTGGCTCTGGTTTAAAGTCTGAACACAAACACACACAGTTCAAACAACAGGAAACATGATTACAAGCTTTGTAGTTCAATAAAGACCTCCAGTCTCCACCTCTCTGCATCACACACAGTCCCAGTTCAGACTTTACTGGGAACCAGTTCAGATACAAATCACACTTTAGGTGCCTGTTTGGTTCACAGAACTGAGCCTGGAGCCCACAGAGCTGCAACAATTTGTTAAGAAAGTGCATTAAGTCACATTTTAAAAGATGAATGATTTGCTGCTTCCAGCTTCGCTCTCATATTTAAGCAAAGTTTCCGTCTTATTATTAGAGAATTTTATTTTTTTGTGAAAATGACGCCACATATTATGACTTTGTATCGACGGCTTCCCATCAGGATGCACAAAGAGGGTGAGAGTATGACCTCAGACCTCTACAGCTGTGCTGAGCACCCTGCTCCATACTTTCTTCCCATCCCAGCAACACATTCATCAGATTTGCAGTTGACTCACGGTGATGGTTGTCATTTCTGGGGACAATGAGTCTACCCAGCGACTGTCTCAGTGGTTTAAAGACAACTACTTGGTCCCGCAAGCAGACGTTGCACTATCAGCGAGGGGGAGATAAAATATTTAAAGGACAGAAATCAGTAGTGAATAAATAATGTATAAAGTACATTTCTGGGTACTTAGTTGCTCAGTTGTCTTTTTTGAAATGGACACAGGGGACCAGCATGTCTGTTACATATTTTGCCTTAATACTGGGCTGAAGAGCAGCTGTACCTGGGCCTCCTTGTTCTGATGGTTGTTTGTCCATAACCGACGTCTTCAGTTCTCACTGCTGAGTAGACCACAGCTGAATAAATGTCTGCAGAGTAAACTATTGAAATCACTGCAGGTACAACAGTTCAGATGTTATTACACAGGAGCTAAAAGAGGCTAAAACATTTTTATAATTTGTAATCTTGCATCAAAAAGACAGAAAATAATGATTTTTAGCTCATGAAGACCAGAAAATTTGTCCTGCACTGAGCCTCTGTGAGATCTCAGTGGATCTTAGTTCTTATTAGTTTGCACAAAAATGCATTACTTTAAAATAACAACAACTTTAATGATGTTCTGTGTTTTTGAGTTTTTTTCTCATCTTAACACCTCTGCTGAGAAACACTGAGTGACCACAAAGAACCGGAGGCTGTTTCTGAGAAAGATGCAGGTGGACGACCACAGAGCTGACACGTTTTCCACTGCAGGCTGACACTCTTCACCACAGAGCACAAAGCAAACATGTTCTCACAACATGAACACTATTGTAAGACTAACCAGGAACACCTCGGTGAGGACATTCACAGAGACAATAAACTATAAACAAATGTGTAACTCAGACAGCAAACACATGTGTGTCCAGTCAGAGCTGCTTTGGACACCTACAGCTCACTTACAACACTGATAATGTTTTGTGGGCCAGAAAGTCACAACACACACGAGTCTGAGCCGACACCATCAGTTAAAGTCAAACTGGGCCTAAAGGAAAACTGCAGTTGTGTCACATTTGAACCAAATATACATTTCATATATGAAGCAATCATAACTGTTGCATATGTAAGTGATACTTCTGCGACATAGAGGTGAAATATGTCACATGTTCATCAGAAGATTAAACAAACCAACTCTCCCACTTGGTTTATATGATGAACACAGTAATGCAACATGAACAGTAACTACACTGACCTTTAGATTCACTATGACACTATGACAACAGTGAGATGACACTTATGAAGAGCCAGAGTCACATGTTTCCTGTTTCAGCTGTTGACTGGCTGTTTGGGAGCAGAGTTGTGGGAATCATCATGTTTTTGCTTACTAGGTGCATTTTACAAACAGACCTTTGACCTCACATTCAGTGGTGATGACGCCCACCAAAAAGAGAAAGCAACACTACCTCTTCTTGGTTTGATTGGCTGTTGTGGATGATTTGATATTTTGATGGTACTGTGTATGATCTCATCTTCTCCATCTTCTTCTTGGAAAAGATAGAAAACGGAGAATAACATATATTAAATATCTAAACAGAGATTATATTTAAGAACGTTGTTACTGATCTTAATGAATGTGAACTTTATTCTACTAAACAAACTCAGACATGAAAGATCAGGAAGTCTGAGTCTCACCTTCAGGTTTCCTGTGAACACATCGTCTCACCAGCAGAACCAGTAACACCAGTAGAACCACAACACAGACTGATCCAACACATGATAACACAGAGAGATCAGGAGGAAGAGTGATGTGGGTGGAACCAGGAGGAGGTGTGGATGTAGGTGGAGGTGTGGTGGTGTGTTCCCCTAAAATAAAGCAAACACAGTCATTAAGTTGTCGTCACATTGTGAATGTTGAAAGCTGCAGAAACACAGACAGGTGAGTGTGTCACCTGTGACAGTGATCCAGCTGGATGGAGACTCTCCATGACCGCTGATGTCACACTTGTAGAGGCCTTCATCAGACCTGGAAACATGCTGGATGGTCATGTGACCTGTAGGCTGCTTCCTGATGAGGGAGCCATCTTTATAGAAAGCAGCTGGGAGGTTGGAGGGAGTGGTCTTTGTTTTACAGAGCAGAGTGACGTCATCTCCCTCCATCACAGGGAGGACAGGACTCTGCAGGATCACTGATCCACCTCAACACAGAGACAAACTACAGCATTTCATCCATTTACACACAGCTTCATCAACACTAACTCCACACACTCAGCTTACCAGTGACTGTCAGGTTAACCATGTTACTGATGGGACCCTCTCTGGACTCACACCAGTAAACTCCACTGTCATGAGGTGCTGTTATACTGATATTACAGGAAGAACCAGCTATTCTCCCCCACCCATCTGTTCCACACTGAGTCCTCTGTTGTTTGCTTGTGTTTCTCCTCAGAGTCCATCCAGCAGAGCTGTCATCCTCCTCACAGCTCAGAGACACAAAGTCTCCTTTAAAGAACTGAGAGCTGCTGGGACTCACAGTCAGACGAGCTGTGAGGGTTAAAAAAAAAAAAAGATATGTTAGACATGACACAAGTACGAAAAGTGAGCTGTGCTTTATCATTTATCTCATCAGTTTTAATGAGCTCCATTGTGAAACATGAACCCAATCAGGTCATATCAGTGAGCATTTCTCAGGTTTAAACTGTGACAGAAGAAGGTTACTGACCTTGGTTTGTTGTGCAGCTCAGCAGTGAGATCAGGACTAAAGAGAAATGAAACTCAGGTTGATTTGAGGTGAACATAAAGAACAACTCCACACAAACAGCTGACAAACCACTGCAACCAATCTTGCCCTCCGTTCTATTAAAAAAGACTTAATATTTTCACACAATAAATCAATTTTCTAATTGAGAGACAAGTGCAAAGCTGGCAACTATAACTCTTCCAAAAAAATAAAATGTTATACAAAATATATTAAAAAATCAACATCATGAAAAACAAATATATTTTATGTGCAAGTCATTTCAATATACATTGTTTTAATGTACATTTCTTACGAGAAACTACTGATATATCCTGACTGAACCATGATCGTGAGAGACAAACCACTGCACTAATTTTTGTGTGGAATTTTTTACTAATGGAGTTAATAATGAGATTAAAAAAACAGTGTTTATTGAAATCTTTTGGTTAACTAAACATGTCTCGTTTCAAACAGACCAATGAACATCATCATTGTACCTGAGATATGAACATAATGGGTGGTTTATTATATGTATGTGCACTGTTTATACTGTGACTATAGACACTCTGTTACATTTAATAACCCAGTAAAGTCATGTGTCCACTGTGCAGCTGTGTTGATATAATGAGTGAATGATTTGAGCTTTTCACTGCCTGCTGTGTTTCCTCGACTCCTGAACAAAGATAAAGAGTCAGTTCAGACCTGCAGTTGGTCCTCGTGGTGTTTTGAACTTGAATTCAGCCTGATTTGTTTTTCATGTCTTCTCCTCCATCGTCAGTTATCAGGAGAGCAGACAGTCAAAGTACAAGAATTCAAACAAACACAGAGATTCTACTTACAGAGCAGACACAGCACAGATGTTTCCTTCATCGTCCTTCTCACTCATTTGAGCTTCTTTTCATTTCTGTCACTGACACCAAGTAAAGCCCGCCCTCTTCCTCTGAGCACCAGCTTTCTATTGGTTCAAACACCGAGGTGGGAAACTCACTTTTTTCTTTTTTTAACAATTACGTTATAAAATAATTTAAACATATATCTAAGGGTACATTGTAACAATGCACTTTTATTTCAGAAACAAAAAACAATAAATCACAATTCTGTTCTTTTAAACTTATGTACAAGGACTTAAACATGGACATGTAAAAAAGTAGTAACATAATCTAAATTTCACCAGTGAGATTACAATCCATGTGTATGATGCCCACAAACATCCTAGACATTAGTTCATTGAATAAATTCAAATGTCCTCTGCTCTCAGTGATCTGTAGTTTGGTTGATGAACAAATCCATGTCCATGTAGAGGACGTCCCCCTCAGTGAGAGAGGCAGATATGAGCTGAAACACAGGAATCAAACCAGGGACGCTGCTGTTATGGAGCTGAACTGGAACCATTCAGACACTGAGGCCCTCTGAACACATTTTAATTACAGCTGTGCAGAGACACACTGATGACTGACTGGAACACTATGATTCACATTTACATTCACACCATCCTCACACATGATTTATATGTGGCCACTAGAGGGAGATGTTGGACTTTAAACACTAACATGGATACAAGCAGATCATCAGTGATGCTTTCACAGCTTATTAGAGAATTAACATGTTGAGCATTTAACTGTGGATAAAAATTCTCTTCACTTACATATGTTCTTAAGATGATGATGAAACTGTGTAGAGTGATAAACAGTGTGTCGACAGAGTACTGTGAATATATTTAATAATCACATTCAGCAGAAAAAGTTCTTTCAGCTTACAGTCTGTACTCTGCTGATCAACACAACACCTGCAAAGTAACCTGTGATCACACTATATTTGTCAGTAACTCAATATTTTACTACATTTAATAATCACATTACAGTTACAATTCTGTCATGATTTGTGTTACAAAGGTTCCTTAGGTTTCTCTACGCAAGTCAGAAAAATCAAACAAACAAACACGCTTTATGTGCTTTGGTTGCAATCAGCTGATTCAGTTACTGTGCTGAATAAGCAACATAGTACACCAGTCTGGACGTCACTTTTATTTTTATTCCATGAAAGTATCCGATGGTGAGGTAAAAAATGCTTCCAGGACAGAAACAACACAAACACAACTTCAGCTCTTTGCTAGCACCTGCACAGACAACATGCTAGCGCTAAGCTAGCCAAGAACCCAGAGTGACATTAAAGCTGAGTGAATGATGACCCCAGCCCAGCAGCCAGACCCTGAACTTCAACAGGTAACAGAAGCAGTGATGAGCAGTCAGGCTGTAACCTGACTTCTACCTGTTTATATGTTTCTGTTTCAAGTTCTGCATTAATGTTTCACTTCTGAGTAATGACCAACTCTAGTAAATGGTTCTTATATAGTGTTTTCTACTTGAGCATTCAGACTGCTTTATACAACTTGTGTCATCAACATACATTTAGGTGCTTTTTTTCTGCAGTGGTTTTTATTTAAGGGTGGAACTGAACTTGGGGTTGGTATCTTGCCCGAGGATACAGGCACACAGACTGGAGCAGGCAGGGATCAAACCACCAACCTTGTGATTAGTAGATGGTAAATGGCCTGCATTTGTATAGTGCTTTTCTAGTCCCTAAGGACCCCAAAGCGCTTCAAACTACATCCAGTCATTCACCCATTCATCACACACATTCACACATTCACACACTGGCGATGGCAAGCTGACCTGTTCTGCCACCTGAGCTACAGCCACCCAAGCCACCAAGATGACCTGGTCTAGTAGATGATCGGGGCGGGGGGCTGGGAGGAAAAGTTGGCTGTCTGGTCGTGGTCTGGGATGCTTGGCCTCTCTGCTGCTGCAGGACCAGGGGTGGTCTGCTTGACTCCACCCCAGGGAAAAAATGTAACATCTTCTGGGTCTAGGGGCGGATTGCTCCTCTGGGAACGAAGGTACCTGGACCTGGGCTATAGAAGATATTTGGGGAGTGTGAGTGTGTGCACAGTGTCCATTTCTGTTTGTTTCCACATTGCGTGAGTGCCGAGTATTTGTATATGTGTGCATGAGGGTGGGAATGCATGTTTGTATCTGTGTGTGCCTGTTTGTCTATGTGTCAGGTCGGGTCTTAGACTCCACCTGTCTGGGAACATCTCAGGGCCCACCGTGTGTGGGGGCCTGTGTCCCCCGACCACACTCCCTGCTGGTGGCTTGTGCCCTCCATCGTTGGTGCATTGGTGGTTCTTGGTGTCCGGGGGATGGGCGTACAGGTATGTACCTGTGAGTGAGGGTTTTGTGTTTTCCATAAAGTTTCTTTTATCTCTTTTTAATCCTTTTTAATTTTTAAAATTATTTTTAAGCAGCTAAAAGTCTCAACTTCAAGCCAACTAACACTCATAAGGGCAGGGATGGTCTGATGAACCTGAAGCAGTGGGATGGACTTTCAATGTTGTCTTTTCACAAGGTCAAAGGTCAAACCTAACACTGAAAATCCTCTTTCACTGTTTGACTTGTTTTTTGTTTCCCCAGTTAAAAGATTTATGTTGTTTTTAAAAACAGAGTCAATCATAGAGTAAAGCATTAGGAGAGGAACATTACTTGAATTTATTCACAGAAACGTCAAAGCAGATTTTGACTCAGTCAGCAATCCTCCATCTTAATTTCTTTATACAGTACAACTTAGGTGAAGTTGAAATGCAGACTTTCAGCTTTAATTCACTTGGCTTAGCAGAAAGATTGCATAAAAATGTGAGGAAATCAAGCACTTTTGAACACAATCCTTTGATTTTAGGATCTCAAAAGTAATTGGACGAATTAAATAACTTAAAATAAAATGTTAATTTCTAATACTTAGTTGAAAATCCTTTGCTGACAATGAAGTCTTGAATTCCTGGATGACACCAGATGCTGTGTTTCCTCCCTTTTAATGCTTTCCCAAACCTTTACTGTACAATTTCAGTTGCTGTTTGTTTGTGTGACTTTCTGTCTGAAATGTAGTCTTCAACAAGTGAAACGCTCAGTTGGGTTAAGGTGACTGACTTGAACATTCAAGAATATTCCACTTCTTTGCTTTAATAAACTCCTGGGTTGCTTTGACTGTATTATCCATCTGTATTATGAAACACCGCCCAATCGAAGTGACTGGATTTAGAAGGATTTGAGCAGACAGCATGTCTCTGAACACCTCAGAATTCATACAGCTGCTTCTGTCCTGTGTCACATCAGTAAACACTAGAGTCCCAGTGCCACTGACAGCCATGTACGCCCAACCCTCAGCCTCAGCCGTGTCTTACAGTTGATGTGGTTTGCTTTGGATCATTAACTGTTTCACACCTTCCCCATACTTTTTCTTACCATCATAGAGGTTGACCTTGGTTTCATCTGTTCAAAGAATGTCTTTCCAGAACTTTGCTTTTTTCATGTTTTTTTTTCTGTTTTTTTTTTAGCAAAGTCCAATTTAGCCATTCTGTTCTTGAGGCTTGTGAGTGGTTTCACCACTTTCACTTTCAGTGAAGCCTTTTTATTTACTTCCATGCAGTCTTCACTTTATGGTAGATTTGGATATCAACACACCTACCTCCTCACCTTTCCTTCTCAGTATGATAGATTTTGCAACGCCTAATATTTTAGCAATTTATCAGATGGTTTTTTTCGGTGTTCGAATCTTAAGGATGGCTTGTTTCAGGTTCATTGAGAACAAAAAACCTAAAGGATTATTTGAATGTTATTCTTGGTAACGTTTGCTCTTCCTGAGAAATCAGTGGTTTTATTTTTATTTTATTTTTCTTTATTGTCTGATTCCAGCTCAGACAAAATCTGCATCCGCAGGTTCAACAGCTCAGAAAAAGCAACATAGACATTCAATGAAGACTAAAATATTTAGTAACGATGTTTGCAAAGCTTTATTAACAATAAACAAGCAAACACACATAAAAAATAAATAAACAATATGTAAATGACGTTTGACATATTCAAAGTAACAAACAGAATGAAAGGTTTAAACTTTAGTAATAAGAGAGGCAACATCTGACTCTGCAGCTACTTAGAAAATATTTCTTTCTCTGGTTTGATTTCATAATGACTTAATTACAGGTAGCAAATTGATCCCGGACATTATACAACTAATGATCCATCGTCTATAATCCACAGAGCTTCACAGTGTTTGTGTTCTGTGCCTGTAATTACTCTGTAACAGCTGATCTCTATATGAGAATTTGTTTGATTGTCACAAAAAATCTTCACTCATTTTCAGTCCAATTCTTCTTACTTGAACAATTTCAAAGATATTTTTTTCTGTGTTTGCAAAGACACTTAACAGTGACCTATGAATCATTTAAGCAGCTCCACGGCTGAACCAGTGTGTGTCTAAACACAACAGACAACTTGGGCACTTTGTTATTAGTACCAGTCACAAAAACACACAATTTATTTCCAGAAACAGCACAGTTGCATAGATATAAAGTAATATATTTGCACTAGACAATTGAATCCCCAAAAACTTGGTATATCTTGGCATCATGTGAAGTGCGTCCTTAAAATTACTGTGGAAACTGAACAAGAGGAGGACAAAAGAAGATGCAGCAGGCCTGTTTCTGAAAGTCATGTCCTTAAGAACTAGAAACAAAATGGTAAATGGTCTGTATTTGTATAGCGCTTTTCTAGTCCCTAAGGACCCCAAAAGCACTTTACACATCCAGTCATCCACCCATTCACACACACTGGTGATGGTAAGCTACATTGTAGCCACAGCCACCCTGGGGCGCACTGACAGAGGCGAGGCTGCCGGACACTGGCGCCACCGGGCCCTCTGACCACCACCAGTAGGCAACAGGTGAAGTGTCTTGCCCAAGGACACAACGACCAAGACTGTCCGAGCCAGGGCTCGAACCAGCAACCTTCCCATTTAAAGGCGAACTCCCAACTCTTGAGCCACCATCGCCCCAAACCCAGCAAAGACCTGACAGAGGACAAGAGATGCATCTGGACCTTCAGACGATTCATTTACTGCGTGCTGAAGTCTAATCACAATCCACATTTGAAAGTTTTGGTTTAAATATTCATCTCTACACCTCTTGTAAAACAGGATGGAGAGTCTGTCAAGGTTTGAAGCTGCATTTCAGGCAGTAGTGTTGGAGATCTTGTTAAAAATGATGGAATTATGATTCAATAAACACAAGATTATAGATAGATATCATTTTATTTCATACATGCAAATATAATTGAAATAACAAGAGAAACAAAAGAAACTTGTCATGTAAATATGTAAATATCTATGTCTACAGAATATGTGTGCTCGAAAAGGAGTAGGATGAAATTTACACTTTTCCTGTTCCCACCCCCTTATTTCAAATTTCATTGCTTCCATTCCAGGATTCAACATTATTTGATCCATATATGTTTAACTATGTACAAGTCTAACACATACACAAATAAAACCATTTTCAGCACATAAACCAGAACAACAAACTACATTTTACATAAACTAATCACCCTGTCTTTAACACCTGCTTAATCTCTGAGTTTACAGTATATTAGAATTTGATCCACGATTAAGAAAGAATTTGACTGAAGTTAAATTCATTACTCAGCATAACAATGATCCCAAACAAACTGCATTTGCAGTAAATCTAAACCATATCCATCGACCATGTAGTAAAAGCATAACTGGAGAGAAAAACACACAGTGGAAAACTATGACTCATGCATCGGCCTCCCCAGAGCCCAGAGCGCAACATTAATTAAGGAGTGTGGGATCATCTTAGCAGAGAACAAAAGGCAGAAACATCCAAAGAAAAGCTTTGAATATCCTGGAGAACTATTCCTGAAGACTACTGAAATACAGGAAAGCTGCCTGAGCGAGTTCAGGCTGTGCTGAAGAATAAAGGCAGTCATACGAAATACAGACTTTCAGCTTATTAGAACTGTACAAACTCTACATGTGTGCTTGTTTCAGTATATCGCTGCACCTACTTCCACTTTTCATAGCAAAATATAATGAAATAAAACTTGGTTTAGGATGTAAGAGTGTAATCTTACTACTGCTAAAAACTAACAATTATTATTATGTATAGTTTTACAAAAACCTGCTCAAAGGTTGAAATAAATTACATGTAAAATGTTGTAGGCGTAAAATCTTAAACTTAATCTAATTGGCAGCATCTTATCTTATTAACCTAGAGAATAAAATGAATGTTATTCTTGCAGGATGTCATCATGTAGAGTCTAAACCCACAGATTTTAAAGAATATCTGAGTTATTTTTTTAATTGTTGCCAGTCTCAGGCTGAAAGATCAGCAGCTCAATCTCTTTTGTCTTTGGGCGGTTTTGCTTTCACCTAATTATTTGCTTCACTGTTATCTAAAAATATGCTCCATTTAATATGAATGAAACCTGACTCTGTTGTTTTTGTTATGTTTTCTGTAGATCAGAACTCCAAATTTCTTAGCAAAATATAAAACCAGTGGTGGAGATGCTGCGGGGTACTTTTCTACTACTATTACTGCTAAGTATTATTATTATTTACAAATTTACAAAATACCGTAAGCCTAATATATTCTTACACTTACTAAAACAGTGTAGGCTTTAACATTTTAAACAAATAATACACAGCATATTGTGCTATTAACCTACTGAATTAAAAAAAAAAAAGCTAGAATTTCAGTCTCAGTGATATTAAAGAATATGTCTGTTTTAATAAATCTCTGCCAGTCTCAGGTTGACAGATCAGCAGCTCCTGGTTCTCAACCTGCTTGTATTTCTTTTTTAAATTTGCATATTGGGCAGTTGAACTCCATTCTGCATTTTACTGATGTAGTGTAGTGATGCTTCTCTTACCAAACATCATCATCATCAAAAACACTAAAGACATTTCAAATATGCTGCAGTTACTCAGGAGGCTAGTATGGACCCTGACTCTGCTGTTTATGTTTTCTGTAGATCAAAAAACCAACAACAGCAGCAACAAGAAGCACAGCAGAAACTGACAGACCAACTATCAGTCCAACAGATCCATCCTCCTTCCCTCCATCTTCCTTCCCTCCATCCTCCTTCCCTCCATCCTGTGTGTCTCCTCCTGTCTGACCTGCAGGTGAGAAACAGGTGTGAGGTGTCAGCTGTCAGGTAGGTGATGAGTGAAGAACAGAACAGAATCCATTTCCTCTTCAAACTGCTGTCAGACATTATCTACTGCACTCTGATCACATCACTCAGACCAGCTGCTTTCTACAAAGTCTCATCAACAACATCTTTAGAAACAAACATCAACAACCAGGAAGCAGCTTCACCTCTGATCACACACACACTCAACTCTACTCACTCACCTGGAGGATCAAAAACTCTCAGTGTGATGATGCTGAATGCGTTTTCATTTAAAATTGGTTCTTTGATTACATTTGATTGATTCTCTCTACGTTTTTTTTCTGTCTTGACACGACACTCGTATGTTCCAGTGTCATTAATCGTCACATTCTTCAGAATCAAAGATACGTCTCCATCCTTCATCTGTCTGTCCTGCAGACCCACCCGGTCCTTAAAAGATGGATGCTGTTCATCTGGATCAAACAGGTTATCTCGGTAAAAAAGCACATATTGTGTCTCCAGGTCAGCTCTGTTCCACTCTACACCTAAGATGATGTTGTTATTTGGAGCTCGACATGGCAGAGTGACGTTCTGTCCAGACTCAGCTGTGATGATTTTTTGGTCTGAAAGAGGAAACGACACAGAGCAGAGAGGTTAAAGGTCAAAGTGCAACTGATCACTACTTTGGCAGCCAGATGGAGTGAGGAGTGTATGCACATATTAAATTATAGTACATCCGTGCACGATATACATAAAAAAAGAATAAAAAAAAAATCTTTTGTTGATGCTAAAGTACACACATGATCATTATGACAGTAAATGCTGTTAATATCACACAGTACCACTGCACCCCACCCTACAGAGATCTGACCTTAATCTATTCCTACTGACACAAAAGTCAGTTACAACCTTCATCACTCTATATTAACAAGATGTCTTCATACAGTCAATTGTGCTGTTATTTTATTTTTATTTACCTATAAAAATTTACTTATTTTTTGCTGCATAGAATTTGAGTAGTGCTTTTTTTGTTAAAGCTCCCAAATCTTATATTATGACAGTATGACAGTCAAAGTTAGTTTAATTTTAAGTCGGAAACTCAGAGGGTTGAAGGGTTGCTGCATCTAGAATAAATGAGTACATTACTGTGGATGACAGTATATAAACACTTATACAGTGAAATAAGTGAAAGTGAACATAATGTGTGAGAGAAAGCAGCCTCTCATTATAAGACACTGTGAGTCTCTGCATGCTGCCTTTATGGAGCTACAGCTGTTTGTATACACTGAACAAAAAGCTTTTTAATACAGGTATTTCTTTACACATATTATCTGTAGAATGCCTTGAAATGTAAACAATGATTCTGACATTTTTTTATTTTATACAACCATTGGGACAGATCTACAGAGAATCAGAATCAGAAAGGGCTTTATTGCCAAATGTTGAGCAGATTTAAAACATTAGGAAATTGCTGCGGTGGCATGTGCCACCCTAAAATAATCTAGGCACTAGAGGTGGTAAGAGATCATTTTAAGGTGGCACATGCCACTCCGCCTCTGTAGATCGGCCTCTGGCTGTATGCTGACTCCTGAAACTACAACACATTACACTTTTTTGTCTCTGTGCTGGAAACTGCACCGCTGACCAAGCGGGTAAATTCACTTCTTCGAACCTCATGACATTTACACACAAACTGATTCAATATGAAACTACATGTAAACAGACGCTCTGAAACTAAATGTTTGGGAAGTAACATGTAAACCAGACTGAAGTTTATTCCTCTTTATCTCAGAGGGAAACACCGTTTGGTTTATAAACCTCACCTGCAGAGACAAACACGAAGACACCGACAAACAGCAAAGTCGAGCAGAGCGACGCAGACATTTCCGTGTTTTCTGTTTTTGACGATCTAACCCTTAGTTTGTTCTAAAAGTTTGAGTCTGTCGGTATTTTCAGTTAATAACAAAACCAGAGTTTTAAAACTGACTACATGAGATTTAATTTAAGGTTTAAATAAAGATAAAATATTTGTTTTTCAGCTACCCGTTCAAACTCCACACCTTGGTTTTCTCAGAAAAAAATCGCGTTGTAGTGACGTGTGTTTACGCTGCGCTGTAGGACCAAAAGGTGTGATTTTCTTTTTGTAATAAACTTTATTTAGAACAATAGCAATGTCTCAAACAGACACGCGAAATATTGAATCATTCCGAACAGTATATCACACCTCTTTTTCCTTTTCTCCTAATATATAAAAAACACCCAGCACGCCCCTGCGGGCGGTTTATCCTTCAAGCTCGGGTCCTCTACCAGAGGCCTGGGAGCTTGAGGGTCCTGCGCAGTATCTTAGCTGTTCCCAGGACTGCGCTCTTCTGGACAGAGATCTCCGATGTTGTTCCCGGGATCTGCTGGAGCCACTCGCCTAGCTTGGGAGTCACCGCACCTAGTGCTCCGATTACCACGGGGACCACTGTTACCTTCGCCCTCCACATCCTCTCGAGCTCTTCTCTGAGCCCTTTGTATTTCTCCAGCTTTTCGTGTTCCTGATATTGCTGTCATTCGGAACCGCTACATCGATCACTACGGCCATCTTCCTCTGTTTGTCTACCACCACTATGTCCGGTTGGTTAGCCACCACCATTTTGTCCGTCGGTATCTGGAAGTCCCACAGGATCTTAGCTCGGTCATTCTCCACCACCCTTGGGGGCATCTCCCATTTTGACCTCGGGACTTCCAGGTTATACTCGGCACAGATGTTCCTGTACACTATGCCGGCCACTTGGTTATGGCGTTCCATGTATGCCTTGCCTGCTAGCATCTTGCACCCTGCTGTTATGTGCTGGATTGTCTCTGGGGCATCTTTACACAGCCTGCACCTGGGGTCTTGCCTGGTGTGATAGACCCCAGCCTCTATGGATCTTGTGCTCAGAGCTTGTTCTTGTGCTGCCATGATTAGTGCTTCTGTGCTGTCTTTCAGTCCAGCTTTGTCCAGCCACTGGTAGGATTTCTGGATATCAGCCACCTCCTCTATCTGCCGGTGGTACATACCGTGCAGGGGCCTGTCCTTCCATGATGGTTCCTCGTCTCCCTCCTCTTTCTTGGGTTTCTGCTGCCTGAGGTATTCACTGAGCACTCGGTCAGTTGGGGCCATCCAATGTATTCTTGGATGTTCGTTGTCTCATCCTGGACTGTGGTGCTGACACTCACCAGTCCCCGGCCCCCTTCCTTCCGCTTAGCGTACAGCCTCAGGGTGCTGGATTTGGGGTGAAACCCTCCATGCATGGTAAGGAGCTTTCTCGTCTTTATGTCAGTGGCTTCTATCTCCTCCTTTGGCCAGCCTATTACCCCAGCAGGGTACCTGATCACGGGCAGGGCGTACGTGTTGATGGCCCGGATCTTGTTCTTACCATTCAGCTGACTCCTCAGGACTTGCCTGACCCTCTGCAGGTACTTGGTGGTTGCAGCTTTTCTAGCGGCCTCTTCATGGTTCCCATTCATCTACGGGATCCCCAGGTACTTGTAACTGTCCTCTATGTCTGTAATGTTGCCTTCTGGTAGTTCAATCCCCTCAGTTCTGACTACCTTCCCTCTCTTTGTTACCATCCGACTACACTTCTCCAGTCCGAACGACATTCCAATGTCATTGCTGTATAGCCTGGTAGTGTGGATCAGTGAATCGATGTCTCGTTCACTCTTGGCATACAGCTTGATGTCATCCATGTACAGGAGGTGGCTGACAACTGCTCCGTTCCGTAATCGGTATCCGTAGCCAGTCTTGTGTGGAGCAGGGAAATTATTTTACTGCTATTGGTAAATAATCATCATCATTACTATTGCATTAAGAATATAATCTGCAGCATTGATATTGCATTCAGAGGTTTAAACAGTGTGTGTGTCTTTCAGAAAGACTAAAGTCACAGGCTGACAGGAAACTGCAGGCTTGCAGAGAGTTTGCAGAAGTGAAAGCAGAGTCTAAGTTATTCTGAGGAGCAGGGTAGACGAGGCTATTTGAATTACTAGGTTATTCAAAAGATTCTGTTATACTTTTATATTCTTTTATTAAGTTTTCATTAGAGGTTCTTGATTAAAACATTTATTCAACATAGGACATGTAGTTTCAGTTAGGTCATTGTACCTAAGGATGAGCCTCTGTTCTGGTGAAAGGTCAGAAGTGCAACAGGTGAATTGAGAGAGCATTTAAGGACGAGACACAGACAGTTAGTAGGCGAGAGGTGACATAGAGGCTGAGTGAGGTCAACACATACACACACACATTAGTTAGATTTATTTATAGGTGAGAGGTTAGTCATGTCTGGTTGTAACTGCGAAAGTGTCTCTGTAAACGAGGAACCGTTCCTTGTTGTCTCGGCAAGAAAGAGGAACAATTCACTTCAAGACAAGAACTGAAAGGTTGACCGGAAATACCGGCCATGAAAATAGAAGATGATGTTCTTTTGAACTGTGTTAAATGTCATTATGGTTTTGATCTGATTTATGTATAAAATGTATCTGTGACGTACGAAGGGGCGTCATTAATTCAAACCCTGATGCTATAAAAATCTGTGTATGCTTTGATTAAGTCGAAGATCAATTGCTGTCTGCGTACAGAGTTGGCTTCCCACACGTGTGTATTCATTAAAATCATTGTTTGACCAAGATCTTCTGGACCATGGTGGTTTGTACTCTCCTTCCTCAATTTTGAACCTTAACATTTTGGGGGCTTCGTCCGGTGGTTGAGGAGGGAGGTGTAGATGGTGAAATTCGGTGGTCCGTTGTGGTCAGACAGGCAGGCGTGACCCGGCAACCAAACTGAGGGGACAGGCGCCTTTAAAAAAGAGGTAGGCACAGGCCTGTTGATTTTATCCGAAGTGTGCTGAATTGGATGATAAAATTAAATGTCTATTCAGTAAAAGTTGCCGGTAAATGTCTGTTTTGATTTTGATGAAAATCTCACGAGTTGAAGCAGTTAAGAGTCTGCTAAGAAAAGTTTAAATACTGGGTTGAAGTCCCAAAGAAATTGAGTTAGAGTCTCAAGTAGTTTGGTAGGGAATTGGTTATTTTGTTGGTTAGAGTCCAAATTTGGTCATAAGAGTGGACCGGAGTGGTCATTTTGTGAGTTAGAGTCTCCATTGACCACTAGGTTGCACCTGCCTTAGTCATACCCTTGTTTTGGGGGGTTAACTGTTGTTTTAAAGTGTTATAAAATATTATAGGACGGCAGTTGGACTGCTAGGAAGCGCAGAGCCCGGAGGTTACGCTCCCTCCTTGTCGTGGACGCGCGACATTGACCTCTCGGCGAAGAGGGATAGTTCAGTGTGGCTTAACTGTGGGGTACAGGGCATCCTGGAATTAAGCTAGGAGTTAAAGTCTCCTTACCGTTTGGAACGGTAGTCTGCGCTTTTTTGGCCAGCAGAAGTTGGACTTCGGGCGTGTAACTTTAACTTAAAACTTCGGGGAAAGCCTTGGCTGTGAAACGCCAAAAATAGAGCTTCAGGCAAAGTTTGGGTTGGTTGACGCTTTTAAATTGAGTTAGGGATTTTAGAGATGAGGCCAGAAACAGTTAGAGTCTGATACTGGTTAATTGATTACAAAAAAGTTGGACTTTATCGGTTGGACCGTTAACTTAAATTTGTCAAAATTCGGTAGGTGTTAAAAGGCCTAAAATCTGTGCAGTTGTAATATAAGACGTCTTTGTAATATAAAATAAGAGATCTCTGTGTGAAAGGAGTCTGAGGCAATGCTGGAGCTATTTTTAGACGGAGTGTGTGTGAGTGTGAGAATGCAAATTAGTAAGCAGTGAACTGTTTAAACCACAGTTGGTTTTACAAATACTGCTGCAAACATTGTTGAGTGTGTGTTTAAGATGCCATTTATGTTTATTAGAGGACTATAAAAAGTTTTGAGTTGCCGTAGTGGATGTATAGTAATTGACTGAGTTTGGATGTAGATATATAAATATATTGAGTGCACTGTATATACTTAAGACTAACATATTACTTTCAGTAGTAACTTCTCTCCAGCAATAGTTGCTGGTGTGTTTTATTTTTTCAATTTCTTGTGTGTGCTGTGAGAATTAATGGAGGTTTCAATTGTTTTTTGTTTGTTTGTTTTTTACTTGCTCTTTCTGATTATGAAAGGCATGTCTAAAATACTCTTAGGAAAGCGTATTTTGAGTATATTCCTGAACTCCTGTCACAGTTTAAGTGTGTGAATGCGGTGAGTAGTAGGTTTTGAGTGATTGGGTGTGTGTGTGAGACGATTCCTGAAGTCTGAAAGAGCTCGGCTGAGCATGCTGAAGACACAAACAAACAGATAAAAAAAGTAAAATAAAGAGAGAAAATAACTGACAATTACATTAATGAATAGAAAACACACATACACAAAGTGCCATATGTGAAATTATTCTAGGAAAGAATCAGAAGTGAGATAGTTTAATATAAGATGCAATGAAGGAAGCAGCTTACACTCCTTTAATTTCCAGAGTCAGTGTGTCCCCTCCCCTCATAGCACCCCTGCCCACTTGGCCCCCGTATCAGGCGAGTATGGAAGGCTGGATAGCCCATGACGGGTAAGATCCCACCTCGAAACCCTGGGACAACCTAAGGCAGGCACAGTCACGATTACTCGGCCTCAGTCCCTGTGAGCTCAGACTCACTGGTGAGATGAAGTGAAGAAGACGGGACCTCAAGGGTAAAGCCGCTGGGCTGAGGCAGAGGGGGAAAGTGCACTGAAAAAAATAATCAGTGGGATAAACATAAAAAAATTATTGTAATCGGTTGCACGAAATTAAGTTATGTTTGGTTAACCTTAGTTTTTTATGTTATACCTGCACACATTTTTCTGGTAACACGAACATGACTTTTTTATGTTGTTGTTATGTTTTTCATTCTGGTCAAATATTTATAGAAACCACTTGTTTATCAGACATGAACTTTTTGTGTTAATTGTATTGGACTACTATATGTTATATTGACAAGATTATTTTATGGTAAGCTTATTTTATTTTATAACAAATTTCTAATATATAATATATAATCTAATATATAATTGAGTGTTCAATAAATAAAACTAAATTAAGGCTGATCTTACTGTATGTACTGTACACTTTTTCTTCAATCAAAGACATAAGCAAAACATTTTTGAACAATGACCTGTATTTTTGAAAATACTACACAGTTGTAACAATGGACTTTCAATTCAGGCTTCCAAAATATACATGAGTCATATTTGTACAATGCATCTCTTGAAAAACATTCCACAACATTCCTCAAAGTTATCTGCTGTAACCTGAATTCAACATTGTGGGGCCTTATGACATCGCGCTTATGTAAAAAATAGTTTTTTTAAGTGTAAGAGCCATAAGGTAATATGGCAACAGGGGTGTAATTATTAAAATGACACAAAGAAGAGACTTAAAATAACATTATAACCCACAGGCACACAACCAAGAGACCTAAACTGATTAGTATTGGCTTGCTTCTTTCACTAAACATCACAATCACTAATACTAGACGATGCAATCTGTTTGTAGTGGTGCACCTTGGGAAAAAAATTGCAAACTGGTGAAATTGGTGCAAGGCACCATTTCCATTGAGAAAAATGGACATTCAAAGTTTGATTTTTTTTTTTTTAAAAGAGCCATGGCTTGAAAAGTGAAAACTGCAGTAATAAAGGCCCCAAGTTGAAAAGTGCCAGATAAATAAGTTTCACTATGTCCTGCAACTTTACCAGTGCTGGCTTAAAAGAAAGGATGGTACATATTCGAAGAGGTAAACATGTTGTTGTTCCCACATCATAACTGGAAAACTGTTCAATCGTACAGTCTGGTCCTGAAAACCTGGGCCTTCTTTGAAAGGCTGTTCCTTTTGAGCTCCATAACCAGTTTCTATAATACCTCAAAGGTATACTTTTTCAGTGGGTAGGTGAGGTTCAAAGTGTACATTAGTCCAAACAGCATTGCAGCTGCTAGGGTATAGTTATCCAAATCCTGCCAGACTCTCTGGCCTTCAAGGACTATCCCGATGTCCTCAAGGCTGCCATTGCCATCTCTTGACTTTATGATGTAAATTCCCATGGTTGTTTCCTTATTAGATCGTTGGATAATGGCTTCATCTTTGGCCTAGAAAATGCAGAATTCCAAAATTTAATTAAACAGAACACTGGTCAAAGAACATTATACACCAAATCTTATTTTAATCTGTTTCACTATTCCAAAAAATGTTAACATTAACACATTAGGTGAACAAAAAACGGATTCATTACAGCATGTGATTTGAGTCCTCAGAATGCTTAAAAAGGTAATGCATGAAGTGAAATCTCCATGCAAAGAAGCAGAATACTGTCAGAGCATAGAGAGGTGTTCAACTATGAACTCCACACATAGTTCTAATGCAGGTAAAAGAAAAAGAAAAAAAAAAAGAAAAAAAACGCACCCATGGTAAATTGTGAAGATCCCAGGTGATTTTCAACATACTCCTGGCATAGAGTGACAAGCAGCCTTTTGTTAAAATTATTATTTTCCCTAAAGTGTATACACAAATTAATTTTTTTCTTACCTGGGCCGTGGGCTCCAGAATGTTCTGAAGTCTTCTTCCTATTTGTCCTCCTCGCCTTTTGAAGACCTTTATTAGTTTGTCAGATAGCACATCTATCTGCGAGAGTAATCTGGACTGCAGTGGCATGGTGGTAATGCGCTTAAACTCTGCATTTATCTAAAAAGAGAAGTTGTCACATAAAAATGCTGTCAAAATCTCAAATCTCACAAGGTTACATCCACACAAAGGTGTTATTTTATGTCATATTACTATTTATTAGCTATGGGTCCCATGTTGCTGAGCAGTTCCATAGTTGCCCTTACTTCCATACCACCCAAAGCCTGTTTGCAACCACAGCAGTTGCCTCCTTCTGGCCATTTTGCAGTTCTGCCAAATGACCCAGAAACTACATCTATTATTGTCATATACACATCAAGGTCTTTCATTAATACTTAGTTAAATTAGTTAATTTGACCTTTCCAGAAAATTTACCTTACAGAATGTGAGATAACATATGCAAATCTTCACTAGTAAATAAAATAATGTTATTAAAACCTTAACTGTAACACCTCTACGTAACAGCGCTAGAGAATTGTTCTGAAGCAACACCAATCTGCCCTTCAGCAGGCATAAGCACCATATATCGATACAGAAAAAATAAATTTAACATATTTATATTGTCATTATTTTTATCTCTTTAAGCCCTCCTCTCAGCCTCTCTATAAATCAGTTAAAACAATTTGGTGTCATGCCCTAAATAAACCGACTTTAGTGAAGACACCCCCCCCCCCCCCAACACACACACACACAGAGCCCACCCCATGGCAAACTAGCTTATTTAACTGTTTAACTAAAACATTTTAGGTACAACCAGTTAACTAAATGGACACAAGTTTGTTAGTCTGTATTCACTGAGAAAAAACAAGCGAATGTGACTGGGCACACACTGAAAAAAAGCTAATGCACATAATATTGTCTCGCAGCTTAAGCTAGCATTATCGTTAGTTAACTTAAGGAATGACTTGTTTTTTCCATTATGTTGCTCAACAGCAATTCATGAGAAAAACTTCCCCATCTAATGGATGTTCTCTTCGTTTCCTCTCAAACATGTAGTTTTCAGTTTACCTCGACAAAGTAAAGCTCAGCACCAAACGTAAACGAAGCGAAGACAAAAAATGGCGGACCGCCACAGTGAATTTTCCCTCGCAGAACACACCCGGCGGGGGGGGGGGGGGGGGGGGTTTCAACAGAAAACATAACTATTTTCTGTTATTTTGATATGAATGGTTTTAAAAGACTGAACATCCTTCTAAAACAAGTGAAAGGCGTGAGACTTAATTATGTTTATGTTCCGTTATTTGAGGTTATGGATGTTCCTACCACTTAACATTTACCTGATACTACAGTTTAGACCAAAAATATAAATGATTCATGTTGGATATATTTACTGTATTTTTACTAATTTAACAACCTCATCATTGCATTAGTCGCTTTATGCTATAGCATTACGCTTACATTAGCTTGAAGCTCAAGGTCGTCATTTTATTTAATTTCTTTTTCTGGGCTTACAAACAGGGCACACAACATTTAGATAACCGTTACACTGAAGCTTGGGTCTGTGTTGAGTCTTCCAGCTGCTGACTACAGAAGCTAGATTGACCTTTCAGCATGTTTATAGCGGCTGTGGCTATGTGCTGGTAATGTTACCATGTGTGAGCAGTCACATTGGCAGCAGACATGTTTCAACAAACTAGTCATATCCCAGCCCTACATTAGCTTGTTTAATGGTTAAGACCCTGCAGGTACCACCACTTACTACAGACACCGATGCAAGTTTGTAATAGTCTGTTAATTTAGACTGAAAGAATATACAAACAATATTAACTCACATTATATATGTTAATTACTAATTTGCTTATCGCATAATTTCGGTTACCATTAGCTAACTGGAGCCTAACATTAGCCTTTCGTGGTTTTCGATAAACAGCCCACATACCTGTAAAATAACAACACCCCAGTAAAAGTCCACATATATAAAGGGTCTACACTCTTTCTCACTGGTGTGTTAGCTTTAAAATCTTATTTACCTTCAAGTGTAAAACTCCAGATGGTAGTAGATTTTCCAAAGCGAGAGACAAAAATGGCGGACAGTGCAGCCGATTTTTCCTTTCCAGGGGGCGGAGCTTGAGGATAAAACACGACTAACTTGTTTCTTTTCAACATGATTTGTTCTAAAAGAATGAATATTCTTAAAGAATATGTGAAAATTAAAAGACAAAAATATGTTTAGATGTGAAATTTAAATTAGTCATGCTGGCTATATGAAGTAATTCTATGCAAATTCAACAACCACCCTATTGCATTTTTTTCAGTGTGGCAAGTGGAGCCCTACCTTCTGGCTGAGGACAAGGAATGCTGTTATTTAAGGTGGGAAATCAGAATTTGGGTTAGCAAATTTGGGAAGGAGAAAACTGACTGTTTAAAGGCAGAATTGTGCAGGAGTCTGAAACACTGCAAAAGCAACATATGCAAATTCACATACACAAGCAGAAAATGCATTAACCTTACAAGGACAAGCTCATGGAGATTAATGCATAGACACTGATTAAACCTGGCTAAGAACACAAACATATGCAATGAAGAACAGCTTGCTATTTGTATGAGTGATAGACTGTTGTGAATGGTTAATAAAATACATTTGAGTTTGAAATTGAGGAATAACTCAAAGAAGCTATATGACGAAGGGAGTGAGTTATGAACAAAGAAAAAGTGATTAAAGTAGTTTTAAAAGAGTGACTTAAGAGTGCCCTGGTACTGTGTGAGCAAAACCAGTGATCACTGTAGAAAGAAATAAAATAATTCAATAAGGTGGTAATGTTTAAACATATGTTTCTCTTGTTACGGCAACTCATTGAGATATGACTCAGTATGCAAATTAGCTGGAGTGAGTGGTGGCGAAGAAGCTTCCTGTGTGTGTGTGAGTGAGGCTTTCAGGAGAGGAAGCATAGCAGACAGAAGAGGAGTGCAGATTTGGATAGGAAATTTATAGTTTAGTGATTATATATTGTCGTAAGGGGGTTATGTTTTATGTTGAATCTAAGTATGTTAAAGTGCATAAAGGGGGTGATTGTTGTGTGCAAATTGTGTGGTTTTAATGAGACTTTCGGTGTATTGAGGAGGTGAAATTATGTGGTGGCAATACTTGTGTGTTTAAGGTTTTTGAGGTTGTTGTGGTAATGGGTTGATTCTGTCAGTTAGGTTCAGGTTGTTTTTGTTTTTGTTTTAATAGAGGGAGTTTTAGGAAACATGGACAGGCCTAAGAGGGGGCCCATTATTTTTGTAACAGTGCACTTAGAGAAAACCTGTCAGGTGATTTTGTTTTGTGTTTTCATGAGCTAATAATCAGCTCTATTTTTTCTCATTTTTGTTCTAAGCAGGCCTGCAACAGTGAATAACAGCGCTGACAAATTCTCGGGAAGAGCAAATATAAGGTGGGCTTTCCAGATTACTGGCTGAGGAGAAAGCTACCTGTGGGGACCTGATCAGGTCGTAAGTCCCTGTCTAAAAAAGGATTGTAGCGAGTCAATCCAGTCCAAAACCATAAAGAAATATTTTCCTATGGAAAATAAAAAATAAATGAGCTCATTTTGCTGATAGTGGAGAATCTGATCACTTGCGCGGGAAGCTCCACTATTAGCAAAAAAAAAAAAATAAAAATATGGTGTGACTGCATGTGAGTGAATGTGTGACTGGATCATGAGTGGGGACAACTGAGCATTTTAAGTTTTGTATAGTATTTTGACACATGAAATGTGTCAAAATAAAGGGGGAATTTAGGGTTTAATAATTTAATTGTTTAATAATTTAGGATCATTTTAGGACTTTTTGGGGTTTTTTGGTCATTTGGATATGGTAAAACTGAAACTCTGGTAAAACTGAAACTGTTATTTTTATGTTAAGGTTAAAGGATTAAAGTGAACTGAATCCTGTTTAGAAGATACAATGCCGGTGTTTTAAAGCTGTGTACAAATCTTAGAGGGAAATTGTGGGACACGTTGACAAAAAGATATGCTTTGGGGAAAACTAGTGAGGGTTGAAGGAGGAGAATAGGTTTGATTTCTTTTTTGGTTTCTAGAAGAAGTGGTTATAATGTAGGCTTACACATACAGATATTACATAGATTTATTTTTAGGATAAAGGGGAGAGCTTATACGTAGAAATGATTTTTTTTATACATATTGCATTTTGTGCCTTTAAAAGGAGTTGTGGCTCAATTCGTCTCTTGAGGGTCACGAGCCTTTGGCTAGCGCTATGATTAGCCAATCTACTGTGAGGATGATATGAGTTATTAAAGGATTGCACACGCTTACAGACACAGAGTCCAGAAACACACATGACAGTATTGATTCCAGGCAAAAGGCCTAAAATTCATTTAGCTTTTAACTGAACTTAAAGAAGGACCAAAGAGGAAGGAAAGCATATGTTTTGGTTAAGTCTGATAAACTAGAATTAGAAGGTATTGTTACATTAAAAGGAGAAAAATGAAATAAAAAGGCTACACCAAAAACAGGTTATAACATAGGAAATGTGAGGTTTTAAAATGAAGTTAGTGTTAACACACAGGAGTTGTTTCAAGGCAGCATTTAGCTATGATGAAATTTATGCAGGAGTAAATGCTTATATTCTTAAACTTAATTGATTACAGTGGTTGTTTTCTTTTGGAGCTTTTAGTAGAATAGGCACTTATAATGATTTTCTTGTTAAAAAGGTGACTTTAGATTAGAGTGGAGGAACTTGCAGCAGCGACAGTTTGTGTACAGGATGTTGATGATCAGATAAGGGAAAATAGAGCAAGCAACCGGACGTGAAAGCAGCGCTTAAAGATTTTTAAAATGATGAGTAACGCTGAAGAATATATATAAATACAAGTCAATAAGTTAAGAACATAATTAGGATAAGGCTTTTGATTACAGAGTCCCAAATAGGATAAGTTAGGGAGGTGCAGGAAAAGGTGTTTTGTTTCCTTTGCAGAAGATCTCGGCGACCACAGGGGGTGAGGATCCTGGAGGCCCGAGGCCTGATGGACCACAAGAGAGGGACCGAGAAAACCTAAGCTTACACATGGAGTGTTCTCGAATGGGAGCTGGTGTTTATTACTGGACCAATTAGATGACATGAGGTTGTCTGATTTGCTGAGCCAGAGGACGGCTAGAGAGGGTCAGAGCGACCTGTGGTGTTCCAGAGGTCGAGAGAGGGAGTGTGGAGCAGGGAAATTATTTTACTGCTATTGGTAAATAATCATCATCATTACTATTGCATTAAGAATATAATCTGCAGCATTGATATTGCATTCAGAGGTTTAAACAGTGTGTGTGTCTTTCAGAAAGACTAAAGTCACAGGCTGACAGGAAACTGCAGGCTTGCAGAGAGTTTGCAGAAGTGAAAGCAGAGTCTAAGTTATTCTGAGGAGCAGGGTAGACGAGGCTATTTGAATTACTAGGTTATTCAAAAGATTCTGTTATACTTTTATATTCTTTTATTAAGTTTTCATTAGAGGTTCTTGATTAAAACATTTATTCAACATAGGACATGTAGTTTCAGTTAGGTCATTGTACCTAAGGATGAGCCTCTGTTCTGGTGAAAGGTCAGAAGTGCAACAGGTGAATTGAGAGAGCATTTAAGGACGAGACACAGACAGTTAGTAGGCGAGAGGTGACATAGAGGCTGAGTGAGGTCAACACATACACACACACATTAGTTAGATTTATTTATAGGTGAGAGGTTAGTCATGTCTGGTTGTAACTGCGAAAGTGTCTCTGTAAACGAGGAACCGTTCCTTGTTGTCTCGGCAAGAAAGAGGAACAATTCACTTCAAGACAAGAACTGAAAGGTTGACCGGAAATACCGGCCATGAAAATAGAAGATGATGTTCTTTTGAACTGTGTTAAATGTCATTATGGTTTTGATCTGATTTATGTATAAAATGTATCTGTGACGTACGAAGGGGCGTCATTAATTCAAACCCTGATGCTATAAAAATCTGTGTATGCTTTGATTAAGTCAAAGATCAATTGCTGTCTGCGTACAGAGTTGGCTTCCCACACGTGTGTATTCATTAAAATCATTGTTTGACCAAGATCTTCTGGACCATGGTGGTTTGTACTCTCCTTCCTCAATTTTGAACCTTAACACTTGTTAATGATCTCACTGAGAGGGTTCAGGCCTATGCAGAACAGCAGTGGGGACAGAGCATCTCCTTGGTAGATCCCGCACTTGATGGTGACTTGTGCTATGGGTTTGGAGTTGGCCTCTAGTGTTGTACTTCACATCCCCATTGAGTTCCTGATGAAGGCTCTTAGGGTCCCATTGATCTTGTACAATTCTAGGCATTCCAGTATCCAGCTGTGGGGCATTGAGTCATAGGCCTTCTTGTAATCAATCCAGGCAGTGCACAGGTTGGTCAGTCTGGTCTTGCAGTCTCGGCTGACTGTTCTGTCTACCAGTAGCTGGTGTTTTGCGCCTCTGGTATTCTTGCCAATTCCTTTCTGTGTCCCGCTCATGTATTGACCCATGTGCCTGTTCATCTTAGCCGATATGATGCCTGACAGGAGCTTCCATGTAGTACTGAGGCAGGTTATTGGTCGGTAGTTGGAGGGGACCGGTCCCTTCTTGGGGTCCTTGGGGATCAGGACCGTCCGACCTTCGGTTAGCCATTCCGGGTGTCTCTCGTTAACTAGCAGCTGGTTCATTTGTGCTGCCAGACGCTCGTGGAGTGCAGTCAGCTTCTTTAGCCAGTAGGCGTGAACCATGTCGGGCCCTGGTGCTGTCCAACTCTTCATACTGGAGACCCTTACTTGGATATCTGCCACTGTGATGGTTACTGGACCCTGTTCAGGGAGGTCGCTGTGGTCTGCCGTCAGATCCACTAGCCACTGAGCATTACCGTTATGGGTTGCGTCCTTCTCCCATATGCTCTTCCAGTATTGCTCCGTCTCCAGCCTTGGTGGTGCTGTTCTCTTATTGTTCCCTTGTCACTGAGAGTACACCTTTGCTGGTTCTGTGGAGAACAGCTGGTTTATTCTCCTGCCTTCTATCTCTCTGGTGTACCTCCTCAAGCGGCTGGCCAAGGCTGTGAGTCTTTGCTTGGCAGTTTCCAAGGCCTCAGGTATGGACAGCTTGCTGTATTTCTTATGCACCTTCTTTGTCGCACCTTTCTGCAACTCCGTTAGTTGGCTAACCTCCCTCCGTGCTACTTTGATCTTGCCCTCTAGCCTCCTTCTCCATGGAGGGTACTGCCCCTTGTGGCTGTTCAACTTGTAGCCAAGCATCTCACTGATCACTGCTGCCGTATTGTAGATCAGCTTGTTAGTGTCGGTAATCGTGGTTGTAGGTATTGTCCGTAGTGCTGCATTAACATCATCTAGCAGACCTTCTGAGGGTACTTCACGTAATCTTGGTAACCGGCTACGGGGGATCCAGGTTTCAAGCTTGGCCATGATCCTATTTTTCAGGTCAGTTCCTCTCGCACTCAACGATCCTTCTCCTATCGCACTTGGGGCTATGTACCCAATCTCGCGTGGGGGTGATGATATCTCTCCCCTGACCTGGCGTCCTGACTCCTCCTTGCCGTAGCATTTGTGTTGTACCTCGTCAATCTCTAGCTGTGAGAGCAGTCCCTTCTTTCGAATGTTGGAACACTGAGCTACTAGTTATTTCGCCGTCATTGTGGATGTTGGGTATCGAAGAATCCATAGGTCCCTCATCCTATTCATGTAGTCCCTTCCGCCGGGGTTACTTGCGTAGTAGCATTCCAACAACGCCCTGTTTTCGTCTCTTGCCCACCGATGCCTTCTTGTTCCAGTAGCCCACTTGTCGTCAGGGTGCCCTGGTTCCTCAACACCTGACGCGGACCTTGTTGATCCGGGCGACGTCCGAGCCGGCATGCCTTCATATTTATCTGTCTCGCTCATGTCTGCAGTAGGCTTGCTTAGCATAGGGGGTCTAGCCTTAGACTCCTCCCCTTTTGCGAGTGTGGACGCTTCATCTCTTTGCTCCTTAAATGCTTTCTTCTTTTATTGATTTTTATGCTCATTTTTTCCCTTTTTTCCGTATGAGCTTACCTGCGATAGCTTCTGGACACTTATAGATCATTAGGACTAAAGTGTTCTTAACAGAAACAGCAACATTTTTATAGTTACCTTATCCTCAGCGCTCCGTGTGTCTGTGGCCTAGACACAGCTTAAGCCTGATTACAGCATCTGGGCACCGAACAGCCTCAATAGCCTGGAAAGGTGCTAGCCGCTAGGCTAACTAGCAACAAGATGCCTTCCCTCTCCACAGATGACTACCACAGCCTCCTGCAGAAGATTGCAGTACTGGAGACAAAAATTCATCGCTTAGAAGTAAACGTGGAGGTAAATGGACTGTGTGGAAATGAAACAACCTTGCCTTTGATTCAAAACAATGGCGATGAGCAAGCTAGTACACAGCTAAGGAGCACAGATAACATGACCAAGAAAGTAGACTCTGTGCATTATTATAAATCCTCAAGTGATAATCCCCCTTGGACTGTCTTGGTGCAAAACCAAGACATAAATCATGTCTCCTGGAAGGGGGAGGACGTATCACGGGCAGAGCACAGCGAGCTGAAATCTCTGAAACCGACTGGCCTTCACTTCCGACGAGACAGAGAAGCTCTTCTACCCCTGTATACGAGAGGAAACAGGACTGGACAACCGTGAATAGGAAGGTTAACAACAAACCTCCAAAACAACTGAATGTGAAACTGCACAACAGATTTGCTCCACTATCATAGGACCCTGGATCTATATCGGACAACCATCCATCTAAAAGCAGCGAAGCAAGGTCTGAAAATCTGTTGAAAAGTAAAAGACCACAGGGAAAGCTAAAGGCTAGGCCTGAAACTCTGATTGTGGGTGACTCTGCCGTAAAGGATGTACAAAGGATGTGCGGTAAGAACACTAAAGTCCTCTGCTTTCCTAACGATATGGTCAACAACCTGAAGGAGAGAATTCTTCAAATTGCAGATGAATATCCAACTGTGACAAACATTGTTCTGCATACAGGGTCAAACGATGTGTCCAAACAACAGTCGGAGGTTCTGAAACGGGACTTTACTGGATTACTAAATACTGTAAACTCTCTGAATGCAGCTGTATTCATCAGTGGACCTGTACCGCCGGTCAGAGGAGGAGACGAGAGATTCAGCAGGTTGTTTACACTGAATAAGTGGCTTATATCAGCATGTACTGACCACTCGGTGCATTTTATCAACAACTTTAATATTTTTTGGGAACGCAGGCATCTGTTTAAAGCAAATGGATTTAATTTTAACAAGTCAGGGGTGAAACTGTTCACCTCCAGCTTGTTTTATTCCATACGTCATCCATCTGTGCTTGGTGCCAAGGCTGAGATAAACGAGGAGTTATCTCATAAAGAGGAACAAACAGTACTCCAAGAACAGACAAAGCCCAGCAGAAACCTTGAGGAGGAGCTCCATTTGCCCCCACCTGGGAAAAGCCTCAGAAAGGAGAGACATCTGAGGCAAGAAGAGGGGTCCCTATTTGCCTCCAACTCTCTCAACAACACCAACGACCAGGACCAGGGACCACGATCTTCCCCAGTCCCCCAAACCCCTGACAGGCCATCACCCTCCTCCCCCTCCCTTTCTCCCTCCTCCCCACACCTGAAATTCACTGAGGAGATGATGGAGCGGGTCAATGCTGGGCTCAGATCTACCCCCCGGCCCAATCCCTTTTTGTCCCCCATAAACCCCCCACCAGAGCGGCCAAAGGTTCGCCATCGAGCCCCACCCTCAACAGAGCAATCGAAGTCACATTGCCCAGCCTCGCCCCCCTTAGTTCCTCCTTACCACCTTCATGCCCTGTCTCCGCAGTCTGATGTGTGAAGGGTCCGGGCTGCGAGGATTATGGCAGTGGTGACTTTTCCCAGGAGAAGCTGGGACCCTGTTTACTAGAAGGTTTTAAAATCTCTGTACTTTTAGGTGACAGAAGGAGACATGTGGCCTGGTCAAAACACAGAGAGGTGCACTCTAAAAGATCTTTAAACATAGTAAACATACCTTGTGTGCCACAGACTGCTCCCAAACACGAGGGGACAAGTAATGCCTCTAAAACACTTAAGTTGGCTTTATTAAACGTTAGATCTTTAGCTGGGAAAACATTTTTAATTAATGATTTAATCACTGAGCACAGCCTTGATTTTATGTTTTTAACTGAAACTTGGTTGGACCAAAGTAACAGTGGAGCTGTTCTCATCGAGACGACCCCTCCTAACTACAGTTTTATCAGTGAGGCCAGGGTGAGCAGGAGAGGAGGAGGGGTTGCTGTCTTATTTAATGAATCATTTCAATGTAAGCAGCTATCTCCTGGAAGTTTTCAGTCTTTTGAATATGTGGCTTTACAGCTGAAGGCCCCATCCAAAGTTGTGTTTCTTAATGTTTACAGGCCTCCCAAATACTGCACAGACTTTTTTAATGACCTCAGTGAACTGCTGTCTGTGATCTGTGTTGATTTCGACTGTGTAATTATTGTTGGGGATTTTAACATCCATGTGGACAACCCTCAGGACAAAGGGACTAAAGACCTGAGTAACACTCTGGGCAACTTTGGGCTGACTCAGCATGTAACAGAGGCCACACATAATAGAGGACACACTCTTGACCTACTGATCTCCAAGGGCCTGAGCATTTCAAAGGTTACTGTGTCTGATGTGGGCGTGTCTGATCATTACTGTGTTTTCTTTGAAAGTAAAATCTCAGCCCACATAAATATATCAACAACAGTGATCACAAAACGGTGTATAACTGAACACAGTAGTGCAATTTTTAACCAGGTCTTCCCATTAACACCTGACCTGTCCAGAGGGTCAGTCAATGAGCTCGTCAATAGCTTCAATGCTAACATGTTAAATGTAATGGACACTATTGCTCCCATTAAGGTGAAGGTTATCTCTGGAAGGAAAAAGTCTCCATGGAGAAACTCCACACTGGTGAAAAATGAAAAAGAGAGTGTAGGAAAGCTGAGCGCAGATGGAGAAAAACAAACCTCCAGGTTCACTATGACATCTATAAAGAGAAACTTCACAATTATAATTTACAACTGAGGAGTGCAAGGAGGTCCTACTTCTCTGACATCATCACTAAAAACAGCCATAATGCTCGGGTCTTATTTTCTACAGTTGACAGGCTAACAAACCCTCCTGTGCCAGTGGCAGCTGAACTTCATTCGACCATGGCCTGCAATGACTTTGCCAAATTCTTCACAGAAAAAATCCAAAAAATTAGACAAGCAATTGATACATCAACAGCAGATCCAGGATATGTACTGTGTCCACTAAAAAACTGTTTAAACACCATGAAACAGTTTCACCCGATTAACAGCAAAGACCTGGAAGACATCTTAGGTCAACTGAACTCCTCCTGCTGTTTAGATGTCCTGCCAACAAGTTTTTTCAAAAAGGTCTCAAAGACTTTAGAGTCAGACCTGTTACAGATCGTCAACTTTTCTTTATTATCAGGTGTGTTTCCAGAATCACTAAAAACTGCTGTAATAAAACCTATACTGAAAAAGGACAATCTTGACAAGACACAAATGAACAACTACAGGCCGATCTCAAATCTCCCATTTTTAAGTAAGATCATTGAAAAAGCAGTTTCTCAACAGCTCAGTTACTTCTTAAAACAGAATAATTGCTACGATGCCTTCCAGTCAGGATTTAGACAGAACCACAGCACTGAAACCGCTCTGACCAAAGTGTTTAATGACATATGTCTGAATACAGACAGTGGAAAAATGTCAGTCTTAGTTTTACTGGATCTCAGTGCAGCATTTGATACAGTTGACCACAACATATTACTCAAACGACGGGAGAACTGGACAGGTCTTTCAGGAACTGTACTAAACTGGTTTAAGACATACTTAGAAAACAGGAAATACTTTGTATCAATAGGTAACTTCACATCTGAGCAGACAAGTATCACATGTGGAGTTCCCCAAGGTTCCATCTTGGGACCCCTTCTGTTTAACATTTACATGCTCCCACTGGCACAGATTATAAAGAACAACAAAATAAACTATCATAGCTATGCAGATGACACACAAATATATATCACAATGTCACCAGGAGACCAAGGCCCTGTACAGGCTCTTGGTAAATGCATTGAGGAAATTAATGACTGGTTGTGCCACAATTTTCTCCAGCTAAACAAAAACAAAACTGAGGTAATAGTCTTTGGCGCCAAAGAAAAACGATTACAGGTCACCAGAGAACTTCAATCTATAAATCTAAAAACCACAAACCAGGCGAGAAATTTGGGTGTAGTGATGGATGCAGACCTAAACTTAGAAAAACACATTAAGACAATCACAAAGTCAGCTTACTATCACCTCAAGAATATTTCAAGGATAAAAGATCTGATGTCTCAACAGGACCTGGAAAAACTAGTCCATGCATTCATCTTTAGTAGGCTTGATTACTGTAACAGCATCTTTACAGGTCTACCTAAAAAATCAGTCAGACAACTACAGCTCATTCAGAACTCTGCTGCTCGAGTCCTCACTAAGACCAAAAAAGTGGACCACATCAGTCCAGCTCTGAGGTCTTTACACTGGCTGCCTGTCCGTCAGAGGATAGACTTTAAAGTTCTGATGCTGGTCTATAAAGCTCTGAATGGTTTAGGACCAAAATACATCAGTGACCTCCTGACCCAGTATGAACCTTCCAGATCCCTCAGGTCATCTGGATCAGGTCTTTTATCAGTTCCCAGAGTCAGAACCAGACACGGAGAAGCTGCATTCAGCTTTTATGCTCCTTATATCTGGAACAAACTCCCAGAAAGCCCCAGATCAGCTGAAACACTCCGTTTATTTAAATCCAGGTTGAAGACTCACCTATTCTCAGCTGCATTTGAATAAAGCACCAAATCCACACTTTTAAGCTTAAATTTCAAAACTTACATTAACTACTGATTTTATCTACTGTTCTGATTTTATCTGTTTTGATTTTATATACTGTTTTGTTTGTTTGTTTGTTAATTAGTTAGTTTGTTTGTTTGCTTGTTTTAATCTATTTTAAATCATGCTTTTTATTTGTTTTTGTTTCTAATGTCTCTGTAAAGCACTTTGAATCACTTTGTTGTTGAATTGTGCTATACAAATAAATTTGCCTTGCCTTGCCTTGCCTTAGGACCCTTATATATAAAAAAAAAACACCCAGCACGCCCCTGCGGGCGGTTTATCCTTCAAGCTCGGGTCCTCTACCAGAGGCCTGGGAGCTTGAGGGTCCTGCGCAGTATCTTAGCTGTTCCCAGGACTGCGCTCTTCTGGACAGAGATCTCCGATGTTGTTCCCGGGATCTGCTGGAGCCACTCGCCTATCTTGGGAGTCACCGCACCTAGTGCTCCGATTACCACGGGGACCACCGTTACCTTCACCCTCCACATCCTCTCGAGCTCTTCTCTGAGCCCTTGGTATTTCTCCAGCTTCTCGTGTTCCTTCTTCCTGATATTGCTGTCATTCGGAACCGCTACATCGATCACTACGGCCGTCTTCTTCTGTTTGTCTACCACCACTATGTCCGGTTGGTTAGCCACCACCATTTTGTCCGTCTGTATCTGGAAGTCCCACAGGATCTTAGCTCGGTCATTCTCCACCACCCTTGGGGGCATCTCCCATTTTGACCTCGGGACTTCCAGGTTATACTCGGCACAGATGTTCCTGTACACTATGCCGGCCACTTGGTTATGGCGTTCCATGTATGCCTTGCCTGCTAGCATCTTGCACCCTGCTGTTATGTGCTGGATTGTCTCTGGGGCATCTTTACACAGCCTGCACCTGGGGTCTTGCCTGGTGTGATAGACCCCAGCCTCTATGGATCTTGTGCTCAGAGCTTGTTCTTGTGCTGCCATGATTAGTGCCTCTGTGCTGTCTTTCAGTCCAGCTTTGTCCAGCCACTGGTAGGATTTCTGGATATCAGCCACCTCCTCTATCTGCCGGTGGTACATACCGTGCAGGGGCCTGTCCTTCCATGCTGGTTCCTCGTCTCCCTCCTCTTTCTTGGGTTTCTGCTGCCTGAGGTATTCACTGAGCACTCGGTCAGTTGGGGCCATCTTCCCAATGTATTCTTGGATGTTCGTTGTCTCATCCTGGACTGTGGTGCTGACACTCACCAGTCCCCGGCCCCCTTCCTTCCGCTTAGCGTACAGCCTCAGGGTGCTGGACTTGGGGTGAAACCCTCCATGCATGGTAAGGAGCTTTCTTGTCTTTATGTCAGTGGCTTCTATCTCCTCCTTTGGCCAGCCTATTACCCCAGCAGGGTACCTGATCACGGGCAGGGCGTACGTGTTGATGGCCCGGATCTTGTTCTTACCATTCAGCTGACTCCTCAGGACTTGCCTGACCCTCTGCAGGTACTTGGTGGTTGCAGCTTTTCTAGCGGCCTCTTCATGGTTCCCATTCGCCTGCGGGATCCCCAAGTACTTGTAACTGTCCTCTATGTCTGCAATGTTGCCTTCTGGTAGTTCAATCCCCTCAGTTCTGACTACCTTCCCTCTCTTTGTTACCATCCGACTACACTTCTCCAGTCCGAACGACATTCCAATGTCATTGCTGTATAGCCTGGTAGTGTGGATCAGTGAATCGATGTCTCGTTCACTCTTGGCATACAGCTTGATGTCATCCATGTACAGGAGGTGGCTGACAACTGCTCCGTTCCGTAGTCGGTATCCGTAGCCAGTCTTGTTAATGATCTCACTGAGGGGGTTCAGGCCTATGCAGAACAGCAGTGGGGACAGAGCATCTCCTTGGTAGATCCCGCACTTGATGGTGACTTGTGCTATGGGCTTGGAGTTGGCCTCTAGTGTTGTACGCCACATCCCCATTGAGTTCCTGATGAAGGCTCTTAGGGTCCCATTGATCTTGTACAATTCTAGGCATTCCAGTATCCAGCTGTGGGGCATTGAGTCATAGGCCTTCTTGTAATCAATCCAGGCAGTGCACAGGTTGGTCAGTCTGGTCTTGCAGTCTCGGCTGATTGTTCTGTCTACCAGTAGCTGGTGTTTTGCGCCTCTGGTATTCTTGCCAATTCCTTTCTGTGTCCCGCTCATGTATTGACCCATGTGCCTGTTCATCTTAGCCGATATGATGCCTGACAGGAGCTTCCATGTAGTACTGAGGCAGGTTATTGGTCGGTAGTTGGAGGGGACCGGTCCCTTCTTGGGGTCCTTGGGGATCAGGACCGTCCGGCCTTCAGTTAGCCATTCCGGGTGTATCTCGTTAACTAGCAGCTGGTTCATTTGTGCTGCCAGACGCTCGTGGAGTGCAGTTAGCTTCTTCAGCCAGTAGGCGTGAACCATGTCGGGCCCTGGTGCTGTCCAACTCTTCATACTGGAGACCCTTTCTTGGATATCTGCCACTGTGATGGTTACTGGACCCTGTTCAGGGAGGTCGCTGTGGTCTGCCCTCAGATCCTCTAGCCACTGAGCATTGCCGTTATGGGTTGCATCCTTCTCCCATATGCTCTTCCAGTATTGCTCCGTCTCCAGCCTTGGTGGTGCTGTTCTCTTATTGTTCCCTTGCCACTGAGAGTACACCTTTGCTGGTTCTGTGGAGAACAGCTGGTTCATATATATATATATATATATATATATATATATATATATATATATATATATATATATATATATATATATATATATATATATATATAAAAATCAGTTAATCACAGTCAGAAACAATCAGCAACAGCAAACTAACACCAAGTGAAACTCTTGGAGAGGAAAAGGTCAGAGAACATGTCATGGGGTTTTGAATTTTGTGAGTTTGATATTTATTGTAGCTTTGTAAAGTAAACTATGTTCTTTAAGTCTTTTAGTATTTATACTTTTGAGTATAATATTATTTTCTAGTTAATCTGATTTTTTTTATATCTATGTTTCTAGTTCTTTGTTAATTAAATAGTGTTAGTTCCATTTCATGTCCACTGTCTTTTAGCGTATCTGTGTTTGTTTACTGTTGATCTGTGTCTAGTGTGAATCTAGTTTGGTGGTTTTAGTGTCAGTTTCCTGTTTTATTTGCAAACCTTTTGTCTTGTGTGTGTTGTGTTCAGTTTGTTTCTCCCTGTCAGATTACTTAGATTCAGTTCACCTGTGTCTCATTTTGCTCCCACGTGTGTCCTGATCTCCCTTCCGTGTATTTATATACTGTCTTCCCTCTAGTCATTGCCATAGCACACTGTTACCATCATTCTATTACTGTCATACTGTTTCCCTTTCTCCATGTGCTAGTGAGTTTTTTTTAAGGAGTTTTCCATTCATGTTTCATAAATTTAATAAAGGGTGTGTAACCACTCAGCAGCTTTGTGGATTACATCTCCGGGGAAGTTATTTTGAAGTTCCTGTCTATGCAAATACAAAGAGAATACAGACAGAACTTTATTTTCAATAAGACACATAAACTGCATGTCTAAAATCCCCAGTTGTGGAATTTGCTACAAAAAAGGTCTGTACTCTATAGTATACTACAGCAAAGTCAAATTAGATTATATCACACCCTCAATTCGAGAAGAATAAAGGAGAAATGCCAGGACTGCAGTTCCTCTAATGTCCACAGCAAAATACTGTTTTGGTTTTTGTTTCTTTTGATTTATCTTTTCATAACAACTGATTGCTTATGTGTGTGTATTTGAACCTCTGAAATTATTTGTGATTTTTACTTATTTGATTTTTTTATTCTAATTACAGCTATTAAAATGTTATTATGCACTAAAGTCTGCATTATTAGACCTATAGCTGTTAGATGGCTGCTGTGCATCACCTCAGCTAATTAGTCATTCAACTAGAAATCTGAATGATATTTATAGAGTTAGAGCCTTTTGGAGCATTATTAATGGAGTTATCTGACCAGTAATATGGCTGCTGTTGATCCAACAAAGTTGTGTTACAGTTTTGATGAAAATTCTAGGATTTTATTTGCATGCTAGTATTTGGATCTAATAAAAACACATTTTAAGCAATTAATCAAAAAAAAATTACCTCTGTTTTGCTTGGTTGGCTGTTTACAATGTGATATTTTAACATCACTGTATGTGATAGCATCTTCTGCATCTTCTTTTTGTTCAGCTGAAATGATCCATATTTATCAGCAAACCAATTAGTATGAATTCTGTAATTGAATTTTAAATGTAAGAAAAAATAAATGGATTTCGAAATTTGTAACAAATTGTCAAATTAGTCTAAATACAAAACAAATTTAATAACCTTCCCTAAAACTAAATCACACATGTAAAATCCAGACGTCCAAGTCTCACCTTCAGGTTTCCTGTGAACACATCATCTCACCAGCAGAACCAGTAACACCAGTAGAACCACAACGCACACTGATCCAACACATGACAACACAGAGAGAGAGAGTGATGGAGGAAGAGTGATGGCGGTGGAACCAGGAGGAGGTGTGGATGTAGGTGGAGGTGTGGTGGTGTGTTCCCCTGAAATAAAGCAAACACAGTCATTAAGTTGTCGTCACATTGTGAATGTTGAAAGCTGCAGAAACACAGACAGGTGAGTGTGTCACCTGTGACAGTGATCCAGCTGGATGGAGACTCTCCATGACCGCTGATGTCACACTTGTAGAGGCCTTCATCAGACCTGGAAACATGCTGGATGGTCATGTGACCTGTAGGCTGCTTCCTGATGAGGGAGCCATCTTTATAGAAAGCAGCTGGGAGGTTGGAGGGAGTGGTCTTTGTTTTACAGAGCAGAGTGACGTCATCTCCCTCCATCACAGGGAGGACAGGACTCTGCAGGATCACTGATCCACCTCAACACAGAGACAAACTACAGCATTTCATCCATTTACACACAGCTTCATCAACACTAACTCCACACACTCAGCTTACCAGTGACTGTCAGGTTAACCATGTTACTGATGGGACCCTCTCTGGACTCACACCAGTAAACTCCACTGTCAGAATGGAAAATGTAGCTCATGTTACAGGAAGAACCAGCTGGTTTTCCCCACCCATCTCTGCACTGAGTCCTCTGTTGTTTGCTTGTGTTTCTCCTCAGAGTCCATCCAGCAGAGCTGTCGTCCTCCTCACAGCTCAGAGACACAAAGTCTCCTTCAAAGAACTGAGAGCTGCTGGGACTCACAGTCAGACGAGCTGTGAGGGTTAAAATGAAAAACTGATGATCTGTTTACTTTTTTCAAAACCAACACAGTGATCTAAAAAGATCTTTTGCTTAATCCTTCATTTTCCTCAGTTTTCTACGTGAGCTCCATTTTGAAACATGAACCCAAGCAGGTCATATCAGTGATGGGAATAACGGCGTTACTTTTTTTCAGTAAAGAGTAATCTAACTAATTACTATTCCTATCGTTACAACGCCGTTACCGTTACTAACAAGAAAATGCAGTCCGTTACTTTTTTTCAACAAACAGACGGTTGAAGCTGTGTTCAGCTTACCGCATCTTATATCAGTTGTACGGAAGTGGCTGTAACTAATCTGGACGCTACAGCTTTAAGCAGCTGCGCGCTCCCGCGGACGGTAATCACGATCACTGTCTAGCACAACACCTGGAGCTAAGGGGGCAAAACAATCGCATGAGTGCTGCTGTTTGACTGAGGAAGAATAAAGTAGTCGTGGTAAGCCAATCACACGACCACTTTAAGACAAAGCAACAAGGTGATAGATACCAGTTTTTAAATTGTGTTGATAGGCCACGTAAAACCAGAGTCATGATAAACAATATATACGTGGCATTTTTTCCTCAATAGCTTTGTCACGTTTGCTGTCTAAGGACAGCGCAGCAAGCACTCTCTGCTTATGAGCAAAAAACACCTAGTTTTGTGTTGTGTGTCAGAACAATGAGGCGACTGCTGTCTCCAGGTAGAAACAGGAGTGATACACCTGCTGCTGTCAGACCTGCAGGTATCAGGCTGTGATGTTCTCCTTCATAGAGAACAGAAATATTTGGAGTGGCACAAATGATTTGTGTGGCATCTTATTGAATGCAGAACAGCTGATTGTTCTGTAAATAGTTTGAAATGGTTATTTAAAAAAAGGGTAAAAGGTAAATGGCTGTAAATAACTTTGTTATTTGCAAAACTTGTGCATAGGATTTTAAAATTGGAAATTTATATTTGCATTTAAAGTTATGAAATCTGATTCATAAAACATGTTTGTGGTTGTTACAGTAAAAAATGTAACTTTTTCAAATCTGATTTTATGTTTTTTTGTAATTTGTAATTATATCAATTGTGTTAATACAGTATGTCAAAATGAAAACATAACTGTAAATTCAGACACATGAATGAAGGTTGTGCTGAAAAGGATGAGGGCAAACAAGGCAAAGTAAATAGTTTTTAAAGGTAAAATGTAGGTAAAATCAAAAGTAGTTAAAAATGGCCAATTATAACCTCAGTTTAATTTTTTTTTTAAGTAACGCAATAGTTACTTTTCAAGTAATTAATTACTTTTAGAATCTTGCAACTCAGTTACTAACTCGGTTACTTTTTTTGAAGAAGTAACTACCAACTATAACTAATTACCTTTTCAAAGTAACTTTCCCAGCACTGGTGAGCATTTCTCAGGTTTAAACTGTGACAGAAGAAGGTTACTGACCTTGGTTTGTTGTGCAGCTCAGCAGTGAGATCAGAACTAAAGAGAAATGACACTCAGGTTGATTTGAGGTGAACATAAAGAAAACTGCACACAAACAGCTGACAAACACACAAACTTGTCTCTCTCTTTGTGCCCATTAAAAAAAAAAGAAAAGCCAAAAATGCTGGTATTGAAACAATCTGAACTTCTCATCTATCCCAGTTTTAAGTTTTAATCCCAAAAGCAGCACTTAAATTGATCATTGTGATCATGTGCACTTATTATACTGTAAATGTATACAAAATATTCATAAATTTTATGTGATGTGTCCACTGTGCAGCTGTGCTAATGAGTGAATGATTTGATCTTTTCACTGCCTGCTGTGTTTCCTCGACTCCTGAGCAAAGATAAAGAGTCAGTTCAGACCTGCAGTTGGTCCTCGTGGTGTTTTGAACTTGAATTCAGCCTGATTTGTTTTTCATGTCTTCTCCTCCATCATCAGTTATCAGGAGAGCAGACAGTCAAAGTACAAGAATTCAAACAAACACAGAGATTCTACTTACAGAGCAGACACAGCACAGATGTTTCCTTCATCGTCCTTCTCACTCATTTGAGCTTTTTTTCATTTCTGTCACTGACACCAAGTAAAGCCCGCCCTCTTCCTCTGAGTAGGAGCTTTTTTAATGGTTCAAACACAGACTAAAATTCTTCGTTGTCAAAATATACAAGTCAAATGATTTAAAAAGATTTTCAATAAGGAGAGGTCACTTGGATCTGAACATGACTAATTGAGATAGAGAAATTAAAGTATTGTGTGATTAGACTCCATCATGGCAGACGAGAATCAGTGTCACGATTTAGGACAGGACGCCCTTGGAGTCTAAATGCTCATGGTAGTGAAAATGAAGACTGAGGCTTGAATCGATCTCGCGCTGAGGTGTCTGAGGTGGAGAGAAGGTGGGTTGCGCGAAAGAGAGTCTGACACGAAGAATGACAGAGGGCACAGATTTAAACTACTGGCTGAGGCTCATTGGCTTAAAGAAGGCGGGCAAGAAGCTGATTGTACTACAGTAATAATATCAGTATTGAGATTGACAGCGTGGGAAAGTGGCAGTTATGTAAAGAACAGAAATGCAGCCGAACACTCATGAAAAGAGGCAGATGAGTGACTACAAATTATCCTTATTGAACACATTCATCCTTAATGAAGTTACATATAAACTTCATATGTAGACACATTCCAGGCTTTTTTCCCCCTAAAAAAAACTTTAAAATAAAGAATTCATCAGTTCACCCATATGAAAAGAAAAATCTGAAAAAAATAATCATATGTCTAAATTACATCCATGTAGTGGACGTCCCCCTCAGTGAGAGAGGCAGATATGAGCTGAAACACAGAAATCAAAGCAGGGACGCTGCTGTTATGGAGCTGAACTGGAACCATTCAGACACTGAGGCCCTCTGAACACATTTTAATTACAGCTGTGCAGAGACACACTGATGACTGACTGGAACACTATGATTCACATTTTACATTCACACCATCCTCGCACGTTTATATATGGCCACTAGAGGGAGATGTTGGACTTTAAACACTAACATGGATACAAGAAGATCATGAGTGATTCAACAGTTTTTATTAAAAAAACAAAAATCGAAGAAACAATCTCTGACAACTTTTGAGATTGTGAGTGTTAAAGAGTCTGCCTGGCCTTCTGGATGTTTCCTGTTTTACTTTTAATATGAAATAAAGAAGGCACATTTCCAGAGTACAGTGAACATATTTAATCACATTCAGGAGTAAAATGTACTTTCTGTTTGCAGTCCGTCCTCTTATGATCAACACAACACCAGTAACGTTAATATTAACTCAACAGTTTCTGGTGTTTGTTGTCTTTCAGTGTCAAGTCATTACATTTTTAATATATTAAAAATGTAATAATTAAACTTGTAGACCAGTTGCTGTGAGCTACCTAATTAAATATTCTAACTAACTGCTATTGTTGCTTTTTTTTCAATCACGATAATCTTATTAGTAACAATTGTCTCAAAAGGCAATGCATATGAAACTCACCACTTTCTGTAAAAGTACAGTAAAAATTCAGAGCAGAGAAGGTGATGACACTGAGGCAGAGCAATGTGGACAGTGTGATAACCTTTTACTGATATACTTTTATAAGGTCAAAGGTCAAACCTAAAAAAAATGTATGTTGTGGTAAAATCACGTTTACATTAAATGGTGACATCACTTAAATTTATCCACTTCCAAGCAGATTTTCACTCTGTGATCCTCTATGTTGTTTCTTTTATAACAGGGGTGGGGAACTCCAGGCCTCAAGGGCCGGTTTCCTGCAGGTTTTAGATCTCACCCTGGGTCAACACACCTGAATCAAATGAGTAGTTCATTATAAGGCCTCTGGAGAATTTCAAGAAATGCTGAGGAGGTCATTTAGCCATTTACATCAGCTGTAATGGATCACGGACACATCTAAAACCTGCAGGACACCGGCCCTCGAGGCCTGGAGTTTTCCCAGTCCTGTTTTATAACAATAGACTCATCTCTAAGTCTGCTTCAATTAATCAGACTCAGGACTATTAGTGTTATTCTTGGTAACGTCCCTTCTTCCTGTCAGATCAGTATTTATTTATTTATTTACTTATTTTATGTGGTTTGATTCCAGCTCAGATAAAACGTGCAGTTCAACAGGTCAGAAAATATTTCACAGCAACCTGAACAATAAAGACTAAAACACTCAGTACTAATGTATGCAAAGCTTTATTAACAAGAAACAAAAAAAAAACAAAAAAAACATAAAAAGTAAAATAAATAACAATATGGCACCAACACATTACATGTTTAAACTGCAGTGACAGGCTGAAGTGTCTCCTTCATGGAAGGAAAAGTAAAGTAGATCAGAGAGGAAATGTCTAATTCTGCAGCTACTTGGAAAATATTTCTCTCTTTGGTTTCATAACACTATCTATTGATGCCATATTTATGCCAATCTCACAGGAATAAACTCGTATTTTTGCACTAACAAGGCGACTCCCAAAAGCTATAAGGTGGTGTGAAGTGTGTCCTTATAAAACGGAGGAAACTGGACAAAAGAAGAGTCATGTCCTTAAGAAATAGGAAGAAATCCAGCAAAGACCTGACAGAGAATGTAAGCGATACATCTGGTCCTTCAGTTGATTCATCTACTGTTCACTGAAGCTTCATCAGAAATGGTCTCAGGGGAAGGCTGAAGGCTTTTAAGAGACCAATTTAAAGGAAACAGGCAGAATATGAGTATGTCAAATTACATAAGGACTGCACTAAAAATCAGTGAAACGAGTTTGATGGAGTGATGAATCCATATATAAAATTTTTCTTTTAAATCATCATCAATACATTCAGAGGTTGTCAGTGTCAGTGACTCTCTACAACCATCTGTAACACATGAAGGAGGCTCTGTCATGGTTCAGGCTGCACTTCAGCCAGTGGTGTTGGAGATTTTGGTCCACCAGGAAGAATCTGATTGGCAACCGTTTCTTTTTTCAGCATGACAATGATTCCAAACTCACTGACCTAGTAAAAGCATAACTGGAGAGTCATGGATCGGCCTCCCCAGTACCCAGACCTCAACATTATTGATGTAGTGTGGGGTCATCTTGACAGAGAACGGAACAAAAGGCAGAAACATCCAAAGAAGAGCTTTGGATATCCTGGAGAACTATTTCTGAAGACTGCTTAAAGAAATTAGAATTAAAAACTACTCAAACAAATACAGGAAAGCTGCCTAAGCGAGTTCAGGCTGTACTGAAGAATAAAGGCAGTTATGCTAAATATTGACTTTCAGCTTATTAGAACTGTACAAACTCTGGTTTTACATTATCTATTGTATTACCATGCATATATGCTTGTTGTAATAAACAGTTGCGAGTACTACTGTTACTGCACTTAAAGAAATGAGAGTTGGTTTAGGATGTTGTGCAGTACTGTTCTGCTACTACTGCTAAAAATGATAATTATCTACAATTTTACAAAACATGTGACATGTGTAATGTGACAACACATTAAAGTGTAAAAATGCCCACAACATGTAACAAATGCTGTAGGCTTTACAATATGTAAAAATATTCTAATAGGCAACATGTTATCTTATTAACTTACTGAATACAAATGATTTTTATCCTTGCTAGGTGTCATCACTTGGAGTCTAATCTCAGAGATCTTTAAGAATATAGGAGTTTTGAAAATCTTTGATAGTCTCAGGCTGACAGTTCAGCTATGTCTTCTTCTTGAGTTGTTTATTTCTTTGGATTTTGGACTTTCTTCCTAATATTTTGCCTTCACTGTCATTTAAAAAGCTCTGAGACATTTCACACATGCAGCAGTTCATATGTACGAATCCTGACTCTGTTGTTTTTTACGTTTTTTGTAGATCACAAAACCAACAAGAGCAGCAACAGCAATAACAACAACAACCGCAACCACAACAGCAAGAACAATAAGACCAACTTTCAGTCCATCATCTCCATCCTCCTTCCCTCCATCCTCCTTCCCTCCATCCTCTGTGTCTCCTCCTGTCTGACCTGCAGGTGAGAAACAGGTGTGAGGTGTCAGCTGTCAGGTAGGTGATGAGTGAAGAACAGAACAGAATCCATTTCCTCTTCAAACTGCTGTCAGACATTATCTACTGCACTCTGATCACATCACTCAGACCAGCTGCTTTCTACAAAGTCTCATCAACAACATCTTTAGAAACAAACATCAACAAGCAGGAAGCAGCTTCACCTCTGATCACACACACACTCAACTCTACTCACTCACCTGGAGGATCAACATTAAGGTAGATGCTGCTGATGACCTTCAACGGTTGTCTGACTCCCAGGAAGACACGACACTCGTATGTTCCAGTATCATTAATCGTCACATCCTTCAGAATCAGAGACACGTCTCCATCCTTCATCTGTCTGTCCTGCAGGCCCACCCGGTTCTTAAATGATGGATGCTGGTTAACTGGATCAAATTGTTCATCTCTGTAAAAAAGCACATATTCATCTCCCAGGTCAGCTCTGTTCCACTCTACACCTAAGATGATGTTGTTATTTGGAGCTCGACATGGCAGAGTGACGTTCTGTCCAGATTCAGCTGTGATGATTTTTTGGTCTGAAAGAGGAAACGACACAGAGCAGAGAGGTTAAAGGTCAAAGTGCAACTGCTCACTTCTTCAGCAGCCAGATGGAGTGAGGAGTGTATGCACATATATTAAATTATAGTACATCCGTGCACGATATACATAAAAAAAAAGAATAAAAACAATCTTTTGTTGATGCTAAAGTACACACGTGATCATTATGACAGTAAATGCTGTTAATATCACACAGTACCACTGCACCCCACCCTACAGAGATCTGACCTTAATCTATTACTACTGACACAAAAGTCAGTTACAACCTTCATCACTCTATATTAACACGATTTCGTAATACAATTAATTGTTCTATTATTTTATTTACAGAATAAATAAAATATTTACACCACCTGCAGCTGATGCAGCATCAGAGTACAGTGGAGTAACTGAGTACACTTCCTCTTTTTTCTTTTTTATATTGTGTCAGATAAAGTCTGACATCTTTTGGTTCTTCAGATGATGAAAAACATTGAATTCATTTCATATGATGTGTTTCCACAGATGAAACCAGCCAACAGTAAATCAGATGCTTCACACTAACTCCACATGACATTCATCTGTAACCAGAAAAGTGAAGCTTTAATCCTGGTTCAGATGGATTAACACGAACAGTCTGTTAATCCACTGAAGCTCACAGACTTCAGTCAACCTGTCAGATTATCTAAAAGACTGAAAGACGTCATTTTAAACACTTACTGTTGAAGAATCTCTGAAACCCTCAAACTCTCTTCTGATCATCAGGATGGGAAAATTAAAATTACACTAACCACTCTATATTAACAAGATTTCGTCATACAATAATTGTTCTGTTATTTTATTTTTCACTGCCTAGAATTTGAGTTGTGCTTTTTTTTTGCTGAAGCTCCCAAATCTCATATTTTGACAATACAGGGTCAGTTTAATTTTAAGTCGGAAACTCAGAGGGTTGAAGGGATGCAATAAATGAGGAGATTACTGTGGATGACAGTAGCTGTGTTATATAAACACTTATACGGTGAAACATGTGCTGATAATAAGTGACCATAATGTGTGAGAGAAAGCAGCCTCTCATTATAAGACACTGTGAGTCTCTGCATGCTGCCTTTATGGAGCTACAGCTGTTTGTATACACTGAACAAAAAGCTTTGTAGCTGCATACTGACTCCTGAAACCACAACACATCACACTGACACACACATTACACTTCTTTGTCTCTGTGCTGGAAACTGCACACAGACACCACCAAACCTCGTGATATCTTCACACAAGCAGACAAAGTGATTAAATATGAAAGTAAATGTTTGGGAAGTACCAGGTAAACCAGACTGATGTTTATTCCTCTTTATCTCAGAGGGAAACACTGTTTGGTTTATAAACCTCACCTGCAGAGACAAACACGAAGACACCGACAAACAGCAAACACGAGCAGAGCGACGCAGTTACAGCAGACATTTCCGTGTTTTTGTTTCTGCTGATCTGACTCTTAGTTTGTTCTAAAAGTCTGAGTCTGTTGGTATTTTCAGTTAATAACAAAACTAGAGTTTTAAAACTGCCTACATGAGGTTAACTTTGAGGTTTAAATAAAGCTGAAACATTTGTTTTTCAGCCACTCGTTCAAACGCCACACTTTCGATGTCTCTTAAGGAAGTCGCATTAGAGTGACGTCTGTTACGCTGCGCTGTAGGACGACCATGAATAAGTGCGTCATAACTAAAGCGGTGAAATCTAAAGCAGGTCTGAGTGTTTAACAGGTTCAGTTCTTGAATGATCTCCACAGAACAACACAAACATCTCATCATCAATCATCAGCTACATACTAAAGACCATCATCAGCCAAAGGACTTCAAAATGACGTCACTGTATAAAAATGTATATAGTACTATGGAGGAGGCAGCATTTAGCTGTAGCCTCCATCAAACCACAGTTGATCTGGATAACTTTGTCCACCACCTGCAGCTGATGCAGCACTTCCTGTAAATCACATGACTGTAATCAGACTACAGTGGAGTAACTGAGTACACTTCCTCTTTTTTCTTCTTTATATTGTGTCAGATAAAGTCTGACATCTTTTGGATCTTCAGATTAAATAATAATAATAATAATTTTAATAATGTTTTTTCACAGATGAAACCAGAAAATTAAAATAAAAAAAGAAAATAAAAACCAGTAAATCAAATACTTCACACTAACTCCAACATTCATCTGTAACCAGTAACCAGTAAAGTGAAGTTTTAATCCTCGTTCAGCTGCATCAATATTAATAATCTGTTAATCCACTGAAGCTCACAGACTTCAGTCAACCTGTCAGATTATCTAAAAGACTGAAAGACGTCATTTTAAACACTTACTGTTGAAGGATCTCTGAAACCCTCAAACACTCTTCTGATCATCAGGATGGAAAATTAAAATTATCCACTGAAAGGTAAAAAAAAACCCCAAAAGTCTGAGTTCAGTATGTAAAAAGGGACACACTGAAGATTTATTCCACTTAATAAAAAAAAAAGTTAAAAAAAAATAGTTAAGAAATCAAACAATAAAATGTAGCAAGTTTAAAGTCTGTGTATAAAGTGGCCTCTGTACCACAGAGCCACAGATCAAACTAACCCACACATCCGTGTGTCATCCTGTTTGGTACAACACACCCTTCACCTGTGTGACATCAGTGCACATAGCAACACCTTAGCAACCACATTCCTATCTTCTCCAAATCTAAGTACACACATGTGACAAACAGCTACCACATATACAAAGAAACAGAGAAGTAATAAAGAAGTGAAGTGTTGCAATAAATCAGGTAGATGTGCAGAGACAACTACCCACTCCACTCAGTTTATGAGATTAGATCAGCTCAGTCTAATGAATAAAAGTAAAAGGTTGTGATTTCCTCTAAAAGGTGTTTAGGTGCAAAACAAATACAAATGTTACGACATATATATATATATATATATATATATATATATATATATATATATATATATATATATATATATATATATATATATATATATATATATATATATATAAACATTAAGCTGATTGTTTACTCAAACTAAAAAACTAGAAATACTTTATGAATCTCCAACAAAAGCTTCTTAAAACACAGAGTGTTTATATCCGATACTGTTTTTACCTTCATCTGTACAACGTTTCTGTCGGAGTCATTAATCACTGACATTCTCCCACCTGACTTCCTCAGAATCATCTAACTTTTTGTACAAAAATGTAATCAATCCATGCATTTCTTTAAGAAAAGAAAAGAGACGATTTTGTGTTTGTGGTGATTAATTTAATCATTTAATTAATCCTCTGATCTTCAGCAGCTCTGTGTTAGAGAAAGAAAGAAACAGAGAAGTAACAAACAATGGAAGCTTTTTCAGTTACACAGGTAAATGTGCAGAGACAACTTCCCACTCCACTCTGTTTATGAATTTAGATCAGCTCAGTCTAACGAATAAAAGTAAAAGGTCATGACTTCCTATACAAAGTGTTTGGACACAAATACAGCAAGAACAATTTGCAGTTAATACTTCAAATACTTTATATAAATAAACCTGATCTAAGGTATTATTCCAAACTATACCTCAAATTTAAGGATAAATCAGGCTGATCTGGTACTCATGACACAAAAACTAAAATAGTAATGAATAGAAATGAATCTTAAAACACACTCACACAGAGCTGCTCTACAGAAAATCTCTGAGCTCCTCCCACCTGAACCTTCAAAATCAGCTGATTTGTGTGTGTAATCACTTATTTATTAGCTGGGACTACATCCTCATTTAAGGTTTGACAGCATTTCTAGTAGATAATGACAGATGGACTGAACATGAATTGAGGCTGGAGTTTAGGGAAGGCCTCAGAGGGGACTGGCTGCAGCTCCCGAGTCGGGCAGAAGTAAAGTGAAGCTTTAATCCTGGTTCAGATGGATTAACATTAACAATCTGTAAATCATCAGGATGGAAAAATAAAAAATTTCTACAGAAAGATTAAAAAAGGGAAAGTTAAAAGAAACATGAAAAATTATTATTCAAAAATTAAAAGAAATTAAAAATCAAAAATATAAAATACAGCAAGTTGAAATCTCAAAGTCTGTGGTTAAAGGACCTCCTTAGCAAACAGCCACAGATCAAACTAACCCGTACATCCGTGTGTGTCATCCTGTTTTACACAACACACCCATCACCTGTGTGACACCAACATCTCCACCTCTAAGTAAACATATGTGAGGAAATGTTGCCACATATACAAAGTAACAGGAAGAGAACATGTTTCAATTAAACAGGCAGATGTGCAGAGACAAACTCGCAACACTCTGTTTATGAATTTAGATCAGCTCAGTCTCATGAATAAAAGTAAAAGGTTTTGATTTCCTCTGTAACATGTTAGGTCACGAATAAAACAAGAGCTTGAATTTGCAGGTAAAACTACACAAACTATATATAAATAAACCTGATGTAAGATATTATTTTAAAACCTGCCTTTAACTAAAAGGTGAAAAGCAGACATTATAAATAAAGTTGATCACATACTGAAAGCAGCAATAAAACCATCACACCTGATGGTGTTTTTACCTTCATCTGAACAAAGTCTCTCCTGATCTCTTCAGAATCAGTTGATTTATGTGTAAAAAGCTTAATAAAGCTACAAATTTGTTGAAAAGTAAAAGAAGGAAACCACAGAAGCATATTTTTCTGTTTCCAAATACTGAAAATATGATCCGTTTGCTCAGAAATGTTTTAAAAGTCATGTAAAATCGTCTTTGTGGTTGTGGAGACGTGACTCTCATGAAGAGTGTCACACTTCCCTCATGAAGTGCTTTGAAATGGTTTAAAAATCATTAATTTAATGATTTAATTAATCACTGGATCCTCAGGTCTGTGTTTGTGGAAAAGAGATGTATGTGTGTTTGTGTCAACATCCTGGTCAAATTGGTTCAGAAGTGTGTGTTTGTCATTGGTACAGATTGACCCTGTGAATCAATGACATGACCTGTGTGTACAGTAAAGTACATTTATTAACACTAAAAACAAACCTGACTTTTGTCTCCTTGTTTTGTGTTCATGAAATGTGTGACTGTGAAGTGATTTCATATCAAAGCTTCTTGTTAGAGCTAACATAGCTGTGGTCAGCTCAGCCTGTTTAATTAATCCAAACAGTTTGAAACATCTTATTACAAAACTTTATTCAATTACTTTATGTCCCACTGAGATGCACCCTACACTGCTTACCAGCTTGTGTTTAATGAAAAGCAATGAAAAGTCAGTCTCACAGGTGACTAAGTACATTTACTCAAGTAAAGTTTATAAGTAAAACTGATAAGTACTTTTATGCTTTCATTAATTTATATTTTAAAAAAATGTATAAATATCATGTTCTTTACAAACTAAATATGGAAAATAAATGATTAACTAACCTACAGAAAATTCATTAGCAGCGACTTTCATCTTTAAGTCCATTATTTTTTAGAAAAACAGAGAAATAGATTTCATACCTCCAGCTTCATTGAATGTGAATGTTTGCTTCTCTCCCTGTGTATTTGTCCACTAAGATCCTATCAGAGACAGAGACGTGATGTGAAAGACACACATGATGAATCAGCAGCAGAGATGTTCCTCTTGGATTGAATAAGAGGAACCATTACATGTTCACTTCCCTTCTCTGTGCTGGACGTGAGCTATCATAACAAAATTTGTGACGTGTGGTCATCAAACAGTCAGTTTGATGACCATTTGTTTTCTGTCACACACATATACCTCTAACAAAGAAAATAAAATCAGGAGATGGGGAAGAAACTAGTACTGTATTGCTTTACACAAATTCCTTTTAATATCCCAACACATTTTATTGTCTTCTTCTCTGGTTTTAAAAATACTATATTCTTCTGTGGGCCACATTTCAGTCAGAAAACACTTCCACCATGAGGTCAAACTGGAACATTGAACGTGACTTTCAACAATTTTGTGTTTGTTTATTAAATCTGTTATTTATATTTTCAAAATAAAAATTTGAAATAATTAATCGAGTGATTGGTTGGTAGACCTGAACCCCCTAAAAGTAGCATATTAAATTTCATGTGCAGCAGTACATTTATGTTTCAACTCATCTAACCTCTCTGTACTATTGCTATGTGATTGTGACTTTCTTGTGGAAAACACTGAGTGTGCAAGATGGAAAAAACAAGCTGTAAGCTTCAAGCTTCAGTGTTGATCATGACACACTTCATGTGTCTTCATTATTATGGCGCCTACATAATGATGAGAAATCAACTCCCAACCACTAGAAAGATTATATCCACACATTGGATATAATGTTGGTACGAAGACTGTTCATGCTGCACTGATCATTTTGCAAAGTTTTTGTCCAGTAAATCTCAGAAAATCAGTTTGGTTTCGATGCTCAATTTATTTTTCACACCAACATATTAAAAATAATTTGCTATCCTCAGGGTTACAGAACATCTGCCCCTTCTCCTTTTTTTTTGTCTTTGCAATTTGGACAGCCAAACATTTTTTTCTACCAATGGTCAGTCTAACAGATCCTCCTCACTGACCCGTAGGTCACAAACAGTTGTGATGACGTACAAAAAACATTGTTTTAAACATTTCAAAATTGGCTTACTCTTGTTTAAAACCCTGTGGATTTTTTTCAAGTCAAAAGCAAAAAAATATAAAAAAAAAAAAACATTTTTAAAGAAAATAAAACCTGAGACTGAAATTATACTCCAAAATCAGAAATCCTAATCCATTCAATACAGTGTATTCACAAGTTGAAAAAACAGCAACAGCGAAGGTTTTTCTCCCTGTCAAAAAACTGTGAAGATGAAAAAACACTGTAGTTCACAGAGTCTCTGACAGACAGCACAGAGACACATTAAGACAGTCTGAACAGGTTTGAAATAATCAGAGAAATTTACAATAAAACCAACTCTGGGCGTGTGTGATGTCTGTCTGCTGGATGATCAGATCATCTGTCTGTACCTGAATGTTCACTGACAACACTGAGAGTCTGAACAGCAGCAGGAGACTCAGAGTTTATGTGGGAAAACTAATTTGAAACATGCTGCAGTTCAACAGGAGGCTGGTAAGAATCCTGAATCTGTTGTTGTTTATGTTTATTGTAGATCAGAAATCCAACAACAGCAGCAACAAAAAGTAGAGCAGAAACTGGCAGACCAACTTTCAGTCCAACAGATCCATCCTCCTTCCCTCCATCCTCTGTGTCTCCTCCTGTCTGACCTGCAGGTGAGAAACAGGTGTGAGGTGTCAGCTGTCAGGTAGGTGATGAGTGAAGAACAGAACAGAATCCATTTCCTCTTCAAACTGCTGTCAAACATTATCTACTGCACTCTGATCACATCACTCAGACCAGCTGCTTTCTACAAAGTCTCATCAACAACATCTTTAGAAACAAACATCAACAAGCAGGAAGCAGCTTCACCTCTGATCACACACACACTCAACTCTACTCACTCACCTGGAGGTACGACAATATGTGTGATGCTGCTGAATGCGTTTTCATTTAAAATTGGTTCTTTGATTACAATTGATTGATTCTCTCTACGTTTTTTTTCTGTCTTGACACAATACTCGTATGTATGTATGTATGTATCATTAATCGTCACATTCTTCAGTATCAAAGACACGTCTCCATCCTTCATCTGTCTGTCCTGCAGATCCACCTGGTGCTTAAAAGATCGATGTTGGTTGTCTGGATCAAACAGGTTATCTCTGTAAAAAAGCACATACAGGGAGTGCAGAATTATTAGGCAAGTTGTATTTTTGAGGAATAATTTTATTATTGAACAACAACCATGTTCTGAACCCAAAAAACTCATTAATATCAAAGCTGAATGTTCTTGGAAGTAGTTTGTAGTTTGTTTTTAGTTTTAGCTATTTTAGGGGGATATCTGTGTGTGCAGGTGACTATTACTGTGCATAATTATTAGACAACTTATCAAAAAACAAATATATACCCATTTCAATTATTTATTTTTACCAGTGAAACCAATATAACATCTCCACATTCACAAATATACATTTCTGACATTCAAAAACAAAACAAAAACAAATCAGCGACCAATATAGCCACCTTTCTTTGCAAGGACACTCAAAAGCCTGCCATCCATGGATTCTGTCAGTGTTTTGATCTGTTCACCATCAACATTGCGTGCAACATTGCCTCCCAGACACTGTTCAGAGAGGTGTACTGTTGTCCCTCCTTGTAAATCTCACATTTGATGATGGACCACAGGTTCTCAATGGGGTTCAGATCAGGTGAACAAGGAGGCCATGTCATTAGTTTTTCTTCTTTTATACCCTTTCTTGCCAGCCACGCTGTGGAGTACTTGGACGCGTGTGATGGAGCACTGTCCTGCATGAAAATCATGTTTTTCTTGAAGGATGCAGACTTCTTCCTGTACCACTGCTTGAAGAAGGTGTCTTCCAGAAACTGGCAGTAGGACTGGGAGTTGAGCTTGACTCCATCCTCAACCAGAAAAGGCCCCACAAGCTCATCTTTGATGATACCAGCCCAAACCAGTACTCCACCTTGCTGGCGTCTGAGTCGGACTGGAGCTCTCTGCCCTTTACCAATCCAGCCACGGGCCCATCCATCTGGCCCATCAAGACTCACTCTCATTTCATCAGTCCATAAAACCTTAGAAAAACCAGTCTTGAGATATTTCTTGGCCCAGTCTTGACGTTTCAGCTTGTGTGTCTTGTTCAGTGGTGGTCGTCTTTCAGCCTTTCTTACCTTGGCCCTGTCTCTGAGTATTGCACACCTTGTGCTTTTGGGCACTCCAGTGATGTTGCAGCTCTGAAATATGGCCAAACTGGTGGCAAGTGGCATCTTGGCAGCTGCACGCTTGACTTTTCTCAGTTCATGGGCAGTTATTTTGCGCCTTGGTTTTTCCACACGCTTCTTGCGACCCTGTTGACTATTTTGAATGAAACGCTTGATTGTTCGATGATCACGCTTCAGAAGCTTTGCAATTTTGAGACTGCTGCATCCCTCTGCAAGATATCTCACTATTTTTGACTTTTCTGAGCCTGTCAAGTCCTTCTTTTGACCCATTTTGCCAAAGGAAAGGACGTTGCCTAATAATTATGCACACCTGATATAGGGTGTTGATGTCATTAGACCACACCCCTTCTCATTACAGAGATGCACATCATCTAATATGCTTAATTGGTAGTAGGCTTTCGAGCCTATACAGCTTGGAGTAAGACAACATGCATGAAGAGCATGATGTGGACAAAATACTCATTTGCCTAATAATTCTGCACTCCCTGTATTGTGTCTCCAGGTCAGCTCTGTTCCACTCTACACTTATGATGATGTTGTTGTTTGGAGCTCGACATGGCAGAGTGACGTTCTGTCCAGATTCAGCTGTGATGATTTTCTGGTCTGAAAGAGGAAACGACACAGAGCAGAGAGGTTAAAGGTCAAAGTGCAACTGATCACTACTTCAGCAGCCAGAGGGAGTGAGGAGTGTATGCACATATATTAAATTATAGTACATCCGTGCACGATATACATAAAAAAGGAATCAAAAAAATATTTTATTAATGCTAAAGTACACACGTGATCATTATGACAGTAAATGCTGTTAATATCACACAGTACCACTGCACCCCACCCTACAGAGATCTGACCTTAATCTATTCCTACTGACACAAAAGTCAGTTACAACCTTCATCACTCTATATTAACAAGATGTCTTCATACAGTCAATTGTGCTGTTATTTTATTTTTATTTACCTACTTATTTTTCGCTGCATAGAATTTGAGTAGTGCTTTTTTTTGTTAAAGCTCCCAAATCTTATATTATGACAGTACAGGGTCAAAGTTAGTTTAATTTTAAGTCGGAAACTCAGAGGGTTGAAGGGATGCAATAAATGAGGAGATTACTGTGGATGACAGTAGCTGTGTTATATAAACACTTATACAGTGAAACGTGCTGATAATAAGTGAACATAATGTGTGAGAGAAAGCAGCCTCTCATTATAAGACACTGTGAGTCTCTGCATGCTGCCTTTATGGAGCTACTGCTGTTTGTATACACTGAACAAAAAGCTTTATATAGAGGCATTTCTTTACACATAATATCTGTAGAATGCCTTGAAATGTAGACAATGATTCTGACATTTTTTTTTGTACAACCATTTAAAACATTGGGACAGATCTACAGAGAATCAGAATCAGAAAGGGCTTTATTGCCAAATGTTGAGCAGGTTTACAACATTAGGAAATCGCTGCGGTGGCATGTGCCACCCTAAAATAATCTGTGGCACTAGAGGTGGCAAGAGATCATTTTAAGGCGCCACATGCCACTCCACCTCTGTAGATCGGCCTCTGGCTGTATGCTGACTCCTGAAACTACAACACATTACACTTCTTTGTCTCTGTGCTGGAAACTGCACCGCTGACCAAGCGGGTAAATTCACTTCTCCGAACCTCATGACGTTTACACACAAACAGACAAACTGATTCAATATGAAACTACATGTTTGGGAAGTAACATGTAAACCAGACTGATGTTTATTCCTCTTTATCTCAGAGGGAAACACCGTTTGGTTTATAAACCTCACCTGCAGAGACAAACACGAAGACACCGACAAACAGCAAAGTCGAGCAGAGCGACAGACATTTCCGTGTTTTCTGTTTTTGACGATCTAACCCTTAGTTTGTTCTAAAAGTTTTAGTCTGTTGGTATTTTCAGTTAATAACAAAACCAGAGTTTTAAAACTGACTATATGAGATTTAATTTAAGGTTTAAATAAAGATAAAATATTTGTTTTTCAGCTACCCGTTCAAACTCCACACCTTCGTTTTCTAAGAAAAAATCGCGTTGGAGTGATGTGTGTTTACGCTGCTCTGTAGGACTAAAAGGTGTGATTTGTTTTTGTAATAAACTTTATTTAGAACAATAGTAATGTCTCAAACAGACACGCGAAATATTGAATCATTCAGAACAGTATATCACACCTCCTTTTCCTTTTCTCCCTAATATATATATATATATATATATATATATATATATATATATATATATATATATATATATATATATATATATATATATATATATATATATATATATATATATATATATATGGGGCTAGGGGAGGGTCTGTGCTGACAGACATGGGTTACTGACCTGGTAGCCTGGCTGCCCCTGGGTGGGTCCGGGACGGGCGTGGGGTTCTGGGGGTGTTCCGTCTCTGGGCTGGGGCCCTGGCTGGGCCTTGGGGGCTTGGGTCCTGGTTGGTATGTTGCCGGGGTTGTGGGCGGGTGGGTGTATGGGGGCCCAGCCCTGGCGCAGGGTGCCGCCAGTTCATTGAACCGCCCCGCAGGTGGTTCAATGAACTGGTGGGGGAGGTTGTTACATCTTCCAGGAGATCTCCTCTCTTCAGGAACTCACTCTGCAGGAGGGGAGATACAGGAGAGGCGGAGGAAGATCTCAGCCTGGGCGTCTATTGTCTTGTGTAGTCTGGAAGATGAGTGGATGACGTGGTGGGTGCAGTTTTCTCTGTGGTGGGGTCAGGTGGGCTGTCCCGGGCTCTGTGGGGCCAGGCGGCGCTGCTGTTCTGGCCCCCCGGATGGGCCTGGGCCCCCTTTCCCTGGCGGGTTGCAGAGTATGGGGGTGCCTACTAGGGTCAGCGGGGGAGCTGGCCCCAGGGAGGGGTCACTTGCACCTCCCTTCCTTCCCTCCCAATCTCCAGCTTCCTCCCTCTTCTCGCTCCACCACAATCACCCACACATGCAGGGCCGTGGGGTAAAGGTGTGTCACCAGGGTGCAGGGGAGGTATCCCCCCCTCTGTCCCCTTCTGGCTGCCTGTGCCTCAATTTTATCTCACAACTTAGACATTCACATTACTCACACTCTCATTGCACATACATATAGGATCTTTGGGGTGGGCACACTACACGGACTCCAAAAGACCTTCAGGGTGTACACCTCACCCCTGGCGTCCTTGCCCACCTTTCAATTTTAAATACACGTAGACACTGAGGGCTATAAGGAGGGGCTATGTGCTTACCTGCTGCTCTCTGGCAGGTAGCTCCATGCCCTCCTGGGTTTTAAATGCACCTTAGAACACACATGCATCAACACTACATATGAGCGGGCGGAGGGAGGTTTGGAGTCTTCACACCCCCGTTCTCTGCTGTCTGCTGGAGCGGGGGGGCCAGGAGGAGGAGTTGGCCGTCTGATTGGGGTCTGGAATGTGGGGCCTCCCTGCTGCTGCCAAGTCGGGGCGGTCTGCTTCCCTCCACCCCAGTGAAAAGGGTGACATCACCTTGGTCTGGGTGCAGTTTCCCCCTCCAGGGGCAAGGGTACCTAGACCTGGGTCTTAGAGTACGCTTGGGGAGTGTGATTGTGTGTACAGTGTCTCTTTATGTCTGTCTCCACGTTGGATGAGTGTTTAGTAATTGCATATAACATAAACAGATTTTGTGATGGGAAACTGTTCTTGAAGTACAGAGAGAGAGAGAGAGCTGTGCATGAAGTGGAAGCAAAACCGTAAAAGTCAGAGGGAATTCATGACGATGTTTATGTGAAGCGAAGTTTGGATCTTCTTTTGCTACTGGTTCGGTCAATATTGTTTGGAGAGAGATAAAACTAACAGCTTTAGAATCAGCACTAAAAGGGCGTAAACACAAAGCCCGGACCCTCGCCGACAGATCAGAATCAGCGAGCTGTCGGCTTTCAGCCCCGACTGCGTCCGTGCCGTCAGGTGAGAAAGGCGACATCTCACTGATTCTGACCCGCAGGTTGTGCTGTGTGTTTACGTCTTTGTGCAGAATCCGTGTACCTGCTCTCATTTACTGTTCTAGCTGTTTGGTGGTTGTTAAAATTTTGTGAGATCTCACCAGAGATTCTGGCATTTCGGGCAAAATAAATTTATATTAAAAAATCGATTCAGGATTTTAATGAATCGATTTCACGTTATCCAAGCCAGAATTGATTTTAACCGATAAATCGATTATAAAAACCCACCCCTACTTACAACACAAGAAACAGATCTTTCAGATATGATGTATCTACAATAAAACCACGTCAGCCTCCTCCAAATTGGCTGGAGAAGTGGTCAGAGACAAAGGAATGTCTTTGATCACTGCTTGAACTAAGACTTTACAAATTTAAGAAACACAATGACAACATTCAACAATTTGACTCTAACAATAACAATCACAAGCACTGTTCCCTCTAGTTTTATATGTGTCTGAATAAACACACAAACTCCCTGGGCGATCCCTTGGACCACTGTGAGCAACATCAGACGTGTGCACTGTGGTCACGCCAGCATTGAATCCATCCAAGTTACATGGTTTATTAAAATGACAACATTTACATGTATGTTAGACTACTTTTAATTAACTGCTTTAGCCCACTTACAATGAAATTAAAAAAAAAAAAAATCTTGTTCATGACCTGTGTAGTATGTTAACACTATTGGAAGTAAAAATACCTTGAACTCCAATTTTGAAAACACAATTTTGAGAGAAGCCAATTGAGTCTAATAACAGATTAAATGCCATGTTGAGGCTGTCATTTTTAGCATCTACATGGATGTTAAAATCACCCACAATAACTATTTTATCTGAGCTGAGCACTAAATCAGATAAAAAGTCTGAGAAATCAGACAGAAACTCTGTGTAAGGCCCAGGTGGACGATAGATGATAACAAATAAAACTGGTTTCTGAGTTTTACAGCTGGGGTGGACAATGTTAAGCATCAGGCTTTCAAATGAATAAAAGTCTGTCAGGGTCTTTCGCTGATTAATAGGCTGGTGTGAAAACTTACTCGGCCTGTGCTTTGAGATTTCTGGTAGTTAGAATGACTCGGGGGTGTTGATTCATTTAAACTAACATAATCATCCTGCTGCAACCAGGTTTCTGTAAGGCAGAGTAAATCGATTTGTTGATCAATTATTAAGTTATGTACTAACAGAGACTTGGAGGAGAGAGACCTAATATTTAATAATCCACATTTCACTGTTTTACTCTTTGGTTCAGATGTGGATACTGTATTGTTCTTTCTTAGTGATTTTTTTTTATGTTTAAGTTGTTTGTTGCTGGTTTTTAGTTTGTTTTTTGACTGTTTTGGAAGCTGACACAGTCTCTATGGAGATGGGGTTTGGGGTAACAGAAGGAGAGAAGCTGCAGAGAGACGTGTAAGACTGCAACTCTGTTTCCTGGTCCCAACTCTGGATAGTCATATTTTGGGGGGTTTAATAAATTTGTCCATATTTCTAGAAATGAGAGCTGCTCCATCCAAAGTGGGATGGATGCCGTCTCTCCTAACAAGACCAGGTTTCCTCCAGAAGGTTTGCCAACTATCTATGAAGCCCACATCGTTTTTTGGACACCACTCAGACAGCCAGCAATTTAAGGAAAACATTGCGGCTAAACATGTCACTCCTGGTCTGATTGGGGAGGGGATCAGAGAAAACCACAGAGTCTGACATTGTTTTTGCAAAGTTACACACTGATTCAATATTGATTTTAGTGACTTCCGATTGGTGTAACCGGGTGTCATTACTGCCGACGTGAATTATAATTTTACTGAATTTACGTTTACCCTTAGTCAGCAGTTTTAAATTTCCTTCAATGTCGCCTGCTCTGGCCACTGGAAGACAATTGACTATGGTTGCCGGTGTCTCTAGCTCCACATGTCTGAGAACAGAATTACCAATTACCAGAGTTAGACCCCCGGCGGGTAAGTCGCCGAGTGGGGAAAAACTGTTAGACACGTGAACAGGTTGGTCGTGTACCTGGGGCTTCTGTTTAAGACTATGCTTCCTTCTCACCATCGCCCAGCCACCCTATTTCCTGAGCTGCTTGGGGTCTGCCAGGGAACAGCTAGCGGGGCCTACGCTATCTTTGGCTGCACCAGCTACAGGGGCCTGGCTAGCTATGGGTGAATGAAGGGTGCGAAGCCGAGTCTCCAATTCAGTAATCCTGGCCTCCAGAGCCGCAAATATGCTACATTTGTTACAAGTATCACTACTGCTGAAGGAGGCCAAGGAGAAACTAAACATCTGACACACTGAGCAGGAAAGTGCAGGAGGGACAGGTGAAGTAGCCATGGTGCTAACGAGTCGGCTACAAGCTAAGCTAAGCTAACAAAACATTAAAGACACAGTCAGTGAATACTTTGGCTATAAATTAGGTAGTGAGTACACAGAAAATGTGCTTCGGATGAAGCATGTGAAGATTATGCTATGAAGAGAGAATGTATCTAAAACTTTTTTAATAAATCGCTAAGCAGATAAGCTACTCAAAAACATGACCGTGTTTGAGCAGGAACAGGAAGTGATACTCTAGTCTCGTGATGGCACCCTACGCTCAGCCTTCGACCAGGTGATTAAGATTGATGGTCACGTGGTGCACCCTGAAGCCGTGCAGACCTAGCCGCGCTTCGTGTTATTTAAAGATAGTGTCATACTTCGGCTGGGTGGCAGGCGAGAATTGGACCTAAATGCAAACTCACAGGAATGGAACTTAAACTCAAAAGCACAGCTTTATTGCTGGGAAACAAGCGATACAACAATACAAAACTAAACTGGGAAAAACTAATTATAATACAGGGAGAATCAAACACAGCTATGAGGGACAGCGCGATATGGAACAGAGGGAGACTCAGACATAAATACCCAGAGGGTAACGAAGAAAGTGGAAGCACATGGGGAACACAGCTGAGGATAATTACACGTGACAGGACGGGAAAGACACGGAAACTGAAAATGCTGACACCAGACACGGACCTTCAACTCAACACAGGACGTACATAGAGGCAACCTGGAGGGAGAGAGAGAAAAAGGAGCAGCACATGACAGGGTGAGAAAAACACAGAACACGAGGCACCAGAACTAATATCACAATATAGACACAGTTACACAAAGGGAGACACGGAGGGCAACCCTATTAAATATACAGGGAACCAAACAGAAAACAAGTCCAGGAGCCGCAGGACCAGACAAAGTCACAGGCAAAGAAGCTGGACCAGATGGCGATATGGCAGCCACAGAGGTTGGAGCGGATGGAGGCGCTGATGGCAGAAGCAGTTCCTCTGATCCTCAAGTAGGAACAGATGGCTGAATGGGCCCCTCGGACCCTCCAGCAGAGACGAGGAAGTGCTTGCCGGGCCCGAGTCAAAGAAAGGACAAAGAGAAGAGAATTACTGAGCATTTAACTGGATTTATTTGGATCAAAGATAACAAGAAGAAGTAAATTATCTGAGTCAGTAGAATAGCAGGAGAAGTAGAAACAAATAAACACAAAACTAGAACCCAACCAGAAAGAGAGAGAGCAAGAAACTGATTCCAGCAGGTGATTTACTTCCTGTTTTACTTCTAAAAATGGCTAAGCTCCGCCCACACAGAACAGTCCAGACAGGAAGTGTTGGAGCTGTCACACCTCTCAAATGGTGAAAATCAGATGACCACTGAAGGTGGTATGATGGTTTTGAGTGTCAAATATCCTTGAATTAGCCCAGAGACGTACAGACACCTGATCTCCAACCTCTAGAAGCAGTGAGGCTCCATTAGAGGCGCTCACACCACCAGATGTTGGATTTTCTTGTGCAGCAAAAATGTGTTCTCCATTCCTGTACAACGGAGCAGCAGCACGGACGTTTCCAAGTCCAAATATGTGCAACTCAAAGTGGTAGACTCCTTTCACTGGTGCATTGAAAATACCTGTGGGACATTTGTTTTTGTTAAATGGAAAATCAGCTTTTAGAACATTTGGAACATCAACCTTTCATCAACATAACTGACAAGTGACATTCAGTGTTATTACCTGTGTGTGGGTTGTAGGCATTTCCAATGTTTGTGAACACGTGTTTGAAGATCAGTATAATATTTGTGTTAAAGGGTCCAGTATATCCATGACCTTGATCCAGCAGAGAGGCTGAGAAAGCCACCTGTTTGACTGAGAGAGAAAGAAATGTCATCATTTTAAACTTTCTGTTTTAGAGTTTTAGACTCTTCCCAAAAAAAGTCACCATGACAAAAACTTTAATCTCCAATGAAATAAATGTTTTGACAGCTGAAAGCATTTTATTGTCACAGAAGAAATCAAACTCTGTGATTAGAAAATGAAATTTGAAAACTCGTCCTTTAGATCAGACAGGAAGTTATTTTGTAGCTTCTGCCAAGACAACAAACTGTGTTATTCAGTGTTTCAGTTGCATCTGGATTTGTGCTTTAGACAAACAAAACATGAATTCAGATGAATGTCATTCAGTAAATTAGATCAAGTAACAAACTTAATGTGTGTTCTGATGTCTAAAGAGTGATGTTTAGCTGTTTTTAGTGTCAGTGTCTTAAATTCAGACATTCAAACATAAACACTAATTCCTGATTCCTGATAAGATTTACATTTACAATAATTGATTACACAGCAGTGGAGAGTAGACTTTATCACAAAAGATGTCTTTCTGAAAGCACTGTAACTAAGTTTAAGAATATAATCCACCCACTGTTATCATCTTCAATGCCCTGTACCAACACAGAGCAGAGCACCTATCTGAATTGATTATCTTGTTAATAATTTTACCTCCTCACTACGTACGACTCTGGCTACTGTAGCTCCTGTGAAAACTAAGGTCTCTAATCAGAAGTACCTGACTCCGTGGTATAATTCTCAAACACGTACCCTAAAGCAGATGACTCGTAAGCTGGAGAGGAAATGGCGTGTCACAAATTTAGAGGATCATCATTTAGCCTGGAGAAATAGTTTGCTGCTTTATAAGAAAGCCCTCCGCAAAGCCAGAACATCTTACTATTCATCACTGATTGAAGAAAATAAGAACAACCCCAAGTTTCTCTTCAGCACTGTAGCCAGGCTGACATAAAGTCAGAGCTCTACTGAGCCAACCATCCCTTTAACGTTAACTAGTAATGACCTTCACGAACTTCTTCACAAATAAAATTTTTATCATTAGAGAAAAATTTACCAATAATCATCCCACAGATGTAATATTATCTACAGCTACTTTTAGTACCATTGATGTTAAGTTAGACTCTTTTTCTCCAATTGATCTTTCTGAGTTAACTTCAATAATTACTTCCTCCAAACCATCAACGTGTCTTTTAGACCCCATTCCTACAAAACTGCTCAAAGAAGTCCTGCCATTAATTAATGCTTCAATCTTAAAAATGACCAACCTATCTCTAATAATCGGCTATGTACCACAGGCCTTCAAGCTGGCTGTAGTTAAACCTTTACTCAAAAAGCCATCTCTAGACCCAGCAGTCTTAGCTAATTATAGGCCAATCTCCAATCAACCTTTCATATCAAAAATCCTTGAAAGAGTAGTTGTCAAACAGCTAACAGATCATCTGCAGAGGAATGGTTTATTTGAAGAGTTTCAGTCAGGTTTCAGAGCTCATCACAGCACAGAAACAGCTTTAGTGAAGGTTACAAATGATCTTCTTATGGCCTCTGACAGTGGACTCATCTCTGTCCTTGTCCTGCTAGACCTTAGTGCAGCATTCGATACTGTTGACCATAATATCCTATTAGAGCGATTAGAAAATGCTGTAGGTATTACAGGTACTGTGCTGCAGTGGTTTGTATCATATCTATCTAATAGACTTGTTAGGAGTTGGGTTCTGGTTATGTGGTGTTTTTGTCTGTGTGTGTGTTTTGGTGCCCCCCTTTTTGTATAGATAGGCGGGGCAGTGAGTCACTGAACCTCGCACACCTGTTACTCATCAGATGCATTCTTCAGAAGTGTTCTTTAGGAGCTACCTGACAGAAGACTAGTGTCGGAGTATTGACGTTTTTGGAGAGTCTGTGATTCTGCCCCTGCCTGCTGGAGCCGTTGGATTATTTCTGGTGACTGTAAGGAGTTTTGTTTCCTCCCCAGGATTTCGCCTTGTCTGGTTTTTTTCCGTCTGGAGGTTTTGGCAATAAACAGTACCAAGTAACTTCTCCAACTCTCTGTGTAGTCTACTTTAAGCTTTTCTCGGTTATCGGGCAAGACCCTCCTAATTCTCACGTCCCTCTCCTTTTTTAGATCGAGTGCACTACCTGTGTGTGTTTCCGTCACCTGCACGTCCTGGCTCCGCATCCCCATTCATATGCTGTTGTACATACTGTGTCCTTGTAAAACCTCCCCATCACTGTAAATAAACTGTCTTCACCGCAACTCTGCCTCCGTGCGTTCTGCTCCCTGGGTCCATCTGCATTTGCCATAACAAGACTCCAATTTGTACATGTAAATGGAGAGTCCTCTTCACACACTGAGGTTAATTATGGAGTTCCACAGGGTTCAGTGCTAGGACCAATTCTGTTTACATTATACATGCTTCCCCTAGGCAGTATCATTAGAAGACATAGCATACATTTTCACTGCTATGCAGATGACACCCAGCTCTATCTGTCCATGAAGCCAGATAACACACACCAATTAGTTAAACTGCAGGAATGTCTTAAAGACATAAAGAGCTGGATGGCCGCTAACTTTCAGCTTCTTAATTCAGATAAAACTGAGGTTATTGTACTTGGCCCTGAAAATCTTAGAAATATGGTATCTAACCAGATTCTTACTCTGGATGGCATTACCTTGGCCTCCAGTAACGCTGTGAGGAACCTTGGAGTCATTTTTGACCAGGATATGTCCTTCAACGCACATAATAAACAAATATGTAAGACTGCTTTCTTCCATTTGCGCAACATCTCTAAAATTACAAATATCCTGTCTCAGAGTGACGCTGAAAAACTAGTTCATGCATTTATTACTTCCAGGCTGGACTACTGCAATTCATTATTATCAGGATGTCCAAAAACTCGCTGAAAAGCCTTCAGTTAATCCAAAATGCTGCAGCAAGAGTACTGACAGGGACTAGAAAGACAGAGCTGATTTCTCCTGTTTTGTCTTCCCTTCATTGGCTTCCTGTTAAATCCAGAATTGAATTCAAAATCCTGCTCCTCACATACAAGGTCTTAAATAATCAGGCCCCATCTTATCTTAATGACCTTGTACTACCATATCACCCTATTAGAGCACTTCGCTCTCGCTCTGCAGGCCTACTTGTTGTTCCTAGAGTATTTAAAAGTAGAATGGGAGGGAGAGCCTTCAGTTTTCAGGCCCCTCTTCTGTGAAACCAGCTTCCAGTCTGGATTCGGGAGAGAGACACTATCTCTACTTTCAAGATTAGGCTGAAAACTTTCCTTTTTGCTAAAGCATATAGTTAGGGCTGGACCAGGTGACCCTGAATCCTCCCTTAGTTATGCTGCAATAGACGTAGGCTGCCGGGGATTCCCATGATGCATTGAGTTTTTCCTTTCCAGTCACATTTCTCACTCAATATGTGTTAATAGACCTCTCTGCATTGAATCATATCTGTTATTAATCTCTGTCTCTCTTCCACAGCATGTCTTTTATCCTGTCTTCCTTCTCTCACCCCAACCGGTCGCAGCAGATGGCCCCGCCCCTCCCTGAGCCTGGTTCTGCCGGAGGTTTCTTCCTGTTAAAAGGGAGTTTTTCCTTCCCACTGTCGCCAAAGTTCTTGCTCATAGGGGGTCATGTGATTGCTGGGTTTTTCTCTGTATCAACTGTACAATATAAAGCGGCTTGAGGTGACTTTTGTTGTGATTTGGGGCTATATAAATAAAATTGAATTGAATTGAACAGTGTTCAGATATTCAGTTCAGATATTGAGGAGGGATACAAAACAACACTGTTCCAGAAGGGTTAGGTCAAACGATGATTCTAATGAACACACGCGTGGGGAGATGAACACTGTCAAACAATCAGCATCGATCTCCGCCCAAACAATACACAAGCAGTTGTTTTATAGCCTCAGGGTATTATTATGACGCCAGGTGCTTCCTGTAGATCTTTTCTCGCTTATCTCTGGAACATCAGAACACGTACTACAACAAACTGTCACTTATTCAGGCACAAAATGCAGTTACAAGCTTGCAAAATATGTCTGAACTCTTACCTAGAAATGAATCTACGTACGATGTGTGTGTGTGTGCGTCTCGACCTCAATTGCACTCTGCCTCACCTCTCACCTCGCCTACTAAAGCTCACAACCAGACAGAGGCCACTCTCATATGTGTAACAATCTACTGAAACTATATGCGTAATATATTGAATAAATGTTTTAATCAAATGCCACTATTCAAAGCTTAATAAAAAGGATATAAACGAATAAAAGATAATAATGAATAACCTGGTTATGTGTGTTTTGTAAGCGTTTAGGCAATCCTTCCATAGCTCTAAGTCGCTTTGCACAATAGATCATCCGGACCTAGCGCCGGACGAAGCTTCTGACCATCAATTACCTGACTGAGCTTCAACTCTTTAAAAGCGCAAACTGCAAGGTGTTTATAAAAATAGTTATAATTGCACCTGGAATAAAGGCTAATTGGGTGCCAATATGTTTAAACATCTGAATGCAATATCAATGCTGTAGATTATATTATTAATGCAATGGTAATGATGATGGTTATGAATAGTAGCAGTAAAATATTTGGCTCATATCAACAACAGTAATCTGGATATTTTAATTTTGGATTTAACATCAAACATTAAGTACTGTGCTAAAGGCTCTACACTACCATGCCGGCCATGCATGATGACAGCAGAGTGAGCATTAGTCAGCGCTCCCTATGTTCCCCCAAGGCTTAATGCAGACAAAGAACCATGACACAGTTGACAGTTTTACTGCAGCACAGAGAATATGTGTGTGTGATTCTAAAAAATCTGAAAAAAAGATGTCATTAATAACTCAGTTATAACAAATCAAGATGCAACAGCATGAGCTAGCTATATGTCAACTTACCCGCTATATCCAAGGTACAATTAATGTAGTAGGCTAGCATGACACAACATCCTCCTCACAATATTATATGGCATGTTAAAGTTTGCCAGAAACTGAAAACTCGTTCACAGCCTGCACGACTTAATGAACAGTTGGACGCACACAAAGACACACAAGCAGCAGTCAACTGTGAATGTGATGAAGCCCTGAACCAAGAGACTACCCAGATAGCAAGACGACATTGAATTGATGTTGATTTTTCATCCGATCCGTTGTTATGGTCAGGGTTGAAATGCCAATGTTGTAACAACATTGAAATACTGTGGTAAACCGACAGTCTTGCTATAGGGACATTGTAATGATGTTGATTTACCGTTGTTTTTTGTCATTGATATTTGATCTATTTGTAGTCGACCAGGTGACAACAACAACGTCGAGAAAACGTCTATTTATAGTTGACCATCATTCGGCGCCGGCCACCATCAAAAAGCCATCAATTTGTAGTTGAGCGTTAAATTGCATTGCAACTGAGGGGGTATAAAGTACCAGAGAAAGTAGATTTATTGTTCTTTTGTTATCAATGATTTCTTTTTTTTTTTTTTTCTTTTTTTTTTTTGCCTGTCCCATTTGGTTCTTTAGCCATCAGAATTGTTGTCTGAAGACCAACAAGGATACCCAATGGATTTACTTTGCCAAATGGATCTTCGTGGCATTGCCGTATTGGTCCATTTGGTCGATCTTTGTTTTTATTATTTATTATATTTTATTTTCAGATGTTACAGACGGGACAGACATCAGTGAGGGATAGGAAAGGGAGAAAGAAAGAGGAAGGAAAGGAAAAACAGAAGGGGAGAGGGACAGTGAGAAAGGGGGGGAGAAAAAAAATAAAAATCTGCTGGATCACCTGTTGAGAGAAGAATAGAAGACAAGCAAAAAAACAAAAAAAAACAAAGCAACATACTAAACACAACACCATCGCATTAATCTAGCTAAGTGTAAACAGCAGTAAATACTAAATATTCAATGTTGTTGTGCAGCACGCAGGACAGATGTGCTTCGAAGTAGTAGCCAAGAAGGGTGTAATTTAAGTCTACGAGCAGTGAACACCCGTGTGCATACCTGTGTGGATCAGCGTGCTTGTATTCCAAAGGTTTCTCCATGTAACGATCTGCTAGGGAGTGTGGGGGGGGCCACAGCCCCGTCCTCCAGGGTATGAAGCAGGTATGGAGGAGATCAAAACTCCAGACATCCAGAGGCCCCCAGAACACAAGAGACCATGGAAAACCAACAGAGGGGCAGCCGCGCCACTGTCCCAGCAAGAGCTGAGGAGAGTCCCAGATGAGGGTTCACTCAGCAGCCGCGGAGCAGAAGCCAGGGGGAGTTGCAGTGACGCGCCCGTGAGCTCCGCCGGCAGCCAGCTGTGCCTGAGTGACCGAGCCCCAGGCCGAGAGGCCGGGGGCACCCCACCTCCGAAGTGGTCCGAGCGAGCCCCAGGTTCCAGGCCCCGATAAGCGGCCGCCAAGGAGTGAGCCGGTGTGTACCTGGACGCCCACCCCCAGACACAAAGAACCACCAACGCACTGATACCTGAGGGAGTCCGCCACCGGCAGGGGAAGTGGTGGTGGGTGGAGATAGGCCTCCAAACCTTGGAGGGCCTGAGGTGTCCCCAGAGAGGTGGTGTCTGATACCCAACCTGACATATAGACACAGACATACAGGCACACACAGACACAAACATCCATTCCCCCCCTCATGCTCTCATGTGCACTCACTCCACACTCAACCAACGTGGAGACAGACATAAAGAGACGCTGTACACACGATCACACTCCCCAAGCGTACTCTACAAACCGGGTCTAGGTACCCTTGCCCCTGGAGGGGGGAACTGCACCCAGACCCAGGTGGTGTTACCCTTTTCCCTGCGGTGGGGAGAGGCAGACCACCCCGACTCCGTAGCAGCAGGGAGGCCCCACACTCCAGACCGCAGTCGGACGGCCAACTCCTCCTAGCCCTCCCGCTCCAGCAGGCCGCAGAGAATGGGGGTGGGAGAAGACTCCAAACCTCCCTCCACCCGCTCATTGTAGTGTTGATGCATGTGTGTTCTAAGGTGCAATTAAAACCCAGGAGGGCATGGAGCTACCTGCCAGAGAGCAGCAGGTAAGCGCATAGTCCCTCCTGATAGCCCTCAATGTCTAAGTGTATTTAAAATTGAGAGGTGGGCAACGACGCCAGGGGTGAGGTGTACACCCTGATGGTAATATGGACTCGGTGATTGTGCCCACCCCCAAGATCCTATATGTATGTGTAATGAGAGTGTGAATAATGTGAATGTCTAAGTTGTGGGATAAAATTGAGGCAAAGGCAGCCGGAAGGGGACAGAGGGGGGGGGGGGGGGGGGTAGCCTCCTCTGCACCCTGGTGACATACCCCTACTCCAAGGCCCTGCATGTGTGGGTGGTTGTGGTGGAGCGGGAAGAGGGAGGCAGCTGGAGATGGGGAGGGAAGGAAGGGAGGGGCAGGTAACCCCTCCCTGGGGCCAGCTCCCCCGCTGACCCCAGTAGGCACTCCCACACTCCGCGACCCGCCAGGGAAAGAGGGCCCAGGCCCATCCAGACCGGGGCCCAGTGCAGCAGCGCCTCCCGGCCCCACAGAGCCCGGGACAGTTCACCCAACCCCACCACAGAGAAAACTGCACCCACCCCACCATCCACTCATCTTCCAGACTACATAAGACAGTAAACGCCCAGGCTGAGATCTTCCTCCACCTCTCCTGTATCTCCCCCTCCTGCAGAGAGAGTCCCTGAAGAGAGGAAAGCTCCTGCAGATGTGACCATCTCCCCCACCAGTTGAAGAGCCCCCCAGGTGGCTCGACGCACCGGCGGCACCCTGCTCCAGGGCTGGGCCCCCATGCACCCACCCGCCCACAACCCCGGCAACACACCAACCAGGACCCAAGCCCCCGAGGCCCGGCCCGGGCCCCAGCCCGGAGACGGAGCGCCCCCAGAACCTCACGCCCATCCCGGACCCACCCAGGGGCAGCCAAGCTACCAGGTCAGTAACCCACGTCCGTCAGCACAGACCCTCCCCTAGCCCCGCTGCACGCAGCCGCAAGGAAACAGTCACCTGAGAGCCAACAGAGCCCCCAACCGGACATGACCGCTACCCCGGGTTGAGCCCCCCAAGGAAGATGCCTCCGGGGAACCCCCCGACGCCCTAAGCCTGTCCCTACCCCCACACCAATCACAACAGTGAAGGCGGGACCAAACTATGACCCCCCACCCCCACTAGGTGATGGAGCTGATAAAAGGAGCCCAGAGCAATTGATCTGATGTGGTGGCAGAGGCTGTATCAAGACTAATGTAATCTAATAGATAATTTCTATATTGGTTAGAATTAAGATTATTTTTATTTTTCCAGTTCATGAGGACTGTTTTCTTGGCTATGCATAGGGCAGTGAAAACCATATGGGCTATATTCTTTTCTGAAGTGACATTATCTAAGCTGCCCAACAAACACACTAAGGGGGAAGTTGGAATGTTACATTTCAGACACTTTGATAAGTCTTCACATATCTCGCGCCAAAACTTTTGCACTGGTGGACAGAACCAAAGAGCGTGGATGTAATTGTCTGGTGTATTGCCTTGACAGTGTGAGCAGTTGTTGGAGGATGTAAAGCCCATCTTGAACATCCGATGACCTGTATAGTGCACTCTATGTAGTATTTTGTATTGTATTAATTGCAGACTGGGATTTTTAATTAATTTAAAGGTTCTTAAGCAAATCTCAGACCAGAAGTTTTGGTCTAAGCTGACTGATAAATCTGCTTCCCACTTTGCAATAGGAAGGGATATTGATTCATCTAATTTAGAAAGTGTTCTGTATATTTTAGATAATAATTTGGGGGATTTAAGAGTAAGAAAATGTGCCGCACTTAGTGGTGTTTGTAATTCAACTTGACTGAGGTTAAATTTCTTTTTTACTATGGATTTAATTTGTTGATATTCTAAAAATCTTGTCTTGTTGATCCCATATTGTGCAACTAGTCTGTCAAATGGAATAAATTCTGTTCCCTCTAATATATGTTCTAAGTATTTAATTCCTTTACAACTCCATTCTGGGAAATTAATCATATTATTGTTTTGTAATATGTCAGGGTTATTCCAGATAGGTGTACGTTTGCATGGAATTAATGAAGAATCCATTATTTTTAGAAACTCCCACCATGCTGTCAGAGAAAAGCTGATGTTGATACTTTTAAAGCATTCATGTCTTTTGATGTTTGAGCTAATAAATGGTAGGTCTGAAATCTCTAGATCCTTGCATAGTGCCTGTTCAACATCTAGCCAGGGCTCAACTAAGAAGGTATGTTTTAACCATTCTGAGATGAACTGAAGCCTGTTGGCTAAGAAGTATTGGTAAAAATTAGGCAGATCTAATCCTCCTCTATCCTTGGTTCTTTGTAGCGTTTTTAAGCTGATACGCGGGGGTTTATCTTTCCAAAGGAATTTGGAAATATATGAATCCAGAGATCTGAACCAATCTTGTGATGGTTTGTTAGGGATCATCAAAAATAAGTAATTTATTTTTGGCAAGATCATCATTTTTATAGTGGCGACCCTTCCCATGAGTGATATGGGTAAAGATTTCCATCTAGTCAGATCGCCTTCTACTTTCTTTAGAAGTGGGATGTGGTTTAATTTAGTTAAGTCTGAAAGCTTAGGAGAGACATTAATACCTAAATATTTAATATTTCCGGATTGCAGTGGGGCAGAGGAAGAATTATGGAAGGAGCAGTTAATGGGGAGAACTGTAGATTTTGGCCAGTTAATTGAATAATCTGAAACTCTTGAAAACCAGTTTATTAAAGTAATTACCTCAGAGAGGTTGGTTTGTGTGTTTTGCAGAAAAAGCAACACATCATCCGCATAGAGACTGATTTTATGTTCTATGTTCTTACATTTTATGCCCTTAATTGTTGTAGCCTGTCTAAATGTTGCTGCTAGAGGTTCGATAAAAATTGCAAAAAGTGAAGGGGAGAGTGGGCATCCCTGTCTGGTGCCCCTCAGGAGACAGAAGCTGGAGGATGTCTGGTCATTTGTTCTGATACGAGCTGTTGGGGAATTGTATAATATTCTTATCCAGTTTATGAAAGAGTTTCCAAAACCAAATTTGTGTAAAGTTGCGAATAAAAATTTCCAGTTAACTCTGTCAAATGCTTTTTCTGCATCTAGAGATAATATTATGGTTTCGATGTTTTTATCGTATGAGTAGTCTATTAAATTAAGTAATCTACGAGTGTTTGTTGAGGAGTGCCGACCTTTTATGAAACCAGTTTGGTCAGGATGAATTAAGAGGGGAGTCATTTTCTCTAATCTCTTTGAGAGAGCTTTGCAGATTATTTTAAGGTCTACATTTAAAAGAGAGATTGGACGATAGCTTGAGGGAAATAAAGGGTCTTTGCCTGGTTTTAGCAGGAGACTAATGTTGGCAGAATTCATATTTGGTGGTAGTCTGCCATTTTCCTCGATTTCCTGCAACATGCCGTGGAATACTGGTGCCAAAATTGTCCAGAATTCTTTGTAGAATTCTGCAGGGAAACCGTCTGGACCTGGGGCCTTATTATTGGGCATACTTATCAGGGCTTCCTGGAGTTCACTTGGCGTCAGTGGCGAATCCAGTTCCATTGCTTGACTGTCTAGTAATTTTGGAAGAGTTACGTTGTCAAGAAACAGATCAATTTCATTTTTAGATGGGTTTATTTGTGGTGAGTATAAAGTTTCATAGAAATCCCTAAAAATGTTGTTTATTCTTCCAGGATCATATATTGTGTTCCCCGATAAATCTTTAGCAGCACATATAGTTGTTTTTTCTTTATTTATTTTTAGCTGGTTAGCTAGAAATCGACCTGATTTGTTACTGTGTTCAAAATTCTGCAAGCGTAGTCTTTGTATAAGGAATTGTGTTTTTTTATTAATAATTTCATTTAATTCTAGTTTTGTTTTGCATATTTTGTTCAATGTTTCCTGATCTTGGTTGCACGCGTAGGCTTCTTCTAGTGATTTGATGGTTTTTTCTAATTCCTGAATATTTTTGTTTTCTTCTTTCTTTTTGTGTGATGAGAAAGAAATTATTTTACCTCTCATCACCGCTTTCCCTGCTTCCCATAGAACAGAAGCAGATATTCCGGGAGTGTCATTAAAGTCTAAATATGAAGTCCATTCCTTTTTAAAAAATTTAATAAAGTCTTCATCTTTAAGTAGTGATATTTTAAATCTCCAGTTTTTTCTTGGCGTAGTGTTATTCTTGTGTATTAGTGTTAAGGATACGGGAGCATGATTGCTGACAGCTATAGGATGAATCTCAGTGTCTGAAATGTCACACAGCAGTGAGCTGCTGACCAAAAAATAATCCAAACGAGAGTAAGAGTGATGGACATGCGAGAAAAAAGTATATTCCTTACTGGTGGGGTGAAGAGAGCGCCATGCATCGCAAAGACCAAAGTCGCTCATATACTGATTGATTATATTTGTGGACTGCCAATTGCGCTGAGTTCCTGTTGTGTTGAGCCTATCCATGTCTTCATTTAGTCCAAGGTTGAGGTCACCGCCAAGAATGAGTGTGCAATCAAGGTGTTCAGAGAGTGCACTAAAAAATCCGTGGAAGAATGAGGGTTCATCAACATTTGGACCATATATACTTACAATACATAGTTTTTTGTTCAATATTGATAGTTTAATAATTAGAAATCTACCCTCTGGATCTATAACTGTATCGAGTACTGTAAAATTAACATTTTTATGTATTAAAATTGCTACTCCCCGTTGTCTAGAATTATAACAGGCTGCAAACACGTTAGGAAACTCAGGTGTTTTAAGTTCGTTTAAACCTGTGACAGGTCTGTGAGTTTCTTGTAATAAAACAACATCTGCCTGTAGTTTTTTAAGCTGGTTAAATATCTTTAACCTCTTTCCTCTGGAGCCAGCTCCATTTACATTCCATGTGACAAACCTCAGCATGCCCATAATTGTGTGTGTATGTCTAATGATGTACGCTGGGTGTTTCGTTTAGACAGGTGGAGAGGATGTGGAAACATCACTTGTTTGTAAATAGAAAGAGAAAAAGAAGTGTGGTGAGAGGCTCCATAAGTCTGACTATGTGTGTGAATATTCACTAATATGAACAAGCGTGGCTTGCTTATGTGTCCTGCAAGTCTGTGCGTGCTGTGAGGCTGTTGTGAATGTTATCAATGATTTCTGGTGTAGTTCACCAGCTTTAAAAAATTGTGTCGACGTGCAATTTATGTATAGTTGACCGGGAAATTAAAGCAGCGATCACTTGGACTATTCCGCAGCACCCCTATCACATGGTACATCCCTCCAGGTAACCATTGTCTTGTACAGTAGAGCAGGACATTAGATTTACTCTCAGCGGAATTGACCGGAGAAGGCATCAGTTCATGCACTGCACTGACTTGCACCACAATTAGTATAAGGTAAGAATGAATGAATTTTGTTCTATACGTTATTTCCACGGTTGCATTTGAATAACAGTAAAAAAACTCGTTAATGTACACTTTCGGACAAAATGTGGGAGCCCGAAATTGTGTCTACTTTCATCTTACAATCTGGCAACAAATAAATAGCATTGCGAACAAAGTCTATCAACAAAAAAAACATTTTCATTTCATACTTTTCCGTTATATTCCCTTAAACAAGCTAGCTTTAACGCTTCGAGCAGTGGCAGTCCTAGCCTGTTTGGCGCCCTGGGCGAACACTCCCTCTGACGCCCCCCAGCACCACCACCACCATCACACACAAACACACATAAAACATATTATGGATTGTACATTAACATAAAACTGTTGTCGGAACCATACTGAATTTCACCAGAGAAACACACACATGCATATATGAAGAGAGAGAGAGTATGCATAGTATGCAACCAGCTACCAAACAGCCATCATAATTCGTTATACAATGAGACAAATCAACAATTGACACTGACTAATTAATGTTAAAATCTGTAACATAATGTATTGTTTGGAGTTTAGTCTGTTACTGTTACTATTTTTACCATTTCTTCTTGGAGCAACTGTAACCCACATAATTTCCTTAGGGATTAACCCTTTAAAGCCAGTCGGAGCGGGCACGCTCGGTTTTGTGTAACTATTTTTAAATCCTGGTAGCACTGCAACCACGTAAGCTAGCGCAATAATTTTTTTTGCATATGAAACTGGAGGAGTTGTACTTACATCTTATGCCATCAGCTTGTCCTAGGTCACAGTTTCCTTCCACATATAGCTTTGCAAAAACTGCATAAAAAGCACTTGCAGCAACAAAAACATAATGTTCCAGAAACACGCTTTGCCGATCCGAGCAGCTGTTTGTAAGACTTCCTACGTCCATCAGCGCGAACTATCGCATGTCCGCCATGACCTGCCCGGAACCGGAAGTGACGTCATTTTGCGGAAATGTAGTTTTTTACCATCAGTGCCTTATGAGCCTATACTGGTGTTTTTAAAAGTTATGTTTGACTTTATGACTTTCTGTGTCGTTTCTGGGATTATTTTGATCCATATGCTGTTTTTTTGCAAATTTGCATTAAAATTTATTTTTCATTTTTCCTGCAGTATATAAAAATTGGTGTATTTCAAAAATAAAACTATGAAGACACTTAAAATAAATTTCCTGTGGTGGGAAACTATTTTGTGCAACTTTTTTGTATTTACAGTTTTGAGGGTTAAGCCTCTTAAATTTCTCTAACTAGAAATATATGTTAAAAAAACAAAAACTATTTTCAATTTTTTTGTAGTTTATTGCACTTTTTTGCAATTTATGTAATTACTATCCACTTAATGCATACATATTATTAAAATTTGGACTATAATGGTTGTATTGATGTATATCAACTTGAAATGCTCCCAAAAATGGCACTACAACATGTAAAAATATAATATAAGCTCTGGCGGACTTGGTTCTATGGTAGGTCTTAAAGGGTTAATAAAGTATTCTGATTGTTTCAGGATACATGACCTGCCATTATCCAATGACACATCTGCTTACCTGTATCTTTTGCTCATTTATCCTCCTCTTCTTTTCTCCTTTTTCAAAATGAGGACCTGATGGCTTTGAACTTTTCTTGTCCATCTTGGTTTTAATTTTGTACTCCAGTATGAACACCATTCCCCAACCTGAGGATCACCACAACATAACCTAACAGACCTACACCTTAGTTCACAGATTCGCTTTGTCTAGGGTTTATTTCTGGGATTTCGACCAACCCAGGATTCAAATCATGAATCCATAATGGGCTTCGATTTACAACATTATGAATGAAATGTGCTCTATTTGGAAGCAACAGGTCTCCCTCCCCTTTCGACGGGTTGTGTGAGGCTTTAAATCGTCAAACTATAAAATATAAATTTTAAATTGTTATTGATCCCTTTACCCCTTGTCCGAAAGTGTATATTTATTTTCTTACTCTTCTTATATTTATTGTTTGTTTACTTGCACTGTTGTAACTTCAGCACGGCAGCAAGCAGCCGAGGGCTCTCTCGCTCACTTTTCACGTATAGAATTTCGAAAAAACATCGGTGCAAATTATAAGTCTGTTTGCTGGTTTATTTTTTTGTTTTATCTTGCGAGTTGGTTATTAGATGCTGCTCCAGCCAGCCAGAGAATCCCCCGCCCTCTCCTGCCTGTGCCGCAAGCAGCAGGCGCGCCTCGCGAAAGGAGGGCGCCCTTACTCCCAGCAAATGGGCGATAGAAAACCGATCGGTGCCTATGCATCCCTAATATGCGCTGGCTGATGTCGGGGCAGCATGAGTACGAGCAATTTTTTATTTATTTATTTTTTTGCCGATGCCCATGATGCCGCCCCCCACCTCGATGCCGCCCCGGGCAACTGCCCGTGTCGCCCGTATCAAAAACCGCTACTGGCTTCGAGGGTTCCTTTCTTGCCGTCGCCTCGGCGCTTGACCCAGACTTTCGCTCTGTAGTTGCTTTTTAGCATAGTACTACAAAAAATTGTAAATCTGTGATATATGATGGATAAACCTAAAGTTAACTGTATAAATGTGTTCAATGACTTTGTTAATTTTAATGATTGGAGAGCACCCGCTTCAATTCGCACTCAATTCAAACTTTACGCTGCACGCTCACCTAACTTTACGTTGCACGCGTTTGCACCTTTTGTCCACACGTAAACTGCGTTTTCGTTAACTGAGGACTGAGATTTTAAATTATTTTTTATTTTCGAAAACTCCATTTTAGCATTTACGTGTGGACGAGGCAAACGGAGAAAACGCAGCGTCAAAGGTGTGCGCCTATTTTGACGTCACACTGTGCACCACGTTTTGTCTCGGTGCCATGAATTCCTACAATGGCAGACTTAGACAAAATACTGCTAATTTTTTTATCTTCAGTATTTAAATGCTTACATATACACACGCAGTTACTGTCCCTTCGCACATAGGACTCGGTTCAGCTTCTTTGAGCCATCTTTGTATCTAGTTTATTGACTCTTTTGACTCTTTATTGACATTGTGCACTATTTTTCCTCTTTTTTTAAGATCTGATTTGGTAACTACAATCCACTTAAAAAAATTAACTTTTTCTAAACAGCCCTCACCACTCCGCAGTCTTCCCCCCAGCCCACTGACAGCGGGCATCATAATGCCCCGCCCAGCTTCCGACACCTTTCGCCACTCTGGCAGAACACACAAAACGACACAGCTTTGCAATCTCCCCAGCATGCAGAGTCTGATGTCGAGGACTTCCCTATAGATGGTATGCTTTTAAATTTGTTTTAAAGCTGAATCACAATGTCATTGTACTCTTATCTTCAAAACACCAATTTATACTCCTGAATGTCATCTTGTTGTGATTTGTTTTTCTGTAGATTCCAGAAACTCTGTGAGGCCACTATTACAAGGCAAGTTCGAAAATCTTGGAATTTCAGATTTTACATGGTATAAATGGTAAATGGCCTATATTTGTACGGCGCTTTAACTAGTTCCTAAGGACCCCAAAGCGCTTTACACATTCAGTCATCCACCCATTCACACACAATTCACACACTGGTGATGGCAAGGTGCATATACAAATATCAAATATATGTGACAGGCAAAAACTAGCAAACACTTTTAGCAGTTAGAACAACTTATACTTGAATGCAGAATGTTACACCATCACTTATGGATATATTAGTTTTTCGCCTCTCACTGCTAATCTAATTAATCTTTCTAGAATTGTTCTTTGAAACAGATGCGACCTCACAAAAGATGTTAACTATGCTGTCAGACCTGACCAGAGCAGTTAACGAACTCCGTGAGGAGCTCAGAGCCATCTGCCATCCCTGCTGCAATGAATCGGTAGATGCTGGGGTACTGCCTCTGAAATCCAGAGGCAGTAAAACATTGAGGAGCTAAACAATGGAGCTAAACAATGCAGAGGCAGCTCTTCAATCACAAGAGGCAAATAAGGCAATGGTAAGCAGTGTTGGTCAAGTTACTTGAAAAAGTAATCAGTAACTAATTACTGATTACTTCCCCCAAAATGTAATCCGGTTACTTTACTGATTACTTATTTTCCAAAATAATTAATTACTTAGTTACTTAGTGACTTTTTAAAAACACGATTTACAACCTGAATAGGCGATAAAGCAATAGATCTTTCAGCCCAATTCTACTTTTTCTGCATAATTCATCATACAAAATGTAATCAAATGGAAAAGTCTCTTTTTAAAACTTGTTTTATTAGTTTTAATCTTTTAACTTTATGCATCAAGCAAAAATGTAATTATATGCAACATTCTCTGACTGGAAGAAATTTGTTTAATATTTAAACCTATTTTCTGCACATTCCAGCACATAAAATAAAATATTTTTTTGTGTTTACACTCAGTCTTTCAAATACACTCAACAAAAATATAAACGCAACACCTTTGTTTCTGCTCCGATTTGACATGGGATGGACATAAAGACCTAAAAGTCACTCCAGATACACAATATTACCATCCCTCCCAAACATTGTTCACAAATCAGTCTAAATGTGTGATAGTGAGCACTTCTGCTTTGCTGAGATAATCCATCCCACCTCACAGGTGTGCCACATCAAGATGCTGATCTGACATCATGAGTAGTGCACAGGTGTACCTTATACTGCCCACAATAAAAGGCCACCCTGGAATGTGCAGTTTTGTCTCACAGCAAAATGCCACAGATGCCACATGCATTGAGGGAGCGTGCAATTGGCATGCTGACAGCAGGAATGTCAACCAGATCTGTTGCCCGTGCATTGAATGTCCATCCCTCAACCATAAGCCGTCTCCACAGGCGTTTCAGAGAATATGGCAGCACATCCAACCGGCCTCACAACCGCAGACCACGTGTAACCACACCAGCCCAGGACCACCACATCCAGCAGGTTCACCTCCAAGATCGTCAGAGACCAGCCACTCAGACAGCTGCTGGAACAATTGGTGTGCATAACCAAACAATTTCTGCACAAACTGTCAGAAACCGTCTCAGGGAGGCTCAACTGCATGCTCGCCGTCCTCATCGGGGTCTTGACCTGACTCCAGCTCGTCGCCGCAACAGACTTGTGGCATCTGGCACGTTGGAGAGGTGTTCTCTTCACGGATGAATCTCGGTTCACATTGTTCAGGGCAGATGGCAGACAGCGTGTGTGGCGTTGTGTGGGTGAGCGCTTTGCTGATGTCAATGTTGTGGATCGAGTGGCCCATGGTGGTGGTGGGGTTATGGTATGGGCAGGCATCTGTTATGGACGAAGAACACGGGTGCATTTCATTGATGGCATTCTGAATGCACAGAGATACCGTGATGAGATCCTGAGGCCCATTGTTGTGCCATACATCCATGAACATCACCTCATGTTCCAGCAAGATAATGCACGGCCCCATGTTGCAAGGATCTGTACACAGTTCTTGGAAGCTGAAAATGTCCCAGTTCTTGCATGGCCAGCATACTCACCGGACATGTCACCCATTGAGCATGTTTGGGATGTGCTTGACCGGTGTATACGACAGCATGTACCAGTTCCCACTAATATCCAACAACTTCGCACAGCCATTGAAGAGGAGTGGACCAACATTCCACAGGCCACAATTGACAATCTGATAAACTCCATGCGAAGACGATGTGTTGCACTGCATGAGGCAAATGGTGGTCACACCAGATACTGACCGGTTCTGAGTCCCCAGACCCCCAATAAAGCAAAAAACTGCACATTCCAGGGTGGCCTTTTATTGTGGGCAGTATAAGGTACACCTGTGCACTACTCATGATGTCAGATCAGCATCTTGATGTGGCACACCTGTGAGGTGGGATGGATTATCTCAGCAAAGCAGAAGTGCTCACTATCACACATTTAGACTGATTTGTGAACAATGTTTGGGAGGGATGGTAATATTGTGTATCTGGAGTGACTTTTAGGTCTTTATGTCCATCCCATGTCAAATCGGAGCAGGAACAAAGGTGTTGCGTTTATATTTTTGTTGAGTGTAGATGCAAGTAAAACACAGCAGAAAATAAATAAAATCAAAGACTAGCGGTCCTGTTGCTCTATTTTCACCTGTAAAGCAGGAGTAGGTTAGGCGGAGGTTTACCCTGGTGCAGGTGTGCCGCAGCGGTCAGTTGAAGAATCCGCGAGTTTCTCTGTGAATTTCCCATTACGTCGTAGCGCACTCGGTGCTTGCTTGGAAGTTTAGGGGTTTTTTTTGCTGTAAAAAGAAGTTTTCTTCCTACACACAAGGGACGCTAATGTTTTGTCACTTTTTATGGAATCAAACTCAAAGTAAAGTCAGTACTTCCACGCTTTAAACGCTGCATGCTCATACTCTCTCCCGCACTCAATATATTATCCATTGTTGATCTGCAGACAGCTGTTGTCACGAACGTCGCATTCGCTTACGTCACTGTCATGAGACATTCTCGCAAAAAAACTCACGGTTTTAGTAACGCAGTAACGCAGCGTTCCTACGGGAAAGTAACGGTAATCTAATTACCGTTTTTGCAATAGTAATCCCTTACTTTACTCATTACTTGAAAAAAGTAATCGGATTACAGTAACGCGTAACTGCCCATCTCTGATGGTAAGTATATAAAGATTATGTACACTTTGTAACTATAAAGTGTCAGATGTAATTTAAATACATAACGACGGCATGTTGCACTTGCATACACATTTAAGACATGAGACACGCTAGTAGTCCTGCAGAGCGAGAGCGAAGTGCTCTAATAGGGTGATATGGTACTACAAGGTCATTAAGATAAGATGGGGCCTGATTATTTAAGACCTTGTATGTGAGGAGCAGGATTTTGAATTCAATTCTGGATTTAACAGGAAGCCAATGAAGGGAAGCCAAAACAGGAGAAATATGCTCTCTCTTTCTAGTCCCTGTCAGTACTCTTGCTGCAGCATTTTGGATTAGCTGAAGGCTTTTCAGTGAGTTTTTTGGACATCCTGATAATAATGAATTACAGTAGTCCAGCCTGGAAGTAATAAATGCATGAACTAGTTTTTCAGCGTCACTCTGAGCGCAAATGGAAGAACGCAGTCTTACATATTTGTTTAATATGTGCATTGAAGGACATGTCCTGGTCAAAAATGACTCCAAGGTTCCTCACAGCATTACTGGAGGCCAAGGTAATGCCATCTAGAGTAAGAATCTGCTTAGATACCATATTTCTAGGCTTTTCAGGGCCGAGTACAATAACCTCAGTTTTATCTGAATTAAGAAGCAGAAAGTTAGCGGCCATCCAGGTCTTTATGTCTTTAAGACATTCCTGCAGTTTAACTAATTGGTGTGTGTTATCTGGCTTCATGGACAGATAGAGCTGGGTGTCATCTGCATAGCAGTGAAAATGTATGCTATGTCTTCTAATGATGCTGCCTAAGGGAAGCATGTATAATGTAAACAGAATTGGTCCTAGCACTGAACCCTGTGGAACTCCATAATTAACCTCAGTGTGTGAAGAGGACTCTCCATTTACATGCACAAACTGGAGTCTATTAGATAGATATGATACAAACCACTGCAGTGCAGTACCTGTAATACCTACAGCGTGTTCTAATCGCTCTAATAGGATATTATGGTCGACAGTATCGAATGCTGCACTAAGGTCTAGCAGGACAAGCACAGAGATGAGTCCACCGTCAGAGGCCATAAGAAGATCATTTGTAACCTTCACTAAAGCTGTTTCTGTGCTGTGATGAGCTCTGAAACCTGACTGAAACTCTTCAAATAAACCATTCCTCTGCAGATGATCAGTTAGCTGTTTGACAACTACTCTTTCAAGGATTTTTGATATGAAAGGAAGGTTGGAGATTGGCCTATAATTAGCTAAGACTGCTGGGTCTAGAGATGGCTTTTTGAGTAAAGGTTTAACTACAGCTAGCTTGAAGGCCTGTGGTACTGTAACAGTTGCTATTGTAATGCAGTGTATCACCACATGGCGGCGCCTCCTGTCTCACGACTGGTGTCACCCCTTTTTGTTCTTCTTCGCACTTCTCCTGTAATGGATGCTCCCGTGTGTACGCGGACTAGTGTGCTCTTTAGTAATGTGTGGTAGAGGTAACACTTTTATTTTTGATATTGTAAATAAATAAGTACTTTTTGGAAAGTCAGAAGCTGTTGCTCCTTCGCTATCCACCTGCACACCTCCGCGGCTGGCTTCACCTCCACTGCACGTTACAACTGGCGCCCGAACTTTTTCCCCTTGGACTTCAGACGATTTTTACATCCCGCCGAGGATTCTTCTCTTCTAGCACGTGAACTGTCTCGGAAATCCCCCCAGTTTTGCGGACGCTCGGACATTTTCTCCAGCCATGGCCGCAGCCTCAGCTCAGGTGGGACCCGACTAATTTCTGGATACCGTGGTGTGCCGCTGCTCCGCTTGTGAGAAAGAAAAAGAGAGAAGCTGACTCCGCGACGCGAATGGACTCCGTGGATTTGTTATTTGGACGTGCTGTTAGTTTCGTCTTCTAAGGATTAATTCTTCTGTGGAGAGCCTGGACATGAACATTTCTGCTGGCTTTTCATTCCCCTTTCCCTCTGCTGAGACTGACTGTAGCACATGTAAGTGATAGCTTGGCCGACTACAACCGTTGGTGCTGGTCTTCGGCTCAGTATAACGAAACGATTTAAAACTAATCTTGAATTGAGCTCTAGTGTTGCAGACATGCTATTGTAATAACATGGTTCTGATCACCCCAGTCTAATTTAAGTTGTTGGGCGAAATTTTATTTGTGGTTTTTCTAAATTTAATCTTGAATGCATTTTTGCAGTTTTGTCTTTCTAGTCTGACCTAACTGACTCTTTTACTGCTATATCAATAACTGCGCTGTGGCCTGGAGCGGCTTACTTTTTTTGAAATTGCAATGGCACACTACCCAGAGGACTCTGACTCAGACATGGAACTTACCTCGTTACCTATGTGCCAGATAGTTGAAAATGTGACTCCTAGCCTTACCCAACAAGTGGTGGAGTTAAGAACTGAGGTGAATAGAGACTGAACAGGGTGATCCGAAGGGCCAGCTCTGTTCTAGGATGCCCTCTGGACCCAGTGGAGGTGGTGAGTGACAGGAGAATGGCGGCTAAGCTGTCATCCCTGTTGGACAACGTCTCCCACCCCATGCAGCAGACTGTGACAGCACTGAGCAGCTCCTTCAGTGGGAGACTGCGGCACCCACGGTGTGGGACGGAGAGATTTCGCAGGTCTTTCCTCCCCACTGCTGTCAGACTCCACAACAAAGACTTTAACTGAACAAACACACACATCCACACATGTGCAATAACACTAAGTGCAATAATCCTTTCTGGCATCGTTGTATTTTTACTCAGTTGTATATAGCATTCGTATTCTATTTTTATCTTATTGTATATTTTTATTCTATTTTATTCTACTGTATATAGTATATTATTTTATTCTATTCTGTACAGCTGTGTACTGTATTTATTAGGGCCCGAGCACCGAGAGTGCGAAGGCCCTATTGTATCTGCTCCGTTTCTTATTATTAGGGCCCGAGCACCGAGAGTGCGAAGGCCCTATTGTATCTGCTCCGTTTCTTATTATTAGGGCCCGAGCACTGACAGTGCGAAGGCCCTATTGTAATTGCTCTGTTTATTATTATTATTATTATTAGGGCCCGAGCACCGAGAGTGCGAAGGCCCTATTGTATCTGCTCCGTTTCTTATTATTATTATTATTATTATTATTATTATTATTATTATTATTATTAGGGCCCGAGCACTGACTGTGCGAAGGCCCTATTGTATCTGCTCCGTTTCTTATTATTATTATTATTATTCACCCCAAACAAGGGCCTTTTTGAGGGCCTAAACATGCTCAAAAACTCATGAAATTTTGCAGACATGCCAGGTCTGGTGAAAAATTTTGTATTTTAATGGTTTTACTTATGAGCACTGGGAAATGGCTCTAGAGCGCCACCTATGCCTTGTTAAATGCAGCCCTACGACCACATAGTTTGAGCTACATGTATGAAATTTGGCACACATGTGTATCATGACGAGCCGAACAAAAAAGTCAGTGGGCCCATTGATGCAAACCCAACAGGAAGTCCGCAATTTAGAAGTGAAGGTGACATTTTGGCTCTAATTTTGTCGTTTCCATGCCTCGAACTTTAACGAACTCCTCCTTGGAAATTGGTCGTATAAGCTTCATATTTGGTCAGTGCCAACTACACCCTTGTGCCATGTTAAATTGCGGAGCTTTTGAGTTTTCACAATACCATGAGGCCGTGGCGCCACGGCGAATTTCGATGACTCGCCATGAAAATCTTATTGCCTCTCATTCTGTCATACATTGTCCGATCTGGACCAAAGAGCACACATATGATAAGGCTCCAGCCCTGAACATATTTCAACTGCCATATTTGACGTCAGCGACAGCGCCACCTAGTGGGAACAGGAAATGTCATGTTTTACACTTTGGGGTACAGTATTGTGATGGGTGACATCTGCAGCCTCAAATTTCTCCAGGAAAGGCGTAAGGAGTTGGTCTTGGGGTACAGTGAAAACTGTGACTTTTCACGAAAGGGTGTGACCTCAGCAGCATGGCGAACTTTGATATCTCGCCATGAAGAAACAAATTAGTATAACTCCATGAAATCCAGTCTGATTAGTACCAGACTTTACAGGCATGATATCAGACCCGCCCTGAACAAATTGATGTGCCCATTGTCAGGAATATGAAGAGTGCCACCTAGTGGGAACAGGAAATGTCACGTCTTACACTTTGTTGTACTGATTTTCACAGGTTCATTGTGGATACCTCAAAAGCGGTGAATGTCACCGTCAGTCCTTCATGATGCTGCAGTGCGAAAATTGTGACTTTATACTGAACGGTGCACCCTGGTGGCAACGCTGTTCACCATGAAAAATGAAGTGGTTTTTGAGGGGCTTGGAAAGTTGAAAAAGTCTTGAAATTTGGCCCACACCTCCAATGTGCTTAAGGCTTTGTTGTTATGTGATCATTTTCATTGAATATCCCAAAATGGCTCCACAGCGCCCCCTACAAAATTTCAAAACCACAGCCCCAGCTCTGTGTTTTATGTATGAGTCTGAAACCTGGTAAGCTTATAGGAGATATCAAGATGTACAAAAAAGTCTCTTGGAGCAATATCCCAAATACAACAGGAAGTCAGCCATTTTAAAATTAATGTGCAATTTTGGCAACATTTTCCCCTCTTTCCAGGCGCCGTTCTTTGACGAACTCCTCCAAGGGATTTCATCATATTGAACCAATCTCCAGTGTGTGGAATCTAAAGACCTTTGTGATGTTAAATTGCGAAGCTTTTTACGTTCAGGGAAACGGGGTTGTCATGGCGGCACGTGGAGTTTCAATCACTCGCCAAAAGGCAGTAATCTGCTGTCACTCAAAATCAAAATGTCCAAACTCTCCCAAAGGTCGCAGGCGTGATGAGACACGAGCTAGGAAATGTTTGTTATGCCATTTGTCAGTAATGGTTAGAGCGCCACCTAGTGGGACGACTATAATGATGATTGAATGAGATGAAATGTTAGCTGGTGGTTAAATGCATGAATTCCATCAATGTGACATCAGATCGGAGGTGCTGGTTGTAGGTGTTGGGCGTGGCTCGACGCGATGGGGTGCGAGGGCCCTCATAACGCTGCTTGCAGCTTTAATTATTATTATTATTATTCAGGCGAAACAAGGGCCTTTTTGAGGGCCTAAACATGCTCAAAAACTCATGAAATTTTGCACACATGCCAGGTCTGGTGAAAAATTTTGTATTTTAATGGTTTTACATATGAGCACTGGGAAATGGCTCTAGAGCGCCACCTATGCCTTGTTAAATGCAGCCCTACGACCACATCGTTTGGGCTACATGTATGAAATTTGGCACACATGTGTATCATGCCAAGACAAACAAAAAAGTCTGTGGGCCCATTGACGCAAACCCAACAGGAAGTCCGCCATTTGGAAGAGAAGGTGACATTTTGGCTCTAATTTTGCCATTTCCATGCCTCGAACTTTTGCGAACTCCTCCTTGGGGTTTGATTTCATAACCTTCATATTTGGTCAGTGTCAACTACACCCTTGTGCCATGTTAAATTGCGGAGCTTTTGAGTTTTCACAATACTATGAGGCCGTGGCGCCATGGCGAATTTCGATGACTCGCCATGAAAATCTTATTGCCTCTCATTTTGTCATACATTTTCTGACCTTGACCAAAGTGAACACATATGATAAGGCTCCACCCCTAAACATATTTCAACTGCCATATTTGACATCAAGGACAGCGCCACCTAGTGGGAACAGGAAATGTCATGTTTTACACTTTGGGGTACAGTATAGTGATGGGTGACATCTGCAGCCTCAAATTTCTCCAGAAAAGCCTTAAGGAGTTGGTCTTGGGTTACAGTGAAAACTGTGACTTTTCGCAAAAGGGTGTGACCCCAGCAGCATGGCGAACTTTGATGTCACGCCATGAAGAAACAAATTAGTATAACTCAATGAAATCCAGTCTGATCAGTACCAGACTTTACAGGCATGATGACAGACCCGCCCTGAACAGATTGATGTGCCCATTGTCGGGAATACGGACAGCGCCACCTAGTGGGAACAGGAAATGTCATGGCTTTAATTTTGTTGTACTGATTTTCACAGGTTCATCGTGGCCACCTCAAAAGCGGTGAATATCACCATCAGTCCCTTGTGATGCTTCAGTGCAAAAATTGTGACTTTAAACTGAACGCCGCACCCTGGTGGCAACGCTGTTCACCATGAAAGATGAAGTGGCTTTTGAGGGGCTTGAAAAGTTTAAAAAGTCTTGAAATTTGGCGCACACCTCCAATGTGGTTAAGGCTTTGTTGTTATGTGATCATTTTCATTGAATATCCCAAAATGGCTCCACAGCGCCCCCTACAAAATTTCAAAATCACAGCCCCTGCTCTGTGTTTTATGTATGAGTCTGAAACCTGGTAAGCTTATAGGAGATATCAAGATGTACAAAAAAGTCTCTTGGAGCAATATCCCAAATCCAACAGGAAGTCAGCCATTTTAAAATTAATGTGCAATTTTGGCAACATTTTCCCCTCTTTTCAGGCATCGTTCTTTGACGAACTCCTCCAAGGGATTTCATCAGATTGGACCGATCTGCAGTTTGTGGAATCTAAAGACCTTTGTGATGTTAAATTGCGAAGCTTTTTACGTCCAGGGAAACGGGGTGGTTATGGCGGCACGTGGAGTTTCAATCACTCGCCAAAAAGCAGTAATCTGCTGTCACTCAAAAACACAATGTCCAATCTCTCCCAAACGTCTCAGGTGTGATGAGACTCGAGCTTGGAAGTGTTTGTTATGCCATTTGTACATAATGGTTAGAGCGCCACCTAGTGGAACGACTAACTAATCATGAATGAATGAGTTGAAATGTTAGCTGGTGGTTAAATGCATGAATTCCATCAATGTGACATCAGATCGGACGTGCTGGTTTTAGGTGTTGGGCGTGGCTCGACGTGCCGGGGGTGCGAGGGCCCTCATAACGCTGCTTGCAGCTTTAATTATTATTAGGGCCCGAGCACCGAGAGTGCGAAGGCCCTATTGTATCTGCTCCGTTTCTTATTATTATTATTATTATTAGGGCCCGAGCACTGACAGTGCGAAGGCCCTATTGTAATTGCTCTGTTTATTATTATTATTATTATTATTATTATTATTCCGGCAAATGAATTGGCCTTTTGAGGGCCTAAACATGCTCGAAAACTCATGAAATTTTGCACACGCGTCAGGTCTGGTGAAAATTTACGTATTTTAATGTTCTCAGACATGGCCAGGGAAAATTAGCTCAGTAGCGCCACCTAGAAAAATGAAAAATGCGAGCCCCCGGTATGGGTATGACCTACATATTTGAAAGTCGGTACACCTATATAACGTTGAGAGTCGAACAAAAAAGTCTATTATGGCAATGTCCTAAACCCAACAGGAAGTCCGCCATTTTGGATTGAAGGTGACATTTTGGGTCTGATTTTACCGTTTCCATGCGTTGTACTTTAACGAACTCCTCCTTGGGATTTGGTCCTATAAGCTTCAAATTTGGACAGTGTCAACTACACCCTTGTGCCATGTTAAATTGCGGAGCTTTTGAGTTTTCACAATAGTATGAGGCCGTGGCGCCATGGCGAATTTTGATGACTCGCCATGAAAATCTTATTGCCTCTCATTCTGTCATACATGTTCCGATCTGGACCAAAGAGCACACATATGATAAGGCTCCACCCCTGAACATATTTCAACTGCCATATTTGACATCAAGGACAGCGCCACCTAGTGGGAACAGGAAATGTCATGTTTTACACTTTGGGGTACAGTATTGTGATGGGTGACATCTGCAGCCTCAAATTTCTCCAGGAAAGCCTTAAGGAGTTGGTCTTGGGTTACAGTGAAAACTGTGCATTTTCGCAAAAGGGTGTGACCCCAGCGGCATGGCGAACTTTGATGTCACGCCATGAAGAAACAAATTAGTATAACTCAATGAAATCCAGTCTGATCAGTACCAGACTTTACAGGCATGATGTCAGACCCGCCCTGAACAGATTGATGTGCCCATTGTCGGAAATACGGACAGCGCCACCTAGTGGCAACAGGAAATGTCATGGCTTTAATTTTGTTGTACTGATTTTCACAGGTTCATCTTGGCCACCTCAAAAGCGGTGAATATCACCATCAGTCCCTCGTGATGCTTCAGTGCAAAAATTGTGAGTTTAAACTGAACGGCGCACCCTGGTGGCAACGCTGTTCAACATGAAAGATGAAGTGGCTTTTGAGGGTCTTGGCAAGTTTATAGAGGCTTGAAATTTGGCACACACCTCCAAATGGATGAAGGCTTTGTTGGCATGTGATCATTTTCATTGAATAGCGCGAAATTGCTCCACAGCGCCCCCTACAAAATTTCAAAACCACAGCCCCTGCTCTGTGTTCTATGTATGATTCTGAAACCTGGTAAGCTTATAGGAGATATCAAGATGTACAAAAAAGTCTCTTGGAGCAATATCCCAAATCCAACAGGAAGTCAGCCATTTAAAAATTAATGTGTAATTTTGGCGACATTTTCCCCTCTTTTCAGGCTTCATACTTTGACGAACTCCTCCAAGGGATTTCATCATATTGAACCATTCTCCAGTGTGTGGAATCTAAAGACCTTTGTGATGTTAAATTGCGAAGCTTTTTACGTTCAAGGAAACGGGTTGGTCATGGCGGCACGTGGAGTTTCAATCACTCGCCAAAAAGCAGTAATATGCTGTCACTCAAAGACACAAAGTCCAGTCTCTCCCAAAGGTCGCAGGCGTGATGAGACTCGAGCTCGGAAATGTTTGTTATGCCCTTTGTCTATAATGGTTAGAGCGCCACCTAGTGGGACGACTATACTCATGGTTGAACCAAATGAAATGTTAACTGGTGGTTAAATGCATGAATTCCATCAATGTGACATCAGATCGGACGTGCTGGTTTTAGGTGTTGGGCGTGGCTCGACACACCGGGGGTGCGAGGGCCCTCATAACGCTGCTTGCAGCTTTAATTATTATTATTATTAGGGCCCGAGCACCGAGAGTGCGAAGGCCCTATTGTATCTGCTCCGTTTCTTATTATTATTATTATTATTATTATTATTATTATTATTATTATTATTATTATTATTATTATTCAGGCGAAACAAGGGCCTTTTTGAGGGCCTAAACATGCTCAAAAACTCATGAAATTTTGCACACATGCCAGGTCTGGTGAAAAATTTTGTATTTTAATGGTTTTACATATGAGCACTGGGAAATGGCTCTAGAGCGCCACCTATGCCTTGTTAAATGCAGCCCTACGACCACATCGTTTGAGCTACATGTATGAAATTTGGCACACATATGTATCATGCCAAGACGAACAAAAAAGTCTATGGGCCCATTGACGCAAACCCAACAGGAAGTCCGCCATTTGGAAGAGAAGGTGACATTTTGGCTCTAATTTTGCCATTTCCATGCCTCGAACTTTTGCGAACTCCTCCTTGGGGTTTCATTTCATAACCTTCAAATTTGGACAGTGTCAACTACACCCTTGTGCCATGTTAAATTGCGGAGCTTTTGAGTTTTCACAATACTATGAGGCCGTGGCGCCATGGCGAATTTCGATGACTCGCCATGAAAATCTTATTGCCTCTCATTTTGTCATACATTTTCTGACCTTGACCAAAGTGAACACATATGATAAGGCTCCACCCCTGAACATATTTCAACTGCCATATTTGACACCAGGTACAGCGCCACCTAGTGGGAACAGGAAATGTCATGTTTTACACTTTGGGGTACAGTATTGTGATGGGTGACATCTGCAGCCTCAAATTTCTCCAGGAAAGCCTTAAGGAGTTGGTCTTGGGTTACAGTGAAAACTGTGACTTTTCACGAAAGGGTGTGACCCCAGCAGCATGGCGAACTTTGATGTCACGCCATGAAGAAACAAATTAGTATAACTCAATGAAATCCAGTCTGATCAGTACCAGACTTTACAGGCATGATGTCAGACCCGCCCTGAACAGATTGATGTGCCCATTGTCGGAAATACGGACAGCGCCACCTAGTGGCAACAGGAAATGTCATGGCTTTAATTTTGTTGTACTGATTTTCACAGGTTCATCGTGGCCACCTCAAAAGCGGTGAATATCAACATCAGTCCCTCGTGATGCTTCAGTGCAAAAATTGTGACTTTAAACTGAACGGCGCACCCTGGTGGTAACGCGGTTCACCATGAAAGATGAAGTGGCTTTTGAGGGGCTTGGAAAGTTTATAGAGGCTTGAAATTTGGCACACACCTCCAAATGGATGAAGGCTTTGTTGGCATGTGATCATTTTCATTGAATAGCGCGAAATGGCTCCACAGCGCCCCCTACAATATTTCAAAACATCAGCCCCTGCTCTGTGTTTCATCTATGAGTCTGACACTTGGTAAGCTTGTGTAAGATATCAAGATGTACAAAAAAGTCTCTTGGAGCAATATCCCAAATCCAACAGGAAGTCAGCCATTTTAAAATTAATGTGTAATTTTGATGACATTTTCCCCCCTTTTCAGGCCTCATACTTTGACGAACTCCTCCAAGGGATTTCATCATATTGAAGCATTCTTCAGTGTGTAGAATCTAAAGACCTTTGTGATGTTAAATTGCGAAGCTTTTTCCGTTCAGGGAAACGGGGTGGTCATGGCGGCACGTAGAGTTTCAATCACTCGCAAAAAGCAGTAATCTGCTGTCACTAAAAAACACAATGTCCAATCTCTCCCAAAGGTCGCAGGTGTGATGAGACTCGAGCTTGGAAATGTTTGTTATGCTATTTGTCAATAATGGTTAGAGCGCCACCTAGTGGCATGACTATAATCCTGGTTGAATAAGATGAAATGTTAGCTGGTGATTAAAAGCATGAAATCCATCAATGTGACATCACATCGGACGTGCCGGTTTGAGGTGTTGGCAGTGGCTCGACGTGCCGGGGGTGCGAGGGCCCTCATAACGCTGCTTGCAGCTTTAATTATTATTATTATTATTATTATTCACCCCAAACAAGGGCCTTTTTGAGGGCCTAAACATGCTCAAAAACTCATGAAATTTTGCACACATGCCAGGTCTGGTGAAAAATTTTGTATTTTAATGGTTTTACATATGAGCACTGGGAAATGGCTCTACAGCGCCACCTATGCCTTGTTAAATGCAGCCCTACGACCACATCGTTTGAGCTACATGTATGAAATTTGGCACACATGTGTATCATGCCAAGACGAACAAAAAAGTCAGTGGGCCCATTGACGCAAACCCAACAGGAAGTCCGCCATTTGGAAGAGAAGGTGACATTTTGGCTCTAATTTTGCCATTTCCATGCCTCGAACTTTTGCGAACTCCTCCTTGGGGTTTCATTTCATAACCTTCAAATTTGGACAGTGTCAACTACACCCTTGTGCCATGTTAAATTGCGGAGCTTTTGAGTTTTCACAATACTATGAGGCCGTGGCGCCATGGCGAATTTCGATGACTCGCCATGAAAATCTTATTGCCTCTCATTTTGTCATACATTTTCTGACCTTGACCAAAGTGAACACATATGATAAGGCTCCACCCCTGAACATATTTCAACTGCCATATTTGACACCAGGGACAGTGCCACCTAGTGGGAACAGGAAATGTCATGTTTTACACTTTGGGGTACAGTATAGTGATGGGTGACATCTGCAGCCTCAAATTTCTCCAGGAAAGCCTTAAGGAGTTGGTCTTGGGTTACAGTGAAAACTGTGAGTTTTCGCGAAAGGGTGTGACCCCAGCAGCATGGCGAACTTTGATGTCACGCCATGAAGAAACAAATTAGTATAACTCAATGAAATCCAGTCTGATCAGTACCCGACTTTACAGGCATGATGTCAGACCCGCCCTGAACAGATTGATGTGCCCATTGTCGGAAATACGGACAGCGCCACCTAGTGGCAACAGGAAATGTCATGGCTTTAACTTTGTTGTACTGATTTTCACAGGTTGATCGTGGCCACCTCAAAAGCGGTGAATATCACCATCAGTCCCTCGTGATGCTTCAGTGCAAAAATTGTGACTTTAAACTGAACGGCGCACCCTGGTGGCAACGCGGTTCATCATGAAAGATGAAGTGGCTTTTGAGGGGCTTGGAAAGTTTATAGAGGCTTGAAATTTGGCACACACCTCCAAATGGATGTAGGCTTTGTTGTCATGTGATCATTTTCATTGAATAGCGCGAAATTGCTCCACAGCGCCCCCTACAAAATTTCAAAACATCAGCCCCAGCTCTGTGTTTGATCTATGTTCTGAAACCTGGTAAGCTTATGGAAAATATCAAGATGTACAAAAAAGTCTCTTGGAGCAATATCCCAAATCCAACAGGAAGTCAGCCATTTTAAAATTAATGTGTAATTTTGGCGGCATTTTCCCCTCTTTTCAGGCTTCATACTTTGACGAACTCCTCCAAGGGATTTCATCATATTGAACCATTCTCCAGTGTGTGGAATCTAAAGACCTTTGTGATGTTAAATTGCGAAGCTTTTTCCGTTCAGGGAAACGGGGTGGTCATGGCGGCACGTAGAGTTTCAATCACTCGCAAAAAGCAGTAATCTGCTGTCACTAAAAAACACAATGTCCAATCTCTCCCAAAGGTCGCAGGTGTGATGAGACTCGAGCTTGGAAATGTTTGTTATGCTATTTGTCAATAATGGTTAGAGCGCCACCTAGTGGCATGACTATAATCCTGGTTGAATAAGATGAAATGTTAGCTGGTGATTAAAAGCATGAAATCCATCAATGTGACATCACATCGGACGTGCCGATTTGAGGTGTTGGCAGTGGCTCGACGTGCCGGGGGTGCGAGGGCCCTCATAACGCTGCTTGCAGCTTTAATTAGGGCCCGAGCACTGAGAGTGCGAAGGCCCTATTGTATCTGCTCCGTTTCTTATTATTATTATTAGGGCCCGAGCACCGAGAGTGCGAAGGCCCTATTGTATTTATTATTATTATTATTATTATTATTCACCCCAAACAAGGGCCTTTTTGAGGGCCTAAACATGCTCAAAAACTCATGAAATTTTGCACACATGCCAGGTCTGGTGAAAAATTTTGTATTTTAATGGTTTTACATATGAGCACTGGGAAATGGCTCTACAGCGCCACCTATGCCTTGTTAAATGCAGCCCTACGACCACATCGTTTGAGCTACATGTATGAAATTTGGCACACATGTGTATCATGCCAAGACGAACAAAAAAGTCATTGGGCCCATTGACGCAAACCCAACAGGAAGTCCGCCATTTGGAAGTGAAGCTGACATTTTGGCTCTAATTTTGCCATTTCCATGCCTCGAACTTTAACGAACTCCTCCTTGGGATTTGGTCGTATAAGCTTCATATTTGGTCAGTGCCAACTACACCCTTGTGCCATGTTAAATTGCGGAGCTTTTGAGTTTTCACAATACTATGAGGCCGTGGCGCCATGGCGAATTTCGATGACTCGCCATGAAAATCTTATTGCCTCTCATTTTGTCATACAATTTCTGACCTTGACCAAAGTGAACACATATGATAAGGCTCCAGCCCTGAACATATTTCAACTGCCATATTTGACATCAAGGACAGCGCCACCTAGTGGGAACAGGAAATGTCATGTTTTACACTTTGGGGTACAGTATAGTGATGGGTGACACCTGCAGCCTCAAATTTCTCCAGGAAAGCCTTAAGGAGTTGGTCTTGGGTTACAGTGAAAACTGTGAGTTTTCGCGAAAGGGTGTGACCCCAGCAGCATGGCAAACTTTGATGTCACGCCATGAAGAAACAAATTAGTATAACTCAATGAAATCCAGTCTGATCAGTACCAGACTTTACAGGCATGATGTCAGACGCGCCCTGAACAGATTGATGTGCCCATTGTCAGGAATATGAAGAGCGCCACCTAGTGGGAACAGGAAATGTCATGTCTTACACTTTGTTGTACTGATTTTCACAGGTTCATTGTGGACACCTCAAAAGCGGTGAATATCACCATCAGTCCTTCATGATGCTGCAGTGCGAATATTGTGACTTTATACTGAACGGCGCACCCTGGTGGCAACGCTGTTCACCATGAAAAATGAAGTGGCTTTTGAGGGGCTTGGAAAGTTTAAAAAGTCTTGAAATTTGGCGCACACCTCCAATGTGCATAAGGCTTTGTTGTTATGTGATCATTTTCATTGAATAGCGCAAAATGGCTCCACAGCGCCCCCTATGAAATTTCAAAACATCAGCCCCAGCTCTGTGTTTTATGTATGAGTCTTAAACCTGGTAAGCTTATAGGAGATATCAAGATGTACAAAAAAGTCTCTTGGAGCAATATCCCAAATCCAACAGGAAGTCAGCCATTTTAAAATTAATGTGTAATTTTGATGACATTTTCCCCCCTTTTCAGGCCTCATACTTTGACGAACTCCTCCAAGGGATTTCATCAGATTGGACCGATCTGCAGTTTGTGGAATCTAAAGACCTTTGTGATGTTAAATTGCGAAGCTTTTTACGTCCAGGGAAACGGGGTGGTTATGGCGGCACTTAGAGTTTGAATCACTCGCCAAAAAGCAGTAATCTGCTGTCACTCAAAAACACAATGTCCAATCTCTCCCAAACGTCTCAGGTGTGATGAGACTCGAGCTTGGAAGTGTTTGTTATGCCATTTGTACATAATGGTTAGAGCGCCACCTAGTGGAACGACTAACTAATCATGAATGAATGAGTTGAAATGTTAGCTGGTGGTTAAATGCATGAATTCCATCAATGTGACATCAGATCGGACGTGCTGGTTTTAGGTGTTGGGCGTGGCTCGACGTGCCGGGGGTGCGAGGGCCCTCATAACGCTGCTTGCAGCTTTAATTATTAGGGCCCGAGCACCGAGAGTGCGAAGGCCCTATTGTATCTGCTCCGTTTCTTATTATTATTATTATTATTATTATTATTATTATTCAGGCAAAACAAGGGCCTTTTTGAGGGCCTAAACATGCTCAAAAACTCATGAAATTTTGCACACATGCCAGGTCTGGTGAAAAATTTTGTATTTTAATGGTTTTACATATGAGCACTGGGAAATGGCTCTACAGCGCCACCTATGCCTTGTTAAATGCAGCCCTACGACCACATCGTTTCAGCTACATGTATGAAATTTGGCACACATGTGTATCATGCCAAGACGAACAAAAAAGTCAGTGGGCCCATTGACGCAAACCCAACAGGAAGTCCGCCATTTGGAAGAGAAGGTGACATTTTGGCTCTAATTTTGCCATTTCCATGCCTCGAACTTTTGCGAACTCCTCCTTGGGGTTTCATTTCATAACCTTCAAATTTGGACAGTGTCAACTACACCCTTGTGCCATGTTAAATTGCGGAGCTTTTGAGTTTTCACAATACTATGAGGCCGTGGCGCCATGGCGAATTTCGATGACTCGCCATGAAAATCTTATTGCCTCTCATTTTGTCATACATTTTCTGACCTTGACCAAAGTGAACACATATGATAAGGCTCCACCCCTGAACATATTTCAACTGCCATATTTGACATCAAGGACAGCGCCACCTAGTGGGAACAGGAAATGTCATGTTTTACACTTTGGGGTACAGTATAGTGATGGGTGACATCTGCAGCCTCAAATTTCTCCAGGAAAGCCTTAAGGAGTTGGTCTTGGGTTACAGTGAAAACTATGAGTTTTCGCAAAAGGGTGTGACCCCAGCAGCATGGCGAACTTTGATGTCACGCCATGAAGAAACAAATTAGTATAACTCAATGAAATCCAGTCTGATCAGTACCAGACTTTACAGGCATGATGTCAGACCCGCCCTGAACAGATTGATGTGCCCATTGTCGGAAATACGGACAGCGCCACCTAGTGGCAACAGGAAATGTCATGGCTTTAACTTTGTTGTACTGATTTTCACAGGTTGATCGTGGCCACCTCAAAAGCGGTGAATATCACCATCAGTCCCTCGTGATGCTTCAGTGCAAAAATTGTGACTTTAAACTGAACGGCGCACCCTGGTGGCAACGCGGTTCATCATGAAAGATGAAGTGGCTTTTGAGGGGCTTGGAAAGTTTATAGAGGCTTGAAATTTGGCACACACCTCCAAATGGATGAAGGCATTGTTGTTATGTAACCATTTTCCTTGAATAGCGCAAAATGGCTCCACAGCGCCCCCTACAATATTTCAAAACCACAGCCCCTGCTCTGTGTTCTATGTATGATTCTGAAACCTGGTAAGCTTATAGGAGATATCAAGATGTACAAAAAAGTCTCTTGGAGCAATATCCCAAATCCAACAGGAAGTCAGCCATTTTAAAATTAATGTGTAATTTTGATGACATTTTCCCCTCTTTTCAGGCCTCATACTTTGACGAACTCCTCCAAGGGATTTCATCATATTGAAGCATTCTTCAGTGTGTAGAATCTAAAGACCTTTGTGATGTTAAATTGCGAAGCTTTTTCCGTTCAGGGAAACGGGGTGGTCATGGCGGCACGTAGAGTTTCAATCACTCGCAAAAAGCAGTAATCTGCTGTCACTAAAAAACACAATGTCCAATCTCTCCCAAAGGTCGCAGGTGTGATGAGACTCGAGCTTGGAAATGTTTGTTATGCTATTTGTCAATAATGGTTAGAGCGCCACCTAGTGGCATGACTATAATCCTGGTTGAATAAGATGAAATGTTAGCTGGTGATTAAAAGCATGAAATCCATCAATGTGACATCACATCGGACGTGCCGGTTTGAGGTGTTGGCAGTGGCTCGACGTGCCGGGGGTGCGAGGGCCCTCATAACGCTGCTTGCAGCTTTAATTATTATTATTATTATTATTATTATTTCGGCAAATGAATTGGCCGTTTGAGGGCCTAAACATGCTCGAAAACTCATGAAATTTTGCACACGCGTCAGGTCTGGTGAAAATTTACGTATTTTAATGTTCTTAGACATGGCCAGGGAAAATTAGCTCAGTAGCGCCACCTAGAAAAATGAAAAACGCGAGCCCCCGATATGGGTATGACCTACATGTTTGAAAGTCGGTACACCTATATAATGTTCAGAGTCGAACAAAAAAGTCTATTATGGCAATGTCCTAAACCCAACAGGAAGTCCGCCATTTTGGATTGAAGGTGACATTTTGGCTCTGATTTTACCATTTCCATGCCTCGAACTTTGACGAACTCCTCCTTGGGGTTTGATTTCATAACCTTCATATTTGGTCAGTGCCAACTACACCCTTATGCCATGTTAAATTGCGGAGCTTTTGAGTTTTCACAATACCATGAGGCCGTGGCGCCATGGCGAATTTCGATGACTCGCCATGAAAATCTTATTGCCTCTCATTCTGTCATAGATTTTCTGACCTTGACCAAAGTGAACACATATGATAAGGCTCCATCCCTGAACATATTTCAACTGCCATATTTTACATCAGGGACAGCGCCACCTAGTGGGAACAGGGAATGTCATGTTTTACACTTTGGGGTACAGTATTGTGATGGGTGACATCTGCAGCCTCAAATTTCTCCAGGAAAGCCTTAAGGAGTTGGTCTTGGGTTACAGTGAAAACTGTGACTTTTCGCCAAAGGGTGTGACCCCAGTGGCGTGGCGAACTTTGATGTCACGCCATGAAGAAACAAATTAGTATAACTCAATGAAATCCAGTCTGATCAGTACCAGACTTTACAGGCATGATGTCAGACCCGCCCTGAACAGATTGATGTGCCCATTGTCGGAAATACGGACAGCGCCACCTAGTGGCAACAGGAAATGTCATGGCTTTAATTTTGTTGTACTGATTTTCACAGGTTCATCGTGGCCACCTCAAAAGCGGTGAATATCACCATCAGTCCCTCGTGATGCTTCAGTGCAAAAATTGTGACTTTAAACTGTACGGCGCACCCTGGTGGCAACGCGGTTCAACATGAAAGATGAAGTGGCTTTTGAGGGGCTTGGAAAGTGTATAGAGGCTTGAAATTTGGCACACACCTCCAAATGGATGAAGGCATTGTTGTTATGTAACCATTTTCCTTGAATAGCGCAAAATGGCTCCACAGCGCCCCCTACAATATTTCAAAACATCAGCCCCTGCTCTGTGTTTCATCTATGAGTCTGACACTTGGAAAGCTTGTGTAAGATATCAAGATGTACAAAAAAGTCTCTTGGAGCAATATCCCAAATCCAACAGGAAGTCAGCCATTTTAAAATTAATGTGTAATTTTGATGACATTTTCCCCCCTTTTCAGGCCTCATACTTTGACGAACTCCTCCAAGGGATTTCATCATATTGAAGCATTCTTCAGTGTGTAGAATCTAAAGACCTTTGTGATGTTAAATTGCGAAGCTTTTTCCGTTCAGGGAAACGGGGTGGTCATGGCGGCACGTAGAGTTTCAATCACTCGCAAAAAGCAGTAATCTGCTGTCACTAAAAAACACAATGTCCAATCTCTCCCAAAGGTCGCAGGTGTGATGAGACTCGAGCTCGGAAATGTTTGTTATGCTATTTGTCAATAATGGTTAGAGCGCCACCTAGTGGCATGACTATAATCCTGGTTGAATAAGATGAAATGTTAGCTGGTGATTAAAAGCATGAAATCCATCAATGTGACATCACATCGGACGTGCCGGTTTGAGGTGTTGGCAGTGGCTCGACGTGCCGGGGGTGCGAGGGCCCTCATAACGCTGCTTGCAGCTTTAATTATTATTATTATTATTTCGGCAAATGAATTGGCCGTTTGAGGGCCTAAACATGCTCGAAAACTCATGAAATTTTGCACACGCGTCCGGTCTGGTGAAAATTTACGTATTTTAATGTTCTCAGACATGGCCAGGGAAAATTAGCTCAGTAGCGCCACCTAGAAAATTGAAAAACGCGAGCCCCCGGTATGGGTATGGCCTACAAGTTTGAAAGTCGGTACACCGTTATAACGTTCAGAGTCGAACAAAAAAGTCTATTATGGCAATGTCTTAAACCCAACAGGAAGTCCGCCATTTTGGATTGAAGGTGACATTTTGGCTCTGATTTTACCGTTTCCATGCCTTGTACTTTAACGAACTCCTCCTTGGGATTTGGTCCTATATACTTCAAATTTGGACAGTGTCAACTACACCCTTGTGCCATGTTAAATTGCGGAGCTTTTGAGTTTTCACAATACTATGAGGCCGTGGCGCCATGGCGAATTTTGATGACTCGCCATGAAAATCTTATTGCCTCTCATTCTGTCATACATGTTCCGATCTGGACCAAAGAGCACACATATGATAAGGCTCCACCCCTGAACATATTTCAACTGCCATATTTAACATCAAGGACAGCGCCACCTAGTGGGAACAGGAAATGTCATGTTTTACACTTTGGGGTACAGTATTGTGATGGGTGACACCTGCAGCCTCAAATTTCTCCAGGAAAGCCTTAAGGAGTTGGTCTTGGGTTACAGTGAAAACTGTGACTTTTCGCAAAAGGGTGTGACCCCAGCAGCATGGCGAACTTTGATGTCACGCCATGAAGAAACAAATTAGTATAACTCAATGAAATCCAGTCTGTTCAGTACCAGACTTTACAGGCATGATGTCAGACCCACCCTGAACAGATTGTTGTGCCCATTGTCGGGAATACGTACAGCGCCACCTAGTGGCAACAGGAAATGTCATGGCTTTAATTTTGTTGTACTGATTTTCACAGGTTCATCGTGGCCACCTCAAAAGCGGTGAATATCAACATCAGTCCCTCGTGATGCTTCAGTGCAAAAATTGTGACTTTAAACTGAACGGCGCACCCTGGTGGCAACGCCGTCCACCATGAAAGATGAAGTGGCTTTTGAGGGGCTTGGAAAGTATATAGAGGCTTTAAATTAAGCACACCCCTCCAAATGGATGAAGGCTTTGTTGTCATGTGATCATTTTCATTGAATAGCGCGAAATGGCTCCACAGCGCCCCCTACAAAATTTCAAAACCACAGCCCCAGCTCTGTGTTTTATGTATGAGTCTGAAACCTGGTAAGCTTATAGGAGATATCAAGATGTACAAAAAAGTCTCTTGGAGCAATATCCAAAATCCAAAAGGAAGTCAGCCATTTTAAAATTAATGTGCAATTTTGGCAACATTTTCCCCTCTTTCCAGGCACCGTTCTTTGACGAACTCCTCCAAGGGATTTCATCAGATTGAACCAATCTCCAGTGTGTGGAATCTAAAGACCTTTGTGATGTTAAATTGCGAAGCTTTTTACGTTCAGGGAAACGGGGTTGTCATGGCGGCACGTGGAGTTTCAATCATTCGCCAAAAAGCAGTAATCTGCTGTCACTCAAAATCAAAATGTCCAAACTCTCCCAAAGGTCTCCCAAAGGTAGCAGGCGTGACGAGACTCGAGCTCGGAAATGTTTGTTATGCCATTTGTCAGTAATGGTTAGAGCGCCACCTAGTGGGACGACTATAATGATGATTGAATGAGATGAAATGTTAGCTGGTGGTTAAATGCATGAATTCCATCAATGTGACATCAGATCGGAGGTGCTGGTTGTAGGTGTTGGGCGTGGCTCGACGCGATGGGGTGCGAGGGCCCTCATAACGCTGCTTGCAGCTTTAATTAGGGCCCGAGCACTGACAGTGCGAAGGCCCTATTGTAATTGCTCTGTTTATTATTATTATTATTATTATTATTAGGGCCCGAGCACTGACAGTGCGAAGGCCCTATTGTAATTGCTCTGTTTATTATTATTATTATTATTTCGGCAAATGAATTGGCCTTTTGAGGGCCTAAACATGCTCGAAAACTCATGAAATTTTGCACACGCGTCAGGTCTGGTGAAAATTTACGTATTTTAATGTTCTCAGACATGGCCAGGGAAAATTAGCTCAGTAGCGCCACCTAGAAAAATGAAAAACGCGAGCCCCCGGTATGGGTATGATCTACATGTTTGAAAGTCGGTACACCTATATAACTTTCAGAGTCGAACAAAAAAGTCTATTATGGCAATGTCCTAAACCCAACAGGAAGTCCGCCATTTTGGATTGAAGGTGACATTTTGGCTCTGATTTTACCGTTTCCATGCCTCGAACTTTAACGAACTCCTCCTTGGGATTTGGTCCTATAAGCTTCAAATTTGGACAGTGTCAACTACACCCTTGTGCCATGTTAAATTGCGGAGCTTTTGAGTTTTCACAATACTATGAGGCCGTGGCGCCATGGCGAATTTCGATGACTCACCATGAAAATCTTATTGCCTCTCATTTTGTCATACATTTTCTGACCTTGACCAAAGTGAACACATATGATAAGGCTCCACCCCTGAACATATTTCAACTGCCATATTTGACACCAGGGACAGCGCCACCTAGTGGGAACAGGAAATGTCATGTTTTACACTTTGGGGTACAGTATTGTGATGGGTGACATCTGCAGCCTCAAATTTCTCCAGGAAAGCCTTAAGGAGTTGGTCTTGGGTTACAGTGAAAACTGTGACTTTTCACGAAAGGGTGTGACCCCAGCAGCATGGCGAACTTTGATGTCACGCCATGAAGAAACAAATTAGTATAACTCAATGAAATCCAGTCTGATCAGTACCAGACTTTACAGGCATGATGTCAGACCCGCCCTGAACAGATTGATATGCCCATTGTCGGAAATACGGACAGCGCCACCTAGTGGCAACAGGAAATGTCATGGCTTTAACTTTGTTGTACTGATTTTCACAGGTTGATCGTGGCCACCTCAAAAGCGGTGAATATCACCATCAGTCCCTCGTGATGCTTTAGTGCAAAAATTGTGAGTTTAAACTGAACGGCGCACCCTGGTGGCAACGCGGTTCATCATGAAAGATGAAGTGGCTTTTGAGGGGCTTGGAAAGTTTATAGAGGCCTGAAATTTGGCACACACCTCCAAATGGATGAAGGCATTGTTGTTATGTAACCATTTTCCTTGAATAGCGCAAAATGGCTCCACAGCGCCCCCTACAATATTTCAAAACATCAGCCCCTGCTCTGTGTTTCATCTATGAGTCTGACACTTGGTAAGCTTGTGTAAGATATCAAGATGTACAAAAAAGTCTCTTGGAGCAATATCCCAAATCCAACAGGAAGTCAGCCATTTTAAAATTAATGTGTAATTTTGATGACATTTTCCCCACTTTTCAGGCCTCATACTTTGACGAACTCCTGCAAGGGATTTCATCATATTGAAGCATTCTTCAGTGTGTAGAATCTAAAGACCTTTGTGATGTTAAATTGCGAAGCTTTTTCCGTTCAGGGAAACGGGGTGGTCATGGCGGCACGTAGAGTTTCAATCACTCGCAAAAAGCAGTAATCTGCTGTCACTAAAAAACACAATGTCCAATCTCTCCCAAAGGTCGCAGGTGTGATGAGACTCGAGCTTGGAAATGTTTGTTATGCTATTTGTCAATAATGGTTAGAGCGCCACCTAGTGGCATGACTATAATCCTGGTTGAATAAAATGAAATGTTAGCTGGTGATTAAAAGCATGAAATCCATCAATGTGACATCACATCGGACGTGCCGGTTTGAGGTGTTGGCAGTGGCTCGACGTGCCGGGGGTGCGAGGGCCCTCATAACGCTGCTTGCAGCTTTAATTATTATTATTATTATTATTATTATTATTATTATTATTATTATTATTATTATTATTATTATTATTCCGGCAAATGAATTGGCCGTTTGAGGGCCTAAACATGCTCGAAAACTCATGAAATTTTGCACACGCGTCAGGTCTGGTGAAAATTTACGTATTTTAATGTTCTCAGACATGGCCAGGGAAAATTAGCTCAGTAGCGCCACCTAGAAAAATGAAAAACGCGAGCCCCCGGTATGGGTATGACCTACATGTTTGAAAGTCGGTACACCTATATAACGTTCAGAGTCGAACAAAAAAGTCTATTATGGCAATGTCCTAAACCCAACAGGAAGTCCGCCATTTTGGATTGAAGGTGACATTTTGGCTCTGATTTTACCGTTTCCATGCCTTGTACTTTAACGAACTCCTCCTTGGGATTTGGTCCTATAAACTTCAAATTTGGACAGTGTCAACTACACCCTTGTGCCATGTTAAATTGCGGAGCTTTTGAGTTTTCACAATACTATGAGGCCGTGGCGCCATGGCGAATTTTGATGACTCGCCATGAAAATCTTATTGCCTCTCATTCTGTCATACATGTTCCGATCTGGACCAAACAGCACACATATGATAAGGCTCCACCCCTGAACATATTTCAACTGCCATATTTGACATCAAGGACAGCGCCACCTAGTGGGAACAGGAAATGTCATGTTTTACACTTTGGGGTACAGTATAGTGATGGGTGACATCTGCAGCCTCAAATTTCTCCAGGAAAGCCTTAAGGAGTTGGTCTTGGGTTACAGTGAAAACTGTGACTTTTCGCAAAAGGGTGTGACCCCAGCGGCGTGGCGAACTTTGATGTCACGCCATGAAGAAACAAATTAGTATAACTCAATGAAATCCAGTCTGATCAGTACCAGACTTTACAGGCATGATGTCAGACCCGCCCTGAACAGATTGATGTGCCCATTGTCGGAAATACGGACAGCGCCACCTAGTGGCAACAGGAAATGTCATGGCTTTAATTTTGTTGTACTGATTTTCACAGGTTCATCGTGGCCACCTCAAAAGCGGTGAATATCACCATCAGTCCCTCGTGATGCTTCAGTGCAAAAATTGTGAGTTTAAACTGAACGGCGCACCCTGGTGGCAACGCGGTCCACCATGAAAGATGAAGTGGCTTTTGAGGGGCTTGGAAAGTTTATAGAGGCTTGAAATTTGGCACACACCTCCAAATGGATGAAGGCTTTGTTGGCATGTGATCATTTTCATTGAATAGCGCGAAATTGCTCCACAGCGCCCCCTACAAAATTTCAAAACCACAGCCCCTGCTCTGTGTTCTATGTATGATTCTGAAACCTGGTAAGCTTATAGGAGATATCAAGATGTACAAAAAAGTCTCTTGGTGCAATATCCCAAATCCAACAGGAAGTCAGCCATTTTAAAATTTATGTGTAATTTTGGCAACATTTTCCCCTCTTTCCAGGCACCGTTCTTTGACGAACTCCTCCAAGGGATTTCATCATATTGAACCAATCTCCAGTGTGTGTAATCTAAAGACCTTTGTGATGTTAAATTGCGAAGGTTTTTACGTTCAGTGAAACGGGGTGGTTATGGCGGCACTTAGAGTTTGAATCACTCGCCAAAAAGCAATAATCTGCTGTCACTCAAAAACACAATGTCCAATCTCTCCCAAAGCTCATAGGCGTGATGAGACTCGAGCTCGGAAATGTTTGTTATGCCATTTATACATAATGGTTAGAGCGCCACCTAGTGGAACGACTAACTAATCATGAATGAATGAGTTGAAATGTTAGCTGGTGGTTAAATGCATGAATTCCATCAATGTGACATCAGATCGGACGTGCTGGTTTCAGGTGTTGGGCATGGCTCGACACGCCGGGGGTGCGAGGGCCCTCATAACGCTGCTTGCAGCTTTAATTAGGGCCCGAGCACTGACAGTGCGAAGGCCCTATTGTAATTGCTCTGTTTATTATTATTATTATTATTATTATTATTATTATTATTTCGGCAAATGAATTGGCCGTTTGAGGGCCTAAACATGCTCGAAAACTCATGAAATTTTGCACACGCGTCAGGTCTGGTGAATATTTACGTATTTTAATGTTCCCAGACATGGCCAGGGAAAATTAGCTCAGTAGCGCCACCTAGAAAAATGAAAAACGCGAGCCCCCGGTATGGGTATGACCTACACGTTTGAAAGTCGGTACACCTATATAACGTTCAGAGTCGAACAAAAAAGTCTATTATGGCAATGTCCTAAACCCAACAGGAAGTCCGCCATTTTGGATTGAAGGTGACATTTTGGGTCTGATTTTACCGTTTCCATGCCTTGTACTTTAACGAACTCCTCCTTGGGATTTGGTCCTATAAACTTCAAATTTGGACAGTGTCAACTACACCCTTGTGCCATGTTAAATTGCGGAGCTTTTGAGTTTTCACAATACTATGAGGCCGTGGCGCCATGGCGAATTTCGATGACTCGCCATGAAAATCTTATTGCCTCTCATTCTGTCATACATGTTCCGATCTGGACCAAAGAGCACACATATGATAAGGCTCCACCCCTGAACATATTTCAACTGCCATATTTGACATCAAGGACAGCGCCACCTAGTGGGAACAGGAAATGTCATGTTTTACACTTTGGGGTACAGTATAGTGATGGGTGACATCTGCAGCCTCAAATTTCTCCAGGAAAGGCGTAAGTAGTTGGTCTTGGGGTACAGTGAAAACTGTGGCTTTTCACGAAAGGGTGTGACCTCAGCAGCATGGCGAACTTTGATATCTCGCCATGAAGAAACAAATTAGTATAACTCCATGAAATCCAGTCTGATCAGTACCAGACTTTACAGGCATGATGTCAGACCCGCCCTGAACAGATTGATGTGCCCATTGTCGGAAATACGGACAGCGCCACCTAGTGGCAACAGGAAATGTCATGGCTTTAATTTTGTTGTACTGATTTTCACAGGTTCATCGTGGCCACCTCAAAAGCGGTGAATATCACCATCAGTCCTTGATGATGCTTTAGTGCAAACATTGTGACTTTAAACTGAACGGCGCACCCTGGTGGCAACGCTGTTCACCATGAAAAATGAAGTGGCTTTTGAGGGGCTTGGAAAGTTTATAGAGGCTTGAAATTTGGCGCACACCTCCATTGTTCTGAAGGCTTTGTTGTCATGTGATCATTTTCATTGAATATCCCAAAATGGCTCCACAGCGCCCCCTACAAAATTTCAAAACCACAGCCCCTGCTCTGTGTTTTATGTATGAATCTGAAACCTGGTAGGCTTATAGGAGATATCAAGATGTACAAAAAAGTCTCTTGGAGCAATATCCCAAATCCAACAGGAAGTCAGCCATTTTAAAATTAATGTGTAATTTTTGTGACATTTTCCCCTCTTTCCAGGCACCGTTCTTTGACGAACTCCTCCAAGGGATTTCATCATATTGAACCAATCTCCAGTGTGTGGAATCTAAAGACCTTTGTGATGTTAAATTGCGAAGCTTTTTACGTTCAGGGAAACGGGGTGGTCATGGCGGCATGTGGAGTTTCAGTCACTCGCCAAAAAGCAGTAATCTGCTGTCACTCAAAATCAAAATGTCCAATATGTCCCAAAGGTCGCAGGCGTGATGAGACTCGAGCTTGGAAATGTTTGTTATGCCATTTGTCAGTAATGGTTAGAGCGCCACCTAGTGGGACGACTATAATCATGATTGAATGAGATGAAATGTTAGCTGGTGGTTGAATGCATGAATTTCATCAATGTGACATCAGATCGGAGGTGCTGGTTGTAGGTGTTGGGCGTAGCTCGACGCGATGGGGTGCGAGGGCCCTCATAACGCTGCTTGCAGCTTTAATTAGGGCCCGAGCACTGAGAGTGCGAAGGCCCTATTGTATCTGCTCCGTTTCTTATTAGGGCCCGAGCACCGAGAGTGCGAAGGCCCTATTGTATCTGCTCCGTTTCTTATTATTATTATTATTATTATTCACCCCAAACAAGGGCCTTTTTGAGGGCCTAAACATGCTCAAAAACTCATGAAATTTTGCACACATGCCAGGTCTGGTGAAAAATTTTGTATTTTAATGGTTTTACATATGAGCACTGGGAAATGGCTCTAGAGCGCCACCTATGCCTTGTTAAATGCAGCCCTACGACCACATAGTTTGAGCTACATGTATGAAATTTGGCACACATGTGTATCATGCCGAGTCGAACAAAAAAGTCTGTGGGCCCATTGATGCAAACCCAACAGGAAGTCCGCCATTTAGAAGTGAAGGTGACATTTTGGCTCTAATTTTGCCATTTCCATGCCTCGAACTTTTTCGAACTCCTCCTTGGGATTTGGGCGTATAAGCTTCAAATTTGGACAGTGTCAACTACACCCTTGTGCCATGTTAAATTGCGGAGCTTTTGAGTTTTCACAATACTATGAGGCCGTGGCGCCATGGCGAATTTCGATGACTCGCCATCAAAATCTTATTGCCTCTCATTTTGTCATACATTTTCTGACCTTGACCAAAGTGAACACATATGATAAGGCTCCACCCCTGAACATATTTCAACTGCCATATTTGACATAAGGGCCAGCGCCACCTAGTGGGAACAGGAAATGTCATGTTTTACACTTTGGGGTACAGTATAGTGATGGGTGACATCTGCAGCCTCAAATTTCTCCAGGAAAGCCTTAAGGAGTTGGTCTTGGGTTACAGTGAAAACTGTGACTTTTCGCAAAAGGGTGTGACCCCAGCAGCATGGCGAACTTTGATGTCACGCCATGAAGAAACAAATTAGTATAACTCAATGAAATCCAGTCTGATCAGTACCAGACTTTACAGGCATGATGTCAGACCCGCCCTGAACAGATTGATGTGCCCATTGTCGGGAATACGGACAGCGCCACCTAGTGGCAACAGGAAATGTCATGGCTTTAATTTTGTTGTACTGATTTTCACAGGTTCATCGTGGCCACCTCAAAAGCGGTGAATATCACCATCAGTCCCTCGTGATGCTTCAGTGCAAAAATTGTGACTTTAAACTGAACGGCGCACCCTGGTGGCAACGCTGTTCACCATGAAAGATGAAGTGGCTTTTGAGGGTCTTGGCAAGTTTATAGAGGCTTGAAATTTGGCACACACCTCCAATGTGATGAAGGCTTTGTTGTCATGTGATCATTTTCATTGAATATCCCAAAATGGCTCCACAGCGCCCCCTACAAAATTTCAAAACCACAGCCCCTGCTCTGTGTTTTATGTATGAATCTGAAATCTGGTAGGCTTATAGGAGATATCAAGATGTACAAAAAAGTCTCTTGGAGCAATATCCCAAATCCAACAGGAAGTCAGCCATTTTAAAATTAATGTGCAATTTTGGCAAGATTTTCCCCTCTTTTCAGGCACCGTGCTTTGACGTACTCCTCCAAGGGATTTCATCAGATTGATGCAATCTCCTGTGTGTGGAATCTAAAGACCTTTGTGATGTTAAATTGCGAAGCTTTTTACATTCAGGGAAACGGGGTGGTCATGGCGGCACGTAGAGTTTCAGTCACTTGCCAAAAAGCAGTAATCTGCTGTCACTCAAAAACACAATGTCCAATCTCTCCCAAAGCTCATAGGCGTGATGAGACTCGAGCTCGGAAATGTTTGTTATGCCATTTGTACATAATGGTTAGAGCGCCACCTAGTGGAACGACTAACTAATCACGAATGAATGAGTTGAAATGTTAGCTGGTGGTTAAATGCATGAATTCCATCAATGTGACATCAGATCGGACGTGCTGGTTTTAGGTGTTGGGCGTGGCTCGACGCGCCGGGGGTGCGAGGGCCCTCATAACGCTGCTTGCAGCTTTAATTATTATTATTATTATTATTATTATTATTATTCAGGCGAAACAAGGGCCTTTTTGAGGGCCTAAACATGCTCAAAAACTCATGAAATTTTGCACACATGCCAGGTCTGGTGAAAAATTTTGTATTTTAATGGTTTTACATATGAGCACTGGGAAATGGCTCTAGAGCGCCACCTATGCCTTGTTAAATGCATCCCTACGACCACATCGTTTGAGCTACATGTATGAAATTTGGCACACATGTGTATCATGCCAAGACGAACAAAAAAGTCTGGGGGCCCATTAACGCAAACCCAACAGGAAGTCCGCCATTTGGAAGAGAAGGTGACATTTTGGCTCTAATTTTGCCATTTCCATGCCTCGAACTTTTGCGAACTCCTCCTTGGGGTTTGATTTCATAACCTTCATATTTGGTCAGTGTCAACTACACCCTTGTGCCATGTTAAATTGCGGAGCTTTTGAGTTTTCACAATACTATGAGGCCGTGGCGCCATGGCGAATTTCGATGACTCGCCATGAAAATCTTATTGCCTCTCATTTTGTCATACATTTTCTGACCTTGACCAAAGTGAACACATATGATAAGGCTCCACCCCTGAACATATTTCAACTGCCATATTTGACACCAGGGACAGCGCCACCTAGTGGGAACAGGAAATGTCATGTTTTACACTTTGGGGTACAGTATTGTGATGGGTGACATCTGCAGCCTCAAATTTCTCCAGGAAAGCCTTAAGGAGTTGGTCTTGGGTTACAGTGAAAACTGTGACTTTTCACGAAAGGGTGTGACCCCAGCAGCATGGCGAACTTTGATGTCACACCATGAAGAAACAAATTAGTATAACTCAATGAAATCCAGTCTGATCAGTACCAGACTTTACAGGCATGATGTCAGACCCGCCCTGAACAGATTGATATGCCCATTGTCGGAAATACGGACAGCGCCACCTAGTGGCAACAGGAAATGTCATGGCTTTAACTTTGTTGTACTGATTTTCACAGGTTGATCGTGGCCACCTCAAAAGCGGTGAATATCACCATCAGTCCCTCGTGATGCTTCAGTGCAAAAATTGTGACTTTAAACTGAACGGCGCACCCTGGTGGCAACGCGGTTCATCATGAAAGATGAAGTGGCTTTTGAGGGGCTTGGAAAGTTTATAGAGGCTTGAAATTTGGCACACACCTCCAAATGGATGAAGGCATTGTTGTTATGTAACCATTTTCCTTGAATAGCGCAAAATGGCTCCACAGCGCCCCCTACAATATTTCAAAACATCAGCCCCTGCTCTGTGTTTCATCTATGAGTCTGACACTTGGTAAGCTTGTGTAAGATATCAAGATGTACAAAAAAGTCTCTTGGAGCAATATCCCAAATCCAACAGGAAGTCAGCCATTTTAAAATTAATGTGTAATTTTGATGACATTTTCCCCCCTTTTCAGGCCTCATACTTTGACGAACTCCTCCAAGGGATTTCATCATATTGAAGCATTCTTCAGTGTGTAGAATCTAAAGACCTTTGTGATGTTAAATTGCGAAGCTTTTTACGTTCAGGGAAACGGGGTGGTCATGGCGGCACGTAGAGTTTCAATCACTCGCAAAAAGCAGTAATCTGTTGTCACTAAAAAACACAATGTCCAATCTCTCCCAAAGGTCGCAGGTGTGATGAGACTCGAGCTTGGAAATGTTTGTTATGCTATTTGTCAATAATGGTTAGAGCGCCACCTAGTGGCATGACTATAATCCTGGTTGAATAAGATGAAATGTTAGCTGGTGATTAAAAGCATGAAATCCATCAATGTGACATCACATCGGACGTGCCGGTTTGAGGTGTTGGCAGTGGCTCGACGTGCCGGGGGTGCGAGGGCCCTCATAACGCTGCTTGCAGCTTTAATTATTATTATTATTATTATTCCGGCAAATGAATTGGCCGTTTGAGGGCCTAAACATGCTCGAAAACTCATGAAATTTTGCACACGCGTCAGGTCTGGTGAAAATTTACGTATTTTAATGTTCCCAGACATGGCCAGGGAAAATTAGCTCAGTAGCGCCACCTAGAAAAATGAAAAACGCGAGCCCCCGGTATGGGTATGACCTACACATTTGAAAGTCGGTACACCTATATAACGTTCAGAGTCGAACAAAAAAGTCTATTATGGCAATGTCCTAAACCCAACAGGAAGTCCGCCATTTTGGATTGAAGGTGACATTTTGGGTCTGATTTTACCGTTTCCATGCCTTGAACTTTAACGAACTCCTCCTTGGGATTTGGTCCTATAAACTTCAAATTTGGACAGTGTCAACTACACCCTTGTGCCATGTTAAATTGCGGAGCTTTTGAGTTTTCACAATACTATGAGGCCGTGGCGCCATGGCGAATTTCGATGACTCGCCATGAAAATCTTATTGCCTCTCATTCTGTCATACATGTTCCGATCTGGACCAAAGAGCACACATATGATAAGGCTCCACCCCTGAACATATTTCAACTGCCATATTTGACATCAAGGACAGCGCCACCTAGTGGGAACAGGAAATGTCATGTTTTACACTTTGGGGTACAGTATAGTGATGGGTGACATCTGCAGCCTCAAATTTCTCCAGGAAAGCCTTAAGGAGTTGGTCTTGGGTTACAGTGAAAACTGTGAGTTTTCGCCAAAGGGTGTGACCCCAGCAGCATGGCGAACTTTGATGTCACGCCATGAAGAAACAAATTAGTATAACTCAATGAAATCCAGTCTGATCAGTACCAGACTTTACAGGCATGATGTCAGACCCGCCCTGAACAGATTGATGTGCCCATTGTCGGAAATACGGACAGCGCCACCTAGTGGCAACAGGAAATGTCATGGCTTTAACTTTGTTGTACTGATTTTCACAGGTTCATCGTGGCCACCTCAAAAGCGGTGAATATCACCATCAGTCCCTCGTGATGCTTCAGTGCAAAAATTGTGACTTTAAACTGAACGGCGCACCCTGGTGGCAACGCGGTCCAACATGAAAGATGAAGTGGCTTTTGAGGGGCTTGGAAAGTCTATAGAGGCTTGAAATTTGGCACACACCTCCAATGTGATGAAGGCTTTGTTGTCATGTGATCATTTTCATTGAATAGCGCGAAATGGCTCCACAGCGCCCCCTACAATATTTCAAAACATCAGCCCTTGCTCTGTGTTTTATCTATGAGTCTGAAACCTGGTAAGCTTATGGAAAATATCAAGATGTACAAAAAAGTCTCTTGGAGCAATATCCCAAATCCAACAGGAAGTCAGCCATTTTAAAATTAATTTGTAATTTTGGCGACATTTTCCCCTCTTTTCAGGCTTCATACTTTGACGAACTCCTCCAAGGGATTTCATCATATTGAACCATTCTCCAGTGTGTGGAATCTAAAGACCTTTGTTATGTTAAATTGCGAAGCTTTTTACGTTCAAGGAAACGGGGTGGTCATGGCGGCACTTAGAGTTTGAATCACTCGCCAAAAAGCAGTAATCTGCTGTCACTCAAAAACACAATATCCAATCTCTCCCAAAGGTCGCAGGCGTGATGAGACTCGAGCTCGGAAATGTTTGTTATGCCATTTGTACATAATGGTTAGAGCGCCACCTAGTGGAACGACTAACTAATCATGAATGAATGAGTTGAAATGTTAGCTGGTGGTTAAATGCATGAATTCCATCAATGTGACATCAGATCGGAGGTGCTGGTTTTAGGTGTTGGGCGTGGCTCGACGTGCCGGGGGTGCGAGGGCCCTCATAACGCTGCTTGCAGCTTTAATTATTATTATTATTAGGGCCCGAGCACTGATAGTGCGAAGGCCCTATTGTAATTGCTCTGTTTATTATTATTATTAGGGCCCGAGCACTGACAGTGCGAAGGCCCTATTGTAATTGCTCTGTTTATTATTATTATTAGGGCCCGAGCACTGATAGTGCGAAGGCCCTATTGTAATTGCTCTGTTTATTATTATTATTATTATTATTATTATTATTATTATTATTATTAGGGCCCGAGCACCGAGAGTGCGAAGGCCCTATTGTATCTGCTCCGTTTCTTATTATTATTATTATTATTATTATTATTATTATTATTATTATTATTATTATTATTCACCCCAAACAAGGGCCTTTTTGAGGGCCTAAACATGCTCAAAAACTCATGAAATTTTGCACACATGCCAGGTCTGGTGAAAAATTTTGTATTTTAATGGTTTTACATATGAGCACTGGGAAATGGCTCTACAGCGCCACCTATGCCTTGTTAAATGCAGCCCTACGACCACATCGTTTGAGCTACATGTATGAAATTTGGCACACATGTGTATCATGCCAAGACGAACAAAAAAGTCTGTGGGCCCATTGACACAAACCCAACAGGAAGTCCGCCATTTGGAAGAGAAGGTGACATTTTGGCTCTAATTTTGCCATTTCCATGCCTCGAACTTTTGCGAACTCCTCCTTGGGGTTTCATTTCATAACCTTCAAATTTGGACAGTGTCAACTACACCCTTGTGCCATGTTAAATTGCGGAGCTTTTGAGTTTTCACAATACTATGAGGCCGTGGCGCCATGGCGAATTTCGATGACTCGCCATCAAAATCTTATTGCCTCTCATTTTGTCATACATTTTCTGACCTTGACCAAAGTGAACACATATGATAAGGCTCCACCCCTGAACATATTTCAACTGCCATATTTGACATCAAGGACAGCGCCACCTAGTGGGAACAGGAAATGTCATGTTTTACACTTTGGGGTACAGTATAGTGATGGGTGACATCTGCAGCCTCAAATTTCTCCAGGAAAGCCTTAAGGAGTTGGTCTTGGGTTACAGTGAAAACTGTGAGTTTTCGCGAAAGGGTGTGACCCCAGCAGCATGGCGAACTTTGATGTCACGCCATGAAGAAACAAATTAGTATAACTCAATGAAATCCAGTCTGATCAGTACCAGACTTTACACGCATGATGTCAGACCCGCCCTGAACAGATTGATGTGCCCATTGTCGGAAATACGGACAGCGCCACCTAGTGGCAACAGGAAATGTCATGGCTTTAATTTTGTTGTACTGATTTTCACAGGTTCATCGTGGCCACCTCAAAAGCGGTGAATATCACCATCAGTCCCTCGTGATGCTTCAGTGCAAACATTGTGACTTTAAACTGAACGGCGCACCCTGGTGGCAACGCTGTTCAACATGAAAGATGAAGTGGCTTTTGAGGGTCTTGGCAAGTTTATAGAGGCTTGAAATTTGGCACACACCTCCAAATGGATGAAGGCTTTGTTGGCATGTGATCATTTTCATTGAATAGTGCGAAATGGCTCCACAGCGCCCCCTACAAACATTCAAAACCACAGCCCCTGCTCTGTGTTTTATGTATGAGTCTGAAACCTGGTAAGCTTATAGGAGATATCAAGAAGTACAAAAAAGTCTCTTAGAGCAATATCCCAAATCCAACAGGAAGTCAGCCATTTTAAAATTAATGTGTAATTTTGGCAACATTTTCCCATCTTTTCAGGCACCGTACTTTGACGAACTCCTCCAAGGGATTTCATCAGATTGGACCGATCTGCAGCTTGTGGAATCTAAAGACCTTTGTGATGTTAAATTGCGAAGCTTTTTACGTTCAGGGAAACGGGGTGGTCATGGCGGCACGTAGAGTTTCAATCACTCGCAAAAAGCAGTAATCTGCTGTCACTAAAAAACACAATGTCCAATCTCTCCCAAAGGTCGCAGGTGTGATGAGACTCGAGCTTGGAAATGTTTGTTATGCTATTTGTCAATAATGGTTAGAGCGCCACCTAGTGGCATGACTATAATCCTGGTTGAATAAGATGAAATGTTAGCTGGTGATTAAACGCATGAAATCCATCAATGTGACATCACATCGGACGTGCCGGTTTGAGGTGTTGGCAGTGGCTCGACGTGCCGGGGGTGCGAGGGCCCTCATAACGCTGCTTGCAGCTTTAATTATTATTATTATTATTATTCCGGCAAATGAATTGGCCGTTTGAGGGCCTAAACATGCTCGAAAACTCATGAAATTTTGCACACGCGTCAGGTCTGGTGAAAATTTACGTATTTTAATGTTCTCAGACATGGCCAGGGAAAATTAGCTCAGTAGCGCCACCTAGAAAAATGAAAAACGCGAGCCCCCGGTATGGGTATGACCTACATGTTTGAAAGTCGGTACACCTATATAACGTTCAGAGTGGAACAAAAAAGTCTATTATGGCAATGTCCTAAACCCAACAGGAAGTCCGCCATTTTGGATTGAAGGTGACATTTTGGGTCTGATTTTACCGTTTCCATGCCTTGTACTTTAACGAACTCCTCCTTGGGATTTGGTCCTATAAACTTCAAATTTGGACAGTGTCAACTACACCCTTGTGCCATGTTAAATTGCGGAGCTTTTGAGTTTTCACAATAGTATGAGGCCGTGGCGCCATGGCGAATTTTGATGACTCGCCATGAAAATCTTATTGCCTCTCATTCTGTCATACATGTTCCGATCTGGACCAAAGAGCACACATATGATAAGGCTCCACCCCTGAACATATTTCAACTGCCATATTTGACATCAAGGACAGCGCCACCTAGTGGGAACAGGAAATGTCATGTTTTACACTTTGGGGTACAGTATAGTGATGGGTGACATCTGCAGCCTCAAATTTCTCCAGGAAAGCCTTAAGGAGTTGGTCTTGGGTTACAGTGAAAACTGTGACTTTTCGCAAAAGGGTGTGACCCCAGCGGCGTGGTGAACTTTGATGTCACGCCATGAAGAAACAAATTAGTATAACTCAATGAAATCCAGTCTGATCAGTACCAGACTTTACAGGCATGATGTCAGACCCGCCCTGAACAGATTGATGTGCCCATTGTCGGAAATACGGACAGCGCCACCTAGTGGCAACAGGAAATGTCATGGCTTTAATTTTGTTGTACTGATTTTCACAGGTTCATCTTGGCCACCTCAAAAGCGGTGAATATCACCATCAGTCCCTCGTGATGCTTCAGTGCAAAAATTGTGAGTTTAAACTGAACGGCGCACCCTGGTGGCAACGCGGTCCACCATGAAAGATGAAGTGGCTTTTGAGGGGCTTGGAAAGTTTATAGAGGCTTGAAATTTGGCACACACCTCCAATGTGATGAAGGCTTTGTTGTTATGTGATCATTTTCATTGAATAGCGCGAAATGGCTCCACAGCGCCCCCTACAATATTTCAAAACATCAGCCCTTGCTCTGTGTTTTATCTATGAGTCTGAAACCTGGTAAGCTTATGGAAGATATTAAGATGTACAAAAAAGTCTCTTGGAGCAATATCCCAAATCCAACAGGAAGTCAGCCATTTTAAAATTAATGTGTAATTTTGGCGACATTTTCCCCTCTTTTCAGGCACCGTACTTTGACGAACTCCTCCAAGGGATTTCATCAGATTGGACCGATCTGAAGTTTGTGGAATCTAAAGACCTTTGTGATGTTAAATTGCGAAGCTTTTTACGTTCAGGGAAAAGGGGTGGTTATGGCGGCACTTAGAGTTTGAATCACTCGCCAAAAAGCAGTAATCTGCTGTCACTCAAAAACACAATATCCAATCTCTCCCAAAGGTCGCAGGCGTGATGAGACTCGAGCTCGGAAATGTTTGTTATGCCATTTGTACATAATGGTTAGAGCGCCACCTAGTGGAACGACTAACTAATCATGAATGAATGAGTTGAAATGTTAGCTGGTGGTTAAATGCATGAATTCCATCAATGTGACATCAGATCGGACGTGCTGGTTTTAGGTGTTGGGCGTGGCTCGACGTGCCGGGGGTGCGAGGGCCCTCATAACGCTGCTTGCAGCTTTAATTAGGGCCCGAGCACCGAGAGTGCGAAGGCCCTATTGTATCTGCTCCGTTTCTTATTAGGGCCCGAGCACTGACAGTGCGAAGGCCCTATTGTAATTGCTCTGTTTATTATTATTATTATTATTATTATTATTTCGGCAAATGAATTGGCCGTTTGAGGGCCTAAACATGCTCGAAAACTCATGAAATTTTGCACACGCGTCAGGTCTGGTGAAAATTTACGTATTTTAATGTTCTCAGACATGGCCAGGGAAAATTAGCTCAGTAGCGCCACCTAGAAAAATGAAAAACGCGAGCCCCCGGTATGGGTATGACCTACATGTTTGAAAGTCGGTACACCTATATAATGTTCAGAGTCGAACAAAAAAGTCTATTATGGCAATGTCCTAAACCCAACAGGAAGTCCGCCATTTTGGATTGAAGGTGACATTTTGGCTCTGATTTTACCATTTCCATGCCTCGAACTTTGACGAACTCCTCCTTGGGGTTTGATTTCATAACCTTCATATTTGGTCAGTGCCAACTACACCCTTATGCCATGTTAAATTGCGGAGCTTTTGAGTTTTCACAATACCATGAGGCCGTGGCGCCATGGCGAATTTCGATGACTCGCCATGAAAATCTTATTGCCTCTCATTCTGTCATAGATTTTCTGACCTTGACCAAAGTGAACACATATGATAAGGCTCCATCCCTGAACATATTTCAACTGCCATATTTTACATCAGGGACAGCGCCACCTAGTGGGAACAGGAAATGTCATGTTTTACACTTTGGGGTACAGTATTGTGATGGGTGACATCTGCAGCCTCAAATTTCTCCAGGAAAGCCTTAAGGAGTTGGTCTTGGGTTACAGTGAAAACTGTGACTTTTCGCAAAAGGGTGTGACACCAGCGGCATGGCGAACTTTGATGTCACGCCATGAAGAAACAAATTAGTATAACTCAATGAAATCCAGTCTGATCAGTACCAGACTTTACAGGCATGACGTCAGACCCGCCCTGAACAGATTGATGTGCCCATTGTCGGGAATACGTACAGCGCCACCTAGTGGCAACAGGAAATGTCATGTCTTACACTTTGTTGTACTGATTTTCACAGGTTCATTGTGGCCACCTCAAAACCAGTAAATATCACCATCAGTCCTTCATGATGGTTTAGTGTGAAAATTGTGACTTTAAACTGAACAGCGCACCCTGGTGGCAATGCTGTTCACCATGAAAGATGAAGTGGCTTTTGAGGGTCTTGGCAAGTTTATAGAGGCTTGAAATTTGGCACACACCTCCAAATGGATGAAGGCTTTGTTGTCATGTGATCATTTTCATTGAATATCCCAAAATGGCTCCACAGCGCCCCCTACAAAATTTCAAAACCACAGCCCCTGCTCTGTGTTTTATGTATGAATCTGAAACCTGGTAGGCTTATAGGAGATATCAAGATGTACAAAAAAGTCTCTTGGAGCAATATCCCAAATCCAACAGGAAGTCAGCCATTTTAAAATTAATGTGCAATTTTGGCAACATTTTCCCCTCTTTTCAGGCACCGTGCTTTGACGTACTCCTCCAAGGGATTTCATCAGATTGATGCAATCTCCTGTGTGTGGAATCTAAAGACCTTTGTGATGTTAAATTGCGAAGCTTTTTACATTCAGGGAAACGGGGTGGTTATGGCGGCACTTAGAGTTTCAGTCACTCGCCAAAAAGCACTAATCTGCTGTCACTCAAAAACAAAATGTCCAATCTCTCCCAAAGCTCATAGGCGTGATGAGACTCGAGCTCGGAAATGTTTGTTATGCCATTTGTACATAATGGTTAGAGCGCCACCTAGTGGAACGACTAACTAATCATGAATGAATGAGTTGAAATGTTAGCTGGTGGTTAAATGCATGAATTCCATCAATGTGACATCAGATCGGACGTGCTGGTTTTAGGTGTTGGGCGTGGCTCGACGCGACGGGGGTGCGAGGGCCCTCATAACGCTGCTTGCAGCTTTAATTATTATTATTATTATTATTCAGGCAAAACAAGGGCCTTTTTGAGGGCCTAAACATGCTCAAAAACTCATGAAATTTTGCACACATGCCAGGTCTGGTGAAAAATTTTGTATTTTGATGGTTTTGCATATGAGCACTGGGAAATGGCTCTACAGCGCCACCTATGCCTTGTTAAATGCAGCCCTACGACCACATCGTTTCAGCTACATGTATGAAATTTGGCACACATGTGTATCATGCCGAGTCGAACAAAAAAGTCTGTGGGCCCATTGATGCAAACCCAACAGGAAGTCCGCCATTTGGAAGAGAAGGTGACATTTTGGCTCTAATTTTGCCATTTCCATGCCTCGAACTTTTGCGAACTCCTCCTTGGGATTTGGTTGTATAAGCTTCATCTTTGGTCAGTGTCAACTACACACCTGGGCCATGTTAAATTGCGGAGCTTTTGAGTTTTCACAATACTATGAGGCCGTGGCGCCATGGCGAATTTCGATGACTCGCCATGAAAATCTTATTGCCTCTCATTTTGTCATACATTTTCTGACCTTGACCAAAGTGAACACATATGATAAGGCTCCACCCCTGAACATATTTCAACTGCCATATTTGACACCAGGGACAGCGCCACCTAGTGGGAACAGGAAATGTCATGTTTTACACTTTGGGGTACAGTATAGTGATGGGTGACACCTGCAGCCTCAAATTTCTCCAGGAAAGCCTTAAGGAGTTGGTCTTGGGTTACAGTGAAAACTGTGAGTTTTCGCGAAAGGGTGTGACCCCAGCAGCATGGCGAACTTTGATGTCACGCCATGAAGAAACAAATTAGTATAACTCAATGAAATCCAGTCTGTTCAGTACCAGACTTTACAGGCATGATGTCAGACCCGCCCTGAACAGATTGATGTGCCCATTGTCGGGAATACGTACAGCGCCACCTAGTGGCAACAGGAAATGTCATGGCTTTAATTTTGTTGTACTGATTTTCACAGGTTCATCGTGGCCACCTCAAAAGCGGTGAATATCACCATCAGTCCGTCATGATGCTTCAGTGCGAAAATTGTGACTTTATACTGAACGGCGCACCCTGTTGGCAACGCGGTTCACCATGGAAAATGAAGTGGCTTTTGAGGGGCTTGAAAAGTTTAAAAAGTCTTGAAATTTGGCCCACACCTCCAATGTGCTTAAGGCTTTGTTGTTATGTGATCATTTTCATTGAATATCCCAAAATGGCTCCACAGCGCCCCCTACAAAATTTCAAAACCACAGCCCCTGCTCTGTGTTTTATGTATGAGTCTGAAACCTGGTCAGCTTATAGGAGATATCAAGATGTACAAAAAAGTCTCTTGGAGCAATATCCCAAATCCAACAGGAAGTCAGCCATTTTAAAATTATTGTGCAATTTTGGCGACATTTTCCCCTCTTTTCAGTCACCGTTCTTTGACGAACTCCTCCAAGGGATTTCATCAGATTGGACCAATCTGCAGTTTGTGGAATCTAAAGACCTTTGTGATGTTAAATTGCGAAGCTTTTTACGTTCAGGGGAACGGGGTGGTTATGGCGGCACGTACACTTTCAATCACTCGCCAAAAAGAAGTAATCTGCTGTCACTCAAAAACACAATGTCCAATCTCTCCCAAAGGTCGCAGGCATGATGAGACTCAAGCTTGGAAAGGTTTGGTATGCCATTTGTCATTAATGGTTAGAGCGCCACCTAGTGGGACGACTATAATCATGATTGAATGAGATGAAAGGTTAGCTGGTGGTTAAATGCATGAATTCCATCAATGTGACATCAGATCGGAGGTGCTGGTTTTAGGTGTTGGGCTTGGCTCGACACGCCGGGGTGCGAGGGCCCTCATAACGCTGCTTGCAGCTTTAATTAGGGCCCGAGCACTGAGAGTGCGAAGGCCCTATTGTATCTGCTCTGTTTCTTATTATTATTATTATTATTATTATTATTATTATTATTATTATTATTATTATTCAGGCAAAACAAGGGCCTTTTTGAGGGCCTAAACATGCTCAAAAACTCATGAAATTTTGCACACATGCCAGGTCTGGTGAAAAATTTTGTATTTTAATGGTTTTACATATGAGCACTGGGAAATGGCTCTACAGCGCCACCTATGCCTTGTTAAATGCAGCCCTACGACCACATCGTTTGAGCTACATGTATGACATTTGGCACACATGTGTATCATGCCAAGACGAACAAAAAAGTCTGTGGGCCCATTGACGCAAACCCAACAGGAAGTCCGCCATTTGGAAGAGAAGGTGACATTTTGGCTCTAATTTTGCCATTTCCATGCCTCGAACTTTTGCGAACTCCTCCTTGGGGTTTCATTTCATAACCTTCATATTTGGTCAGTGTCAACTACACCCTTGTGCCATGTTAAATTGCGGAGCTTTTGAGTTTTCACAATACTATGAGGCCGTGGCGCCATGGCGAATTTCGATGACTCGCCATGAAAATCTTATTGCCTCTCATTTTGTCATACATTTTCTGACCTTGACCAAAGTGAACACATATGATAAGGCTCCACCCCTGAACATATTTCAACTGCCATATTTGACATCAAGGACAGCGCCACCTAGTGGGAACAGGAAATGTCATGTTTTACACTTTGGGGTACAGTATAGTGATGGGTGACATCTGCAGCCTCAAATTTCTCCAGGAAAGCCTTAAGGAGTTGGTCTTGGGTTAGAGTGAAAACTGTGACTTTTCGCAAAAGGGTGTGACCCCAGCAGCATGGCGAACTTTGATGTCACGCCATGAAGAAACAAATTAGTATAACTCAATGAAATCCAGTCTGATCAGTACCAGACTTTACAGGCATGATGTCAGACCCGCCCTGAACAGATTGATGTGCCCATTGTCGGAAATACGGACAGCGCCACCTAGTGGGAACAGGAAATGTCATGGCTTTCATTTTGTTGTACTGATTTTCACAGGTTCATCGTGGCCACCTCAAAAGCGGTGAATATCACCATCAGTCCTTGATGATGCTTTAGTGCAAAAATTGTGACTTTAAACTGAACGGCGCACCCTGGTGGCAACGCTGTTCACCATGAAAGATGAAGTGGCTTTTGAGGGTCTTGGCAAGTTTATAGAGGCTTGAAATTTGGCACACACCTCCAATGTGACGATGGCTTTGTTGTCATGTGATCATTTTCATTGAATATCCCAAAATGGCTCCACAGCGCCCCCTACAAAATTTCAAAACCACAGCCCCAGCTCTGTGTTTTATGTATGAATCTGAAACCTGGTAGGCTTATAGGAGATATCAAGATGTACAAAAAAGTCTCTTGGAGCAATATCCCAAATCCAACAGGAAGTCAGCCATTTTCAAATTAATGTGCAATTTTGGCAACATTTTCCCCTCTTTTCAGGCATCGTTCTTTGACGAACTCCTCCAAGGGATTTCATCAGATTGGACCGATCTGCAGTTTGTGGAATCTAAAGACCTTTGTGATGTTAAATTGCGAAGCTTTTTACGTCCAGGGAAACGGGGTGGTTATGGCGGCACTTAGAGTTTGAATCACTCGCCAAAAAGCAGTAATCTGCTGTCACTCAAAAACACAATGTCCAATCTCTCCCAAACGTCTCAGGTGTGATTAGACTCGAGCTCGGAAGTGTTTGTTATGCCATTTGTACATAATGGTTAGAGCGCCACCTAGTGGAACGACTAACTAATCATGAATGAATGAGTTGAAATGTTAGCTGGTGGTTAAATGCATGAATTCCATCAATGTGACATCAGATCGGACGTGCTGGTTTTAGGTGTTGGGCGTGGCTCGACGCGCCGGGGGTGCGAGGGCCCTCATAACGCTGCTTGCAGCTTTAATTATTATTATTATTATTATTTCGGCAAATGAATTGGCCGTTTGAGGGCCTAAACATGCTCGAAAACTCATGAAATTTTGCACACGCGTCAGGTCTGGTGAAAATTTACGTATTTTAATGTTCTCAGACATGGCCAGGGAAAATTAGCTCAGTAGCGCCACCTAGAAAAATGAAAAACGCGAGCCCCCGGTATGGGTATTGCCTACAAGTTTGAAAGTCGGTACACCTATATAACGTTCAGAGTCGAACAAAAAAGTCTATTATGGCAATGTCCTAAACCCAACAGGAAGTCCGCCATTTTGGATTGAAGGTGACATTTTGGCTCTGATTTTACCGTTTCCACGCCTCGAACTTTAACGAACTCCTCCTTGGGGTTTGATTTCATAACCTTCATATTTGGTCAGTGCCAACTACACCCTTGTGCCATGTTAAATTGCGGAGCTTTTGAGTTTTCACAATACTATGAGGCCGTGGCGCCATGGCGAATTTCGATGACTCGCCATGAAAATCTTATTGCCTCTCATTTTGTCATACATTTTCTGACCTTGACCAAAGTGAACACATATGATAAGGCTCCACCCCTGAACATATTTCAACTGCCATATTTGACCTCAAGGACAGCGCCACCTAGTGGGAACAGGAAATGTCATGTTTTACACTTTGGGGTACAGTATAGTGATGGGTGACATCTGCAGCCTCAAATTTCTCCAGGAAAGCCTTAAGGAGTTGGTCTTGGGGTACAGTGAAAACTGTGGCTTTTCACGAAAGGGTGTGACCTCAGCAGCATGGCGAACTTTGATATCTCGCCATGAAGAAACAAATTAGTATAACTCCATGAAATCCAGTCTGATTAGTACCAGACTTTACAGGCATGATGTCACACCCGCCCTGAACAGATTGATGTGCCCATTGTCAGGAATATGAAGAGCGCCACCTAGTGGGAACAGGAAATGTCATGGCTTTAATTTTGTTGTACTGATTTTCACAGGTTGATCGTGGCCACCTCAAAAGCGGTGAATATCACCATCAGTCCCTCGTGATGCTTCAGTGCAAAAAATGTGACTTTAAACTGAACGGCGCACCCTGGTGGCAACGCTGTTTAACATGAAAGATGAAGTTACTTTTGAGGGGCTTGGAAAGTTTATAGAGGCTTTAAACTTGGCCCACGCCTCCAATGTGATGAAGGCTTTGTTGTTATCTAACCATTTTCCTTGAATAGGGCAAAATGGCTCCACAGCGCCCCCTACAAAATTCCAAAATATCAGCCCCTGCTCTGTGTTTTATCTATGAGTCTGAAACTTGGTAAGCTTATGGAAGATCTTAAGATGTACAAAAAAGTCTCTTGGAGCAATATCCCAAATCCAACAGGAAGTCAGCCATTTTAAAGTTAATGTGTAATTTTGGCGACATTTTCCCATCTTTTCAGGCACCGTACTTTGACGAACTCCTCCAAGGGATTTCATCAGATTGGACCGATCTGCAGTTTGTGGAATCTAAAGACCTTTGTGATGTTAAATTGCGAAGCTTTTTACGTCCAGGGAAACGGGGTGGTTATGGCGGCACTTAGAGTTTGAATCACTCGCCAAAAAGCAGTAATCTGCTGTCACTCAAAAACACAATGTCCAATCTCTCCCAAACGTCTCAGGTGTGATGAGACTCGAGCTTGGAAGTGTTTGTTATGCCATTTGTACATAATGGTTAGAGCGCCACCTAGTGGAACGACTAACTAATCATGAATGAATGAGTTGAAATGTTAGCTGGTGGTTAAATGCATGAATTCCATCAATGTGACATCAGATCGGAGGTGCTGGTTTTAGGTGTTGGGCGTGGCTCGACGCGCCAGGGGTGCGAGGGCCCTCATAACGCTGCTTGCAGCTTTAATTATTAGGGCCCGAGCACCGAGAGTGCGAAGGCCCTATTGTATCTGCTCCGTTTCTTATTATTATTATTATTATTATTATTATTATTATTATTATTATTATTATTATTATTATTATTATTCAGGCAAAACAAGGGCCTTTTTGAGGGCCTAAACATGCTCAAAAACTCATGAAATTTTGCACACATGCCAGGTCTGGTGAAAAATTTTGTATTTTAATGGTTTTAGATATGAGCACTGGGAAATGACTCTACAGCGCCACCTATGCCTTGTTAAATGCAGCCCTACGACCACATCGTTTGAGCTACATGTATGAAATTTGGCACACATGTGTATCATGCCAAGACGAACAAAAAAGTCTGTGGGCCCATTGACGCAAACCCAACAGGAAGTCCGCCATTTGGAAGAGAAGGTGACATTTTGGCTCTAATTTTGCCATTTCCATGCCTCGAACTTTTGCGAACTCCTCCTTGGGGTTTCATTTCATAACCTTCAAATTTGGACAGTGTCAACTACACCCTTGTGCCATGTTAAATTGCGGAGCTTTTGAGTTTTCACAATACTATGAGGCCGTGGCGCCATGGCGAATTTCGATGACTCGCCATGAAAATCTTATTGCCTCTCATTTTGTCATACATTTTCTGACCTTGACCAAAGTGAACACATATGATAAGGCTCCACCCCTGAACATATTTCAACTGCCATATTTGACATCAAGGACAGCGCCACCTAGTGGGAACAGGAAATGTCATGTTTTACACTTTGGGGTACAGTATAGTGATGGGTGACATCTGCAGCCTCAAATTTCTCCAGAAAAGCCTTAAGGAGTTGGTCTTGGGGTACAGTGAAAACTGTGACTTTTCACGAAAGGGTGTGACCTCAGCAGCATGGCGAACTTTGATATCTCGCCATGAAGAAACAAATTAGTATAACTCAATGAAATCCAGTCTGATCAGTACCAGACTTTACAGGCATGATGTCAGACCCGCCCTGAACAGATTGATGTGCCCATTGTCAGGAATATGAAGAGCGCCACCTAGTGGGAACAGGAAATGTCATGTCTTATACTTTGTTGTACTGATTTTCACAGGTTCATTGTGGACATCTCAAAAGCGGTGAATATCACCGTCAGTCCTTCATGATGCGGCAGTGCGAATATTGTGACTTTATACTGAACGGCGCACCCTGGTGGCAACGCTGTTCACCATGAAAAATGAAGTGGCTTTTGAGGGGCTTGGAAAGTTTAAAAAGTCTTGAAATTTGGCGCACACCTCCAATGTGCATAAGGCTTTGTTGTTATGTGATCATTTTCATTGAATAGCGCAAAATGGCTCCACAGCGCCCCCTACGAAATTTCAAAACATCAGCCCCAGCTCTGTGTTTTATGTATGAGTCTTAAACCTGGTAAGCTTATAGGAGATATCAAGATGTACAAAAAAGTCTCTTGGAGCAATATCCCAAATCCAACAGGAAGTCAGCCATTTTAAAATTAATGTGTAATTTAGGCAACATTTTCCCCTCTTTCCAGGCACCGTTCTTTGACGAACTCCTCCAAGGGATTTCATCATATTGAACCAATCTCCAGTGTGTGGAATCTAAAGACCTTTGTGATGTTAAATTGCGAAGCTTTTTACGTTCAGGGAAACGGGGTTGTCATGGTGGCACGTGGAGTTTCAATCACTCGCCAAAAAGCAGTAATCTGCTGTCACTCAAAATCTAAATGTCCAAATTCTCCCAAAGGTCGCAGGCGTGATGAGACTCGAGCTTGGAAATGTTTGTTATGCCATTTGTTAGTAATGGTTAGAGCGCCACCTAGTGGGACGACTATAATGATGATTGAATGAGATGAAATGTTAGCTGGTGGTTAAATGCATGAATTCCATCAATGTGACATCAGATCGGAGGTGCTGGTTGTAGGTGTTGGGCGTGGCTCGACGCGATGGGGTGCGAGGGCCCTCATAACGCTGCTTGCAGCTTTAATTATTATTATTATTATTCCGGCAAATGAATTGGCCTTTTGAGGGCCTAAACATGCTCGAAAACTCATGAAATTTTGCACACGCGTCAGGTCTGGTGAAAATTTACGTATTTTAATGTTCTCAGACATGGCCAGGGAAAATTAGCTCAGTAGCGCCACCTAGAAAAATGAAAAATGCGAGCCCCCGGTATGGGTATGACCTACATATTTGTAAGTCGGTACACCTATATAACGTTAAGAGTCGAACAAAAAAGTCTATTATGGCAATGTCCTAAACCCAACAGGAAGTCCGCCATTTTGGATTGAAGGTGACATTTTGGGTCTGATTTTACCGTTTCCATGCCTTGTACTTTAACGAACTCCTCCTTGGGATTTGGTCCTATAAACTTCAAATTTGGACAGTGTCAACTACACCCTTGTGCCACGTTAAATTGCGGAGCTTTTGAGTTTTCACAATACTATGAGGCCGTGGCGCCATGGCGAATTTTGATGACTCGCCATGAAAATCTTATTGGCTCTCATTCTGTCATACATGTTCCGATCTGGACCAAAGAGCACACATATGATAAGGCTCCACCCCTGAACATATTTCAACTGCCATATTTGACATCAAGGACAGCGCCACCTAGTGGGAACAGGAAATGTCATGTTTTACACTTTGGGGTACAGTATAGTGATGGGTGACATCTGCAGCCTCAAATTTCTCCAGGAAAGCCTTAAGGAGTTGGTCTTGGGTTACAGTGAAAACTGTGACTTTTCGCAAAAGGGTGTGACCCCAGCGGCGTGGCGAACTTTGATGTCACGCCATGAAGAAACAAATTAGTATAACTCAATGAAATCCAGTCTGATCAGTACCAGACTTTACAGGCATGATGTCAGACCCGCCCTGAACAGATTGATGTGCCCATTGTCGGAAATACGGACAGCGCCACCTAGTGGCAACAGGAAATGTCATGGCTTTAATTTTGTTGTACTGATTTTCACAGGTTCATCTTGGCCACCTCAAAAGCGGTGAATATCACCATCAGTCCCTCGTGATGCTTCAGTGCAAAAATTGTGACTTTAAACTGAACGGCGCACCCTGGTGGCAACGCTGTTCAACATGAAAGATGAAGTGGCTTTTGAGGGTCTTGGCAAGTTTATAGAGGCTTGAAATTTGGCACACACCTCCAAATGGATGAAGGCTTTGTTGGCATGTGATCATTTTCATTGAATAGCGCGAAATTGTTCCACAGCGCCCCCTACAAAATTTCAAAACCACAGCCCCTGCTCTGTGTTCTATGTATGATTCTGAAACCTGGTAAGCTTATAGGAGATATCAAGATGTACAAAAAAGTCTCTTGGTGCAATATCCCAAATCCAACAGGAAGTCAGCCATTTTAAAATTTATGTGTAATTTTGGCAACATTTTCCCCTCTTTCCAGGCACCGTTCTTTGACGAACTCCTCCAAGGGATTTCATCATATTGAACCAATCTCCAGTGTGTGGAATCTAAAGACCTTTGTGATGTTAAATTGCGAAGCTTTTTACGTTCAGTGAAACGGGGTGGTTATGGTGGCACTTAGAGTTTGAATCACTCGCCAAAAAGCAGTAATCTGCTGTCACTCAAAAACACAATGTCCAATCTCTCCCAAACGTCTCAGGTGTGATGAGACTCGAGCTCGGAAGTGTTTGTTATGCCATTTGTACATAATGGTTAGAGCGCCACCTAGTGGAACGACTAACTAATCATGAATGAATGAGTTGAAATGTTAGCTGGTGGTTAAATGCATGAATTCCATCAATGTGACATCAGATTGGAGGTGCTGGTTTTAGGTGTTGGGCTTGGCTCGACGCGCCGGGGGTGCGAGGGCCCTCGTAACGCTGCTTGCAGCTTTAATTAGGGCCCGAGCACTGACAGTGCGAAGGCCCTTTTGTAATTGCTCTGTTTATTATTAGGGCCCGAGCACTGATAGTGCGAAGGCCCTATTGTAATTGCTCTGTTTATTATTATTATTATTATTATTATTATTATTATTATTATTATTATTTCGGCAAATGAATTGGCCGTTTGAGGGCCTAAACATGCTCGAAAACTCATGAAATTTTGCACACGCATCAGGTCTGGTGAAAATTTACGTATTTTAATGTTCTCAGACATGGCCAGGGAAAATTAGCTCAGTAGCGCCACCTAGAAAAATGAAAAACGCGAGCCCCCGGTATGGGTATGGCCTACAAGTTTGAAAGTCGGTACACCTATATAACGTTCAGAGTCGAACAAAAAAGTCTATTATGGCAATGTCCTAAACCCAACAGGAAGTCCGCCATTTTGGATTGAAGGTGACATTTTGGCTCTGATTTTACCGTTTCCATGCCTTGTACTTTAACGAACTCCTCCTTGGGATTTGGTCCTATAAACTTCAAATTTGGACAGTGTCAACTACACCCTTGTGCCATGTTAAATTGCGGAGCTTTTGAGTTTTCACAATACTATGAGGCCGTGGCGCCATGGCGAATTTCGATGACTCGCCATGAAAATCTTATTGCCTCTCATTTTGTCATACATTTTCTGACCTTGACCAAAGTGAAGACATATGATAAGGCTCCACCCCTGAACATATTTCAACTGCCATATTTGACATCAAGGACAGCGCCACCTAGTGGGAACAGGAAATGTCATGTTTTACACTTTGGGGTACAGTATAGTGATGGGTGACATCTGCAGCCTCAAATTTCTCCAGGAAAGCCTTAAGGAGTTGGTCTTGGGTTACAGTGAAAACTGTGAGTTTTCGCGAAAGGGTGTGACCCCAGCAGCATGGCGAACTTTGATGTCACGCCATGAAGAAACAAATTAGTATAACTCAATGAAATCCAGTCTGATCAGTACCAGACTTTACAGGCATGATGTCAGACCCCCCCTGAACAGATTGATGTGCCCATTGTCAGGAATATGAAGAGCGCCCCCTAGTGGGAACAGGAAATGTCATGTCTTACACTTTGTTGTACTGATTTTCACAGGTTCATTGTGGACACTTCAAAAGCGGTGAATATCAACATCAGTCCCTCGTGATGCTTCAGTGCAAAAATTGTGACTTTAAACTGAACGGCGCACCCTGGTGGCAACGCGGTTCACCATGAAAGATGAAGTGGCTTTTGAGGGGCTTGGAAAGTTTATAGAGGCTTGAAATTTGGCACACACCTCCAAATCGATGTAGGCTTTGTTGTCCTGTGATCATTTTCATTGAATAGCACGAAATTGCTCCACAGCGCCCCCTACAAAATTTCAAAACATCAGCCCCAGCTCTGTGTTTCATCTATGAATCTGAAACCTGGTAAGCTTATGGAAAATATCAAGATGTACAAAAAAGTCTCTTGGAGCAATATCCCAAATCCAACAGGAAGTCAGCCATTTTAAAATTAATGTGTAATTTTGGCGACATTTTCCCCTCTTTTCAGGCTTCATACTTTGACGAACTCCTCCAAGGGATTTCATCATATTGAACCATTCTCCAGTGTGTGGAATCTAAAGACCTTTGTGATGTTAAATTGTGAAGCTTTTTACGTTCAAGGAAATGGGGTGGTCATGGCGGCACGTGGAGTTTCAATCACTCGCCAAAAAGAAGTAATATGCTGTCACTCAAAGACACAAAGTCCAATCTCTCCCAAAGGTCACAGGCGTGATGAGACTCGAGCTCGGAAATGTTTGTTATGCCCTTTGTCTATAATGGTTAGAGCGCCACCTAGTGGGACGACTATACTCATGGTTGAACCAAATGAAATGCTAGCTGGTGGTTAAATGCATGAATTCCATCAATGTGACATCAGATCGGACGTGCTGGTTTCAGGTGTTGGGCATGGCTCGACACGCCGGGGGTGCGAGGGCCCTCATAACGCTGCTTGCAGCTTTAATTATTATTATTATTATTAGGGCCCGAGCACTGACAGTGCGAAGGCCCTATTGTAATTGCTCTGTTTATTATTATTATTATTATTATTATTATTATTATTATTAGGGCCCGAGCACTGACAGTGCGAAGGCCCTATTGTATCTGCTCCGTTTCTTATTATTATTATTAGGGCCCGAGCACTGACTGTGCGAAGGCCCTATTGTATCTGCTCCGTTTCTTATTATTATTATTATTATTATTATTATTCACCCCAAACAAGGGCCTTTTTGAGGGCCTAAACATGCTCAAAAACTCATGAAATTTTGCACACATGCCAGGTTTGGTGAAAAATTTTGTATTTTAATGGTTTTACATATGAGCACTGGGAAATGGCTCTAGAGCGCCACCTATGCCTTGTTAAATGCAGCCCTACGACCACATCGTTTGAGCTACATGTATGAAATTTGGCACACATGTGTATCATGCCAAGACGAACAAAAAAGTCTGTGGGCCCATTGACGCAAACCCAACAGGAAGTCCGCCATTTGGAAGAGAAGGTGACATTTTGGCTCTAATTTTGCCATTTCCATGCCTCGAACTTTTGCGAACTCCTCCTTGGGGTTTCATTTCATAACCTTCAAATTTGGACAGTGTCAACTACACCCTTGTGCCATGTTAAATTGCGGAGCTTTTGAGTTTTCACAATACTATGAGGCCGTGGCGCCATGGCGAATTTCGATGACTCGCCATGAAAATCTTATTGCCTCTCATTTTGTCATACATTTTCTGACCTTGACCAAAGTGAACACATATGATAAGGCTCCATCCCTGAACATATTTCAACTGCCATATTTGACATCAAGGACAGCGCCACCTAGTGGGAACAGGAAATGTCATGTTTTACACTTTGGGGTACAGTATAGTGATGGGTGACATCTGCAGCCTCAAATTTCTCCAGGAAAGCCTTAAGGAGTTGGTCTTGGGTTACAGTGAAAACTGTGACTTTTCGCAAAAGGGTGTGACCCCGGCGGCATGGCGAACTTTGATGTCACGCCATGAAGAAACAAATTAGTATAACTCAATGAAATCCAGTCTGATCAGTACCAGACTTTAAAGGCATGATGACAGACCCGCCCTGAACAGATTGATGTGCCCATTGTCGGGAATACGGACAGCGCCACCTAGTGGGAACAGGAAATGTCATGGCTTTAATTTTGTTGTACTGATTTTCACAGGTTCATCGTGGCCACCTCAAAAGCGGTGAATATCACCATCAGTCCCTTGTGATGCTTCAGTGCAAAAATTGTGACTTTAAACTGAACGCCGCACCCTGGTGGCAACGCGGTTCACCATGAAAGATGAAGTGGCTTTTGAGGGGCTTGGAAAGTTTAAAAAGTCTTGAAATTTGGCGCACACCTCCAATGTGGTTAAGGCTTTGTTGTACTGTGATCATTTTCATTGAATATCCCAAAATGGCTCCACAGCGCCCCCTACAAAATTTCAAAATCACAGCCCCTGCTCTGTGTTTTATGTATGAGTCTGAAACCTGGTAAGCTTATAGGAGATATCAAGATGTACAAAAAAGTCTCTTGGAGCAATATCCCAAATCCAACAGGAAGTCAGCCATTTTAAAATTAATGTGCAATTTTGGCAACATTTTCCCCTCTTTTCAGGCATCGTTCTTTGACGAACTCCTCCAAGGGATTTCATCAGATTGGACCGATCTGCAGTTTGTGGAATCTAAAGACCTTTGTGATGTTAAATTGCGAAGCTTTTTACGTCCAGGGAAACGGGGTGGTTATGGCGGCACGTGGAGTTTCAATCACTCGCCAAAAAGCAGTAATCTGCTGTCACTCAAAAACACAATGTCCAATCTCTCCCAAACGTCTCAGGTGTGATGAGACTCGAGCTTGGAAGTGTTTGTTATGCCATTTGTACATAATGGTTAGAGCGCCACCTAGTGGAACAACTAACTAATCATGAATGAATGAGTTGAAATGTTAGCTGGTGGTTAAATGCATGAATTCCATCAATGTGACATCAGATCGGACGTGCTGGTTTTAGGTGTTGGGCGTGGCTCGACGCGCCGGGGGTGCGAGGGCCCTCATAACGCTGCTTGCAGCTTTAATTTATTATTATTATTATTCAGGCGAAACAAGGGCCTTTTTGAGGGCCTAAACATGCTCAAAAACTCATGAAATTTTGCACACATGCCAGGTCTGGTGAAAAATTTTGTATTTTAATGGTTTTACATATGAGCACTGGGAAATGGCTCTAGAGCGCCACCTATGCCTTGTTAAATGCAGCCCTACGACCACATCGTTTGAGCTACATGTATGAAATTTGGCACACATGTGTATCATGCCAAGACGAACAAAAAAGTCGGTGGGCCCGTTGACGCAAACCCAACAGGAAGTCCGCCATTTGGAAGAGAAGGTGACATTTTGGCTCTAATTTTGCCATTTCCATGCCTCGAACTTTTGCGAACTCCTCCTTGGGGTTTGATTTCATAACCTTCATATTTGGTCAGTGTCAACTACACCCTTGTGCCATGTTAAATTGCGGAGCTTTTGAGTTTTCACAATACGGTGAGGCCGTGGCGCCATGGCGAATTTCGATGACTCGCCATGAAAATCTTATTGCCTCTCATTTTGTCATACATTTTCTGACCTTGACCAAAGTGAACACATATGATAAGGCTCCACCCCTGAACATATTTCAACTGCCATATTTGACACCAGGGACAGCGCCACCTAGTGGGAACAGGAAATGTCATGTTTTACACTTTGGGGTACAGTATTGTGATGGGTGACATCTGCAGCCTCAAATTTCTCCAGGAAAGCCTTAAGGAGTTGGTCTTGGGTTACAGTGAAAACTGTGACTTTTCACGAAAGGGTGTGACCCCAGCAGCATGGCGAACTTTGATGTCACGCCATGAAGAAACAAATTAGTATAACTCAATGAAATCCAGTCTGATCAGTACCAGACTTTACAGGCATGATGTCAGACCCGCCCTGAACAAATTGATATGCCCATTGTCGGAAATACGGACAGCGCCACCTAGTGGCAACAGGAAATGTCATGGCTTTAACTTTGTTGTACTGATTTTCACAGGTTGATCGTGGACACCTCAAAAGCGGTGAATATCACCATCAGTCCCTCGTGATGCTTCAGTGCAAAAATTGTGACTTTAAACTGAACGGCGCACCCTGGTGGCAACGCAGTTCATCATGAAAGATGAAGTGGCTTTTGAGGGGCTTGGAAAGTTTATAGAGGCTTGAAATTTGGCACACACCTCCAAATGGATGAAAGCATTGTTGTTATGTAACCATTTTCCTTGAATAGCGCAAAATGGCTCCACAGCGCCCCCTACAATATTTCAAAACATCAGCCCCTGCTCTGTGTTTCATCTATGAGTCTGACACTTGGTAAGCTTGTGTAAGATATCAAGATGTACAAAAAAGTCTCTTGGAGCAATATCCCAAATCCAACAGGAAGTCAGCCATTTTAAAATTAATGTGTAATTTTGATGACATTTTCCCCTCTTTTCAGGCTTCATACTTTGACGAACTCCTCCAAGGGATTTCATCATATTGAAGCATTCTTCAGTGTGTAGAATCTAAAGACCTTTGTGATGTTAAATTGCGAAGCTTTTTCCGTTCAGGGAAACGGGGTGGTCATGGCGGCACGTAGAGTTTCAATCACTCGCAAAAAGCAGTAATCTGCTGTCACTAAAAAACACAATGTCCAATCTCTCCCAAAGGTCGCAGGTGTGATGAGACTCGAGCTTGGAAATGTTTGTTATGCTATTTGTCAATAATGGTTAGAGCGCCACCTAGTGGCATGACTATAATCCTGGTTGAATAAGATGAAATGTTAGCTGGTGATTAAAAGCATGAAATCCATCAATGTGACATCACATCGGACGTGCCGGTTTGAGGTGTTGGCAGTGGCTCGACGTGCCGGGGGTGCGAGGGCCCTCATAACGCTGCTTGCAGCTTTAATTATTATTATTATTATTATTATTATTCCGGCAAATGAATTGGCCTTTTGAGGGCCTAAACATGCTCGAAAACTCATGAAATTTTGCACACGCGTCAGGTCTGGTGAAAATTTACGTATTTTAATGTTCCCAGACATGGCCAGGGAAAATTAGCTCAGTAGCGCCACCTAGAAAAATGAAAAACGCGAGCCCCCGGTATGGGTATGACCTACACGTTTGAAAGTCGGTACACCTATATAACGTTCAGAGTCGAACAAAAAAGTCTATTATGGCAATGTCCTAAACCCAACAGGAAGTCCGCCATTTTGGATTGAAGGTGACATTTTGGGTCTGATTTTACCGTTTCCATGCCTTGTACTTTAACGAACTCCTCCTTGGGATTTGGTCCTATAAACTTCAAATTTGGACAGTGTCAACTACACCCTTGTGCCATGTTAAATTGCGGAGCTTTTGAGTTTTCACAATACTATGAGGCCGTGGCGCCATGGCGAATTTCGATGACTCGCCATGAAAATCTTATTGCCTCTCATTCTGTCATACATGTTCCGATCTGGACCAAAGAGCACACATATGATAAGGCTCCACCCCTGAACATATTTCAACTGCCATATTTGACATCAAGGACAGCGCCACCTAGTGGGAACAGGAAATGTCATGTTTTACACTTTGGGGTACAGTATAGTGATGGGTGACATCTGCAGCCTCAAATTTCTCCAGGAAAGCCTTAAGGAGTTGGTCTTGGGTTACAGTGAAAACTGTGACTTTTCGTGAAAGGGTGTGACCCCAGCAGCATGGCGAACTTTGATGTCACGCCATGAAGAAACAAATTAGTATAACTCAATGAAATCCAGTCTGATCAGTACCAGACTTTACAGGCATGATGTCAGACCCGCCCTGAACAGATTGATGTGCCCATTGTCGGAAATACGGACAGCGCCACCTAGTGGCAACAGGAAATGTCATGGCTTTAATTTTGTTGTACTGATTTTCACAGGTTCATCTTGGCCACCTCAAAAGCGGTGAATATCACCATCAGTCCCTCGTGATGCTTCAGTGCAAAAATTGTGACTTTAAACTGAACGGCGCACCCTGGTGGCAACGCTGTTCAACATGAAAGATGAAGTGGCTTTTGAGGGTCTTGGCAAGTTTATAGAGGCTTGAAATTTAGCACACACCTCCATTGTACTTAAGGCTTTGTTGGCATGTGATCATTTTCATTGAATAGCGCGAAGTGGCTCCACAGCGCCCCCTACAAAATTTCAAAACCACAGCCCCTGCTCTGTGTTCTATGTATGATTCTGAAACCTGGTAAGCTTATAGGAGATATCAAGATGTACAAAAAAGTCTCTTGGTGCAATATCCCAAATCCAACAGGAAGTCAGCCATTTTAAAATTAATGTGTAATTTTGGCAACATTTTCCCCTCTTTCCAGGCACCGTTCTTTGACGAACTCCTCCAAGGGATTTCATCATATTGAACCAATCTCCAGTGTGTGGAATCTAAAGACCTTTGTGATGTTAAATTGCGAAGCTTTTTACGTTCAGTGAAACGGGGTGGTTATGGTGGCACTTAGAGTTTGAATCACTCGCCAAAAAGCAGTAATCTGCTGTCACTCAAAAACACAATGTCCACTCTCTCCCAAACGTCTCAGGTGTGATGAGACTCGAGCTCGGAAGTGATTGTTATGCCATTTGTACATAATGGTTAGAGCGCCACCTAGTGGAACGACTAACTAATCATGAATGAATGAGTTGAAATGTTAGCTGGTGGTTAAATGCATGAATTCCATCAATGTGACATCAGATCGGAGGTGCTGGTTTTAGGTGTTGGGCTTGGCTCGACGCGCCGGGGGTGCGAGGGCCCTCGTAACGCTGCTTGCAGCTTTAATTATTATTATTAGGGCCCGAGCACTGACTGTGCGAAGGCCCTATTGTATCTGCTCTGTTTCTTATTATTATTATTATTATTCAGGCAAAACAAGGGCCTTTTTGAGGGCCTAAACATGCTCAAAAACTCATGAAATTTTGCACACATGCCAGGTCTGGTGAAAAATTTTGTATTTTAATGGTTTTACATATGAGCACTGGGAAATGGCTCTACAGCGCCACCTATGCCTTGTTAAATGCAGCCCTACGACCACATCGTTTGAGCTACATGTATGAAATTTGGCACACATGTGTATCATGCCAAGACGAACAAAAAAGTCTGTGGGCCCATTGATGCAAACCCAACAGGAAGTCCGCCATTTGGAAGAGAAGGTGACATTTTGGCTCTAATTTTGCCATTTCCATGCCTCGAACTTTTGCGAACTCCTCCTTGGGGTTTCATTTCATAACCTTCATATTTGGTCAGTGTCAACTACACCCTTGTGCCATGTTAAATTGCGGAGCTTTTGAGTTTTCACAATACGGTGAGGCCGTGGCGCCATGGCGAATTTCGATGACTCGCCATCAAAATCTTATTGCCTCTCATTTTGTCATACATTTTCTGATCTTGACCAAAGTGAACACATATGATAAGGCTCCACCCCTGAACATATTTCAACTGCCATATTTGACACCAGGGACAGCGCCACCTAGTGGGAACAGGAAATGTCATGTTTTACACTTTGGGGTACAGTATAGTGATGGGTGACACCTGCAGCCTCAAATTTCTCCAGGAAAGCCTTAAGGAGTTGGTCTTGGGTTACAGTGAAAACTGTGACTTTTCGCAAAAGGGTGTGACCCCAGCGGCATGGCGAACTTTGATGTCACGCCATGAAGAAACAAATTAGTATAACTCAATGAAATCCAGTCTGATCAGTACCAGACTTTACAGGCATGATGTCAGACCCGCCCTGAACAGATTGATGTGCCCATTGTCGGGAATACGGACAGCGCCACCTAGTGGGAACAGGAAATGTTATGGCTTTAATTTTGTTGTACTGATTTTCACAGGTTCATCGTGGCCACCTCAAAAGCGGTGAATATCACCATCAGTCCCTTGTGATGCTTCAGTGCAAAAATTGTGAGTTTAAACTGAACGCCGCACCCTGGTGGCAACGCGGTTCACCATGAAAGATGAAGTGGCTTTTGAGGGGCTTGGAAAGTTTAAAAAGTCTTGAAATTTGGTGCACACCTCCAATGTGGATAAGGCTTTGTTGTTATGTGATCATTTTCATTGAATATCCCAAAATGGCTCTACAGCGCCCCCTACAAAATTTCAAAATCACAGCCCCTGCTCTGTGTTTTATGTATGAGTCTGAAACCTGGTAAGCTTATAGGAGATATCAAGATGTACAAAAAAGTCTCTTGGAGCAATATCCCAAATCCAACAGGAAGTCAGCCATTTTAAAATTAATGTGCAATTTTGGCAACATTTTCCCCTCTTTTCAGGCATCGTTCTTTGACGAACTCCTCCAAGGGATTTCATCATATTGAACCATTCTTCAGTGTGTGGAATCCAAAGACCTTTGTGTTGTTAAATTGCGAAGCTTTTTACGTTCAGGGAAACGGGGTGGTTATGGCGGCACGTAGACTCTCAATCACTCGCCAAAACGCAGTAATCTGCTGTTACTCAAAAACACAATGTCCAATCTCACCCAAAGGTCGCAGGCATAATGAGACTCGAGTTCGGAAATGTTTGTTATGCCATTTGTACATAATGGTTAGAGTGCCACCTAGTGGAACGACTAGCTAATCATGAATGAATGAGTTGAAATGTTAGCTGGTGGTTAAATGCATGAATTCCATCAATGTGACATCGATCGGACGTGCTGGTTTTAGGTGTTGGGCGTGGCTTGACGCGCCGGGGGTGCGAGGGCCCTCATAACGCTGCTTGCAGCTTTAATTAGGGCCCGAGCACCGAGAGTGCGAAGGCCCTATTGTATCTGCTCCGTTTCTTATTAGGGCCCGAGCACTGACAGTGCGAAGGCCCTATTGTAATTGCTCTGTTTATTATTATTATTATTATTATTATTATTATTATTATTATTATTATTATTATTATTATTATTATTATTATTATTATTATTCCGGCAAATGAATTGGCCGTTTGAGGGCCTAAACATGCTCGAAAACTCATGAAATTTTGCACACGCGTCAGGTCTGGTGAAAATTTACGTATTTTAATGTTCTCAGACATGGCCGGGGAAAATTAGCTCAGTAGCGCCACCTAGAAAAATGAAAAACGCGAGCCCCCGGTATGGGTATGACCTACACGTTTGAAATTCGGTACACCTATATAACGTTCAGAGTCGAACAAAAAAGTCTATTATGGCAATGTCCTAAACCCAACAGGAAGTCCGCCATTTTGGATTGAAGGTGACATTTTGGGTCTGATTTTACCGTTTCCATGCCTTGTACTTTAACGAACTCCTCCTTGGGATTTGGTCCTATAAACTTCAAATTTGGACAGTGTCAACTACACCCTTGTGCCATGTTAAATTGCGGAGCTTTTGAGTTTTCACAATACTATGAGGCCGTGGCGCCATGGCGAATTTCGATGACTCGCCATGAAAATCTTATTGCCTCTCATTCTGTCATACATGTTCCGATCTGGACCAAAGAGCACACATATGATAAGGCTCCACCCCTGAACATATTTCAACTGCCATATTTACAATCAAGGACAGCGCCACCTAGTGGGAACAGGAAATGTCATGTTTTACACTTTGGGGTACAGTATAGTGATGGGTGACATCTGCAGCCTCAAATTTCTCCAGGAAAGCCTTAAGGAGTTGGTCTTGGGTTACAGTGAAAACTGTGACTTTTCGCAAAAGGGTGTGACCCCAGCGGCATGGCGAACTTTGATGTCACGCCATGAAGAAACAAATTAGTATAACTCAATGAAATCCAGTCTGATCAGTACCAGACTTTACAGGCATGATGTCAGACCCGCCCTGAACAGATTGATGTGCCCATTGTCGGAAATACGCACAGCGCCACCTACTGGCAACAGGAAATGTCATGGCTTTAATTTTGTTGTACTGATTTTTACAGGTTCATCGTGGCCACCTCAAAAGCGGTGAATATCACCATCAGTCCCTCGTGATGCTTCAGTGCAAAAATTGTGACTTTAAACTGAACGACGCACCCTGGTGGCAACGCGGTCCACCATGAAAGATGAAGTGGCTTTTGAGGGGCTTGGAAAGTTTATAGAGGCTTGAAAGTTGGCACACACCTCCAAATGTATGAAGGCTTTGTTGTGATGTGATCATTTTCATTGAATAGCGCAAAATGGCTCCACAGCGCCCCCTACAAAATTTCAAAACATCAGCCCCAGCTCTGTGTTTTATGTATGAGTCTTAAACCTGGTAAGCTTATAGGAGATATCAAGATGTACAAAAAAGTCTCTTGGAGCAATATCCCAAATCCAACAGGAAGTCAGCCATTTTAAAATTAATGTGTAATTTTTGTGACATTTTCCCCTCTTTCCAGGCATCGTTCTTTGACGAACTCCTCCAAGGGATTTCATCATATTGAACCAATCTCCAGTGTGTGGAATCTAAAGACCTTTGTGATGTTAAATTGCGAAGGCTTTTACGTTCAGGGAAACGGGGTGGTCATGGCGGCACGTGGAGTTTCAGTCACTCGCCAAAAAGCAGGAATCTGCTGTCACTCAAAATCAAAATGTCCAATATGTCCCAAAGGTCGCAGGCGTGATGAGACTCGAGCTCGGAAATGTTTGTTATGCCATTTGTCAGTAATGGTTAGAGCGCCACCTAGTGGGACGACTATAATCATGATTGAATGAGATGAAATGTTAGCTGGTGGTTGAATGCATGAATTTCATCAATGTGACATCAGATCGGAGGTGCTGGTTGTAGGTTTTGGGCGTAGCTCGACGCAATGGGGTGCGAGGGCCCTCATAACGCTGCTTGCAGCTTTAATTATTATTATTATTATTATTCAGGCAAAACAAGGGCCTTTTTGAGGGCCTAAACATGCTCAAAAACTCATGAAATTTTGCACACATGCCAGGTCTGGTGAAAAATTTTGTATTTTAATGGTTTTACATATGAGCACTGGGAAATGGCTCTACAGCGCCACCTATGCCTTGTTAAATGCAGCCCTACGACCACATCGTTTCAGCTACATGTATGAAATTTGGCACACATGTGTATCATGCCGAGTCGAACAAAAAAGTCTGTGGGCCCATTGATGCAAACCCAACAGGAAGTCCGCCATTTGGAAGAGAAGGTGACATTTTGGCTCTAATTTTGCCATTTCCATGCCTCGAACTTTTGCGAACTCCTCCTTGGGATTTGGTTGTATAAGCTTCATCTTTGGTCAGTGTCAACTACACACCTGGGCCATGTTAAATTGCGGAGCTTTTGAGTTTTCACAATACTATGAGGCCGTGGCGCCATGGCGAATTTCGATGACTCGCCATGAAAATCTTATTGCCTCTCATTTTGTCATACATTTTCTGACCTTGACCAAAGTGAACACATATGATAAGGCTCCACCCCTGAACATATTTCAACTGCCATATTTGACACCAGGGACAGCGCCACCTAGTGGGAACAGGAAATGTCATGTTTTACACTTTGGGGTACAGTATAGTGATGGGTGACACCTGCAGCCTCAAATTTCTCCAGGAAAGCCTTAAGGAGTTGGTCTTGGGTTACAGTGAAAACTGTGACTTTTCGCAAAAGGGTGTGACCCCAGCAGCATGGCGAACTTTGATGTCACGCCATGAAGAAACAAATTAGTATAACTCAATGAAATCCAGTCTGTTCAGTACCAGACTTTACAGGCATGATGTCAGACCCGCCCTGAACAGATTGATGTGCCCATTGTCGGGAATACGTACAGCGCCACCTAGTGGCAACAGGAAATGTCATGGCTTTAATTTTGTTGTACTGATTTTCACAGGTTCATCGTGGCCACCTCAAAAGCGGTGAATATCAACATCAGTCCCTCGTGATGCTTCAGTGCAAAAATTGTGACTTTAAACTGAACGGCGCACCCTGGTGGCAACGCTGTTCAACATGAAAGATGAAGTGGCTTTTGAGGGGCTTGCAAGTTTATAGAGGCTTGAAATTTGGCCCACACCTCCAAGTGGATGAAGGCTTTGTTGTCATGTGATCATTTTCATTGAATAGCGCGAAATTGCTCCACAGCGCCCCCTACAAAATTTCAAAACAACAGCCCCTGCTCTGTGTTTCATCTATGAGTCTGAAACCTGGTAAGCTTATGGAAAATATCAAGATGTACAAAAAAGTCTCTTGGAGCAATATCCCAAATCCAACAGGAAGTCAGCCATTTTAAAATTAATGTGCAATTTTGGCGACATTTTCCCCTCTTTTCAGGCTTCATACTTTGACGAACTCCTCCAAGGGATTTCATCATATTGAACCATTCTCCAGTGTGTGGAATCTAAAGACCTTTGTGATGTTAAATTGCGAAGCTTTTTACGTTCAAGGAAACGGGGTGGTTATGGCGGCACTTAGAGTTTGAATCACTCGCCAAAAAGCAGTAATCTGCTGTCACTCAAAAACACAATGTCCAATCTCTCCCAAACGTCTCAGGTGTGATGAGACTCGAGCTTGGAAGTGTTTGTTATGCCATTTGTACATAATGGTTAGAGCGCCACCTAGTGGAACGACTAACTAATCATGAATGAATGAGTTGAAATGTTAGCTGGTGGTTAAATGCATGAATTCCATCAATGTGACATGAGATCGGACGTGCTGGTTTTAGGTGTTGGGCGTGGCTCGACGCGCCGGGGGTGCGAGGGCCCTCATAACGCTGCTTGCAGCTTTAATTATTATTAGGGCCCGAGCACCGAGAGTGCGAAGGCCCTATTGTATCTGCTCCGTTTCTTATTATTATTATTAGGGCCCGAGCACTGACAGTGCGAAGGCCCTATTGTAATTGCTCTGTTTATTATTATTATTATTATTCCGGCAAATGAATTGGCCTTTTGAGGGCCTAAACATGCTCGAAAACTCATGAAATTTTGCACACGCGTCAGGTCTGGTGAAAATTTACGTATTTTAATGTTCTCAGACATGGCCAGGGAAAATTAGCTCAGTAGCGCCACCTAGAAAAATGAAAAACGCGAGCCCCCGGTATGGGTATGATCTACATGTTTGAAAGTCGGTACACCTATATAACTTTCAGAGTCGAACAAAAAAGTCTATTATGGCAATGTCCTAAACCCAACAGGAAGTCCACCATTTTGGATTGAAGGTGACATTTTGGCTCTGATTTTACCGTTTCCATGCCTCGAACTTTAACGAACTCCTCCTTGGGATTTGGTCCTATAAGCTTCAAATTTGGACAGTGTCAACTACACCCTTGTGCCATGTTAAATTGCGGAGCTTTTGAGTTTTCACAATACTATGAGGCCGTGGCGCCATGGCGAATTTCGATGACTCGCCATGAAAATCTTATTGCCTCTCATTTTGTCATACATTTTCTGACCTTGACCAAAGTGAACACATATGATAAGGCTCCACCCCTGAACATATTTCAACTGCCATATTTGACACCAGGGACAGCGCCACCTAGTGGGAACAGGAAATGTCATGTTTTACACTTTGGGGTACAGTATTGTGATGGGTGACATCTGCAGCCTCAAATTTCTCCAGGAAAGCCTTAAGGAGTTGGTCTTGGGTTACAGTGAAAACTGTGACTTTTCACGAAAGGGTGTGACCCCAGCAGCATGGCGAACTTTGATGTCACGCCATGAAGAAACAAATTAGTATAACTCAATGAAATCCAGTCTGATCAGTACCAGACTTTACAGGCATGATGTCAGACCCGCCCTGAACAGATTGATATGCCCATTGTCGGAAATACGGACAGCGCCACCTAGTGGCAACAGGAAATGTCATGGCTTTAACTTTGTTGTACTGATTTTCACAGGTTGATCGTGGCCACCTCAAAAGCGGTGAATATCACCATCAGTCCCTCGTGATGCTTCAGTGCAAAAATTGTGACTTTAAACTGAACGGCGCACCCTGGTGGCAACGCGGTTCATCATGAAAGATGAAGTGGCTTTTGAGGGGCTTGGAAAGTTTATAGAGGCTTGAAATTTGGCACACACCTCCAAATGGATGAAGGCATTGTTGTTATGTAACCATTTTCCTTGAATAGCGCAAAATGGCTCCACAGCGCCCCCTACAATATTTCAAAACATCAGCCCCTGCTCTGTGTTTCATCTATGAGTCTGACACTTGGTAAGCTTGTGTAAGATATCAAGATGTACAAAAAAGTCTCTTGGAGCAATATCCCAAATCCAACAGGAAGTCAGCCATTTTAAAATTAATGTGTAATTTTGATGACATTTTCCCCCCTTTTCAGGCCTCATACTTTGACGAACTCCTCCAAGGGATTTCATCATATTGAAGCATTCTTCAGTGTGTAGAATCTAAAGACCTTTGTGATGTTAAATTGCGAAGCTTTTTCCGTTCAGGGAAACGGGGTGGTCATGGCGGCACGTAGAGTTTCAATCACTCGCAAAAAGCAGTAATCTGCTGTCACTAAAAAACACAATGTCCAATCTCTCCCAAAGGTCGCAGGTGTGATGAGACTCGAGCTTGGAAATGTTTGTTATGCCATTTGTACATAATGGTTAGAGCGCCACCTAGTGGCATGACTATAATCCTGGTTGAATAAGATGAAATGTTAGCTGGTGATTAAAAGCATGAAATCCATCAATGTGACATCACATCGGACGTGCCGGTTTGAGGTGTTGGCAGTGGCTCGACGTGCCGGGGGTGCGAGGGCCCTCATAACGCTGCTTGCAGCTTTAATTAGGGCCCGAGCACCGAGAGTGCGAAGGCCCTATTGTATCTGCTCCGTTTCTTATTATTATTATTATTATTATTATTATTATTATTATTATTATTATTATTATTATTCACCCCAAACAAGGGCCTTTTTGAGGGCCTAAACATGCTCAAAAACTCATGAAATTTTGCACACATGCCAGGTCTGGTGAAAAATTTTGTATTTTAATGGTTTTACATATGAGCACTGGGAAATGGCTCTACAGCGCCACCTATGCCTTGTTAAATGCAGCCCTACGACCACATCGTTTGAGCTACATGTATGAAATTTGGCACATATGTGTATCATGCCAAGACGAACAAAAAAGTCTGTGGGCCCATTGACGCAAACCCAACAGGAAGTCCGCCATTTGGAAGAGAAGGTGACATTTTGGCTCTAATTTTGCCATTTCCATGCCTCGAACTTTTGCGAACTCCTCCTTGGGGTTTCATTTCATAACCTTCAAATTTGGACAGTGTCAACTACACCCTTGTGCCATGTTAAATTGCGGAGCTTTTGAGTTTTCACAATACTATGAGGCCGTGGCGCCATGGCGAATTTCGATGACTCGCCATGAAAATCTTATTGCCTCTCATTTTGTCATACATTTTCTGACCTTGACCAAAGTGAACACATATGATAAGGCTCCACCCCTGAACATATTTCAACTGCCATATTTGACACCAGGGACAGCGCCACCTAGTGGGAACAGGAAATGTCATGTTTTACACTTTGGGGTACAGTATAGTGATGGGTGACACCTGCAGCCTCAAATTTCTCCAGGAAAGCCTTAAGGAGTTGGTCTTGGGTTACAGTGAAAACTGTGACTTTTCGCAAAAGGGTGTGACCCCAGCAGCATGGCGAACTTTGATGTCACGCCATGAAGAAACAAATTAGTATAACTCAATGAAATCCAGTCTGTTCAGTACCAGACTTTACAGGCATGATGTCAGACCCGCCCTGAACAGATTGATGTGCCCATTGTTGGGAATACGTACAGCGCCACCTAGTGGCAACAGGAAATGTCATGGCTTTAATTTTGTTGTACTGATTTTCACAGGTTCATCGTGGCCACCTCAAAAGCGGTGAATATCAACATCAGTCCCTCGTGATGCTTCAGTGCAAAAATTGTGACTTTAAACTGAACGGCGCACCCTGGTGGCAACGCTGTTCAACATGAAAGATGAAGTGGCTTTTGAGGGGCTTGCAAGTTTATAGAGGCTTGAAATTTGGCCCACACCTCCAAATGGATGAAGGCTTTGTTGTCATGTGATCATTTTCATTGAATAGCGCGAAATTGCTCCACAGCGCCCCCTACAATATTTCAAAACCACAGCCCCTGCTCTGTGTTCTATGTATGATTCTGAAACCTGGTAAGCTTATAGGAGATATCAAGATGTACAAAAAAGTCTCTTGGAGCAATATCCCAAATCCAACAGGAAGTCAGCCATTTTAAAATTAATGTGTAATTTTGATGACATTTTCCCCCCTTTTCAGGCCTCATACTTTGACGAACTCCTCCAAGGGATTTCATCATATTGAAGCATTCTTCAGTGTGTAGAATCTAAAGACCTTTGTGATGTTAAATTGCGAAGCTTTTTCCGTTCAGGGAAACGGGGTGGTCATGGCGGCACGTAGAGTTTCAATCACTCGCAAAAAGCAGTAATCTGCTGTCACTAAAAAACACAATGTCCAATCTCTCCCAAAGGTCGCAGGTGTGATGAGACTCGAGCTTGGAAATGTTTGTTATGCTATTTGTCAATAATGGTTAGAGCGCCACCTAGTGGCATGACTATAATCCTGGTCGAATAAGATGAAATGTTAGCTGGTGATTAAAAGCATGAAATCCATCAATGTGACATCACATCGGACGTGCCGGTTTGAGGTGTTGGCAGTGGCTCGACGTGCCGGGGGTGCGAGGGCCCTCATAACGCTGCTTGCAGCTTTAATTATTATTATTATTATTCACCCCAAACAAGGGCCTTTTTGAGGGCCTAAACATGCTCAAAAACTCATGAAATTTTGCACACATGCCAGGTCTGGTGAAAAATTTTGTATTTTAATGGTTTTACATATGAGCACTGGGAAATGGCTCTACAGCGCCACCTATGCCTTGTTAAATGCAGCCCTACGACCACATCGTTTGAGCTACATGTATGAAATTTGGCACACATGTGTATCATGCCAAGACGAACAAAAAAGTCTGTGGGCCCATTGACGCAAACCCAACAGGAAGTCCGCCATTTGGAAGAGAAGGTGACATTTTGGCTCTAATTTTGCCATTTCCATGCCTCGAACTTTTGCGAACTCCTCCTTGGGGTTTCATTTCATAACCTTCAAATTTGGACAGTGTCAACTACACCCTTGTGCCATGTTAAATTGCGGAGCTTTTGAGTTTTCACAATACTATGAGGCCGTGGCGCCATGGCGAATTTCGATGACTCGCCATGAAAATCTTATTGCCTCTCATTTTGTCATACATTTTCTGACCTTGACCAAAGTGAACACATATGATAAGGCTCCAGCCCTGAACATATTTCAACTGCCATATTTGACACCAGGGACAGCGCCACCTAGTGGGAACAGGAAATGTCATGTTTTACACTTTGGGGTACAGTATAGTGATGGGTGACATCTGCAGCCTCAAATTTCTCCAGGAAAGCCTTAAGGAGTTGGTCTTGGGTTACAGTGAAAACTGTGAGTTTTCGCGAAAGGGTGTGACCCCAGCAGCATGGCGAACTTTGATGTCACGCCATGAAGAAACAAATTAGTATAACTCAATGAAATCCAGTCTGATCAGTACCAGACTTTACAGGCATGATGTCAGACCCGCCCTGAACAGATTGATGTGCCCATTGTCGGAAATACGGACAGCGCCACCTAGTGGGAACAGGAAATGTCATGGCTTTCATTTTGTTGTACTGATTTTCACAGGTTCATCGTGGCCACCTCAAAAGCGGTGAATATCACCATCAGTCCCTCGTGATGCTTCAGTGCAAAAATTGTGACTTTAAACTGAACGGCGCACCCTGGTGGCAACGCTGTTCACCATGAAAGATGAAGTGGCTTTTGAGGGTCTTGGCAAGTGTATAGAGGCTTGAAATTTGGCACACACCTCCAATGTGACGAAGGCTTTGTTGTCATGTGATAATTTTCATTGAATATCCCAAAATGGCTCCACAGCGCCCCCTACAAAATTTCAAAACCACAGCCCCAGCTCTGTGTTTTATGTATGAATCTGAAACCTGGTAGGCTTATAGGAGATATCAAGATGTACAAAAAAGTCTCTTGGAGCAATATCCCAAATCCAACAGGAAGTCAGCCATTTTAAAATTAATGTGTAATTTTGGCGACATTTTCCCCTCTTTTCAGGCTTCATACTTTGACGAACTCCTCCAAGGGATTTCATCAGATTGGACCGATCTGAAGTTTGTGGAATCTAAAGACCTTTGTGATGTTAAATTGCGAAGGTTTTTACGTTCAGGGAAACGGGGTGGTCATAGCGGCACTTAGAGTTTCAATCACTCACCAAAAAGCAGTAATCTGCTGTCACTCAAAAACACAATATCCAATCTCTCCCAAACGTCGCAGGTGTGATGAGACTCGAGCTCGGAAATGTTTGTTATGCCATTTGTCGGTAATAGTTAGAGCGCCACCTAGTGGGACGACTATAATCATGGTTCAATGAGATGAAATGTTAGCTGGTGGTTAAATGCATGAATTCCATCAATGTGACATCACATCGGACGTGCTGGTTTTAGGTGTTGGGCATGGCTCGACACGCCAGGGTGCGAGGGCCCTCATAACGCTGCTTGCAGCTTTAATTATTATTATTATTCAGGCGAAACAAGGGCCTTTTTGAGGGCCTAAACATGCTCAAAAACTCATGAAATTTTGCACACATGCCAGGTCTGGTGAAAAATTTTGTATTTTAATGGTTTTACATATGAGCACTGGGAAATGGCTCTAGAGCGCCACCTATGCCTTGTTAAATGCAGCCCTACGACCACATCGTTTGAGCTACATGTATGAAATTTGGCACACATGTGTATCATGCCAAGACGAACAAAAAAGTCTGTGGGCCCATTGACGCAAACCCAACAGGAAGTCCGCCATTTGGAAGAGAAGGTGACATTTTGGCTCTAATTTTGCCATTTCCATGCCTCGAACTTTTGCGAACTCCTCCTTGGGGTTTCATTTCATAACCTTCATATTTGGTCAGTGTCAACTACACCCTTGTGCCATGTTAAATTGCGGAGCTTTTGAGTTTTCACAATACCATGAGGCCGTGGCGCCATGGCGAATTTCGATGACTCGCCATGAAAATCTTATTGCCTCTCATTCTGTCATACATGTTCCGATCTGGACCAAAGAGCACACATATGATAAGGCTCCACCCCTGAACATATTTCAACTGCCATATTTGACATCAAGGACAGCGCCACCTAGTGGGAACAGGAAATGTCATGTTTTACACTTTGGGGTACAGTATAGTGATGGGTGACATCTGCAGCCTCAAATTTCTCCAGGAAAGGCGTAAGGAGTTGGTCTTGGGTTACAGTGAAAACTGTGACTTTTCGCAAAAGGGTGTGACCCCAGCGGCGTGGCGAACTTTGATGTCACGCCATGAAGAAACAAATTAGTATAACTCAATGAAATCCAGTCTGATCAGTACCAGACTTTACAGGCATGATGTCAGACCCGCCCTGAACAGATTGATGTGCCCATTGTCGGAAATACGGACAGCGCCACCTAGTGGCAACAGGAAATGTCATGGCTTTAATTTTGTTGTACTGATTTTCACAGGTTCATCTTGGCCACCTCAAAAGCGGTGAATATCACCATCAGTCCCTCGTGATGCTTCAGTGCAAAAATTGTGAGTTTAAACTGAACGGCGCACCCTGGTGGCAACGCTGTTCAACATGAAAGATGAAGTGGCTTTTGAGGGGCTTGGCAAGTTTATAGAGGCTTGAAATTTGGCCCACACCTCCAAGTGGATGAAGGCTTTGTTGTCATGTGATCATTTTCATTGAATAGCGCGAAATTGCTCCACAGCGCCCCCTACAAAATTTCAAAACAACAGCCCCTGCTCTGTGTTTCATCTATGAGTCTGAAACCTGGTAAGCTTATGGAAAATATCAAGATGTACAAAAAAGTCTCTTGGAGCAATATCCCAAATCCAACAGGAAGTCAGCCATTTTAAAATTAATGTGCAATTTTGGCGACATTTTCCCCTCTTTTCAGGCTTCATACTTTGACGAACTCCTCCAAGGGATTTCATCATATTGAACCATTCTCCAGTGTGTGGAATCTAAAGACCTTTGTGATGTTAAATTGCGAAGCTTTTTACGTTCAAGGAAATGGGGTGGTCATGGCGGCACGTAGAGTTTCAATCACTCGCCAAAAAGCAGTAATCTGCTGTCACTCAAAAACACAATGTCCAATCTCTCCCAAAGCTCATAGGCGTGATGAGACTCGAGCTCGGAAACGTTTGTTATGCCATTTGTGCATAAGGGTTAGAGCGCCACCTATTGGAACGACTAACAAATCATGAATGAATGAGTTGAATTGTTAGCTGGTGGTTAAATGCATGAATTCCATCAATGTGACATGAGATCGGAGGTGCTGGTTTTAGGTGTTGGGCGTGGCTCGACACGCCGGGGGTGCGAGGGCCCTCATAACGCTGCTTGCAGCTTTAATTATTATTATTATTATTATTATTATTATTATTCAGGCGAAACAAGGGCCTTTTTGAGGGCCTAAACATGCTCAAAAACTCATGAAATTTTGCACACATGCCAGGTCTGGTGAAAAATTTTGTATTTTAATGGTTTTACATATGAGCACTGGGAAATGGCTCTAGAGCGCCACCTATGCCTTGTTAAATGCAGCCCTACGACCACATCGTTTGAGCTACATGTATGAAATTTGGCACACATGTGTATCATGCCAAGACGAACAAAAAAGTCTGGGGGCCCATTGACGCAAACCCAACAGGAAGTCCGCCATTTGGAAGAGAAGGTGACATTTTGGCTCTAATTTTGCCATTTCCATGCCTCGAACTTTAACGAACTCCTCCTTGGGATTTGGTCCTATAAGCTTCAAATTTGGACAGTGTCAACTACACCCTTGTGCCATGTTAAATTGCGGAGCTTTTGAGTTTTCACAATAGTATGAGGCCGTGGCGCCATGGCGAATTTTGATGACTCGCCATGAAAATCTTATTGCCTCTCATTCTGTCATACATGTTCCGATCTGGACCAAAGAGCACACATATGATAAGGCTCCACCCCTGAACATATTTCAACTGCCATATTTGACATCAAGGACAGCGCCACCTAGTGGGAACAGGAAATGTCATGTTTTACACTTTGGGGTACAGTATAGTGATGGGTGACATCTGCAGCCTCAAATTTCTCCAGGAAAGCCTTAAGGAGTTGGTCTTGGGTTACAGTGAAAACTGTGACTTTTCACGAAAGGGTGTGACCCCAGCAGCATGGCGAACTTTGATGTCACGCCATGAAGAAACAAATTAGTATAACTCAATGAAATCCAGTCTGATCAGTACCAGACTTTACAGGCATGATGTCAGACGCGCCCTGAACAGATTGATGTGCCCATTGTCGGGAATACGGACAGCGCCACCTAGTGGCAACAGGAAATGTCATGTCTTACACTTTGTTGTACTGATTTTCACAGGTTCATCGTGGCCACCTCAAAAGCGGTGAATATCACCATCAGTCCCTCGTGATGCTTCAGTGCAAAAATTGTGACTTTAAACTGAACGGCGCACCCTGGTGGCAACGCTGTTCACCATGAAAGATGAAGTGGCTTTTGAGGGTCTTGGCAAGTTTATAGAGGCTTGAAATTTGGCACACACCTCCAATGTGACGAAGGCTTTGTTGTTATGTGATCATTTTCATTGAATATCCCAAAATGGCTCCACAGCGCCCCCTACAAAATTTCAAAACCACAGCCCCAGCTCTGTGTTTTATGTATGAATCTGAAACCTGGTAGGCTTATAGGAGATATCAAGATGTACAAAAAAGTCTCTTGGAGCAATATCCCAAATCCAACAGGAAGTCAGCCATTTTAAAATTAATGTGCAATTTTGGCGACATTTTCTCCTCTTTTCAGGCTTCATACTTTGACGAACTCCTCCAAGGGATTTCATCAGATTGAACCAATCTCCAGTGTGAGGAATCTAAAGACCTTTGTGATGTTAAATTGCGAAGCTTTTTACATTAAGGGAAATGGGGTGGTCATGGCGGCACGTGGAGTTTCAATCACTCGCCAAAAAGCAGTAATCTGCTGTCACTCAAAATCAAAATGTTCAATCTCTCCCAAAGGTCGCAGGCGTGATGAGACTCGAGCTAGGAAATGTTTGTTATGCCATTTGTCAGTAATGGTTAGAGCGCCACCTAGTGGGACAACTATACTCATGGTTGAACCAAATGAAATGTTAGCTGGTGGTTAAATGCATGAATTACATCAATGTGACATCAGATCGGAGGTGCTGGTTTTAGGTGTTGGGCGTGGCTCCACGCGCCGGGGGTGCGAGGGCCCTCATAACGCTGCTTGCAGCTTTAATTCTTATTGTATTCTAATTTTTGCGTCATAACTTTTGCACTGTCCACTTCCTGCTGTGACAAAACAAATTTCCCACGTGTGGGACTAATAAAGGTTATCTTATCTTATCTTAAGCTTAGTGATTGTTTACGTGACTCACTGAACATACAGCAGAGTTTACTAAGGCAGTGGGACCAACTCACAACGGGGAACTCTCCCCCTCCTGCAGTCCCACAGTCTCCTGTTTTCCCAATAGCCACATCGACACCTCATGTTCCTGCGAGGGACAAAACTGAACCCACCAACAGTACCAATCCGTTCCTGCCCAGCAACCCATTTCAACCTACAAATCCTTTCCTCCCATCTCACTCACTTGAACTCAGCAGCACTTCCAGAGTGATTGCGGCAGCTTTACATCACGCAAAGCTGGAGCCTCCTGTGTGTGCTGGGGATGGAAAAGTGCAACCTGAGGACTGGTTAAGTGCAGTTGGCACATACAAAGCCTCATTGAACCTAACCGATGGGCAATTGCTAAACGAACTGCCACACTTTCTTGCAAAAGAGCCCGGGAAATGGTTCAAGGCACTGAGCTCCCACATCACATCATGGGCTCAATTCTGTCAACTGTTTAAGACAGTTTTTCTGCCCTCCGACAACCAAGAACGCATCCTGAGAGGAATTTTGGATCGTGTTCAGGCTCAGGACGAGCCGCTCCCAACCTTTGTCGCCCACATGTTGAGTGAGTTTGACAAACTGAAGAGCCCCCCACCTGAAAAAGACAGAATTGACCTAATTAGTAAACATGCTCTCGAAAAATACAGAGTTGCCCTGTATGGCGCTAATGTCACTTCTGTAATGGACCTGCTGCTACGCGCTCATGAGCTTCACTCAGTGCTTGGACCACAAAGACCACAGCCTGCTTTATGTAGCAAAGACAACTATAAGCCTGAACCTTACTGCTTCAAATGCTCTCAGCCAGGGTTCACTACACGCACCTGCCCAAACTGTAACACCCAACCTCATTTGCCACAACGAGCCTCGAACACCGCTAGGCATGGCCCAGTCCAGCCATTGCCAGCACCTGGCCCCTCTGACCCTGGCCATGAAAAGGTGGAATTAAGCAGCACCACGTCCCAGCCACAATACAGGCAGTCGGGAAACTACAGGGGGGGGAGGACATTTCACAGAGGCCAACCTTCCCCCAGTTACTAACGGAGCCTCACACGCCCGATTCACTACAGGGTGGACACAGTCTTGGACACTTGGAAGACAATTTTTCACAAGTCCACTGGAATACCCCACTAAGAACGAAAGTGAACTTCAATGCTTCATCTGTGGATGCTACCCTCGACACGGGTGCTTCCCTCTCGGCTGTACGAACAGATCTCATTCAAGTAAATGACTCTTACCCTAGAAACACAAGTGAGTGGAATGGTCCTGCAGTTAACCTCGCCAATAATGCTCCCTGTATCCCTGCTGGTGTTATTTGGCTCAATATTGGATTCATGAACAAGAACTTTTACCAGCGTTTTGCAATAATACCAGATTTGTCCTCTCCCTTCATTCTGGGAATGGATTTTATGGCAAGAGCTTCTGTTTCTATTCACAGTCCCACTAGAACAGTCTACATTGAGGACATCCCCTGCCCACTCGCAGACGGTGAAGAGGACCTTCAAAATGATTACTCACATTCACCTGGAACACTGATGTCTTTGGACTTGGTTCGCTCAGACTTAGCAGCCAAACTGTCTGAAGCAAGTCTCTCAGAGAACAACAAGGATGCTTTACTCAATCTGCTCAGCCAGTTTAGCTCCTTGTTTGATGGTCAACTTGGTCGAACGGCTCTCACTGAGCACGCCATAGAGACTGGCAATGCAACACCTGTCAATCTCCCACCCTATCGCACGTCACCTGCTAAGAAACGTGTGATTGAAGAACAAGTGCAACAAATGTTGAAGGACAACATCATTGAACCTTCCACAAGCCCTTGGGCAGCTCCTGTAGTCATTGTAAATAGAGCAGCCACGGATCCAAGGTTTTGTGTGGACTTTCGAGGGCTCAACCAAGTTACCCGAAAAGACTCTTATCCCCTGCCTCGTGTAGATGAGTCTTTGGACTTTCTGGCAAGAGGAAAGTTTGTCTCGACATTGGACTTAGCGCGAGGCTATTGGCAGGTTGCTGTAGCAGAGGACTCAAAGCCTAAAACTGCCTTCATCTCTCACTGCGGTCTCTTCCAGTTTCGGGTGCTGCCCTTTGGGCTCTGCAACGCACCTGCAACTTTTCAGAGACTCATGAACTCTGTGCTTGCTGGCCTCATTTACAAAACGTGCGCAGTCTACCTGGATGACATTGTTATCGCCTCACCTACCTTTGAACAGCACTTAGTGGATCTTGAGGAGGTGCTGGGCAGACTCCAGGCTGCTGGCTTGTCATTGAAGCTCAAAAAGTGCCAATTCTGCCTCGATGAATTCACCTTTCTCGGGTACCGCATCACATCATCAGGTGTTAAGCCCGATCCAGACAAAGTAAAGGCGGTGTCAGGGAGTTTTTAATGTTTTATTTGATTATGCTTCACATGTTATGTTAAACTTATGTTCACATATTTCACCAGACAGATTTCTGTAGAAACAGGAAGCTGACCCTGTGACAAGAGTGACAAGAGTTCAGCTCAGTACAGAAATACACATCTGCAGAAGTTGAATTGCATTATACTATTCTTAGAAATTGACTTCTAGCACACATACAGCTTACACACAGACAGCATCAGGACCTGCGTAACAGGAAATGTGATTATATTTGCATATTGACGATGTAACCTATAAAAATAAACAAATGCTGCAGTTCGGTGTGCCGCACGTTATCAGTAACAAGTGTCTCAGTGTTGTTTATTCACCTGACTGTTTGTTAACTATAAATCTCTGACAGGCGGTTAAGGAGTTTGATACCCCAACCTCAGTGAAACACGTCCGTCAGTTCCTTGGCTTGACTGGCTATTATCGACACTTCGTTCAGAATTATGCCCGCCATGCCGAACCTCTTTACGCCATCACCAGAAAGGACAATGCTTTCCACTGGGACGACAGCTGTCGAAGGGCCATGGACACTTTGAAGGATCATGTCACATCAGCCCCGATCCTGTCATTTCCAGACTTCAACCGTCCCTTTTCCATTCACGCCGATGCATGTGACATTGGTCTTGGGGCAGTGTTGATGCAAAAGGATGACAAGGGTCGTGAGTACGTTGTGGCTTTTGCTAGTCGCTCCCTTCACAAAGCTGAACTCCCCTACTGCACTTCAGAGAAGGAGTGCCTCGCTGTGATATAGGCTCTGGAACACTTCCGCCCATATGTTGAAGGTGTTCATGTTACTATCTTCACTGACCACAACAGTCTCAGGTGGCTCATGTCTCGTCAAAACCCAACGGGCCGACTCGCCCGCTGGTCACTTCGTTTGCAGGACTTTGATTTCACAATAGTGCACAAACCTGGTGCACAGAACAAAGTTCCCGATGCACTGTCACGCAACCCTTTGCCTCTGACCTGTGACAGGCCGACTGATCTTTTACCAGATCATGCTGTTATGGGCAGCCTGGACATTCGTACTCTGCCCCCCATCATTCTGGCTGACCGTTCACAATTGAGACAGCTGCAGTTAGACGATCATGTCACAGGTCCACTCCTCAGAGACATTGAAGCAGACTCTCTGAACAGCTCGGACAATGCCACCTTGTTACAGTATGTTGTGTATGACTCTCTTTTGTATCACAGAGAACCCAAGTCCACATGTGCTTTGCACCCTTTGAAAGAGCTGAAACTGTTTGCTCCTACTTCCATGAGAGGCACCTTGCTGGACTATTACCACGACCACCCCACAGCAGGTCACTTGGGTGTTTCTAAGACATTGGCTAGACTGCGTTTTAGGTTTTTCTGGCCCAAAATGGCAGCTGATGTGAAACGCTATGTGATTTCATGCTCAGTGTGCCAACTCACCAAGCCAAGTCAGAAAAAAGCAGCCGGTCTTATGGTTCCCATTGTCCCCCAGAAACCCTGGGAGTATGTGGGTGTGGATTTTGTTGGGCCACTTCCCCGCACCCCCACTGGTAATGCTTATTTGATCGTGTTTGTTGACTATTTGACTAAATGGGTTGAAGCCAGTGCTGTCAAAGAAGCTACATCTCAGGTAGCAGCTGGTAAATTCGTCACTGACATTTTTGCTAGGCATGGTACACCCACTTACCTGATTTCTGACAGAGGGTCTCCTTTTGTGAGTGAGCTTTTTGAACATGTTGTTTCTGCCTTAGGCTCGGTGCACAGACTCACTACGGCATATCACCCTCAGACAAATGCTACTGAACGTGTCAACCGGACTCTGAAAACTGCAATCCGCGCTTATGTAGGTGATAAGCACACATCATGGGACAAGTTTCTCCCTCAGATTTGCTTTGCTCTGCGCACCGCCCCCCATGACAGTACAGGTATGACTCCTGCCATGATGCTTTATGGTCGTGAGTTAGACACCCCGCTTGACCTTATCACTCAGCCTTCTACAGCAGGTGTTGATGAACCGGGTGTGCCTTACCCTGAGACTCTGAGAGCCTCCCTGCAGGAAGCTCACGACCACGCCAAAGCAGCTTTGGACTATAGCCATGACAGACAAAAACATTACTATGACTTGAGGCATCGACATGCCACGTTTCGTGTTGGTGACCTTGTGAGAGTTAAGACGCACCCCAGGTCAGACGCTCAGTCTAACTTTACTGCTAAACTTGCACCACTGTTTCAGGGACCATTGTGTGTATCTCAGAGACTCAGTGATGTTAATTACAGGCTCACTTGGGTGGACTCCGGTGTGGATGCAGGTGTTTATCATGTTGTGAACATGCAACCGTTCCATACCTGGGACTCTCTCACTTCCAAAGAACATTCTGTTTCATCGCCTGCTGAGAGAGAGACCGCAGAGGGTCTGAACTCTGACTCTCAGGCCCACCCTGGCCCCCCTGCAGACACTGACATTGACTCTGAGCCATTCCCCTTTGATTTACCGGACATTGACTCTTCTTCTGGTGTGGGCGCTGTTCCAGAGAGTGTTTCACCCAGATCTGTCCAGCACCCAGCTGCTGGTGGACATTACAATCTCAGGCCCAGACGTTGCCCCAGAGTTACGTCTGGCTGGAGCAACAAAAGATGGACTAATGATTTTCACACAACCAGGCTTGATCTGAAGTGAAATGTTTTGGTTAAACCTGTTTGATGCTGTCTTGTTGCATTGCTACTTTGAGTCATGTTATGTAGATGTTTCTGTTTGCTCTACTTAATCCAGTTTTGTGGCTCTTTAGTGCGTTAAGGTTCATTCTTGGCATTTACTTACCAAAAAAAAAAAAAAAAAAAGTGAAAAAAACTAAGAAAACTGATTTTCCACTGTACATATTCGTCTTATTTTCACCAATTTCATTTTTAAATGGTCTTTTGCCCTGTGTGTGCACCAATCTTAGCTGTAACCTCTATGTATAGGGTACTGTTAGGTGTGGTGTGTGCTTTTTCAGCTGAGTACGGCTGAGGACAGCCTTTTTCTCACCAGGGGGGACTATGTAACAGTTGCTATTGTAATGCAGTGTATCACCACATGGCTGCGCCTCCTGTCTCATGACTGGTGTCACCCCTTTTTGTTCTTCTTCGCACTTCTCCTGTAATGGATGCTCCCGTGTGTACGCGGACTAGTGTGCTCTTTAGTAATGTGTGGTAGAGGTAACACTTTTATGTTTGATATTGTAAATAAATGAGTACTTTTTGGATAGTCAGAAGCTGTTGCTCCTTCGCTATCCACCTGCACACCTCCGCGGCTGGCTTCACCTCCACTGCACGTTACAGTACATAGCCGATCATTAGAGATAGGTTGATCATATTTAAGATCGAAGAATTAATTAATGGCAGGACTTCTTTGAGCAGTTTTGTAGGAATGGGGTCTAAAAGACACGTTGATGGCTTGGAGGAAGTAATTATTGAAGTTAACTAAGAAAGATCAATTAGAGAAAAAGAGTCTAACTTAACATCAATGGTACTAAGAGTAGCTGTAGATAATATTACATCTGTGGGATGATTACTGGTAATTTTTTCTCTAATGATAAAAATTTTATTTGTGAAGAAGTTCATGAAGTCATTACTAGTTAACGTTAAAGGGATTTTTGGCTCAGTAGAGTTCTGACTTTTTGTCAGCCTGGCTACAGTGCTGAAGAGAAACCTGGGGTTGTTCTTATTTTCTTCAATCAGTGATGAATAGTAAGATGTTCTGGCTTTGCGGAGGGCTTTCTTATAAAGCAGCAAACTATTTCTCCAGGCTAAATGATGATCCTCTAAATTTGTGACACGCCATTTCCTCTCCAGATTACGAGTCATCTGCTTTAGGGTACGTGTTTGAGAATTATACCACGGAGTCAGGTACTTCTGATTTGAGACCTTAGTTTTCACAGGAGCTACAGTATCCAGAGTCGTACGTAGTGAGGAGGTGAAATTATTAACAAGATAATCGACCTCTGTTGGGGTAGCGTTCAGATAGCTGCTCTGCTCTATGTTGGTACAGGGCATTGAAGATGATAACAGTGGGTGGATTATATTCTTAAACTTAGTTACAGCGCTTTCAGAAAGACATCTACTTTGATAAAGGCTACTCTCCACCGCTGTGTAATCAATTATTGTAAATGTAAATGTTATCAGGAAATGATCAGACAGGAGAGGGTTTTCAGGAAACACTGTTAAATGTTCAGTTTCTATGCCATATGATAAAACAAGATCTAGAGTGTGATTAAAGTGGTGGGTGGGTTCTTTTACATTTTGAGAGAAACCAATTGAGTCTAATAACAGATTAAATGCCATGTTGAGGCTGTCATTTTTAGCATCTACATGGATGTTAAAATCACCCACAATAATGATTTTATCTGAGCTCAGAACTAAATTAGATATAAAGTCTGAGAAATCAGACAGAAACTCTGTTTAAGGCCCAGGTGGACGATAGATGATAACAAGTAAGACTGGTTTCTGAGTTTCACAGCTGGGGTGGACAATGTTAAGCATCAGGCTTTCAAATGAATTAAAAGTCTGTCTTGGTCTTTCATTAATTAATAGGCTGGTGTGAAAAATTGCTGCCACACCGCCCCCTCGGCCTGTGCTTCGAGATTTCTGGTAGTTAGAATGACTCGGGGGAGTTGATTCATTTAAACTAACATAATCATCCTGCTGCAACCAGGTTTCTGTAAGGCAGAGTAAATCAATTTGTTGATCAATTATTAAGTCATGTACTAACAGAGACTTGGAGGAGAGAGACCTAATATTTAATAATCCACATTTCACTGTTTTACTCTTTGGTTCAGATGTGGATACTGTATTGTTCTTTCTTTGTAATTGTTTATGTTTAAGTTGTTTGTTGCTGGTTTTTAGTTTGTTTTTTGTCTGTTTGGAAGCTGACACAGTCTCTATGGAGATGGGTTTTGGGGGGGTAGCAGGAGGAGAGAAGCTGCTGAGAGGCGTGTAAGACTGCAACTCTGCTTCCTGGTCCCAACTCTGGATAGTCATATTTTGGGGGGTTTAATAAATTTGTCCATATTTCTAGAAATGAGAGCTGCTCCATCCAAAGTGGGATGGATGCCGTCTCTCCTAACAAGACCAGGTTTCCTCCAGAAGGTTTGCCAATTATCTATGAAGCCCACATCGTTTCTGGGACACCACTCAGACAGCCAGCAATTTAAGGAGAACATGCGGCTAAACATGTCACTCCTGGTCTGATTGGGGAGGGGACCAGAGAAAACTACAGAGTCCGACATTGTTTTGGCAAAGTTGCACACCGATTCAATATTGATTTTAGTGACCTCCGATTGACGTAACCGGGTGTCATTACTGCCGACGTGAATTATGATCTTACTGAATTTATGTTTACCCTTAGCCAGCAGTTTTAAATTTCCTTCAATGTCGCCTGGTCTGGCCCCTGGAAGACAATTGACTATGGTTGCCGGTGTCTCTAGCTTCACATGTCTGAGAACAGAATCACCAATTACCAGAGTTTGACCCCCGGCGGGTGTGTCGCTGAGTGGGGAAAAACGGTTAGACACATGAACGGGTTGGTGGTGTACCTGGGGCTTCTGTTTAGGACTATGCTTCCTCCTCACCGTCACCCAGCCGCCCTCTTTCCCCAGCTGCTTGGGGTCTGCCGGGGAACAGCTAGCGGGGCCTACGCTATCTTCGGCTGCACCAGCTACAGGGGCCTGGCTAGCTATGGATGAATGAAGGGTGCGAAGCCGAGTTTCCAATTCAGTAATCCTGGCCTCCAGAGCTGCAAATATGCTACATTTGTTACAGGTATCATTACTGCTAAAGGAGGCCGAGGAGTAACTAAACATCTGACACAATGAGCAAGAAAGTGCAGGAGGGAGAGGTGAAGTAGCCATGGTGCTAACGAGTCGGCTACGAGCTAAGCTAAGCTAAGCTAGCGAAACAGTACAGAGACAGTGAGTGAATACTTTGGCTATAAATTAGGTAGTGAATACACAGAAAGTGTGCTTCGGATGACGCACGTGAAGATTATACTATGAAAAAGAATGTATTTAAAAGTTGTTAATTAAATTGCTAAGCAAATAAGCTACTCAGAAACACCACTGTGTTTGAGCAGGAACAGGAAGTGATACTCTACCGCAGAGCGAGCGAACACCAAGTGACAGCGCCACCAAGAGTCAGGATCAAATGGAAAAGTCCCTTTTTAAAACTTGTTTTATTAGTTTTAATCTTTTAACTTTATGCATCAAGCAAAAATTTAATTATATGCAACATTCTCTGACTGGAAGAAATTTGTTTAATATTTAAACCTATTTTCTGCACATTCCAGCACATAAAATAAAATAATTTTTTTTGTGTGTTTACACTCAGTCTTTGAAATAGATGCAAGTAAAACACAGCAGAAAATAAATAAAATCAAAGACTAGCGGTCCTTTTGCTCTATTTTCACCTGTAAAGCAGGAGTAGGTTAGGCGGAGGTTTACCCTGGTGCAGGTGTGCCGCGGCGGTCAGTGGAAGAATCCGCGAGTTTCTCTGTGAGTTTCCCATTACGTCGTAGCGCACTCGGTGCTTGCTTGGAAGTTTAGGGGGGGGGTTTTTCGCTGTAAAAAGAAGTTTTCTTCCCACGCACAACGGACACTAATGTTTTTGTCACTTTTTATGGAATCAAACTTAAAGTAAGGTCAGTACTTCCACGCTTTAAACGCTGCACGCTCATACTCTCTCCCACCCCGATATGTGATCCATTGTTGATCTGCACACAGCTGTTGTCAGGAACGTTGCACTTGCTTATGTCACTGTCATGAGACATTCTCACAGTTTTAATAACGCAGTAACGCAGCGTTCCTACAGGAAAGTAACGGTAATCTAATTACCGTTTTTGCAATAGTAATCCCTTACTTTACTCGTTACTTGAAAAAAGTAATCGGATTACAGTAACGCGTTACTGCCCATCTCTGGTTACATCACATGCAATGCTTTCTTATTTTAGGATATTACATTGACATGATATATTGTGAGACATTTTTTTTTATAAAGGTTGTCCAATTTGAGGAATAAGTACAATTATGTGTTTAGGTGGTTTAAGTATTGATGGAAACATGCAGTAGTTTAGTATTGGTTAAAATACCTACTAAAGAAAGGTAGATTTCCAGTCATGATTTAACTGTTGTTTTTGATAAAAAGCAACTGTGAAAGAGGTGGAAAATCAACACCATAGCTCAACAGTGTTCCAATATCAGAATCTGACATTGTTTCAATGTCAACAGTATTAGAAAATATAACGTCGAATCAATGTCAAGTTTCAACATTGATTCAACATCAAAACCTGACGTTGTTTCAACATTAAAAAAGGGTGCAAGAGTGACGTTAGGTCAACGTCACACCTCAACATTGATTCAATGACATCGTCTGATATTGACTCAACATTGTTTCAATGTTTCCTTGCTATCTGGGTACAGCATGGCTGAATCAGTTATAACTGCACCAAGAGCACTAAATACAGCCCGTTACTGGCCCCTTCTGGGAAGGCTTGCAATAACAACATGTCCCGCTAAATCTTTAGAACAATTACATAAAAGTGAATATGTATAAAGTACAGAAATAGTTCAACATTTCTATTTTCAGATTCCCACACAGTACCTTGTAGCTGTTGCTTCATGTGGTTGATCTCAGTCTTCTGGCTCTGTAGTTCAGTTTTCTGGGTCTCCAACTTTGCTGTTTGTTCTGAGAAAAATGTAAAACTGTCACTGTCTGGCAGCCCTCACCTGTCGACTTGTTTGTTGTGTCCATTGGTTGTGTTTTGTTTTGTCTCGGCTCCTATCCCCATCCCCCGTTTCCCTGATTATGTGTAAATGCATTTGGACGTGTGTGTGTTTCCGGAAGGCTGTTTTACAAGCGTAATCAGGCAGGGAAGAGTTCCCACATTGAAACCAGCTAAAATAGCTGCCGCTGATCAGCATCGTTAGCAATCTCCTAATTAACCATGTGACTGAGCATTAGTCGACACTGGATCATTGAGTTGGCTCGTCAGTACAGCCCTCTCTCTGGGTTTATAGTGAAGACTTTGTGTGTGTGTTGCTCATGAGATTATTCATTGCGTCTTTTCTTGTCAGGATTTGGGAAAAGAGTTTGAGTTTGCGATTCAAAGAGTTTGAATCGCAGTGCGATCGTTGGCCACAGTGCAGGGACTGTCACTTTGGTGTTCACCAAAAGTCCTCTATTTGGATCTGTTCTTACTGTGAACCTGACTAAAAATGTCACATGAACAAAAGATATTTAAACACAGTACAGCCACCTTATGGACATATTTATATCACTTTTATATATCAATGAGCCAAATGTGAGTAAAAAATCTGTTGATTTTCATACACTACCTTCTGACTGCTGTTTCAGCTGGTCGATCTCAGTTTTCTGACTCTGCAGTTCAGTTTTCTGACTCTCAAACTTTGCTGTTTGTTCTGAGAAAAAACAAACAGAAAACAAAATCTTACTGACAGCACACAGTAATTCACGTTTTTATCTGTAAGTAGGAAAGTAACTATGACTCTCATTCTGTTCATGCTACACTGAGCGGTGGTCTCCTCCACATCCCCTCGTCCTCCACCTCACACACTGCAGAGCCACAGGACCACACCTCCTACAAGTGCTGGGTGGAGAATGGTCGAAGAAGCTGATCAGTCTCAGTTTTCTGTCTCCAGTGTTACGACTGTGACCGTAATCATGTGTGTGAATTTGAGTGTCCAGGTGCTCCTCCGGGATTGGTGCACCCAGGGTGGATGGCTCACACCGATTGGCTGAGGACTGGGAGGCAGCGGATAAGAAGAGACCGCCAGGGACAACATTCATGTTGTGGTCTGGCCGCGCCTAGACGGGCCATAACACCAGCTTCTTTAAGCTTCTTTGTTTGCTCGTTAATTTTGTTTCCTTGCGTCATTGATTTCTCTGAAGACTGCTCCAATATTCTTGACATAAAAATTTTCAGTCTCATAAGAAAACACAAACATGAATATTGGTCATTCCTGTTTCTGGTATTCTGGATATTTCTGAAGTCACATTGATGTATGAAACTGTACCTTGATACGCTTTATGTAGGACAGTGATCCACTGCTTCTGCACAGCCAATGAGGCGGTCAGCTCTCTCAGCACAGCATGGATGTCCTGTGTAATCATGTGGACTGTAGTCTCATCTGCTGAAACAGAGCAGACCAGAAACAAAAATGGGAAAAACATGATGATTTTCATTCTGTCACCAGAAACCTGCTGTATAACTGTCATCTGTTATTCGGAGTGTTTTTATAACGTGGGGAAAAGAGGCGTGAATGCGGAGGTTACTGCCCCACATGTCCCCACATGTCCCCTCATCCTTCACCTCACACACTGCAGAGCGACAGGACCACACCTCCTACAGGTGCTTTTGGTGTATGACTCAATCATCAGACTTTGACTGCAGGACTGAACAAACTGGGTCATGTAAACAGAGCAGGAATGAAGAGTTATTCTCCTTTGAACTTTCTGCAGTTGACTGTGTACACAGAGTTCTCATTATATATGCTACACAGCTAGCATGGAGCAGCTTTGTTAACATTCATGACCCACTGATGTTTAACCACATTCTGACTTTCCTGGTGCAAAAAACAGGCTTAGAAATCTTTAGGCTGAAATGTTGATGCCGTAGATCTTTTTAGAAGAACTCACTCACTCAAGGGCTTTTCACACAAGAAGCAGATATTTATTTTAAAACAGTCATAAAAAAATGGAACTATTTTTTAATGTTTCAGCTTCACAAAGAAAGCAAATGTTTGTTTGTTGAGCTTGTTGAAAGAACTAAAGTACAATTCTACAACACAAACAACTCCTACACAATCACCTCAGCTTCTCTATGATTACAGAATCACTGATATTTAATTTGGCTGCATGTCTTTCTGACTCACACTCACAAACAAACACACACACATACACACACGGAAGATTTGTGACTCACAGGATTTTCCAGATATTTCAGACCATCCGATTCAGAACATTTAATTAATCCCTAAGAAAATGTTGTGCTTACAGTTGCTCCAAGACAATAACAGTAACAGGCATAAGTAAATTAAATATTACAATATATTACAGTTTACAAAATATAAGGAATAGCTCTAATATATATAAATAGCTCAATTATAAATATTACAGAATATTACAGCGGTGAAATCTTGAGACTTGAAGATTTTTCTTTGTTTCAACACAGTCAAGTTCACCCCTGTATGACATCTCCTAGATTTTGCATTATGACCCACTGTGGTGCGACGTGGTCAACTGCGGCCCGCGGTCCATTTTTAATAGCATTTCTTAATATATATAAGAAATGCTAGAAAAAGAATAGAAAATGGCCTGCACTTCAACTTTTGCTCGAGTGTATTGCACTTCTTCGTTTTAACACCAGGGGGAGCTACTGTTGATCAAGGCAACTGCTCCACCAAAAAGGACAATCACAGAAGAAATTTCCCCCCCAAGTTACTAAACATGGCAGAACCAAAGAAGCGAAAGGTAGAAAGTGAGTGCAGAAAATTTCAGACGCGGTGGGAGAGTGAATATCTCTTTAAAGAATTCAAGGGGAAGTGTGTCTGTTTGATCTGCACTGAAACTGTGGCAGTTATGAAAGAGTATAATGTACGGTGTCATTAAAAAAACAAAACATCAGGCCCATGCATCCTACACTGGTGCTGAGCGAGAGCAGAAAGTAAGGCAAATGGTAGCTATCCTGCAGGGTCAGCAACAGTATTTTCTTCGTGCTCAAAAAGTCCAGGAAAAGGCTACAATAGCCAGCTATGAGGTCACCCAACACATCGCAAGATATTATAAGCCTTTTTCAGATGGAGACCCTGTAAAACACTGTCTCGTTAAAGTCACCGAAATAATGTGCCCGGACTTCAACAACGTCAGCATGTCCAGAAATATAGTTGTGCAACGCATTGAAGACTTGTCTGCAACTGCAACTGTAATAAAGCTTGTGCTTTTGGTTTTTACTCCATTGCATGCGATGAGAGCACTGATGCCACAGACACCGCACGGCTGCTAATTTGTTTGCGGGGAGTGGACGAGAACTTTGGAGTTACAGAGGAGCTGCTGGATCTTAAGAGTCTAAAAGGCACAACTACGAGTATGGATATTTTTGAAGCTGTGTCAGACTCAATTGACAAAATGGGACTTTAATGGGACAAGCTGTGTGGAGTTACAACAGACGGGGCTCCAGGTATGGCAGGCAGAATGAGAACCAAAATGACCAACAGCATCTCAACCACTGAGTTTAGTCCAGATCAGCCAGCCATCCTTTGGTCCAGAGCGCAGCATCACTGCTCCCACTGAGTGCAATGCCGTTCCCATTTTAGGTGAGTAAAAAATATATTCCACAGTACCCGTGTGTTAGTAAGCATGCATGTGCAAGTACACACGCTTCAAATATCAATAATGCGCATCAATTCTGTCACTACCGTGCTTATGCACACCACTTTCTGATATGCGTTTTTCTTGTTAACACACAGAGTACACACCACTGTGCAAAGGCAGCTGATCTCATCTGATGCAGATGAGATCAGCTGAGAGACGTAGAGCTGAGATGAGATCATAATTTACTAATATTATATGCACTCCTTTTATTAAGTCCAATTCAGTCTGTTAATGTTGATAACCGTTTCAAACAAATGTTAATAGGTGTGTTGCGAAGCCTAATAACTTAAATAACAAGCTTGAAATGTACCCGTCCCATTTTCCCCTTTATTGTTTTTTCTCTGTACTGTAAATCTTCTGTTTAAGAAGACATCTGAGGCTGCAGTTCTGAGAATGAGCTACCAAAGCTTCTTCTGAATAAACCACTAAATATCCATTTATGGAAAGCTGTGATGAAGGCAGTTTTGTCTGAAGTTATATTCAATAAAATAACATATTTGACGACCTTTATTTGAGTTTTCTAACTTGAATACACTAAAGATAAGGCTATATTAGGGCTGGGCGATATGACCCAAAATTCATATCTCGATATTTTTTAGCTGGATGGCGATATATGATATGTATCTCGATATATTTTTTTAAGCCATAAGGTAAGACCAAAAAGAGAGTTCTTAATCAAAGCTGCGTCCCAGATGTCACACAGGCACTTTTATTAACATATAGTGTAGATGTACATGAAGAAACTACTCAAAAATAATATTATTAAATAATAATGCTCCATAAGTAAAAGAAAACAATGTTTTTGTGCATAACAAAAAGCTCACAATTGTGCAGTCAAAATGTAAACTAAAAGACGCTGAGCATAATAACAAAGACAGATTTCACAGCTGCTCTGTTCCCAAGTTCTACTGCGTGACTGACAGCCTGGAGTTTGAAATCCACTTAGTAACCGTGTCTCTTAACAGGTGCCATTTATGGTCCTTATACACACACAATACGGTAATATTACGTTGAAGCACAGTACGTATTACTCCGCGAGGCTTCGAGCATTACGGCTACTACGGTAACCGTAATGCTCCGACAATCCATCAAGCGGTGCAGCTCCGCAGCTTACCAAAGTCGAACTAAAACATTTATTGACAGATTGCTGAGCGCCGTGTACCACATAAAATCGGTTCGCGGTCAGTAAGCACAACCAGAATTCATACATAAGGCGCACTGTCGATTTTTGAGAAAATGAAAGGATTTAGCGTGGTTAGCTCGTTAACACGTTGACGCCGTCCAGCCCCACGCACGGGGCGATCCGCGGTAACTCGTTAACGGAGATTTGCCGTGTCCATCTTGTCGTTGCCTGCAGGTGAAGCGATGGGGGAGTTGTGTTCAGTGAAGGAGAGGCGAGGCCCAGTAACATTGCATAGAGACAAAAAGTGGACGAAAGAGAGGCAAACTTGCGGCTCCACAACTATAATTATAACGTAACATAGACTATATCGATATAAACGATATTGTCACATCTTATATCTCGTATGAAAATATATCATATTTTTTTAAAAACTCGATATATCGCCCAGTCCTAGGCTATATAACTAATTTCTAGTAAGTGGCCCACCCCCTCCTATATTTTTTTGTATGTGGCCCTCAGTGAAACAAGTTTGGACACCCGTGGTTTAGGGGAAGGATACAGAAAGCTGTCTCAGAGATTTAAGCTGTCTGTTTCCACAGTTAAGAACATATTGAGAAAATGGAAGACCACAGGCTCAGTTCAAGTTAAGGCTCGAAGTGGCAGACCAAGAACAATCTCGGATAGACAGAAGCGACGAATGGTGAGAACAGTCAGAGTCAACCTACAGACCAGCACCAAAGACCTACAACATCATCTTGCAGCAGATGGAGTCACTGTGCATCGTTCAACCATTCAGAGCACTTTACACAAGGAGATGCTGTATGTGAGATTGATGCTGAGTATTAAATCCAGTTCTTTGTATTCTTTAACGGCAAAGAAAGACACGTCTCAAAGTGGTCTAACTCAAAAAATGATCTTTAATTTTACATGTTCCGGAATATGGAGACTGAGCAGACACACAAACACACCAGCCCAAGTCTCAAGCAAAAGCAGGAAAACTGATTATTTATATACTTCCTCTAGACGTCACACACACTTTAAGTTTCGATACAAACACCTCCTTATATGTCAGTAGCTTCCTTTTTTTCTGTCTAGCTTCCTGTATTTATTAATATACTTGTACAGCTGCACACGGACTTCCAGTTTTTCAGTCTGGCTGAGCACTTAGTTTGTGAGTCAAAAGTCGCCTTGGTTTACAAGCATTCATTACTAAAATACATAAAACAATATAATCAGCACACTGCAAAAACTGTGATTTGGGTTAATTAGTTTCTAATAGGAAAGTAATAGTAACTATTAATCAGTAAAAACATGTATGTGTTGTTTTAATTAAATCTAAGAAAAAATTAAACATTTTTGAGATGTTCAGTTATTTAAATTTACACAATTTTGTTTGGGGTAAATTAAGCAATAGTTTGTTGAGCAGATTTAACAAAAATGAATGAGTACCATGAAAAATGAAGAAATCTAATAGATTTAACTAATGAAAGCATTTTCATTTCAATCATTCTACACTTCTGCCCGTAGTCTGTTGCAGGCAGTGTTGGGTAAGTTACTTTAAATTAGTAACTTAGTTACATTACTAGTTACTTCTATCAAAAGTAACTCAGTTACTTCAAGTTACTCGTTACTTTCAGAGTAACTAGTTACTAGGGAAAGTAACTTTGGTTTTACTCAGAATTCTCTTGTTAATGTGTTGCTTCTGTAACTGGATACCCAGCAAGTTTGCCACTCTTCTAGCTTGCTTACTTGCCACAAGTGCACTGTGCCACCTACCAATAGAAAGGAAAAAAATAATGTGCACATTTCCACGAGAGAAATCCCACGCCTGGACCATCGTTGACCGCCGCATGATTCTAGCCTGCTTTTTACATCCAACACAAAAACTGCAGTCGAGGTGCTTTCGATTGTACTCAGAACTCGGAAATTCTGCCTTCTGAATAGGAAGATGTAGGTAACACCAGACTGCAGATGAGCTGCATACAGAGCTGGACTGGGACAAAAAAAAAATCGTCCCAGGGAATATGACTAGAGACCGGCCCACCATTATAGGAAAAATCATAAAGCCTTTGAATGAAAACAAACGCTGTTGTGACAGTGATGTACACTGTTCTGATGGTATATATGTATCAATCTATCAATTGTTTGTTGTAAGATTCAGATAATTATTTGTTAAAAGCGAGACATTTTAAATGAGAATAAGAAAGAAAAGTATTTCCTTGTGCCCCCCTTTCCCCGTTAATGCCCTACATGGACCCCTGGCAACACTTTGCTAGATCCGCCCCTGCACAGTTACCAGCTGCCAGCTACTTAGAAAAGGATCCTGGTGTTATTTGTCTCTCAGAAACAGTTCATAACTTCAACTCATTCATGTCACCTAAAAGGTAAACCTGTTTCTCCATCACCTGTTCAGCTCTGATGATTCAGTAAGGACATCTCCTGGTATCATCTTCATGTGTCCCTCTCACCACATATCCAAACCGACATCATGACCAGCAGGTTTACAGCTGTGGCTCCAGCAAACATCAGCTGATACTAGAAATTAATATTAAATAAATTCTAACAACAGCTGATCAAGCTTAAACGTGCTGCTGTTGTTTAGCGCGACATCCGCTGGTTTCCTCTTTCTGGCCCAAAGTGGTCGATAAACAAACAAGAGAGAAAAGCAATCAGCTGATCATTGATCAGTTTCATGATTGAAGTAGCAACAGGAGAGGGCGGGGGGAGAATGAAAGAAGAAGAGGCAGCTGTGCAGCGTAAAGACACAGAATAACTCCAGCTTTGTGTCTTTTTCATTGTAGCTGAAGTCCGGGACAAACTGTTCCTTTTCACCTCAATACGAAACGTGTAATATTTTCTCTGAATACGAGACCATTCCGTTTTTTACGGGACGGTTGGCAACTCTAATAATTAACCTTATGAACAAAATAAAGTTCAACATCAGTAACATCATAGCACCCACCCAGCTGTATAGAAACTCCGTCATGCTAGCTAGCACGCAGTACGAAAAAGTCAGCATAACGAAAATAAACTCCACCTAAACTTGGTTCATATCTGACCCAGATGGACTGCAGGTCATAACTTCTTACCTGAAGTTCAGTTCTCCTGACACTCTCGGACCAGCGGCCGCTTCGGGTCTCTCCTCTTGCCTCCCTTTTCCTTCATCCACCTGCTGGCCTCCACCACTTGCTAATGTTATTGAATCTGTGGAAGCTCCGCGATAGCCACCACACGAAGTAACGAATAACGAGCATATTTAAATCCCAGTAACGAGTAACGCGTTCCTGGTTTTGGCATAATAACTAGTTACCGTGCTCGTTACCACAATGATAACGTAGTTACTGTAACGCGTTACTTAATAACGCGTTAGTCCCAACACTGGTTGCAGGACATACACTCTTCAGCAGTGGATGATCTCCATTTTGTCCAAGGTAAGATTATCTTAATTTGTACGAATATACGACATGTTTTAAACAATAACGTATAGCAGTTTTGAGTAAAAGTTCTAAACAGTATGATACGTCAAAATTAGATTAATAATAACCACTGTAATGACAGTATTGTATTTTTACGCAAAATGGCATGAAGTGGACTGCTAGCATCAGGTCACTTTCCAAGCCTTCGCGGCTGTGTTACTTCAGAGCTTTGACTAACCATGTTTTACCATATTAAAAATATATATCAATAATGTATTTCTATGGGCTATAGCCTCCCTCATTTACTTTTAAAGTTTTATGAAAAAGTTTTGCACTCAGTGGTGAGTGATTTAGTTAAAATCATTTGTGCGGGATTTTGTCAGTCACAATTTTTCAAAGCTTTTGTCTCCACGCAGTGTTTTTCAGTTGTGGTAATTAAGCTAAAGTGGCTCAGTCCAGCAAAATAACTGGTTTTCATTTTCATGCTGTCGGAGCCCTGTGAATTTAGTGCAGGCACAGCTCACATAGTGTCACGGCTAGACGGTCCTCACCGATCGCCTTGCCAATTTTTGGTGGTGTTTGTGTGTACTGTGTCGTGTTCTCCTCTCCATCCTGTGCATGTGTGTTTTTCTGTTGGAACATGTACTTCCGGAAGCCGTGGCACGGAACAGCAGCTGACCCGAGGGGAGTGTCCTGAGCTGGAATCGTCGCACCTGTGCGTAATCACTTCGCCGGCTACAACTAATCTGAAGCAGACCTATTTAACGGTGCGGTTGAGTCACAACCAACGCTGGAACGTTGAACTAAACCGGGTAGCGTAGTCGCGACTAGCATACCCAGTTTTGTGAAGGAGAGAACGTTTTCGTTACTGTGCGTGTGTTTTTCTCTTCTGCCTCCAGGATTCAGGGATCGGAGGAGGAGCGGGCACAAGGAGTTGTTTTGGATTGTCACTGCACTGTCACCACGGGGAGAAGTCACCGTATCACTGCACTGCCCTTTTTGGATTACAGACTCGAACTGTTGACTCACCTTTTCACTGTGAATAAATTCACTGTCACTCTGCAAGGAGTCTCGCACCTGAGTCCTTTAACCCAATTCTCCATGACACATAGAGGGATGATGCGAGTTTCCAGTTAAACTTGGTCGGTGTATCAGTGAGACCCATGCTCAGTCACGATGTAACGATCTTCAAGACAAAGGTACATTCAGGAAGTAATATAATAATACGTGTTTAATCTGACATAAGTCTTTCATAATTTCTATGTTTAACACCCAATGGTGTTTGGATACAGAGATAACATGGTGTAGATTAAAAGGACATCTTTTCAAATATGGGAAGATATATACAGTATATAAATACACAAATAGTGTTATTTCATGTCATGATCTGTCACCAAATAGGTACAGAAAATAGGGTTTATCACCTTTTTAATCTAATCAAGAGTTTCATTGTTTTATATGTGAACCTCACCTTTAAAAATTTTAGTATTAATTCAAATTTGTCTTTAACAATTTGTGTGTGTAAACTTTTTACTTTGGAGAGTGCGATTGTTATTAATGTTGTGTTCTTTTCAGTTGTTGGAAGATCCCTCAACTTAAATTCAGCTGATCAGTATGCATTTTAAATAGGTTGTGATGGATGATTGTATTGAATTAAACTACTAGTTTTGAAATTGAAGCAGCAGAAAATGACTAAGTTGACCCTACTTAATCTAACTTAACTCTGCCCATTTACATTTCATTCTAGGTTGAACGAGATAGAGCTCCATGTAATCACTGATGACCAAATGGAGAAGTTGGTTCTTCCATCAGGGATCCCACCAACAGTAGAGGAGCTGCAAAGTGTTGTGAAGGATACCTTTGGGATTTCAAACGACTTCAGTCTTCAGTATTTTAAACCAAAATTTCAGGACTACTTCACAATTCGCAGAAGTGACCAGATAAAAGACAAAGACACTGTGAAGGTTGTTGGCATCACCCTGGTCATCCTGCCAGTTTTCGGCAGCCCCTCTGATCAACTGTCAACTGACTATGACTCATCATCCAATCCAGTTGTATCCAATGCAGACTCTGCTGCAACCACATCTTCTCAGGATTATTCTCAAAAGGCAGAAGTTCACAGAACGTTGTGAACCCTGGCCAAAGCTGTTCCCCATTCCACAGTCTGCATATGAAACTGAAATGTAACTGGAAAGAGCCACTGAGGAGTATAAAAAGAATGGAAATCTTCTGCCCACCTCCAAAGTAAAGACTGACATTCTCGAGAAGTTGGCTGAAACTGTATTTTCAATTATGGCCTATTCTTCCTATTATTTTGGGGCAAGCACTAGTGAAGAATTTCAGTGCATACAATCTAAATTAATCAGAAAAATGTTATATTACATAAATTTTGTATATGTCTTATATTCCACAATAAAAACAATTACTGTTTCAATGTTGTCTTTGTGAAATTGATTCATTTTACTCAGAAAATAAGTTAAATTAATTTGATTTTCTCTTACTATTCAGTCATTAATTATAAAGTTTAATTGGAAAATTATTGAATCCAATTTGAGTTTTAATTAAAAAAAAGTTTTCATTTCTTTGTAATGGATATTTTAGTCAGTTTTTACTAATCCTTTGCCAGATTGTTAGTAAATTCAAAGTAATTTTCTCAGAGATTCATTTCAAATGAATTACTTTTTTGTTACAATTAGGCAATTTTAACCTTCAATTTGAGATTTTGTCCCTAAATCCAACACATATTTACAAGTGAATGTTATTAATATCTATTTTTGTTTTTTTGTTGAAATTAAATTAACATTTTATATAAATTTTACATAAGTAGATTTTAATTTCAAGTGATTTAAGTAAATTAAGTGTCACTTTGCTGTCATAGGTTTTTTAAGTAACCTCTAGTCACAGTTTTTACAGTGCAAATAAGCATTAAGAATATATATTAAATACATGACCGTTCACCCCCTTTTCATTTCTCTCCTGAGAAATGAACTAATTCCTTATTTATCCCTTTAAGTTTACTTGCATGTGAAAATAATAGCTAAAATATAACAAACATCTAGCTCTTAGACAGCACTTTTTCTCCGCCCACAGCACAAACAGAGCTGCTTGAGGTATTGCTAAAGCACATTTGGACAAGCCAGCTTCATTCTGGAATAAGGTGCTGTGGACTGATGACACTAAAATTGAGGCATTTGGGCATAACAAGGGGCATTATGCATGGAGGAGAAAGAACACTTGTGGGGATAGGTTAATTGGATAATTCAAATTGCCACTAGGTGTGAATGTGAGTGCGAATGGTTGTCTGTCCCTGTTTGTTGGCCCTGCGACAGACTGGCGACCTTGTCCAGGGTGTACCCCGCCTCTTGCCCTATGACAGCTGGGATAGACTCCAGCGCCCCCCGCGACCCTGAAAAGGATAAGCCGAAGCGAATGGATGGATGGATGGAGAAAGAACACAGCATTCCAAGAAGAACACCTGCTACCTACAGTAAAATATGGTTGTGGGGCTGTGTGGACAGTGCAGGGACTGGGAATCTTGTCAAACTTGAACCATCATACGTCAAAGAACATTTCTTTAGCTATTACAAATGGTTCTTCATCCTTAGCTATCTAAGTTTCCCCTGACATCATAGGGGAAACATAAAGCTGAACACAGGACCTCTTCAAAATAAAATAGGAAACAATGAAACGCAGACATGACAACATGAACTTGACAACAAAAGACATGAAACACATAAGGACAAGGGAGACTTTTTTTTTTTTAGAATGAAAGAAAGAGAGGGAGAGAAAGAAAACCAGAGGGGAGAAGAGACGGTGAGAAAGGGGGGAAGAAAGAAAGAAAACCAAACAAAACACCTGGATCACCTGTATGGAGAAAAAAAAACAGAAGAGAAAGCAAACAAAAAAAAAGAGCAACACAATAAAAAACAGCATCATCACAATAAACTTGCTAGCAGTAGAGAACAGTAGATACTAAATATTAAACGATATTGTGCAGCACGCAAGATAGACAGCGCACAATGTTCTTTGAGGCAGCAGCCAAGAAAGGTGTAGTCTGCGTCTGTGAACACCCGTGTGTACACCCGTGTGTACACCTGTGTGCATACCTGTGTGGATCAGCATGCTTGTATTCCAAAGGTTTCTCCATGTAACGATCTGCTAGGGAGTGTGGGGAGCCATAGCCCCATCCACCAGGGTATGAAGCAGGTATGGAGGAGATCCAGGCCCCAGATATCCAGAGGCCCCAGAGTACAATGCCACCCTCCTGGGAAGAGCTGAGTAGAGCCCCAAACGAGAGTTCACCCAGCAGCTACGGAGCAGAGGCCAGAGGGGGTTGCAGTGGCGTGCCCGCGGGCTCTGCCGGCAGCCAGCTGTGCCAGAGAGGACCGAGCTTCAGGTCCAGAGGCCTGAGGGCATCCCACCCCCCGGAAGGGGCTCAGCCGGGCCACAGGCGCCAGGCCCCGCCAATCGGCCACCAGGAGTGAGCCGGTACATACATGAGTGCCCAGCCCCAGACGACAAGGACCACAAACACACCAACGTCTGAGGGCATCAGTCACCGGCAGGGAGAGTGGTGAGGGGAGATAGGCCTCCGTTCTTTAGAGGGCCTGAGATGTACCCAGAGAGGTTGAGTCTAAGACCCATCCTGACATATAGACACAGACGAACAGGCGCACGCGGACACAGACGTGCATTCCCACCCCATATACACAACCAAATACTCGGCACTCACCCAACGTGTAGACAGACACAAATAGACACTGCACAGACAGTCGCACTCCCCAAACATACTCTATATCCCAGGTCCAGGTACCCCCGCCCTCAGAGGGGCAAGCCGCACCTAGACCCAGGAGATGTTACCCTTCTCTCTGGGGTGGAGGCAAGCGGACCACCTCCTTATCTGCAGTAGCAGGGGGGCCCCGCATCCCAGACCCCAGTCTGACGGCCAGCACCTCCTCCCAGCCCCCCAGCCCTGACGGCTAACAGAACCGGGGTGAGTGAAGACCCCAAACCTCCCTCCGCCCGCTCATATGTAGTGTTGCTGTGTGCTGGCCTATCCGGACCGGGGCCTGCAGCAGCAGCACCGCCCAGCCCCACAGAGTCCGGGGCAGCCCACCCGACTCCGTCCCAGAGAAAACTGCACCCACCCCATCATCCAATCATCTCCCAAACTACACAAGACAATAGACACCCAGGTTGAGTTCATTCTCCACCTCTCCTATATCTCTCCCCCCACCTGCAGAGTGAGCTCCTGTAGTGAGGAGACCACCTGCAAAGATATAGCAACCTCCCCACCAGTTAGAGAGCCCCCTAGTTGGGCCGATGCACCAGAGGTCCCCTGCACTGGGGCTGAGCCCCCCTGCACCCACCCGCCCACTGCTCCGGCGACACAACAGCCAGGACCCAAGCCCCCAAGGCCCGGCCAGCACCCCAGACCGGGGGGTGGAGCAAGCATACTAAAGGGGAGGCTGGACTGTTACATTTCAGACACTTTGATAAGTCTTCACATATCTCACGCCAAAATTTCTGAACTGGTGGACAGAACCAAAGAGCATGGATGTAATTGTCCGGTGTATTTGCTGTGCAGTGTGAGCAGTTGTTGGAAGGCGTATAGGACAAGGAAGACTTATCACAGGGGTTGAATACACAAGGGGAAGCTAATAAACAAATGAACTTAGAAAACCCAATGAACTTAAACATATACCATAAACATCAAAATAAACTAAAACTCAAAATGTCAAGGTCAAAAGACCCACGATCGTGACACTCACTGCTCTTTGCTCCACATGTTTTCATTCCTTTGTGGTTTCATTAATCTCATTCATGAAGATCTGGATCGATAAATCTTTATGTGCTCATCAGCACCATGTGCAGACTCGCTGCTGTGATGATGACGATGATGGTGATAGTGATGTGGGAGACTCTCAAAGTCACAAAGCTTTTTGTAAGATGTAAATGATGCCACAGGTCTGCAGACTGTCAGATGTTTACTGTGTCCTTACGTCATTAGGTCAAAGAAACCACCAAAGCTCTCCTCTGCAGCACTCTGTGCTTCATACTTTATACTCCATTTAAACCAGAGGAGGACAGCAGTGCTCGACATGCTGTACAGTGTATACAGAACAATCACGACACCCTCACCGAGTACAGGTGAACAGAAGGTCATAGCTTCAGTATCAACTTTACATTTCACAGATGAAAAAGAGGAACCAGTGCTGGTCCTCAGGATTTCAGTCATGACATTTGTTATGAGGAAAGTTAAAAACAGCTGATGTTTCAGGTCTGGCTTCACACTTCATGTTGCTGCAAACGGCTTCATAGCTTTCATCTGCTGAGATGGATTTATCCTCTCAGAAGGCTTCTACTTGCACACATTTAAACTAGAGAAGGAAAGAAACACCTGCACACTCCTGCAGACCAGCGTGTGATCAGCAAACAGATATATTCTAATAAAGTTCTTTTTAGTCAACAAAAAAATTAACAAGTAACATTAAAAACATTGAAGCAAAGTCTGTTAGTGTAAAAAGTGAGCTTTCAAGCATTTCCCCTGCATTTAAACACTGCAAACAGCACTCACACTGACTCACCTCTCCTCAGCAGGAAGTGACATAGACAGAAAGCCAAAGGTCACAAAAAGAAAAGAAAAGCTCCCCAAAATATAAACACACAAAATAAATATATTCCAGTTAAGTAAGCCATTTGATCCCTATACAACTGTTGCAAGAGATTGGTCCGCATAGCCGGCAATAAGTCGGACTCGTTCCTGGTGGGTGATGGGCTCTGCCAGGGCTGCCGTTTGTCACCGATTCTGTTCATAATTTTTATGGACAGAATTTCTAGGTGCAACCAACTGGCGGAAGGCTTTCACTTGGGTGGTTTCAGGATCTCATCTCTGCTTTTCACTTGTGCTCCCGCCCTGACTGTAATGCAGTCAGTTCTTCTTTTACTGTTACTTTTGTCGATCACAAGTTTTAAAACTACTTAAAGACACACGCACACACAAACACACAAAGAGTCCCTATTTCGGGTCACTTTTGGTGGTCGGTATTGTGACATTAATAAGAACAATAATTGCTAAAAGAAATTCAACTTGTAGTTCTAAATGTATTCTAAATGCATTTAGGGTGTTTTTACTCACTTTATGTCTCTTCCATGATGTTATTTCTCTCTCCTACAGCATAGGTTACAATTACATAGGCATGACCAATTATGCAAATTAGGCGATGACATCATTTAGTGACTTCTAGCAACTTTCCGGACAGCCAATAGCAATTTTCATTACTGAGGAGCTGGCAACACTGCACGCTTCCCAACAATCATGCGCTCTCTTTCTCTCATACACATAGTGCAAGTGAAGCTCTTGCTGTTCTGAGAGTCTGTGGTGAATGCGATGTTATACACCCACATACAAAGGTTGGCACTGCGACACTGGACTTGCTCTTACTCTGGGTTCCCTCTTTATTCCTGCACAAAGATAACAGCACACATTCAGGTCTCTTAAAAAGGATTAGAACAATTACAATCTCATACAAAACATTGGAGCTAGGGGTGAGCCAGAAAGCACCCAACTAGCAGCATGCTAACCAAAAATGCTACTTGTGAATAAAGTTACTATTAATTTACCAAAATGGCTGTAACGTTCATGGTACATGCTAGTACTGCTTACAATAAAAATACATGTTAACAATTACCACTGTGTCCTTATTAAGCTCTTTTTTTTTTTTTTACACAAGGACTGCTTCGTTTGCCCCTCTCTTCTTCTACAAGTCAGGTAGTTAAACTGAAGCATGACTTAAAGACATAAAGGTCTGGATGACCTCTGAAATCATGCTTCTAAATTCAAACAAAACTGAAGTTATTATAAAATCTTAGAAACGTGGTGTTGAATGAGACTCTTACTTAAGATTGCACATCTTCAGTCTGATTATTTGCTTTGCTTTAGGTTGTGTTTTCATTCTGATTTTTGGATTCATACTTTTCTTTGTTAAAATTGAAGTTTTTCCTGTCCTATGTGCCCCATACCTAGTCTGTGTTTCTGTTAGGTCTCCCATAGTCACTTTTGTAAACGTTTGTCATATTTATGTGTTTTAGTCTCAGTGTTAGTTTAATGTTTTATTTCCTACGTCAGTCTGACATAGTTCACCTGTGTCTTGTTTTCCCCAGCTGTAATTCCCTACTTAGCTTGTGCGTATTTAAGTCCTCAGTTTCCCTTTGATTGTTGTCACAAGCTGTGTATCCGTCCATTTATGCATCTCCCTGTCAGTTAATCATTTCTTGTTTGGTTATTTGTTAATTCAGTTGCAATAAAGCTACATTTTAACTTTAACTTCCGCCTACTGAGTCCTGCATTTGGCTCCTCTCTCTGCCACACACCACCCCCGGGCCAAATAATCACTATTTTGTGCACTAAAAGGAGGAGGAACCATATGGTTATTAGTTCCACGATTCACCTATCTCACATGGTCACATGATCAATGAATGTTTGCCTAAAATGCACTTTTTGAAATTTTCTCCAGTCATTTATCAGAAAACTGATCAAATATTTATAGAACAAAATTGTTTGTTTATATTTTCATTCATGCTGTTGTTTGAGGCGTTTATTGAGATCATAATGTAACTGATGGTGTGCTCGTCACGGCCCTGATCATGTCAGAGTTCATCCTCACAGAGCTGTCACCATTACTGTAGACCAGGGGTGTCGAACTCCAGGCCTCGAGGGCCGGTGTCCTGAAGTTTTTAGATCTCACCCTGGGTCAACACACCTGAATCAAATGATTAGTTCATTACCAGGCCTCTGGAGAACTTCAAGACATGTTGAGGAGGTAATTTAGCCTTTAAATCAGCTGTCTTGTATCAAGGTTACATCTAAAACCTGCAGGACACCGGCCCTCGAAGCCTGGAGTTCGACACCTGTGCTGTAGACGATGTTTTAAAAGCAGCTCTTTGTTCTAAACACCAGGTGTCACGTTACCTGTGATAGTAACTCCCAGCATGTGTAGGTTTGATCTCTGCTCTATGTATGAAACGCATATAAATAAATCAACAGCGTTAGTTCAATGATGCTTTTATTTTGAAACTAAAGAACTGAAAGAAATGAACCCGAGTAAGTTTACAGTCAGTTATCGGTGTCTGGATTTGGATTCAGATGAAAAATAAGGAAACATTTCAGCTTCTAGAAATTCCTCCACAGCACTGACACACATTTTTATATCAAACTAAATCAGCTGTTTACATTTTTATCATGATAGTCAGATTAAGTTTAACATCTGTTAAGTGTTTAAGAAAAATACCTGCATGATTATCAAAGAAGAGAAAAAAGAGGAACTGTTGGATTTTGCTAAACTTAACAGAAAAAACTCCAGTTAAAAGCAAACATGTGGGCCAGCATTCACCAAAATAACAGACCGACCAACACAGGACAGTAAAGGCAATAACAAAATAATGCAATTTACCAACTTATAGATAATAGTCATGACCTAATGGAGGAGCAGCACTTTATGAAGAGCCGACTCAAAGAAAGGACAAAGAGAAGAGAATCACTGAGCATTTAACTGGATTTATTTGAATCAAAGATAACAAGAAGAAGTAAATTATCTGAGTCAGTAGAATCAGAGAAGGAAAAACAAATAAACACAAAACTAGAACCCAACCAGAAAGAGAGAGAGAGCAAGAAGCTGATTCCAGCAGGTGATTTACTTCCTGTTTTATTTCTAAAAATGGCTAAGCTCCGCCCACACATGACAGTCGAAACAGGAAGTGTTCGAGGTGTAACACCTCTCACATGGTGAATATCAGATGACCACTGAAGGTGGTATGATGGTTTTGATTGTCATATAGCCTTGCACCAGGATCAATACGTACAGACACCTGATCTCCAACCTCTAGGAGCAGTGAGGCTCCATTACAGGCGCTCACCCACCCAGATGTTAGATGTTCATATGCAATAAAAATGTACTCTCCATTCCTGAACAAATAGGCACCTGCAGGAATATTTCCATTTCCATACACTGTCCAGTAAAAGTGGTAGACTCCTCTCACTGGTGCAGTGAAAATACCTGTGGGACATTTGTTTTTGTTAAATGGAAAATCAGCTGTTAGAACATCTGGAACATCAACCTGACATCAGCATAGCTGAGAAGAGACATTCAGTGTTATTACCTGTGTGTGGGTTGTAGGTATTTCCAATGTTTGTGACAACACGTTTGAAGATCAGAGTCATATGTGTGTTATAGGGTCCAGTGTATCCATAACCTTGATCCAGCAGACTGACTGAGAAAGCCACCTGTTTGACTGAGAGAGAGAGAGAAATGTCATTATTTGAAACTTTCTGTTTTAGAGTTAGACTCTTCCCAAAAAAGTGACTATGACAAAAACTTTAATCTCCAGTGAAAAAAATGCTTGACAGCTGAAAGCATTTCATTGTCACAGAAAATGTGACAATGAAAATGTGTCAGATATTTCAACGTTTCAAAAGAAATGATCAGATTCGGACACAGTACCTTGTAGTTCGTGCTTCAGCTGGTCGATCTCAGTTTTCTGACTCTCAAGCTTTGCTACATGTTCTGACAAAATGCAAATTGAAAGAAATCATTATTTTCAAACAGTGATTCACATGTTTTTATCTGTAAGTAGGAAAGTAACTTTGACTCTCATTCAGAAATTAGGCCCAGATTTGCTAAAACAGCCTGTGAGTGTAATGGTGAAACAGCACTAAAAAATTTGGTGTCACGGTTCTGAGTCCTTGCGACCCAGCATTTTTGAGTCTTTTGTATTTTGTATTATGGCTTATGTTCTGAATCATTTGTTTTGCAGTTTTGATTATTATATTTATTTTTACCCTAGGTTTGGTTATGGCTATTATGGTTTTAGTTCTAAGGTTTTGTTATATGGCTTCCTGTGTTCCATGTTGTGTTTTTTTTGTGCCTTTGTGTCCTGTGTTTAAGCCCTCTATGATCTGTCTCCCCAGTCTCAGTTAAGTTTTTATGTCTAGAGTTCAGTTGGTTTGTTTCCTGTTTTACTTTGAAGGTCTGTGTCTCATGTCAGTGTGTCTAGTTTTGCTTACCCTGTCCTGTTAAGTCTGATTTCTCCCTCATGTCTCTCATTTTCCTTGTTATCTCTCAGTGTATTTAAGCCTTGTGTTTGTCTTTGTCAGTGTCGCGATCTCCCTCATATATGTCTGTGTGTTTTGTCATGTCTGCCTAGTTCATTTTAGTTTGAGGTTTTGTTAAGTCTCTTTACAGGTCCAGCAATAAAGCTGCCATTTTGGAATTTAAGTTTTGATTCTGCGTTTTGAGTTTGCATTTGGATCCTTTTCCTGCTTACCTGCACACAGACCATGACATTTGGCTAGTTTTAGGTGTGTTGCTCTGTTTTCTGAACACTGGTGCAGTCGGTTCATTACCTCCACAAAGGAGGTTATATTGTTGGATGTGTTTGTGTGCATCTCATTCTTTGTGCCTGTAAACACAACAGCTCGAGAAATTTAGATTCTGATAAATCTTTGCACTGGCGTAGAGTGGAGTCATTTAATTCACTGTTCTTGATATAGTGCAAAAATCACAACAACAGTTGGCTCAAGGTAATTTATATTTTAAGGTAAAGACGGTACAATAAATGTTAATAC